>NC_139669.1:19631729-20855729 GCF_951799395.1 Argentina silus
CTCTCTCTCTCTCTCTCCCTCTCCCCCCCTCTCTCTTTCATCCTCCCTCTCTCTGGATGTTCCAGCTCTCTCTGATGGTGAAGTTAATCCCCAGCCCTGATTGGTTCGTGGGGGTGGACAGTCTCGACCTCTGTGAGGACGGTCAGTGGAAACAGGAAGTGACCCTTGACCTCTGGCCCTTTGATGCAGGGACGGACAGTGGCTTCACCTTCTCCTCCCCCAACTTCCCCACAAGCCCCCCTGAAAACATCACACAGGTGAAACCACATTCTGTCTCCCTTCACCTTCACCTGAGGGCCAAAGGGAGGCACAGAGGTTACCCTTGCACTAAAATGACTATTACTGAGGCTAACACTGCATAGGGGAACTGGCTACCATTCTTAAATCCCTCTAGTGTGTGCTTTTTCTGTGTGTGCTCCAATGTCTGTGCTTCCCTCCTTGTCTGTCTAGAGGTGTTGGCAGTTCCAGCACACAGGCTATTGTTTATTTATTTAGTTTATTGTGATGAGTATATTGTTTCTTGGTAGAGTCTTTATTGTGTTTTTTTGTCTCCCTCTAGATCACCTCCCAAATGCCCAACCACCCAGCCAACTCCTTCTACTACCCCCGTCTCACAGACCTCCCGCCTATAGCTAGCGTACGGCTGATTCGACAGGGCCGTGGATCTGCTCGTCAAACTCCCCTGTCCAATCACATTCTGCCGCACTCTATCGGTCCTCAGCGCTTCTCAGGTAGGTTTAGAGACTCACTCGCATGCACACACACGCACATCTCTCTCTCTCTCTCTCTCTCTCTCCACAATGTCTCTTACACACAGCTCTCTCTAAATCCATTTTCCTTGTCCCCCCCCCCCCCTCTCTCAGAGACCCCGCTGGACTGTGAGGTGTCTCTGTGGTCATCCTGGGGTCTGTGTTTGGGCCCCTGCTCTCGTGGGGGGGTCCGCCATCGCACCCGCTACATCCTCCTGCGGCCAGCCAACGCTGGCAGCCCCTGTCCAGAGCTGGAGGAACAGGCCGAGTGCACGCCGCACAACTGCCTCAAGCGCCAGTAACCCCCCCCCACCAATTCTCCCCTCCCCTCCCCTCCCATAGGCTACATAACACTGGGACTCATGTTATGACTGTCGGACTCAGACAATGACACCATAAATAGGCTTTTACTCAATGCAACTTATGCAAGCAAAGGGCCTTTGACGGTCAGGGCCAAATGTTGATCTGTAGAACCATGACACCATGTACTCTGCACTGCACTGTTGGAATGATGGGACTGTGATGACTGAGATGTACCCTGGTCGCTGTTCCTCTCCTTAGGTCCTGGATGGCACTCTGGTGGCAGGCTTTAGACAGACATGCCTAAACTGTACCCCTAATAGAGGTCACCAGTCAGGCGTTTGTTTGACGTGCTCTTGGTTTCAGAGTGCCTGAGATGCTAGACCTGAGATGCCAGCCACTGTCAGACACACTCCTTCCAGGACTTGAGGTATTGAGAAACACAGTTGTATTTGACGGAGTGTGTGTGTGACGGATGTCTTGCACCCACATGCTAAAACTGCACACTGACATTATCGGTGGACATAAGAGTCACCAAAGTAATCTTCACTGGGACACACACACACACACACACACACACACACACACACACACACACTCATCTACATGGGTAACCTCTATACGATGCTCAGTGCATACCCATCTTTCAAAAATAACCACATAGCCAGATTTATAAATATCGCCTTTCACAAGACACAACTGATGGCTAACTATAGCCTGGGACCCCATGTCAGGAAACCCTAGCCAATTTGGAGTGATACTGTTTTATAAAAAAAGAAAATGATGATGATGATGAATATTTTTTGGACAGTTTCTATTTTATCTCTTTTGATATGTAGGACAATTTGACATTTTGTATATACTGTATGTTGTATCTTGTGTAACTCATGAATAAATATGGAGGTATTTTCTTTAAATAGAAGTTTGTGTCGTTTGGCTCCTTCAATGCCAAGAGAGTTGTACAGTCTTATCGTGTTATGTAAAGGCCTCGTCTGAATATGAAACTCATGTCAGACTAAACACCCGTGAATTATGTCTGAGAGGGTTAGAGTAATCCACGATGCCAATTTATTTGTGGCTTGTATGCCAGAGTGTAATTTTAACAGTATTGACACTTCTTTATTTGTCTGGCCAAAGCTTTATAACTCTGAAAACAGAACTGCTGTCATTAATATAATAATGTGAAAATGATCAACAGAAATACAGGGTGGCATAGAAATACATTCTTAAACAATAGATAATAAAAGAAAATGCATACATATTACTATTTAGAACACAATCATAGATGTTAACCAATACTGGTGGCATCATTTTTTCCATTCTCATATTGACCAATTCTTGAATGAAACATGGAGAGAGCAACTTGCCAAACATTCTTCATGAACAAAACATGATAGTGCAATAATTTCCACTGTTATGCTTTTGTTGGTTGTATTATAACCAAAGACAAGTATAGTATATAGCATATGTATGATCTCTTTCCTAATCTCAGCACCCAGATGGAGAGTCAGGCTTGTGAGACTATGGTCGAATCTCAAATGCCTTTCTTTGATTCCTTGCGTCCCAAGAAGGTTTAATGGGTGGGACCCCAGACCCTCTCCTCCAATGAGTTTTGAGAAAGAAGGCAAAGATAGAGGATGCGAGGAATAAAGGAAAGACATTTGAGATTTGGCCATTCTCTTTCCAACCATGAGGACAAGTGCTTAGCTATCTCTCTTTTTTTTCATAGGTCTTCTGGCACCCCCTTGTGGTTTAAAAAGGCAGATGACCGTTTCAAAGAGCTACAGTGCCCTCCATAAGTATTGGAAAGAGAAATAATTTTGTCTTCTTTTAGCTCTATACTTCATCAGTTTGGATTTGAAACCAAACAGTTAATCTGGGGTCAAAGTAAGGATTCTCAGTTTTAATTCAATGTTTTTTTTTTTTTTCAGGTTGAGTTCACCATTTAGAAAGTATTTTTTTTGTAAACATATTTGTTTTGGGAAAAAAACATAATGTCCAAATAAAGTACACATGTTTAGTATTTGGTCGACAATCCTTGTCTGCGACCCATTGACCCCACCAGACGCTGGGTATATTCTCTTGTGATGCTCTGCCAGGCCTGTACTGCAGCCATCTTCAGTTGTTGTTTAGTTTGAGGCCTTTTTGCCTAAAATCTTATCATCAGGAAATGAAATACATGTTCATTTGGATTTAAATCAGAAGATTCTGCTTTTTGGTGCTGAAAAACTCCTAGTTGCTATGGCCGTATCTTTGGGGTCACTGTATTACTATATGATGAAGGCATTTGGAGGCATTTGCTTGTACTCAAGCAGACAAGATGTTTCTGTACACGTCAGAATACATTCTGCAGTTGCTGTCAGCAGTAACATCATCAAATACAAAACAACAAGTTAAACAATGATTGTAAACAAGTACTGTAGTGAGCATTCTTCGGTCAACCACTGTTTAATTCTCCCTTGGCCTATACCAACTAGTTTGCGATTGCTGAGCTCACCAGTGCTTTCTTTCTTTTTTGATGATGTTACAAACTGTTGATTTTGGTAAGTCTAAGGTTTTGGCTAAGTTTCTGATTGATTTACATATTTCAGCCTCATAATAGCTTCCTTGACTTTCATTGACATCTCTTTGGTCCTCATGTTGACAGACACCAATAACAGACTCCAAAGACAAACGCAAAGTCTAGGATCAATACTAGACATTGACAGCTCTCTTATGCTTGCACAAATGAACACACCTCACTGACCAGAAACACCCGTCAAGCCAATATTCCAATGCTTTTGATGCCCTGATAGGGGCACTATGTATAAAAAGATGTGTGTGTGTGTCTGTGTGAGTATATCAGCCACATACAGTATCTGTGGCGTGCAGAAAATGTATTGTTCTGGGAAAAAAAATCGACTGTTATTATTTATATCCATGTTATGAAATGGGCTCTGTGTGTAGTACATGGGTCAGCCAGCAGGGGCCGCTGTTTCGTTTCACTCGCCCGCCGTCTCCGCAGTGCCTACGAGGAGTGCGTTGGATTGTTGCAAAGCTCAATGGCGGACAGAGCGGGACAGTTGCTTTGAGGACAATAACATCTCGGCACGTTTGCATTTGTGGCGTGACTAGGTCCGCCGTGTACCTCGTAGCATAGTGGAAAGAAGGTGCGGCGGTGCATACTGTAGAGTTGCGGTAGTTGAGGCTCTCTATCTTGTCATTTAGGCTGTTATCGGCTGGCCAGCTGGTGTCGGGAGTTACAGAGCGAGCAAGTTGCTCTTTCATGGTGGCTACTGGCTAGCTAGCTAAATATGGGGGACTCTCTCGCCCTGATTGGGAAGCGACTTCTACTTGTCCTGAACGATGGAAGGTCCACAGCTGGATCCGAACCGGATCAGGCCGCCTGGACCCGAGAATGGCTCCGAGGGACCGTCCGGGCGGTCAGCGTCATAGGCTTGGCCAGCCCAGGGGTAGAGGTGAGCGGAGGAGAGACAACAACAACAGCAGCTGCAGGGCTGACGGTCAGTGTTTACCAAGACTCGACTAACACTGAGCTTACTATCACGATTTGATAGTAGCAAATTAATAAACAAAGTAGTTCGTGTAATCAACTGGTTTATAGCTACTGTTATCATCCAATCTACGCATTATGTCGTAGCTAACATTACCAGTCCGTGGGGTGTCGCAGACAGTTGATTGGGCTCGCCGTACTTCAGCCCGAGGATTTGGGCCTTCTTACAGGTTATCTTGCTCGCTAGTTAAGAGAACCATGCTAAAAGTTAAGCTTTCAATGAACTAGCTAGTCTGTTAGTCTGTTGATACGGTGTTTACACTGTGGAAGACTATTATTGTGTGCCGTTGAAACGCTGTTTTAGCGCTAATCAAAAATATTTAGCTAGCTGACACAAGTCAACTAGCTAGCTAATGAAGCCTGTAGCTAGACTTGAAGACAGTCCAGAATGTGATTTACTGTGATTGACTAGTGAATTTTAAGGTGGCTGCCAGCAGCAGTGTTTCCCAGTCGACAGACAATGATGGCACACATCAATGAATAAAACCAAGGAGTAAAAAACTGATAGTGATAAACGTGAAACTAACAAAAATAGTAGTCAAATGTAAGTAATGTGTTGATGATCAAGTGCAGTATTAGATAGATATTAAATATGTGTACCTGCATGCGTTCTTGCACGTCATGGTAGCTTTCATGCGTCGATTTTCTTTGAGTTATGTCTTTGTTTATGCATGACCTCCTTATGCATACGTCAGTTCTTTGTTCAAATCTGTAGTATTTCGCCCTAGACCCGAAGAGGATGAATGAGGATATACATACGTCTAAATAAGCAGTCCTGTTGTTGACAAGGCAGGCCATCATCCAGAATTGCAGTGCAGCTGAAAGGATTGTTGCAGCCTGCAGAAAACCTCTTCTGTTCTTGAGTCAGGCTGACATACAGCAAGGTGCCTTGACTGCAGCAAGTCACACCAAATCCAGATTTAACAGAGGAACAGACATTGGTTGGCCTAGTTAATACAGATTATTTGACTCTCAAGGAAGCCTCTGGAATGCTTCATGGGAAAGGATTTTTAGCAGCTGCAGGAAGTAATCAGACACCACTCTCCATTCAGCCCCAGCTCCTGTTCTTGTTTCTGTATGCGATCTGTTATTGGGTTGGTTTCTATGCATGTGTATGTTGTGGTCTTGGCATGTATAAAATATGTTTTTGATCATACTGTGTCTTTACTCTATTCCCTGCAGGAGGTTGGCAGATCCTAATATGAATGCATTTCTTTAATCATAGTAGGCTAATTCTTTCCATCCTTTCACAGAACCAGTTCTAATGGATGTGCATGCTTGTACAAAATGTTTCTTGTTTGGTCTAATGTATCAGCAAGTAACACTTTTGAAAATTACTTTTGCTGACAAATATGTCTTGCACTGTAAAACCTATAATGTGCTGGACTATATGAATACATAGGCTACATTCATTATCCATTTTATTTGCCAATGATGTTGGTCTATTGATTCTGTCACTTAGAAGTGAAACTCACTTGTAATTAGACTGTTGAAGCAGGGGTTGTGAATTCTTTAATGATTGACAGCTCCTCCTTTAGGCCTCTACATCACTTTTGTGATTAGTATGTGGTGAAAAAGAGTGCTTGCGCAACACTGTCGCAAGCACTCTTTAATTCATACTTCAGCGTAGCCTACGCGTATCCTGTGCGTTAACAAACAAAGCTAGCAAGTAAACAAAGGCTGCCTGTATTTACCTCAGGATAGTTTGTCTCGGTCTCCCGGTGCTTTATGAATACTTCCAGCCAGGAGAGCATAACGAGGAAGGCGGGCTTTGTTTGATTCCTAGCCGCAGCTCCACTTTTCTTTGTTTTCTCCAGCTTTCTTTTCATTCACACAAAGTTGTCCCAAATCTTCTTCCACTACTGAACTACTTCAGCTCCGCCTCCATTCACTAACCAACCAATCAATGGTGTGCAACATCTACGTGGCCGGTCGCTCATTGAGAAATCGAGAGAGGTGCATGACACCTTGTGCAACATTTGTGCGACCTTCGCAAACCTACGCAGACCCCTGGTTGCATGAATCGGCCTTTAGAGAGATCAAATCAAACATTATTTATACAGCACATTTCATACACCTATGCAATACAATGTGCTTTACAGTCAAGAAGAATAGAATAGACTAGGACTTAATTATTTTATCATCCAAGAATATTTGCATTTGGCATCACCATGCAAAACAAACATCATCCATCGCATCCTCAGGTGACCTGACGGTCAAGCAGCAGAGTGGTGGCCCTGTGTACAGAGGGAGGAATAGAAACACTACAAGATACAAACAAAGGAGAAGAATAACAGTATTCCATATCCATGGAAGTTGAAATAGTAAAAAGGAAGTTGATATAGTGCTGGCCTTGCTCAGATCTCAGAGCAGCTGGCTGTGTTTCAGTCGGTCAGGGCTGGGCTCTGTGCTGACTGTGGAAGGTCCTAACCTACTAAAGCCACAAAATAGTCTGTCTAGTTTGTGTGTGTATGGGATGTATTTCCCTTTCCCCTGATATTTCTTTTGTAAATGTACTCCTAACCTTTTGTAATATTAACATGATCTAACGGAAACAACACCACTGTCCGACCATCTCACTCTACCCCCCCACCCTCACTTCTCCCCTCCATTCCTCTCTCGCTCTATCCCTCACACTCCCTCTATCCCTCACATTCCCTGTTCCCTCTCATCCCCGCCCCCCGTCCTCCGTCCTCCTCCTCTAGGTGTTTGTAGAGTTTGAGGACTGTCCTTGGCGGAGGCGCTCCTGGGTGCAGGTCTACGGGGAGGAGGTGAGAGCCGTGCTGGTGGAGGAGTCTATTGTCTGGGCTGGCCGCAGCGAGCCCGGCCACCCCGGGGCAGGAGGAGCCCCCGCCACCGCCTGGCCTGCCCTGGTGAGTTCCCTGGTTCTATACTTGTCTCTGATGACTGCTTGTTGGGTTGCTGCTCCTCCTCCCTCCAAGGTATTGTCTTAAGACTGGGGATATGGACAACACTTGTTTTTTGTTGTTGTTGTTTTTTAAATTGATGTCACAAGAAATTCTGAAGGCTTTAGGTGTGAATCCATCTTGGAACCACTGTATCTCGTCCTTCCACTAATTAACTGGTGTTTAATTCAGCTGATTCTAGGGGCCTGCAGCTTGTGGAAGGCTGGTTTCTGGAATTCCATGGTCTTATTGGCATAGAATGAAGGAGCACATTAATCTGCTCTTTTGAAAAAGAGAGCTCAACTTCAACAATATTTTTCCTCTCTTGACTTGCCAGATGATAAGGTCATTGCAACCATCATACCGTAACTCTCCAGCCACTGAACTATTAAAGCAGATGGAAATCTAATATTTCTCAGCCTTCAGTTATTGGATCATGTCCTAACATGATGTTCTTCCTCCTCAGACATTCCGGGCCCTAGTAGACCACGTAGGTCTGGGTTCCTTGGTTACGGTGGAGTTTTTCGGAAGCAGAACCCTTGAGTTTCTCCCTGATGGCAATTCACTCCCGAGATTTGAGGTGTGCTTACATTACTTTAGTCAGTCAAGGTCACTGCGTGTGTGTGTGCGTGCGTGCGTGAGTGACTACAGTGTGTGTGTTTTCTCTCTCTGTAGGCAGAGAAAGACCTGAGGCACTCTCTCTTGCTGGAGCAGCCCTCTCTGCAGGCTGCCGTCTCCAGCTGGCACAGTGACTTTGAGCTGCAGGAGATCCTGAGGAAGGGTGAGTCTCTGTTCAGCTTCTCTTACCTTTCATTACTCCTAACCACTCTCACTCACCACCCTCCACTTTCTGTCCTCCCTTCTTCTCCCCCTCTCTCTTCTTTAGTACGATCCTCTCCTCTTCTTCCACTTACTGTTCCTGCCATTCTATCATCCCTAGCGCCTACTCTTTAGTCTCTCTCACATAGTGTCTATCTACTGGTGTTTAACCCCTGGCCTGCTGGTTCCTCCTGTCCTCAGGGTCCTACACCATCCAGGGGCGGAAGGTGCAGGTGTACCAGCCGGAGTTTGAGGAGCCCTGGGCCCTGGGACTAGTCTCTCAGCATGACCCTGTCTCTCACATCATGGAGATCACCATGGACCAGGTGACCTCACCTCTACCACACACCTACACTACCTCATGCACTTCGGACATGGTCTCAGGGAGCCTGGATATGATAACCCGTAAAACATAATATCCACATTCATATCCTAAAACAAAGACTCTTTGGCCACAAGTCTACGAAGATAAAGTCATTGTCCTTGGGCTCCTCGTGGAATAAGCGAGATGTGTTATGGTTGTTATTGAAGTGTTTTCTGATGTTTTCTGGTTGTGTTATTGAAGTGTCTTCTGATGTTGTCATAGGGAGAGGAGACTCAGGTGGTGGACCCTCGGGTCATACACGTGATGCTCGCTGAAGACCACTTTGATGAGGTAAGTTCTCTCTCTCTCTCTTTCTCTCTCTCTCTCTCTCTCTCTCTCTCGAGTTATTAACCCATTGTTGTTATTAGTATTCTACATGACCTATATTATTTTCGAGTGGTTCATGCTGTCCTTGGTAGTGCCCTCTCTAATCGTTTTTGAACTGGTCTTCTCCTCGTCCTGGTCAGAATGGGAAGAATGGTCGTCGTAGGAAGGAGACCGACGGAGGGAAGGGCGAGGGGGGGCGCAGACGGAGGACGGCCTCGGGGGGCGAGGAGGACGTGACCCTGAAGCGGTTTAAGGGTGCGGGAGAAGGTGCCGCTGACAGCCAGAACGGAGGAAGCTCCAACAAAGGCTCTGAAGAGGGGATGGTGACCTGGGGAGCAGAGGTGGCTGCTGGAGGAGGAGAGAGAGTGGACGGACTGGTGGGAGGAGGAGGAGGAGGAGGAGGAGGAAGAGTACACAGCACCAACAATAACGGCAGTTCCTCAGAAATGGCCTTAGCACCAGGCCAAGGCTCCCCAACCACCACCTCCTCCTCCTCCCAGATGGACCAATCGGGCGCTTCTCCTCGGTTCCCCGCCCACACCAAGGAGAACGGACGCCCCCTTCCCACACAGGGGCTAGCGGACTCCACCACCCCTGTCACCCCTACCCCACCCCCCCTAAAACCGGCCCCCTCCCCGTTCTCCAACACCTCCTTCCCCTCTCTGGGCCAGATGCCTAGCCTGGTCCCTGGGGCTCCGGCCCCCAAGCCCCCCCAAGCCGTCACACCTGAGAGAGAGGAGCCAGCCCAGTCTACGTACCCGAAAACGGCTGCTCTGGTGTCCCCTGGGCCTGTGACCATCTCCTCTTCTTCCCAGGGCAGCGCCCCCAGCGTGGCCCTGTCCGCTCCCCCGGGCTTCAACCCCAAACAGCCCGGCTGGGGCGGGCCTCAGAACCAGACTGAGGTGAGTCAGTACCTCAGTGATATGGTTCACAATTCAAATATAGACCAAACATTATTTCAACTTTTCAATCTTTTTTATTGAGTTTCGTAGCGCATCAAGTTGAAGGTGTAATAATGCATTTTCATAAACCAAATATGATCGCATTAGACCTCGCAGGTATTATTTGACTCTTCTAACTTGACTTGTGTTCTGGTTGTTTCAGGGCTCTAAGGCTCCTATTCTGGCTGCAGCGGGGTTCCGTCTGCCCCAGTCCAAGCCCGGTGGTGCTGCTGTGTTTGGAGACGTCGGCGCCCAGACCAACGGAGCAACCAACACCGTTACCCACGACTCTAGGCCCTTTGGCTTTGCCTTCGGAGGAGCCAAGATCGAGCCTCAACCGCAACAAGACCAGAACTTATTCTTCCAGTGCATGACCCAGAGGACAGGCCAGATCCATGGTCAGAACCTGTGCCCAGGTCAGACCCAGTCCAAGGATACCAACTACTTCACTGCTGTGTCGGAGAGCTTGAGTAAAGAGCCCCCCAGCCTGTTCAAGCCTGCCGCCCCCACAGAGGGGCTCAAGAAGACGGTCTTGGCCCCCGTGTCGGCTGGCCTCTTTGGGTCGGCACCTGCACTCAAAGAGCAGCCCAAAGTGCCTGAGACCCAGCCCGCAGGCAACGGGGTGCTCAACAAGCCTTTCGGAGGGGACAAACTCTCGCCCTCCTTCCCAGGAGGCATCAGTGGGTCTGGGGGGATGAGGAGCTCTGGTCTGGGCATGGGGGGCATGGGCACTCCCCTAGCTCCGGCCCCTTCAAACAGGAGCGGCAGCAACGGTGGTGGCGTAGGCAGCTTGAGCCTGCTAAGCAGCGCCAAGTCTTCAGAAACCCACCAGAACCTGTTCCTCCAGGCCTCCAAAGAGCCCTCCAACCCCTTCCTGGCCTACGGGGAGCAGCTGTCCCACAGTCCCTTCAGCGGCCTCTCTGGGACGGAGCCAGAGACCCTGGGCCCCGCCTCAGAGAGCAAACCCAACCTTTTCACCATGGCAGAGCCCCCCAAGGGCATCCGGTCCTCCCCCTTTGCTGCCCTCTCAGCGGCTGCCTCCGCTTCTCCCTCCCCAGCCCCTGCCTTCGCCCAGAGGCCCCAGTCGGAGGGACCCAAACCCAAGGAGGGCGCAGTGGGAGAGCAGGGCCCCCAGGTGCCAGTGGAGGGGGAAGAGAGCCCCAGCTCCACCTCAGGTTTCCCCCTGTTTGGGAGTGAGGATGCACCCATGCCCTTCGACCAGAGCCAGGCCCAGAAGTTCGCCCTGGAGGACAGGGTTCAGGCGTCCAAGCGCGACTCAGACTCCAGCACCAACAGCGACCTGTCAGACCTGAGTGAGACGGAGGAGGGGCTGGAGAGAGGCCAGGCCCACGGCCTCCCGGACCCTGCCAAGGAGGGGGCTCTGCTGCTGCAGAAGACTAAAGGTCCCGGAGCTGCCAAGAGCCGGCCACGCAACAAGCCCATCAAAGGTATGCCTGGTTTCACTACCAGACCATTACATCATTGTAACACACACAAGCTTTTAACACACAGGCTCTTACAGATCTAGACATAATTATTTGCTGTAAAATAAGGTGCTTAATGGAATCCTCAACCAAACACCTGGATATTATCGAACCATACAGTGTGTTAATATCCTGAAACAAAGACTATTTGGCAAGAACAGTCTGATAAGATAAAGTCAAATACATTTGGTTCCTCATGGAACAACAAAAAAAACGGCTATTTCATTGGCATGCCTTGATTGTTTAGTTTTGGTCTGTCGTGAACCTGTTGAACCTCTGTGTGGTCCAGTGGGTCAGTCGGTGCTGAAGGACCTGACAAAGGTGCGTCGGCTGAAGCAATCTGGGGAGTCGTTCCTCCAGGACGGCTCCTGCATCAACGTGGCTCCTCACCTGCACAAGTGCCGTGAGTGTCGTCTGGAGCGCTACCGCAAGTACAGGGAGCAGGAGCCGGACGATGACGACCCCAACGTGGCCTGCCGCTTCTTCCACTTCCGCAGGTGTGTGTGTGTGTGTGTGTGTGTGTGTGTGTGTGTGTGTGTGTGTGCATTTTTACATCTCCATGATTGTCTCTGTGGTGAGGATGGGACATGCCTGATCACACACAAAGCCTACACTGTCTGCCTACAAAGTGAAACTATGTCTGAAATTATGCGTGTGCTTGCATGAGTGGATATGAGAGACTGGTACGGTGTGGAGAGGCCCGACAATAGGCCCATTTCGGAATTGACGCCTTATGAGCGATGATGCAATAACAGTCTGAGCCTGCTGGATCCTCTGACCCACGTCTCTTTTCTCTCTGGTCAGGCTGGCATTCACCCGTAAGGGCGTGCTTCGTGTGGAAGGCTTCCTCAGCCCCCAGCAGAGTGATGCCATGGCCATGGGCCTGTGGCTGCCTTCCCCGGCCGTGCAGGAGGGGCTGGACCTGGATACCTCCAAGTACATCCTGGCCAACGTGGGAGACCAGTTCTGCCAGCTGGTCATGTCGGAGAAGGAGGCCATGATGATGGTGGAGCCCCACCGTGAGTCTTCCCTCCCTCCCCTACCACTCCCTCCCTGAGGTTCCCTGCCCTACCACTCCCTCCCTGAGGTTCCCTGCCCTACCACTCCCTCCCTCCCTGAGGTTCCCTCCTCTATCACTCCCTCCCTCCCTCCCTGAGGTTCTCTCCCCTATCACTCCCTCCCTCCCACCCTCCCCTACTATTCCCTCCCTCCCTCCCTCCCTCCCCCCCCTGTCACTCCCTCCCCTATCACTCCCTCCCTCCCTGAGGGTCCCTCCCCTATCACTCCCTCCCTCCTTCTCTCCCTCCCTGAGGTTGCCTCCCCTACCACTCTCTCCTTCCCTCCCTCCCTCCCTCCCTATGGCTCCCTCCTCTATCACTCTCCCTCTCTCCCTGAGGTTCTTTCCCCTATCACTCTCTCCCTCCCTCCTTCCCTCCCTCAGGCTCCCTCCCCTATCACTCCCTCCCTCCCTCAATCCCCTATTACTCCCTCCCTGTCTCCCTGAGGCACCCTACCCTATCACTCCCTCCTGATGTTCTCTGCTTCACTCCTGCCTTTTTTCCCTCTCTCCATTTCACTTCTCCTTTCAGAACATTGTCATGGTCGACCCAGCTCTTTGCTGAAGCGTATCTGATAGCATTGTGCGTGTGTGTATTATTTGTGCAGAGAAAGTGGCGTGGAAGCGTGCAGTGCGGGGCGTCAGGGAGATGTGTGACGTGTGTGAGACCACCCTCTTCAACATCCACTGGGTGTGTCGCAAGTGTGGCTTCGGGGTGTGTCTGGACTGCTACCGGCTACGCAGGAACAGGCCTATGGAGGGTGAGGCTCTCAAACATACAGGCTGGGGTAGCAGGGAAAATGACTTTGGGATTGTAGACATTTGTGTGTGTGCATGCGTGCGTGTGTGGGTGTGTGTGTCTGTGTATGTGTCCGTCCCGTCTCACCCCTCTGCGTGTGTGTGTGTCCTCAGAGATCGACGAAGGTCCGGATGACGAGGTGTTCGCCTGGCTGAAGTGTGCTAAAGGCCAGCCTCATGAGCCCCAGAACCTGATGCCCACCCAGATCATCCCAGGGACGGCCCTCTACAACATAGGGGACATGGTCCACTCCGCACGGGGCAAGTGGGGCATCAAGGCCAACTGCCCCTGCACCAGCCGACACACTAAGCCCCTGGTGCGCCCCACCGCCCCCAACGGCATCTCACAGGTACTGCGTCGCTATATATATATATATATATAAAAAATTATTTTTTACACTTCTGTCCTGCACCTTGTGAGACACCATGTGCATTTGCCTACTAACTTTTTGCTTGGTTCTGATGTGTGCTTATTTGTGTGTGTGCAGTCTGGAGCGCCCCCCGGGGGAGGAAGTAGTGGTAGCAGCGCGGGGGCAGTGGTCCCGGGCGGCGGGGGGCCTGCGGGGGCTAACACTACCAAGGCAGAGGGGGACACAGCAGACATTAAAACAGAACCTACGGCCACAGCCACGTCCTCGGAGGGAGGGGGGGGCGAGGCTGCTGGTGGGGCCAATAACAGCACCAGTACCCCCACCAACACCCACACCACTACCCCCTCCAAGGAGTCCCGCCCCCCCGCGGCGGAAGGCAACTCCACAGCCCTGCACTGGCTGGCAGACCTGGCCACACAGAAGGCCAAGGTGGACGACACCAAAGGTGAGCAGAGAAGGAGAGGGGAGGATGAGTAAAGACAAGTCTGGTCTTTTTTATTTATTTTATTACCTTTATTTTAGCAGGGAATCCCATTGAGACCAAGGTCTCTTTTACAAGGGAGCCCTGCATACACACAGTTTACAACAATACATAATACACATACAAAATTACAACATAATAAAACACAATCAAGAAAAACTAACACATTTAAAAACTTTAAACTGCCCTCGCAGCACCAGAGCAACCAACCGAAACTTTCTCTGCAGATGATGCAGTGAGATGCACCACAACTAAAAGACAATTTACCACTAAAAGCAGTATGAGTGTGAATCTAGTGGACCTCTCTCTCCTCTCTTCTAGACTCTGGTTCGCTGCGCTCAGTCATGGGACGGGATACCCGCTCTCCTTTCGGCCTGGACTCCTTCAGTGCCCTGTCCAAACCCTCCTCCTCCTCCTCCTCTTCCTCCTCCAGCCCTAAGCTGTTTAACAGCCTGCTGTTGGGCTCCGGTGCGGCCCAGCCCAAGCCCGAGGGCTCCAGCCTCAGAGACCTGCTCAACTCTGGTCCCGGGCGACTGCCCCAGGGCCCCGGGGAGAGCGGAGTCCCCTTCCCCTCCGTCTTCTCCACCTCCGCTGGCGTAAGTACTGCCTCACAAACACACACAACTCATGGCCTCACAAACACACACAACTCACGGCCTCACAAACACACAGAGCATTCTTAGCATGGTAGTTTCTTTTTTGGTAAACTTTTATTTTATTGACATTTCACAATCATCACACGTAAACATCCAAGTTTGACAAGACTGATATCATCATTCCAGGATGCAACATCAGGAAAGGTGCCTATTTATTCCAGACCGTTCCAGAATGTTAAGACAGGGTTCTCGATAACCTACCTCTCTCTTCCTCCCTCAGGGAGACAAGCTGAAGGGCAGCCTGCCAAACTTCCTAGACCACATCATCGCCTCAGTGGTGGAGACCAAGAAGGCGGAGGGGCGTCGCTCCGGGGGGTCGGAGGGCGGCGAGCTGGGCGGGGTGGGCCGCAGGGATGGGGTGATGGGCCTCAGTGTCCTGGACCCCCACACCTCCCACTCCTGGCTGTGTGACGGACGCCTACTCTGCCTGCAGGATCCCAGCAATGGAAACAACTGGAAGATCTTCAGAGAGTGCTGGAAACAGGGCCAGGTCAGAACTGTGCTAGGGAAACAGGGCCAGGTCAGAACTGTGCTAGTGAAGCAGGGCAGGTCAGAACTGTGCTAGTGAAACAGGTGAAGTTGTTGCCACAGTCGCCCTGCAATACGACTTCGAGCCTTAAACTTGCGACCTCTGGTTTGCCAACACACGTGACCGTCTCCTCAAAAAAACAATGCAAACCAGCTACGCTATCAAAAAGCTCTAAAACCTAGGCTCTGAAGCAAAGCATATTTCAAGGAGAACATGTCTTCTCCGCCCATTTTGGTGTTGGCGATGATGATGATGATGATGATGATGGTGGTGTTTTAACCCCCTCTCCCCAGCCGGTGCTGGTGTCGACCATCCACAAGCGTCTGAAGGGCGGTCTGTGGTGGCCCGAGGCCTTCAGCCAGGAGTTTGGAGATCAGGACGTGGATCTGGTCAACTGTCGCAACTGCGCCATCATCTCTGACGTCAAGGTCCGAGACTTCTGGGACGGCTTTCAGGTCATCTCCAGTGAGTAACGGCATCACGACAAACATCTGTTTTCACTCCTCCGGCCTCCATCCACTCATTTGATCATTTCATTGGATGGTTTACTCATTCACGTGTGTGTGTGTGTGTGTGTCCAGAGCGTCTGAAGGGAAGCGATGGTCAGCCCATGGTGCTGAAGCTGAAGGACTGGCCTCCTGGAGAGGACTTCAGGGACATGATGCCAACGAGGTGAGCTGGTGGAAGGGCCCTGCAGGAAAGCTGTTCTCAGCTCTGGCACAGGCAGTTTAGATGATATTGATTGACGTTTAACTCATTGTTTTGCTCTGTGTTCCCTCTTTCTCTCTCCCACTCTTCCTCCCCCTCTCTCCTCTCCCACTCCCCCCCCCCCACCTCAGGTTTGATGACCTGATGGACAACCTCCCCCTCCCAGAGTACACCAAGAGAGACGGCCGCCTGAACCTGGCCTCCCGCCTGCCTAACTTCTTTGTGCGTCCCGACCTGGGGCCTAAGATGTACAACGCCTACGGTGAGACGAAGAAGAACACTGTAGACCAGCACTGGGAGCCCTGTCCATCAGTCACTCTGTTAACTCACCAACACGCACCACCTAGAGTGCCTAAAGTGGTTTATGTGGTATTTTGCCAAGCAACAATACTTTGATTGGCTACAAAATGAAGCGTTATCATTTATACATTGTTTTTTGGGTGAATAAAGTCACCCTGGGCACTCTAGAATGTTGACAATTTGGGCAACTTTATTCACCCTCGGCACTGAATGAGTTAGTCATCTGGCAGAGTCTCTGATGTCTGGATCTCTATCTCTCCCTCTCTCTTTCTCTTTACCTTACCTCTTCCCTCCCGCCCCTCTCCCCCTTGTCTGTCTGTCTGTCTCTCTCTAACACACTCTCTCTCTCTCTCTCTCTCTGTCTTTTCTACACTTTGTCTGTTGTTGTTGTCCCAGGCCTGACGTCTACGGAGGACAGGAAGGTTGGCACCACTAACCTGCATCTGGACGTGTCTGACGCAGTCAATGTCATGGTGTATGTGGGCATTCCCCAGGGAGAGGGGGACCACGAGCAGGGTGAGTGTACACACACACACACACACACACACACACACACACACAACCTCAACACAGTCACACACATACCTAGCTCACTCATGGTGGTGCTGACGCATGCCTTTGAGACATTACCACTGATGTATAGCTAAATAAAAAGCTAAGCAATATGTATGGTACACTAAGACACATGACTATTCACCCTATACTATACTATATATATGATATGCTAAGTCACATGACTATTTACCATATACTATACTATGTACACTCAGTGAGCACTTTATTAGGAACACTATACTAATACTGGGTAGGGCCTCCCTTTGCTCTCAAGACAGACTCAATTCTTCGTGGCATTGATTCCACAAGGAGTTGGAAACATTCCTTTGAGATTCTGATCCATGATGACATGATTGCATCATGCAATTCCTGCAGATTTTTCAGGTGCACTTTCAAGCTGTGAAGCTCTCCTTCTACCACATCCCAAAGGTGTTCTATTGGATTCAGATCCGCTGACACTGAAGAACACTGAAGAACACTGTCATGAAACCAGTTTGAGGCGACTTTTGCTTTGTGACATGGTGCATTATCATGCTGGAAGTAGCCATTAGAAGATGGGTAAATTGTGGCCATGAAGGGATGCACATGGTCAGCAACAATACTCAAATAGGCTGTGGCATTCAAGCGATGATTGATATTAACGGGCCCAAAGTGTGCCAAGAAAACATTCCCCACACCATTACACCACCTCCACCAGCTTGGACTGTTGACTCAAGGCAGGTTGGGTGCATGGATTCATGCTGTTGGCGCCAAATTCTGACCCTACCATCTGTGTGCCTCTGCAGAAATTGAGATTCATCAGACCAGGCTACGTTTTTCCAGTCTTCAACTGTCCAATTTTGGTGAGCCTGTGCCCACTGCAGCCTCAGCTTTCTGTTCTTGGCTGACAGAAGTGGAACCCGACATGGCCTTCTGCTGTTGTAGCCCATCCGCCCCCAGGTTTGACGCCTTGTGCATTCTGAGATGTTTTTTTGCTCACCACAATTGTACAGACTGGTTATCTGAGTTACCGTAGCTTTTCTGTCAGCTGAAACCAGTCTGGCCATTCTCCAATGACCTCTCTCATCAATAAGGCGTTTCCGTCCGCAGAACTGCCGCTCACTGGATGTTTTTTCTTTATTGTACCATTCTGAGTAAACTCTAGAGACTGTTGTGCGTGAAAATCCCAGGAGATCAGCCGTTTTAGAAATACTCAAACCAGCCCGTCTGACACCAATCATGCCACAGTCAAAATCACTGATCACGTTTTTTCCCCATTCTGATGGTTGATGTGAACATTACCTGAAGCTGCTGGCCCGTATCTGCAGGATTTTCTCCATTGCACTGCTTCCACACAATCGGCTGATTTAGATAATTGCATGAATGAGAAGGTGTAGAGGTGTTCCTAATAAAGTGTTCCGTGAGTGTATACTGTATGTATGATACAGAAGAAATCGCTGAGATGGTTTAATGTTGACGTTTGTGCTTGTTGATGTATTGTTGGTTAGCAGCAGCATCATGCTATATTCAAACTAGTATACCTTTTCAACGTCAATAGTTGCAGATCCACCAACAAAAAAGAGAGACTCCAACCTCAAGACCCTAGATAGATGATTGAAGCTGTCTCAACTGTCCGTCATAGCCTGTCAGCCTGCAGCCTCTCCCTCCAGGGTCTCCCAGCCTTGTTTAGCAGTAGGAGCCCCCACCCCCCCGGTATCAGACAGACAGACAGAGCCCTGAAAAGATCCTCCATGGGGCTCTCGTGTTGATTGTGGTAAAATTTCTCATTCACAGAGGCAGAAATCGCTGGACGTAAAGGTCTGTGGATTTTTTAATTGTATCACCTCCTTAGCATGTCCTTCTTCTTGACTAACTCCCCCCCCCTTTCTTCACTCCCCCCATCCCGCCGTTCTCCTTTTGCGGTTTGGGCCAGAATACTGCGGTTTATCCACTAACGGTCTGGTTCTGAAAGTGTCATGTCCTGTGTAGACCTGACCTCCATGAACCCAGATAATCACCTCATGAAGTCAAACTCTCTGGCACCCTACTCCCCTCATCATGTGCCTTACTATTGTGCCCCGGGCAAAAGTAGTAAGTAGTAGTGGGAATAAGGTGCCATTTAAGTAGCCTCTCTCTCTTTTCTTTTCCTTCGTAGTTATTTCCTGTGGTGTTCCTTGTGGTGTGGGATGAGTAGGGTTGTGGTCTGGTGGTGGAGGAGGTGTAGATGAAGGGTCTGGAGTAGCTATCCAGAGAGAGAGAATAAAGTTACTGTCTTCAGGCCTAGATTTATTTCAAATGAGAATATAAGCTCCCATACATGCAGACTCTGTTACATGTCTATGCAGACAACTTGATCTATGGCACCTCAGGGAGCGTTTGTGCAAGTACCCGTATAATGAATTATATATGGATCTAACTATCTATGCACATGGAGGCTACTGTCTTCCATACCGCATTAGCCACCTTAATCTATAGAGCGAATACAGTAATGCCCAGGCCGAGGGAGGAGCAGAGCTAGGGGTGAAGAGCTCTGGTGACACCTTTAGCTCCTACCAGCCTTCCAACAGTGATGATGTCATACAGCCTGTCTGGATCCATGTTCCCTTGGCAGCATTGTGAATAACTAATAAATCAACACTACCTAGCGGCTAGTCTTTTTCGTCCATCCCTGTCCCTCGTAGGAGGGGAAGGTGTCAGATACCTTTGTGCGTGGTGATGTTTTGTGTTTGTAATTTGTACTTCTTCCTTCATCACTCCCTTGAAACATTATGTAGCCTAGGTTTGGATGTTTTTCTCTTCTTTTTCTTTCTTCTTTTTTTTTGCTCGAAGGGAAATTATATGTTTATAGTGAAACCTTTTAGGGAATGCAATTTCTGTTGAGTAGGTCCATGTTATTCAATGAGTTGTATTGCTAAATGGTATTGGGTCTTTGCATGTGAAATGTGTTAACATTAAACATACAAAGAAGAAGGATATGGCAACATTAAATGGCTGGCTGTACTTATTTGAAAGTAGTCAATTATCGAGCTAGCCTACAAGTGCACTAACTAACTATGGGCCCAAAACCATGAGTATTTCCCATGCATACTCTACAATCTACTGTTGTTCAAAAAGCAAGGGAAGCTTGAATGTAGTCTTGTCCTCTCCAGCTGTAATGGTAACCCCAACGGTGAGTAATGCTGGTTTTGACCCAGCCCTGCTCTCTCTCTCTCTCTCTGTGTGTGCGCGCGTGCGTGCGTGTGTTTGTGCGTGCGTGTGTGTTTGTGCGTGTGTGTTCGTGTCTGTGTGTGCGTCTCTGATCCTTCAGAGGTGATGATCACTATCGAGGAGGGTGACGTAGACGAGATGACCAAGCGGAGGGTGTACGAGGCCAAGGAGAAGCCCGGCGCCCTCTGGCACATCTACGCCGCCAAGGACGCAGAGAAGATCCGTGAGCTGCTCCGCAAGGTCAGCACCCGTCCGTTGATTGAAATGTGCTGACATATTGACAGTTGAATGCCTGGCATGCCTGACATCCTGAAGAAATTGCACTTTGCTTCTCGTCAGTTCCTTTGCTATTGTAATGTCTATATATGTCTATAGTATAGGCCAACTGGCTCTCACACCTATGTCCTATGCTATTTAAGATGAAGACCAGAGAAAAAGACAGACCTCATGGTCTATCTATAATAATATACGCCATTTAGCTGACGCTTTTATCCAAAGCGACTTACATTGCAGTGAGTGCATATATTTTTCAGTATATATGGTCCCATATGGGTTTGGAATCAAACCCACAACCTTCGCGTTGTTAACGCCATGCTCTACCAACTGAGCCACAGAGGACCACACTATCTACTATTGTACTCACAGCTCAGATGAGAACCTCAGCAGCAGGACACAGAAAAGAGAATACATTTGTCCCTTTAGTCTATATAACAGAGGTAAAGCATTTACATTAAGAGCTGTTTGCAAGGAGACCAATCAGGATTCAGTTTGACACCCCAGAGAGCTCATAGCCATTTGTCCCATTGGGGGAAGGGTCAACTGAAGATAGGGTATTGAATTTTACCCCCCTTCAACGTCATTGGCTGTACCCCGGACACTGTACCTCACCATGTGGGTGACAGAGCTTCTGATGTGACGTGGTTTCTCCCTCACCTCCACCCCTCTCTCAGGTGGGAGAGGAGCAGGGCCAGGAGAACCCTCCAGACCACGACCCCATCCACGACCAGAGCTGGTACCTGGACCAGGTGCTGCGGCGGAGGCTGTATGAGGAGTATGCCGTGCAGGGCTGGGCCATCGTACAGTTCTTGGGAGACGCTGTCTTCATCCCAGCCGGGGCGCCCCACCAGGTAGGTACTGAGGGGTGGGGACGACGACGACACTGAGCCCTGCGGCAGGGAAAGACGGTCCGGTTCATGACCGGATGAACAGTGAATGAGGATAGAGTGTTGTTATGGATAGAAGATGTCCTTGTTCAGTGTTCGTCTTCTCAGTGGACAGGACATTGGTTTGTTAGTCTTGACGTTCCACCTGCCTTCGTTTTCATGCACACTGCCCCCAGTACCCGTCTCTCTCTGTGCCCCTCTCATTCTGTCATTCTCTCTAACTCCTCAACATTCTCTCTCTCTCTCTCTCTCTCTCTTTTTCTCTCTCTCTCTCTCTCTCTCTCTCTCTTTCTCTCTCTGTCTCTCTCTATCTATCTCTATCTCCCCCTCCCTTGTTCCACCAGGTCCATAACCTGTACAGCTGTATCAAGGTGGCAGAGGACTTTGTGTCTCCGGAGCATGTGAAGCACTGTTTCAGACTGACCCAGGAGTTCAGACACCTGTCCACCACACACTCCAACCATGAGGACAAGCTGCAGGTAGGCCTGGAAACACGTCTCCTCTGGTTCTTCATCCTCCGTTTTCCTACTCACTCAAAACACATTTCACCTCACACAACGAAATAACTAATCTCTTGTTTTTTGCTCAATACTGAATGATGTGCAAAGTCCAACATCACTGAACACTGTTTTCTGTGGCCCCCCAGGTGAAGAATATCATCTACCACGCCGTGAAGGACGCTGTCGGGACACTGAGGGCCCACGAACCCAAGCTAGCACGCTCTTAGTGCCCCTCACTAACCACTGTCCCAAGTCCGCTCTGCCACACACACACACACACACACACACACACACACACACACACACACACACACACACACACACACACACACACACACACACACACACACACACACACACACACACAGCTGCAGTGATAGAGTATAGGGGGGCAAAGTGGAGGTCTGGGTGTGGAGAAGGGTTGTTTGGGGAGGGGTATGGGGGTGGGTTTGGGGGGGAAGGGTTTAGTTGGCGCTTGGATGAAGGAAGTACTTCATGGCAGTTACACGACATGCTCAAACACGTCTAGTTGTTTTCCAATTGATTTTTGATTAACTCTGTATTTAAGGTCGGTGTGTCCGTTCTGTTGTTTCGGTTGTGTGTGTAAGATGTGAGGTGGATGAGGGGAGAGCTTGTGATGTAAGCTGACGTGCCTTTGGAGAGGGGGGGGGGTTCAGCTTCTGTGTAGCGTCTGACAAATGTGAGCACTGGGGCTACCATCTCTTTTTTTCTTAGCGAACGTTATTATTTTTCTTCCATAGAAGAGAGCTTCACCTGTTTTTGTAGATGTTTTTTTTTTTTTCTTTGTTTGGAGGAGTTTTAAAATTGGATTCCTTCTGCCCTTTGGTGGATCTGGACTTACAAAGCAGTGGAGGGAAATAGACCAAAGTTTTGTATTTTTAGTTGTCTTATTTTCAATTAAAAGCAAGGACTAAAAGCAGGTTCTCTTCTTTTTTATATGTCAGAAGGTAGTTGAGTTTGGCTTTGAATGCTTGAGTGAGACTGGCTTTTTAGAAACGTCTCCATTGGCTTGGTCACCTCTTGTCCCAAGGTTCGAATGAGTTAAACACTTCAAAATGTTGTACAAGAATCACGATTCCAGCTGAACAGAACTACTGGCCATTAACATTGTATCAATATATATATTGATCTTAGTCTGTTTGATTTTTCAAAATAAAGTTTACAAAAAATACTACTGTTGATTGTGTTGTTCCTTTCAAGTAAGCCTACCAACAATGAGTTACCATTAACTGTATCATTTGTTCAGTTGTTGAGTCTGATGTCTGTAGCCTTTGATGCTTTGTATCCCCACTTAAGAAAAGATCAACAGGAAATATTCACTAGCATGTAAGCAAACATGTCATTTACTTAACATGTGTAAATGATATAACATCATGTATGTATGTATGTGTGTGTATGTATTTATGTATCAATGTGCAACTATGTTGACTCAATACTCGTCTTCTGCCTGCCGTTACAGAATCACCACATTCTGAATTAGAAAGTGGATCACAGAAATAGGGCAGTCTAACTGAGCCACCCATGCACTAATATCCTTACTACGGAAGTTACTGGGGAAATGGCAAACCAGGCGTGATGATGAGTCATGCTGTGGTTCATGACCATAGCAACATGTTCAATCACATTTGCTGTGGCTTAACTGTTATCTTAAGAGGAAATTTGTCACACCATGTAGTGTTGGTTTTGTAATTATGTAATACACATGTACAGATGTAACCACAGTAGTTGGCCATGTTGTTGTGGAAAGTAATGGCTGTGAACGTATGGGTTTAGTGCATCTAACACAGATCTGACACCTCACACACTGACCTTTGGTCTCCTGTGTTAATTAATGTGAAAGCCCAGAGGTCTTCTTTGGGCTAGACACAGTGTTAGGTCTTCTCTGAGGGGCTAGACACCGTGTTAGGTCTTCTCTGCGGGCTAGACACCGTGTTCGGCCCCTTTAAGAGGAAAAAGAGGAGTTTCAGCCATTCAATGATAATGCAGTAGAGACCTCTGCACAGCCAGTCAGCCACCCTTACCTGTCTCCAGCTCCAGCAGGCGACCCCATTCGCATCACAACAACACTGTCGTGGAGGAATGGGGGTTAGCTAGCCAGTTTAGCTAGATTTCCGAGAACAGGGAAAAAGCTCACTACAATCAAGAATTTAAGATGGTGTCGTGGATTATCTCAAGGATAGTAGTGTGAGTATGAGCTGTGTTTGTTGTTATCGTCGGCCCTGGCCGGTCTCTCTTATGTCTGACAGCTACAGATGCACACTGCCATCCCCTTGTCCGTCAGTTCTCTGCCAGGCGGCCACGATATGTTGGTGATAATCTGCGAGCATTGAAATGTGCTATGTTTACGAATGCGTTTTGACAACTGGCGTTTTTGTACAGCTGCTAGTTGGGAAAACATATTCCAATTCAAGGTGTTAGCAATCTGGCGGGGAACTAGCAAATGGCTAGCTACCATCTCATGAGTCAGTGAATGGAGGTCGGACGGAATTAGCTGTATTGCCATCCCATAGCTAATTAATTTGCTATTCGAGCGATCTTAACACCATTTGTGATGGTTGATTATGACTGTGTTGCTGCTAAACAGGATGATCGTCGAGATGAATTCTGATGCGTTTTTAGAGTCCTGATATTTGATCATCAACACAACATATGCCATATGATATGGTAGGCTGTTAGCACGAAGAGCAAGGCAGCGATAGGGTACAGCCAGTCAGACAAATCAACGATGTTTCCTTCTCTCTCATTCACCGAGAGCACATCAACAGATGTTACTGGGGTTTTGGTATTTACAATATTTTAAATGTCTCATGCTCTGCAGCTGTCAAAGTGACAGAGAGAGTGCTGTTTCTGAGGAGAGATGAGGCCCAAGACCGAGATTCAGACAGATGCCTTCTGATGGTGATCTGTCTGTCCCAGTAGTAAGCCGTCCAGGGCTAAACCACCCGTACACCTGTTCTCTGGCCATGTCCACATCTGGCTTAACCACCTGTACTCTGGCCATGTCCACATCTGGCTTAACCACCTGTACTCTGGCCATGTCCACATCTGTCTAAACCACCTGTACTCTGGCCATGTCCGCATGTGGCTTAACCACCTGTACTCTGGCCATGTCCACATCTGTCTAAACCACCTGTACTCTGGCCATGTCAACATCTGTCTCTGATGGAGGAGTCTCCATCCTCTTGTAGCCTAGCTGTGTGTTAGCAGCCCACTGCGTTTGGGTTTGAGTATTCAGGTGACAGCAACACACCACAGTGGCTATGTTTACCTGGTGTGATCAATAACTTGTCACCATCATGGGAAGCCTACTAGTTGTCTAAACCTTTGATTTTAAAGAGCGTGCTGTTTTAGGAAACACACAGGTGCAGGATGCGTTTGTCATTGATGTCATTTTCTGACCTGGATTACATAAACGGATAACATCTGAGGCTACTGTCAGTGGCTCTCAAAAAGCCTCTCAGGTAATTGCTATGCCAAGACCAAATAAACAGTGATTCAATCTGTAAACAACATATTGTCCAAACCTTAGGCTATGTCATCCTTATGTGCCAGTGGAATGTAGGCCTATGAACTTAGACCACACATTTTTCTTACACTTGAATATTTAAACTGGCATTGGGTAAAATCCAACTAGATTGACAGCATGCAATGTAGCCTACACATAGGTTAATTTTATTGTCCTACATGTCCACTTAATTTCAGTGTTGAATTACAGTCGATAATCATGGATGAGAGGGGAATCTGAGCCTAGCCAGTTCCTGGTATCCATGTGTTGAGTGTTTCCGTGGGGAGCTGAGAGCAGTAGGGGAGGAGTAGAGATGTGACTGGGACACAAAGGGACAGAGGGCGTCTGCTGTGGGAGATTCAGCCCTGAGCTCTGCCACGCGGCTGCTCTTGGTGCTTACTGTACAGAGCACAGCAGCACTGCATGCATGCATGCATGACCGAGCAAGGGACAAAGACTGAGGAAGACCCGGTCTCTCTCACACACACACACACACACACACACACACACACACACACACACACACAGACACACACACAGATGGAGTTAGGGAAACCTATAGGTATAATTTTGCAGACATAGTTTAATTGTGTAGGCAGACAGTGTAGGCTTTGTCTCTGTGGAAAGGATGGTAGGCTACACACATACAGACATAGAGATGTAGAAACACACACACACACACACACACACTGGCAGCTTCCCCTGATAGTGGGCAGGCGTGGTCCCACCAGCTCTCCCCTCACTCAGCATTCAGTTTCCTGTCACATCAGCACAAATCCCCACACAGGCAGCGGCAGAGAGCACTGTGTGTATCTGTGTGTGTGTGTGTGTGTGTGTGTGTGTGTGTGTGTGTGTGTGTGTGTGTGTGTGTGTGTACGCATCAGCAACATGCGGGTTCACATATGGTGATCCACCTTTGGTCCTTTGTGTGTGTTTTATCTACAGTACAGCAGAAATGCTTTCCAGCAGTATTATTGCTCTGTATTCTGAACTAGCTCGGGCCTCGTCAGTTCTAATACACCATTGCTCTTTTTTCTATGCGGATGACACAATAACTTTCCGATAACAGTCCCCAAGGCTGCTAGTCTGGCCTGTTTGTAAGAGGGCTGATTTTGAGAGCTGCCCAGTATGTCCTACTTTCCTGTTTATTGTAGCAGAACATGCGTTTAGATGAGTCAGTTAACCCACATTTCAGTGGATAAATATTTAACTAGAGGGACATATTTGTTTAGTGTTAGTATATACACTCACTGAGCACTTTATTAGGAACACTATACTAATACTGGGTAGGTATTCCACAGGTCCCTTTGCTCTCAAAACACAATTCTTCGTGGCATTGATTCCACAAGATGTTGGAAACATTCCTTTGAGATTCTGGTCCATGATGACATGATTGCATCACGCAATTCCTGCAGATTTTTTAGGTGCACGTTCAAGCTGTGAATCTCCCATTCTACCACATCCCAAAGGTGTTCTATTGGATTCAGATCCGGTGACTGGGAAGGCCACTGAAAAGCACAGAACTCATTGTCATGTTCATGAAACCAGTTTGAGATGACTTTTGCTTTGCGACATGGTGCATTATCATGCTGGAAGTAGCCATTGGAAAATAGGTAAATTGTGGCCATGAAGGGAAGCACATGGTCAACAACAATACTCAAATAGGCTGTGGCATTCAAGCGATGATTGATTGGTATTAACAGGCCCAACGTGTGCCTAGAAAACATTGCCCACGCCATTACACCACCTCCACCATGAGAAGGTGTACAGGTGTTCCTAATAAAGTGTTCGGTGAGTGTAGGTGTTAGCATAATGCAAGAGGGTTTCTTGCTCAAACAACGAGAGAAGAGGTGCTACCTTAAATCAGTAATCTATGCATGTGTTTGTAGAAGAGACACGAGACCCTCTCAATCCAAAAATACAGGGTTTTATTTATCTCAGATTAAAAAATGTGACGTGTCAGTCGTACAACCTTCATCAGACCAGTGTTTCCCAGAGGCCATGTTGCCCAAGTGATGCTGCTAGCCTTGACCCCTGACCCCTGACCTTGGCCTCTCTGCCCCTCCCCTCCATACAGCCTAGCCTTTGGGACGCTATACCCGGCATACTCCTCCTACAAGGCCGTCAAGACGAAGAATGTGAAAGAATATGTGAGTAGCGTCTTCAGTAAACTCTCTGTGTGTTTCATAGTGTCTTCAGTGATGATGTTGTTGTTGCAGTTTTATCTCATATACATATTCCATCATTGATCAGGGACAAAGTTAAACTTCGATTCTCTCCCACTGGGAAAGGAACACAAAACACTGCTATTGTATAGATAGATACTCTATTAGTATGATACACACACACACACGGTAGCATAACATGGTACTTAACAGCTGTAGTCTCTAATGTTATTCTAGAATTAATATGACAAAGTATGTTTTTTACAACCGGGTTTCTCAACAATGTGTGAAGAATTGGGATAAAACACTGAAGGATAGAGAAAGGACTGGACGGGTTAAGAATAAAGACATACGTGTATTCCACCGTAAACTTCAGACGGTTATGGTCTTGATAAAGTGGACTCTCAAGTTACAATGAATCCTGAGGAGTTTAAGCTTGGTCCATTCCCTTAAGCTGATGACTCGACTCACGATGCATGTGAACATTAGACATTAATGGTAAACTGTGATAACCTGGTCACGATTATGGCATGCTGTTTTAACAACATTTACCTAGCGCACAAAATCACATTGATGCACATCGGAAGAATGAGAATAATGAGTATCAACAAATTAACCAATTTAATAGTTTCAAAGAAACATATAAAATAAACAAACTGTAGTCAACAAATGGAAGCTTAACCATACGTCGAACGCTATGTGTGTCAAGGACAACACAGGAGAACGGTGCCCATCACAGGCCTAACCCAAAACTCAAAGAAAATCGTGCTGTCCTTGTCCTTAAATACCATCCCAACAATAGGACATCAGAGACATGGGTGGGAGGGGCCTGTTGGTCTATACTATATACATTACAATGACAAAGGAATTGACAACAGGAGGGCTTGCTTCATTACTCCCTGTTTGTGTATAAAGCCCTACTGCATAAACTCCCATCTTACCTAACCTCATTATTGAAATCCAAGAACATCAATTACCGAACTCGTTCTCAGAGTTGGTTAACTCTTGAGGTTCCTCGGGTCTCCACCGAATTGGGTAAATCTGCTTTTAGTTGTGGTGCACCTCACTGCTGGAACAATCTGCAGAGAAAAATATGTTTTTCTTGATTGTGTTTGATTATGTTGTAATTTTTCTATGTGTATTATTTATTGTTGCAAACTGTGTGTATGCAGGGCTCCCTTGTAAAAGAGACCTTGATCTCAATGGGACTCAAAATAAAGGTTAAATTAATAAATAAAATAAATAAATCCTCATTCAACTGTAAAGAGGTATTCCGGGCTTAGACAGGGGGGCATTGATCACCATTCACAACGGAAGATCAGAGGATCACTGTCTTTGTATCAGCCACATTTAAATACATTTAAATCACATGGCTGGCGCCACCAAATCCATCTACAGGAGCAGCAAGTTTTCATTGTCTCATTGTGGATGAGAGAGCACTTTAACAGTGTCCCTTTAAAGGGAGTCCTCCCTGCTTACCTCATCCCTGCCACTGAGCAGAGGGATGGACGGGAAAGAGGAGGAGTGGGAGTCAGTCAGAGTTCTGGCTCTCTTGCCAAGCTTTTCTCTGGAGAAATGTCTCCTCCCCGCCGGTTGCTATGGAAACCCCCTTCGAGAGAGAGAGAGAGAGAGAGAGAGAGAGAGAGGACGCCATTTTTAGCCTTGTCGATGATGCTCTTTTCTCTCCCTATCTCCTTTTTTTTTGGTTTGTCCGATGAGTGAAATGACTCAACAGTAGAGATGTCTATTTCTGTAGCGCCCTGCGCTGGGCCTGTGTATGCCTGTGGCAGATGACAGTGTGACGTTTGATGTGACCGTAGACAGTTATTTCCGTAACGGTTGGTCGTTATCTCTCCACACACACCCTGCTTCTCCTGTGTCTGATGGAGATCAGTCATGCATACTGATCTAGTGTAGAGTGGCTGGAACAGGTGTGTGTGTGTGTGTGTGTGAGAGCATGCATGTGTGGCTGTGTGAGAGCATGCATGTGTGGCTGTACATGTCTCTTGGCACGTGCATAATTGTAAGGCAGGCTTTCATGTGCTTTATATCTGATCCTGTGTGTGTGTGTGTCTAGGTGAAGTGGATGATGTACTGGATAGTGTTTGCGTTGTTCACGACAGCCGAGACGATCACAGACCTGCTTCTGTCCTGGTGAGTCACTCCTGACTCGACCCTCCCACCCGTCATCCATGTTTGTACTTGTTATTTCCCTTCTACCTTTTTAGCCTCTTTTTAAAAAATTACACATTCAAACTTTTGCACCGTACGGATCTTCATGACGGTATGATTTCTCAATCTTCTCTCCCCTGTTTGTTTGTTTGGTTGGTTGGTTGGTTGGTTGGTTGGTTGGGGGGGGTCCTTGCAGGTTCCCGTTTTACTTTGAGCTGAAGATCGCCTTTGTCATCTGGCTCCTGTCCCCCTACACCAAGGGCTCCAGCGTGCTCTACCGCAAGTTCGTCCACCCCACCCTGTCCAACAAGGAGAAGGTCAGAGGTCAAGCTGAGGCCTTTCCTCTCTGTCAGCCTGTCAACAGTCAACTGCTCCTTTTACTTTTCCTTTTCCTTTTTATCTGCTTACTCATCTCTCTCTCTCTCTCTCTCCCTCCCTCCCTCTCTCTCCCTCCCTCCCTCCCTCTCTCTCTCTCTCTCTGTCCCATAGGAGATAGATGAGTATATAACTCAGGCCAAAGACCGTAGTTATGACACTATGATGAGGTTTGGGAAGAGGGGTCTGAACCTGGCTGCTAATGCTGCTGTCACTGCAGCCACCAAGGTGAGCACAGCCAGGTACCTGGGAGAGTGGGGTCCAGCAGTGCTTGAGGTGCGTGCGTGCATGTGTGCGTACGTGCGTGCGCTGGCTCGCTCTACCCTCTTGTCGTGATTGAGGTGTTTCTGTGTGTGTGTGTGTGTTTTGAGGTGTGTGTGCGCGCAGGGAATAGGGTATGTGTGTGAGTTCTACAGTATTTGGGCTCTGTGTACTGTGCAGGGGATAGGGTGTGTGCGTGTGTGTGCGCGCGCTACAGTGTTTGAGGTGTATGTGCTGTGCAGGGGCAGGGCGTGCTATCGGACAAGTTACGGAGTTTCAGCATGCAGGACCTGACTATGATCAACGCTGAGGACGAGCTGGGCATGCGCTCCTCGGACCCCCGCATGAAGAGAGACCCCCTGGATGACATGACCACAGGAGCCAGCACCCTGCCACGGGCCAAGACCTCTATTACACGCCAGAGTAAGTCCACACACACCCACACACACACACACCCAAGAGCAACGCAATGCTATACAAACACATGGCAGAGTATGTCAACAACCAGGCACACACACACACACCCAAGAGCAACACAAAGCAATACAAACACACGACAGAGGATGTTAACATGCATACACACACACACACACACACACACACACACACACAGAACAAACAAACACGCACACCCAAGAGCAACACAATGCAATACAAACACACATTATGACCCCGATCACACAGAGTATGGGATGTTTCCAGTCACACTTACGTGCAGTAGCAGGAGAATATGGGCGTGTCGACTGTCTGATGGCTCTCATCAGGAGAGGGAGCAGTGGTGGGGAGGGGTCCTGTGATTTATATCACTGCACACCAGGAAGGAAACTTCCTCCGGAGACCGGAGTAAGAGACGGGGAGAGGGAGCATAAGATAAGATAACTTTACATTTACATTTATGGCATTTAGCAGACGCCTTTATCCAAAGCGAGTTACAACAATACATTTGTTTAAGTAAGCGAATCATCTGTCCAACAGTCATCATAAGACAAAGTAATCAATGCTCACACCAGGGCCCATTGGCAGTCGTAATGCCAGGAGAGTAATGCCTTTTTTGGTAGGAGCCAGGTAGGATGGCCGGCCAGGTAGGATGCAAACCAGGAGAGTGCAGAGCCAGAGATGCCCAATTCTGAGAGGGTGGAGAGAAGGATTGGGTGGTTTACTGTGTCAAATGCAGCAGACAGGTCCAGAAGAATGATAACAGAGGAGAGGGAGGAAGCTTGAGCGGAGTGGAGAGCCTCCGTGACGAGGAGAGCAGTTTCAGTATGCCCAGGTTTAAAACCGGATTGGTGAGGGTCAAGGAAGTTGTTTTGAAGGAGGTAGTTCAAGGGTTTTAGATAAGAAGGAGGGGTCTGTAGTTATGGACAGCAGACGGGTCAAGAGTTGGTTTCTTGAGAAGAGGCTTGACTCTGGCTGTCTTGAAGGCAGTTGGGACAGATCCTGTAGATAGAGAGGAATTGATTAAGTTGGTAAGGAACGGAAGGAGGTCTTTGGAGATGGATTGGAGAAAGGGGGAGGGGATAGGATCGAGGGGGCAGGTGGTTGCCCGCTTGGATGTGACCAGCTTTAGAACATCATCAGGGGAGAGGGGGGAGAAATCTGACAAACCAGAGACTGGGTGTTGCACAGTGGGTTTGGGAGGAGAGGTAGCATTGTTGGTGAGAGGTAGAGGGAAAGAGCTGCTAATGTCATCAACCTTCTTTTCAAAATAGGTGACAAAGTCATTGGCAGACAGAGAGGAGGGGGGAGGAGGAGGAGGATTGAGGAGTGAGGAGTGAGGAAAATGTGGAGAACAGTTTCCTTGGGTCAGAGACAGAGGATTGAATTTTGGAATGGTAGTATAAGGCGGAGGAGGAGAGAGAGATAAGGGTTTCAGACAGCCAGGGAGCGCGTGGAGTGGATGGTGCCGGCCTTGAGATCTGTGGACAGAGAGAGTCGAAGGATGAGGAAAGAGAGGACAGGAGGGTGGAGGAAGCTGCATCAGTGGATAGAAGAGAGAAGGATTCAACAGAGGGTAGGGCGGATAAGACAGAGGAAGAAAGAACGGTGAGTGAGAGGGTGCGCAGGCCGCCACAACAGGACACAGTGTGGGTAGAGACTGGTTGGGAGGGTGAGCATTTGAGAGGGAGGGAGAAGGATACGAATAGATGGTCAGAAACCGGAAGAGGGGGTAACAGTGAGGTTTGAGGTATGGGAGGATCTTGTGAAGACAAGATCAAGCTGATTGCCCGCCTTATGAGTGGGAGGAGAGTGGGACAGGGTAAGGCCGAAGGAGGAGAGTGCTCCAGACGAGTGAAGCTTCTCCGACTGGATGTTGAAGTCACCGTAGTGTGAGCAGTGTGCCGTCCTCAGGGAAGGAGCTGAGAAGGACATCCATCTCATCTAAAAAGTGGCCAAGCTGACCTGGAGGACACAGGGGAGGTGATAGAAACAGCATGGAATTCAAAGGAGGATATGGACAGGTGTGACAAGGGAAGGACTTTATTGTCCTTTAATGGTTGATACAATTGACATTTGTCTTTAGTACACTGGCACATTTTAGTACACCCACCCAAGAATGGGTTAAAGCAGACATGGTTACATAACATACATCTACGTCACAATATCTAAAAGCAGGTTATTTCAACAGTCGCTTGTTGAGGATGGTTACAGAAGAGGGGATGAATATGTTTAAGGGCTGGTTGTGCCCTGATGGTAACATGTGGAATGAGGGAGGGATGGATGGATGGAGAGGATGAGTTCAGTCTCTGAACACCTGGACTGCCTTCTTCGTGAAACTGTGTTAACAGGCCTCCCAGGTGTGACTGATTGTTGCCAACAACCTTGCTGGCTTGACTGACGACCTGTGCCAATCTGCCTTTGCACCTGACCAGTACCATGAGACCATGCTAAAGGGGAAGTTTACGCAAAATCCATTTTCATGTGTATTTCTGGTCAATCCGTAATGCATACCGTCTCGAACTAGCAACATTTCTGGTGCAGCTGCATCATAGCTATCGAATCGAGGTCTGTGTTTATTTCCTTAAAAACGTCTCATACCGCGTTAAAATACATCAGGCAAGAGATTATGCACTCTGACCCAGCTCTACTCTGACCCTGCTCTGCTCTGACCCTGCTCTACTACACCAGTGATACCCAGAGAGCAGCAGGCGCTAGCTCTAGCGCTGTTCAACAGAAGAACCTCGCGTGGGAGGGAGAGGGGAATCTTGGGAGTTGCAATTTGGACTGATCAGGGCATTCAGAGCCTTATAGATATCTTGCCTTAAAGATCGATTTAAAATGTGATTTTTTTGTAAATGTTTCGACTATTGAATAATATAATAACAACAAATCCACTGGATTACAGGGTCAAATTCCGTTTTAAAAGTGAGAACACTCTGTCAGTCATCTGTCAACCCTGGTCCAAGAAGGAGGTGTCTGCCTGCCTGCCTGCCTGTCTGTGTCTGTCTGTCTGCTTGCCTGTCTGTCTGTCTGTCTGGGACTGGCAGTCAGTGAATATAGAGTGAGGGGGAAGGAGAGAGAGCTAAGGAAAGAGGAAGAGTCGGATAATAAGGATGGAGGGAGACAGAATAGACGACAGGGAGTGAAAGACCACAATTAAATGAAGGCCTAGAAAGAAACAAAGTCTTTGTGAGACAGGAAGGGATGAACAGGACAGGAATGAAAGAGGGGGAAACGCTGAGTCATGTTTGGTTGAGGAGCAGGGGATAGGTACCACTCCCCTAATGACCGCCCACATCCCTCTCTGTCCAATCCCACAGCTCGCTCCTCATCTGCAGCTCCTCAGTTTGACGAATTGTCGCAGCACAGCTCAGACCAATCAGACACCAGGACGGAGCATTCTGATGAGGACGTCGTAGAGAAGGCTCCCAAGCGCACAGCCAGCGTCAAGGCAACCAAGAAACCGGCCGCTGCCAAGACAGAGGTAGGGGATTAGGCGCACACGGTCTGAATACTTTCCGAAGGCACTGTATGTACGTACGTAGACACACACAAACACACACACACACACACACACACACACACAGTAGGGCTGGGTTTATGCATTATTACTGACTGCCCTGCCTCTTCTGCACTAAGAGGTGGTGAGTCAGAGGAAGATGGTATGAAGTGCACAAGCAGTGTGTGTGTGTGTGCGTGTGTGTTTGTGTGTGTCTACGTACGTACATACAGTGCCTTCGGAAAGTATTCAGACCCCTTCACTTTTTCCACATTTTGTTGTGTTATAGACTCAATTTAAAATGGATTAAATTAAAAGAATTTGCCATCAATCCACACACAATACCCTAGAATGACAAAGCGAAAACAGTTTTTTTTATTTTTTTTATTTCGTGTACATAAGTATTCAGACCCTTTGCTATGACACTCTTAAAATTAGGGTTAGTATTCAACTCAATAAGTTGAATAGTTCATGTAATTTTGGAATTAATATATTTGTTTTTATAAGGTCTCTGATTTGCATGAATCAATTACACACTAGAGGATGCCCCTACCAACTCAGCAAACTTTATAATTTTCTCTTGATCCTGACAAACTCCTCAGTCCCTGCCAGAGACAAACATACCGATAACTTGATGCAGCTACCACTATTCTACACACGAGAGATGGTTCAGAAACTGCATTGCATGTGCTGGATTTGCTCCAAACTTTATGATTTGTAGTAAAACCAAATAAACACATTTCCAGCCACTTTCTTTGCTGTATCACTTGAATTCATTGTTGCAAACACAATTATGGATATGAAAGAGATTATTTTCCATGAAGGGATTCTTTTTGGCCACTTGGTTATTGACCAATTTTGTAGAGTGACTGAGATGATGTTGTTCCATCGTTTGTGCTTTTTCTTCTCCACCATTCCACCATTCAAGTATCCCCAGGCCTCAGGGTCGCATTCCTGAGCAGTTTTGTTCCTCTCCATTTGCTCAGTTTCTAATGACAACCTGATCCACACACAGCGTGTAATTGATTCCTATGCAAATCAGAGACCCTATAAAAACAAAGATATTAATTCCAAAATTACATTAACTATTATCCGTGCATTAAAATGGACTCAATTCAACTTATTGAGTGATTTGTTGGTGACATTTTTGCATTTTAGCTAATTTTAAGAGTGTCATAGCAAAGGGTCTGAATACTGATGTACATGAGGTATTTCTGTATTTCAATTTTAATAAATTTACTGAAATTTCAAAAAAAACTGTTTTCGCTTTGTCATTTTGGGGTATTGTGTGTTGATTGGCACTATACGTACATTTGCATGAACTCATTCAGGAATGCTGCATGTAGGTTTGTGAAGCGACCCTTGTTCCAGTTATAGCACAATAAGCCCCTGTTTTAAGATCCTTTCTGGATTCCCTTCTCTTTCATTTTCTCTCTCTTATCTCTGTTTCCTCTCTCATTTTCTCTTCTCTTCTGATTATTTCATGAGACATGTTTTTTCTCCTTGTCTCTATTCAATTCTGTTGTCTTACATTTAGCCTCTCTTCCCTCTTCCCTCAGACTCAAACCAAGACAGTGAAGAAACCGCCAAAGAAGAAGACTACTGCTACAGCCAGCACTATCGCAGAGTCACCATGATGAGACCAGCCCTCCTCTACCTCCCCTCCTCCCCCTACAGCCACACGGACCCTCCGTCTGTCTCCGGTCTACATAAACACTCCCACAAACACACACACACACACACACAAATATTCTCTCACGCTGTCACACAGTCCAAGACACACGCACGCACACACGCACCCAAGGACATCTGGAGAGTCAAGTGTAAAATGCAGGTTTAGCTCTACTCTATATGGCCGTCTTCAGGTCATCAACACTGTTCTGTTATCAAGCCAGTTTGCTCACATTTTAGGTTGTGTGGTCATCTCCAGTGTACGTGTTCTATTTGAGAGACATTGGCAGTAATAGTCTGCTGTTAGTCTTCTTGACTGAACATAGGTTGCTTCCTCCCTCCTGTAGCCTTCCCAGACCTCTGTGACGAGCTCTTTCCAGTCCCCATAGTAGACCAGTAGACTCAGCTCCAGGAACACTGTTGCTAGGCTAATGCTAATAATCTCTCTCCATGTGCTTCCATTCCATTCAGAGCATGGTGTCTAGATAGGAGATAGGAGCTTTGAACCTCAGTGTAAGGGGAATTTAGTGTAGGGGGAATTTAGCACAGATGCTATTGGACAAGGGGTGCATGGAGGCAAGGCTCGAGCATGGGAGAGAGGGCTGAGTGCAAGGTGATTTAGTTTTGTTGACTGGGGTTAGCCCCCTGTTCCCAGTGTCCTTTCCATAGATGGTCTAACCCTAGGGCTCAGTAGTCCTCAGGACTGCTCTCTGTCCTGTGTAGGACAGCTGGACATAGAGGCAGAGATATCTAGAGAGCAGAGGACCTTCTCCCAGCACTTCTCCCAGCACAACCATGTTAAACTGAGAGCTGATGCCATGGTCCCCCCCCCAAATCACCACTGGAGCAGGAGGAGCAGCGTAGACTGAGAAACACGATAGTCACGCGCTGGCATGGAGATGAAGAGATCTGTTTGTTCTCTCACTCTCCACTTTTCTCTCTCTCTCTCTCTCTCTCTCTCTCCCCATCTCCATCTCTCTGCCTCTGGACCTCACCCATTTCAGTTTGGAACAGAACAGTCTTGCACACACAAGACACACACAGCTGGAGGGTTGATTCTGTCTTCTCTTAGGATGTGTGTGTGTGTGTAGCGTGTGCGTGTGTGTTTTTGCAACATTACTTTCTATTTGCATTGTGACCTCATGTTTACTCCCGCTGCACTCTGTTGACCCAACTGCATAGAGCCAGTTAATCGATGAATGGCCGTAGACTTGACCCTAGACTTGACCCTATGACCACTTAGAATCACCCACAAGGTCTTATACTGTAATACATAGGCTACTTATACTGTCGCTGACAACCAAAACGTTTAATTTAACCTTTTAGAATTGTGCTTATGTAACCAAGCCCTTTTGTTTGTGTTCCTCTAAATTGGCTGACATTGGACTTTGTGGTGGCTTAGTGAACATAGGCTAATGTTCATGCTTGACACTACATTGTGTGCCCCAATAGATGAGTGCCTGTCTCAGTGGCACTGTCAGAGCTGTGTTAAGGTTTTAGTTGTCTGTGACTGCACCTCCCGTCTGTTTTAGTCATGGGTTTCATTCATATCTTTATCTGAGTCACAAGAAGAGCTGTGCCAGTATATCTTAACCGCTCCTCCAACTACAGCTGTCTCAGACACTCTGGAAACAGTCTAACCCTGGTTAGATACCATCATATGGACAAGTTAGCACATGACGTCTTCACTTAGCAAGGTAACAGATGTAATCTTCTGTTTTATTCTAGAAGCAGTTTGTTAAAGCTGTGTGTGGGGTTAGTGTTTACATGAAAGACTGGGGTTATGGGTTATGCACCTATTGACTCGACTTGCATAGCATCCTGGTTGGGCAGGCAGTTTTTTTTTTGAAGAGTCTCTTTGACGTGTCACCTCATCAGTGCTATGGTGCCCAGTCGGCTCTGACTGCAACCTACCCCTAGACTCTCCCCCTAGAAACTGCTTGTAGATTTGAGAGGATTGGATGGGTGTAGCTAAGATGTATGCTAATATGCTCCACCTAACCCCCTGGCAGGCTGAAGAAGGTGGAGTTTCCGAGATATTGCTTGCACCTATTTGGTTCTTTCAGATCCACAAAAAAGTATCTAGGAGTAGGGGATTAATGATTGGTTTTGGGAGTAGGGGATTAGGGGACATTTTTCTTATGTGTTGTGTTTTGGGGACGTGCCATTGCTTTGGGCAGTTTTTATTTTGAGTGCTCTTTATTGAGTGTAGATTGAAAGCATGAGACAACTGCACTTCTGTGTTGTTGCCCTCGGCGGCATGACACTCATTTGAACCAGTAGGGGGAGACATACCCCACACAATTGTTAGAGTTACGAACGTGTTTGCAAAGTTACTTACAAATGTACACTGTATGTAAATAGTAATTTTGACTGTATAAATGAGCTTGCTTGCCTTATTCATTCTCTTGAATATATAGGTTTCTTTCTTTTGCTTTTTTAAGTTTGCTTTGTTATTTTTAATCTGCAAATCTTGACAAATCATTTTGGATATCCTATATGCAAGGGAAGTCAACCCTTCATAAGGATTCATGCTGTGAAGTGTTATTGGTATGCTTTTAATCTCTTCTGAATCTCTCTCCTGCTATCTTTCCCCTCTTGTTCTCTCTTTGTCTAAAATAGAGACATTTTAATTGGTCAGGATGGGCCCATTACAGCCCATTTCCTTGTCCTACTGTTGTCCTGTGCGACTGCTCAGTAGTGTTGGGGAATCCCCCACCCTTATGTTATAACACGACATGTTTAGCTGTCGGCCAAACTGAATGACTGTAGCCCCAGCCTGTTTCTGACACTGGCTGGATCTCAAAAGTCTTTCCTTGATTCCTCACATCCTCTCCTTGGTTTCTTCCTAAAATGCAGTGGAGGAAAAGGTCTGATGTGGGGGAAACCCCGGATATTCTCCAATTAGTTTGGAGAGGGAGACGAGGAGAACCGCTATCTGATCTTCCCTCTCTTCTCAGGCTGGTTGCATATTCTACAAATAAGGCTGTTGGCTTGTTTTTTTGTTTTTTTGATTTGCTGAAGTTTGCACTGAAGAAAAGATGGCACACACTTATAATTCATTCTTGCAGTCATGACACCACTTGACATTCTTCTAATGAGTGTTCATTTCCATTTTTTATATTTATTTATTGTTAATTATTTTTGTGTGTTTGGAATCAGTATTATTGTGTACAGGAACTTTCATTGTAAGAGAATATTCAGCATTAATATATTGTTTGTGCCAACTATCAATATTCCACTATAATAAAGGATAAGAAGATAGTTTCTGTGCTGGGATAATGGTATTTAACATGTACTGTACAAATAACAAATGCTACTAATAAAGAAAGCTACTACACTCTTTGTTGTCTTGCCTCTTCTCATGCTCACAGGAACCATCAGACTTTCTAATTTGTATGGTGTGACAGAATTACCTCTGGTAAACAATAGTGATAACTACATTTAAACTAGTACTGAATGTCAGACATGCTATAGTAACTAGTACTAACGACTGCATTTCAACCACACGTCTTTGCTCATTTCAAGGTCATGTAAGTAAGACATTGAAAATTATTGACAGATTCATTGTCTCAGTTAGAAGTAGTTTGCATTGAGCAAGGAGAGGGAGAAAGGAAACACTATTCTGAATTGTCATTGCAATTGGGCATATGGTACCTCTCTTCAAATTGACACCTTTGCCATAGATAAACTACCTTTAATTGTTGAATCTTTGCGTTACATCAGAGGTTGCATTTCAGCAAAATACAGTTTGAGCAGAGACACTGCCTGTCCAAAACCTGCTGATCTGAACAATTTAGATGTTGATGAGAATCCAAAGTCTATTTCCATCTGGGGAAATAGATTAGATTAGATTAGATTCAACTTTATTGTCATTGTGCAGAGTACAAGTACAGAGACAACGAAATGCAGTTGGCGTCTAACCAGAAGTGCAAAAAAGCAGAAAAGTGCAGTGTGAACAATATATACAGGTAGTGCAGTATACGAGCAGTATAAGTAGTGCAGTATAAGTATAAGTAGTGCAGTGTAGCAGTATATGTATTAGCGGTAACATTATTGCAGAATAAATAGAATGCAGTATGAACAGTATAAGCAGCATATGAGCTGTATAGGCAGTGCAGTATAAGCAGTATATATGTATTAACAGTAACATTAAAGCAAAGTAAATAAACAGAATAAATATGGAATGCAGTATCAACAGTATAAACAGATATGTACAGTATGTACAGATGTGCAGTGTATTAACAGTAGCATTAAAAAATAAGGATATGTGCATTATGAACAGTATAGACAGATGTGTACAGAAGAGCAGTAGTATGTAGTATAAGAGCAGTGTGTACAAGTGAGGATGCAGTATGTACAGTTTATAGTAATACTATAGGGTACGAGTAGTGCAATTGTCCGGGGGGGGGGGGGTGTCACCTAGGTGCAGAGTTAGAGTTCAGTAGGGTGACAGCCGCAGGGAAGAAGCTTCCTCTGAACCTGCTGGTTCGGGTGCGGAGAGACCTGTAGCGCCTCCCGGAGGGGAGTGGGGTGAACAGTCTGTGGTTGGGGTGAGAAATGTCGTGCCTTACGCAAGCATCGTTTGCCCTGGACAGCCTCAATGGAGGGGAGTGAGGAACCGGTGATGCGTTGGGCAGTTTTCACCACCCTCTGCAGTGCTTTCCGGTCAGAGGCAGAGCAGTTGCCATACCATACTGTGACACAGTTGGTGAGGATGCTCTCGATGGTGCAGCGGTAGAAGTTCACCAGGATCTGAGGAGACAGATGGACCTTCTTTAGTCTCCTCAGGAAGAAGAGACGCTGGTGAGCCTTCTTGATCAGGGTAGAGGTGTTGAGGGTCCAGGAGAGATCCTCAGAGATGTGGACACCCAGAAACTTGAAGCTGGTGACTCGCTCCACCTCAGTCCCGTTGATGAGGATGGGGGTGTGTGTGCCAGCTTTTGACTTCCTGAAGTCCACAATGAGCTCTTTGGTCTTCCTGGTGTTGAGAGCCAGGTTGTTGTCGGTGCACCACACTGTTAGGTGCTGCACCTCCTCCCTGTAGGCCGTCTCATCGTTGTTGCTGATGAGACCAATCACCGTTGTGTCGTCTGCAAACTTAACAATGGTGTTTGAGCCATGTACAGGTGTGCAGTCATAGGTGAAGAGAGAGTAAAGGAGGGGGCTTAGCACACAGCCTTGTGGAACGCCGGTGTTCAGGGTGAGGGTTGAGGAGGTGTGGTTATGTAGCCTAACAGACTGCGGCCTGTTGGTTAGGAAGTCCAGAATCCAGTTGCAGAGGGAGGAATTGATGCCCAGTTCACTGAGTTTGGTGATCAGTTTGGAGGGGATGATGGTGTTGAAAGCTGAACTGAAGTCAATGAACAGCATTCTCACATAGGTGTTGCTATTGTCAAGGTGGGACAGGGCAGAGTGAAGTGCCGTTGAGATGGCATCCTCTGTACTCCTGTTCTGACGGTAGGCGAAATGGAAGGGGTCCAGTGTGGGTGGTAAACAGGTCTTGAGTTGAGCTAGGACCAGCCTCTCGAAGCACTTCATGATGATGGGTGTGAGTACAACTGGGCGGAAGTCATTAAGGCTCATTGCAGTGGAGTGTTTTGGCACCGGCACGATGGAGGTGGTTTTGAAGCATGTGGGGACAGCTGCTTGGGCTAGGGACAGGTTGAATATGTCAATCCAAACCTCAGTCAGCTGCACAGCACAGGGTTTGTAGTCTGTGATGGCCTGGATGCCTTGCCTGGATGCCTTGCCACATGTGTTGGGGGTCAGAGTTGTCCTTTTTGATGCCCCTCTGAAGGTTCGCCCTGGATGAGCTGTAGGCCTGAGCATCACCTGATCTGAAGGCAATGTCGCGTGCCTTCAGCAGGAGTCGGACCTCACTGTTCATCCATGGCTTCTGATTAGGGAAAGTGGTAATCCGTTTGAGTGTGGTGACACTGTTGATGTTGGAATTGATGTAGTCCAGAACAGAGGAGGCATATGAGTCAATGTCCGTGTGGGAGTCATGGGTGGCCTGTATGGCAAACACACCCCAGTCAGTGTTTTCAAAACGCTGCTGGAGCGCTGAGTCAGCTCCCTCTGGCCAGACCTTGACTGTCCTCACTGTAGGTTTCACAAAATACTCTACCACTGGTCACCCCAGACAGGGAGAGGAAGAGCCCTGGTCATACCTAATATTTATACATAGATACTAATCTAAAGTCATAAAGATGATGATATCTCTCTATAGTTGTGAGTATGTGTCATAAAGTACCAAACTACACCACCCTAGGTTTACACACAGGCATCTCATTCTTATATTACTTCTGTTAACTTGCAAATGTCTATCAGCCCAAGAACATGGACACAGCAACAAGGACACCGTACGTCTAGATTACTTCATGTGGGCAGCCACGCCTCAAACAGACAAGATGGAATTTAAAGGAACAGTTAGCCAATGAAATTGCACAATCAATTATTCAATAAGTAACGCTTCAGAAGCATGCACAGGTAAAGAAGCCAATTGTCACATCTTGACGTCTTTGATGTATCTCTGCATTTGGGATAGCTTGGGTTCACTTTCCAACCAAAAGATGGAGCGCTTCACGAATTTGCGTGTCATCCTTTCGCAGGGGCCATGCTAATCTTCTCTGTATCGATCCAATTTTAGTATATGTGCTGCCGTGGCGAGCACAATCTATCAGCCTGCCTTTGGCCTCTTTATTAGGCCCGCCTCTGAATACGCTTGTGGAAGACGGTTACCCCGTACACCAACGTTTTTGGCATGTGCCACACTTTCAAAGCTCAGGAACCACCCTCTTCCTCTCTTCTCTGACTGAACCTTGAAGTGGCCCTGATAGTTTGGAATCACATGGAGCAAGTTAGTTTTGGGATTTGATAGTTTGTTGAAGCCCGGCCGAAAAACCTTATCCTTTGCGGTACTTAAAATGTGTACTGCGGCGAGGCCGAAAGAAAGGCATTTTGGAAGTCTAAATGGAGAACTATCAGCCGATTGTTCCTGTTTTCGTCTCTGTGCTTCTTCCTGGCCGTCCAGCCGTCTTTTTGTGTCGTAAAGTCTGGTCTTTATGAGAAGGCACGTCTGCTCCGTTGCGTTAACTCGACCACATTTCGGACAGAAATAGGGGGAGGCAAAGTCTTTTTTTCGCTCAGCCTGCGTTTTCCTTACTTTCAAAAAAAAAGAAAAAAAAGGTGAAAGGTAAGAAGTTTCGCGTGTTTGTCTGTGAAAAGACGGAATGCGTCTTTTAATAACACGTCGATCCCTGATGGCCGACTACGCCACATCCTGTTATTTTTTTGGTTTTCACTCTGCTCCCTCACTGCCCTTTAGGCATATTTGCTTCCTTTTCCGCCACTTTTTGCGGCTCTCCTCGTCATTCAGTTTCAGCTTGCTCAGCTTTTATTGCAGACTTCTTGGTGGTGCCATTTCCTCTGGTTGGCAACTGGCTCACTGTGTAACGTCTACCACTCTTGTCCCTGAACTTCCTTGTGGGTTCACTTTCCAACCAAAAGATGGAGCGCTTCACGAATTTGCGTGTCATCCTTTCGCAGGGGCCATGCTAATCTTCTCTGTATCGATCCAATTTTAGTATATGTGCCGCCGTGGCGAGCACAATCTATCAGACTGCCTTTGGCCTCTTTATTAGGCCCGCCTCTGACCACGCTTGTGGAAGACGGTTACCCCGTACACCAACGTTTTTGGCATGTGCCACACTTTCAAAGTTCAGGGACCACCCTCTTCCTCTCTTCTCTGACTGAACCTTGAAGTGGCCCTGATAGTTTGGAATCACATGGAGCAAGTTAGTTTCGGGATTTGATCGTTTGTTGAAGCCCGGCCGAAAAACCTTATCCTTTGCGGTACTTAAAATGTGTACTGCGGCGAGGCCGAAAGAAAGGCATTTTGGAAGTCTAAATGGAGAACTATCAGCCGATTGTTCCTGTTTCCGTCTCTGTGCTTCTTCCTGGCCGTCCAGCCGTCTTTTTGTGTCGTAAAGTCTGGTCTTTATGAGAAGGCACGTCTGCTCCGTTGCGTTAACTCGACCACATTTCGGACAGAAATAGGGGGAGGCAAAGTCTTTTTTTCGCTCAGCCTGCGTTTAACTTCATTTAAAAAAAAAAATAATAATAAAGGTGAAAGGTAAGAAGTTTCGCGTGTTTGTCTGTGAAAAGACGGAATGCGTCTTTTAATAACACGTCGCTCCCTGATGGCCGACTACGCCACATCCTGTTATTTTTCTGCTCCCTCACTGCCCTTTAGGCATATTTGCTTCCTTTTCCGCCACTTTTTGCGGCTCTCCTCGTCATTCAGTTTCAGCTTGCTCAGCTTTTATTGCAGAATTCTTGGTGGTGCCATTTCCTCTGGTTGGCAACTGGCTCACTGTGTAACGTCTACCACTCTTGTCCCTGAACTTCCTTGTGGGTTCACTTTCCAACCAAAAGATGGAGCGCTTCACGAATTTGCGTGTCATCCTTTCGCAGGGGCCATGCTAATCTTCTCTGTATCGATCCAATTTTAGTATATGTGCCGCCGTGGCGAGCACAATCTATCAGCCTGCCTTTGGCCTCTTTATTAGGCCCGCCTCTGACCACGCTTGTGGAAGACGGTTACCCCGTACACCAACGTTTTTGGCATGTGCCACACTTTCAAAGCTCAGGAACCACCCTCTTCCTCTCTTCTCTGACTGAACCTTGAAGTGGCCCTGATAGTTTGGAATCACATGGAGCAAGTTAGTTTCGGGATTTGATAGTTTGTTGAAGCCCGGCCGAAAAACCTTATCCTTTGCGGTACTTAAAATGTGTACTGCGGCGAGGCCGAAAGAAAGGCATTTTGGAAGTCTAAATGGAGAACTATCAGCCGATTGTTCCTGTTTCCGTCTCTGTGCTTCTTCCTGGCCGTCCAGCCGTCTTTTTGTGTCGTAAAGTCTGGTCTTTATGAGAAGGCACGTCTGCTCCGTTGCGTTAACTCGACCACATTTCGGACAGAAATAGGGGGAGGCAAAGTCTTTTTTTCGCTCAGCCTGCGTTTTCCTTACTTTCAAAAAAAAAGAAAAAAAAAAAGGTGAAAGGTAAGAAGTTTCGCGTGTTTGTCTGTGAAAAGACGGAATGCGTCTTTTAATAACACGTCGATCCCTGATGGCCGACTACGCCACATCCTGTTATTTTTTTGGTTTTCACTCTGCTCCCTCATTGCCCTTTAGGCATATTTGCTTCCTTTTCCGCCACTTTTTGCGGCTCTCCTCGTCATTCAGTTTCAGCTTGCTCAGCTTTTATTGCAGAATTCTTGGTGGTGCCATTTCCTCTGGTTGGCAACTGGCTCACTGTGTAACGTCTACCACTCTTGTCCCTGAACTTCATTGTGGGTTCACTTTCCAACCAAAAGATGGAGCGCTTCACGAATTTGAGTGTCATCCTTTCGCAGGGGCCATGCTAATCTTCTCTGTATCGATCCAATTTTAGTATATGTGCCGCCGTGGCGAGCACAATCTATCAGACTGCCTTTGGCCTCTTTATTAGGCCCGCCTCTGAATACGCTTGTGGAAGACGGTTACCCCGTACACCAACGTTTTTGGCATGTGCCACACTTTCAAAGTTCAGGGACCACCCTCTTCCTCTCTTCTCTGACTGAACCTTGAAGTGGCCCTGATAGTTTGGAATCACATGGAGCAAGTTAGTTTCGGGATTTGATAGTTTGTTGAAGCCCGGCCGAAAAACCTTATCCTTTGCGGTACTTAAAATGTGTACTGCGGCGAGGCCGAAAGAAAGGCATTTTGGAAGTCTAAATGGAGAACTATCAGCCGATTGTTCCTGTTTCCGTCTCTGTGCTTCTTCCTGGCCGTCCAGCCGTCTTTTTGTGTCGTAAAGTCTGGTCTTTATGAGAAGGCACGTCTGCTCCGTTGCGTTAACTCGACCACATTTCGGACAGAAATAGGGGGAGGCAAAGTCTTTTTTTCGCTCAGCCTGCGTTTTCCTTACTTTCAAAAAAAAAGAAAAAAAAAAAGGTGAAAGGTAAGAAGTTTCGCGTGTTTGTCTGTGAAAAGACGGAATGCGTCTTTTAATAACACGTCGATCCCTGATGGCCGACTACGCCACATCCTGTTATTTTTTTGGTTTTCACTCTGCTCCCTCACTGCCCTTTAGGCATATTTGCTTACTTTTCCGCCACTTTTTGCGGCTCTCCTCGTCATTCAGTTTCAGCTTGCTCAGCTTTTATTGCAGAATTCTTGGTGGTGCCATTTCCTCTGGTTGGCAACTGGCTCACTGTGTAATGTCTACCACTCTTGTCCCTGAACTTCCTTGTGGGTTCACTTTCCAACCAAAAGATGGAGCGCTTCACGAATTTGTGTGTCATCCTTTCGCAGGGGCCATGCTAATCTTCTCTGTATCGATCCAATTTTAGTATATGTGCTGCCGTGGCGAGCACAATCTATCAGCCTGCCTTTGGCCTCTTTATTAGGCCCGCCTCTGAATACGCTTGTGGAAGACGGTTACCCCGTACACCAAAGTTTTTGGCATGTGCCACACTTTCAAAGCTCAGGAACCACCCTCTTCCTCTCTTCTCTGACTGAACCTTGAAGTGGCCCTGATAGTTTGGAATCACATGGAGCAAGTTAGTTTTGGGATTTGATAGTTTGTTGAAGCCCGGCCGAAAAACCTTATCCTTTGCGGTACTTAAAATGTGTACTGCGGCGAGGCCGAAAGAAAGGCATTTTGGAAGTCTAAATGGAGAACTATCAGCCGATTGTTCCTGTTTCCGTCTCTGTGCTTCTTCCTGGCCGTCCAGCCGTCTTTTTGTGTCGTAAAGTCTGGTCTTTATGAGAAGGCACGTCTGCTCCGTTGCGTTAACTCGACCACATTTCGGACAGAAATAGGGGGAGGCAAAGTCTTTTTTTCGCTCAGCCTGCGTTTTCCTTACTTTCAAAAAAAAAGAAAAAAAAAAAGGTGAAAGGTAAGAAGTTTCGCGTGTTTGTCTGTGAAAAGACGGAATGCGTCTTTTAATAACACGTCGATCCCTGATGGCCGACTACGCCACATCCTGTTATTTTTTTGGTTTTCACTCTGCTCCCTCACTGCCCTTTAGGCATATTTGCTTACTTTTCCGCCACTTTTTGCGGCTCTCCTCGTCATTCAGTTTCAGCTTGCTCAGCTTTTATTGCAGAATTCTTGGTGGTGCCATTTCCTCTGGTTGGCAACTGGCTCACTGTGTAATGTCGACCACTCTTGTCCCTGAACTTCCTTGTGGGTTCACTTTCCAACCAAAAGATGGAGCGCTTCACGAATTTGTGTGTCATCCTTTCGCAGGGGCCATGCTAATCTTCTCTGTATCGATCCAATTTTAGTATATGTGCTGCCGTGGCGAGCACAATCTATCAGCCTGCCTTTGGCCTCTTTATTAGGCCCGCCTCTGAATACGCTTGTGGAAGACGGTTACCCCGTACACCAAAGTTTTTGGCATGTGCCACACTTTCAAAGCTCAGGAACCACCCTCTTCCTCTCTTCTCTGACTGAACCTTGAAGTGGCCCTGATAGTTTGGAATCACATGGAGCAAGTTAGTTTTGGGATTTGATAGTTTGTTGAAGCCCGGCCGAAAAACCTTATCCTTTGCGGTACTTAAAATGTGTACTGCGGCGAGGCCGAAAGAAAGGCATTTTGGAAGTCTAAATGGAGAACTATCAGCCGATTGTTCCTGTTTTCGTCTCTGTGCTTCTTCCTGGCCGTCCAGCCGTCTTTTTGTGTCGTAAAGTCTGGTCTTTATGAGAAGGCACGTCTGCTCCGTTGCGTTAACTCGACCACATTTCGGACAGAAATAGGGGGAGGCAAAGTCTTTTTTTCGCTCAGCCTGCGTTTTCCTTACTTTAAAAAAAAAAAGAAAAAAAAGGTGAAAGGTAAGAAGTTTCGCGTGTTTGTCTGTGAAAAGACGGAATGCGTCTTTTAATAACACGTCGATCCCTGATGGCCGACTACGCCACATCCTGTTATTTTTCTGCTCCCTCACTGCCCTTTAGGCATATTTGCTTCCTTTTCCGCCACTTTTTGCGGCTCTCCTCGTCATTCAGTTTCAGCTTGCTCAGCTTTTATTGCAGAATTCTTGGTGGTGCCATTTCCTCTGGTTGGCAACTGGCTCACTGTGTAACGTGTCCTACTCTTGTCCCTGAACTTCCTTGTGGGTTCACTTTCCAACCAAAAGATGGAGCGCTTCACGAATTTGCGTGTCATCCTTTCGCAGGGGCCATGCTAATCTTCTCTGTATCGATCCAATTTTAGTATATGTGCCGCCGTGGCGAGCACAATCTATCAGACTGCCTTTGGCCTCTTTATTAGGCCCGCCTCTGACCACGCTTGTGGAAGACGGTTACCCCGTACACCAACGTTTTTGGCATGTGTCACACTTTCAAAGTTCAGGGACCACCCTCTTCCTCTCTTCTCTGACTGAACCTTGAAGTGGCCCTGATAGTTTGGAATCACATGGAGCAAGTTAGTTTCGGGATTTGATAGTTTGTTGAAGCCCGGCCGAAAAACCTTATCCTTTGCGGTACTTAAAATGTGTACTGCGGCGAGGCCGAAAGAAAGGCATTTTGGAAGTCTAAATGGAGAACTATCAGCCGATTGTTCCTGTTTCCGTCTCTGTGCTTCTTCCTGGCCGTCCAGCCGTCTTTTTGTGTCGTAAAGTCTGGTCTTTATGAGAAGGCACGTCTGCTCCGTTGCGTTAACTCGACCACATTTCGGACAGAAATAGGGGGAGGCAAAGTCTTTTTTTCGCTCAGCCTGCGTTTAACTTCATTTAAAAAAAAAAAAAAAAAAAGTGAAAGGTAAGAAGTTTCGCGTGTTTGTCTGTGAAAAGACGGAATGCGTCTTTTAATAACACGTCGATCCCTGATGGCCGACTACGCCACATCCTGTTATTTTTCTGCTCCCTCACTGCCCTTTAGGCATATTTGCTTCCTTTTCCGCCACTTTTTGCGGCTCTCCTCGTCATTCAGTTTCAGCTTGCTCAGCTTTTATTGCAGAATTCTTGGTGGTGCCATTTCCTCTGGTTGGCAACTGGCTCACTGTGTAACGTCTCCTACTCTTGTCCCTGAACTTCCTTGTGGGTTCACTTTCCAACCAAAAGATGGAGCGCTTCACGAATTTGCGTGTCATCCTTTCGCAGGGGCCATGCTAATCTTCTCTGTATCGATCCAATTTTAGTATATGTGCTGCCGTGGCGAGCACAATCTATCAGACTGCCTTTGGCCTCTTTATTAGGCCCGCCTCTGACCACGCTTGTGGAAGACGGTTACCCCGTACACCAACGTTTTTGGCATGTGCCACACTTTCAAAGTTCAGGGACCACCCTCTTCCTCTCTTCTCTGACTGAACCTTGAAGTGGCCCTGATAGTTTGGAATCACATGGAGCAAGTTAGTTTCGGGATTTGATAGTTTGTTGAAGCCCGGCCGAAAAACCTTATCCTTTGCGGTACTTAAAATGTGTACTGCGGCGAGGCCGAAAGAAAGGCATTTTGGAAGTCTAAATGGAGAACTATCAGCCGATTGTTCCTGTTTTCGTCTCTGTGCTTCTTCCTGGCCGTCCAGCCGTCTTTTTGTGTCGTAAAGTCTGGTCTTTATGAGAAGGCACGGCTGCTCCGTTGCGTTATCTCGACCACATTTCGGACAGAAATAGGGGGAGGCAAAGTCTTTTTTTCGCTCAGCCTGCGTTTTCCTTACTTTCAAAAAAAAAAGAAAAAAAAGGTGAAAGGTAAGAAGTTTCGCGTGTTTGTCTGTGAAAAGACGGAATGCGTCTTTTAATAACACGTCGATCCCTGATGGCCGACTACGCCACATCCTGTTATTTTTCTGCTCCCTCACTGCCCTTTAGGCATATTTGCTTCCTTTTCCGCCACTTTTTGCGGCTCTCCTCGTCATTCAGTTTCAGCTTGCTCAGCTTTTATTGCAGAATTCTTGGTGGTGCCATTTCCTCTGGTTGGCAACTGGCTCACTGTGTAACGTCTCCTACTCTTGTCCCTGAACTTCCTTGTGGGTTCACTTTCCAACCAAAAGATGGAGCGCTTCACGAATTTGCGTGTCATCCTTTCGCAGGGGCCATGCTAATCTTCTCTGTATCGATCCAATTTTAGTATATGTGCTGCCGTGGCGAGCACACTCTATCAGACTGCCTTTGGCCTCTTTATTAGGCCCGCCTCTGACCACGCTTGTGGAAGACGGTTACCCCGTACACCAACGTTTTTGGCATGTGCCACACTTTCAAAGTTCAGGGACCACCCTCTTCCTCTCTTCTCTGACTGAACCTTGAAGTGGCCCTGATAGTTTGGAATCACATGGAGCAAGTTAGTTTCAGGATTTGATAGTTTGTTGAAGCCCGGCCGAAAAACCTTATCCTTTGCGGTACTTAAAATGTGTACTGCGGCGAGGCCGAAAGAAAGGCATTTTGGAAGTCTAAATGGAGAACTATCAGCCGATTGTTCCTGTTTCCGTCTCTGTGCTTCTTCCTGGCCGTCCAGCCGTCTTTTTGTGTCGTAAAGTCTGGTCTTTATGAGAAGGCACGTCTGCTCCGTTGCGTTAACTCGACCACATTTCGGACAGAAATAGGGGGAGGCAAAGTCTTTTTTTCGCTCAGCCTGCGTTTAACTTCATTTAAAAAAAAAAAAAAAAAAAGGTGAAAGGTAAGAAGTTTCGCGTGTTTGTCTGTGAAAAGACGGAATGCGTCTTTTAATAACACGTCGATCCCTGATGGCCGACTACGCCACATCCTGTTATTTTTTTGGTTTTCACTCTGCTCCCTCACTGCCCTTTAGGCATATTTGCTTACTTTTCCGCCACTTTTTGCGGCTCTCCTCGTCATTCAGTTATAGCTTGCTCAGCTTTTATTGCAGACTTCTTGGTGGTGCCATTTCCTCTGGTTGGCAACTGGCTCACTGTGTAACGTCTACCACTCTTGTCCCTGAACTTCCTTGTGGGTTCACTTTCCAACCAAAAGATGGAGCGCTTCACGAAATTGCGTGTCATCCTTTCGCAGGGGCCATGCTAATCTTCTCTGTATCGATCCAATTTTAGTATATGTGCCGCCGTGGCGAGCACAATCTATCAGACTGCCTTTGGCCTCTTTATTAGGCCCGCCTCTGACCACGCTTGTGGAAGACGGTTACCCCGTACACCAACGTTTTTGGCATGTGCCACACTTTCAAAGTTCAGGGACCACCCTCTTCCTCTCTTCTCTGACTGAACCTTGAAGTGGCCCTGATAGTTTGGAATCACATGGAGCAAGTTAGTTTCGGGATTTGATAGTTTGTTGAAGCCCGGCCGAAAAACCTTATCCTTTGCGGTACTTAAAATGTGTACTGCGGCGAGGCCGAAAGAAAGGCATTTTGGAAGTCTAAATGGAGAACTATCAGCCGATTGTTCCTGTTTCCGTCTCTGTGCTTCTTCCTGGCCGTCCAGCCGTCTTTTTGTGTCGTAAAGTCTGGTCTTTATGAGAAGGTACGTCTGCTCCGTTGCGTTAACTCGACCACATTTCGGACAGAAATAGGGGGAGGCAAAGTCTTTTTTTCGCTCAGCCTGCGTTTAACTTCATTTAAAAAAAAAAAAAAAAAAGGTGAAAGGTAAGAAGTTTCGCGTGTTTGTCTGTGAAAAGACGGAATGCGTCTTTTAATAACACGTCGATCCCTGATGGCCGACTACGCCACATCCTGTTATTTTTCTGCTCCCTCACTGCCCTTTAGGCATATTTGCTTCCTTTTCCGCCACTTTTTGCGGCTCTCCTCGTCATTCAGTTTCAGCTTGCTCAGCTTTTATTGCAGAATTCTTGGTGGTGCCATTTCCTCTGGTTGGCAACTGGCTCACTGTGTAACGTGTCCTACTCTTGTCCCTGAACTTCCTTGTGGGTTCACTTTCCAACCAAAAGATGGAGCGCTTCACGAATTTGCGTGTCATCCTTTCGCAGGGGCCATGCTAATCTTCTCTGTATCGATCCAATTTTAGTATATGTGCCGCCGTGGCGAGCACAATCTATCAGACTGCCTTTGGCCTCTTTATTAGGCCCGCCTCTGACCACGCTTGTGGAAGACGGTTACCCCGTACACCAACGTTTTTGGCATGTGTCACACTTTCAAAGTTCAGGGACCACCCTCTTCCTCTCTTCTCTGACTGAACCTTGAAGTGGCCCTGATAGTTTGGAATCACATGGAGCAAGTTAGTTTCGGGATTTGATAGTTTGTTGAAGCCCGGCCGAAAAACCTTATCCTTTGCGGTACTTAAAATGTGTACTGCGGCGAGGCCGAAAGAAAGGCATTTTGGAAGTCTAAATGGAGAACTATCAGCCGATTGTTCCTGTTTCCGTCTCTGTGCTTCTTCCTGGCCGTCCAGCCGTCTTTTTGTGTCGTAAAGTCTGGTCTTTATGAGAAGGCACGTCTGCTCCGTTGCGTTAACTCGACCACATTTCGGACAGAAATAGGGGGAGGCAAAGTCTTTTTTTCGCTCAGCCTGCGTTTAACTTCATTTAAAAAAAAAAAAAAAAAAAGTGAAAGGTAAGAAGTTTCGCGTGTTTGTCTGTGAAAAGACGGAATGCGTCTTTTAATAACACGTCGATCCCTGATGGCCGACTACGCCACATCCTGTTATTTTTTTGGTTTTCACTCTGCTCCCTCACTGCCCTTTAGGCATATTTGCTTCCTTTTCCGCCACTTTTTGCGGCTCTCCTCGTCATTCAGTTTCAGCTTGCTCAGCTTTTATTGCAGACTTCTTGGTGGTGCCATTTCCTCTGGTTGGCAACTGGCTCACTGTGTAACGTCTACCACTCTTGTCCCTGAACTTCCTTGTGGGTTCACTTTCCAACCAAAAGATGGAGCGCTTCACGAATTTGCGTGTCATCCTTTCGCAGGGGCCATGCTAATCTTCTCTGTATCGATCCAATTTTAGTATATGTGCCGCCGTGGCGAGCACAATCTATCAGACTGCCTTTGGCCTCTTTATTAGGCCCGCCTCTGACCACGCTTGTGGAAGACGGTTACCCCGTACACCAACGTTTTTGGCATGTGCCACACTTTCAAAGTTCAGGGACCACCCTCTTCCTCTCTTCTCTGACTGAACCTTGAAGTGGCCCTGATAGTTTGGAATCACATGGAGCAAGTTAGTTTCGGGATTTGATAGTTTGTTGAAGCCCGGCCGAAAAACCTTATCCTTTGCGGTACTTAAAATGTGTACTGCGGCGAGGCCGAAAGAAAGGCATTTTGGAAGTCTAAATGGAGAACTATCAGCCGATTGTTCCTGTTTCCGTCTCTGTGCTTCTTCCTGGCCGTCCAGCCGTCTTTTTGTGTCGTAAAGTCTGGTCTTTATGAGAAGGCACGTCTGCTCCGTTGCGTTAACTCGACCACATTTCGGACAGAAATAGGGGGAGGCAAAGTCTTTTTTTCGCTCAGCCTGCGTTTAACTTCATTTAAAAAAAAAAAAAAAAAAAGGTGAAAGGTAAGAAGTTTCGCGTGTTTGTCTGTGAAAAGACGGAATGCGTCTTTTAATAACACGTCGATCCCTGATGGCCGACTACGCCACATCCTGTTATTTTTTTGGTTTTCACTCTGCTCCCTCACTGCCCTTTAGGCATATTTGCTTCCTTTTCCGCTACTTTTTGCGGCTCTCCTCGTCATTCAGTTTCAGCTTGCTCAGCTTTTATTGCAGAATTCTTGGTGGTGCCATTTCCTCTGGTTGGCAACTGGCTCACTGTGTAACGTCTACCACTCTTGTCCCTGAACTTCCTTGTGGGTTCACTTTCCAACCAAAAGATGGAGCGCTTCACGAATTTGCGTGTCATCCTTTCGCAGGGGCCATGCTAATCTTCTCTGTATCGATCCAATTTTAGTATATGTGCCGCCGTGGCGAGCACAATCTATCAGACTGCCTTTGGCCTCTTTATTAGGCCCGCCTCTGAATACGCTTGTGGAAGACGGTTACCCCGTACACCAACGTTTTTGGCATGTGCCACACTTTCAAAGTTCAGGGACCACCCTCTTCCTCTCTTCTCTGACTGAACCTTGAAGTGGCCCTGATAGTTTGGAATCACATGGAGCAAGTTAGTTACGGGATTTGATAGTTTGTTGAAGCCTGGCCGAAAAACCTTATCCTTTGCGGTACTTAAAATGTGTACTGCGGCGAGGCCGAAAGAAAGGCATTTTGGAAGTCTAAATGGAGAACTATCAGCCGATTGTTCCTGTTTCCGTCTCTGTGCTTCTTCCTGGCCGTCCAGCCGTCTTTTTGTGTCGTAAAGTCTGGTCTTTATGAGAAGGCACGTCTGCTCCGTTGCGTTAACTCGACCACATTTCGGACAGAAATAGGGGGAGGCAAAGTCTTTTTTTCGCTCAGCCTGCGTTTAACTTCATTTAAAAAAAAAAAAAAAAAAAGGTGAAAGGTAAGAAGTTTCGCGTGTTTGTCTGTGAAAAGACGGAATGCGTCTTTTAATAACACGTCGATCCCTGATGGCCGACTACGCCACATCCTGTTATTTTTCTGCTCCCTCACTGCCCTTTAGGCATATTTGCTTCCTTTTCCGCCACTTTTTGCGGCTCTCCTCGTCATTCAGTTTCAGCTTGCTCAGCTTTTATTGCAGAATTCTTGGTGGTGCCATTTCCTCTGGTTGGCAACTGGCTCACTGTGTAACGTCTCCTACTCTTGTCCCTGAACTTCCTTGTGGGTTCACTTTCCAACCAAAAGATGGAGCGCTTCACGAATTTGCGTGTCATCCTTTCGCAGGGGCCATGCTAATCTTCTCTGTATCGATCCAATTTTAGTATATGTGCCGCCGTGGCGAGCACAATCTATCAGACTGCCTTTGGCCTCTTTATTAGGCCCGCCTCTGACCACGCTTGTGGAAGACGGTTACCCCGTACACCAACGTTTTTGGCATGTGCCACACTTTCAAAGTTCAGGGACCACCCTCTTCCTCTCTTCTCTGACTGAACCTTGAAGTGGCCCTGATAGTTTGGAATCACATGGAGCAAGTTAGTTTCGGGATTTGATAGTTTGTTGAAGCCCGGCCGAAAAACCTTATCCTTTGCGGTACTTAAAATGTGTACTGCGGCGAGGCCGAAAGAAAGGCATTTTGGAAGTCTAAATGGAGAACTATCAGCCGATTGTTCCTGTTTCCGTCTCTGTGCTTCTTCCTGGCCGTCCAGCCGTCTTTTTGTGTCGTAAAGTCTGGTCTTTATGAGAAGGCACGTCTGCTCCGTTGCGTTAACTCGACCACATTTCGGACAGAAATAGGGGGAGGCAAAGTCTTTTTTTCGCTCAGCCTGCGTTTAACTTCATTTAAAAAAAAAAAAAAAAAAGGTGAAAGGTAAGAAGTTTCGCGTGTTTGTCTGTGAAAAGACGGAATGCGTCTTTTAATAACACGTCGATCCCTGATGGCCGACTACGCCACATCCTGTTATTTTTCTGCTCCCTCACTGCCCTTTAGGCATATTTGCTTCCTTTTCCGCCACTTTTTGCGGCTCTCCTCGTCATTCAGTTTCAGCTTGCTCAGCTTTTATTGCAGAATTCTTGGTGGTGCCATTTCCTCTGGTTGGCAACTGGCTCACTGTGTAACGTCTCCCACTCTTGTCCCTGAACTTCCTTGTGGGTTCACTTTCCAACCAAAAGATGGAGCGCTTCACGAATTTGCGTGTCATCCTTTCGCAGGGGCCATGCTAATCTTCTCTGTATCGATCCAATTTTAGTATATGTGCTGCCGTGGCGAGCACAATCTATCAGCCTGCCTTTGGCCTCTTTATTAGGCCCGCCTCTGAATACGCTTGTGGAAGACGGTTACCCCGTACACCAACGTTTTTGGCATGTGCCACACTTTCAAAGCTCAGGAACCACCCTCTTCCTCTCTTCTCTGACTGAACCTTGAAGTGGCCCTGATAGGTTGGAATCACATGGAGCAAGTTAGTTTTGGGATTTGATAGTTTGTTGAAGCCCGGCCGAAAAACCTTATCCTTTGCGGTACTTAAAATGTGTACTGCGGCGAGGCCGAAAGAAAGGCATTTTGGAAGTCTAAATGGAGAACTATCAGCCGATTGTTCCTGTTTTCGTCTCTGTGCTTCTTCCTGGCCGTCCAGCCGTCTTTTTGTGTCGTAAAGTCTGGTCTTTATGAGAAGGCACGTCTGCTCCGTTGCGTTAACTCGACCACATTTCGGACAGAAATAGGGGGAGGCAAAGTATTTTTTTCGCTCAGCCTGCGTTTTCCTTACTTTAAAAAAAAAAAGAAAAAAAAGGTGAAAGGTAAGAAGTTTCGCGTGTTTGTCTGTGAAAAGACGGAATGCGTCTTTTAATAACACGTCGATCCCTGATGGCCGACTACGCCACATCCTGTTATTTTTTTGGTTTTCACTCTGCTCCCTCACTGCCCTTTAGGCATATTTGCTTCCTTTTCCGCCACTTTTTGCGGCTCTCCTCGTCATTCAGTTTCAGCTTGCTCAGCTTTTATTGCAGACTTCTTGGTGGTGCCATTTCCTCTGGTTGGCAACTGGCTCACTGTGTAACGTCTACCACTCTTGTCCCTGAACTTCCTTGTGGGTTCACTTTCCAACCAAAAGATGGAGCGCTTCACGAATTTGCGTGTCATCCTTTCGCAGGGGCCATGCTAATCTTCTCTGTATCGATCCAATTTTAGTATATGTGCCGCCGTGGCGAGCACAATCTATCAGACTGCCTTTGGCCTCTTTATTAGGCCCGCCTCTGACCACGCTTGTGGAAGACGGTTACCCCGTACACCAACGTTTTTGGCATGTGCCACACTTTCAAAGTTCAGGGACCACCCTCTTCCTCTCTTCTCTGACTGAACCTTGAAGTGGCCCTGATAGTTTGGAATCACATGGAGCAAGTTAGTTTCGGGATTTGATAGTTTGTTGAAGCCCGGCCGAAAAACCTTATCCTTTGCGGTACTTAAAATGTGTACTGCGGCGAGGCCGAAAGAAAGGCATTTTGGAAGTCTAAATGGAGAACTATCAGCCGATTGTTCCTGTTTCCGTCTCTGTGCTTCTTCCTGGCCGTCCAGCCGTCTTTTTGTGTCGTAAAGTCTGGTCTTTATGAGAAGGCACGTCTGCTCCGTTGCGTTAACTCGACCACATTTCGGACAGAAATAGGGGGAGGCAAAGTCTTTTTTTCGCTCAGCCTGCGTTTAACTTCATTTAAAAAAAAAAAAAAAAAAAGGTGAAAGGTAAGAAGTTTCGCGTGTTTGTCTGTGAAAAGACGGAATGCGTCTTTTAATAACACGTCGATCCCTGATGGCCGACTACGCCACATCCTGTTATTTTTCTGCTCCCTCACTGCCCTTTAGGCATATTTGCTTCCTTTTCCGCCACTTTTTGCGGCTCTCCTCGTCATTCAGTTTCAGCTTGCTCAGCTTTTATTGCAGAATTCTTGGTGGTGCCATTTCCTCTGGTTGGCAACTGGCTCACTGTGTAACGTCTCCCACTCTTGTCCCTGAACTTCCTTGTGGGTTCACTTTCCAACCAAAAGATGGAGCGCTTCACGAATTTGCGTGTCATCCTTTCGCAGGGGCCATGCTAATCTTCTCTGTATCGATCCAATTTTAGTATATGTGCTGCCGTGGCGAGCACAATCTATCAGCCTGCCTTTGGCCTCTTTATTAGGCCCGCCTCTGAATACGCTTGTGGAAGACGGTTACCCCGTACACCAACGTTTTTGGCATGTGCCACACTTTCAAAGCTCAGGAACCACCCTCTTCCTCTCTTCTCTGACTGAACCTTGAAGTGGCCCTGATAGGTTGGAATCACATGGAGCAAGTTAGTTTTGGGATTTGATAGTTTGTTGAAGCCCGGCCGAAAAACCTTATCCTTTGCGGTACTTAAAATGTGTACTGCGGCGAGGCCGAAAGAAAGGCATTTTGGAAGTCTAAATGGAGAACTATCAGCCGATTGTTCCTGTTTTCGTCTCTGTGCTTCTTCCTGGCCGTCCAGCCGTCTTTTTGTGTCGTAAAGTCTGGTCTTTATGAGAAGGCACGTCTGCTCCGTTGCGTTAACTCGACCACATTTCGGACAGAAATAGGGGGAGGCAAAGTATTTTTTTCGCTCAGCCTGCGTTTTCCTTACTTTAAAAAAAAAAAGAAAAAAAAGGTGAAAGGTAAGAAGTTTCGCGTGTTTGTCTGTGAAAAGACGGAATGCGTCTTTTAATAACACGTAGATCCCTGATGGCCGACTACGCCACATCCTGTTATTTTTTTGGTTTTCACTCTGCTCCCTCACTGCCCTTTAGGCATATTTGCTTCCTTTTCCGCTACTTTTTGCGGCTCTCCTCGTCATTCAGTTTCAGCTTGCTCAGCTTTTATTGCAGAATTCTTGGTGGTGCCATTTCCTCTGGTTGGCAACTGGCTCACTGTGTAACGTCTACCACTCTTGTCCCTGAACTTCCTTGTGGGTTCACTTTCCAACCAAAAGATGGAGCGCTTCACGAATTTGCGTGTCATCCTTTCGCAGGGGCCATGCTAATCTTCTCTGTATCGATCCAATTTTAGTATATGTGCCGCCGTGGCGAGCACAATCTATCAGACTGCCTTTGGCCTCTTTATTAGGCCCGCCTCTGAATACGCTTGTGGAAGACGGTTACCCCGTACACCAACGTTTTTGGCATGTGCCACACTTTCAAAGTTCAGGGACCACCCTCTTCCTCTCTTCTCTGACTGAACCTTGAAGTGGCCCTGATAGTTTGGAATCACATGGAGCAAGTTAGTTTCGGGATTTGATAGTTTGTTGAAGCCCGGCCGAAAAACCTTATCCTTTGCGGTACTTAAAATGTGTACTGCGGCGAGGCCGAAAGAAAGGCATTTTGGAAGTCTAAATGGAGAACTATCAGCCGATTGTTCCTGTTTCCGTCTCTGTGCTTCTTCCTGGCCGTCCAGCCGTCTTTTTGTGTCGTAAAGTCTGGTCTTTATGAGAAGGCACGTCTGCTCCGTTGCGTTAACTCGACCACATTTCGGACAGAAATAGGGGGAGGCAAAGTCTTTTTTTCGCTCAGCCTGCGTTTAACTTCATTTAAAAAAAAAAAAAAAAAAAGGTGAAAGGTAAGAAGTTTCGCGTGTTTGTCTGTGAAAAGACGGAATGCGTCTTTTAATAACACGTCGATCCCTGATGGCCGACTACGCCACATCCTGTTATTTTTCTGCTCCCTCACTGCCCTTTAGGCATATTTGCTTCCTTTTCCGCCACTTTTTGCGGCTCTCCTCGTCATTCAGTTTCAGCTTGCTCAGCTTTTATTGCAGAATTCTTGGTGGTGCCATTTCCTCTGGTTGGCAACTGGCTCACTGTGTAACGTCTCCCACTCTTGTCCCTGAACTTCCTTGTGGGTTCACTTTCCAACCAAAAGATGGAGCGCTTCACGGATTTGCGTGTCATCCTTTCGCAGGGGCCATGCTAATCTTCTCTGTATCGATCCAATTTTAGTATATGTGCTGCCGTGGCGAGCACAATCTATCAGCCTGCCTTTGGCCTCTTTATTAGGCCCGCCTCTGAATACGCTTGTGGAAGACGGTTACCCCGTACACCAACGTTTTTGGCATGTGCCACACTTTCAAAGCTCAGGAACCACCCTCTTCCCCTCTTCTCTGACTGAACCTTGAAGTGGCCCTGATAGGTTGGAATCACATGGAGCAAGTTAGTTTTGGGATTTGATAGTTTGTTGAAGCCCGGCCGAAAAACCTTATCCTTTGCGGTACTTAAAATGTGTACTGCGGCGAGGCCGAAAGAAAGGCATTTTGGAAGTCTAAATGGAGAACTATCAGCCGATTGTTCCTGTTTTCGTCTCTGTGCTTCTTCCTGGCCGTCCAGCCGTCTTTTTGTGTCGTAAAGTCTGGTCTTTATGAGAAGGCACGTCTGCTCCGTTGCGTTAACTCGACCACATTTCGGACAGAAATAGGGGGAGGCAAAGTATTTTTTTCGCTCAGCCTGCGTTTTCCTTACTTTAAAAAAAAAAAGAAAAAAAAGGTGAAAGGTAAGAAGTTTCGCGTGTTTGTCTGTGAAAAGACGGAATGCGTCTTTTAATAACACGTCGACCCCTGATGGCCGACTACGCCACATCCTGTTATTTTTTTGGTTTTCACTCTGCTCCCTCACTGCCCTTTAGGCATATTTGCTTCCTTTTCCGCCACTTTTTGCGGCTCTCCTCGTCATTCAGTTTCAGCTTGCTCAGCTTTTATTGCAGAATTCTTGGTGGTGCCATTTCCTCTGGTTGGCAACTGGCTCACTGTGTAACGTGTCCTACTCTTGTCCCTGAACTTCCTTGTGGGTTCACTTTCCAACCAAAAGATGGAGCGCTTCACGAATTTGCGTGTCATCCTTTCGCAGGGGCCATGCTAATCTTCTCTGTATCGATCCAATTTTAGTATATGTGCCGCCGTGGCGAGCACAATCTATCAGACTGCCTTTGGCCTCTTTATTAGGCCCGCCTCTGACCACGCTTGTGGAAGACGGTTACCCCGTACACCAACGTTTTTGGCATGTGTCACACTTTCAAAGTTCAGGGACCACCCTCTTCCTCTCTTCTCTGACTGAACCTTGAAGTGGCCCTGATAGTTTGGAATCACATGGAGCAAGTTAGTTTCGGGATTTGATAGTTTGTTGAAGCCCGGCCGAAAAACCTTATCCTTTGCGGTACTTAAAATGTGTACTGCGGCGAGGCCGAAAGAAAGGCATTTTGGAAGTCTAAATGGAGAACTATCAGCCGATTGTTCCTGTTTCCGTCTCTGTGCTTCTTCCTGGCCGTCCAGCCGTCTTTTTGTGTCGTAAAGTCTGGTCTTTATGATAAGGCACGTCTGCTCCGTTGCGTTAACTCGACCACATTTCGGACAGAAATAGGGGGAGGCAAAGTCTTTTTTTCGCTCAGCCTGCGTTTAACTTCATTTAAAAAAAAAAAAAAAAAAAGGTGAAAGGTAAGAAGTTTCGCGTGTTTGTCTGTGAAAAGACGGAATGCGTCTTTTAATAACACGTCGATCCCTGATGGCCGACTACGCCACATCCTGTTATTTTTCTGCTCCCTCACTGCCCTTTAGGCATATTTGCTTCCTTTTCCGCCACTTTTTGCGGCTCTCCTCGTCATTCAGTTTCAGCTTGCTCAGCTTTTATTGCAGAATTCTTGGTGGTGCCATTTCCTCTGGTTGGCAACTGGCTCACTGTGTAACGTCTCCCACTCTTGTCCCTGAACTTCCTTGTGGGTTCACTTTCCAACCAAAAGATGGAGCGCTTCACGAATTTGCGTGTCATCCTTTCGCAGGGGCCATGCTAATCTTCTCTGTATCGATCCAATTTTAGTATATGTGCTGCCGTGGCGAGCACAATCTATCAGCCTGCCTTTGGCCTCTTTATTAGGCCCGCCTCTGAATACGCTTGTGGAAGACGGTTACCCCGTACACCAACGTTTTTGGCATGTGCCACACTTTCAAAGCTCAGGAACCACCCTCTTCCTCTCTTCTCTGACTGAACCTTGAAGTGGCCCTGATAGGTTGGAATCACATGGAGCAAGTTAGTTTTGGGATTTGATAGTTTGTTGAAGCCCGGCCGAAAAACCTTATCCTTTGCGGTACTTAAAATGTGTACTGCGGCGAGGCCGAAAGAAAGGCATTTTGGAAGTCTAAATGGAGAACTATCAGCCGATTGTTCCTGTTTTCGTCTCTGTGCTTCTTCCTGGCCGTCCAGCCGTCTTTTTGTGTCGTAAAGTCTGGTCTTCATGAGAAGGCACGTCTGCTCCGTTGCGTTAACTCGACCACATTTCGGACAGAAATAGGGGGAGGCAAAGTATTTTTTTCGCTCAGCCTGCGTTTTCCTTACTTTAAAAAAAAAAAGAAAAAAAAGGTGAAAGGTAAGAAGTTTCGCGTGTTTGTCTGTGAAAAGACGGAATGCGTCTTTTAATAACACGTAGATCCCTGATGGCCGACTACGCCACATCCTGTTATTTTTTTGGTTTTCACTCTGCTCCCTCACTGCCCTTTAGGCATATTTGCTTCCTTTTCCGCTACTTTTTGCGGCTCTCCTCGTCATTCAGTTTCAGCTTGCTCAGCTTTTATTGCAGAATTCTTGGTGGTGCCATTTCCTCTGGTTGGCAACTGGCTCACTGTGTAACGTCTACCACTCTTGTCCCTGAACTTCCTTGTGGGTTCACTTTCCAACCAAAAGATGGAGCGCTTCACGAATTTGCGTGTCATCCTTTCGCAGGGGCCATGCTAATCTTCTCTGTATCGATCCAATTTTAGTATATGTGCCGCCGTGGCGAGCACAATCTATCAGACTGCCTTTGGCCTCTTTATTAGGCCCGCCTCTGAATACGCTTGTGGAAGACGGTTACCCCGTACACCAACGTTTTTGGCATGTGCCACACTTTCAAAGTTCAGGGACCACCCTCTTCCTCTCTTCTCTGACTGAACCTTGAAGTGGCCCTGATAGTTTGGAATCACATGGAGCAAGTTAGTTACGGGATTTGATAGTTTGTTGAAGCCCGGCCGAAAAACCTTATCCTTTGCGGTACTTAAAATGTGTACTGCGGCGAGGCCGAAAGAAAGGCATTTTGGAAGTCTAAATGGAGAACTATCAGCCGATTGTTCCTGTTTCCGTCTCTGTGCTTCTTCCTGGCCGTCCAGCCGTCTTTTTGTGTCGTAAAGTCTGGTCTTTATGAGAAGGCACGTCTGCTCCGTTGCGTTAACTCGACCACATTTCGGACAGAAATAGGGGGAGGCAAAGTCTTTTTTTCGCTCAGCCTGCGTTTAACTTCATTTAAAAAAAAAAAAAAAAAAGGTGAAAGGTAAGAAGTTTCGCGTGTTTGTCTGTGAAAAGACGGAATGCGTCTTTTAATAACACGTCGATCCCTGATGGCCGACTACGCCACATCCTGTTATTTTTCTGCTCCCTCACTGCCCTTTAGGCATATTTGCTTCCTTTTCCGCCACTTTTTGCGGCTCTCCTCGTCATTCAGTTTCAGCTTGCTCAGCTTTTATTGCAGAATTCTTGGTGGTGCCATTTCCTCTGGTTGGCAACTGGCTCACTGTGTAACGTCTCCCACTCTTGTCCCTGAACTTCCTTGTGGGTTCACTTTCCAACCAAAAGATGGAGCGCTTCACGGATTTGCGTGTCATCCTTTCGCAGGGGCCATGCTAATCTTCTCTGTATCGATCCAATTTTAGTATATGTGCTGCCGTGGCGAGCACAATCTATCAGCCTGCCTTTGGCCTCTTTATTAGGCCCGCCTCTGAATACGCTTGTGGAAGACGGTTACCCCGTACACCAACGTTTTTGGCATGTGCCACACTTTCAAAGCTCAGGAACCACCCTCTTCCCCTCTTCTCTGACTGAACCTTGAAGTGGCCCTGATAGGTTGGAATCACATGGAGCAAGTTAGTTTTGGGATTTGATAGTTTGTTGAAGCCCGGCCGAAAAACCTTATCCTTTGCGGTACTTAAAATGTGTACTGCGGCGAGGCCGAAAGAAAGGCATTTTGGAAGTCTAAATGGAGAACTATCAGCCGATTGTTCCTGTTTTCGTCTCTGTGCTTCTTCCTGGCCGTCCAGCCGTCTTTTTGTGTCGTAAAGTCTGGTCTTTATGAGAAGGCACGTCTGCTCCGTTGCGTTAACTCGACCACATTTCGGACAGAAATAGGGGGAGGCAAAGTATTTTTTTCGCTCAGCCTGCGTTTTCCTTACTTTAAAAAAAAAAAGAAAAAAAAGGTGAAAGGTAAGAAGTTTCGCGTGTTTGTCTGTGAAAAGACGGAATGCGTCTTTTAATAACACGTCGATCCCTGATGGCCGACTACGCCACATCCTGTTATTTTTTTGGTTTTCACTCTGCTCCCTCACTGCCCTTTAGGCATATTTGCTTCCTTTTCCGCCACTTTTTGCGGCTCTCCTCGTCATTCAGTTTCAGCTTGCTCAGCTTTTATTGCAGAATTCTTGGTGGTGCCATTTCCTCTGGTTGGCAACTGGCTCACTGTGTAACGTGTCCTACTCTTGTCCCTGAACTTCCTTGTGGGTTCACTTTCCAACCAAAAGATGGAGCGCTTCACGAATTTGCGTGTCATCCTTTCGCAGGGGCCATGCTAATCTTCTCTGTATCGATCCAATTTTAGTATATGTGCCGCCGTGGTGAGCACAATCTATCAGACTGCCTTTGGCCTCTTTATTAGGCCCGCCTCTGACCACGCTTGTGGAAGACGGTTACCCCGTACACCAACGTTTTTGGCATGTGTCACACTTTCAAAGTTCAGGGACCACCCTCTTCCTCTCTTCTCTGACTGAACCTTGAAGTGGCCCTGATAGTTTGGAATCACATGGAGCAAGTTAGTTTCGGGATTTGATAGTTTGTTGAAGCCCGGCCGAAAAACCTTATCCTTTGCGGTACTTAAAATGTGTACTGCGGCGAGGCCGAAAGAAAGGCATTTTGGAAGTCTAAATGGAGAACTATCAGCCGATTGTTCCTGTTTCCGTCTCTGTGCTTCTTCCTGGCCGTCCAGCCGTCTTTTTGTGTCGTAAAGTCTGGTCTTTATGATAAGGCACGTCTGCTCCGTTGCGTTAACTCGACCACATTTCGGACAGAAATAGGGGGAGGCAAAGTCTTTTTTTCGCTCAGCCTGCGTTTAACTTCATTTAAAAAAAAAAAAAAAAAAAGGTGAAAGGTAAGAAGTTTCGCGTGTTTGTCTGTGAAAAGACGGAATGCGTCTTTTAATAACACGTCGATCCCTGATGGCCGACTACGCCACATCCTGTTATTTTTCTGCTCCCTCACTGCCCTTTAGGCATATTTGCTTCCTTTTCCGCCACTTTTTGCGGCTCTCCTCGTCATTCAGTTTCAGCTTGCTCAGCTTTTATTGCAGAATTCTTGGTGGTGCCATTTCCTCTGGTTGGCAACTGGCTCACTGTGTAACGTCTCCCACTCTTGTCCCTGAACTTCCTTGTGGGTTCACTTTCCAACCAAAAGATGGAGCGCTTCACGAATTTGCGTGTCATCCTTTCGCAGGGGCCATGCTAATCTTCTCTGTATCGATCCAATTTTAGTATATGTGCTGCCGTGGCGAGCACAATCTATCAGCCTGCCTTTGGCCTCTTTATTAGGCCCGCCTCTGAATACGCTTGTGGAAGACGGTTACCCCGTACACCAACGTTTTTGGCATGTGCCACACTTTCAAAGCTCAGGAACCACCCTCTTCCTCTCTTCTCTGACTGAACCTTGAAGTGGCCCTGATAGGTTGGAATCACATGGAGCAAGTTAGTTTTGGGATTTGATAGTTTGTTGAAGCCCGGCCGAAAAACCTTATCCTTTGCGGTACTTAAAATGTGTACTGCGGCGAGGCCGAAAGAAAGGCATTTTGGAAGTCTAAATGGAGAACTATCAGCCGATTGTTCCTGTTTTCGTCTCTGTGCTTCTTCCTGGCCGTCCAGCCGTCTTTTTGTGTCGTAAAGTCTGGTCTTCATGAGAAGGCACGTCTGCTCCGTTGCGTTAACTCGACCACATTTCGGACAGAAATAGGGGGAGGCAAAGTATTTTTTTCGCTCAGCCTGCGTTTTCCTTACTTTAAAAAAAAAAAGAAAAAAAAGGTGAAAGGTAAGAAGTTTCGCGTGTTTGTCTGTGAAAAGACGGAATGCGTCTTTTAATAACACGTAGATCCCTGATGGCCGACTACGCCACATCCTGTTATTTTTTTGGTTTTCACTCTGCTCCCTCACTGCCCTTTAGGCATATTTGCTTCCTTTTCCGCTACTTTTTGCGGCTCTCCTCGTCATTCAGTTTCAGCTTGCTCAGCTTTTATTGCAGAATTCTTGGTGGTGCCATTTCCTCTGGTTGGCAACTGGCTCACTGTGTAACGTCTACCACTCTTGTCCCTGAACTTCCTTGTGGGTTCACTTTCCAACCAAAAGATGGAGCGCTTCACGAATTTGCGTGTCATCCTTTCGCAGGGGCCATGCTAATCTTCTCTGTATCGATCCAATTTTAGTATATGTGCCGCCGTGGCGAGCACAATCTATCAGACTGCCTTTGGCCTCTTTATTAGGCCCGCCTCTGAATACGCTTGTGGAAGACGGTTACCCCGTACACCAACGTTTTTGGCATGTGCCACACTTTCAAAGTTCAGGGACCACCCTCTTCCTCTCTTCTCTGACTGAACCTTGAAGTGGCCCTGATAGTTTGGAATCACATGGAGCAAGTTAGTTACGGGATTTGATAGTTTGTTGAAGCCCGGCCGAAAAACCTTATCCTTTGCGGTACTTAAAATGTGTACTGCGGCGAGGCCGAAAGAAAGGCATTTTGGAAGTCTAAATGGAGAACTATCAGCCGATTGTTCCTGTTTCCGTCTCTGTGCTTCTTCCTGGCCGTCCAGCCGTCTTTTTGTGTCGTAAAGTCTGGTCTTTATGAGAAGGCACGTCTGCTCCGTTGCGTTAACTCGACCACATTTCGGACAGAAATAGGGGGAGGCAAAGTCTTTTTTTCGCTCAGCCTGCGTTTAACTTCATTTAAAAAAAAAAAAAAAAAAAGGTGAAAGGTAAGAAGTTTCGCGTGTTTGTCTGTGAAAAGACGGAATGCGTCTTTTAATAACACGTCGATCCCTGATGGCCGACTACGCCACATCCTGTTATTTTTCTGCTCCCTCACTGCCCTTTAGGCATATTTGCTTCCTTTTCCGCCACTTTTTGCGGCTCTCCTCGTCATTCAGTTTCAGCTTGCTCAGCTTTTATTGCAGAATTCTTGGTGGTGCCATTTCCTCTGGTTGGCAACTGGCTCACTGTGTAACGTCTCCTACTCTTGTCCCTGAACTTCCTTGTGGGTTCACTTTCCAACCAAAAGATGGAGCGCTTCACGAATTTGCGTGTCATCCTTTCGCAGGGGCCATGCTAATCTTCTCTGTATCGATCCAATTTTAGTATATGTGCTGCCGTGGCGAGCACAATCTATCAGCCTGCCTTTGGCCTCTTTATTAGGCCCGCCTCTGAATACGCTTGTGGAAGACGGTTACCCCGTACACCAACGTTTTTGGCATGTGCCACACTTTCAAAGCTCAGGAACCACCCTCTTCCTCTCTTCTCTGACTGAACCTTGAAGTGGCCCTGATAGTTTGGAATCACATGGAGCAAGTTAGTTTTGGGATTTGATAGTTTGTTGAAGCCCGGCCGAAAAACCTTATCCTTTGCGGTACTTAAAATGTGTACTGCGGCGAGGCCGAAAGAAAGGCATTTTGGAAGTCTAAATGGAGAACTATCAGCCGATTGTTCCTGTTTTCGTCTCTGTGCTTCTTCCTGGCCGTCCAGCCGTCTTTTTGTGTCGTAAAGTCTGGTCTTTATGAGAAGGCACGTCTGCTCCGTTGCGTTAACTCGACCACATTTCGGACAGAAATAGGGGGAGGCAAAGTATTTTTTTCGCTCAGCCTGCGTTTTCCTTACTTTAAAAAAAAAAAGAAAAAAAAGGTGAAAGGTAAGAAGTTTCGCGTGTTTGTCTGTGAAAAGACGGAATGCGTCTTTTAATAACACGTCGATCCCTGATGGCCGACTACGCCACATCCTGTTATTTTTTTGGTTTTCACTCTGCTCCCTCACTGCCCTTTAGGCATATTTGCTTCCTTTTCCGCCACTTTTTGCGGCTCTCCTCGTCATTCAGTTTCAGCTTGCTCAGCTTTTATTGCAGACTTCTTGGTGGTGCCATTTCCTCTGGTTGGCAACTGGCTCACTGTGTAACGTCTACCACTCTTGTCCCTGAACTTCCTTGTGGGTTCACTTTCCAACCAAAAGATGGAGCGCTTCACGAATTTGCGTGTCATCCTTTCGCAGGGGCCATGCTAATCTTCTCTGTATCGATCCAATTTTAGTATATGTGCCGCCGTGGCGAGCACAATCTATCAGACTGCCTTTGGCCTCTTTATTAGGCCCGCCTCTGACCACGCTTGTGGAAGACGGTTACCCCGTACACCAACGTTTTTGGCATGTGCCACACTTTCAAAGTTCAGGGACCACCCTCTTCCTCTCTTCTCTGACTGAACCTTGAAGTGGCCCTGATAGTTTGGAATCACATGGAGCAAGTTAGTTTCGGGATTTGATAGTTTGTTGAAGCCCGGCCGAAAAACCTTATCCTTTGCGGTACTTAAAATGTGTACTGCGGCGAGGCCGAAAGAAAGGCATTTTGGAAGTCTAAATGGAGAACTATCAGCCGATTGTTCCTGTTTCCGTCTCTGTGCTTCTTCCTGGCCGTCCAGCCGTCTTTTTGTGTCGTAAAGTCTGGTCTTTATGAGAAGGCACGTCTGCTCCGTTGCGTTAACTCGACCACATTTCGGACAGAAATAGGGGGAGGCAAAGTCTTTTTTTCGCTCAGCCTGCGTTTAACTTCATTTAAAAAAAAAAAAAAAAAAAGGTGAAAGGTAAGAAGTTTCGCGTGTTTGTCTGTGAAAAGACGGAATGCGTCTTTTAATAACACGTCGATCCCTGATGGCCGACTACGCCACATCCTGTTATTTTTCTGCTCCCTCACTGCCCTTTAGGCATATTTGCTTCCTTTTCCGCCACTTTTTGCGGCTCTCCTCGTCATTCAGTTTCAGCTTGCTCAGCTTTTATTGCAGAATTCTTGGTGGTGCCATTTCCTCTGGTTGGCAACTGGCTCACTGTGTAACGTCTCCCACTCTTGTCCCTGAACTTCCTTGTGGGTTCACTTTCCAACCAAAAGATGGAGCGCTTCACGAATTTGCGTGTCATCCTTTCGCAGGGGCCATGCTAATCTTCTCTGTATCGATCCAATTTTAGTATATGTGCTGCCGTGGCGAGCACAATCTATCAGCCTGCCTTTGGCCTCTTTATTAGGCCCGCCTCTGAATACGCTTGTGGAAGACGGTTACCCCGTACACCAACGTTTTTGGCATGTGCCACACTTTCAAAGCTCAGGAACCACCCTCTTCCTCTCTTCTCTGACTGAACCTTGAAGTGGCCCTGATAGGTTGGAATCACATGGAGCAAGTTAGTTTTGGGATTTGATAGTTTGTTGAAGCCCGGCCGAAAAACCTTATCCTTTGCGGTACTTAAAATGTGTACTGCGGCGAGGCCGAAAGAAAGGCATTTTGGAAGTCTAAATGGAGAACTATCAGCCGATTGTTCCTGTTTTCGTCTCTGTGCTTCTTCCTGGCCGTCCAGCCGTCTTTTTGTGTCGTAAAGTCTGGTCTTTATGAGAAGGCACGTCTGCTCCGTTGCGTTAACTCGACCACATTTCGGACAGAAATAGGGGGAGGCAAAGTATTTTTTTCGCTCAGCCTGCGTTTTCCTTACTTTAAAAAAAAAAAGAAAAAAAAGGTGAAAGGTAAGAAGTTTCGCGTGTTTGTCTGTGAAAAGACGGAATGCGTCTTTTAATAACACGTAGATCCCTGATGGCCGACTACGCCACATCCTGTTATTTTTTTGGTTTTCACTCTGCTCCCTCACTGCCCTTTAGGCATATTTGCTTCCTTTTCCGCTACTTTTTGCGGCTCTCCTCGTCATTCAGTTTCAGCTTGCTCAGCTTTTATTGCAGAATTCTTGGTGGTGCCATTTCCTCTGGTTGGCAACTGGCTCACTGTGTAACGTCTACCACTCTTGTCCCTGAACTTCCTTGTGGGTTCACTTTCCAACCAAAAGATGGAGCGCTTCACGAATTTGCGTGTCATCCTTTCGCAGGGGCCATGCTAATCTTCTCTGTATCGATCCAATTTTAGTATATGTGCCGCCGTGGCGAGCACAATCTATCAGACTGCCTTTGGCCTCTTTATTAGGCCCGCCTCTGAATACGCTTGTGGAAGACGGTTACCCCGTACACCAACGTTTTTGGCATGTGCCACACTTTCAAAGTTCAGGGACCACCCTCTTCCTCTCTTCTCTGACTGAACCTTGAAGTGGCCCTGATAGTTTGGAATCACATGGAGCAAGTTAGTTACGGGATTTGATAGTTTGTTGAAGCCCGGCCGAAAAACCTTATCCTTTGCGGTACTTAAAATGTGTACTGCGGCGAGGCCGAAAGAAAGGCATTTTGGAAGTCTAAATGGAGAACTATCAGCCGATTGTTCCTGTTTCCGTCTCTGTGCTTCTTCCTGGCCGTCCAGCCGTCTTTTTGTGTCGTAAAGTCTGGTCTTTATGAGAAGGCAGGTCTGCTCCGTTGCGTTAACTCGACCACATTTCGGACAGAAATAGGGGGAGGCAAAGTCTTTTTTTCGCTCAGCCTGCGTTTAACTTCATTTAAAAAAAATAAAAAAAAAAGGTGAAAGGTAAGAAGTTTCGCGTGTTTGTCTGTGAAAAGACGGAATGCGTCTTTTAATAACACGTCGATCCCTGATGGCCGACTACGCCACATCCTGTTATTTTTCTGCTCCCTCACTGCCCTTTAGGCATATTTGCTTCCTTTTCCGCCACTTTTTGCGGCTCTCCTCGTCATTCAGTTTCAGCTTGCTCAGCTTTTATTGCAGAATTCTTGGTGGTGCCATTTCCTCTGGTTGGCAACTGGCTCACTGTGTAACGTCTCCCTCTCTTGTCCCTGAACTTCCTTGTGGGTTCACTTTCCAACCAAAAGATGGAGCGCTTCACGAATTTGCGTGTCATCCTTTCGCAGGGGCCATGCTAATCTTCTCTGTATCGATCCAATTTTAGTATATGTGCTGCCGTGGCGAGCACAATCTATCAGCCTGCCTTTGGCCTCTTTATTAGGCCCGCCTCTGAATACGCTTGTGGAAGAAGGTTACCCCGTACACCAACGTTTTTGGCATGTGCCACACTTTCAAAGCTCAGGAACCACCCTCTTCCTCTCTTCTCTGACTGAACCTTGAAGTGGCCCTGATAGGTTGGAATCACATGGAGCAAGTTAGTTTTGGGATTTGATAGTTTGTTGAAGCCCGGCCGAAAAACCTTATCCTTTGCGGTACTTAAAATGTGTACTGCGGCGAGGCCGAAAGAAAGGCATTTTGGAAGTCTAAATGGAGAACTATCAGCCGATTGTTCCTGTTTTCGTCTCTGTGCTTCTTCCTGGCCGTCCAGCCGTCTTTTTGTGTCGTAAAGTCTGGTCTTTATGAGAAGGCACGTCTGCTCCGTTGCGTTAACTCGACCACATTTCGGACAGAAATAGGGGGAGGCAAAGTCTTTTTTTCGCTCAGCCTGCGTTTAACTTCATTTAAAAAAAAAAAAAAAAAAAGGTGAAAGGTAAGAAGTTTCGCATGTTTGTCTGTGAAAAGACGGAATGCGTCTTTTAATAACACGTCGATCCCTGATGGCCGACTACGCCACATCCTGTTATTTTTCTGCTCCCTCACTGCCCTTTAGGCATATTTGCTTCCTTTTCCGCCACTTTTTGCGGCTCTCCTCGTCATTCAGTTTCAGCTTGCTCAGCTTTTATTGCAGAATTCTTGGTGGTGCCATTTCCTCTGGTTGGCAACTGGCTCACTGTGTAACGTCTCCCACTCTTGTCCCTGAACTTCCTTGTGGGTTCACTTTCCAACCAAAAGATGGAGCGCTTCACGGATTTGCGTGTCATCCTTTCGCAGGGGCCATGCTAATCTTCTCTGTATCGATCCAATTTTAGTATATGTGCTGCCGTGGCGAGCACAATCTATCAGCCTGCCTTTGGCCTCATTATTAGGCCCGCCTCTGAATACGCTTGTGGAAGACGGTTACCCCGTACACCAACGTTTTTGGCACGTGCCACACTTTCAAAGCTCAGGAACCACCCTCTTCCCCTCTTCTCTGACTGAACCTTGAAGTGGCCCTGATAGGTTGGAATCACATGGAGCAAGTTAGTTTTGGGATTTGATAGTTTGTTGAAGCCCGGCCGAAAAACCTTATCCTTTGCGGTACTTAAAATGTGTACTGCGGCGAGGCCGAAAGAAAGGCATTTTGGAAGTCTAAATGGAGAACTATCAGCCGATTGTTCCTGTTTTCGTCTCTGTGCTTCTTCCTGGCCGTCCAGCCGTCTTTTTGTGTCGTAAAGTCTGGTCTTTATGAGAAGGCACGTCTGCTCCGTTGCGTTAACTCGACCACATTTCGGACAGAAATAGGGGGAGGCAAAGTATTTTTTTCGCTCAGCCTGCGTTTTCCTTACTTTAAAAAAAAAAAGAAAAAAAAGGTGAAAGGTAAGAAGTTTCGCGTGTTTGTCTGTGAAAAGACGGAATGCGTCTTTTAATAACACGTCGATCCCTGATGGCCGACTACGCCACATCCTGTTATTTTTTTGGTTTTCACTCTGCTCCCTCACTGCCCTTTAGGCATATTTGCTTCCTTTTCCGCTACTTTTTGCGGCTCTCCTCGTCATTCAGTTTCAGCTTGCTCAGCTTTTATTGCAGAATTCTTGGTGGTGCCATTTCCTCTGGTTGGCAACTGGCTCACTGTGTAACGTCTACCACTCTTGTCCCTGAACTTCCTTGTGGGTTCACTTTCCAACCAAAAGATGGAGCGCTTCACGAATTTGCGTGTCATCCTTTCGCAGGGGCCATGCTAATCTTCTCTGTATCGATCCAATTTTAGTATATGTGCCGCCGTGGCGAGCACAATCTATCAGACTGCCTTTGGCCTCTTTATTAGGCCCGCCTCTGAATACGCTTGTGGAAGACGGTTACCCCGTACACCAACGTTTTTGGCATGTGCCACACTTTCAAAGTTCAGGGACCACCCTCTTCCTCTCTTCTCTGACTGAACCTTGAAGTGGCCCTGATAGTTTGGAATCACATGGAGCAAGTTAGTTACGGGATTTGATAGTTTGTTGAAGCCCGGCCGAAAAACCTTATCCTTTGCGGTACTTAAAATGTGTACTGCGGCGAGGCCGAAAGAAAGGCATTTTGGAAGTCTAAATGGAGAACTATCAGCCGATTGTTCCTGTTTCCGTCTCTGTGCTTCTTCCTGGCCGTCCAGCCGTCTTTTTGTGTCGTAAAGTCTGGTCTTTATGAGAAGGCACGTCTGCTCCGTTGCGTTAACTCGACCACATTTCGGACAGAAATAGGGGGAGGCAAAGTCTTTTTTTCGCTCAGCCTGCGTTTAACTTCATTTAAAAAAAAAAAAAAAAAAAGGTGAAAGGTAAGAAGTTTCGCGTGTTTGTCTGTGAAAAGACGGAATGCGTCTTTTAATAACACGTCGATCCCTGATGGCCGACTACGCCACATCCTGTTATTTTTCTGCTCCCTCACTGCCCTTTAGGCATATTTGCTTCCTTTTCCGCCACTTTTTGCGGCTCTCCTCGTCATTCAGTTTCAGCTTGCTCAGCTTTTATTGCAGAATTCTTGGTGGTGCCATTTCCTCTGGTTGGCAACTGGCTCACTGTGTAACGTCTCCTACTCTTGTCCCTGAACTTCCTTGTGGGTTCACTTTCCAACCAAAAGATGGAGCGCTTCACGAATTTGCGTGTCATCCTTTCGCAGGGGCCATGCTAATCTTCTCTGTATCGATCCAATTTTAGTATATGTGCTGCCGTGGCGAGCACAATCTATCAGCCTGCCTTTGGCCTCTTTATTAGGCCCGCCTCTGAATACGCTTGTGGAAGACGGTTACCCCGTACACCAACGTTTTTGGCATGTGCCACACTTTCAAAGCTCAGGAACCACCCTCTTCCTCTCTTCTCTGACTGAACCTTGAAGTGGCCCTGATAGTTTGGAATCACATGGAGCAAGTTAGTTTTGGGATTTGATAGTTTGTTGAAGCCCGGCCGAAAAACCTTATCCTTTGCGGTACTTAAAATGTGTACTGCGGCGAGGCCGAAAGAAAGGCATTTTGGAAGTCTAAATGGAGAACTATCAGCCGATTGTTCCTGTTTTCGTCTCTGTGCTTCTTCCTGGCCGTCCAGCCGTCTTTTTGTGTCGTAAAGTCTGGTCTTTATGAGAAGGCACGTCTGCTCCGTTGCGTTAACTCGACCACATTTCGGACAGAAATAGGGGGAGGCAAAGTATTTTTTTCGCTCAGCCTGCGTTTTCCTTACTTTAAAAAAAAAAAGAAAAAAAAGGTGAAAGGTAAGAAGTTTCGCGTGTTTGTCTGTGAAAAGACGGAATGCGTCTTTTAATAACACGTCGATCCCTGATGGCCGACTACGCCACATCCTGTTATTTTTTTGGTTTTCACTCTGCTCCCTCACTGCCCTTTAGGCATATTTGCTTCCTTTTCCGCCACTTTTTGCGGCTCTCCTCGTCATTCAGTTTCAGCTTGCTCAGCTTTTATTGCAGACTTCTTGGTGGTGCCATTTCCTCTGGTTGGCAACTGGCTCACTGTGTAACGTCTACCACTCTTGTCCCTGAACTTCCTTGTGGGTTCACTTTCCAACCAAAAGATGGAGCGCTTCACGAATTTGCGTGTCATCCTTTCGCAGGGGCCATGCTAATCTTCTCTGTATCGATCCAATTTTAGTATATGTGCCGCCGTGGCGAGCACAATCTATCAGACTGCCTTTGGCCTCTTTATTAGGCCCGCCTCTGACCACGCTTGTGGAAGACGGTTACCCCGTACACCAACGTTTTTGGCATGTGCCACACTTTCAAAGTTCAGGGACCACCCTCTTCCTCTCTTCTCTGACTGAACCTTGAAGTGGCCCTGATAGTTTGGAATCACATGGAGCAAGTTAGTTTCGGGATTTGATAGTTTGTTGAAGCCCGGCCGAAAAACCTTATCCTTTGCGGTACTTAAAATGTGTACTGCGGCGAGGCCGAAAGAAAGGCATTTTGGAAGTCTAAATGGAGAACTATCAGCCGATTGTTCCTGTTTCCGTCTCTGTGCTTCTTCCTGGCCGTCCAGCCGTCTTTTTGTGTCGTAAAGTCTGGTCTTTATGAGAAGGCACGTCTGCTCCGTTGCGTTAACTCGACCACATTTCGGACAGAAATAGGGGGAGGCAAAGTCTTTTTTTCGCTCAGCCTGCGTTTAACTTCATTTAAAAAAAAAAAAAAAAAAAGGTGAAAGGTAAGAAGTTTCGCGTGTTTGTCTGTGAAAAGACGGAATGCGTCTTTTAATAACACGTCGATCCCTGATGGCCGACTACGCCACATCCTGTTATTTTTCTGCTCCCTCACTGCCCTTTAGGCATATTTGCTTCCTTTTCCGCCACTTTTTGCGGCTCTCCTCGTCATTCAGTTTCAGCTTGCTCAGCTTTTATTGCAGAATTCTTGGTGGTGCCATTTCCTCTGGTTGGCAACTGGCTCACTGTGTAACGTCTCCCTCTCTTGTCCCTGAACTTCCTTGTGGGTTCACTTTCCAACCAAAAGATGGAGCGCTTCACGAATTTGCGTGTCATCCTTTCGCAGGGGCCATGCTAATCTTCTCTGTATCGATCCAATTTTAGTATATGTGCTGCCGTGGCGAGCACAATCTATCAGCCTGCCTTTGGCCTCTTTATTAGGCCCGCCTCTGAATACGCTTGTGGAAGACGGTTACCCCGTACACCAACGTTTTTGGCATGTGCCACACTTTCAAAGCTCAGGAACCACCCTCTTCCTCTCTTCTCTGACTGAACCTTGAAGTGGCCCTGATAGGTTGGAATCACATGGAGCAAGTTAGTTTTGGGATTTGATAGTTTGTTGAAGCCCGGCCGAAAAACCTTATCCTTTGCGGTACTTAAAATGTGTACTGCGGCGAGGCCGAAAGAAAGGCATTTTGGAAGTCTAAATGGAGAACTATCAGCCGATTGTTCCTGTTTTCGTCTCTGTGCTTCTTCCTGGCCGTCCAGCCGTCTTTTTGTGTCGTAAAGTCTGGTCTTTATGAGAAGGCACGTCTGCTCCGTTGCGTTAACTCGACCACATTTCGGACAGAAATAGGGGGAGGCAAAGTCTTTTTTTCGCTCAGCCTGCGTTTAACTTCATTTAAAAAAAAAAAAAAAAAAGGTGAAAGGTAAGAAGTTTCGCGTGTTTGTCTGTGAAAAGACGGAATGCGTCTTTTAATAACACGTCGATTCCTGATGGCCGACTACGCCACATCCTGTTATTTTTCTGCTCCCTCACTGCCCTTTAGGCATATTTGCTTCCTTTTCCGCCACTTTTTGCGGCTCTCCTCGTCATTCAGTTTCAGCTTGCTCAGCTTTTATTGCAGACTTCTTGGTGGTGCCATTTCCTCTGGTTGGCAACTGGCTCACTGTGTAACGTCTACCACTCTTGTCCCTGAACTTCCTTGTGGGTTCACTTTCCAACCAAAAGATGGAGCGCTTCACGAATTTGCGTGTCATCCTTTCGCAGGGGCCATGCTAATCTTCTCTGTATCGATCCAATTTTAGTATATGTGCCGCCGTGGCGAGCACAATCTACCAGACTGCCTTTGGCCTCTTTATTAGGCCCGCCTCTGACCACGCTTGTGGAAGACGGTTACCCCGTACACCAACGTTTTTGGCATGTGCCACACTTTCAAAGTTCAGGGACCACCCTCTTCCTCTCTTCTCTGACTGAACCTTGAAGTGGCCCTGATAGTTTGGAATCACATGGAGCAAGTTAGTTTCGGGATTTGATAGTTTGTTGAAGCCCGGCCGAAAAACCTTATCCTTTGCGGTACTTAAAATGTGTACTGCGGCGAGGCCGAAAGAAAGGCATTTTGGAAGTCTAAATGGAGAACTATCAGCCGATTGTTCCTGTTTCCGTCTCTGTGCTTCTTCCTGGCCGTCCAGCCGTCTTTTTGTGTCGTAAAGTCTGGTCTTTATGAGAAGGCACGTCTGCTCCGTTGCGTTAACTCGACCACATTTCGGACAGAAATAGGGGGAGGCAAAGTCTTTTTTTCGCTCAGCCTGCGTTTAACTTCATTTAAAAAAAAAAAAAAAAAAAGGTGAAAGGTAAGAAGTTTCGCGTGTTTGTCTGTGAAAAGACGGAATGCGTCTTTTAATAACACGTCGATCCCTGATGGCCGACTACGCCACATCCTGTTATTTTTCTGCTCCCTCACTGCCCTTTAGGCATATTTGCTTCCTTTTCCGCCACTTTTTGCGGCTCTCCTCGTCATTCAGTTTCAGCTTGCTCAGCTTTTATTGCAGAATTCTTGGTGGTGCCATTTCCTCTGGTTGGCAACTGGCTCACTGTGTAACGTCTCCCTCTCTTGTCCCTGAACTTCCTTGTGGGTTCACTTTCCAACCAAAAGATGGAGCGCTTCACGAATTTGCGTGTCATCCTTTCGCAGGGGCCATGCTAATCTTCTCTGTATCGATCCAATTTTAGTATATGTGCTGCCGTGGCGAGCACAATCTATCAGCCTGCCTTTGGCCTCTTTATTAGGCCCGCCTCTGAATACGCTTGTGGAAGACGGTTACCCCGTACACCAACGTTTTTGGCATGTGCCACACTTTCAAAGCTCAGGAACCACCCTCTTCCTCTCTTCTCTGACTGAACCTTGAAGTGGCCCTGATAGGTTGGAATCACATGGAGCAAGTTAGTTTTGGGATTTGATAGTTTGTTGAAGCCCGGCCGAAAAACCTTATCCTTTGCGGTACTTAAAATGTGTACTGCGGCGAGGCCGAAAGAAAGGCATTTTGGAAGTCTAAATGGAGAACTATCAGCCGATTGTTCCTGTTTTCGTCTCTGTGCTTCTTCCTGGCCGTCCAGCCGTCTTTTTGTGTCGTAAAGTCTGGTCTTTATGAGAAGGCACGTCTGCTCCGTTGCGTTAACTCGACCACATTTCGGACAGAAATAGGGGGAGGCAAAGTCTTTTTTTCGCTCAGCCTGCGTTTAACTTCATTTAAAAAAAAAAAAAAAAAAAGGTGAAAGGTAAGAAGTTTCGCATGTTTGTCTGTGAAAAGACGGAATGCGTCTCTTAATAACACGTCGATCCCTGATGGCCGACTACGCCACATCCTGTTATTTTTCTGCTCCCTCACTGCCCTTTAGGCATATTTGCTTCCTTTTCCGCCACTTTTTGCGGCTCTCCTCGTCATTCAGTTTCAGCTTGCTCAGCTTTTATTGCAGAATTCTTGGTGGTGCCATTTCCTCTGGTTGGCAACTGGCTCACTGTGTAACGTCTCCCACTCTTGTCCCTGAACTTCCTTGTGGGTTCACTTTCCAACCAAAAGATGGAGCGCTTCACGGATTTGCGTGTCATCCTTTCGCAGGGGCCATGCTAATCTTCTCTGTATCGATCCAATTTTAGTATATGTGCTGCCGTGGCGAGCACAATCTATCAGCCTGCCTTTGGCCTCTTTATTAGGCCCGCCTCTGAATACGCTTGTGGAAGACGGTTACCCCGTACACCAACGTTTTTGGCACGTGCCACACTTTCAAAGCTCAGGAACCACCCTCTTCCCCTCTTCTCTGACTGAACCTTGAAGTGGCCCTGATAGGTTGGAATCACATGGAGCAAGTTAGTTTTGGGATTTGATAGTTTGTTGAAGCCCGGCCGAAAAACCTTATCCTTTGCGGTACTTAAAATGTGTACTGCGGCGAGGCCGAAAGAAAGGCATTTTGGAAGTCTAAATGGAGAACTATCAGCCGATTGTTCCTGTTTTCGTCTCTGTGCTTCTTCCTGGCCGTCCAGCCGTCTTTTTGTGTCGTAAAGTCTGGTCTTTATGAGAAGGCACGTCTGCTCCGTTGCGTTAACTCGACCACATTTCGGACAGAAATAGGGGGAGGCAAAGTATTTTTTTCGCTCAGCCTGCGTTTTCCTTACTTTAAAAAAAAAAAGAAAAAAAAGGTGAAAGGTAAGAAGTTTCGCGTGTTTGTCTGTGAAAAGACGGAATGCGTCTTTTAATAACACGTCGATCCCTGATGGCCGACTACGCCACATCCTGTTATTTTTTTGGTTTTCACTCTGCTCCCTCACTGCCCTTTAGGCATATTTGCTTCCTTTTCCGCCACTTTTTGCGGCTCTCCTCGTCATTCAGTTTCAGCTTGCTCAGCTTTTATTGCAGAATTCTTGGTGGTGCCATTTCCTCTGGTTGGCAACTGGCTCACTGTGTAACGTCTACCACTCTTGTCCCTGAACTTCCTTGTGGGTTCACTTTCCAACCAAAAGATGGAGCGCTTCACGAATTTGCGTGTCATCCTTTCGCAGGGGCCATGCTAATCTTCTCTGTATCGATCCAATTTTAGTATATCTATCAGACTGCCTTTGGCCTCTTTATTAGGCCCGCCTCTGAATACGCTTGTGGAAGACGGTTACCCCGTACACCAACGTTTTTGGCATGTGCCACACTTTCAAAGCTCAGGAACCACCCTCTTCCTCTCTTCTCTGACTGAACCTTGAAGTGGCCCTGATAGGTTGGAATCACATGGAGCAAGTTAGTTTTGGGATTTGATAGTTTGTTGAAGCCCGGCCGAAAAACCTTATCCTTTGCGGTACTTAAAATGTGTACTGCTGCGAGGCCGAAAGAAAGGCATTTTGGAAGTCTAAATGGAGAACTATCAGCCGATTGTTCCTGTTTTCGTCTCTGTGCTTCTTCCTGGCCGTCCAGCCGTCTTTTTGTGTCGTAAAGTCTGGTCTTTATGAGAAGGCACGTCTGCTCCGTTGCGTTAACTCGACCACATTTCGGACAGAAATAGGGGGAGGCAAAGTATTTTTTTCGCTCAGCCTGCGTTTTCCTTACTTTAAAAAAAAAAAGAAAAAAAAGGTGAAAGGTAAGAAGTTTCGCGTGTTTGTCTGTGAAAAGACGGAATGCGTCTTTTAATAACACGTCGATCCCTGATGGCCGACTACGCCACATCCTGTTATTTTTTTGGTTTTCACTCTGCTCCCTCACTGCCCTTTAGGCATATTTGCTTCCTTTTCCGCTACTTTTTGCGGCTCTCCTCGTCATTCAGTTTCAGCTTGCTCAGCTTTTATTGCAGAATTCTTGGTGGTGCCATTTCCTCTGGTTGGCAACTGGCTCACTGTGTAACGTCTACCACTCTTGTCCCTGAACTTCCTTGTGGGTTCACTTTCCAACCAAAAGATGGAGCGCTTCACGAATTTGCGTGTCATCCTTTCGCAGGGGCCATGCTAATCTTCTCTGTATCGATCCAATTTTAGTATATGTGCCGCCGTGGCGAGCACAATCTATCAGACTGCCTTTGGCCTCTTTATTAGGCCCGCCTCTGAATACGCTTGTGGAAGACGGTTACCCCGTACACCAACGTTTTTGGCATGTGCCACACTTTCAAAGTTCAGGGACCACCCTCTTCCTCTCTTCTCTGACTGAACCTTGAAGTGGCCCTGATAGTTTGGAATCACATGGAGCAAGTTAGTTACGGGATTTGATAGTTTGTTGAAGCCCGGCCGAAAAACCTTATCCTTTGCGGTACTTAAAATGTGTACTGCGGCGAGGCCGAAAGAAAGGCATTTTGGAAGTCTAAATGGAGAACTATCAGCCGATTGTTCCTGTTTCCGTCTCTGTGCTTCTTCCTGGCCGTCCAGCCGTCTTTTTGTGTCGTAAAGTCTGGTCTTTATGAGAAGGCACGTCTGCTCCGTTGCGTTAACTCGACCACATTTCGGACAGAAATAGGGGGAGGCAAAGTATTTTTTTCGCTCAGCCTGCGTTTTCCTTACTTTAAAAAAAAAAAGAAAAAAAAGGTGAAAGGTAAGAAGTTTCGCGTGTTTGTCTGTGAAAAGACGGAATGCGTCTTTTAATAACACGTCGATCCCTGATGGCCGACTACGCCACATCCTGTTATTTTTTTGGTTTTCACTCTGCTCCCTCACTGCCCTTTAGGCATATTTGCTTCCTTTTCCGCCACTTTTTGCGGCTCTCCTCGTCATTCAGTTTCAGCTTGCTCAGCTTTTATTGCAGAATTCTTGGTGGTGCCATTTCCTCTGGTTGGCAACTGGCTCACTGTGTAACGTCTACCACTCTTGTCCCTGAACTTCCTTGTGGGTTCACTTTCCAACCAAAAGATGGAGCGCTTCACGAATTTGCGTGTCATCCTTTCGCAGGGGCCATGCTAATCTTCTCTGTATCGATCCAATTTTAGTATATCTATCAGACTGCCTTTGGCCTCTTTATTAGGCCCGCCTCTGAATACGCTTGTGGAAGACGGTTACCCCGTACACCAACGTTTTTGGCATGTGCCACACTTTCAAAGCTCAGGAACCACCCTCTTCCTCTCTTCTCTGACTGAACCTTGAAGTGGCCCTGATAGGTTGGAATCACATGGAGCAAGTTAGTTTTGGGATTTGATAGTTTGTTGAAGCCCGGCCGAAAAACCTTATCCTTTGCGGTACTTAAAATGTGTACTGCTGCGAGGCCGAAAGAAAGGCATTTTGGAAGTCTAAATGGAGAACTATCAGCCGATTGTTCCTGTTTTCGTCTCTGTGCTTCTTCCTGGCCGTCCAGCCGTCTTTTTGTGTCGTAAAGTCTGGTCTTTATGAGAAGGCACGTCTGCTCCGTTGCGTTAACTCGACCACATTTCGGACAGAAATAGGGGGAGGCAAAGTATTTTTTTCGCTCAGCCTGCGTTTTCCTTACTTTAAAAAAAAAAAGAAAAAAAAGGTGAAAGGTAAGAAGTTTCGCGTGTTTGTCTGTGAAAAGACGGAATGCGTCTTTTAATAACACGTCGATCCCTGATGGCCGACTACGCCACATCCTGTTATTTTTTTGGTTTTCACTCTGCTCCCTCACTGCCCTTTAGGCATATTTGCTTCCTTTTCCGCTACTTTTTGCGGCTCTCCTCGTCATTCAGTTTCAGCTTGCTCAGCTTTTATTGCAGAATTCTTGGTGGTGCCATTTCCTCTGGTTGGCAACTGGCTCACTGTGTAACGTCTACCACTCTTGTCCCTGAACTTCCTTGTGGGTTCACTTTCCAACCAAAAGATGGAGCGCTTCACGAATTTGCGTGTCATCCTTTCGCAGGGGCCATGCTAATCTTCTCTGTATCGATCCAATTTTAGTATATGTGCCGCCGTGGCGAGCACAATCTATCAGACTGCCTTTGGCCTCTTTATTAGGCCCGCCTCTGAATACGCTTGTGGAAGACGGTTACCCCGTACACCAACGTTTTTGGCATGTGCCACACTTTCAAAGTTCAGGGACCACCCTCTTCCTCTCTTCTCTGACTGAACCTTGAAGTGGCCCTGATAGTTTGGAATCACATGGAGCAAGTTAGTTACGGGATTTGATAGTTTGTTGAAGCCCGGCCGAAAAACCTTATCCTTTGCGGTACTTAAAATGTGTACTGCGGCGAGGCCGAAAGAAAGGCATTTTGGAAGTCTAAATGGAGAACTATCAGCCGATTGTTCCTGTTTCCGTCTCTGTGCTTCTTCCTGGCCGTCCAGCCGTCTTTTTGTGTCGTAAAGTCTGGTCTTTATGAGAAGGCACGTCTGCTCCGTTGCGTTAACTCGACCACATTTCGGACAGAAATAGGGGGAGGCAAAGTCTTTTTTTCGCTCAGCCTGCGTTTAACTTCATTTAAAAAAAAAAAAAAAAAAAGGTGAAAGGTAAGAAGTTTCGCGTGTTTGTCTGTGAAAAGACGGAATGCGTCTTTTAATAACACGTCGATCCCTGATGGCCGACTACGCCACATCCTGTTATTTTTCTGCTCCCTCACTGCCCTTTAGGCATATTTGCTTCCTTTTCCGCCACTTTTTGCGGCTCTCCTCGTCATTCAGTTTCAGCTTGCTCAGCTTTTATTGCAGAATTCTTGGTGGTGCCATTTCCTCTGGTTGGCAACTGGCTCACTGTGTAACGTCTCCCTCTCTTGTCCCTGAACTTCCTTGTGGGTTCACTTTCCAACCAAAAGATGGAGCGCTTCACGAATTTGCGTGTCATCCTTTCGCAGGGGCCATGCTAATCTTCTCTGTATCGATCCAATTTTAGCATATGTGCTGCCGTGGCGAGCACAATCTATCAGCCTGCCTTTGGCCTCTTTATTAGGCCCGCCTCTGAATACGCTTGTGGAAGACGGTTACCCCGTACACCAACGTTTTTGGCATGTGCCACACTTTCAAAGCTCAGGAACCACCCTCTTCCTCTCTTCTCTGACTGAACCTTGAAGTGGCCCTGATAGGTTGGAATCACATGGAGCAAGTTAGTTTTGGGATTTGATAGTTTGTTGAAGCCCGGCCGAAAAACCTTATCCTTTGCGGTACTTAAAATGTGTACTGCGGCGAGGCCGAAAGAAAGGCATTTTGGAAGTCTAAATGGAGAACTATCAGCCGATTGTTCCTGTTTTCGTCTCTGTGCTTCTTCCTGGCCGTCCAGCCGTCTTTTTGTGTCGTAAAGTCTGGTCTTTATGAGAAGGCACGTCTGCTCCGTTGCGTTAACTCGACCACATTTCGGACAGAAATAGGGGGAGGCAAAGTCTTTTTTTCGCTCAGCCTGCGTTTAACTTCATTTAAAAAAAAAAAAAAAAAAAGGTGAAAGGTAAGAAGTTTCGCATGTTTGTCTGTGAAAAGACGGAATGCGTCTCTTAATAACACGTCGATCCCTGATGGCCGACTACGCCACATCCTGTTATTTTTCTGCTCCCTCACTGCCCTTTAGGCATATTTGCTTCCTTTTCCGCCACTTTTTGCGGCTCTCCTCGTCATTCAGTTTCAGCTTGCTCAGCTTTTATTGCAGAATTCTTGGTGGTGCCATTTCCTCTGGTTGGCAACTGGCTCACTGTGTAACGTCTCCCACTCTTGTCCCTGAACTTCCTTGTGGGTTCACTTTCCAACCAAAAGATGGAGCGCTTCACGGATTTGCGTGTCATCCTTTCGCAGGGGCCATGCTAATCTTCTCTGTATCGATCCAATTTTAGTATATGTGCTGCCGTGGCGAGCACAATCTATCAGCCTGCCTTTGGCCTCTTTATTAGGCCCGCCTCTGAATACGCTTGTGGAAGACGGTTACCCCGTACACCAACGTTTTTGGCACGTGCCACACTTTCAAAGCTCAGGAACCACCCTCTTCCCCTCTTCTCTGACTGAACCTTGAAGTGGCCCTGATAGGTTGGAATCACATGGAGCAAGTTAGTTTTGGGATTTGATAGTTTGTTGAAGCCCGGCCGAAAAACCTTATCCTTTGCGGTACTTAAAATGTGTACTGCGGCGAGGCCGAAAGAAAGGCATTTTGGAAGTCTAAATGGAGAACTATCAGCCGATTGTTCCTGTTTTCGTCTCTGTGCTTCTTCCTGGCCGTCCAGCCGTCTTTTTGTGTCGTAAAGTCTGGTCTTTATGAGAAGGCACGTCTGCTCCGTTGCGTTAACTCGACCACATTTCGGACAGAAATAGGGGGAGGCAAAGTATTTTTTTCGCTCAGCCTGCGTTTTCCTTACTTTAAAAAAAAAAAGAAAAAAAAGGTGAAAGGTAAGAAGTTTCGCGTGTTTGTCTGTGAAAAGACGGAATGCGTCTTTTAATAACACGTCGATCCCTGATGGCCGACTACGCCACATCCTGTTATTTTTTTGGTTTTCACTCTGCTCCCTCACTGCCCTTTAGGCATATTTGCTTCCTTTTCCGCCACTTTTTGCGGCTCTCCTCGTCATTCAGTTTCAGCTTGCTCAGCTTTTATTGCAGAATTCTTGGTGGTGCCATTTCCTCTGGTTGGCAACTGGCTCACTGTGTAACGTCTACCACTCTTGTCCCTGAACTTCCTTGTGGGTTCACTTTCCAACCAAAAGATGGAGCGCTTCACGAATTTGCGTGTCATCCTTTCGCAGGGGCCATGCTAATCTTCTCTGTATCGATCCAATTTTAGTATATCTATCAGACTGCCTTTGGCCTCTTTATTAGGCCCGCCTCTGAATACGCTTGTGGAAGACGGTTACCCCGTACACCAACGTTTTTGGCATGTGCCACACTTTCAAAGCTCAGGAACCACCCTCTTCCTCTCTTCTCTGACTGAACCTTGAAGTGGCCCTGATAGGTTGGAATCACATGGAGCAAGTTAGTTTTGGGATTTGATAGTTTGTTGAAGCCCGGCCGAAAAACCTTATCCTTTGCGGTACTTAAAATGTGTACTGCGGCGAGGCCGAAAGAAAGGCATTTTGGAAGTCTAAATGGAGAACTATCAGCCGATTGTTCCTGTTTTCGTCTCTGTGCTTCTTCCTGGCCGTCCAGCCGTCTTTTTGTGTCGTAAAGTCTGGTCTTTATGAGAAGGCACGTCTGCTCCGTTGCGTTAACTCGACCACATTTCGGACAGAAATAGGGGGAGGCAAAGTCTTTTTTTCGCTCAGCCTGCGTTTTCCTTACTTTCAAAAAAAAAAGAAAAAAAAGGTGAAAGGTAAGAAGTTTCGCGTGTTTGTCTGTGAAAAGACGGAATGCGTCTTTTAATAACACGTCGATCCCTGATGGCCGACTACGCCACATCCTGTTATTTTTTTGGTTTTCACTCTGCTCCCTCACTGCCCTTTAGGCATATTTGCTTCCTTTTCCGCCACTTTTTGCGGCTCTCCTCGTCATTCAGTTTCAGCTTGCTCAGCTTTTATTGCAGAATTCTTGGTGGTGCCATTTCCTCTGGTTGGCAACTGGCTCACTGTGTAACGTCTACCACTCTTGTCCCTGAACTTCCTTGTGGGTTCACTTTCCAACCAAAAGATGGAGCGCTTCACGAATTTGCGTGTCATCCTTTCGCAGGGGCCATGCTAATCTTCTCTGTATCGATCCAATTTTAGTATATGTGCCGCCGTGGCGAGCACAATTTATCAGACTGCCTTTGGCCTCTTTATTAGGCCCGCCTCTGAATACGCTTGTGGAAGACGGTTACCCCGTACACCAACGTTTTTGGCATGTGCCACACTTTCAAAGTTCAGGGACCACCCTCTTCCTCTCTTCTCTGACTGAACCTTGAAGTGGCCCTGATAGTTTGGAATCACATGGAGCAAGTTAGTTACGGGATTTGATAGTTTGTTGAAGCCCGGCCGAAAAACCTTATCCTTTGCGGTACTTAAAATGTGTACTGCGGCGAGGCCGAAAGAAAGGCATTTTGGAAGTCTAAATGGAGAACTATCAGCCGATTGTTCCTGTTTCCGTCTCTGTGCTTCTTCCTGGCCGTCCAGCCGTCTTTTTGTGTCGTAAAGTCTGGTCTTTATGAGAAGGCACGTCTGCTCCGTTGCGTTAACTCGACCACATTTCGGACAGAAATAGGGGGAGGCAAAGTCTTTTTTTCGCTCAGCCTGCGTTTAACTTCATTTAAAAAAAAAAAAAAAAAAAGGTGAAAGGTAAGAAGTTTCGCATGTTTGTCTGTGAAAAGACGGAATGCGTCTTTTAATAACACGTCGATCCCTGATGGCCGACTACGCCACATCCTGTTATTTTTCTGCTCCCTCACTGCCCTTTAGGCATATTTGCTTCCTTTTCCGCCACTTTTTGCGGCTCTCCTCGTCATTCAGTTTCAGCTTGCTCAGCTTTTATTGCAGAATTCTTGGTGGTGCCATTTCCTCTGGTTGGCAACTGGCTCACTGTGTAACGTCTCCCACTCTTGTCCCTGAACTTCCTTGTGGGTTCACTTTCCAACCAAAAGATGGAGCGCTTCACGGATTTGCGTGTCATCCTTTCGCAGGGGCCATGCTAATCTTCTCTGTATCGATCCAATTTTAGTATATGTGCTGCCGTGGCGAGCACAATCTATCAGCCTGCCTTTGGCCTCTTTATTAGGCCCGCCTCTGAATACGCTTGTGGAAGACGGTTACCCCGTACACCAACGTTTTTGGCATGTGCCACACTTTCAAAGCTCAGGAACCACCCTCTTCCCCTCTTCTCTGACTGAACCTTGAAGTGGCCCTGATAGGTTGGAATCACATGGAGCAAGTTAGTTTTGGGATTTGATAGTTTGTTGAAGCCCGGCCGAAAAACCTTATCCTTTGCGGTACTTAAAATGTGTACTGCGGCGAGGCCGAAAGAAAGGCATTTTGGAAGTCTAAATGGAGAACTATCAGCCGATTGTTCCTGTTTTCGTCTCTGTGCTTCTTCCTGGCCGTCCAGCCGTCTTTTTGTGTCGTAAAGTCTGGTCTTTATGAGAAGGCACGTCTGCTCCGTTGCGTTAACTCGACCACATTTCGGACAGAAATAGGGGGAGGCAAAGTATTTTTTTCGCTCAGCCTGCGTTTTCCTTACTTTAAAAAAAAAAAGAAAAAAAAGGTGAAAGGTAAGAAGTTTCGCGTGTTTGTCTGTGAAAAGACGGAATGCGTCTTTTAATAACACGTCGATCCCTGATGGCCGACTACGCCACATCCTGTTATTTTTTTGGTTTTCACTCTGCTCCCTCACTGCCCTTTAGGCATATTTGCTTCCTTTTCCGCCACTTTTTGCGGCTCTCCTCGTCATTCAGTTTCAGCTTGCTCAGCTTTTATTGCAGAATTCTTGGTGGTGCCATTTCCTCTGGTTGGCAACTGGCTCACTGTGTAACGTCTACCACTCTTGTCCCTGAACTTCCTTGTGGGTTCACTTTCCAACCAAAAGATGGAGCGCTTCACGAATTTGCGTGTCATCCTTTCGCAGGGGCCATGCTAATCTTCTCTGTATCGATCCAATTTTAGTATATGTGCCGCCGTGGCGAGCACAATCTATCAGACTGCCTTTGGCCTCTTTATTAGGCCCGCCTCTGAATACGCTTGTGGAAGACGGTTACCCCGTACACCAACGTTTTTGGCATGTGCCACACTTTCAAAGCTCAGGAACCACCCTCTTCCTCTCTTCTCTGACTGAACCTTGAAGTGGCCCTGATAGGTTGGAATCACATGGAGCAAGTTAGTTTTGGGATTTGATAGTTTGTTGAAGCCCGGCCGAAAAACCTTATCCTTTGCGGTACTTAAAATGTGTACTGCGGCGAGGCCGAAAGAAAGGCATTTTGGAAGTCTAAATGGAGAACTATCAGCCGATTGTTCCTGTTTTCGTCTCTGTGCTTCTTCCTGGCCGTCCAGCCGTCTTTTTGTGTCGTAAAGTCTGGTCTTTATGAGAAGGCACGTCTGCTCCGTTGCGTTAACTCGACCACATTTCGGACAGAAATAGGGGGAGGCAAAGTATTTTTTTCGCTCAGCCTGCGTTTTCCTTACTTTAAAAAAAAAAAGAAAAAAAAGGTGAAAGGTAAGAAGTTTCGCGTGTTTGTCTGTGAAAAGACGGAATGCGTCTTTTAATAACACGTCGATCCCTGATGGCCGACTACGCCACATCCTGTTATTTTTTTGGTTTTCACTCTGCTCCCTCACTGCCCTTTAGGCATATTTGCTTCCTTTTCCGCCACTTTTTGCGGCTCTCCTCGTCATTCAGTTTCAGCTTGCTCAGCTTTTATTGCAGAATTCTTGGTGGTGCCATTTCCTCTGGTTGGCAACTGGCTCACTGTGTAACGTCTACCACTCTTGTCCCTGAACTTCCTTGTGGGTTCACTTTCCAACCAAAAGATGGAGCGCTTCACGAATTTGCGTGTCATCCTTTCGCAGGGGCCATGCTAATCTTCTCTGTATCGATCCAATTTTAGTATATGTGCCGCCGTGGCGAGCACAATTTATCAGACTGCCTTTGGCCTCTTTATTAGGCCCGCCTCTGAATACGCTTGTGGAAGACGGTTACCCCGTACACCAACGTTTTTGGCATGTGCCACACTTTCAAAGTTCAGGGACCACCCTCTTCCTCTCTTCTCTGACTGAACCTTGAAGTGGCCCTGATAGTTTGGAATCACATGGAGCAAGTTAGTTACGGGATTTGATAGTTTGTTGAAGCCCGGCCGAAAAACCTTATCCTTTGCGGTACTTAAAATGTGTACTGCGGCGAGGCCGAAAGAAAGGCATTTTGGAAGTCTAAATGGAGAACTATCAGCCGATTGTTCCTGTTTCCGTCTCTGTGCTTCTTCCTGGCCGTCCAGCCGTCTTTTTGTGTCGTAAAGTCTGGTCTTTATGAGAAGGCACGTCTGCTCCGTTGCGTTAACTCGACCACATTTCGGACAGAAATAGGGGGAGGCAAAGTCTTTTTTTCGCTCAGCCTGCGTTTAACTTCATTTAAAAAAAAAAAAAAAAAAAGGTGAAAGGTAAGAAGTTTCGCATGTTTGTCTGTGAAAAGACGGAATGCGTCTTTTAATAACACGTCGATCCCTGATGGCCGACTACGCCACATCCTGTTATTTTTCTGCTCCCTCACTGCCCTTTAGGCATATTTGCTTCCTTTTCCGCCACTTTTTGCGGCTCTCCTCGTCATTCAGTTTCAGCTTGCTCAGCTTTTATTGCAGAATTCTTGGTGGTGCCATTTCCTCTGGTTGGCAACTGGCTCACTGTGTAACGTCTCCCACTCTTGTCCCTGAACTTCCTTGTGGGTTCACTTTCCAACCAAAAGATGGAGCGCTTCACGGATTTGCGTGTCATCCTTTCGCAGGGGCCATGCTAATCTTCTCTGTATCGATCCAATTTTAGTATATGTGCTGCCGTGGCGAGCACAATCTATCAGCCTGCCTTTGGCCTCTTTATTAGGCCCGCCTCTGAATACGCTTGTGGAAGACGGTTACCCCGTACACCAACGTTTTTGGCATGTGCCACACTTTCAAAGCTCAGGAACCACCCTCTTCCCCTCTTCTCTGACTGAACCTTGAAGTGGCCCTGATAGGTTGGAATCACATGGAGCAAGTTAGTTTTGGGATTTGATAGTTTGTTGAAGCCCGGCCGAAAAACCTTATCCTTTGCGGTACTTAAAATGTGTACTGCGGCGAGGCCGAAAGAAAGGCATTTTGGAAGTCTAAATGGAGAACTATCAGCCGATTGTTCCTGTTTTCGTCTCTGTGCTTCTTCCTGGCCGTCCAGCCGTCTTTTTGTGTCGTAAAGTCTGGTCTTTATGAGAAGGCACGTCTGCTCCGTTGCGTTAACTCGACCACATTTCGGACAGAAATAGGGGGAGGCAAAGTATTTTTTTCGCTCAGCCTGCGTTTTCCTTACTTTAAAAAAAAAAAGAAAAAAAAGGTGAAAGGTAAGAAGTTTCGCGTGTTTGTCTGTGAAAAGACGGAATGCGTCTTTTAATAACACGTCGATCCCTGATGGCCGACTACGCCACATCCTGTTATTTTTTTGGTTTTCACTCTGCTCCCTCACTGCCCTTTAGGCATATTTGCTTCCTTTTCCGCCACTTTTTGCGGCTCTCCTCGTCATTCAGTTTCAGCTTGCTCAGCTTTTATTGCAGAATTCTTGGTGGTGCCATTTCCTCTGGTTGGCAACTGGCTCACTGTGTAACGTCTACCACTCTTGTCCCTGAACTTCCTTGTGGGTTCACTTTCCAACCAAAAGATGGAGCGCTTCACGAATTTGCGTGTCATCCTTTCGCAGGGGCCATGCTAATCTTCTCTGTATCGATCCAATTTTAGTATATGTGCCGCCGTGGCGAGCACAATCTATCAGACTGCCTTTGGCCTCTTTATTAGGCCCGCCTCTGAATACGCTTGTGGAAGACGGTTACCCCGTACACCAACGTTTTTGGCATGTGCCACACTTTCAAAGCTCAGGAACCACCCTCTTCCTCTCTTCTCTGACTGAACCTTGAAGTGGCCCTGATAGGTTGGAATCACATGGAGCAAGTTAGTTTTGGGATTTGATAGTTTGTTGAAGCCCGGCCGAAAAACCTTATCCTTTGCGGTACTTAAAATGTGTACTGCGGCGAGGCCGAAAGAAAGGCATTTTGGAAGTCTAAATGGAGAACTATCAGCCGATTGTTCCTGTTTTCGTCTCTGTGCTTCTTCCTGGCCGTCCAGCCGTCTTTTTGTGTCGTAAAGTCTGGTCTTTATGAGAAGGCACGTCTGCTCCGTTGCGTTAACTCGACCACATTTCGGACAGAAATAGGGGGAGGCAAAGTATTTTTTTCGCTCAGCCTGCGTTTTCCTTACTTTAAAAAAAAAAAGAAAAAAAAGGTGAAAGGTAAGAAGTTTCGCGTGTTTGTCTGTGAAAAGACGGAATGCGTCTTTTAATAACACGTCGATCCCTGATGGCCGACTACGCCACATCCTGTTATTTTTTTGGTTTTCACTCTGCTCCCTCACTGCCCTTTAGGCATATTTGCTTCCTTTTCCGCCACTTTTTGCGGCTCTCCTCGTCATTCAGTTTCAGCTTGCTCAGCTTTTATTGCAGAATTCTTGGTGGTGCCATTTCCTCTGGTTGGCAACTGGCTCACTGTGTAACGTCTACCACTCTTGTCCCTGAACTTCCTTGTGGGTTCACTTTCCAACCAAAAGATGGAGCGCTTCACGAATTTGCGTGTCATCCTTTCGCAGGGGCCATGCTAATCTTCTCTGTATCGATCCAATTTTAGTATATGTGCCGCCGTGGCGAGCACAATCTATCAGACTGCCTTTGGCCTCTTTATTAGGCCCGCCTCTGAATACGCTTGTGGAAGACGGTTACCCCGTACACCAACGTTTTTGGCATGTGCCACACTTTCAAAGCTCAGGAACCACCCTCTTCCTCTCTTCTCTGACTGAACCTTGAAGTGGCCCTGATAGGTTGGAATCACATGGAGCAAGTTAGTTTTGGGATTTGATAGTTTGTTGAAGCCCGGCCGAAAAACCTTATCCTTTGCGGTACTTAAAATGTGTACTGCGGCGAGGCCGAAAGAAAGGCATTTTGGAAGTCTAAATGGAGAACTATCAGCCGATTGTTCCTGTTTTCGTCTCTGTGCTTCTTCCTGGCCGTCCAGCCGTCTTTTTGTGTCGTAAAGTCTGGTCTTTATGAGAAGGCACGTCTGCTCCGTTGCGTTAACTCGACCACATTTCGGACAGAAATAGGGGGAGGCAAAGTCTTTTTTTCGCTCAGCCTGCGTTTTCCTTACTTTCAAAAAAAAAAGAAAAAAAAGGTGAAAGGTAAGAAGTTTCGCGTGTTTGTCTGTGAAAAGACGGAATGCGTCTTTTAATAACACGTCGATCCCTGATGGCCGACTACGCCACATCCTGTTATTTTTTTGGTTTTCACTCTGCTCCCTCACTGCCCTTTAGGCATATTTGCTTCCTTTTCCGCCACTTTTTGCGGCTCTCCTCGTCATTCAGTTTCAGCTTGCTCAGCTTTTATTGCAGAATTCTTGGTGGTGCCATTTCCTCTGGTTGGCAACTGGCTCACTGTGTAACGTCTACCACTCTTGTCCCTGAACTTCCTTGTGGGTTCACTTTCCAACCAAAAGATGGAGCGCTTCACGAATTTGCGTGTCATCCTTTCGCAGGGGCCATGCTAATCTTCTCTGTATCGATCCAATTTTAGTATATGTGCCGCCGTGGCGAGCACAATTTATCAGACTGCCTTTGGCCTCTTTATTAGGCCCGCCTCTGAATACGCTTGTGGAAGACGGTTACCCCGTACACCAACGTTTTTGGCATGTGCCACACTTTCAAAGTTCAGGGACCACCCTCTTCCTCTCTTCTCTGACTGAACCTTGAAGTGGCCCTGATAGTTTGGAATCACATGGAGCAAGTTAGTTACGGGATTTGATAGTTTGTTGAAGCCCGGCCGAAAAACCTTATCCTTTGCGGTACTTAAAATGTGTACTGCGGCGAGGCCGAAAGAAAGGCATTTTGGAAGTCTAAATGGAGAACTATCAGCCGATTGTTCCTGTTTCCGTCTCTGTGCTTCTTCCTGGCCGTCCAGCCGTCTTTTTGTGTCGTAAAGTCTGGTCTTTATGAGAAGGCACGTCTGCTCCGTTGCGTTAACTCGACCACATTTCGGACAGAAATAGGGGGAGGCAAAGTCTTTTTTTCGCTCAGCCTGCGTTTAACTTCATTTAAAAAAAAAAAAAAAAAAAGGTGAAAGGTAAGAAGTTTCGCATGTTTGTCTGTGAAAAGACGGAATGCGTCTTTTAATAACACGTCGATCCCTGATGGCCGACTACGCCACATCCTGTTATTTTTCTGCTCCCTCACTGCCCTTTAGGCATATTTGCTTCCTTTTCCGCCACTTTTTGCGGCTCTCCTCGTCATTCAGTTTCAGCTTGCTCAGCTTTTATTGCAGAATTCTTGGTGGTGCCATTTCCTCTGGTTGGCAACTGGCTCACTGTGTAACGTCTCCCACTCTTGTCCCTGAACTTCCTTGTGGGTTCACTTTCCAACCAAAAGATGGAGCGCTTCACGGATTTGCGTGTCATCCTTTCGCAGGGGCCATGCTAATCTTCTCTGTATCGATCCAATTTTAGTATATGTGCTGCCGTGGCGAGCACAATCTATCAGCCTGCCTTTGGCCTCTTTATTAGGCCCGCCTCTGAATACGCTTGTGGAAGACGGTTACCCCGTACACCAACGTTTTTGGCATGTGCCACACTTTCAAAGCTCAGGAACCACCCTCTTCCCCTCTTCTCTGACTGAACCTTGAAGTGGCCCTGATAGGTTGGAATCACATGGAGCAAGTTAGTTTTGGGATTTGATAGTTTGTTGAAGCCCGGCCGAAAAACCTTATCCTTTGCGGTACTTAAAATGTGTACTGCGGCGAGGCCGAAAGAAAGGCATTTTGGAAGTCTAAATGGAGAACTATCAGCCGATTGTTCCTGTTTTCGTCTCTGTGCTTCTTCCTGGCCGTCCAGCCGTCTTTTTGTGTCGTAAAGTCTGGTCTTTATGAGAAGGCACGTCTGCTCCGTTGCGTTAACTCGACCACATTTCGGACAGAAATAGGGGGAGGCAAAGTATTTTTTTCGCTCAGCCTGCGTTTTCCTTACTTTAAAAAAAAAAAGAAAAAAAAGGTGAAAGGTAAGAAGTTTCGCGTGTTTGTCTGTGAAAAGACGGAATGCGTCTTTTAATAACACGTCGATCCCTGATGGCCGACTACGCCACATCCTGTTATTTTTTTGGTTTTCACTCTGCTCCCTCACTGCCCTTTAGGCATATTTGCTTCCTTTTCCGCCACTTTTTGCGGCTCTCCTCGTCATTCAGTTTCAGCTTGCTCAGCTTTTATTGCAGAATTCTTGGTGGTGCCATTTCCTCTGGTTGGCAACTGGCTCACTGTGTAACGTCTACCACTCTTGTCCCTGAACTTCCTTGTGGGTTCACTTTCCAACCAAAAGATGGAGCGCTTCACGAATTTGCGTGTCATCCTTTCGCAGGGGCCATGCTAATCTTCTCTGTATCGATCCAATTTTAGTATATGTGCCGCCGTGGCGAGCACAATCTATCAGACTGCCTTTGGCCTCTTTATTAGGCCCGCCTCTGAATACGCTTGTGGAAGACGGTTACCCCGTACACCAACGTTTTTGGCATGTGCCACACTTTCAAAGCTCAGGAACCACCCTCTTCCTCTCTTCTCTGACTGAACCTTGAAGTGGCCCTGATAGGTTGGAATCACATGGAGCAAGTTAGTTTTGGGATTTGATAGTTTGTTGAAGCCCGGCCGAAAAACCTTATCCTTTGCGGTACTTAAAATGTGTACTGCGGCGAGGCCGAAAGAAAGGCATTTTGGAAGTCTAAATGGAGAACTATCAGCCGATTGTTCCTGTTTTCGTCTCTGTGCTTCTTCCTGGCCGTCCAGCCGTCTTTTTGTGTCGTAAAGTCTGGTCTTTATGAGAAGGCACGTCTGCTCCGTTGCGTTAACTCGACCACATTTCGGACAGAAATAGGGGGAGGCAAAGTATTTTTTTCGCTCAGCCTGCGTTTTCCTTACTTTAAAAAAAAAAAGAAAAAAAAGGTGAAAGGTAAGAAGTTTCGCGTGTTTGTCTGTGAAAAGACGGAATGCGTCTTTTAATAACACGTCGATCCCTGATGGCCGACTACGCCACATCCTGTTATTTTTTTGGTTTTCACTCTGCTCCCTCACTGCCCTTTAGGCATATTTGCTTCCTTTTCCGCCACTTTTTGCGGCTCTCCTCGTCATTCAGTTTCAGCTTGCTCAGCTTTTATTGCAGAATTCTTGGTGGTGCCATTTCCTCTGGTTGGCAACTGGCTCACTGTGTAACGTCTACCACTCTTGTCCCTGAACTTCCTTGTGGGTTCACTTTCCAACCAAAAGATGGAGCGCTTCACGAATTTGCGTGTCATCCTTTCGCAGGGGCCATGCTAATCTTCTCTGTATCGATCCAATTTTAGTATATGTGCTGCCGTGGCGAGCACAATCTATCAGCCTGCCTTTGGCCTCTTTATTAGGCCCGCCTCTGAATACGCTTGTGGAAGACGGTTACCCCGTACACCAACGTTTTTGGCATGTGCCACACTTTCAAAGCTCAGGAACCACCCTCTTCCTCTCTTCTCTGACTGAACCTTGAAGTGGCCCTGATAGGTTGGAATCACATGGAGCAAGTTAGTTTTGGGATTTGATAGTTTGTTGAAGCCCGGCCGAAAAACCTTATCCTTTGCGGTACTTAAAATGTGTACTGCGGCGAGGCCGAAAGAAAGGCATTTTGGAAGTCTAAATGGAGAACTATCAGCCGATTGTTCCTGTTTTCGTCTCTGTGCTTCTTCCTGGCCGTCCAGCCGTCTTTTTGTGTCGTAAAGTCTGGTCTTTATGAGAAGGCACGTCTGCTCCGTTGCGTTAACTCGACCACATTTCGGACAGAAATAGGGGGAGGCAAAGTATTTTTTTCGCTCAGCCTGCGTTTTCCTTACTTTAAAAAAAAAAAGAAAAAAAAGGTGAAAGGTAAGAAGTTTCGCGTGTTTGTCTGTGAAAAGACGGAATGCGTCTTTTAATAACACGTCGATCCCTGATGGCCGACTACGCCACATCCTGTTATTTTTTTGGTTTTCACTCTGCTCCCTCACTGCCCTTTAGGCATATTTGCTTCCTTTTCCGCTACTTTTTGCGGCTCTCCTCGTCATTCAGTTTCAGCTTGCTCAGCTTTTATTGCAGAATTCTTGGTGGTGCCATTTCCTCTGGTTGGCAACTGGCTCACTGTGTAACGTCTACCACTCTTGTCCCTGAACTTCCTTGTGGGTTCACTTTCCAACCAAAAGATGGAGCGCTTCACGAATTTGCGTGTCATCCTTTCGCAGGGGCCATGCTAATCTTCTCTGTATCGATCCAATTTTAGTATATGTGCCGCCGTGGCGAGCACAATTTATCAGACTGCCTTTGGCCTCTTTATTAGGCCCGCCTCTGAATACGCTTGTGGAAGACGGTTACCCCGTACACCAACGTTTTTGGCATGTGCCACACTTTCAAAGTTCAGGGACCACCCTCTTCCTCTCTTCTCTGACTGAACCTTGAAGTGGCCCTGATAGTTTGGAATCACATGGAGCAAGTTAGTTACGGGATTTGATAGTTTGTTGAAGCCCGGCCGAAAAACCTTATCCTTTGCAGTACTTAAAATGTGTACTGCGGCGAGGCCGAAAGAAAGGCATTTTGGAAGTCTAAATGGAGAACTATCAGCCGATTGTTCCTGTTTCCGTCTCTGTGCTTCTTCCTGGCCGTCCAGCCGTCTTTTTGTGTCGTAAAGTCTGGTCTTTATGAGAAGGCACGTCTGCTCCGTTGCGTTAACTCGACCACATTTCGGACAGAAATAGGGGGAGGCAAAGTCTTTTTTTCGCTCAGCCTGCGTTTAACTTCATTTAAAAAAAAAAAAAAAAAAAAGGTGAAAGGTAAGAAGTTTCGCGTGTTTGTCTGTGAAAAGACGGAATGCGTCTTTTAATAACACGTCGATCCCTGATGGCCGACTACGCCACATCCTGTTATTTTTCTGCTCCCTCACTGCCCTTTAGGCATATTTGCTTCCTTTTCCGCCACTTTTTGCGGCTCTCCTCGTCATTCAGTTTCAGCTTGCTCAGCTTTTATTGCAGAATTCTTGGTGGTGCCATTTCCTCTGGTTGGCAACTGGCTCACTGTGTAACGTCTCCCTCTCTTGTCCCTGAACTTCCTTGTGGGTTCACTTTCCAACCAAAAGATGGAGCGCTTCACGAATTTGCGTGTCATCCTTTCGCAGGGGCCATGCTAATCTTCTCTGTATCAATCCAATTTTAGTATATGTGCTGCCGTGGCGAGCACAATCTATCAGCCTGCCTTTGGCCTCTTTATTAGGCCCGCCTCTGAATACGCTTGTGGAAGACGGTTACCCCGTACACCAACGTTTTTGGCATGTGCCACACTTTCAAAGCTCAGGAACCACCCTCTTCCTCTCTTCTCTGACTGAACCTTGAAGTGGCCCTGATAGGTTGGAATCACATGGAGCAAGTTAGTTTTGGGATTTGATAGTTTGTTGAAGCCCGGCCGAAAAACCTTATCCTTTGCGGTACTTAAAATGTGTACTGCGGCGAGGCCGAAAGAAAGGCATTTTGGAAGTCTAAATGGAGAACTATCAGCCGATTGTTCCTGTTTTCGTCTCTGTGCTTCTTCCTGGCCGTCCAGCCGTCTTTTTGTGTCGTAAAGTCTGGTCTTTATGAGAAGGCACGTCTGCTCCGTTGCGTTAACTCGACCACATTTCGGACAGAAATAGGGGGAGGCAAAGTCTTTTTTTCGCTCAGCCTGCGTTTAACTTCATTTAAAAAAAAAAAAAAAAAAAGGTGAAAGGTAAGAAGTTTCGCATGTTTGTCTGTGAAAAGACGGAATGCGTCTCTTAATAACACGTCGATCCCTGATGGCCGACTACGCCACATCCTGTTATTTTTCTGCTCCCTCACTGCCCTTTAGGCATATTTGCTTCCTTTTCCGCCACTTTTTGCGGCTCTCCTCGTCATTCAGTTTCAGCTTGCTCAGCTTTTATTGCAGAATTCTTGGTGGTGCCATTTCCTCTGGTTGGCAACTGGCTCACTGTGTAACGTCTCCCACTCTTGTCCCTGAACTTCCTTGTGGGTTCACTTTCCAACCAAAAGATGGAGCGCTTCACGGATTTGCGTGTCATCCTTTCGCAGGGGCCATGCTAATCTTCTCTGTATCGATCCAATTTTAGTATATGTGCTGCCGTGGCGAGCACAATCTATCAGCCTGCCTTTGGCCTCTTTATTAGGCCCGCCTCTGAATACGCTTGTGGAAGACGGTTACCCCGTACACCAACGTTTTTGGCATGTGCCACACTTTCAAAGCTCAGGAACCACCCTCTTCCTCTCTTCTCTGACTGAACCTTGAAGTGGCCCTGATAGGTTGGAATCACATGGAGCAAGTTAGTTTTGGGATTTGATAGTTTGTTGAAGCCCGGCCGAAAAACCTTATCCTTTGCGGTACTTAAAATGTGTACTGCGGCGAGGCCGAAAGAAAGGCATTTTGGAAGTCTAAATGGAGAACTATCAGCCGATTGTTCCTGTTTTCGTCTCTGTGCTTCTTCCTGGCCGTCCAGCCGTCTTTTTGTGTCGTAAAGTCTGGTCTTTATGAGAAGGCACGTCTGCTCCGTTGCGTTAACTCGACCACATTTCGGACAGAAATAGGGGGAGGCAAAGTCTTTTTTTCGCTCAGCCTGCGTTTTCCTTACTTTCAAAAAAAAAAGAAAAAAAAGGTGAAAGGTAAGAAGTTTCGCGTGTTTGTCTGTGAAAAGACGGAATGCGTCTTTTAATAACACGTTGATCCCTGATGGCCGACTACGCCACATCCTGTTATTTTTTTGGTTTTCACTCTGCTCCCTCACTGCCCTTTAGGCATATTTGCTTCCTTTTCCGCCACTTTTTGCGGCTCTCCTCGTCATTCAGTTTCAGCTTGCTCAGCTTTTATTGCAGAATTCTTGGTGGTGCCATTTCCTCTGGTTGGCAACTGGCTCACTGTGTAACGTCTCCCACTCTTGTCCCTGAACTTCCTTGTGGGTTCACTTTCCAACCAAAAGATGGAGCGCTTCACGGATTTGCGTGTCATCCTTTCGCAGGGGCCATGCTAATCTTCTCTGTATCGATCCAATTTTAGTATATGTGCTGCCGTGGCGAGCACAATCTATCAGCCTGCCTTTGGCCTCTTTATTAGGCCCGCCTCTGAATACGCTTGTGGAAGACGGTTACCCCGTACACCAACGTTTTTGGCATGTGCCACACTTTCAAAGCTCAGGAACCACCCTCTTCCTCTCTTCTCTGACTGAACCTTGAAGTGGCCCTGATAGGTTGGAATCACATGGAGCAAGTTAGTTTTGGGATTTGATAGTTTGTTGAAGCCCGGCCGAAAAACCTTATCCTTTGCGGTACTTAAAATGTGTACTGCGGCGAGGCCGAAAGAAAGGCATTTTGGAAGTCTAAATGGAGAACTATCAGCCGATTGTTCCTGTTTTCGTCTCTGTGCTTCTTCCTGGCCGTCCAGCCGTCTTTTTGTGTCGTAAAGTCTGGTCTTTATGAGAAGGCACGTCTGCTCCGTTGCGTTAACTCGACCACATTTCGGACAGAAATAGGGGGAGGCAAAGTCTTTTTTTCGCTCAGCCTGCGTTTTCCTTACTTTCAAAAAAAAAAGAAAAAAAAGGTGAAAGGTAAGAAGTTTCGCGTGTTTGTCTGTGAAAAGACGGAATGCGTCTTTTAATAACACGTTGATCCCTGATGGCCGACTACGCCACATCCTGTTATTTTTTTGGTTTTCACTCTGCTCCCTCACTGCCCTTTAGGCATATTTGCTTCCTTTTCCGCCACTTTTTGCGGCTCTCCTCGTCATTCAGTTTCAGCTTGCTCAGCTTTTATTGCAGAATTCTTGGTGGTGCCATTTCCTCTGGTTGGCAACTGGCTCACTGTGTAACGTCTACCACTCTTGTCCCTGAACTTCCTTGTGGGTTCACTTTCCAACCAAAAGATGGAGCGCTTCACGAATTTGCGTGTCATCCTTTCGCAGGGGCCATGCTAATCTTCTCTGTATCGATCCAATTTTAGTATATGTGCCGCCGTGGCGAGCACAATTTATCAGACTGCCTTTGGCCTCTTTATTAGGCCCGCCTCTGAATACGCTTGTGGAAGACGGTTACCCCGTACACCAACGTTTTTGGCATGTGCCACACTTTCAAAGTTCAGGGACCACCCTCTTCCTCTCTTCTCTGACTGAACCTTGAAGTGGCCCTGATAGTTTGGAATCACATGGAGCAAGTTAGTTACGGGATTTGATAGTTTGTTGAAGCCCGGCCGAAAAACCTTATCCTTTGCGGTACTTAAAATGTGTACTGCGGCGAGGCCGAAAGAAAGGCATTTTGGAAGTCTAAATGGAGAACTATCAGCCGATTGTTCCTGTTTCCGTCTCTGTGCTTCTTCCTGGCCGTCCAGCCGTCTTTTTGTGTCGTAAAGTCTGGTCTTTATGAGAAGGCACGTCTGCTCCGTTGCGTTAACTCGACCACATTTCGGACAGAAATAGGGGGAGGCAAAGTCTTTTTTTCGCTCAGCCTGCGTTTAACTTCATTTAAAAAAAAAAAAAAAAAAAGGTGAAAGGTAAGAAGTTTCGCATGTTTGTCTGTGAAAAGACGGAATGCGTCTTTTAATAACACGTCGATCCCTGATGGCCGACTACGCCACATCCTGTTATTTTTCTGCTCCCTCACTGCCCTTTAGGCATATTTGCTTCCTTTTCCGCCACTTTTTGCGGCTCTCCTCGTCATTCAGTTTCAGCTTGCTCAGCTTTTATTGCAGAATTCTTGGTGGTGCCATTTCCTCTGGTTGGCAACTGGCTCACTGTGTAACGTCTCCCACTCTTGTCCCTGAACTTCCTTGTGGGTTCACTTTCCAACCAAAAGATGGAGCGCTTCACGGATTTGCGTGTCATCCTTTCGCAGGGGCCATGCTAATCTTCTCTGTATCGATCCAATTTTAGTATATGTGCTGCCGTGGCGAGCACAATCTATCAGCCTGCCTTTGGCCTCTTTATTAGGCCCGCCTCTGAATACGCTTGTGGAAGACGGTTACCCCGTACACCAACGTTTTTGGCATGTGCCACACTTTCAAAGTTCAGGAACCACCCTCTTCCCCTCTTCTCTGACTGAACCTTGAAGTGGCCCTGATAGGTTGGAATCACATGGAGCAAGTTAGTTTTGGGATTTGATAGTTTGTTGAAGCCCGGCCGAAAAACCTTATCCTTTGCGGTACTTAAAATGTGTACTGCGGCGAGGCCGAAAGAAAGGCATTTTGGAAGTCTAAATGGAGAACTATCAGCCGATTGTTCCTGTTTTCGTCTCTGTGCTTCTTCCTGGCCGTCCAGCCGTCTTTTTGTGTCGTAAAGTCTGGTCTTTATGAGAAGGCACGTCTGCTCCGTTGCGTTAACTCGACCACATTTCGGACAGAAATAGGGGGAGGCAAAGTATTTTTTTCGCTCAGCCTGCGTTTTCCTTACTTTAAAAAAAAAAAGAAAAAAAAGGTGAAAGGTAAGAAGTTTCGCGTGTTTGTCTGTGAAAAGACGGAATGCGTCTTTTAATAACACGTCGATCCCTGATGGCCGACTACGCCACATCCTGTTATTTTTTTGGTTTTCACTCTGCTCCCTCACTGCCCTTTAGGCATATTTGCTTCCTTTTCCGCCACTTTTTGCGGCTCTCCTCGTCATTCAGTTTCAGCTTGCTCAGCTTTTATTGCAGAATTCTTGGTGGTGCCATTTCCTCTGGTTGGCAACTGGCTCACTGTGTAACGTCTACCACTCTTGTCCCTGAACTTCCTTGTGGGTTCACTTTCCAACCAAAAGATGGAGCGCTCCACGAATTTGCGTGTCATCCTTTCGCAGGGGCCATGCTAATCTTCTCTGTATCGATCCAATTTTAGTATATGTGCCGCCGTGGCGAGCACAATCTATCAGACTGCCTTTGGCCTCTTTATTAGGCCCGCCTCTGAATACGCTTGTGGAAGACGGTTACCCCGTACACCAACGTTTTTGGCATGTGCCACACTTTCAAAGCTCAGGAACCACCCTCTTCCTCTCTTCTCTGACTGAACCTTGAAGTGGCCCTGATAGGTTGGAATCACATGGAGCAAGTTAGTTTTGGGATTTGATAGTTTGTTGAAGCCCGGCCGAAAAACCTTATCCTTTGCGGTACTTAAAATGTGTACTGCGGCGAGGCCGAAAGAAAGGCATTTTGGAAGTCTAAATGGAGAACTATCAGCCGATTGTTCCTGTTTCCGTCTCTGTGCTTCTTCCTGGCCGTCCAGCCGTCTTTTTGTGTCGTAAAGTCTGGTCTTTATGAGAAGGCACGTCTGCTCCGTTGCGTTAACTCGACCACATTTCGGACAGAAATAGGGGGAGGCAAAGTCTTTTTTTCGCTCAGCCTGCGTTTAACTTCATTTAAAAAAAAAAAAAAAAAAAGGTGAAAGGTAAGAAGTTTCGCATGTTTGTCTGTGAAAAGACGGAATGCGTCTTTTAATAACACGTCGATCCCTGATGGCCGACTACGCCACATCCTGTTATTTTTCTGCTCCCTCACTGCCCTTTAGGCATATTTGCTTCCTTTTCCGCCACTTTTTGCGGCTCTCCTCGTCATTCAGTTTCAGCTTGCTCAGCTTTTATTGCAGAATTCTTGGTGGTGCCATTTCCTCTGGTTGGCAACTGGCTCACTGTGTAACGTCTCCCACTCTTGTCCCTGAACTTCCTTGTGGGTTCACTTTCCAACCAAAAGATGGAGCGCTTCACGGATTTGCGTGTCATCCTTTCGCAGGGGCCATGCTAATCTTCTCTGTATCGATCCAATTTTAGTATATGTGCTGCCGTGGCGAGCACAATCTATCAGCCTGCCTTTGGCCTCTTTATTAGGCCCGCCTCTGAATACGCTTGTGGAAGACGGTTACCCCGTACACCAACGTTTTTGGCATGTGCCACACTTTCAAAGTTCAGGAACCACCCTCTTCCCCTCTTCTCTGACTGAACCTTGAAGTGGCCCTGATAGGTTGGAATCACATGGAGCAAGTTAGTTTTGGGATTTGATAGTTTGTTGAAGCCCGGCCGAAAAACCTTATCCTTTGCGGTACTTAAAATGTGTACTGCGGCGAGGCCGAAAGAAAGGCATTTTGGAAGTCTAAATGGAGAACTATCAGCCGATTGTTCCTGTTTTCGTCTCTGTGCTTCTTCCTGGCCGTCCAGCCGTCTTTTTGTGTCGTAAAGTCTGGTCTTTATGAGAAGGCACGTCTGCTCCGTTGCGTTAACTCGACCACATTTCGGACAGAAATAGGGGGAGGCAAAGTATTTTTTTCGCTCAGCCTGCGTTTTCCTTACTTTAAAAAAAAAAAGAAAAAAAAGGTGAAAGGTAAGAAGTTTCGCGTGTTTGTCTGTGAAAAGACGGAATGCGTCTTTTAATAACACGTCGATCCCTGATGGCCGACTACGCCACATCCTGTTATTTTTTTGGTTTTCACTCTGCTCCCTCACTGCCCTTTAGGCATATTTGCTTCCTTTTCCGCCACTTTTTGCGGCTCTCCTCGTCATTCAGTTTCAGCTTGCTCAGCTTTTATTGCAGAATTCTTGGTGGTGCCATTTCCTCTGGTTGGCAACTGGCTCACTGTGTAACGTCTACCACTCTTGTCCCTGAACTTCCTTGTGGGTTCACTTTCCAACCAAAAGATGGAGCGCTCCACGAATTTGCGTGTCATCCTTTCGCAGGGGCCATGCTAATCTTCTCTGTATCGATCCAATTTTAGTATATGTGCCGCCGTGGCGAGCACAATCTATCAGACTGCCTTTGGCCTCTTTATTAGGCCCGCCTCTGAATACGCTTGTGGAAGACGGTTACCCCGTACACCAACGTTTTTGGCATGTGCCACACTTTCAAAGCTCAGGAACCACCCTCTTCCTCTCTTCTCTGACTGAACCTTGAAGTGGCCCTGATAGGTTGGAATCACATGGAGCAAGTTAGTTTTGGGATTTGATAGTTTGTTGAAGCCCGGCCGAAAAACCTTATCCTTTGCGGTACTTAAAATGTGTACTGCGGCGAGGCCGAAAGAAAGGCATTTTGGAAGTCTAAATGGAGAACTATCAGCCGATTGTTCCTGTTTTCGTCTCTGTGCTTCTTCCTGGCCGTCCAGCCGTCTTTTTGTGTCGTAAAGTCTGGTCTTTATGAGAAGGCACGTCTGCTCCGTTGCGTTAACTCGACCACATTTCGGACAGAAATAGGGGGAGGCAAAGTATTTTTTTCGCTCAGCCTGCGTTTTCCTTACTTTAAAAAAGAAAAGAAAAAAAAGGTGAAAGGTAAGAAGTTTCGCGTGTTTGTCTGTGAAAAGACGGAATGCGTCTTTTAATAACACATCGATCCCTGATGGCCGACTACGCCACATCCTGTTATTTTTTTGGTTTTCACTCTGCTCCCTCACTGCCCTTTAGGCATATTTGCTTCCTTTTCCGCCACTTTTTGCGGCTCTCCTCGTCATTCAGTTTCAGCTTGCTCAGCTTTTATTGCAGAATTCTTGGTGGTGCCATTTCCTCTGGTTGGCAACTGGCTCACTGTGTAACGTCTACCACTCTTGTCCCTGAACTTCCTTGTGGGTTCACTTTCCAACCAAAAGATGGAGCGCTTCACGAATTTGCGTGTCATCCTTTCGCAGGGGCCATGCTAATCTTCTCTGTATCGATCCAATTTTAGTATATGTGCCGCCGTGGCGAGCACAATCTATCAGACTGCCTTTGGCCTCTTTATTAGGCCCGCCTCTGAATACGCTTGTGGAAGACGGTTACCCCGTACACCAACGTTTTTGGCATGTGCCACACTTTCAAAGCTCAGGAACCACCCTCTTCCTCTCTTCTCTGACTGAACCTTGAAGTGGCCCTGATAGGTTGGAATCACATGGAGCAAGTTAGTTTTGGGATTTGATAGTTTGTTGAAGCCCGGCCGAAAAACCTTATCCTTTGCGGTACTTAAAATGTGTACTGCGGCGAGGCCGAAAGAAAGGCATTTTGGAAGTCTAAATGGAGAACTATCAGCCGATTGTTCCTGTTTTCGTCTCTGTGCTTCTTCCTGGCCGTCCAGCCGTCTTTTTGTGTCGTAAAGTCTGGTCTTTATGAGAAGGCACGTCTGCTCCGTTGCGTTAACTCGACCACATTTCGGACAGAAATAGGGGGAGGCAAAGTCTTTTTTTCGCTCAGCCTGCGTTTTCCTTACTTTCAAAAAAAAAAGAAAAAAAAGGTGAAAGGTAAGAAGTTTCGCGTGTTTGTCTGTGAAAAGACGGAATGCGTCTTTTAATAACACGTCGATCCCTGATGGCCGACTACGCCACATCCTGTTATTTTTTTGGTTTTCACTCTGCTCCCTCACTGCCCTTTAGGCATATTTGCTTCCTTTTCCGCCACTTTTTGCGGCTCTCCTCGTCATTCAGTTTCAGCTTGCTCAGCTTTTATTGCAGAATTCTTGGTGGTGCCATTTCCTCTGGTTGGCAACTGGCTCACTGTGTAACGTCTACCACTCTTGTCCCTGAACTTCCTTGTGGGTTCACTTTCCAACCAAAAGATGGAGCGCTTCACGAATTTGCGTGTCATCCTTTCGCAGGGGCCATGCTAATCTTCTCTGTATCGATCCAATTTTAGTATATGTGCCGCCGTGGCGAGCACAATTTATCAGACTGCCTTTGGCCTCTTTATTAGGCCCGCCTCTGAATACGCTTGTGGAAGACGGTTACCCCGTACACCAACGTTTTTGGCATGTGCCACACTTTCAAAGTTCAGGGACCACCCTCTTCCTCTCTTCTCTGACTGAACCTTGAAGTGGCCCTGATAGTTTGGAATCACATGGAGCAAGTTAGTTACGGGATTTGATAGTTTGTTGAAGCCCGGCCGAAAAACCTTATCCTTTGCGGTACTTAAAATGTGTACTGCGGCGAGGCCGAAAGAAAGGCATTTTGGAAGTCTAAATGGAGAACTATCAGCCGATTGTTCCTGTTTCCGTCTCTGTGCTTCTTCCTGGCCGTCCAGCCGTCTTTTTGTGTCGTAAAGTCTGGTCTTTATGAGAAGGCACGTCTGCTCCGTTGCGTTAACTCGACCACATTTCGGACAGAAATAGGGGGAGGCAAAGTCTTTTTTTCGCTCAGCCTGCGTTTAACTTCATTAAAAAAAAAAAAAAAAAAAAGGTGAAAGGTAAGAAGTTTCGCATGTTTGTCTGTGAAAAGACGGAATGCGTCTTTTAATAACACGTCGATCCCTGATGGCCGACTACGCCACATCCTGTTATTTTTCTGCTCCCTCACTGCCCTTTAGGCATATTTGCTTCCTTTTCCGCCACTTTTTGCGGCTCTCCTCGTCATTCAGTTTCAGCTTGCTCAGCTTTTATTGCAGAATTCTTGGTGGTGCCATTTCCTCTGGTTGGCAACTGGCTCACTGTGTAACGTCTCCCACTCTTGTCCCTGAACTTCCTTGTGGGTTCACTTTCCAACCAAAAGATGGAGCGCTTCACGGATTTGCGTGTCATCCTTTCGCAGGGGCCATGCTAATCTTCTCTGTATCGATCCAATTTTAGTATATGTGCTGCCGTGGCGAGCACAATCTATCAGCCTGCCTTTGGCCTCTTTATTAGGCCCGCCTCTGAATACGCTTGTGGAAGACGGTTACCCCGTACACCAACGTTTTTGGCATGTGCCACACTTTCAAAGTTCAGGAACCACCCTCTTCCCCTCTTCTCTGACTGAACCTTGAAGTGGCCCTGATAGGTTGGAATCACATGGAGCAAGTTAGTTTTGGGATTTGATAGTTTGTTGAAGCCCGGCCGAAAAACCTTATCCTTTGCGGTACTTAAAATGTGTACTGCGGCGAGGCCGAAAGAAAGGCATTTTGGAAGTCTAAATGGAGAACTATCAGCCGATTGTTCCTGTTTTCGTCTCTGTGCTTCTTCCTGGCCGTCCAGCCGTCTTTTTGTGTCGTAAAGTCTGGTCTTTATGAGAAGGCACGTCTGCTCCGTTGCGTTAACTCGACCACATTTCGGACAGAAATAGGGGGAGGCAAAGTATTTTTTTCGCTCAGCCTGCGTTTTCCTTACTTTAAAAAAAAAAAGAAAAAAAAGGTGAAAGGTAAGAAGTTTCGCGTGTTTGTCTGTGAAAAGACGGAATGCGTCTTTTAATAACACGTCGATCCCTGATGGCCGACTACGCCACATCCTGTTATTTTTTTGGTTTTCACTCTGCTCCCTCACTGCCCTTTAGGCATATTTGCTTCCTTTTCCGCCACTTTTTGCGGCTCTCCTCGTCATTCAGTTTCAGCTTGCTCAGCTTTTATTGCAGAATTCTTGGTGGTGCCATTTCCTCTGGTTGGCAACTGGCTCACTGTGTAACGTCTACCACTCTTGTCCCTGAACTTCCTTGTGGGTTCACTTTCCAACCAAAAGATGGAGCGCTCCACGAATTTGCGTGTCATCCTTTCGCAGGGGCCATGCTAATCTTCTCTGTATCGATCCAATTTTAGTATATGTGCCGCCGTGGCGAGCACAATCTATCAGACTGCCTTTGGCCTCTTTATTAGGCCCGCCTCTGAATACGCTTGTGGAAGACGGTTACCCCGTACACCAACGTTTTTGGCATGTGCCACACTTTCAAAGCTCAGGAACCACCCTCTTCCTCTCTTCTCTGACTGAACCTTGAAGTGGCCCTGATAGGTTGGAATCACATGGAGCAAGTTAGTTTTGGGATTTGATAGTTTGTTGAAGCCCGGCCGAAAAACCTTATCCTTTGCGGTACTTAAAATGTGTACTGCGGCGAGGCCGAAAGAAAGGCATTTTGGAAGTCTAAATGGAGAACTATCAGCCGATTGTTCCTGTTTTCGTCTCTGTGCTTCTTCCTGGCCGTCCAGCCGTCTTTTTGTGTCGTAAAGTCTGGTCTTTATGAGAAGGCACGTCTGCTCCGTTGCGTTAACTCGACCACATTTCGGACAGAAATAGGGGGAGGCAAAGTATTTTTTTCGCTCAGCCTGCGTTTTCCTTACTTTAAAAAAGAAAAGAAAAAAAAGGTGAAAGGTAAGAAGTTTCGCGTGTTTGTCTGTGAAAAGACGGAATGCGTCTTTTAATAACACATCGATCCCTGATGGCCGACTACGCCACATCCTGTTATTTTTTTGGTTTTCACTCTGCTCCCTCACTGCCCTTTAGGCATATTTGCTTCCTTTTCCGCCACTTTTTGCGGCTCTCCTCGTCATTCAGTTTCAGCTTGCTCAGCTTTTATTGCAGAATTCTTGGTGGTGCCATTTCCTCTGGTTGGCAACTGGCTCACTGTGTAACGTCTACCACTCTTGTCCCTGAACTTCCTTGTGGGTTCACTTTCCAACCAAAAGATGGAGCGCTTCACGAATTTGCGTGTCATCCTTTCGCAGGGGCCATGCTAATCTTCTCTGTATCGATCCAATTTTAGTATATGTGCCGCCGTGGCGAGCACAATCTATCAGACTGCCTTTGGCCTCTTTATTAGGCCCGCCTCTGAATACGCTTGTGGAAGACGGTTACCCCGTACACCAACGTTTTTGGCATGTGCCACACTTTCAAAGCTCAGGAACCACCCTCTTCCTCTCTTCTCTGACTGAACCTTGAAGTGGCCCTGATAGGTTGGAATCACATGGAGCAAGTTAGTTTTGGGATTTGATAGTTTGTTGAAGCCCGGCCGAAAAACCTTATCCTTTGCGGTACTTAAAATGTGTACTGCGGCGAGGCCGAAAGAAAGGCATTTTGGAAGTCTAAATGGAGAACTATCAGCCGATTGTTCCTGTTTTCGTCTCTGTGCTTCTTCCTGGCCGTCCAGCCGTCTTTTTGTGTCGTAAAGTCTGGTCTTTATGAGAAGGCACGTCTGCTCCGTTGCGTTAACTCGACCACATTTCGGACAGAAATAGGGGGAGGCAAAGTCTTTTTTTCGCTCAGCCTGCGTTTTCCTTACTTTCAAAAAAAAAAGAAAAAAAAGGTGAAAGGTAAGAAGTTTCGCGTGTTTGTCTGTGAAAAGACGGAATGCGTCTTTTAATAACACGTCGATCCCTGATGGCCGACTACGCCACATCCTGTTATTTTTTTGGTTTTCACTCTGCTCCCTCACTGCCCTTTAGGCATATTTGCTTCCTTTTCCGCCACTTTTTGCGGCTCTCCTCGTCATTCAGTTTCAGCTTGCTCAGCTTTTATTGCAGAATTCTTGGTGGTGCCATTTCCTCTGGTTGGCAACTGGCTCACTGTGTAACGTCTACCACTCTTGTCCCTGAACTTCCTTGTGGGTTCACTTTCCAACCAAAAGATGGAGCGCTCCACGAATTTGCGTGTCATCCTTTCGCAGGGGCCATGCTAATCTTCTCTGTATCGATCCAATTTTAGTATATGTGCCGCCGTGGCGAGCACAATCTATCAGACTGCCTTTGGCCTCTTTATTAGGCCCGCCTCTGAATACGCTTGTGGAAGACGGTTACCCCGTACACCAACGTTTTTGGCATGTGCCACACTTTCAAAGCTCAGGAACCACCCTCTTCCTCTCTTCTCTGACTGAACCTTGAAGTGGCCCTGATAGGTTGGAATCACATGGAGCAAGTTAGTTTTGGGATTTGATAGTTTGTTGAAGCCCGGCCGAAAAACCTTATCCTTTGCGGTACTTAAAATGTGTACTGCGGCGAGGCCGAAAGAAAGGCATTTTGGAAGTCTAAATGGAGAACTATCAGCCGATTGTTCCTGTTTTCGTCTCTGTGCTTCTTCCTGGCCGTCCAGCCGTCTTTTTGTGTCGTAAAGTCTGGTCTTTATGAGAAGGCACGTCTGCTCCGTTGCGTTAACTCGACCACATTTCGGACAGAAATAGGGGGAGGCAAAGTATTTTTTTCGCTCAGCCTGCGTTTTCCTTACTTTAAAAAAGAAAAGAAAAAAAAGGTGAAAGGTAAGAAGTTTCGCGTGTTTGTCTGTGAAAAGACGGAATGCGTCTTTTAATAACACATCGATCCCTGATGGCCGACTACGCCACATCCTGTTATTTTTTTGGTTTTCACTCTGCTCCCTCACTGCCCTTTAGGCATATTTGCTTCCTTTTCCGCCACTTTTTGCGGCTCTCCTCGTCATTCAGTTTCAGCTTGCTCAGCTTTTATTGCAGAATTCTTGGTGGTGCCATTTCCTCTGGTTGGCAACTGGCTCACTGTGTAACGTCTACCACTCTTGTCCCTGAACTTCCTTGTGGGTTCACTTTCCAACCAAAAGATGGAGCGCTTCACGAATTTGCGTGTCATCCTTTCGCAGGGGCCATGCTAATCTTCTCTGTATCGATCCAATTTTAGTATATGTGCCGCCGTGGCGAGCACAATCTATCAGACTGCCTTTGGCCTCTTTATTAGGCCCGCCTCTGAATACGCTTGTGGAAGACGGTTACCCCGTACACCAACGTTTTTGGCATGTGCCACACTTTCAAAGCTCAGGAACCACCCTCTTCCTCTCTTCTCTGACTGAACCTTGAAGTGGCCCTGATAGGTTGGAATCACATGGAGCAAGTTAGTTTTGGGATTTGATAGTTTGTTGAAGCCCGGCCGAAAAACCTTATCCTTTGCGGTACTTAAAATGTGTACTGCGGCGAGGCCGAAAGAAAGGCATTTTGGAAGTCTAAATGGAGAACTATCAGCCGATTGTTCCTGTTTTCGTCTCTGTGCTTCTTCCTGGCCGTCCAGCCGTCTTTTTGTGTCGTAAAGTCTGGTCTTTATGAGAAGGCACGTCTGCTCCGTTGCGTTAACTCGACCACATTTCGGACAGAAATAGGGGGAGGCAAAGTCTTTTTTTCGCTCAGCCTGCGTTTTCCTTACTTTCAAAAAAAAAAGAAAAAAAAGGTGAAAGGTAAGAAGTTTCGCGTGTTTGTCTGTGAAAAGACGGAATGCGTCTTTTAATAACACGTCGATCCCTGATGGCCGACTACGCCACATCCTGTTATTTTTTTGGTTTTCACTCTGCTCCCTCACTGCCCTTTAGGCATATTTGCTTCCTTTTCCGCCACTTTTTGCGGCTCTCCTCGTCATTCAGTTTCAGCTTGCTCAGCTTTTATTGCAGAATTCTTGGTGGTGCCATTTCCTCTGGTTGGCAACTGGCTCACTGTGTAACGTCTACCACTCTTGTCCCTGAACTTCCTTGTGGGTTCACTTTCCAACCAAAAGATGGAGCGCTTCACGAATTTGCGTGTCATCCTTTCGCAGGGGCCATGCTAATCTTCTCTGTATCGATCCAATTTTAGTATATGTGCCGCCGTGGCGAGCACAATTTATCAGACTGCCTTTGGCCTCTTTATTAGGCCCGCCTCTGAATACGCTTGTGGAAGACGGTTACCCCGTACACCAACGTTTTTGGCATGTGCCACACTTTCAAAGTTCAGGGACCACCCTCTTCCTCTCTTCTCTGACTGAACCTTGAAGTGGCCCTGATAGTTTGGAATCACATGGAGCAAGTTAGTTACGGGATTTGATAGTTTGTTGAAGCCCGGCCGAAAAACCTTATCCTTTGCGGTACTTAAAATGTGTACTGCGGCGAGGCCGAAAGAAAGGCATTTTGGAAGTCTAAATGGAGAACTATCAGCCGATTGTTCCTGTTTCCGTCTCTGTGCTTCTTCCTGGCCGTCCAGCCGTCTTTTTGTGTCGTAAAGTCTGGTCTTTATGAGAAGGCACGTCTGCTCCGTTGCGTTAACTCGACCACATTTCGGACAGAAATAGGGGGAGGCAAAGTCTTTTTTTCGCTCAGCCTGCGTTTAACTTCATTAAAAAAAAAAAAAAAAAAAAGGTGAAAGGTAAGAAGTTTCGCATGTTTGTCTGTGAAAAGACGGAATGCGTCTTTTAATAACACGTCGATCCCTGATGGCCGACTACGCCACATCCTGTTATTTTTCTGCTCCCTCACTGCCCTTTAGGCATATTTGCTTCCTTTTCCGCCACTTTTTGCGGCTCTCCTCGTCATTCAGTTTCAGCTTGCTCAGCTTTTATTGCAGAATTCTTGGTGGTGCCATTTCCTCTGGTTGGCAACTGGCTCACTGTGTAACGTCTCCCACTCTTGTCCCTGAACTTCCTTGTGGGTTCACTTTCCAACCAAAAGATGGAGCGCTTCACGGATTTGCGTGTCATCCTTTCGCAGGGGCCATGCTAATCTTCTCTGTATCGATCCAATTTTAGTATATGTGCTGCCGTGGCGAGCACAATATATCAGCCTGCCTTTGGCCTCTTTATTAGGCCCGCCTCTGAATACGCTTGTGGAAGACGGTTACCCCGTACACCAACGTTTTTGGCATGTGCCACACTTTCAAAGCTCAGGAACCACCCTCTTCCCCTCTTCTCTGACTGAACCTTGAAGTGGCCCTGATAGGTTGGAATCACATGGAGCAAGTTAGTTTTGGGATTTGATAGTTTGTTGAAGCCCGGCCGAAAAACCTTATCCTTTGCGGTACTTAAAATGTGTACTGCGGCGAGGCCGAAAGAAAGGCATTTTGGAAGTCTAAATGGAGAACTATCAGCCGATTGTTCCTGTTTTCGTCTCTGTGCTTCTTCCTGGCCGTCCAGCCGTCTTTTTGTGTCGTAAAGTCTGGTCTTTATGAGAAGGCACGTCTGCTCCGTTGCGTTAACTCGACCACATTTCGGACAGAAATAGGGGGAGGCAAAGTCTTTTTTTCGCTCAGCCTGCGTTTTCCTTACTTTCAAAAAAAAAAGAAAAAAAAGGTGAAAGGTAAGAAGTTTCGCGTGTTTGTCTGTGAAAAGACGGAATGCGTCTTTTAATAACACGTCGATCCCTGATGGCCGACTACGCCACATCCTGTTATTTTTTTGGTTTTCACTCTGCTCCCTCACTGCCCTTTAGGCATATTTGCTTCCTTTTCCGCCACTTTTTGCGGCTCTCCTCGTCATTCAGTTTCAGCTTGCTCAGCTTTTATTGCAGAATTCTTGGTGGTGCCATTTCCTCTGGTTGGCAACTGGCTCACTGTGTAACGTCTACCACTCTTGTCCCTGAACTTCCTTGTGGGTTCACTTTCCAACCAAAAGATGGAGCGCTTCACGAATTTGCGTGTCATCCTTTCGCAGGGGCCATGCTAATCTTCTCTGTATCGATCCAATTTTAGTATATGTGCCGCCGTGGCGAGCACAATCTATCAGACTGCCTTTGGCCTCTTTATTAGGCCCGCCTCTGAATACGCTTGTGGAAGACGGTTACCCCGTACACCAACGTTTTTGGCATGTGCCACACTTTCAAAGCTCAGGAACCACCCTCTTCCTCTCTTCTCTGACTGAACCTTGAAGTGGCCCTGATAGGTTGGAATCACATGGAGCAAGTTAGTTTTGGGATTTGATAGTTTGTTGAAGCCCGGCCGAAAAACCTTATCCTTTGCGGTACTTAAAATGTGTACTGCGGCGAGGCCGAAAGAAAGGCATTTTGGAAGTCTAAATGGAGAACTATCAGCCGATTGTTCCTGTTTTCGTCTCTGTGCTTCTTCCTGGCCGTCCAGCCGTCTTTTTGTGTCGTAAAGTCTGGTCTTTATGAGAAGGCACGTCTGCTCCGTTGCGTTAACTCGACCACATTTCGGACAGAAATAGGGGGAGGCAAAGTCTTTTTTTCGCTCAGCCTGCGTTTTCCTTACTTTCAAAAAAAAAAGAAAAAAAAGGTGAAAGGTAAGAAGTTTCGCGTGTTTGTCTGTGAAAAGACGGAATGCGTCTTTTAATAACACGTCGATCCCTGATGGCCGACTACGCCACATCCTGTTATTTTTTTGGTTTTCACTCTGCTCCCTCACTGCCCTTTAGGCATATTTGCTTCCTTTTCCGCCACTTTTTGCGGCTCTCCTCGTCATTCAGTTTCAGCTTGCTCAGCTTTTATTGCAGAATTCTTGGTGGTGCCATTTCCTCTGGTTGGCAACTGGCTCACTGTGTAACGTCTACCACTCTTGTCCCTGAACTTCCTTGTGGGTTCACTTTCCAACCAAAAGATGGAGCGCTTCACGAATTTGCGTGTCATCCTTTCGCAGGGGCCATGCTAATCTTCTCTGTATCGATCCAATTTTAGTATATGTGCCGCCGTGGCGAACACAATCTATCAGACTGCCTTTGGCCTCTTTATTAGGCCCGCCTCTGACCACGCTTGTGGAAGACGGTTACCCCGTACACCAACGTTTTTGGCATGTGCCACACTTTCAAAGTTCAGGGACCACCCTCTTCCTCTCTTCTCTGACTGAACCTTGAAGTGGCCCTGATAGTTTGGAATCACATGGAGCAAGTTAGTTTCGGGATTTGATAGTTTGTTGAAGCCCGGCCGAAAAACCTTATCCTTTGCGGTACTTAAAATGTGTACTGCGGCGAGGCCGAAAGAAAGGCATTTTGGAAGTCTAAATGGAGAACTATCAGCCGATTGTTCCTGTTTCCGTCTCTGTGCTTCTTCCTGGCCGTCCAGCCGTCTTTTTGTGTCGTAAAGTCTGGTCTTTATGAGAAGGCACGTCTGCTCCGTTGCGTTAACTCGACCACATTTCGGACAGAAATAGGGGGAGGCAAAGTCTTTTTTTCGCTCAGCCTGCGTTTAACTTCATTTAAAAAAAAAAAAAAAAAAAGGTGAAAGGTAAGAAGTTTCGCGTGTTTGTCTGTGAAAAGACGGAATGCGTCTTTTAATAACACGTCGATCCCTGATGGCCGACTACGCCACATCCTGTTATTTTTCTGCTCCCTCACTGCCCTTTAGGCATATTTGCTTCCTTTTCCGCCACTTTTTGCGGCTCTCCTCGTCATTCAGTTTCAGCTTGCTCAGCTTTTATTGCAGAATTCTTGGTGGTGCCATTTCCTCTGGTTGGCAACTGGCTCACTGTGTAACGTCTCCCACTCTTGTCCCTGAACTTCCTTGTGGGTTCACTTTCCAACCAAAAGATGGAGCGCTTCACGAATTTGCGTGTCATCCTTTCGCAGGGGCCATGCTAATCTTCTCTGTATCGATCCAATTTTAGTATATGTGCTGCCGTGGCGAGCACAATCTATCAGCCTGCCTTTGGCCTCTTTATTAGGCCCGCCTCTGAATACGCTTGTGGAAGACGGTTACCCCGTACACCAACGTTTTTGGCATGTGCCACACTTTCAAAGCTCAGGAACCACCCTCTTCCTCTCTTCTCTGACTGAACCTTGAAGTGGCCCTGATAGTTTGGAATCACATGGAGCAAGTTAGTTTTGGGATTTGATAGTTTGTTGAAGCCCGGCCGAAAAACCTTATCCTTTGCGGTACTTAAAATGTGTACTGCGGCGAGGCCGAAAGAAAGGCATTTTGGAAGTCTAAATGGAGAACTATCAGCCGATTGTTCCTGTTTTCGTCTCTGTGCTTCTTCCTGGCCGTCCAGCCGTCTTTTTGTGTCGTAAAGTCTGGTCTTTATGAGAAGGCACGTCTGCTCCGTTGCGTTAACTCGACCACATTTCGGACAGAAATAGTGGGAGGCAAAGTCTTTTTTTCGCTCAGCCTGCGTTTTCCTTACTTTCAAAAAAAAATGAAAAAAAAGGTGAAAGGTAAGAAGTTTCGCGTGTTTGTCTGTGAAAAGACGGAATGCGTCTTTTAATAACACGTCGATCCCTGATGGCCGACTACGCCACATCCTGTTATTTTTCTGCTCCCTCACTGCCCTTTAGGCATATTTGCTTCCTTTTCCGCCACTTTTTGCGGCTCTCCTCGTCATTCAGTTTCAGCTTGCTCAGCTTTTATTGCAGAATTCTTGGTGGTGCCATTTCCTCTGGTTGGCAACTGGCTCACTGTGTAACGTCTCCCACTCTTGTCCCTGAACTTCCTTGTGGGTTCACTTTCCAACCAAAAGATGGAGCGCTTCACGAATTTGCGTGTCATCCTTTCGCAGGGGCCATGCTAATCTTCTCTGTATCGATCCAATTTTAGTATATGTGCTGCCGTGGCGAGCACAATCTATCAGCCTGCCTTTGGCCTCTTTATTAGGCCCGCCTCTGAATACGCTTGTGGAAGACGGTTACCCCGTACACCAACGTTTTTGGCATGTGCCACACTTTCAAAGCTCAGGAACCACCCTCTTCCTCTCTTCTCTGACTGAACCTTGAAGTGGCCCTGATAGTTTGGAATCACATGGAGCAAGTTAGTTTCGGGATTTGATAGTTTGTTGAAGCCCGGCCGAAAAACCTTATCCTTTGCGGTACTTAAAATGTGTACTGCGGCGAGGCCGAAAGAAAGGCATTTTGGAAGTCTAAATGGAGAACTATCAGCCGATTGTTCCTGTTTCCGTCTCTGTGCTTCTTCCTGGCCGTCCAGCCGTCTTTTTGTGTCGTAAAGTCTGGTCTTTATGAGAAGGCACGTCTGCTCCGTTGCGTTAACTCGACCACATTTCGGACAGAAATAGGGGGAGGCAAAGTCTTTTTTTCGCTCAGCCTGCGTTTTCCTTACTTTCAAAAAAAAAAGAAAAAAAAGGTGAAAGGTAAGAAGTTTCGCGTGTTTGTCTGTGAAAAGACGGAATGCGTCTTTTAATAACACGTCGATCCCTGATGGCCGACTACGCCACATCCTGTTATTTTTCTGCTCCCTCACTGCCCTTTAGGCATATTTGCTTCCTTTTCCGCCACTTTTTGCGGCTCTCCTCGTCATTCAGTTTCAGCTTGCTCAGCTTTTATTGCAGAATTCTTGGTGGTGCCATTTCCTCTGGTTGGCAACTGGCTCACTGTGTAACGTCTCCCACTCTTGTCCCTGAACTTCCTTGTGGGTTCACTTTCCAACCAAAAGATGGAGCGCTTCACGAATTTGCGTGTCATCCTTTCGCAGGGGCCATGCTAATCTTCTCTGTATCGATCCAATTTTAGTATATGTGCTGCCGTGGCGAGCACAATCTATCAGCCTGCCTTTGGCCTCTTTATTAGGCCCGCCTCTGAATACGCTTGTGGAAGACGGTTACCCCGTACACCAACGTTTTTGGCATGTGCCACACTTTCAAAGCTCAGGAACCACCCTCTTCCTCTCTTCTCTGACTGAACCTTGAAGTGGCCCTGATAGTTTGGAATCACATGGAGCAAGTTAGTTTCGGGATTTGATAGTTTGTTGAAGCCCGGCCGAAAAACCTTATCCTTTGCGGTACTTAAAATGTGTACTGCGGCGAGGCCGAAAGAAAGGCATTTTGGAAGTCTAAATGGAGAACTATCAGCCGATTGTTCCTGTTTCCGTCTCTGTGCTTCTTCCTGGCCGTCCAGCCGTCTTTTTGTGTCGTAAAGTCTGGTCTTTATGAGAAGGCACGTCTGCTCCGTTGCGTTAACTCGACCACATTTCGGACAGAAATAGGGGGAGGCAAAGTCTTTTTTTCGCTCAGCCTGCGTTTTCCTTACTTTCAAAAAAAAAAGAAAAAAAAGGTGAAAGGTAAGAAGTTTCGCGTGTTTGTCTGTGAAAAGACGGAATGCGTCTTTTAATAACACGTCGATCCCTGATGGCCGACTACGCCACATCCTGTTATTTTTCTGCTCCCTCACTGCCCTTTAGGCATATTTGCTTCCTTTTCCGCCACTTTTTGCGGCTCTCCTCGTCATTCAGTTTCAGCTTGCTCAGCTTTTATTGCAGAATTCTTGGTGGTGCCATTTCCTCTGGTTGGCAACTGGCTCACTGTGTAACGTCTCCCACTCTTGTCCCTGAACTTCCTTGTGGGTTCACTTTCCAACCAAAAGATGGAGCGCTTCACGAATTTGCGTGTCATCCTTTCGCAGGGGCCATGCTAATCTTCTCTGTATCGATCCAATTTTAGTATATGTGCTGCCGTGGCGAGCACAATCTATCAGCCTGCCTTTGGCCTCTTTATTAGGCCCGCCTCTGAATACGCTTGTGGAAGACGGTTACCCCGTACACCAACGTTTTTGGCATGTGCCACACTTTCAAAGCTCAGGAACCACCCTCTTCCTCTCTTCTCTGACTGAACCTTGAAGTGGCCCTGATAGTTTGGAATCACATGGAGCAAGTTAGTTTCGGGATTTGATAGTTTGTTGAAGCCCGGCCGAAAAACCTTATCCTTTGCGGTACTTAAAATGTGTACTGCGGCGAGGCCGAAAGAAAGGCATTTTGGAAGTCTAAATGGAGAACTATCAGCCGATTGTTCCTGTTTCCGTCTCTGTGCTTCTTCCTGGCCGTCCAGCCGTCTTTTTGTGTCGTAAAGTCTGGTCTTTATGAGAAGGCACGTCTGCTCCGTTGCGTTAACTCGACCACATTTCGGACAGAAATAGGGGGAGGCAAAGTCTTTTTTTCGCTCAGCCTGCGTTTTCCTTACTTTCAAAAAAAAAAGAAAAAAAAGGTGAAAGGTAAGAAGTTTCGCGTGTTTGTCTGTGAAAAGACGGAATGCGTCTTTTAATAACACGTCGATCCCTGATGGCCGACTACGCCACATCCTGTTATTTTTCTGCTCCCTCACTGCCCTTTAGGCATATTTGCTTCCTTTTCCGCCACTTTTTGCGGCTCTCCTCGTCATTCAGTTTCAGCTTGCTCAGCTTTTATTGCAGAATTCTTGGTGGTGCCATTTCCTCTGGTTGGCAACTGGCTCACTGTGTAACGTCTCCCACTCTTGTCCCTGAACTTCCTTGTGGGTTCACTTTCCAACCAAAAGATGGAGCGCTTCACGAATTTGCGTGTCATCCTTTCGCAGGGGCCATGCTAATCTTCTCTGTATCGATCCAATTTTAGTATATGTGCTGCCGTGGCGAGCACAATCTATCAGCCTGCCTTTGGCCTCTTTATTAGGCCCGCCTCTGAATACGCTTGTGGAAGACGGTTACCCCGTACACCAACGTTTTTGGCATGTGCCACACTTTCAAAGCTCAGGAACCACCCTCTTCCTCTCTTCTCTGACTGAACCTTGAAGTGGCCCTGATAGTTTGGAATCACATGGAGCAAGTTAGTTTCGGGATTTGATAGTTTGTTGAAGCCCGGCCGAAAAACCTTATCCTTTGCGGTACTTAAAATGTGTACTGCGGCGAGGCCGAAAGAAAGGCATTTTGGAAGTCTAAATGGAGAACTATCAGCCGATTGTTCCTGTTTCCGTCTCTGTGCTTCTTCCTGGCCGTCCAGCCGTCTTTTTGTGTCGTAAAGTCTGGTCTTTATGAGAAGGCACGTCTGCTCCGTTGCGTTAACTCGACCACATTTCGGACAGAAATAGGGGGAGGCAAAGTCTTTTTTTCGCTCAGCCTGCGTTTTCCTTACTTTCAAAAAAAAAAGAAAAAAAAGGTGAAAGGTAAGAAGTTTCGCGTGTTTGTCTGTGAAAAGACGGAATGCGTCTTTTAATAACACGTCGATCCCTGATGGCCGACTACGCCACATCCTGTTATTTTTCTGCTCCCTCACTGCCCTTTAGGCATATTTGCTTCCTTTTCCGCCACTTTTTGCGGCTCTCCTCGTCATTCAGTTTCAGCTTGCTCAGCTTTTATTGCAGAATTCTTGGTGGTGCCATTTCCTCTGGTTGGCAACTGGCTCACTGTGTAACGTCTCCCACTCTTGTCCCTGAACTTCCTTGTGGGTTCACTTTCCAACCAAAAGATGGAGCGCTTCACGAATTTGCGTGTCATCCTTTCGCAGGGGCCATGCTAATCTTCTCTGTATCGATCCAATTTTAGTATATGTGCTGCCGTGGCGAGCACAATCTATCAGCCTGCCTTTGGCCTCTTTATTAGGCCCGCCTCTGAATACGCTTGTGGAAGACGGTTACCCCGTACACCAACGTTTTTGGCATGTGCCACACTTTCAAAGCTCAGGAACCACCCTCTTCCTCTCTTCTCTGACTGAACCTTGAAGTGGCCCTGATAGTTTGGAATCACATGGAGCAAGTTAGTTTTGGGATTTGATAGTTTGTTGAAGCCCGGCCGAAAAACCTTATCCTTTGCGGTACTTAAAATGTGTACTGCGGCGAGGCCGAAAGAAAGGCATTTTGGAAGTCTAAATGGAGAACTATCAGCCGATTGTTCCTGTTTTCGTCTCTGTGCTTCTTCCTGGCCGTCCAGCCGTCTTTTTGTGTCGTAAAGTCTGGTCTTTATGAGAAGGCACGTCTGCTCCGTTGCGTTAACTCGACCACATTTCGGACAGAAATAGTGGGAGGCAAAGTCTTTTTTTCGCTCAGCCTGCGTTTTCCTTACTTTCAAAAAAAAAAGAAAAAAAAGGTGAAAGGTAAGAAGTTTCGCGTGTTTGTCTGTGAAAAGACGGAATGCGTCTTTTAATAACACGTCGATCCCTGATGGCCGACTACGCCACATCCTGTTATTTTTTTGGTTTTCACTCTGCTCCCTCACTGCCCTTTAGGCATATTTGCTTCCTTTTCCGCCACTTTTTGCGGCTCTCCTCGTCATTCAGTTTCAGCTTGCTCAGCTTTTATTGCAGACTTCTTGGTGGTGCCATTTCCTCTGGTTGGCAACTGGCTCACTGTGTAACGTCTACCACTCTTGTCCCTGAACTTCCTTGTGGGTTCACTTTCCAACCAAAAGATGGAGCGCTTCACGAATTTGCGTGTCATCCTTTCGCAGGGGCCATGCTAATCTTCTCTGTATCGATCCAATTTTAGTATATGTGCCGCCGTGGCGAGCACAATCTATCAGACTGCCTTTGGCCTCTTTATTAGGCCCGCCTCTGACCACGCTTGTGGAAGACGGTTACCCCGTACACCAACGTTTTTGGCATGTGCCACACTTTCAAAGTTCAGGGACCACCCTCTTCCTCTCTTCTCTGACTGAACCTTGAAGTGGCCCTGATAGTTTGGAATCACATGGAGCAAGTTAGTTTCGGGATTTGATAGTTTGTTGAAGCCCGGCCGAAAAACCTTATCCTTTGCGGTACTTAAAATGTGTACTGCGGCGAGGCCGAAAGAAAGGCATTTTGGAAGTCTAAATGGAGAACTATCAGCCGATTGTTCCTGTTTCCGTCTCTGTGCTTCTTCCTGGCCGTCCAGCCGTCTTTTTATGTCGTAAAGTCTGGTCTTTATGAGAAGGCACGTCTGCTCCGTTGCGTTAACTCGACCACATTTCGGACAGAAATAGGGGGAGGCAAAGTCTTTTTTTCGCTCAGCCTGCGTTTAACTTCATTTAAAAAAAAAAAAAAAAAAGGTGAAAGGTAAGAAGTTTCGCGTGTTTGTCTGTGAAAAGACGGAATGCGTCTTTTAATAACACGTCGATCCCTGATGGCCGACTACGCCACATCCTGTTATTTTTTTGGTTTTCACTCTGCTCCCTCACTGCCCTTTAGGCATATTTGCTTCCTTTTCCGCCACTTTTTGCGGCTCTCCTCGTCATTCAGTTTCAGCTTGCTCAGCTTTTATTGCAGACTTCTTGGTGGTGCCATTTCCTCTGGTTGGCAACTGGCTCACTGTGTAACGTCTACCACTCTTGTCCCTGAACTTCCTTGTGGGTTCACTTTCCAACCAAAAGATGGAGCGCTTCACGAATTTGCGTGTCATCCTTTCGCAGGGGCCATGCTAATCTTCTCTGTATCGATCCAATTTTAGTATATGTGCCGCCGTGGCGAGCACAATCTATCAGACTGCCTTTGGCCTCTTTATTAGGCCCGCCTCTGACCACGCTTGTGGAAGACGGTTACCCCGTACACCAACGTTTTTGGCATGTGCCACACTTTCAAAGTTCAGGGACCACCCTCTTCCTCTCTTCTCTGACTGAACCTTGAAGTGGCCCTGATAGTTTGGAATCACATGGAGCAAGTTAGTTTCGGGATTTGATAGTTTGTTGAAGCCCGGCCGAAAAACCTTATCCTTTGCGGTACTTAAAATGTGTACTGCGGCGAGGCCGAAAGAAAGGCATTTTGGAAGTCTAAATGGAGAACTATCAGCCGATTGTTCCTGTTTCCGTCTCTGTGCTTCTTCCTGGCCGTCCAGCCGTCTTTTTGTGTCGTAAAGTCTGGTCTTTATGAGAAGGCACGTCTGCTCCGTTGCGTTAACTCGACCACATTTCGGACAGAAATAGGGGGAGGCAAAGTCTTTTTTTCGCTCAGCCTGCGTTTTCCTTACTTTAAAAAAAAAAAGAAAAAAAAGGTGAAAGGTAAGAAGTTTCGCGTGTTTGTCTGTGAAAAGACGGAATGCGTCTTTTAATAACACGTCGATCCCTGATGGCCGACTACGCCACATCCTGTTGTTTTTTTGGTTTTCACTCTGCTCCCTCACTTCCCTTTAGGCATATTTGCTTCCTTTTCCGCCACTTTTTGCGGCTCTCCTCGTCATTCAGTTTCAGCTTGCTCAGCTTTTATTGCAGACTTCTTGGTGGTGCCATTTCCTCTGGTTGGCAACTGGCTCACTGTGTAACGTCTACCACTCTTGTCCCTGAACTTCCTTGTGGGTTCACTTTCCAACCAAAAGATGGAGCACTTCACGAATTTGCGTGTCATCCTTTCGCAGGGGCCATGCTAATCTTCTCTGTATCGATCCAATTTTAGTATATGTGCTGCCGTGGCGAGCACAATCTATCAGCCTGCCTTTGGCCTCTTTATTAGGCCCGCCTCTGAATACGCTTGTGGAAGACGGTTACCCCGTACACCAACGTTTTTGGCATGTGCCACACTTTCAAAGCTCAGGAACCACCCTCTTCCTCTCTTCTCTGACTGAACCTTGAAGTGGCCCTGATAGTTTGGAATCACATGGAGCAAGTTAGTTTTGGGATTTGATAGTTTGTTGAAGCCCGGCCGAAAAACCTTATCCTTTGCGGTACTTAAAATGTGTACTGCGGCGAGGCCGAAAGAAAGGCATTTTGGAAGTCTAAATGGAGAACTATCAGCCGATTGTTCCTGTTTCCGTCTCTGTGCTTCTTCCTGGCCGTCCAGCCGTCTTTTTGTGTCGTAAAGTCTGGTCTTTATGAGAAGGCACGTCTGCTCCGTTGCGTTAACTCGACCACATTTCGGACAGAAATAGTGGGAGGCAAAGTCTTTTTTTCGCTCAGCCTGCGTTTTCCTTACTTTCAAAAAAAAAAGAAAAAAAAGGTGAAAGGTAAGAAGTTTCGCGTGTTTGTCTGTGAAAAGACGGAATGCGTCTTTTAATAACACGTCGATCCCTGATGGCCGACTACGCCACATCCTGTTATTTTTTTGGTTTTCACTCTGCTCCCTCACTGCCCTTTAGGCATATTTGCTTCCTTTTCCGCCACTTTTTGCGGCTCTCCTCGTCATTCAGTTTCAGCTTGCTCAGCTTTTATTGCAGACTTCTTGGTGGTGCCATTTCCTCTGGTTGGCAACTGGCTCACTGTGTAACGTCTACCACTCTTGTCCCTGAACTTCCTTGTGGGTTCACTTTCCAACCAAAAGATGGAGCGCTTCACGAATTTGCGTGTCATCCTTTCGCAGGGGCCATGCTAATCTTCTCTGTATCGATCCAATTTTAGTATATGTGCCGCCGTGGCGAGCACAATCTATCAGACTGCCTTTGGCCTCTTTATTAGGCCCGCCTCTGACCACGCTTGTGGAAGACGGTTACCCCGTACACCAACGTTTTTGGCATGTGCCACACTTTCAAAGTTCAGGGACCACCCTCTTCCTCTCTTCTCTGACTGAACCTTGAAGTGGCCCTGATAGTTTGGAATCACATGGAGCAAGTTAGTTTCGGGATTTGATAGTTTGTTGAAGCCCGGCCGAAAAACCTTATCCTTTGCGGTACTTAAAATGTGTACTGCGGCGAGGCCGAAAGAAAGGCATTTTGGAAGTCTAAATGGAGAACTATCAGCCGATTGTTCCTGTTTCCGTCTCTGTGCTTCTTCCTGGCCGTCCAGCCGTCTTTTTATGTCGTAAAGTCTGGTCTTTATGAGAAGGCACGTCTGCTCCGTTGCGTTAACTCGACCACATTTCGGACAGAAATAGGGGGAGGCAAAGTCTTTTTTTCGCTCAGCCTGCGTTTAACTTCATTTAAAAAAAAAAAAAAAAAAGGTGAAAGGTAAGAAGTTTCGCGTGTTTGTCTGTGAAAAGACGGAATGCGTCTTTTAATAACACGTCGATCCCTGATGGCCGACTACGCCACATCCTGTTATTTTTTTGGTTTTCACTCTGCTCCCTCACTGCCCTTTAGGCATATTTGCTTCCTTTTCCGCCACTTTTTGCGGCTCTCCTCGTCATTCAGTTTCAGCTTGCTCAGCTTTTATTGCAGACTTCTTGGTGGTGCCATTTCCTCTGGTTGGCAACTGGCTCACTGTGTAACGTCTACCACTCTTGTCCCTGAACTTCCTTGTGGGTTCACTTTCCAACCAAAAGATGGAGCGCTTCACGAATTTGCGTGTCATCCTTTCGCAGGGGCCATGCTAATCTTCTCTGTATCGATCCAATTTTAGTATATGTGCCGCCGTGGCGAGCACAATCTATCAGACTGCCTTTGGCCTCTTTATTAGGCCCGCCTCTGACCACGCTTGTGGAAGACGGTTACCCCGTACACCAACGTTTTTGGCATGTGCCACACTTTCAAAGTTCAGGGACCACCCTCTTCCTCTCTTCTCTGACTGAACCTTGAAGTGGCCCTGATAGTTTGGAATCACATGGAGCAAGTTAGTTTCGGGATTTGATAGTTTGTTGAAGCCCGGCCGAAAAACCTTATCCTTTGCGGTACTTAAAATGTGTACTGCGGCGAGGCCGAAAGAAAGGCATTTTGGAAGTCTAAATGGAGAACTATCAGCCGATTGTTCCTGTTTCCGTCTCTGTGCTTCTTCCTGGCCGTCCAGCCGTCTTTTTGTGTCGTAAAGTCTGGTCTTTATGAGAAGGCACGTCTGCTCCGTTGCGTTAACTCGACCACATTTCGGACAGAAATAGGGGGAGGCAAAGTCTTTTTTTCGCTCAGCCTGCGTTTTCCTTACTTTAAAAAAAAAAAGAAAAAAAAGGTGAAAGGTAAGAAGTTTCGCGTGTTTGTCTGTGAAAAGACGGAATGCGTCTTTTAATAACACGTCGATCCCTGATGGCCGACTACGCCACATCCTGTTGTTTTTTTGGTTTTCACTCTGCTCCCTCACTTCCCTTTAGGCATATTTGCTTCCTTTTCCGCCACTTTTTGCGGCTCTCCTCGTCATTCAGTTTCAGCTTGCTCAGCTTTTATTGCAGACTTCTTGGTGGTGCCATTTCCTCTGGTTGGCAACTGGCTCACTGTGTAACGTCTACCACTCTTGTCCCTGAACTTCCTTGTGGGTTCACTTTCCAACCAAAAGATGGAGCACTTCACGAATTTGCGTGTCATCCTTTCGCAGGGGCCATGCTAATCTTCTCTGTATCGATCCAATTTTAGTATATGTGCTGCCGTGGCGAGCACAATCTATCAGCCTGCCTTTGGCCTCTTTATTAGGCCCGCCTCTGAATACGCTTGTGGAAGACGGTTACCCCGTACACCAACGTTTTTGGCATGTGCCACACTTTCAAAGCTCAGGAACCACCCTCTTCCTCTCTTCTCTGACTGAACCTTGAAGTGGCCCTGATAGTTTGGAATCACATGGAGCAAGTTAGTTTTGGGATTTGATAGTTTGTTGAAGCCCGGCCGAAAAACCTTATCCTTTGCGGTACTTAAAATGTGTACTGCGGCGAGGCCGAAAGAAAGGCATTTTGGAAGTCTAAATGGAGAACTATCAGCCGATTGTTCCTGTTTCCGTCTCTGTGCTTCTTCCTGGCCGTCCAGCCGTCTTTTTGTGTCGTAAAGTCTGGTCTTTATGAGAAGGCACGTCTGCTCCGTTGCGTTAACTCGACCACATTTCGGACAGAAATAGGGGGAGGCAAAGTCTTTTTTTCGCTCAGCCTGCGTTTTCCTTACTTTAAAAAAAAAAAGAAAAAAAAGGTGAAAGGTAAGAAGTTTCGCGTGTTTGTCTGTGAAAAGACGGAATGCGTCTTTTAATAACACGTCGATCCCTGATGGCCGACTACGCCACATCCTGTTGTTTTTTTGGTTTTCACTCTGCTCCCTCACTTCCCTTTAGGCATATTTGCTTCCTTTTCCGCCACTTTTTGCGGCTCTCCTCGTCATTCAGTTTCAGCTTGCTCAGCTTTTATTGCAGACTTCTTGGTGGTGCCATTTCCTCTGGTTGGCAACTGGCTCACTGTGTAACGTCTACCACTCTTGTCCCTGAACTTCCTTGTGGGTTCACTTTCCAACCAAAAGATGGAGCACTTCACGAATTTGCGTGTCATCCTTTCGCAGGGGCCATGCTAATCTTCTCTGTATCGATCCAATTTTAGTATATGTGCTGCCGTGGCGAGCACAATCTATCAGCCTGCCTTTGGCCTCTTTATTAGGCCCGCCTCTGAATACGCTTGTGGAAGACGGTTACCCCGTACACCAACGTTTTTGGCATGTGCCACACTTTCAAAGCTCAGGAACCACCCTCTTCCTCTCTTCTCTGACTGAACCTTGAAGTGGCCCTGATAGTTTGGAATCACATGGAGCAAGTTAGTTTTGGGATTTGATAGTTTGTTGAAGCCCGGCCGAAAAACCTTATCCTTTGCGGTACTTAAAATGTGTACTGCGGCGAGGCCGAAAGAAAGGCATTTTGGAAGTCTAAATGGAGAACTATCAGCCGATTGTTCCTGTTTTCGTCTCTGTGCTTCTTCCTGGCCGTCCAGCCGTCTTTTTGTGTCGTAAAGTCTGGTCTTTATGAGAAGGCACGTCTGCTCCGTTGCGTTAACTCGACCACATTTCGGACAGAAATAGGGGGAGGCAAAGTCTTTTTTTCGCTCAGCCTGCGTTTTCCTTACTTTCAAAAAAAAAAGAAAAAAAAGTGAAAGGTAAGAAGTTTCGCGTGTTTGTCTGTGAAAAGACGGAATGCGTCTTTTAATAACACGTCGATCCCTGATGGCCGACTACGCCACATCCTGTTATTTTTTTTGGTTTTCACTCTGCTCCCTCACTGCCCTTTAGGCATATTTGCTTCCTTTTCCGCCACTTTTTGCGGCTCTCCTCGTCATTCAGTTTCAGCTTGCTCAGCTTTTATTGCAGACTTCTTGGTGGTGCCATTTCCTCTGGTTGGCAACTGGCTCACTGTGTAACGTCTCCCACTCTTGTCCCTGAACTTCCTTGTGGGTTCACTTTCCAACCAAAAGATGGAGCGCTTCACGAATTTGCGTGTCATCCTTTCGCAGGGGCCATGCTAATCTTCTCTGTATCGATCCAATTTTAGTATATGTGCCGCCGTGGCGAGCACAATCTATCAGCCTGGCTTTGGCCTCTTTATTAGGCCCGCCTCTGACCACGCTTGTGGAAGACGGTTACCCCGTACACCAACGTTTTTGGCATGTGCCACACTTTCAAAGTTCAGGGACCACCCTCTTCCTCTCTTCTCTGACTGAACCTTGAAGTGGCCCTGATAGTTTGGAATCACATGGAGCAAGTTAGTTTCGGGATTTGATAGTTTGTTGAAGCCCGGCCGAAAAACCTTATCCTTTGCGGTACTTAAAATGTGTACTGTGGCGAGGCCGAAAGAAAGGCATTTTGGAAGTCTAAATGGAGAACTATCAGCCGATTGTTCCTGTTTCCGTCTCTGTGCTTCTTCCTGGCCGTCCAGCCGTCTTTTTGTGTCGTAAAGTCTGGTCTTTATGAGAAGGCACGTCTGCTCCGTTGCGTTAACTCGACCACATTTCGGACAGAAATAGGGGGAGGCAAAGTCTTTTTTTCGCTCAGCCTGCGTTTAACTTCATTAAAAAAAAAAAAAAAAAAAGGTGAAAGGTAAGAAGTTTCGCGTGTTTGTCTGTGAAAAGACGGAATGCGTCTTTTAATAACACGTCGATTCCTGATGGCCGACTACGCCACATCCTGTTATTTTTCTGCTCCCTCACTGCCCTTTAGGCATATTTGCTTCCTTTTCCGCCACTTTTTGCGGCTCTCCTCGTCATTCAGTTTCAGCTTGCTCAGCTTTTATTGCAGACTTCTTGGTGGTGCCATTTCCTCTGGTTGGCAACTGGCTCACTGTGTAACGTCTACCACTCTTGTCCCTGAACTTCCTTGTGGGTTCACTTTCCAACCAAAAGATGGAGCGCTTCACGAATTTGCGTGTCATCCTTTCGCAGGGGCAATGCTAATCTTCTCTGTATCGATCCAATTTTAGTATATGTGCCGCCGTGGCGAGCACAATCTATCAGACTGCCTTTGGCCTCTTTATTAGGCCCGCCTCTGACCACGCTTGTGGAAGACGGTTACCCCGTACACCAACGTTTTTGGCATGTGCCACACTTTCAAAGTTCAGGGACCACCCTCTTCCTCTCTTCTCTGACTGAACCTTGAAGTGGCCCTGATAGTTTGGAATCACATGGAGCAAGTTAGTTTCGGGATTTGATAGTTTGTTGAAGCCCGGCCGAAAAACCTTATCCTTTGCGGTACTTAAAATGTGTACTGCGGCGAGGCCGAAAGAAAGGCATTTTGGAAGTCTAAATGGAGAACTATCAGCCGATTGTTCCTGTTTCCGTCTCTGTGCTTCTTCCTGGCCGTCCAGCCGTCTTTTTGTGTCGTAAAGTCTGGTCTTTATGAGAAGGCACGTCTGCTCCGTTGCGTTAACTCGACCACATTTCGGACAGAAATAGGGGGAGGCAAAGTCTTTTTTTCGCTCAGCCTGCGTTTAACTTCATTTAAAAAAAAAAAAAAAAAAGGTGAAAGGTAAGAAGTTTCGCGTGTTTGTCTGTGAAAAGACGGAATGCGTCTTTTAATAACACGTCGATTCCTGATGGCCGACTACGCCACATCCTGTTATTTTTCTGCTCCCTCACTGCCCTTTAGGCATATTTGCTTCCTTTTCCGCCACTTTTTGCGGCTCTCCTCGTCATTCAGTTTCAGCTTGCTCAGCTTTTATTGCAGACTTCTTGGTGGTGCCATTTCCTCTGGTTGGCAACTGGCTCACTGTGTAACGTCTACCACTCTTGTCCCTGAACTTCCTTGTGGGTTCACTTTCCAACCAAAAGATGGAGCGCTTCACGAATTTGCGTGTCATCCTTTCGCAGGGGCCATGCTAATCTTCTCTGTATCGATCCAATTTTAGTATATGTGCCGCCGTGGCGAGCACAATCTACCAGACTGCCTTTGGCCTCTTTATTAGGCCCGCCTCTGACCACGCTTGTGGAAGACGGTTACCCCGTACACCAACGTTTTTGGCATGTGCCACACTTTCAAAGTTCAGGGACCACCCTCTTCCTCTCTTCTCTGACTGAACCTTGAAGTGGCCCTGATAGTTTGGAATCACATGGAGCAAGTTAGTTTCGGGATTTGATAGTTTGTTGAAGCCCGGCCGAAAAACCTTATCCTTTGCGGTACTTAAAATGTGTACTGCGGCGAGGCCGAAAGAAAGGCATTTTGGAAGTCTAAATGGAGAACTATCAGCCGATTGTTCCTGTTTCCGTCTCTGTGCTTCTTCCTGGCCGTCCAGCCGTCTTTTTGTGTCGTAAAGTCTGGTCTTTATGAGAAGGCACGTCTGCTCCGTTGCGTTAACTCGACCACATTTCGGACAGAAATAGGGGGAGGCAAAGTCTTTTTTTCGCTCAGCCTGCGTTTTCCTTACTTTAAAAAGAAAAAAGAAAAAAAAAAAGGTGAAAGGTAAGAAGTTTCGCGTGTTTGTCTGTGAAAAGACGGAATGCGTCTTTTAATAACACGTCGATCCCTGATGGCCGACTACGCCACATCCTGTTATTTTTTTGGTTTTCACTCTGCTCCCTCACTGCCCTTTAGGCATATTTGCTTCCTTTTCCGCCCCTTTTTGCGGCTCTCCTCGTCATTCAGTTTCAGCTTGCTCAGCTTTTATTGCAGACTTCTTGGTGGTGCCATTTCCTCTGGTTGGCAACTGGCTCACTGTGTAACGTCTACCACTCTTGTCCCTGAACTTCCTTGTGGGTTCACTTTCCAACCAAAAGATGGAGCGCTTCACGAATTTGCGTGTCATCCTTTCGCAGGGGCCATGCTAATCTTCTCTGTATCGATCCAATTTTAGTATATGTGCCGCCGTGGCGAGCACAATCTATCAGACTGCCTTTGGCCTCTTTATTAGGCCCGCCTCTGACCACGCTTGTGGAAGACGGTTACCCCGTACACCAACGTTTTTGGCATGTGCCACACTTTCAAAGTTCAGGGACCACCCTCTTCCTCTCTTCTCTGACTGAACCTTGAAGTGGCCCTGATAGTTTGGAATCACATGGAGCAAGTTAGTTTCGGGATTTGATAGTTTGTTGAAGCCCGGCCGAAAAACCTTATCCTTTGCGGTACTTAAAATGTGTACTGCGGCGAGGCCGAAAGAAAGGCATTTTGGAAGTCTAAATGGAGAACTATCAGCCGATTGTTCCTGTTTCCGTCTCTGTGCTTCTTCCTGGCCGTCCAGCCGTCTTTTTGTGTCGTAAAGTCTGGTCTTTATGAGAAGGCACGTCTGCTCCGTTGCGTTAACTCGACCACATTTCGGACAGAAATAGGGGGAGGCAAAGTCTTTTTTTCGCTCAGCCTGCGTTTAACTTCATTTAAAAAAAAAAAAAAAAAAAGGTGAAAGGTAAGAAGTTTCGCGTGTTTGTCTGTGAAAAGACGGAATGCGTCTTTTAATAACACGTCGATCCCTGATGGCCGACTACGCCACATCCTGTTATTTTTTTGGTTTTCACTCTGCTCCCTCACTGCCCTTTAGGCATATTTGCTTCCTTTTCCGCCACTTTTTGCGGCTCTCCTCGTCATTCAGTTTCAGCTTGCTCAGCTTTTATTGCAGACTTCTTGGTGGTGCCATTTCCTCTGGTTGGCAACTGGCTCACTGTGTAACGTCTACCACTCTTGTCCCTGAACTTCCTTGTGGGTTCACTTTCCAACCAAAAGATGGAGCGCTTCACGAATTTGCGTGTCATCCTTTCGCAGGGGCCATGCTAATCTTCTCTGTATCGATCCAATTTTAGTATATGTGCCGCCGTGGCGAGCACAATCTATCAGACTGCCTTTGGCCTCTTTATTAGGCCCGCCTCTGACCACGCTTGTGGAAGACGGTTACCCCGTACACCAACGTTTTTGGCATGTGCCACACTTTCAAAGTTCAGGGACCACCCTCTTCCTCTCTTCTCTGACTGAACCTTGAAGTGGCCCTGATAGTTTGGAATCACATGGAGCAAGTTAGTTTCGGGATTTGATAGTTTGTTGAAGCCCGGCCGAAAAACCTTATCCTTTGCGGTACTTAAAATGTGTACTGCGGCGAGGCCGAAAGAAAGGCATTTTGGAAGTCTAAATGGAGAACTATCAGCCGATTGTTCCTGTTTCCGTCTCTGTGCTTCTTCCTGGCCGTCCAGCCGTCTTTTTGTGTCGTAAAGTCTGGTCTTTATGAGAAGGCACGTCTGCTCCGTTGCGTTAACTCGACCACATTTCGGACAGAAATAGGGGGAGGCAAAGTCTTTTTTTCGCTCAGCCTGCGTTTAACTTCATTTAAAAAAAAAAAAAAAAAAAGGTGAAAGGTAAGAAGTTTCGCGTGTTTGTCTGTGAAAAGACGGAATGCGTCTTTTAATAACACGTCGATCCCTGATGGCCGACTACGCCACATCCTGTTATTTTTTTGGTTTTCACTCTGCTCCCTCACTGCCCTTTAGGCATATTTGCTTCCTTTTCCGCCACTTTTTGCGGCTCTCCTCGTCATTCAGTTTCAGCTTGCTCAGCTTTTATTGCAGACTTCTTGGTGGTGCCATTTCCTCTGGTTGGCAACTGGCTCACTGTGTAACGTCTACCACTCTTGTCCCTGAACTTCCTTGTGGGTTCACTTTCCAACCAAAAGATGGAGCGCTTCACGAATTTGCGTGTCATCCTTTCGCAGGGGCCATGCTAATCTTCTCTGTATCGATCCAATTTTAGTATATGTGCCGCCGTGGCGAGCACAATCTATCAGACTGCCTTTGGCCTCTTTATTAGGCCCGCCTCTGACCACGCTTGTGGAAGACGGTTACCCCGTACACCAACGTTTTTGGCATGTGCCACACTTTCAAAGTTCAGGGACCACCCTCTTCCTCTCTTCTCTGACTGAACCTTGAAGTGGCCCTGATAGTTTGGAATCACATGGAGCAAGTTAGTTTCGGGATTTGATAGTTTGTTGAAGCCCGGCCGAAAAACCTTATCCTTTGCGGTACTTAAAATGTGTACTGCGGCGAGGCCGAAAGAAAGGCATTTTGGAAGTCTAAATGGAGAACTATCAGCCGATTGTTCCTGTTTCCGTCTCTGTGCTTCTTCCTGGCCGTCCAGCCGTCTTTTTGTGTCGTAAAGTCTGGTCTTTATGAGAAGGCACGTCTGCTCCGTTGCGTTAACTCGACCACATTTCGGACAGAAATAGGGGGAGGCAAAGTCTTTTTTTCGCTCAGCCTGCGTTTAACTTCATTTAAAAAAAAAAAAAAAAAAAGGTGAAAGGTAAGAAGTTTCGCGTGTTTGTCTGTGAAAAGACGGAATGCGTCTTTTAATAACACGTCGATCCCTGATGGCCGACTACGCCACATCCTGTTATTTTTTTGGTTTTCACTCTGCTCCCTCACTGCCCTTTAGGCATATTTGCTTCCTTTTCCGCCACTTTTTGCGGCTCTCCTCGTCATTCAGTTTCAGCTTGCTCAGCTTTTATTGCAGACTTCTTGGTGGTGCCATTTCCTCTGGTTGGCAACTGGCTCACTGTGTAACGTCTACCACTCTTGTCCCTGAACTTCCTTGTGGGTTCACTTTCCAACCAAAAGATGGAGCGCTTCACGAATTTGCGTGTCATCCTTTCGCAGGGGCCATGCTAATCTTCTCTGTATCGATCCAATTTTAGTATATGTGCCGCCGTGGCGAGCACAATCTATCAGACTGCCTTTGGCCTCTTTATTAGGCCCGCCTCTGACCACGCTTGTGGAAGACGGTTACCCCGTACACCAACGTTTTTGGCATGTGCCACACTTTCAAAGTTCAGGGACCACCCTCTTCCTCTCTTCTCTGACTGAACCTTGAAGTGGCCCTGATAGTTTGGAATCACATGGAGCAAGTTAGTTTCGGGATTTGATAGTTTGTTGAAGCCCGGCCGAAAAACCTTATCCTTTGCGGTACTTAAAATGTGTACTGCGGCGAGGCCGAAAGAAAGGCATTTTGGAAGTCTAAATGGAGAACTATCAGCCGATTGTTCCTGTTTCCGTCTCTGTGCTTCTTCCTGGCCGTCCAGCCGTCTTTTTGTGTCGTAAAGTCTGGTCTTTATGAGAAGGCACGTCTGCTCCGTTGCGTTAACTCGACCACATTTCGGACAGAAATAGGGGGAGGCAAAGTCTTTTTTTCGCTCAGCCTGCGTTTAACTTCATTTAAAAAAAAAAAAAAAAAAAGGTGAAAGGTAAGAAGTTTCGCGTGTTTGTCTGTGAAAAGACGGAATGCGTCTTTTAATAACACGTCGATCCCTGATGGCCGACTACGCCACATCCTGTTATTTTTTTGGTTTTCACTCTGCTCCCTCACTGCCCTTTAGGCATATTTGCTTCCTTTTCCGCCACTTTTTGCGGCTCTCCTCGTCATTCAGTTTCAGCTTGCTCAGCTTTTATTGCAGACTTCTTGGTGGTGCCATTTCCTCTGGTTGGCAACTGGCTCACTGTGTAACGTCTACCACTCTTGTCCCTGAACTTCCTTGTGGGTTCACTTTCCAACCAAAATATGGAGCGCTTCACGAATTTGCGTGTCATCCTTTCGCAGGGGCCATGCTAATCTTCTCTGTATCGATCCAATTTTAGTATATGTGCCGCCGTGGCGAGCACAATCTATCAGCCTGCCTTTGGCCTCTTTATTAGGCCCGCCTCTGACCACGCTTGTGGAAGACGGTTACCCCGTACACCAACGTTTTTGGCATGTGCCACACTTTCAAAGCTCAGGAACCACCCTCTTCCTCTCTTCTCTGACTGAATCTTGAAGTGGCCCTGATAGTTTGGAATCACATGGAGCAAGTTAGTTTCGGGATTTGATAGTTTGTTGAAGCCCGGCCGAAAAACCTTATCCTTTGCGGTACTTAAAATGTGTACTGCGGCGAGGCCGAAAGAAAGGCATTTTGGAAGTCTAAATGGAGAACTATCAGCCGATTCTTCCTGTTTCCGTCTCTGTGCTTCTTCCTGGCCGTCCAGCCGTCTTTTTGTGTCGTAAAGTCTGGTCTTTATGAGAAGGCACATCTGCTCCGTTGCGTTAACTCGACCACATTTCGGACAGAAATAGGGGGAGGCAAAGTCTTTTTTTTGCTCAGCCTGCGTTTTCCTTACTTTCAAAAAAAAAAGGAAAAAAAAAAGGTGAAAGGTAAGAAGTTTCGCGTGTTTGTCTGTGAAAAGACGGAATGCGTCTTTTAATAACACGTCGATCCCTGATGGCCGACTACGCCACATCCTGTTATTTTTTTGGTTTTCACTCTGCTCCCTCACTGCCCTTTAGGCATATTTGCTTACTTTGCCGCCACTTTTTGCGGCTCTCCTCGTCATTCAGTTTCAGCTTGCTCAGCTTTTATTGCAGACTTCTTGGTGGTGCCATTTCCTCTGGTTGGCAACTGGCTCACTGTGTAACGTCTACCACTCTTGTCCCTGAACTTCCTTGTGGGTTCACTTTCCAACCAAAAGATGGAGCGCTTCACGAATTTGCGTGTCATCCTTTCGCAGGGGCCATGCTAATCTTCTCTGTATCGATCCAATTTTAGTATATGTGCTGCCGTGGCGAGCACAATCTATCAGACTGCCTTTGGCCTCTTTATTAGGCCCGCCTCTGAATACGCTTGTGGAAGACGGTTACCCCGTACACCAACGTTTTTGGCATGTGCCACACTTTCAAAGCTCAGGAACCACCCTCTTCCTCTCTTCTCTGACTGAACCTTGAAGTGGCCCTGATAGTTTGGAATCACATGGAGCAAGTTAGTTTTGGGATTTGATAGTTTGTTGAAGCCCGGCCGAAAAACCTTATCCTTTGCGGTACTTAAAATGTGTACTGCGGCGAGGCCGAAAGAAAGGCATTTTGGAAGTCTAAATGGAGAACTATCAGCCGATTGTTCCTGTTTTCGTCTCTGTGCTTCTTCCTGGCCGTCCAGCCGTCTTTTTGTGTCGTAAAGTCTGGTCTTTATGAGAAGGCACGTCTGCTCCGTTGCGTTAACTCGACCACATTTCGGACAGAAATAGGGGGAGGCAAAGTATTTTTTTCGCTCAGCCTGCGTTTTCCTTACTTTAAAAAAAAAAGAAAAAAAAGGTGAAAGGTAAGAAGTTTCGCGTGTTTGTCTGTGAAAAGACGGAATGCGTCTTTTAATAACACGTCGATCCCTGATGGCCGACTACGCCACATCCTGTTATTTTTTTTGTTTTTCACTCTGCTCCCTCACTGCCCTTTAGGCATATTTGCTTCCTTTTCCGCCACTTTTTGCGGCTCTCCTCGTCATTCAGTTTCAGCTTGCTCAGCTTTTATTGCAGAATTCTTGGTGGTGCCATTTCCTCTGGTTGGCAACTGGCTCACTGTGTAACGTCTACCACTCTTGTCCCTGAACTTCCTTGTGGGTTCACTTTCCAACCAAAAGATGGAGCGCCTCACGAATTTGCGTGTCATCCTTTCGCAGGGGCCATGCTAATCTTCTCTGTATCGATCCAATTTTAGTATATGTGCCGCCATGGCGAGCACAATCTATCAGACTGCCTTTGGCCTCTTTATTAGGCCCGCCTCTGACCACGCTTGTGGAAGACGGTTACCCCGTACACCAACGTTTTTGGCATGTGCCACACTTTCAAAGTTCAGGGACCACCCTCTTCCTCTCTTCTCTGACTGAACCTTGAAGTGGCCCTGATAGTTTGGAATCACATGGAGCAAGTTAGTTTCGGGATTTGATAGTTTGTTGAAGCCCGGCCGAAAAACCTTATCCTTTGCGGTACTTAAAATGTGTACTGCGGCGAGGCCGAAAGAAAGGCATTTTGGAAGTCTAAATGGAGAACTATCAGCCGATTGTTCCTGTTTCCGTCTCTGTGCTTCTTCCTGGCCGTCCAGCCGTCTTTTTGTGTCGTAAAGTCTGGTCTTTATGAGAAGGCACGTCTGCTCCGTTGCGTTAACTCGACCACATTTCGGACAGAAATAGGGGGAGGCAAAGTCTTTTTTTCGCTCAGCCTGCGTTTAACTTCATTTAAAAAAAAAAAAAAAAAAAGGTGAAAGGTAAGAAGTTTCGCGTGTTTGTCTGTGAAAAGACGGAATGCGTCTTTTAATAACACGTCGATCCCTGATGGCCGACTACGCCACATCCTGTTATTTTTTTTGGTTTTCACTCTGCTCCCTCACTGCCCTTTAGGCATATTTGCTTCCTTTTCCGCCACTTTTTGCGGCTCTCCTCGTCATTCAGTTTCAGCTTGCTCAGCTTTTATTGCAGACTTCTTGGTGGTGCCATTTCCTCTGGTTGGCAACTGGCTCACTGTGTAACGTCTACCACTCTTGTCCCTGAACTTCCTTGTGGGTTCACTTTCCAACCAAAAGATGGAGCGCTTCACGAATTTGCGTGTCATCCTTTCGCAGGGGCCATGCTAATCTTCTCTGTATCGATCCAATTTTAGTATATGTGCCGCCGTGGCGAGCACAATCTATCAGACTGCCTTTGGCCTCTTTATTAGGCCCGCCTCTGACCACGCTTGTGGAAGACGGTTACCCCGTACACCAACGTTTTTGGCATGTGCCACACTTTCAAAGTTCAGGGACCACCCTCTTCCTCTCTTCTCTGACTGAACCTTGAAGTGGCCCTGATAGTTTGGAATCACATGGAGCAAGTTAGTTTCGGGATTTGATAGTTTGTTGAAGCCCGGCCGAAAAACCTTATCCTTTGCGGTACTTAAAATGTGTACTGCGGCGAGGCCGAAAGAAAGGCATTTTGGAAGTCTAAATGGAGAACTATCAGCCGATTGTTCCTGTTTCCGTCTCTGTGCTTCTTCCTGGCCGTCCAGCCGTCTTTTTGTGTCGTAAAGTCTGGTCTTTATGAGAAGGCACGTCTGCTCCGTTGCGTTAACTCGACCACATTTCGGACAGAAATAGGGGGAGGCAAAGTCTTTTTTTCGCTCAGCCTGCGTTTAACTTCATTTAAAAAAAAAATAAAAAAAAGGTGAAAGGTAAGAAGTTTCGCGTGTTTGTCTGTGAAAAGACGGAATGCGTCTTTTAATAACACGTCGATCCCTGATGGCCGACTACGCCACATCCTGTTATTTTTTTGGTTTTCACTCTGCTCCCTCACTGCCCTTTAGGCATATTTGCTTCCTTTTCCGCCACTTTTTGCGGCTCTCCTCGTCATTCAGTTTCAGCTTGCTCAGCTTTTATTGCAGACTTCTTGGTGGTGCCATTTCCTCTGGTTGGCAACTGGCTCACTGTGTAATGTCTACCACTCTTGTCCCTGAACTTCCTTGTGGGTTCACTTTCCAACCAAAAGATGGAGCGCTTCACGAATTTGCGTGTCATCCTTTCGCAGGGGCCATGCTAATCTTCTCTGTATCGATCCAATTTTAGTATATGTGCCGCCGTGGCGAGCACAATCTATCAGACTGCCTTTGGCCTCTTTATTAGGCCCGCCTCTGACCACGCTTGTGGAAGACGGTTACCCCGTACACCAACGTTTTTGGCATGTGCCACACTTTCAAAGTTCAGGGACCACCCTCTTCCTCTCTTCTCTGACTGAACCTTGAAGTGGCCCTGATAGTTTGGAATCACATGGAGCAAGTTAGTTTCGGGATTTGATAGTTTGTTGAAGCCCGGCCGAAAAACCTTATCCTTTGCGGTACTTAAAATGTGTACTGCGGCGAGGCCGAAAGAAAGGCATTTTGGAAGTCTAAATGGAGAACTATCAGCCGATTGTTCCTGTTTCCGTCTCTGTGCTTCTTCCTGGCCGTCCAGCCGTCTTTTTGTGTCGTAAAGTCTGGTCTTTATGAGAAGGCACGTCTGCTCCGTTGCGTTAACTCGACCACATTTCGGACAGAAATAGGGGGAGGCAAAGTCTTTTTTTCGCTCAGCCTGCGTTTTCCTTACTTTAAAAAGAAAAAAGAAAAAAAAAAAGGTGAAAGGTAAGAAGTTTCGCGTGTTTGTCTGTGAAAAGACGGAATGCGTCTTTTAATAACACGTCGATCCCTGATGGCCGACTACGCCACATCCTGTTATTTTTTTGGTTTTCACTCTGCTCCCTCACTGCCCTTTAGGCATATTTGCTTCCTTTTCCGCCACTTTTTGCGGCTCTCCTCGTCATTCAGTTTCAGCTTGCTCAGCTTTTATTGCAGACTTCTTGGTGGTGCCATTTCCTCTGGTTGGCAACTGGCTCACTGTGTAACGTCTACCACTCTTGTCCCTGAACTTCCTTGTGGGTTCATTTTCCAACCAAAAGATGGAGCGCTTCACGAATTTGCGTGTCATCCTTTCGCAGGGGCCATGCTAATCTTCTCTGTATCGATCCAATTTTAGTATATGTGCCGCCGTGGCGAGCACAAACTATCAGACTGCCTTTGGCCTCTTTATTAGGCCCGCCTCTGACCACGCTTGTGGAAGACGGTTACCCCGTACACCAACGTTTTTGGCATGTGCCACACTTTCAAAGTTCAGGGACCACCCTCTTCCTCTCTTCTCTGACTGAACCTTGAAGTGGCCCTGATAGTTTGGAATCACATGGAGCAAGTTAGTTTCGGGATTTGATAGTTTGTTGAAGCCCGGCCGAAAAACCTTATCCTTTGCGGTACTTAAAATGTGTACTGCGGCGAGGCCGAAAGAAAGGCATTTTGGAAGTCTAAATGGAGAACTATCAGCCGATTGTTCCTGTTTCCGTCTCTGTGCTTCTTCCTGGCCGTCCAGCCGTCTTTTTGTGTCGTAAAGTCTGGTCTTTATGAGAAGGCACGTCTGCTCCGTTGCGTTAACTCGACCACATTTCGGACAGAAATAGGGGGAGGCAAAGTCTTTTTTTCGCTCAGCCTGCGTTTTCCTTACTTTAAAAAGAAAAAAGAAAAAAAAAAAGGTGAAAGGTAAGAAGTTTCGCGTGTTTGTCTGTGAAAAGACGGAATGCGTCTTTTAATAACACGTCGATCCCTGATGGCCGACTACGCCACATCCTGTTATTTTTTTGGTTTTCACTCTGCTCCCTCACTGCCCTTTAGGCATATTTGCTTCCTTTTCCGCCACTTTTTGCGGCTCTCCTCGTCATTCAGTTTCAGCTTGCTCAGCTTTTATTGCAGACTTCTTGGTGGTGCCATTTCCTCTGGTTGGCAACTGGCTCACTGTGTAACGTCTACCACTCTTGTCCCTGAACTTCCTTGTGGGTTCACTTTCCAACCAAAAGATGGAGCGCTTCACGAATTTGCGTGTCATCCTTTCGCAGGGGCCATGCTAATCTTCTCTGTATCGATCCAATTTTAGTATATGTGCTGCCGTGGCGAGCACAATCTATCAGACTGCCTTTGGCCTCTTTATTAGGCCCGCCTCTGAATACGCTTGTGGAAGACGGTTACCCCGTACACCAACGTTTTTGGCATGTGCCACACTTTCAAAGCTCAGGAACCACCCTCTTCCTCTCTTCTCTGACTGAACCTTGAAGTGGCCCTGATAGTTTGGAATCACATGGAGCAAGTTAGTTTTGGGATTTGATAGTTTGTTGAAGCCCGGCCGAAAAACCTTATCCTTTGCGGTACTTAAAATGTGTACTGCGGCGAGGCCGAAAGAAAGGCATTTTGGAAGTCTAAATGGAGAACTATCAGCCGATTGTTCCTGTTTTCGTCTCTGTGCTTCTTCCTGGCCGTCCAGCCGTCTTTTTGTGTCGTAAAGTCTGGTCTTTATGAGAAGGCACGTCTGCTCCGTTGCGTTAACTCGACCACATTTCGGACAGAAATAGGGGGAGGCAAAGTATTTTTTTCGCTCAGCCTGCGTTTTCCTTACTTTAAAAAAAAAAGAAAAAAAAGGTGAAAGGTAAGAAGTTTCGCGTGTTTGTCTGTGAAAAGACGGAATGCGTCTTTTAATAACACGTCGATCCCTGATGGCCGACTACGCCACATCCTGTTATTTTTTTTGTTTTTCACTCTGCTCCCTCACTGCCCTTTAGGCATATTTGCTTCCTTTTCCGCCACTTTTTGCGGCTCTCCTCGTCATTCAGTTTCAGCTTGCTCAGCTTTTATTGCAGAATTCTTGGTGGTGCCATTTCCTCTGGTTGGCAACTGGCTCACTGTGTAACGTCTACCACTCTTGTCCCTGAACTTCCTTGTGGGTTCACTTTCCAACCAAAAGATGGAGCGCCTCACGAATTTGCGTGTCATCCTTTCGCAGGGGCCATGCTAATCTTCTCTGTATCGATCCAATTTTAGTATATGTGCCGCCATGGCGAGCACAATCTATCAGACTGCCTTTGGCCTCTTTATTAGGCCCGCCTCTGACCACGCTTGTGGAAGACGGTTACCCCGTACACCAACGTTTTTGGCATGTGCCACACTTTCAAAGTTCAGGGACCACCCTCTTCCTCTCTTCTCTGACTGAACCTTGAAGTGGCCCTGATAGTTTGGAATCACATGGAGCAAGTTAGTTTCGGGATTTGATAGTTTGTTGAAGCCCGGCCGAAAAACCTTATCCTTTGCGGTACTTAAAATGTGTACTGCGGCGAGGCCGAAAGAAAGGCATTTTGGAAGTCTAAATGGAGAACTATCAGCCGATTGTTCCTGTTTCCGTCTCTGTGCTTCTTCCTGGCCGTCCAGCCGTCTTTTTGTGTCGTAAAGTCTGGTCTTTATGAGAAGGCACGTCTGCTCCGTTGCGTTAACTCGACCACATTTCGGACAGAAATAGGGGGAGGCAAAGTCTTTTTTTCGCTCAGCCTGCGTTTAACTTCATTTAAAAAAAAAAAAAAAAAAAGGTGAAAGGTAAGAAGTTTCGCGTGTTTGTCTGTGAAAAGACGGAATGCGTCTTTTAATAACACGTCGATCCCTGATGGCCGACTACGCCACATCCTGTTATTTTTTTTGGTTTTCACTCTGCTCCCTCACTGCCCTTTAGGCATATTTGCTTCCTTTTCCGCCACTTTTTGCGGCTCTCCTCGTCATTCAGTTTCAGCTTGCTCAGCTTTTATTGCAGACTTCTTGGTGGTGCCATTTCCTCTGGTTGGCAACTGGCTCACTGTGTAACGTCTACCACTCTTGTCCCTGAACTTCCTTGTGGGTTCACTTTCCAACCAAAAGATGGAGCGCTTCACGAATTTGCGTGTCATCCTTTCGCAGGGGCCATGCTAATCTTCTCTGTATCGATCCAATTTTAGTATATGTGCCGCCGTGGCGAGCACAATCTATCAGACTGCCTTTGGCCTCTTTATTAGGCCCGCCTCTGACCACGCTTGTGGAAGACGGTTACCCCGTACACCAACGTTTTTGGCATGTGCCACACTTTCAAAGTTCAGGGACCACCCTCTTCCTCTCTTCTCTGACTGAACCTTGAAGTGGCCCTGATAGTTTGGAATCACATGGAGCAAGTTAGTTTCGGGATTTGATAGTTTGTTGAAGCCCGGCCGAAAAACCTTATCCTTTGCGGTACTTAAAATGTGTACTGCGGCGAGGCCGAAAGAAAGGCATTTTGGAAGTCTAAATGGAGAACTATCAGCCGATTGTTCCTGTTTCCGTCTCTGTGCTTCTTCCTGGCCGTCCAGCCGTCTTTTTGTGTCGTAAAGTCTGGTCTTTATGAGAAGGCACGTCTGCTCCGTTGCGTTAACTCGACCACATTTCGGACAGAAATAGGGGGAGGCAAAGTCTTTTTTTCGCTCAGCCTGCGTTTAACTTCATTTAAAAAAAAAATAAAAAAAAGGTGAAAGGTAAGAAGTTTCGCGTGTTTGTCTGTGAAAAGACGGAATGCGTCTTTTAATAACACGTCGATCCCTGATGGCCGACTACGCCACATCCTGTTATTTTTTTGGTTTTCACTCTGCTCCCTCACTGCCCTTTAGGCATATTTGCTTCCTTTTCCGCCACTTTTTGCGGCTCTCCTCGTCATTCAGTTTCAGCTTGCTCAGCTTTTATTGCAGACTTCTTGGTGGTGCCATTTCCTCTGGTTGGCAACTGGCTCACTGTGTAATGTCTACCACTCTTGTCCCTGAACTTCCTTGTGGGTTCACTTTCCAACCAAAAGATGGAGCGCTTCACGAATTTGCGTGTCATCCTTTCGCAGGGGCCATGCTAATCTTCTCTGTATCGATCCAATTTTAGTATATGTGCCGCCGTGGCGAGCACAATCTATCAGACTGCCTTTGGCCTCTTTATTAGGCCCGCCTCTGACCACGCTTGTGGAAGACGGTTACCCCGTACACCAACGTTTTTGGCATGTGCCACACTTTCAAAGTTCAGGGACCACCCTCTTCCTCTCTTCTCTGACTGAACCTTGAAGTGGCCCTGATAGTTTGGAATCACATGGAGCAAGTTAGTTTCGGGATTTGATAGTTTGTTGAAGCCCGGCCGAAAAACCTTATCCTTTGCGGTACTTAAAATGTGTACTGCGGCGAGGCCGAAAGAAAGGCATTTTGGAAGTCTAAATGGAGAACTATCAGCCGATTGTTCCTGTTTCCGTCTCTGTGCTTCTTCCTGGCCGTCCAGCCGTCTTTTTGTGTCGTAAAGTCTGGTCTTTATGAGAAGGCACGTCTGCTCCGTTGCGTTAACTCGACCACATTTCGGACAGAAATAGGGGGAGGCAAAGTCTTTTTTTCGCTCAGCCTGCGTTTTCCTTACTTTAAAAAGAAAAAAGAAAAAAAAAAAGGTGAAAGGTAAGAAGTTTCGCGTGTTTGTCTGTGAAAAGACGGAATGCGTCTTTTAATAACACGTCGATCCCTGATGGCCGACTACGCCACATCCTGTTATTTTTTTGGTTTTCACTCTGCTCCCTCACTGCCCTTTAGGCATATTTGCTTCCTTTTCCGCCACTTTTTGCGGCTCTCCTCGTCATTCAGTTTCAGCTTGCTCAGCTTTTATTGCAGACTTCTTGGTGGTGCCATTTCCTCTGGTTGGCAACTGGCTCACTGTGTAACGTCTACCACTCTTGTCCCTGAACTTCCTTGTGGGTTCATTTTCCAACCAAAAGATGGAGCGCTTCACGAATTTGCGTGTCATCCTTTCGCAGGGGCCATGCTAATCTTCTCTGTATCGATCCAATTTTAGTATATGTGCCGCCGTGGCGAGCACAAACTATCAGACTGCCTTTGGCCTCTTTATTAGGCCCGCCTCTGACCACGCTTGTGGAAGACGGTTACCCCGTACACCAACGTTTTTGGCATGTGCCACACTTTCAAAGTTCAGGGACCACCCTCTTCCTCTCTTCTCTGACTGAACCTTGAAGTGGCCCTGATAGTTTGGAATCACATGGAGCAAGTTAGTTTCGGGATTTGATAGTTTGTTGAAGCCCGGCCGAAAAACCTTATCCTTTGCGGTACTTAAAATGTGTACTGCGGCGAGGCCGAAAGAAAGGCATTTTGGAAGTCTAAATGGAGAACTATCAGCCGATTGTTCCTGTTTCCGTCTCTGTGCTTCTTCCTGGCCGTCCAGCCGTCTTTTTGTGTCGTAAAGTCTGGTCTTTATGAGAAGGCACGTCTGCTCCGTTGCGTTAACTCGACCACATTTCGGACAGAAATAGGGGGAGGCAAAGTCTTTTTTTCGCTCAGCCTGCGTTTTCCTTACTTTAAAAAGAAAAAAGAAAAAAAAAAAGGTGAAAGGTAAGAAGTTTCGCGTGTTTGTCTGTGAAAAGACGGAATGCGTCTTTTAATAACACGTCGATCCCTGATGGCCGACTACGCCACATCCTGTTATTTTTTTGGTTTTCACTCTGCTCCCTCACTGCCCTTTAGGCATATTTGCTTCCTTTTCCGCCACTTTTTGCGGCTCTCCTCGTCATTCAGTTTCAGCTTGCTCAGCTTTTATTGCAGACTTCTTGGTGGTGCCATTTCCTCTGGTTGGCAACTGGCTCACTGTGTAACGTCTACCACTCTTGTCCCTGAACTTCCTTGTGGGTTCACTTTCCAACCAAAAGATGGAGCGCTTCACGAATTTGCGTGTCATCCTTTCGCAGGGGCCATGCTAATCTTCTCTGTATCGATCCAATTTTAGTATATGTGCTGCCGTGGCGAGCACAATCTATCAGACTGCCTTTGGCCTCTTTATTAGGCCCGCCTCTGAATACGCTTGTGGAAGACGGTTACCCCGTACACCAACGTTTTTGGCATGTGCCACACTTTCAAAGCTCAGGAACCACCCTCTTCCTCTCTTCTCTGACTGAACCTTGAAGTGGCCCTGATAGTTTGGAATCACATGGAGCAAGTTAGTTTTGGGATTTGATAGTTTGTTGAAGCCCGGCCGAAAAACCTTATCCTTTGCGGTACTTAAAATGTGTACTGCGGCGAGGCCGAAAGAAAGGCATTTTGGAAGTCTAAATGGAGAACTATCAGCCGATTGTTCCTGTTTTCGTCTCTGTGCTTCTTCCTGGCCGTCCAGCCGTCTTTTTGTGTCGTAAAGTCTGGTCTTTATGAGAAGGCACGTCTGCTCCGTTGCGTTAACTCGACCACATTTCGGACAGAAATAGGGGGAGGCAAAGTATTTTTTTCGCTCAGCCTGCGTTTTCCTTACTTTAAAAAAAAAAGAAAAAAAAGGTGAAAGGTAAGAAGTTTCGCGTGTTTGTCTGTGAAAAGACGGAATGCGTCTTTTAATAACACGTCGATCCCTGATGGCCGACTACGCCACATCCTGTTATTTTTTTTGGTTTTCACTCTGCTCCCTCACTGCCCTTTAGGCATATTTGCTTCCTTTTCCGCCACTTTTTGCGGCTCTCCTCGTCATTCAGTTTCAGCTTGCTCAGCTTTTATTGCAGAATTCTTGGTGGTGCCATTTCCTCTGGTTGGCAACTGGCTCACTGTGTAACGTCTACCACTCTTGTCCCTGAACTTCCTTGTGGGTTCACTTTCCAACCAAAAGATGGAGCGCCTCACGAATTTGCGTGTCATCCTTTCGCAGGGGCCATGCTAATCTTCTCTGTATCGATCCAATTTTAGTATATGTGCCGCCATGGCGAGCACAATCTATCAGCCTGCCTTTGGCCTCTTTATTAGGCCCGCCTCTGACCACGCTTGTGGAAGACGGTTACCCCGTACACCAACGTTTTTGGCATGTGCCACACTTTCAAAGCTCAGGAACCACCCTCTTCCTCTCTTCTCTGACTGAACCTTGAAGTGGCCCTGATAGTTTGGAATCACATGGAGCAAGTTAGTTTCGGGATTTGATAGTTTGTTGAAGCCCGGCCGAAAAACCTTATCCTTTGCGGTACTTAAAATGTGTACTGCGGCGAGGCCGAAAGAAAGGCATTTTGGAAGTCTAAATGGAGAACTATCAGCCGATTGTTCCTGTTTCCGTCTCTGTGCTTCTTCCTGGCCGTCCAGCCGTCTTTTTGTGTCGTAAAGTCTGGTCTTTATGAGAAGGCACATCTGCTCCGTTGCGTTAACTCGACCACATTTCGGACAGAAATAGGGGGAGGCAAAGTCTTTTTTTTGCTCAGCCTGCGTTTTCCTTACTTTCAAAAAAAAAAGGAAAAAAAAAAGGTGAAAGGTAAGAAGTTTCGCGTGTTTGTCTGTGAAAAGACGGAATGCGTCTTTTAATAACACGTCGATCCCTGATGGCCGACTACGCCACATCCTGTTATTTTTTTGGTTTTCACTCTGCTCCCTCACTGCCCTTTAGGCATATTTGCTTACTTTGCCGCCACTTTTTGCGGCTCTCCTCGTCATTCAGTTTCAGCTTGCTCAGCTTTTATTGCAGACTTCTTGGTGGTGCCATTTCCTCTGGTTGGCAACTGGCTCACTGTGTAACGTCTACCACTCTTGTCCCTGAACTTCCTTGTGGGTTCACTTTCCAACCAAAAGATGGAGCGCTTCACGAATTTGCGTGTCATCCTTTCGCAGGGGCCATGCTAATCTTCTCTGTATCGATCCAATTTTAGTATATGTGCTGCCGTGGCGAGCACAATCTATCAGACTGCCTTTGGCCTCTTTATTAGGCCCGCCTCTGAATACGCTTGTGGAAGACGGTTACCCCGTACACCAACGTTTTTGGCATGTGCCACACTTTCAAAGCTCAGGAACCACCCTCTTCCTCTCTTCTCTGACTGAACCTTGAAGTGGCCCTGATAGTTTGGAATCACATGGAGCAAGTTAGTTTTGGGATTTGATAGTTTGTTGAAGCCCGGCCGAAAAACCTTATCCTTTGCGGTACTTAAAATGTGTACTGCGGCGAGGCCGAAAGAAAGGCATTTTGGAAGTCTAAATGGAGAACTATCAGCCGATTGTTCCTGTTTTCGTCTCTGTGCTTCTTCCTGGCCGTCCAGCCGTCTTTTTGTGTCGTAAAGTCTGGTCTTTATGAGAAGGCACGTCTGCTCCGTTGCGTTAACTCGACCACATTTCGGACAGAAATAGGGGGAGGCAAAGTATTTTTTTCGCTCAGCCTGCGTTTTCCTTACTTTAAAAAAAAAAGAAAAAAAAGGTGAAAGGTAAGAAGTTTCGCGTGTTTGTCTGTGAAAAGACGGAATGCGTCTTTTAATAACACGTCGATCCCTGATGGCCGACTACGCCACATCCTGTTATTTTTTTTGGTTTTCACTCTGCTCCCTCACTGCCCTTTAGGCATATTTGCTTCCTTTTCCGCCACTTTTTGCGGCTCTCCTCGTCATTCAGTTTCAGCTTGCTCAGCTTTTATTGCAGAATTCTTGGTGGTGCCATTTCCTCTGGTTGGCAACTGGCTCACTGTGTAACGTCTACCACTCTTGTCCCTGAACTTCCTTGTGGGTTCACTTTCCAACCAAAAGATGGAGCGCCTCACGAATTTGCGTGTCATCCTTTCGCAGGGGCCATGCTAATCTTCTCTGTATCGATCCAATTTTAGTATATGTGCCGCCATGGCGAGCACAATCTATCAGCCTGCCTTTGGCCTCTTTATTAGGCCCGCCTCTGACCACGCTTGTGGAAGACGGTTACCCCGTACACCAACGTTTTTGGCATGTGCCACACTTTCAAAGCTCAGGAACCACCCTCTTCCTCTCTTCTCTGACTGAACCTTGAAGTGGCCCTGATAGTTTGGAATCACATGGAGCAAGTTAGTTTCGGGATTTGATAGTTTGTTGAAGCCCGGCCGAAAAACCTTATCCTTTGCGGTACTTAAAATGTGTACTGCGGCGAGGCCGAAAGAAAGGCATTTTGGAAGTCTAAATGGAGAACTATCAGCCGATTGTTCCTGTTTCCGTCTCTGTGCTTCTTCCTGGCCGTCCAGCCGTCTTTTTGTGTCGTAAAGTCTGGTCTTTATGAGAAGGCACATCTGCTCCGTTGCGTTAACTCGACCACATTTCGGACAGAAATAGGGGGAGGCAAAGTCTTTTTTTTGCTCAGCCTGCGTTTTCCTTACTTTCAAAAAAAAAAGGAAAAAAAAAAGGTGAAAGGTAAGAAGTTTCGCGTGTTTGTCTGTGAAAAGACGGAATGCGTCTTTTAATAACACGTCGATCCCTGATGGCCGACTACGCCACATCCTGTTATTTTTTTGGTTTTCACTCTGCTCCCTCACTGCCCTTTAGGCATATTTGCTTACTTTGCCGCCACTTTTTGCGGCTCTCCTCGTCATTCAGTTTCAGCTTGCTCAGCTTTTATTGCAGACTTCTTGGTGGTGCCATTTCCTCTGGTTGGCAACTGGCTCACTGTGTAACGTCTACCACTCTTGTCCCTGAACTTCCTTGTGGGTTCACTTTCCAACCAAAAGATGGAGCGCTTCACGAATTTGCGTGTCATCCTTTCGCAGGGGCCATGCTAATCTTCTCTGTATCGATCCAATTTTAGTATATGTGCTGCCGTGGCGAGCACAATCTATCAGACTGCCTTTGGCCTCTTTATTAGGCCCGCCTCTGAATACGCTTGTGGAAGACGGTTACCCCGTACACCAACGTTTTTGGCATGTGCCACACTTTCAAAGCTCAGGAACCACCCTCTTCCTCTCTTCTCTGACTGAACCTTGAAGTGGCCCTGATAGTTTGGAATCACATGGAGCAAGTTAGTTTTGGGATTTGATAGTTTGTTGAAGCCCGGCCGAAAAACCTTATCCTTTGCGGTACTTAAAATGTGTACTGCGGCGAGGCCGAAAGAAAGGCATTTTGGAAGTCTAAATGGAGAACTATCAGCCGATTGTTCCTGTTTTCGTCTCTGTGCTTCTTCCTGGCCGTCCAGCCGTCTTTTTGTGTCGTAAAGTCTGGTCTTTATGAGAAGGCACGTCTGCTCCGTTGCGTTAACTCGACCACATTTCGGACAGAAATAGGGGGAGGCAAAGTATTTTTTTCGCTCAGCCTGCGTTTTCCTTACTTTAAAAAAAAAAGAAAAAAAAGGTGAAAGGTAAGAAGTTTCGCGTGTTTGTCTGTGAAAAGACGGAATGCGTCTTTTAATAACACGTCGATCCCTGATGGCCGACTACGCCACATCCTGTTATTTTTTTTGGTTTTCACTCTGCTCCCTCACTGCCCTTTAGGCATATTTGCTTCCTTTTCCGCCACTTTTTGCGGCTCTCCTCGTCATTCAGTTTCAGCTTGCTCAGCTTTTATTGCAGACTTCTTGGTGGTGCCATTTCCTCTGGTTGGCAACTGGCTCACTGTGTAACGTCTACCACTCTTGTCCCTGAACTTCCTTGTGGGTTCATTTTCCAACCAAAAGATGGAGCGCTTCACGAATTTGCGTGTCATCCTTTCGCAGGGGCCATGCTAATCTTCTCTGTATCGATCCAATTTTAGTATATGTGCCGCCGTGGCGAGCACAAACTATCAGACTGCCTTTGGCCTCTTTATTAGGCCCGCCTCTGACCACGCTTGTGGAAGACGGTTACCCCGTACACCAACGTTTTTGGCATGTGCCACACTTTCAAAGTTCAGGGACCACCCTCTTCCTCTCTTCTCTGACTGAACCTTGAAGTGGCCCTGATAGTTTGGAATCACATGGAGCAAGTTAGTTTCGGGATTTGATAGTTTGTTGAAGCCCGGCCGAAAAACCTTATCCTTTGCGGTACTTAAAATGTGTACTGCGGCGAGGCCGAAAGAAAGGCATTTTGGAAGTCTAAATGGAGAACTATCAGCCGATTGTTCCTGTTTCCGTCTCTGTGCTTCTTCCTGGCCGTCCAGCCGTCTTTTTGTGTCGTAAAGTCTGGTCTTTATGAGAAGGCACGTCTGCTCCGTTGCGTTAACTCGACCACATTTCGGACAGAAATAGGGGGAGGCAAAGTCTTTTTTTCGCTCAGCCTGCGTTTTCCTTACTTTCAAAAAAAAAAGGAAAAAAAAAAGGTGAAAGGTAAGAAGTTTCGCGTGTTTGTCTGTGAAAAGACGGAATGCGTCTTTTAATAACACGTCGATCCCTGATGGCCGACTACGCCACATCCTGTTATTTTTTTGGTTTTCACTCTGCTCCCTCACTGCCCTTTAGGCATATTTGCTTACTTTGCCGCCACTTTTTGCGGCTCTCCTCGTCATTCAGTTTCAGCTTGCTCAGCTTTTATTGCAGACTTCTTGGTGGTGCCATTTCCTCTGGTTGGCAACTGGCTCACTGTGTAACGTCTACCACTCTTGTCCCTGAACTTCCTTGTGGGTTCACTTTCCAACCAAAAGATGGAGCGCTTCACGAATTTGCGTGTCATCCTTTCGCAGGGGCCATGCTAATCTTCTCTGTATCGATCCAATTTTAGTATATGTACTGCCGTGGCGAGCACAATCTATCAGACTGCCTTTGGCCTCTTTATTAGGCCCGCCTCTGAATACGCTTGTGGAAGACGGTTACCCCGTACACCAACGTTTTTGGCATGTGCCACACTTTCAAAGCTCAGGAACCACCCTCTTCCTCTCTTCTCTGACTGAACCTTGAAGTGGCCCTGATAGTTTGGAATCACATGGAGCAAGTTAGTTTTGGGATTTGATAGTTTGTTGAAGCCCGGCCGAAAAACCTTATCCTTTGCGGTACTTAAAATGTGTACTGCGGCGAGGCCGAAAGAAAGGCATTTTGGAAGTCTAAATGGAGAACTATCAGCCGATTGTTCCTGTTTTCGTCTCTGTGCTTCTTCCTGGCCGTCCAGCCGTCTTTTTGTGTCGTAAAGTCTGGTCTTTATGAGAAGGCACGTCTGCTCCGTTGCGTTAACTCGACCACATTTCGGACAGAAATAGGGGGAGGCAAAGTATTTTTTTCGCTCAGCCTGCGTTTTCCTTACTTTAAAAAAAAAAGAAAAAAAAGGTGAAAGGTAAGAAGTTTCGCGTGTTTGTCTGTGAAAAGACGGAATGCGTCTTTTAATAACACGTCGATCCCTGATGGCCGACTACGCCACATCCTGTTATTTTTTTTGGTTTTCACTCTGCTCCCTCACTGCCCTTTAGGCATATTTGCTTCCTTTTCCGCCACTTTTTGCGGCTCTCCTCGTCATTCAGTTTCAGCTTGCTCAGCTTTTATTGCAGAATTCTTGGTGGTGCCATTTCCTCTGGTTGGCAACTGGCTCACTGTGTAACGTCTACCACTCTTGTCCCTGAACTTCCTTGTGGGTTCACTTTCCAACCAAAAGATGGAGCGCCTCACGAATTTGCGTGTCATCCTTTCGCAGGGGCCATGCTAATCTTCTCTGTATCGATCCAATTTTAGTATATGTGCCGCCATGGCGAGCACAATCTATCAGCCTGCCTTTGGCCTCTTTATTAGGCCCGCCTCTGACCACGCTTGTGGAAGACGGTTACCCCGTACACCAACGTTTTTGGCATGTGCCACACTTTCAAAGCTCAGGAACCACCCTCTTCCTCTCTTCTCTGACTGAACCTTGAAGTGGCCCTGATAGTTTGGAATCACATGGAGCAAGTTAGTTTCGGGATTTGATAGTTTGTTGAAGCCCGGCCGAAAAACCTTATCCTTTGCGGTACTTAAAATGTGTACTGCGGCGAGGCCGAAAGAAAGGCATTTTGGAAGTCTAAATGGAGAACTATCAGCCGATTGTTCCTGTTTCCGTCTCTGTGCTTCTTCCTGGCCGTCCAGCCGTCTTTTTGTGTCGTAAAGTCTGGTCTTTATGAGAAGGCACATCTGCTCCGTTGCGTTAACTCGACCACATTTCGGACAGAAATAGGGGGAGGCAAAGTCTTTTTTTTGCTCAGCCTGCGTTTTCCTTACTTTCAAAAAAAAAAGGAAAAAAAAAAGGTGAAAGGTAAGAAGTTTCGCGTGTTTGTCTGTGAAAAGACGGAATGCGTCTTTTAATAACACGTCGATCCCTGATGGCCGACTACGCCACATCCTGTTATTTTTTTGGTTTTCACTCTGCTCCCTCACTGCCCTTTAGGCATATTTGCTTACTTTGCCGCCACTTTTTGCGGCTCTCCTCGTCATTCAGTTTCAGCTTGCTCAGCTTTTATTGCAGACTTCTTGGTGGTGCCATTTCCTCTGGTTGGCAACTGGCTCACTGTGTAACGTCTACCACTCTTGTCCCTGAACTTCCTTGTGGGTTCACTTTCCAACCAAAAGATGGAGCGCTTCACGAATTTGCGTGTCATCCTTTCGCAGGGGCCATGCTAATCTTCTCTGTATCGATCCAATTTTAGTATATGTGCTGCCGTGGCGAGCACAATCTATCAGACTGCCTTTGGCCTCTTTATTAGGCCCGCCTCTGAATACGCTTGTGGAAGACGGTTACCCCGTACACCAACGTTTTTGGCATGTGCCACACTTTCAAAGCTCAGGAACCACCCTCTTCCTCTCTTCTCTGACTGAACCTTGAAGTGGCCCTGATAGTTTGGAATCACATGGAGCAAGTTAGTTTTGGGATTTGATAGTTTGTTGAAGCCCGGCCGAAAAACCTTATCCTTTGCGGTACTTAAAATGTGTACTGCGGCGAGGCCGAAAGAAAGGCATTTTGGAAGTCTAAATGGAGAACTATCAGCCGATTGTTCCTGTTTTCGTCTCTGTGCTTCTTCCTGGCCGTCCAGCCGTCTTTTTGTGTCGTAAAGTCTGGTCTTTATGAGAAGGCACGTCTGCTCCGTTGCGTTAACTCGACCACATTTCGGACAGAAATAGGGGGAGGCAAAGTATTTTTTTCGCTCAGCCTGCGTTTTCCTTACTTTAAAAAAAAAAGAAAAAAAAGGTGAAAGGTAAGAAGTTTCGCGTGTTTGTCTGTGAAAAGACGGAATGCGTCTTTTAATAACACGTCGATCCCTGATGGCCGACTACGCCACATCCTGTTATTTTTTTTGGTTTTCACTCTGCTCCCTCACTGCCCTTTAGGCATATTTGCTTCCTTTTCCGCCACTTTTTGCGGCTCTCCTCGTCATTCAGTTTCAGCTTGCTCAGCTTTTATTGCAGACTTCTTGGTGGTGCCATTTCCTCTGGTTGGCAACTGGCTCACTGTGTAACGTCTACCACTCTTGTCCCTGAACTTCCTTGTGGGTTCATTTTCCAACCAAAAGATGGAGCGCTTCACGAATTTGCGTGTCATCCTTTCGCAGGGGCCATGCTAATCTTCTCTGTATCGATCCAATTTTAGTATATGTGCCGCCGTGGCGAGCACAAACTATCAGACTGCCTTTGGCCTCTTTATTAGGCCCGCCTCTGACCACGCTTGTGGAAGACGGTTACCCCGTACACCAACGTTTTTGGCATGTGCCACACTTTCAAAGTTCAGGGACCACCCTCTTCCTCTCTTCTCTGACTGAACCTTGAAGTGGCCCTGATAGTTTGGAATCACATGGAGCAAGTTAGTTTCGGGATTTGATAGTTTGTTGAAGCCCGGCCGAAAAACCTTATCCTTTGCGGTACTTAAAATGTGTACTGCGGCGAGGCCGAAAGAAAGGCATTTTGGAAGTCTAAATGGAGAACTATCAGCCGATTGTTCCTGTTTCCGTCTCTGTGCTTCTTCCTGGCCGTCCAGCCGTCTTTTTGTGTCGTAAAGTCTGGTCTTTATGAGAAGGCACGTCTGCTCCGTTGCGTTAACTCGACCACATTTCGGACAGAAATAGGGGGAGGCAAAGTCTTTTTTTCGCTCAGCCTGCGTTTTCCTTACTTTAAAAAGAAAAAAGAAAAAAAAAAAGGTGAAAGGTAAGAAGTTTCGCGTGTTTGTCTGTGAAAAGACGGAATGCGTCTTTTAATAACACGTCGATCCCTGATGGCCGACTACGCCACATCCTGTTATTTTTTTGGTTTTCACTCTGCTCCCTCACTGCCCTTTAGGCATATTTGCTTCCTTTTCCGCCACTTTTTGCGGCTCTCCTCGTCATTCAGTTTCAGCTTGCTCAGCTTTTATTGCAGACTTCTTGGTGGTGCCATTTCCTCTGGTTGGCAACTGGCTCACTGTGTAACGTCTACCACTCTTGTCCCTGAACTTCCTTGTGGGTTCACTTTCCAACCAAAAGATGGAGCGCTTCACGAATTTGCGTGTCATCCTTTCGCAGGGGCCATGCTAATCTTCTCTGTATCGATCCAATTTTAGTATATGTGCTGCCGTGGCGAGCACAATCTATCAGACTGCCTTTGGCCTCTTTATTAGGCCCGCCTCTGAATACGCTTGTGGAAGACGGTTACCCCGTACACCAACGTTTTTGGCATGTGCCACACTTTCAAAGCTCAGGAACCACCCTCTTCCTCTCTTCTCTGACTGAACCTTGAAGTGGCCCTGATAGTTTGGAATCACATGGAGCAAGTTAGTTTTGGGATTTGATAGTTTGTTGAAGCCCGGCCGAAAAACCTTATCCTTTGCGGTACTTAAAATGTGTACTGCGGCGAGGCCGAAAGAAAGGCATTTTGGAAGTCTAAATGGAGAACTATCAGCCGATTGTTCCTGTTTTCGTCTCTGTGCTTCTTCCTGGCCGTCCAGCCGTCTTTTTGTGTCGTAAAGTCTGGTCTTTATGATAAGGCACGTCTGCTCCGTTGCGTTAACTCGACCACATTTCGGACAGAAATAGGGGGAGGCAAAGTATTTTTTTCGCTCAGCCTGCGTTTTCCTTACTTTAAAAAAAAAAGAAAAAAAAGGTGAAAGGTAAGAAGTTTCGCGTGTTTGTCTGTGAAAAGACGGAATGCGTCTTTTAATAACACGTCGATCCCTGATGGCCGACTACGCCACATCCTGTTATTTTTTTTGGTTTTCACTCTGCTCCCTCACTGCCCTTTAGGCATATTTGCTTCCTTTTCCGCCACTTTTTGCGGCTCTCCTCGTCATTCAGTTTCAGCTTGCTCAGCTTTTATTGCAGAATTCTTGGTGGTGCCATTTCCTCTGGTTGGCAACTGGCTCACTGTGTAACGTCTACCACTCTTGTCCCTGAACTTCCTTGTGGGTTCACTTTCCAACCAAAAGATGGAGCGCCTCACGAATTTGCGTGTCATCCTTTCGCAGGGGCCATGCTAATCTTCTCTGTATCGATCCAATTTTAGTATATGTGCCGCCATGGCGAGCACAATCTATCAGCCTGCCTTTGGCCTCTTTATTAGGCCCGCCTCTGACCACGCTTGTGGAAGACGGTTACCCCGTACACCAACGTTTTTGGCATGTGCCACACTTTCAAAGCTCAGGAACCACCCTCTTCCTCTCTTCTCTGACTGAACCTTGAAGTGGCCCTGATAGTTTGGAATCACATGGAGCAAGTTAGTTTCGGGATTTGATAGTTTGTTGAAGCCCGGCCGAAAAACCTTATCCTTTGCGGTACTTAAAATGTGTACTGCGGCGAGGCCGAAAGAAAGGCATTTTGGAAGTCTAAATGGAGAACTATCAGCCGATTGTTCCTGTTTCCGTCTCTGTGCTTCTTCCTGGCCGTCCAGCCGTCTTTTTGTGTCGTAAAGTCTGGTCTTTATGAGAAGGCACATCTGCTCCGTTGCGTTAACTCGACCACATTTCGGACAGAAATAGGGGGAGGCAAAGTCTTTTTTTTGCTCAGCCTGCGTTTTCCTTACTTTCAAAAAAAAAAGGAAAAAAAAAAGGTGAAAGGTAAGAAGTTTCGCGTGTTTGTCTGTGAAAAGACGGAATGCGTCTTTTAATAACACGTCGATCCCTGATGGCCGACTACGCCACATCCTGTTATTTTTTTGGTTTTCACTCTGCTCCCTCACTGCCCTTTAGGCATATTTGCTTACTTTGCCGCCACTTTTTGCGGCTCTCCTCGTCATTCAGTTTCAGCTTGCTCAGCTTTTATTGCAGACTTCTTGGTGGTGCCATTTCCTCTGGTTGGCAACTGGCTCACTGTGTAACGTCTACCACTCTTGTCCCTGAACTTCCTTGTGGGTTCACTTTCCAACCAAAAGATGGAGCGCTTCACGAATTTGCGTGTCATCCTTTCGCAGGGGCCATGCTAATCTTCTCTGTATCGATCCAATTTTAGTATATGTGCTGCCGTGGCGAGCACAATCTATCAGACTGCCTTTGGCCTCTTTATTAGGCCCGCCTCTGAATACGCTTGTGGAAGACGGTTACCCCGTACACCAACGTTTTTGGCATGTGCCACACTTTCAAAGCTCAGGAACCACCCTCTTCCTCTCTTCTCTGACTGAACCTTGAAGTGGCCCTGATAGTTTGGAATCACATGGAGCAAGTTAGTTTTGGGATTTGATAGTTTGTTGAAGCCCGGCCGAAAAACCTTATCCTTTGCGGTACTTAAAATGTGTACTGCGGCGAGGCCGAAAGAAAGGCATTTTGGAAGTCTAAATGGAGAACTATCAGCCGATTGTTCCTGTTTTCGTCTCTGTGCTTCTTCCTGGCCGTCCAGCCGTCTTTTTGTGTCGTAAAGTCTGGTCTTTATGAGAAGGCACGTCTGCTCCGTTGCGTTAACTCGACCACATTTCGGACAGAAATAGGGGGAGGCAAAGTATTTTTTTCGCTCAGCCTGCGTTTTCCTTACTTTAAAAAAAAAAGAAAAAAAAGGTGAAAGGTAAGAAGTTTCGCGTGTTTGTCTGTGAAAAGACGGAATGCGTCTTTTAATAACACGTCGATCCCTGATGGCCGACTACGCCACATCCTGTTATTTTTTTTGGTTTTCACTCTGCTCCCTCACTGCCCTTTAGGCATATTTGCTTCCTTTTCCGCCACTTTTTGCGGCTCTCCTCGTCATTCAGTTTCAGCTTGCTCAGCTTTTATTGCAGAATTCTTGGTGGTGCCATTTCCTCTGGTTGGCAACTGGCTCACTGTGTAACGTCTACCACTCTTGTCCCTGAACTTCCTTGTGGGTTCACTTTCCAACCAAAAGATGGAGCGCCTCACGAATTTGCGTGTCATCCTTTCGCAGGGGCCATGCTAATCTTCTCTGTATCGATCCAATTTTAGTATATGTGCCGCCATGGCGAGCACAATCTATCAGACTGCCTTTGGCCTCTTTATTAGGCCCGCCTCTGACCACGCTTGTGGAAGACGGTTACCCCGTACACCAACGTTTTTGGCATGTGCCACACTTTCAAAGTTCAGGGACCACCCTCTTCCTCTCTTCTCTGACTGAACCTTGAAGTGGCCCTGATAGTTTGGAATCACATGGAGCAAGTTAGTTTCGGGATTTGATAGTTTGTTGAAGCCCGGCCGAAAAACCTTATCCTTTGCGGTACTTAAAATGTGTACTGCGGCGAGGCCGAAAGAAAGGCATTTTGGAAGTCTAAATGGAGAACTATCAGCCGATTGTTCCTGTTTCCGTCTCTGTGCTTCTTCCTGGCCGTCCAGCCGTCTTTTTGTGTCGTAAAGTCTGGTCTTTATGAGAAGGCACGTCTGCTCCGTTGCGTTAACTCGACCACATTTCGGACAGAAATAGGGGGAGGCAAAGTCTTTTTTTCGCTCAGCCTGCGTTTAACTTCATTTAAAAAAAAAAAAAAAAAAGGTGAAAGGTAAGAAGTTTCGCGTGTTTGTCTGTGAAAAGACGGAATGCGTCTTTTAATAACACGTCGATTCCTGATGGCCGACTACGCCACATCCTGTTATTTTTCTGCTCCCTCACTGCCCTTTAGGCATATTTGCTTCCTTTTCCGCCACTTTTTGCGGCTCTCCTCGTCATTCAGTTTCAGCTTGCTCAGCTTTTATTGCAGACTTCTTGGTGGTGCCATTTCCTCTGGTTGGCAACTGGCTCACTGTGTAACGTCTACCACTCTTGTCCCTGAACTTCCTTGTGGGTTCACTTTCCAACCAAAAGATGGAGCGCTTCACGAATTTGCGTGTCATCCTTTCGCAGGGGCCATGCTAATCTTCTCTGTATCGATCCAATTTTAGTATATGTGCCGCCATGGCGAGCACAATCTATCAGACTGCCTTTGGCCTCTTTATTAGGCCCGCCTCTGACCACGCTTGTGGAAGACGGTTACCCCGTACACCAACGTTTTTGGCATGTGCCACACTTTCAAAGTTCAGGGACCACCCTCTTCCTCTCTTCTCTGACTGAACCTTGAAGTGGCCCTGATAGTTTGGAATCACATGGAGCAAGTTAGTTTCGGGATTTGATAGTTTGTTGAAGCCCGGCCGAAAAACCTTATCCTTTGCGGTACTTAAAATGTGTACTGCGGCGAGGCCGAAAGAAAGGCATTTTGGAAGTCTAAATGGAGAACTATCAGCCGATTGTTCCTGTTTCCGTCTCTGTGCTTCTTCCTGGCCGTCCAGCCGTCTTTTTGTGTCGTAAAGTCTGGTCTTTATGAGAAGGCACGTCTGCTCCGTTGCGTTAACTCGACCACATTTCGGACAGAAATAGGGGGAGGCAAAGTCTTTTTTTCGCTCAGCCTGCGTTTAACTTCATTTAAAAAAAAAAAAAGAAAAAGGTGAAAGGTAAGAAGTTTCGCGTGTTTGTCTGTGAAAAGACGGAATGCGTCTTTTAATAACACGTCGATCCCTGATGGCCGACTACGCCACATCCTGTTATTTTTTTGGTTTTCACTCTGCTCCCTCACTGCCCTTTAGGCATATTTGCTTCCTTTTCCGCCACTTTTTGCGGCTCTCCTCGTCATTCAGTTTCAGCTTGCTCAGCTTTTATTGCAGACTTCTTGGTGGTGCCATTTCCTCTGGTTGGCAACTGGCTCACTGTGTAATGTCTACCACTCTTGTCCCTGAACTTCCTTGTGGGTTCACTTTCCAACCAAAAGATGGAGCGCTTCACGAATTTGCGTGTCATCCTTTCGCAGGGGCCATGCTAATCTTCTCTGTATCGATCCAATTTTAGTATATGTGCCGCCGTGGCGAGCACAATCTATCAGACTGCCTTTGGCCTCTTTATTAGGCCCGCCTCTGACCACGCTTGTGGAAGACGGTTACCCCGTACACCAACGTTTTTGGCATGTGCCACACTTTCAAAGTTCAGGGACCACCCTCTTCCTCTCTTCTCTGACTGAACCTTGAAGTGGCCCTGATAGTTTGGAATCACATGGAGCAAGTTAGTTTCGGGATTTGATAGTTTGTTGAAGCCCGGCCGAAAAACCTTATCCTTTGCGGTACTTAAAATGTGTACTGCGGCGAGGCCGAAAGAAAGGCATTTTGGAAGTCTAAATGGAGAACTATCAGCCGATTGTTCCTGTTTCCGTCTCTGTGCTTCTTCCTGGCCGTCCAGCCGTCTTTTTGTGTCGTAAAGTCTGGTCTTTATGAGAAGGCACGTCTGCTCCGTTGCGTTAACTCGACCACATTTCGGACAGAAATAGGGGGAGGCAAAGTCTTTTTTTTCGCTCAGCCTGCGTTTTCCTTACTTTAAAAAGAAAAAAGAAAAAAAAAAAGGTGAAAGGTAAGAAGTTTCGAGTGTTTGTCTGTGAAAAGACGGAATGCGTCTTTTAATAACACGTCGATCCCTGATGGCCGACTACGCCACATCCTGTTATTTTTTTGGTTTTCACTCTGCTCCCTCACTGCCCTTTAGGCATATTTGCTTCCTTTTCCGCCACTTTTTGCGGCTCTCCTCGTCATTCAGTTTCAGCTTGCTCAGCTTTTATTGCAGACTTCTTGGTGGTGCCATTTCCTCTGGTTGGCAACTGGCTCACTGTGTAACGTCTACCACTCTTGTCCCTGAACTTCCTTGTGGGTTCACTTTCCAACCAAAAGATGGAGCGCTTCACGAATTTGCGTGTCATCCTTTCGCAGGGGCCATGCTAATCTTCTCTGTATCGATCCAATTTTAGTATATGTGCCGCCGTGGCGAGCACAATCTATCAGACTGCCTTTGGCCTCTTTATTAGGCCCGCCTCTGACCACGCTTGTGGAAGACGGTTACCCCGTACACCAACGTTTTTGGCATGTGCCACACTTTCAAAGTTCAGGGACCACCCTCTTCCTCTCTTCTCTGACTGAACCTTGAAGTGGCCCTGATAGTTTGGAATCACATGGAGCAAGTTAGTTTCGGGATTTGATAGTTTGTTGAAGCCCGGCCGAAAAACCTTATCCTTTGCGGTACTTAAAATGTGTACTGCGGCGAGGCCGAAAGAAAGGCATTTTGGAAGTCTAAATGGAGAACTATCAGCCGATTGTTCCTGTTTCCGTCTCTGTGCTTCTTCCTGGCCGTCCAGCCGTCTTTTTGTGTCGTAAAGTCTGGTCTTTATGAGAAGGCACGTCTGCTCCGTTGCGTTAACTCGACCACATTTCGGACAGAAATAGGGGGAGGCAAAGTCTTTTTTTCGCTCAGCCTGCGTTTAACTTCATTTAAAAAAAAAAAAAAAAAAGGTGAAAGGTAAGAAGTTTCGCGTGTTTGTCTGTGAAAAGACGGAATGCGTCTTTTAATAACACGTCGATTCCTGATGGCCGACTACGCCACATCCTGTTATTTTTCTGCTCCCTCACTGCCCTTTAGGCATATTTGCTTCCTTTTCCGCCACTTTTTGCGGCTCTCCTCGTCATTCAGTTTCAGCTTGCTCAGCTTTTATTGCAGACTTCTTGGTGGTGCCATTTCCTCTGGTTGGCAACTGGCTCACTGTGTAACGTCTACCACTCTTGTCCCTGAACTTCCTTGTGGGTTCACTTTCCAACCAAAAGATGGAGCGCTTCACGAATTTGCGTGTCATCCTTTCGCAGGGGCCATGCTAATCTTCTCTGTATCGATCCAATTTTAGTATATGTGCCGCCGTGGCGAGCACAATCTATCAGACTGCCTTTGGCCTCTTTATTAGGCCCGCCTCTGACCACGCTTGTGGAAGACGGTTACCCCGTACACCAACGTTTTTGGCATGTGCCACACTTTCAAAGTTCAGGGACCACCCTCTTCCTCTCTTCTCTGACTGAACCTTGAAGTGGCCCTGATAGTTTGGAATCACATGGAGCAAGTTAGTTTCGGGATTTGATAGTTTGTTGAAGCCCGGCCGAAAAACCTTATCCTTTGCGGTACTTAAAATGTGTACTGCGGCGAGGCCGAAAGAAAGGCATTTTGGAAGTCTAAATGGAGAACTATCAGCCGATTGTTCCTGTTTCCGTCTCTGTGCTTCTTCCTGGCCGTCCAGCCGTCTTTTTGTGTCGTAAAGTCTGGTCTTTATGAGAAGGCACGTCTGCTCCGTTGCGTTAACTCGACCACATTTCGGACAGAAATAGGGGGAGGCAAAGTCTTTTTTTCGCTCAGCCTGCGTTTAACTTCATTTAAAAAAAAAAAAAGAAAAAGGTGAAAGGTAAGAAGTTTCGCGTGTTTGTCTGTGAAAAGACGGAATGCGTCTTTTAATAACACGTCGATCCCTGATGGCCGACTACGCCACATCCTGTTATTTTTTTGGTTTTCACTCTGCTCCCTCACTGCCCTTTAGGCATATTTGCTTCCTTTTCCGCCACTTTTTGCGGCTCTCCTCGTCATTCAGTTTCAGCTTGCTCAGCTTTTATTGCAGACTTCTTGGTGGTGCCATTTCCTCTGGTTGGCAACTGGCTCACTGTGTAATGTCTACCACTCTTGTCCCTGAACTTCCTTGTGGGTTCACTTTCCAACCAAAAGATGGAGCGCTTCACGAATTTGCGTGTCATCCTTTCGCAGGGGCCATGCTAATCTTCTCTGTATCGATCCAATTTTAGTATATGTGCCGCCGTGGCGAGCACAATCTATCAGACTGCCTTTGGCCTCTTTATTAGGCCCGCCTCTGACCACGCTTGTGGAAGACGGTTACCCCGTACACCAACGTTTTTGGCATGTGCCACACTTTCAAAGTTCAGGGACCACCCTCTTCCTCTCTTCTCTGACTGAACCTTGAAGTGGCCCTGATAGTTTGGAATCACATGGAGCAAGTTAGTTTCGGGATTTGATAGTTTGTTGAAGCCCGGCCGAAAAACCTTATCCTTTGCGGTACTTAAAATGTGTACTGCGGCGAGGCCGAAAGAAAGGCATTTTGGAAGTCTAAATGGAGAACTATCAGCCGATTGTTCCTGTTTCCGTCTCTGTGCTTCTTCCTGGCCGTCCAGCCGTCTTTTTGTGTCGTAAAGTCTGGTCTTTATGAGAAGGCACGTCTGCTCCGTTGCGTTAACTCGACCACATTTCGGACAGAAATAGGGGGAGGCAAAGTCTTTTTTTCGCTCAGCCTGCGTTTTCCTTACTTTAAAAAGAAAAAAGAAAAAAAAAAAGGTGAAAGGTAAGAAGTTTCGCGTGTTTGTCTGTGAAAAGACGGAATGCGTCTTTTAATAACACGTCGATCCCTGATGGGCGACTACGCCACATCCTGTTATTTTTTTGGTTTTCACTCTGCTCCCTCACTGCCCTTTAGGCATATTTGCTTCCTTTTCCGCCACTTTTTGCGGCTCTCCTCGTCATTCAGTTTCAGCTTGCTCAGCTTTTATTGCAGACTTCTTGGTGGTGCCATTTCCTCTGGTTGGCAACTGGCTCACTGTGTAACGTCTACCACTCTTGTCCCTGAACTTCCTTGTGGGTTCACTTTCCAACCAAAAGATGGAGCACTTCACGAATTTGCGTGTCATCCTTTCGCAGGGGCCATGCTAATCTTCTCTGTATCGATCCAATTTTAGTATATGTGCCGCCGTGGCGAGCACAATCTATCAGACTGCCTTTGGCCTCTTTATTAGGCCCGCCTCTGACCACGCTTGTGGAAGACGGTTACCCCGTACACCAACGTTTTTGGCATGTGCCACACTTTCAAAGTTCAGGGACCACCCTCTTCCTCTCTTCTCTGACTGAACCTTGAAGTGGCCCTGATAGTTTGGAATCACATGGAGCAAGTTAGTTTCGGGATTTGATAGTTTGTTGAAGCCCGGCCGAAAAACCTTATCCTTTGCGATACTTTAAATGTGTACTGCGGCGAGGCCGAAAGAAAGGCATTTTGGAAGTCTAAATGGAGAACTATCAGCCGATTGTTCCTGTTTCCGTCTCTGTGCTTCTTCCTGGCCGTCCAGCCGTCTTTTTGTGTCGTAAAGTCTGGTCTTTATGAGAAGGCACGTCTGCTCCGTTGCGTTAACTCGACCACATTTCGGACAGAAATAGGGGGAGGCAAAGTCTTTTTTTCGCTCAGCCTGCGTTTTCCTTACTTTGAAAAAAAAAAGAAGAAAAAAAAGGTGAAAGGTAAGAAGTTTCGCGTGTTTGTCTGTGAAAAGACGGAATGCGTCTTTTAATAACACGTCGATCCCTGATGGCCGACTACGCCACATCCTGTTATTTTTTTGGTTTTCACTCTGCTCCCTCACTGCCCTTTAGGCATATTTGCTTACTTTGCCGCCACTTTTTGCGGCTCTCCTCGTCATTCAGTTTCAGCTTGCTCAGCTTTTATTGCAGACTTCTTGGTGGTGCCATTTCCTCTGGTTGGCAACTGGCTCACTGTGTAACGTCTACCACTCTTGTCCCTGAACTTCCTTGTGGGTTCACTTTCCAACCAAAAGATGGAGCGCTTCACGAATTTGCGTGTCATCCTTTCGCAGGGGCCATGCTAATCTTCTCTGTATCGATCCAATTTTAGTATATGTGCCGCCGTGGCGAGCACAATCTATCAGACTGCCTTTGGCCTCTTTATTAGGCCCGCCTCTGACCACGCTTGTGGAAGACGGTTACCCCGTACACCAACGTTTTTGGCATGTGCCACACTTTCAAAGTTCAGGGACCACCCTCTTCCTCTCTTCTCTGACTGAACCTTGAAGTGGCCCTGATAGTTTGGAATCACATGGAGCAAGTTAGTTTCGGGATTTGATAGTTTGTTGAAGCCCGGCCGAAAAACCTTATCCTTTGCGGTACTTAAAATGTGTACTGCGGCGAGGCCGAAAGAAAGGCATTTTGGAAGTCTAAATGGAGAACTATCAGCCGATTGTTCCTGTTTCCGTCTCTGTGCTTCTTCCTGGCCGTCCAGCCGTCTTTTTGTGTCGTAAAGTCTGGTCTTTATGAGAAGGCACGTCTGCTCCGTTGCGTTAACTCGACCACATTTCGGACAGAAATAGGGGGAGGCAAAGTCTTTTTTTCGCTCAGCCTGCGTTTAACTTCATTTAAAAAAAAAAAAAGAAAAAGGTGAAAGGTAAGAAGTTTCGCGTGTTTGTCTGTGAAAAGACGGAATGCGTCTTTTAATAACACGTCGATCCCTGATGGCCGACTACGCCACATCCTGTTATTTTTTTGGTTTTCACTCTGCTCCCTCACTGCCCTTTAGGCATATTTGCTTCCTTTTCCGCCACTTTTTGCGGCTCTCCTCGTCATTCAGTTTCAGCTTGCTCAGCTTTTATTGCAGACTTCTTGGTGGTGCCATTTCCTCTGGTTGGCAACTGGCTCACTGTGTAATGTCTACCACTCTTGTCCCTGAACTTCCTTGTGGGTTCACTTTCCAACCAAAAGATGGAGCGCTTCACGAATTTGCGTGTCATCCTTTCGCAGGGGCCATGCTAATCTTCTCTGTATCGATCCAATTTTAGTATATGTGCCGCCGTGGCGAGCACAATCTATCAGACTGCCTTTGGCCTCTTTATTAGGCCCGCCTCTGACCACGCTTGTGGAAGACGGTTACCCCGTACACCAACGTTTTTGGCATGTGCCACACTTTCAAAGTTCAGGGACCACCCTCTTCCTCTCTTCTCTGACTGAACCTTGAAGTGGCCCTGATAGTTTGGAATCACATGGAGCAAGTTAGTTTCGGGATTTGATAGTTTGTTGAAGCCCGGCCGAAAAACCTTATCCTTTGCGGTACTTAAAATGTGTACTGCGGCGAGGCCGAAAGAAAGGCATTTTGGAAGTCTAAATGGAGAACTATCAGCCGATTGTTCCTGTTTCCGTCTCTGTGCTTCTTCCTGGCCGTCCAGCCGTCTTTTTGTGTCGTAAAGTCTGGTCTTTATGAGAAGGCACGTCTGCTCCGTTGCGTTAACTCGACCACATTTCGGACAGAAATAGGGGGAGGCAAAGTCTTTTTTTCGCTCAGCCTGCGTTTTCCTTACTTTAAAAAGAAAAAAGAAAAAAAAAAAGGTGAAAGGTAAGAAGTTTCGCGTGTTTGTCTGTGAAAAGACGGAATGCGTCTTTTAATAACACGTCGATCCCTGATGGGCGACTACGCCACATCCTGTTATTTTTTTGGTTTTCACTCTGCTCCCTCACTGCCCTTTAGGCATATTTGCTTCCTTTTCCGCCACTTTTTGCGGCTCTCCTCGTCATTCAGTTTCAGCTTGCTCAGCTTTTATTGCAGACTTCTTGGTGGTGCCATTTCCTCTGGTTGGCAACTGGCTCACTGTGTAACGTCTACCACTCTTGTCCCTGAACTTCCTTGTGGGTTCACTTTCCAACCAAAAGATGGAGCACTTCACGAATTTGCGTGTCATCCTTTCGCAGGGGCCATGCTAATCTTCTCTGTATCGATCCAATTTTAGTATATGTGCCGCCGTGGCGAGCACAATCTATCAGACTGCCTTTGGCCTCTTTATTAGGCCCGCCTCTGACCACGCTTGTGGAAGACGGTTACCCCGTACACCAACGTTTTTGGCATGTGCCACACTTTCAAAGTTCAGGGACCACCCTCTTCCTCTCTTCTCTGACTGAACCTTGAAGTGGCCCTGATAGTTTGGAATCACATGGAGCAAGTTAGTTTCGGGATTTGATAGTTTGTTGAAGCCCGGCCGAAAAACCTTATCCTTTGCGATACTTTAAATGTGTACTGCGGCGAGGCCGAAAGAAAGGCATTTTGGAAGTCTAAATGGAGAACTATCAGCCGATTGTTCCTGTTTCCGTCTCTGTGCTTCTTCCTGGCCGTCCAGCCGTCTTTTTGTGTCGTAAAGTCTGGTCTTTATGAGAAGGCACGTCTGCTCCGTTGCGTTAACTCGACCACATTTCGGACAGAAATAGGGGGAGGCAAAGTCTTTTTTTCGCTCAGCCTGCGTTTTCCTTACTTTGAAAAAAAAAAGAAGAAAAAAAAGGTGAAAGGTAAGAAGTTTCGCGTGTTTGTCTGTGAAAAGACGGAATGCGTCTTTTAATAACACGTCGATCCCTGATGGCCGACTACGCCACATCCTGTTATTTTTTTGGTTTTCACTCTGCTCCCTCACTGCCCTTTAGGCATATTTGCTTACTTTGCCGCCACTTTTTGCGGCTCTCCTCGTCATTCAGTTTCAGCTTGCTCAGCTTTTATTGCAGACTTCTTGGTGGTGCCATTTCCTCTGGTTGGCAACTGGCTCACTGTGTAACGTCTACCACTCTTGTCCCTGAACTTCCTTGTGGGTTCACTTTCCAACCAAAAGATGGAGCGCTTCACGAATTTGCGTGTCATCCTTTCGCAGGGGCCATGCTAATCTTCTCTGTATCGATCCAATTTTAGTATATGTGCTGCCGTGGAGAGCACAATCTATCAGCCTGCCTTTGGCCTCTTTATTAGGCCCGCCTCTGAATACGCTTGTGGAAGACGGTTACCCCGTACACCAACGTTTTTGGCATGTGCCACACTTTCAAAGCTCAGGAACCACCCTCTTCCTCTCTTCTCTGACTGAACCTTGAAGTGGCCCTGATAGTTTGGAATCACATGGAGCAAGTTAGTTTTGGGATTTGATAGTTTGTTGAAGCCCGGCCGAAAAACCTTATCCTTTGCGGTACTTAAAATGTGTACTGCGGCGAGGCCGAAAGAAAGGCATTTTGGAAGTCTAAATGGAGAACTATCAGCCGATTGTTCCTGTTTTCGTCTCTGTGCTTCTTCCTGGCCGTCCAGCCGTCTTTTTGTGTCGTAAAGTCTGGTCTTTATGAGAAGGCACGTCTGCTCCGTTGCGTTAACTCGACCACATTTCGGACAGAAATAGGGGGAGGCAAAGTCTTTTTTTCGCTCAGCCTGCGTTTTCCTTACTTTCAAAAAAAAAAGAAAAAAAAGGTGAAAGGTAAGAAGTTTCGCGTGTTTGTCTGTGAAAAGACGGAATGCGTCTTTTAATAACACGTCGATCCCTGATGGCCGACTACGCCACATCCTGTTATTTTTTTGGTTTTCACTCTGCTCCCTCACTTCCCTTTAGGCATATTTGCTTCCTTTTCCGCCACTTTTTGCGGCTCTCCTCGTCATTCAGTTTCAGCTTGCTCAGCTTTTGTTGCAGAATTCTTGGTGGTGCCATTTCCTCTGGTTGGCAACTGGCTCACTGTGTAACGTCTACCACTCTTGTCCCTGAACTTCCTTGTGGGTTCACTTTCCAACCAAAAGATGGAGCGCTTCACGAATTTGCGTGTCATCCTTTCGCAGGGGCCATGCTAATCTTCTCTGTATCGATCCAATTTTAGTATATGTGCTGCCGTGGCGAGCACAATCTATCAGCCTGCCTTTGGCCTCTTTATTAGGCCCGCCTCTGAATACGCTTGTGGAAGACGGTTACCCCGTACACCAACGTTTTTGGCATGTGCCACACTTTCAAAGTTCAGGGACCACCCTCTTCCTCTCTTCTCTGACTGAACCTTGAAGTGGCCCTGATAGTTTGGAATCACATGGAGCAAGTTAGTTTCGGGATTTGATAGTTTGTTGAAGCCCGGCCGAAAAACCTTATCCTTTGCGGTACTTAAAATGTGTACTGCGGCGAGGCCGAAAGAAAGGCATTTTGGAAGTCTAAATGGAGAACTATCAGCCGATTGTTCCTGTTTCCGTCTCTGTGCTTCTTCCTGGCCGTCCAGCCGTCTTTTTGTGTCGTAAAGTCTGGTCTTTATGAGAAGGCACGTCTGCTCCGTTGCGTTAACTCGACCACATTTCGGACAGAAATAGGGGGAGGCAAAGTCTTTTTTTCGCTCAGCCTGCGTTTAACTTCATTTAAAAAAAAAAAAAAAAAAAGGTGAAAGGTAAGAAGTTTCGCGTGTTTGTCTGTGAAAAGACGGAATGCGTCTTTTAATAACACGTCGATCCCTGATGGCCGACTACGCCACATCCTGTTATTTTTCTGCTCCCTCACTGCCCTTTAGGCATACTTGCTTCCTTTTCCGCCACTTTTTGCGGCTCTCCTCGTCATTCAGTTTCAGCTTGCTCAGCTTTTATTGCAGACTTCTTGGTGGTGCCATTTCCTCTGGTTGGCAACTGGCTCACTGTGTAACGTCTACCACTCTTGTCCCTGAACTTCCTTGTGGGTTCACTTTCCAACCAAAAGATGGAGCGCTTCACGAATTTGCGTGTCATCCTTTCGCAGGGGCCATGCTAATCTTCTCTGTATCGATCCAATTTTAGTATATGTGCCTCCGTGGCGAGCACAATCTATCAGACTGCCTTTGGCCTCTTTATTAGGCCCGCCTCTGACCACGCTTGTGGAAGACGGTTACCCCGTACACCAACGTTTTTGGCATGTGCCACACTTTCAAAGTTCAGGGACCACCCTCTTCCTCTCTTCTCTGACTGAACCTTGAAGTGGCCCTGATAGTTTGGAATCACATGGAGCAAGTTAGTTTCGGGATTTGATAGTTTGTTGAAGCCCGGCCGAAAAACCTTATCCTTTGCGGTACTTAAAATGTGTACTGCGGCGAGGCCGAAAGAAAGGCATTTTGGAAGTCTAAATGGAGAACTATCAGCCGATTGTTCCTGTTTCCGTCTCTGTGCTTCTTCCTGGCCGTCCAGCCGTCTTTTTGTGTCGTAAAGTCTGGTCTTTATGAGAAGGCACGTCTGCTCCGTTGCGTTAACTCGACCACATTTCGGACAGAAATAGGGGGAGGCAAAGTCTTTTTTTCGCTCAGCCTGCGTTGAACTTCATTTAAAAAAAAAGAAAAAAAAAAAGGTGAAAGGTAAGAAGTTTCGCGTGTTTGTCTGTGAAAAGACGGAATGCGTCTTTTAATAACACGTCGATCCCTGATGGCCGACTACGCCACATCCTGTTATTTTTCTGCTCCCTCACTGCCCTTTAGGCATATTTGCTTCCTTTTCCGCCACTTTTTGCGGCTCTCCTCGTCATTCAGTTTCAGCTTGCTCAGCTTTTATTGCAGAATTCTTGGTGGTGCCATTTCCTCTGGTTGGCAACTGGCTCACTGTGTAACGTCTACCACTCTTGTCCCTGAACTTCCTTGTGGGTTCACTTTCCAACCAAAAGATGGAGCGCTTCACGAATTTGCGTGTCATCCTTTCGCAGGGGCCATGCTAATCTTCTCTGTATCGATCCAATTTTAGTATATGTGCTGCCGTGGCGAGCACAATCTATCAGCCTGCCTTTGGCCTCTTTATTAGGCCCGCCTCTGAATACGCTTGTGGAAGACGGTTACCCCGTACACCAACGTTTTTGGCATGTGCCACACTTTCAAAGCTCAGGAACCACCCTCTTCCTCTCTTCTCTGACTGAACCTTGAAGTGGCCCTGATAGTTTGGAATCACATGGAGCAAGTTAGTTTCGGGATTTGATAGTTTGTTGAAGCCCGGCCGAAAAACCTTATCCTTTGCGGTACTTAAAATGTGTACTGCGGCGAGGCCGAAAGAAAGGCATTTTGGAAGTCTAAATGGAGAACTATCAGCCGATTGTTCCTGTTTCCGTCTCTGTGCTTCTTCCTGGCCGTCCAGCCGTCTTTTTGTGTCGTAAAGTCTGGTCTTTATGAGAAGGCACGTCTGCTCCGTTGCGTTAACTCGACCACATTTCGGACAGAAATAGGGGGAGGCAAAGTCTTTTTTTCGCTCAGCCTGCGTTGAACTTCATTTAAAAAAAAAAAAAAAAAAAAAGGTGAAAGGTAAGAAGTTTCGCGTGTTTGTCTGTGAAAAGACGGAATGCGTCTTTTAATAACACGTCGATCCCTGATGGCCGACTACGCCACATCCTGTTATTTTTCTGCTCCCTCACTGCCCTTTAGGCATATTTGCTTCCTTTTCCGCCACTTTTTGCGGCTCTCCTCGTCATTCAGTTTCAGCTTGCTCAGCTTTTATTGCAGAATTCTTGGTGGTGCCATTTCCTCTGGTTGGCAACTGGCTCACTGTGTAACGTCTACCACTCTTGTCCCTGAACTTCCTTGTGGGTTCACTTTCCAACCAAAAGATGGAGCGCTTCACGAATTTGCGTGTCATCCTTTCGCAGGGGCCATGCTAATCTTCTCTGTATCGATCCAATTTTAGTATATGTGCTGCCGTGGCGAGCACAATCTATCAGCCTGCCTTTGGCCTCTTTATTAGGCCCGCCTCTGAATACGCTTGTGGAAGACGGTTACCCCGTACACCAACGTTTTTGGCATGTGCCACACTTTCAAAGCTCAGGAACCACCCTCTTCCTCTCTTCTCTGACTGAACCTTGAAGTGGCCCTGATAGTTTGGAATCACATGGAGCAAGTTAGTTTCGGGATTTGATAGTTTGTTGAAGCCCGGCCGAAAAACCTTATCCTTTGCGGTACTTAAAATGTGTACTGCGGCGAGGCCGAAAGAAAGGCATTTTGGAAGTCTAAATGGAGAACTATCAGCCGATTGTTCCTGTTTCCGTCTCTGTGCTTCTTCCTGGCCGTCCAGCCGTCTTTTTGTGTCGTAAAGTCTGGTCTTTATGAGAAGGCACATCTGCTCCGTTGCGTTAACTCGACCACATTTCGGACAGAAATAGGGGGAGGCAAAGTCTTTTTTTTGCTCAGCCTGCGTTTTCCTTACTTTCAAAAAAAAAAGGAAAAAAAAAGGTGAAAGGTAAGAAGTTTCGCGTGTTTGTCTGTGAAAAGACGGAATGCGTCTTTTAATAACACGTCGATCCCTGATGGCCGACTACGCCACATCCTGTTATTTTTTTGGTTTTCACTCTGCTCCCTCACTGCCCTTTAGGCATATTTGCTTACTTTGCCGCCACTTTTTGCGGCTCTCCTCGTCATTCAGTTTCAGCTTGCTCAGCTTTTATTGCAGACTTCTTGGTGGTGCCATTTCCTCTGGTTGGCAACTGGCTCACTGTGTAACGTCTACCACTCTTGTCCCTGAACTTCCTTGTGGGTTCACTTTCCAACCAAAAGATGGAGCGCTTCACGAATTTGCGTGTCATCCTTTCGCAGGGGCCATGCTAATCTTCTCTGTATCGATCCAATTTTAGTATATGTGCCGCCGTGGCGAGCACAATTTATCAGACTGCCTTTGGCCTCTTTATTAGGCCCGCCTCTGACCACGCTTGTGGAAGACGGTTACCCCGTACACCAACGTTTTTGGCATGTGCCACACTTTCAAAGCTCAGGAACCACCCTCTTCCTCTCTTCTCTGACTGAACCTTGAAGTGGCCCTGATAGTTTGGAATCACATGGAGCAAGTTAGTTTCGGGATTTGATAGTTTGTTGAAGCCCGGCCGAAAAACCTTATCCTTTGCGGTACTTAAAATGTGTACTGCGGCGAGGCCGAAAGAAAGGCATTTTGGAAGTCTAAATGGAGAACTATCAGCCGATTGTTCCTGTTTCCGTCTCTGTGCTTCTTCCTGGCCGTCCAGCCGTCTTTTTGTGTCGTAAAGTCTGGTCTTTATGAGAAGGCACGTCTGCTCCGTTGCGTGAACTCGACCACATTTCGGACAGAAATAGGGGGAGGCAAAGTATTTTTTTCGCTCAGCCTGCGTTTTCCTTACTTTCAAAAAAAAAAGAAAAAAGAAAAGGTGAAAGGTAAGAAGTTTCGCGTGTTTGTCTGTGAAAAGACGGAATGCGTCTTTTAATAACACGTCGATCCCTGATGGCCGACTACGCCACATCCTGTTATTTTTTTGGTTTTCACTCTGCTCCCTCACTGCCCTTTAGGCATATTTGCTTCCTTTTCCGCCACTTTTTGCGGCTCTCCTCGTCATTCAGTTTCAGCTTGCTCAGCTTTTATTGCAGACTTCTTGGTGGTGCCATTTCCTCTGGTTGGCAACTGGCTCACTGTGTAACGTCTTCCACTCTTGTCCCTGAACTTCCCTGTGGGTTCACTTTCCAACCAAAAGATGGAGCGCTTCACGAATTTGCGTGTCATCCTTTAGGGGCCATGCTAATCTTCTCTGTATCGATCCAATTTTAGTATATGTGCCGCCGTGGCGAGCACAATCTATCAGCCTGCCTTTGGCCTCTTTATTAGGCCCGCCTCTGACCACGCTTGTGGAAGACGGTTACCCCGTACACCAACGTTTTTGGCATGTGCCACACTTTCAAAGCTCAGGAACCACCCTCTTCCTCTCTTCTCTGACTGAACCTTGAAGTGGCCCTGATAGTTTGGAATCACATGGAGCAAGTTAGTTTCGGGATTTGATAGTTTGTTGAAGCCCGGCCGAAAAACCTTATCCTTTGCGGTACTCAAAATGTGTACTGCGGCGAGGCCGAAAGAAAGGCATTTTGGAAGTCTAAATGGAGAACTATCAGCCGATTGTTCCTGTTTCCGTCTCTGTGCTTCTTCCTGGCCGTCCAGCCGTCTTTTTGTGTCGTAAAGTCTGGTCTTTATGAGAAGGCACATCTGCTCCGTTGCGTTAACTCGACCACATTTCGGACAGAAATAGGGGGAGGCAAAGTCTTTTTTTTGCTCAGCCTGCGTTTTCCTTACTTTCAAAAAAAAAAGGAAAAAAAAAAGGTGAAAGGTAAGAAGTTTCGCGTGTTTGTCTGTGAAAAGACGGAATGCGTCTTTTAATAACACGTCGATCCCTGATGGCCGACTACGCCACATCCTGTTATTTTTTTGGTTTTCACTCTGCTCCCTCACTGCCCTTTAGGCATATTTGCATACTTTGCCGCCACTTTTTGCGGCTCTCCTCGTCATTCAGTTTCAGCTTGCTCAGCTTTTATTGCAGACTTCTTGGTGGTGCCATTTCCTCTGGTTGGCAACTGGCTCACTGTGTAACGTCTACCACTCTTGTCCCTGAACTTCCTTGTGGGTTCACTTTCCAACCAAAAGATGGAGCGCTTCACGAATTTGCGTGTCATCCTTTCGCAGGGGCCATGCTAATCTTCTCTGTATCGATCCAATTTTAGTATATGTGCCGACGTGGCGAGCACAATTTATCAGACTGCCTTTGGACTCTTTATTAGGCCCGCCTCTGACCACGCTTGTGGAAGACGGTTACCCCGTACACCAACGTTTTTGGCATGTGCCACACTTTCAAAGCTCAGGAACCACCCTCTTCCTCTCTTCTCTGACTGAACCTTGAAGTGGCCCTGATAGTTTGGAATCACATGGAGCAAGTTAGTTTCGGGATTTGATAGTTTGTTGAAGCCCGGCCGAAAAACCTTATCCTTTGCGGTACTTAAAATGTGTACTGCGGCGAGGCCGAAAGAAAGGCATTTTGGAAGTCTAAATGGAGAACTATCAGCCGATTGTTCCTGTTTCCGTCTCTGTGCTTCTTCCTGGCCGTCCAGCCGTCTTTTTGTGTCGTAAAGTCTGGTCTTTATGAGAAGGCACGTCTGCTCCGTTGCGTGAACTCGACCACATTTCGGACAGAAATAGGGGGAGGCAAAGTATTTTTTTCGCTCAGCCTGCGTTTTCCTTACTTTCAAAAAAAAAAGAAAAAAGAAAAGGTGAAAGGTAAGAAGTTTCGCGTGTTTGTCTGTGAAAAGACGGAATGCGTCTTTTAATAACACGTCGATCCCTGATGGCCGACTACGCCACATCCTGTTATTTTTTTGGTTTTCACTCTGCTCCCTCACTGCCCTTTAGGCATATTTGCTTCCTTTTCCGCAACTTTTTGCGGCTCTCCTCGTCATTCAGTTTCAGCTTGCTCAGCTTTTATTGCAGACTTCTTAGTGGTGCCATTTCCTCTGGTTGGCAACTGGCTCACTGTGTAACGTCTACCACTCTTGTCCCTGAACTTCCTTGTGGGTTCACTTTCCAACCAAAAGATGGAGCGCTTCACGAATTTGCGTGTCATCCTTTCGCAGGGGCCATGCTAATCTTCTCTGTATCGATCCAATTTTAGTATATGTGCCGCCGTGGCGAGCACAATTTATCAGCCTGCCTTTGGCCTCTTTATTAGGCCCGCCTCTGACCACGCTTGTGGAAGACGGTTACCCTGTACACCAACGTTTTTGGCATGTGCCACACGTTCAAAGCTCAGGAACCACCCTCTTCCTCTCTTCTCTGACTGAACCTTGAAGTGGCCCTGATAGTTTGGAATCACATGGAGCAAGTTAGTTTCGGGATTTGATAGTTTGTTGAAGCCCGGCCGAAAAACCTTATCCTTTGCGGTACTTAAAATGTGTACTGCGGCGAGGCCGAAAGAAAGGCATTTTGGAAGTCTAAATGGAGAACTATCAGCCGATTGTTCCTGTTTCCGTCTCTGTGCTTCTTCCTGGCCGTCCAGCCGTCTTTTTGTGTCGTAAAGTCTGGTCTTTATGAGAAGGCACATCTGCTACGTTGCGTTAACTCGACCACATTTCGGACAGAAATAGGGGGAGGCAAAGTCTTTATTTTGCTCAGCCTGCGTTTTCCTTACTTTCAAAAAAAAAGGAAAAAAAAAAGGTGAAAGGTAAGAAGTTTCGCGTGTTTGTCTGTGAAAAGACGGAATGCGTCTTTTAATAACACGTCGATCCCTGATGGCCGACTACGCCAAATCCTGTTATTTTTTTGGTTTTCACTCTGCTCCCTCACTGCCCTTTAGGCATATTTGCTTACTTTTCCGCCACTTTTTGCGCCTCTCCTCGTCATTCAGTTTCAGCTTTTATTGCAGACTTATTGGTGGTGCCATTTCCTCTGGTTGGCAACTGGCTCACTGTGTAACGTCTACCACTCTTGTCCCTGAACTTCCTTGTGGGTTCACTTTCCAACCAAAAGATGGAGCGCTTCACGAATTTGCGTGTCATCCTTTCGCAGGGGCCATGCTAATCTTCTCTGTATCGATCCAATTTTAGTATATGTGCCGCCGTGGCGAGCACAATCTATCAGCCTGCCTTTGGCCTCTTTATTAGGCCCGCCTCTGACCACGCTTGTGGAAGACGGTTACCCCTTACACCAACATTTTTGGCATGTGCCACACTTTCAAAGCTCAGGAACCACCCTCTTCCTCTCTTCTCTGACTGAACCTTGAAGTGGCCCTGATAGTTTGGAATCACATGGAGCAAGTTAGTTTCGGGATTTGATAGTTTGTTGAAGCCCGGCCGAAAAACCTTATCCTTTGCGGTACTTAAAATGTGTACTGCGGCGAGGCCGAAAGAAAGGCATTTTGGAAGTCTAAATGGAGAACTATCAGCCGATTGTTCCTGTTTCCGTCTCTGTGCTTCTTCCTGGCCGTACAGCCGTCTTTTTGTGTCGTAAAGTCTGGTCTTTATGAGAAGGCACGTCTGCTCCGTTGCGTTAACTCGACCACATTTCGGATAGAAATAGGGGGAGGCAAAGTCTTTTTTTTGCTCAGCCTGCGTTTTCCTTACTTTCAAAAAAAAAAGAAAAAAAAAAAGGTGAAAGGTAAGATGTTTCGCGTGTTTGTCTGTGAAAAGACGGAATGCGTCTTTTAATAACACGTCGATCCCTGATGGCCGACTACGCCACATCCTGTTATTTTTTTGGTTTTCACTCTGCTCCCTCACTGCCCTTTAGGCATATTTGCTTCCTTTTCCGCAACTTTTTGCGGCTCTCCTCGTCATTCAGTTTCAGCTTGCTCAGCTTTTATTGCAGACTTCTTGGTGGTGCCATTTCCTCTGGTTGGCAACTGGCTCACTGTGTAACGTCTTCCACTCTTGTCCCTGAACTTCCTTGTGGGTTCACTTTCCAACCAAAAGATGGAGCGCTTCACGAATTTGCGTGTCATCCTTTCGCAGGGGCCATGCTAATCTTCTCTGTATCGATCCAATTTTAGTATATGTGCCGCCGTGGCGAGCACAATCTATCAGCCTGCCTTTGGCCTCTTTATTAGGCCCGCCTCTGACCACGCTTGTGGAAGACGGTTACCCTGTACACCAACGTTTTTGGCATGTGCCACACGTTCAAAGCTCAGGAACCACCCTCTTCCTCTCTTCTCTGACTGAACCTTGAAGTGGCCCTGATAGTTTGGAATCACATGGAGCAAGTTAGTGTCGGGATTTGATAGTTTGTTGAAGCCCGGCCGAAAAACCTTATCCTTTGCGGTACTTAAAATGTGTACTGCGGCGAGGCCGAAAGAAAGGCATTTTGGAAGTCTAAATGGAGAACTATCAGCCGATTGTTCCTGTTTCCGTCTCTGTGCTTCTTCCTGGCCGTCCAGCCGTCTTTTTGTGTCGTAAAGTCTGGTCTTTATGAGAAGGCACATCTGCTCCGTTGCGTTAACTCGACCACATTTCGGACAGAAATAGGGGGAGGCAAAGTCTTTTTTTTGCTCAGCCTGCGTTTTCCTTACTTTCAAAAAAAAAAGGGGAAAAAAAAGGTGAAAGGTAAGAAGTTTCGCGTGTTTGTCTGTGAAAAGACGGAATGCGTCTTTTAATAACACGTCGATCCCTGATGGCCGACTACGCCACATCCTGTTATTTTTTTGGTTTTCACTCTGCTCCCTCACTGCCCTTTAGGCATATTTGCTTACTTTGCCGCCACTTTTTGCGGCTCTCCTCGTCATTCAGTTTCAGCTTGCTCAGCTTTTATTGCAGACTTCTTGGTGGTGCCATTTCCTCTGGTTGGCAACTGGCTCACTGTGTAACGTCTACCACTCTTGTCCCTGAACTTCCTTGTGGGTTCACTTTCCAACTAAAAGATGGAGCGCTTCACGAATTTGCGTGTCATCCTTTCGCAGGGGCCATGCTAATCTTCTCTGTATCGATCCAATTTTAGTATATGTGCCGCCATGGCGAGCACAATCTATCAGCCTGCCTTTGGCCTCTTTATTAGGCCCGCCTCTGACCACGCTTGTGGAAGACGGTTACCCCGTACACCAATGTTTTTGGCATGTGCCACACTTTCAAAGCTCAGGAACCACCCTCTTCCTCTCTTCTCTGACTGAACCTTGAAGTGGCCCTGATAGTTTGGAATCACATGGAGCAAGTTAGTTTCGGGATTTGATAGTTTGTTGAAGCCCGGCCGAAAAACCTTATCCTTTGCGGTACTTAAAATGTGTACTGCGGCGAGGCCGAAAGAAAGGCATTTTGGAAGTCTAAATGGAGAACTATCAGCCGATTGTTCCTGTTTCCGTCTCTGTGCTTCTTCCTGGCCGTCCAGCCGTCTTTTTGTGTCGTAAAGTCTGGTCTTTATGAGAAGGCACGTCTGCTCCGTTGCGTGAACTCGACCACATTTCGGACAGAAATAGGGGGAGGCAAAGTATTTTTTTCGCTCAGCCTGCGTTTTCCTTACTTTCAAAAAAAAAAGAAAAAAGAAAAGGTGAAAGGTAAGAAGTTTCGCGTGTTTGTCTGTGAAAAGACGGAATGCGTCTTTTAATAACACGTCGATTCCTGATGGCCGACTACGCCACATCCTGTTATTTTTTTGGTTTTCACTCTGCTCCCTCACTGCCCTTTAGGCATATTTGCTTACTTTTCCGCCACTTTTTGCGGCTCTCCTCGTCATTCAGTTTCAGCTTGCTCAGCTTTTATTGCAGACTTCTTGTTGGTGCCATTTCCTCTGGTTGGCAACTGGCTCACTGTGTAACGTCTACCACTCTTGTCCCTGAACTTCCTTGTGGGTTCACTTTCCAACCAAAAGATGGAGCGCTTCACGAATTTGCGTGTCATCCTTTCGCAGGGGCCATGCTAATCTTCTCTGTATCGATCCAATTTTAGTATATGTGCCGCCGTGGCGAGCACAATCTATCAGCCTGCCTTTCGCCTCTTTATTAGGCCCGCCTCTGACCACGCTTGTGGAAGACGGTTACCCCGTACACCAACGTTTTTGGCATGTGCCACACTTTCAAAGCTCAGGAACCACCCTCTTCCTCTCTTCTCTGACTGAACCTTGAAGTGGCCCTGATAGTTTGGAATCACATGGAGCAAGTTAGTTTCGGGATTTGATAGTTTGTTGAAGCCCGGCCGAAAAACCTTATCCTTTGCGGTACTTAAAATGTGTACTGCGGCGAGGCCGAAAGAAAGGCATTTTGGAAGTCTAAATGGAGAACTATCAGCCGATTGTTCCTGTTTCCGTCTCTGTGCTTCTTCCTGGCCGTCCAGCCGTCTTTTTGTGTCGTAAAGTCTGGTCTTTATGAGAAGGCACGTCTGCTCCGTTGCGTTAACTCGACCACATTTCGGACAGAAATAGGGGGAGGCAAAGTATTTTTTTCGCTTAGCCTGCGTTTTCCTTACTTTAAAAAAAAAAAAAAAAAGAAAAGGTGAAAGGTAAGAAGTTTCGCGTGTTTGTCTGTGAAAAGACGGAATGCGTCTTTTAATAACACGTCGATCCCTGATGGCCGACTACGCCACATCCTGTTATTTTTTTGGTTTTCACTCTGCTCCCTCACTGCCCTTTAGGCATATTTGCTTACTTTTCCGCCACTTTTTGCGGCTCTCCTCGTCATTCAGTTTCAGCTTTTATTGCAGACTTCTTGGTGGTGCCATTTCCTCTGGTTGGCAACTGGCTCACTGTGTAACGTCTACCACTCTTGTCCCTGAACTTCCTTGTGGGTTCACTTTCCAACCAAAAGATGGAGCGCTTCACGAATTTGCGTGTCATCCTTTCGCAGGGGCCATGCTAATCTTCTCTGTATCGATCCAATTTTAGTATATGTGCCGCCGGGGCAAGCACAATCTATCAGCCTGCCTTTGGCCTCTTTATTAGGCCCGCCTCTGACCACGCTTGTGGAAGACGGTTACCCCTTACACCAACATTTTTGGCATGTGCCACACTTTCAAAGCTCAGGAACCACCCTCTTCCTCTCTTCTCTGACTGAACCTTGAAGTGGCCCTGATAGTTTGGAATCACATGGAGCAAGTTAGTTTCGGGATTTGATAGTTTGTTGAAGCCCGGCCGAAAAACCTTATCCTTTGCGGTACTTAAAATGTGTACTGCGGCGAGGCCGAAAGAAAGGCATTTTGGAAGTCTAAATGGAGAACTATCAGCCGATTGTTCCTGTTTCCGTCTCTGTGCTTCTTCCTGGCCGTCCAGCCGTCTTTTTGTGTCGTAAAGTCTGGTCTTTATGAGAAGGCACGTCTGCTCCGTTGCGTTAACTCGACCACATTTTGGACAGAAATAGGGGGAGGCAAAGTCTTTTTTTCGCTCAGCCTCCGTTTTCCTTCATTTCCAAAAAAAAAAAAAAAAAGTGAAAGGTAAGAAGTTTCGCGTGTTTGTCTGTGAAAAGACGGAATGCGTCTTTTAATAACACGTCGATCCCTGATGGCAGACTACGCCACATCCTGTTATTTTTTTGGTTTTCACTCTGCTCCCTCACTGCCCTTTAGGCATATTTGCTTACTTTTCCGCCACTTTTTGCGGCTCTCCTCGTCATTCAGTTTCAGCTTGCTCAGCTTTTATTGCAGACTTCTTGGTGGTGCCATTTCCTCTGGTTGGCAACTGGCTCACTGTGTAACGTCTTCCACTCTTGTCCCTGAACTTCCTTGTGGGTTCACTTTCCAACCAAAAGATGGAGCGCTTCACGAATTTGCGTGTCATCCTTTCGCAGGGGCCATGCTAATCTTCTCTGTATCGATCCAATTTTAGTATATGTGCCGCCGGGGCAAGCACAATCTATCAGCCTGCCTTTGGCCTCTTTATTAGGCCCGCCTCTGACCACGCTTGTGGAAGACGGTTACCCCGTACACCAACGTTTTTGGCATGTGCCACACTTTCAAAGCTCAGGAACCACCCTCTTCCTCTCTTCTCTGACTGAACCTTGAAGTGGCCCTGATAGTTTGGAAACACATGGAGCAAGTTAGTTTCGGGATTTGATAGCTTGTTGAAGCCCGGCCGAAAAACCTTATCCTTTGCGGTACTTAAAATGTGTACTGCGGCGAGGCCGAAAGAAAGGCATTTTGGAAGTCTAAATGGAGAACTATCAGCCGATTGTTCCTGTTTCCGTCTCTGTGCTTCTTCCTGGCCGTCCAGCCGTCTTTTTGTGTCGTAAAGTCTGGTCTTTATGAGAAGGCACATCTGCTCCGTTGAATTAACTCGACCACATTTCGGACAGAAATAGGGGGAGGCAAAGTCTTTTTTTTGCTCAGCCTGCGTTTTCCTTACTTTAAAAAAAAAAAGGAAAAAAAAAAGGTGAAAGGTAAGAAGTTTTGCGTGTTTGTCTGTGAAAAGACGGAATGCGTCTTTTAATAACACGTCGATCCCTGATGGCCGACTACGCCACATCCTGTTATTTTTTTGGTTTTCACTCTGCTCCCTCACTGCCCTTTAGGCATATTTGCTTACTTTGCCGCCACTTTTTGCGGCTCTCCTCGTCATTCAGTTTCAGCTTGCTCAGCTTTTATTGCAGACTTCTTGGTGGTGCCATTTCCTCTGGTTGGCAACTGGCTCACTGTGTAACGTCTACCACTCTTGTCCCTGAACTTCCTTGTGGGTTCACTTTCCAACCAAAAGATGGAGCGCTTCACGAATTTGCGTGTCATCCTTTCGCAGGGGCCATGCTAATCTTCTCTGTATCGATCCAATTTTAGTATATGCTCCGCCATGGCGAGCACAATCTATCAGCCTGCCTTTGGCCTCTTTATTAGGCCCGCCTCTGACCACGCTTGTGGAAGACGGTTACCCCTTACACCAACATTTTTGGCATGTGCCACACTTTCAAAGCTCAGGAACCACCCTCTTCCTCTCTTCTCTGACTGAACCTTGAAGTGGCCCTGATAGTTTGGAATCACATGGAGCAAGTTAGTTTCGGGATTTGATAGTTTGTTGAAGCCCGGCCGAAAAACCTTATCCTTTGCGGTACTCAAAATGTGTACTGCGGCGAGGCCGAAAGAAAGGCATTTTGGAAGTCTAAATGGAGAACTATCAGCCGATTGTTCCTGTTTCCGTCTCTGTGCTTCTTCCTGGCCGTCCAGCCGTCTTTTTGTGTCGTAAAGTCTGGTCTTCATGAGAAGGCACGTCTGCTCCGTTGCGTTAACTCGACCACATTTTGGACAGAAATAGGGGGAGGCAAAGTCTTTTTTTCGCTCAGCCTGCGTTTTCCTTCATTTCCAAAAAAAAAAAAAAAAGTGAAAGGTAAGAAGTTTCGCGTGTTTGTCTGTGAAAAGACGGAATGCGTCTTTTAATAACACGTCGATCCCTGATGGCCGACTACGCCACATCCTGTTATTTTTTTGGTTTTCACTCTGCTCCCTCACTGCCCTTTAGGCATATTTGCTTACTTTTCCGCCACTTTTTGCGGCTCTCCTCGTCATTCAGTTTCAACTTGCTCAGCTTTTATTGCAGACTTCTTGGTGGTGCCATTTCCTCTGGTTGGCAACTGGCTCACTGTGTAACGTCTACCACTCTTGTCCCTGAACTTCCTTGTGGGTTCACTTTCCAACCAAAAGATGGAGCGCTTCACGAATTTGCGTGTCATCCTTTCGCAGGGGCCATGCTAATCTTCTCTGTATCGATCCAATTTTAGTATATGTGCCGCCGCGGCGAGCACAATCTATCAGACTGCCTTTGGCCTCTTTATTAGGCCCGCCTCTGACCACGCTTGTGGAAGACGGTTACCCCGTACACCAACGTTTTTGGCATGTGCCACACTTTCAAAGCTCAGGAACCACCCTCTTCCTCTCTTCTCTGACTGAACCTTGAAGTGGCCCTGATAGTTTGGAATCACATGGAGCAAGTTAGTTTCGGGATTTGATAGTTTGTTGAAGCCCGGCCGAAAAACCTTATCCTTTGCGGTACTCAAAATGTGTACTGCGGCGAGGCCGAAAGAAAGGCATTTTGGAAGTCTAAATGGAGAACTATCAGCCGATTGTTCCTGTTTCCGTCTCTGTGCTTCTTCCTGGCCGTCCAGCCGTCTTTTTGTGTCGTAAAGTCTGGTCTTCATGAGAAGGCACGTCTGCTCCGTTGCGTTAACTCGACCACATTTTGGACAGAAATAGGGGGAGGCAAAGTCTTTTTTTCGCTCAGCCTGCGTTTTCCTTCATTTCCAAAAAAAAAAAAAAAAGTGAAAGGTAAGAAGTTTCGCGTGTTTGTCTGTGAAAAGACGGAATGCGTCTTTTAATAACACGTCGATCCCTGATGGCCGACTACGCCACATCCTGTTATTTTTTTGGTTTTCACTCTGCTCCCTCACTGCCCTTTAGGCATATTTGCTTACTTTTCCGCCACTTTTTGCGGCTCTCCTCGTCATTCAGTTTCAGCTTGCTCAGCTTTTATTGCAGACTTCTTGGTGGTGCCATTTCCTCTGGTTGGCAACTGGCTCACTGTGTAACGTCTACCACTCTTGTCCCTGAACTTCCTTGTGGGTTCACTTTCCAACCAAAAGATGGAGCGCTTCACGAATTTGCGTGTCATCCTTTCGCAGGGGCCATGCTAATCTTCTCTGTATCGATCCAATTTTAGTATATGTGCCGCCGCGGCGAGCACAATCTATCAGACTGCCTTTGGCCTCTTTATTAGGCCCGCCTCTGACCACGCTTGTGGAAGACGGTTACCCCGTACACCAACGTTTTTGGCATGTGCCACACTTTCAAAGCTCAGGAACCACCCTCTTCCTCTCTTCTCTGACTGAACCTTGAAGTGGCCCTGATAGTTTGGAATCACATGGAGCAAGTTAGTTTCGGGATTTGATAGTTTGTTGAAGCCCGGCCGAAAAACCTTATCCTTTGCGGTACTTAAAATGTGTACTGCGGCGAGGCCGAAAGAAAGGCATTTTGGAAGTCTAAATGGAGAACTATCAGCCGATTGTTCCTGTTTCCGTCTCTGTGCTTCTTCCTGGCCGTCCAGCCGTCTTTTTGTGTCGTAAAGTCTGGTCTTTATGAGAAGGCACGTCTGCTCCGTTGCGTTAACTCGACCACATTTTGGACAGAAATATGGGGAGGCAAAGTCTTTTTTTCGCTCAGCCTGCGTTTTCCTTCATTTCCAAAAAAAAAAAAAAAAAGTGAAAGGTAAGAAGTTTCGCGTGTTTGTCTGTGAAAAGACGGAATGCGTCTTTTAATAACACGTCGATCCCTGATGGCCGACTACGCCACATCCTGTTATTTTTTTGGTTTTCACTCTGCTCCCTCACTGCCCTTTAGGCATATTTGCTTACTTTGCCGCCACTTTTTGCGGCTCTCCTCGTCATTCAGTTTCAGCTTGCTCAGCTTTTATTGCAGACTTCTTGGTGGTGCCATTTCCTCTGGTTGGCAACTGGCTCACTGTGTAACGTCTACCACTCTTGTCCCTGAACTTCCTTGTGGGTTCACTTTCCAACCAAAAGATGGAGCGCTTCACGAATTTGCGTGTCATCCTTTCGCAGGGGCCATGCTAATCTTCTCTGTATCGATCCAATTTTAGTATATGCGCCGCCATGGCGAGCACAATCTATCAGCCTGCCTTTGGCCTCTTTATTAGGCCCGCCTCTGACCACGCTTGTGGAAGACGGTTACCCCTTACACCAACATTTTTGGCATGTGCCACACTTTCAAAGCTCAGGAACCACCCTCTTCCTCTCTTCTCTGACTGAACCTTGAAGTGGCCCTGATAGTTTGGAATCACATGGAGCAAGTTAGTTTCGGGATTTGATAGTTTGTTGAAGCCCGGCCGAAAAACCTTATCCTTTGCGGTACTTAAAATGTGTACTGCGGCGAGGCCGAAAGAAAGGCATTTTGGAAGTCTAAATGGAGAACTATCAGCCGATTGTTCCTGTTTCCGTCTCTGTGCTTCTTCCTGGCCGTCCAGCCGTCTTTTTGTGTCGTAAAGTCTGGTCTTTATGAGAAGGCACATCTGCTCCGTTGAATTAACTCGACCACATTTCGGACAGAAATAGGGGGAGGCAAAGTCTTTTTTTTGCTCAGCCTGCGTTTTCCTTCATTTCCAAAAAAAAAAAAAAAAGTGAAAGGTAAGAAGTTTCGCGTGTTTGTCTGTGAAAAGACGGAATGCGTCTTTTAATAACACGTCGATTCCTGATGGCCGACTACGCCACATCCTGTTATTTTTTTGGTTTTCACTCTGCTCCCTCACTGCCCTTTAGGCATATTTGCTTACTTTTCCGCCACTTTTTGCGGCTCTCCTCGTCATTCAGTTTCAGCTTGCTCAGCTTTTATTGCAGACTTCTTGGTGGTGCCATTTCCTCTGGTTGGCAACTGGCTCACTGTGTAACGTCTACCACTCTTGTCCCTGAACTTCCTTGTGGGTTCACTTTCCAACCAAAAGATGGAGCGCTTCACGAATTTGCGTGTCATCCTTTCGCAGGGGCCATGCTAATCTTCTCTGTATCGATCCAATTTTAGTATATGTGCCGCCGTGGCGAGCACAATCTATCAGCCTGCCTTTGGCCTCTTTATTAGGCCCGCCTCTGACCACGCTTGTGGAAGACGGTTACCCCGTACACCAACGTTTTTGGCATGTGCCACACTTTCAAAGCTCAGGAACCACCCTCTTCCTCTCTTCTCTGACTGAACCTTGAAGTGGCCCTGATAGTTTGGAATCACATGGAGCAAGTTAGTTTCGGGATTTGATAGTTTGTTGAAGCCCGGCCGAAAAACCTTATCCTTTGCGGTACTTAAAATGTGTACTGCGGCGAGGCCGAAAGAAAGGCATTTTGGAAGTCTAAATGGAGAACTATCAGCCGATTGTTCCTGTTTCCGTCTCTGTGCTTCTTCCTGGCCGTCCAGCCGTCTTTTTGTGTCGTAAAGTCTGGTCTTTATGAGAAGGCACGTCTGCTCCGTTGCGTTAACTCGACCACATTTCGGACAGAAATAGGGGGAGGCAAAGTCTTTTTTTCGCTCAGCCTGCGTTTTCCTTCATTTCAAAAGAAAAATAAAAAAAAAGGTGAAAGGTAAGAAGTTTCGCGTGTTTGTCTGTGAAAAGACGGAATGCGTCTTTTAATAACACGTCGATTCCTGATGGCCGACTACGCCACATCCTGTTATTTTTTTGGTTTTCACTCTGCTCCCTCACTGCCCTTTAGGCATATTTGCTTACTTTTCCGCCACTTTTTGCGGCTCTCCTCGTCATTCAGTTTCAGCTTGCTCAGCTTTTATTGCAGACTTCTTGGTGGTGCCATTTCCTCTGGTTGGCAACTGGCTCACTGTGTAACGTCTACCACTCTTGTCCCTGAACTTCCTTGTGGGTTCACTTTCCAACCAAAAGATAGAGCGCTTCACGAATTTGCGTGTCATCCTTTCGCAGGGGCCATGCTAATCTTCTCTGTATCGATCCAATTTTAGTATATGTGCCACCATGGCGAGCACAATCTATCAGCCTGCCTTTGGCCTCTTTATTAGGCCCGCCTCTGACCACGCTTGTGGAAGACGGTTACCCCGTACACCAACGTTTTTGGCATGTGCCACACTTTCAAAGCTCAGGAACCACCCTCTTCCTCTCTTCTCTGACTGAACCTTGAAGTGGCCCTGATAGTTTGGAATCACATGGAGCAAGTTAGTTTCGGGATTTGATAGTTTGTTGAAGCCCGGCCGAAAAACCTTATCCTTTGCGGTACTTAAAATGTGTACTGCGGCGAGGCCGAAAGAAAGGCATTTTGGAAGTCTAAATGGAGAACTATCAGCCGATTGTTCCTGTTTCCGTCTCTGTGCTTCTTCCTGGCCGTCCAGCCGTCTTTTTGTGTCGTAAAGTCTGGTCTTTATGAGAAGGCACGTCTGCTCCGTTGCGTTAACTCGACCACATTTCGGACAGAAATAGGGGGAGGCAAAGTCTTTTTTTCGCTCAGCCTGCGTTTTCCTTATTTTCAAAAAAAAAAGAAAAAAAAAAAGGTGAAAGGTAAGAAGTTTCGCGTGTTTGTCTGTGAAAAGACGGAATGCGTCTTTTAATAACACGTCGATCCCTGATGGCCGACTACGCCACATCCTGTTATTTTTTTGGTTTTCACTCTGCTCCCTCACTGCCCTTTAGGCATATTTGCTTACTTTTCCGCCACTTTTTGCGGCTCTCCTCGTCATTCAGTTTCAGCTTTTATTGCAGACTTCTTGGTGGTGCCATTTCCTCTGGTTGGCAACTGGCTCACTGTGTAACGTCTACCACTCTTGTCCCTGAACTTCCTTGTGGGTTCACTTTCCAACCAAAAGATGGAGCGCTTCACGAATTTGCGTGTCATCCTTTCGCAGGGGCCATGCTAATCTTCTCTGTATCGATCCAATTTTAGTATATGTGCCGCCGTGGCGAGCACAATCTATCAGCCTGCCTTTGGCCTCTTTATTAGGCCCGCCTCTGACCACGCTTGTGGAAGACGGTTACCCCGTACACCAACGTTTTTGGCATGTGCCACACTTTCAAAGCTCAGGAACCACCCTCTTCCTCTCTTCTCTGACTGAACCTTGAAGTGGCCCTGATAGTTTGGAATCACATGGAGCAAGTTAGTTTCGGGATTTGATAGTTTGTTGAAGCCCGGCCGAAAAACCTTATCCTTTGCGGTACTTAAAATGTGTACTGCGGCGAGGCCGAAAGAAAGGCATTTTGGAAGTCTAAATGGAGAACTATCAGCCGATTGTTCCTGTTTCCGTCTCTGTGCTTCTTCCTGGCCGTCCAGCCGTCTTTTTGTGTCGTAAAGTCTGGTCTTTATGAGAAGGCACGTCTGCTCCGTTGCGTTAACTCGACCACATTTCGGACAGAAATAGGGGGAGGCAAAGTCTTTTTTTCGCTCAGCCTGCGTTTTCCTTCATTTCAAAAGAAAAATTAAAAAAAAGGTGAAAGGTAAGAAGTTTCGCGTGTTTGTCGGTGAAAAGACGGAATGCGTCTTTTAATAACACGTCGATTCCTGATGGCCGACTACGCCACATCCTGTTATTTTTTTGGTTTTCACTCTGCTCCCTCACTGCCCTTTAGGCATATTTGCTTACTTTTCCGCCACTTTTTGCGGCTCTCCTCGTCATTCAGTTTCAGCTTTTATTGCAGACTTCTTGGTGGTGCCATTTCCTCTGGTTGGCAACTGGCTCACTGTGTAACGTCTACCACTCTTGTCCCTGAACTTCCTTGTGGGTTCACTTTCCAACCAAAAGATGGAGCGCTTCACGAATTTGCGTGTCATCCTTTCGCAGGGGCCATGCTAATCTTCTCTGTATCGATCCAATTTTAGTATATGTGCCGCCGTGGCGAGCACAATCTATCAGCCTGCCTTTGGCCTCTTTATTAGGCCCGCCTCTGACCACGCTTGTGGAAGACGGTTACCCCGTACACCAATGTTTTTGGCATGTGCCACACTTTCAAAGCTCAGGAACCACCCTCTTCCTCTCTTCTCTGACTGAACCTTGAAGTGGCCCTGATAGTTTGGAATCACATGGAGCAAGTTAGTTTCGGGATTTGATAGTTTGTTGAAGCCCGGCCGAAAAACCTTATCCTTTGCGGTACTTAAAATGTGTACTGCGGCGAGGCCGAAAGAAAGGCATTTTGGAAGTCTAAATGGAGAACTATCAGCCGATTGTTCCTGTTTCCGTCTCTGTGCTTCTTCCTGGCCGTCCAGCCGTCTTTTTGTGTCGTAAAGTCTGGTCTTTATGAGAAGGCACGTCTGCTCCGTTGCGTTAACTCGACCACATTTCGGACAGAAATAGGGGGAGGCAAAGTCTTTTTTTCGCTCAGCCTGCGTTTTCCTTCATTTCAAAAGAAAAATTAAAAAAAAGGTGAAAGGTAAGAAGTTTCGCGTGTTTGTCTGTGAAAAGACGGAATGCGTCTTTTAATAACACGTCGATTCCTGATGGCCGACTACGCCACATCCTGTTATTTTTTTGGTTTTCACTCTGCTCCCTCACTGCCCTTTAGGCATATTTGCTTACTTTTCCGCCACTTTTTGCGGCTCTCCTCGTCATTCAGTTTCAGCTTTTATTGCAGACTTCTTGGTGGTGCCATTTCCTCTGGTTGGCAACTGGCTCACTGTGTAACGTCTACCACTCTTGTCCCTGAACTTCCTTGTGGGTTCACTTTCCAACCAAAAGATGGAGCGCTTCACGAATTTGCGTGTCATCCTTTCGCAGGGGCCATGCTAATCTTCTCTGTATCGATCCAATTTTAGTATATGTGCCGCCGTGGCGAGCACAATCTATCAGCCTGCCTTTGGCCTCTTTATTAGGCCCGCCTCTGACCACGCTTGTGGAAGACGGTTACCCCGTACACCAACGTTTTTGGCATGTGCCACACTTTCAAAGCTCAGGAACCACCCTCTTCCTCTCTTCTCTGACTGAACCTTGAAGTGGCCCTGATAGTTTGGAATCACATGGAGCAAGTTAGTTTCGGGATTTGATAGTTTGTTGAAGCCCGGCCGAAAAACCTTATCCTTTGCGGTACTTAAAATGTGTACTGCGGCGAGGCCGAAAGAAAGGCATTTTGGAAGTCTAAATGGAGAACTATCAGCCGATTGTTCCTGTTTCCGTCTCTGTGCTTCTTCCTGGCCGTCCAGCCGTCTTTTTGTGTCGTAAAGTCTGGTCTTTATGAGAAGGCACGTCTGCTCCGTTGCGTTAACTCGACCACATTTCGGACAGAAATAGGGGGAGGCAAAGTCATTTTTTCGCTCAGCCTGCGTTTTCCTTCATTTCAAAAGAAAAATAAAAAAAAAGGTGAAAGGTAAGAAGTTTCGCGTGTTTGTCTGTGAAAAGACGGAATGCGTCTTTTAATAACACGTCGATTCCTGATGGCCGACTACGCCACATCCTGTTATTTTTTTGGTTTTCACTCTGCTCCCTCACTGCCCTTTAGGCATATTTGCTTACTTTTCCGCCACTTTTTGCGGCTCTCCTCGTCATTCAGTTTCAGCTTTTATTGCAGACTTCTTGGTGGTGCCATTTCCTCTGGTTGGCAACTGGCTCACTGTGTAACGTCTACCACTCTTGTCCCTGAACTTCCTTGTGGGTTCACTTTCCAACCAAAAGATGGAGCGCTTCACGAATTTGCGTGTCATCCTTTCGCAGGGGCCATGCTAATCTTCTCTGTATCGATCCAATTTTAGTATATGTGCCGCCGTGGCGAGCACAATCTATCAGCCTGCCTTTGGCCTCTTTATTAGGCCCGCCTCTGACCACGCTTGTGGAAGACGGTTACCCCGTACACCAACGTTTTTGGCATGTGCCACACTTTCAAAGCTCAGGAACCACCCTCTTCCTCTCTTCTCTGACTGAACCTTGAAGTGGCCCTGATAGTTTGGAATCACATGGAGCAAGTTAGTTTCGGGATTTGATAGTTTGTTGAAGCCCGGCCGAAAAACCTTATCCTTTGCGGTACTTAAAATGTGTACTGCGGCGAGGCCGAAAGAAAGGCATTTTGGAAGTCTAAATGGAGAACTATCAGCCGATTGTTCCTGTTTCCGTCTCTGTGCTTCTTCCTGGCCGTCCAGCCGTCTTTTTGTGTCGTAAAGTCTGGTCTTTATGAGAAGGCACGTCTGCTCCGTTGCGTTAACTCGACCACATTTCGGACAGAAATAGGGGGAGGCAAAGTCTTTTTTTCGCTCAGCCTGCGTTTTCCTTCATTTCAAAAGAAAAATAAAAAAAAAGGTGAAAGGTAAGAAGTTTCGCGTGTTTGTCTGTGAAAAGACGGAATGCGTCTTTTAATAACACGTCGATTCCTGATGGCCGACTACGCCACATCCTGTTATTTTTTTGGTTTTCACTCTGCTCCCTCACTGCCCTTTAGGCATATTTGCTTACTTTTCCGCCACTTTTTGCGGCTCTCCTCGTCATTCAGTTTCAGCTTTTATTGCAGACTTCTTGGTGGTGCCATTTCCTCTGGTTGGCAACTGGCTCACTGTGTAACGTCTACCACTCTTGTCCCTGAACTTCCTTGTGGGTTCACTTTCCAACCAAAAGATGGAGCGCTTCACGAATTTGCGTGTCATCCTTTCGCAGGGGCCATGCTAATCTTCTCTGTATCGATCCAATTTTAGTATATGTGCCGCCTTGGCGAGCACAATCTATCAGCCTGCCTTTGGCCTCTTTATTAGGCCCGCCTCTGACCACGCTTGTGGAAGACGGTTACCCCGTACACCAAAGTTTTTGGCATGTGCCACACTTTCAAAGCTCAGGAACCACTCTCTTCCTCTCTTCTCTGACTGAACCTTGAAGTGGCCCTGATAGTTTGGAATCACATGGAGCAAGTTAGTTTCGGGATTTGATAGTTTGTTGAAGCCCGGCCGAAAAACCTTATCCTTTGCGGTACTCAAAATGTGTACTGCGGCGAGGCCGAAAGAAAGGCATTTTGGAAGTCTAAATGGAGAACTATCAGCCGATTGTTCCTGTTTCCGTCTCTGTGCTTCTTCCTGGCCGTCCAGCCGTCTTTTTGTGTCGTAAAGTCTGGTCTTCATAAGAAGGCACGTCTGCTCCGTTGCGTTAACTCGACCACATTTTGGACAGAAATAGGGGAGGCAAAGTCTTTTTTTCGCTCAGCCTGCGTTTTCCTTCATTTCCCCCCCAAAAAAAAAAAAAGGTGAAAGGTAAGAAGTTTCGCGTGTTTGCCTGTGAAAAGACGGAATGCGTCTTTTAATAACACGTCGATCCCTGATGGCCGACTACGCCACATCCTGTTATTTTTTTGGTTTTCACTCTGCTCCCTCACTGCCCTTTAGGCATATTTGCTTACTTTTCCGCCACTTTTTGCGGCTCTCCTCGTCATTCAGTTTCAGCTTGCTCAGCTTTTATTGCAGACTTCTTGGTGGTGCCATTTCCTCTGGTTGGCAACTGGCTCACTGTGTAACGTCTACCACTCTTGTCCCTGAACTTCCTTGTGGGTTCACTTTCCAACCAAAAGATGGAGCGCTTCACGAATTTGCGTGTCATCCTTTCGCAGGGGCCATGCTAATCTTCTCTGTATCGATCCAATTTTAGTATATGTGCCGCCGTGGCGAGCACAATCTATCAGCCTGCCTTTGGCCTCTTTATTAGGCCCGCCTCTGACCACGCTTGTGGAAGACGGTTACCCCGTACACCAACGTTTTTGGCATGTGCCACACTTTCAAAGCTCAGGAACCACCCTCTTCCTCTCTTCTCTGACTGAACCTTGAAGTGGCCCTGATAGTTTGGAATCACATGGAGCAAGTTAGTTTCGGGATTTGATAGTTTGTTGAAGCCCGGCCGAAAAACCTTATCCTTTGCGGTACTTAAAATGTGTACTGCGGCGAGGCCGAAAGAAAGGCATTTTGGAAGTCTAAATGGAGAACTATCAGCCGATTGTTCCTGTTTCCGTCTCTGTGCTTCTTCCTGGCCGTCCAGCCGTCTTTTTGTGTCGTAAAGTCTGGTCTTTATGAGAAGGCACGTCTGCTCCGTTGCGTTAACTCGACCACATTTCGGACAGAAATAGGGGGAGGCAAAGTCTTTTTTTCGCTCAGCCTGCGTTTTCCTTCATTTCAAAAGAAAAATAAAAAAAAAGGTGAAAGGTAAGAAGTTTCGCGTGTTTGTCTGTGAAAAGACGGAATGCGTCTTTTAATAACACGTCGATTCCTGATGGCCGACTACGCCACATCCTGTTATTTTTTTGGTTTTCACTCTGCTCCCTCACTGCCCTTTAGGCATATTTGCTTACTTTTCCGCCACTTTTTGCGGCTCTCCTCGTCATTCAGTTTCAGCTTTTATTGCAGACTTCTTGGTGGTGCCATTTCCTCTGGTTGGCAACTGGCTCACTGTGTAACGTCTACCACTCTTGTCCCTGAACTTCCTTGTGGGTTCACTTTCCAACCAAAAGATGGAGCGCTTCACGAATTTGCGTGTCATCCTTTCGCAGGGGCCATGCTAATCTTCTCTGTATCGATCCAATTTTAGTATATGTGCCGCCGTGGCGAGCACAATCTATCAGCCTGCCTTTGGCCTCTTTATTAGGCCCGCCTCTGACCACGCTTGTGGAAGACGGTTACCCCGTACACCAACGTTTTTGGCATGTGCCACACTTTCAAAGCTCAGGAACCACCCTCTTCCTCTCTTCTCTGACTGAACCTTGAAGTGGCCCTGATAGTTTGGAATCACATGGAGCAAGTTAGTTTCGGGATTTGATAGTTTGTTGAAGCCCGGCCGAAAAACCTTATCCTTTGCGGTACTTAAAATGTGTACTGCGGCGAGGCCGAAAGAAAGGCATTTTGGAAGTCTAAATGGAGAACTATCAGCCGATTGTTCCTGTTTCCGTCTCTGTGCTTCTTCCTGGCCGTCCAGCCGTCTTTTTGTGTCGTAAAGTCTGGTCTTTATGAGAAGGCACGTCTGCTCCGTTGCGTTAACTCGACCACATTTCGGACAGAAATAGGGGGAGGCAAAGTCTTTTTTTCGCTCAGCCTGCGTTTTCCTTCATTTCAAAAGAAAAATTAAAAAAAAGGTGAAAGGTAAGAAGTTTCGCGTGTTTGTCTGTGAAAAGACGGAATGCGTCTTTTAATAACACGTCGATTCCTGATGGCCGACTACGCCACATCCTGTTATTTTTTTGGTTTTCACTCTGCTCCCTCACTGCCCTTTAGGCATATTTGCTTACTTTTCCGCCACTTTTTGCGGCTCTCCTCGTCATTCAGTTTCAGCTTTTATTGCAGACTTCTTGGTGGTGCCATTTCCTCTGGTTGGCAACTGGCTCACTGTGTAACGTCTACCACTCTTGTCCCTGAACTTCCTTGTGGGTTCACTTTCCAACCAAAAGATGGAGCGCTTCACGAATTTGCGTGTCATCCTTTCGCAGGGGCCATGCTAATCTTCTCTGTATCGATCCAATTTTAGTATATGTGCCGCCGTGGCGAGCACAATCTATCAGCCTGCCTTTGGCCTCTTTATTAGGCCCGCCTCTGACCACGCTTGTGGAAGACGGTTACCCCGTACACCAACGTTTTTGGCATGTGCCACACTTTCAAAGCTCAGGAACCACCCTCTTCCTCTCTTCTCTGACTGAACCTTGAAGTGGCCCTGATAGTTTGGAATCACATGGAGCAAGTTAGTTTCGGGATTTGATAGTTTGTTGAAGCCCGGCCGAAAAACCTTATCCTTTGCGGTACTTAAAATGTGTACTGCGGCGAGGCCGAAAGAAAGGCATTTTGGAAGTCTAAATGGAGAACTATCAGCCGATTGTTCCTGTTTCCGTCTCTGTGCTTCTTCCTGGCCGTCCAGCCGTCTTTTTGTGTCGTAAAGTCTGGTCTTTATGAGAAGGCACGTCTGCTCCGTTGCGTTAACTCGACCACATTTCGGACAGAAATAGGGGGAGGCAAAGTCTTTTTTTCGCTCAGCCTGCGTTTTCCTTCATTTCAAAAAAAAAAAGAAAAAAGGTGAAAGGTAAGAAGTTTCGCATGTTTGTCTGTGAAAAGACGGAATGCGTCTTTTAATAACACGTCGATCCCTGATGGCCGACTACGCCACATCCTGTTATTTTTTTGGTTTTCACTCTGCTCCCTCACTGCCCTTTAGGCATATTTGCTTACTTTGCCGCCACTTTTTGCGGCTCTCCTCGTCATTCAGTTTCAGCTTTTATTGCAGACTTCTTGGTGGTGCCATTTCCTCTGGTTGGCAACTGGCTCACTGTGTAACGTCTTCCACTCTTGTCCCTGAACTTCCTTGTGGGTTCACTTTCCAACCAAAAGATGGAGCGCTTCACGAATTTGCGTGTCATCCTTTCGCAGGGGCCATGCTAATCTTCTCTGTATCGATCCAATTTTAGTATATGTGCCGCCGTGGCGAGCACAATCTATCAGCCTGCCTTTGGCCTCTTTATTAGGCCCGCCTCTGACCACGCTTGTGGAAGACGGTTACCCCGTACACCAAAGTTTTTGGCATGTGCCACACTTTCAAAGCTCAGGAACCACTCTCTTCCTCTCTTCTCTGACTGAACCTTGAAGTGGCCCTGATAGTTTGGAATCACATGGAGCAAGTTAGTTTCGGGATTTGATAGTTTGTTGAAGCCCGGCCGAAAAACCTTATCCTTTGCGGTACTCAAAATGTGTACTGCGGCGAGGCCGAAAGAAAGGCATTTTGGAAGTCTAAATGGAGAACTATCAGCCGATTGTTCCTGTTTCCGTCTCTGTGCTTCTTCCTGGCCGTCCAGCCGTCTTTTTGTGTCGTAAAGTCTGGTCTTCATAAGAAGGCACGTCTGCTCCGTTGCGTTAACTCGACCACATTTTGGACAGAAATAGGGGAGGCAAAGTCTTTTTTTCGCTCAGCCTGCGTTTTCCTTCATTTCCCCCCCAAAAAAAAAAAAAGGTGAAAGGTAAGAAGTTTCGCGTGTTTGCCTGTGAAAAGACGGAATGCGTCTTTTAATAACACGTCGATCCCTGATGGCCGACTACGCCACATCCTGTTATTTTTTTGGTTTTCACTCTGCTCCCTCACTGCCCTTTAGGCATATTTGCTTACTTTTCCGCCACTTTTTGCGGCTCTCCTCGTCATTCAGTTTCAGCTTGCTCAGCTTTTATTGCAGACTTCTTGGTGGTGCCATTTCCTCTGGTTGGCAACTGGCTCACTGTGTAACGTCTACCACTCTTGTCCCTGAACTTCCTTGTGGGTTCACTTTCCAACCAAAAGATGGAGCGCTTCACGAATTTGCGTGTCATCCTTTCGCAGGGGCCATGCTAATCTTCTCTGTATCGATCCAATTTTAGTATATGTGCCGCCGTGGCGAGCACAATCTATCAGCCTGCCTTTGGCCTCTTTATTAGGCCCGCCTCTGACCACGCTTGTGGAAGACGGTTACCCCGTACACCAACGTTTTTGGCATGTGCCACACTTTCAAAGCTCAGGAACCACCCTCTTCCTCTCTTCTCTGACTGAACCTTGAAGTGGCCCTGATAGTTTGGAATCACATGGACAAGTTAGTTTCGGGATTTGATAGTTTGTTGAAGCCCGGCCGAAAAACCTTATCCTTTGCGGTACTTAAAATGTGTACTGCGGCGAGGCCGAAAGAAAGGCATTTTGGAAGTCTAAATGGAGAACTATCAGCCGATTGTTCCTGTTTCCGTCTCTGTGCTTCTTCCTGGCCGTCCAGCCGTCTTTTTGTGTCGTAAAGTCTGGTCTTTATGAGAAGGCACGTCTGCTCCGTTGCGTTAACTCGACCACATTTCGGACAGAAATAGGGGGAGGCAAAGTCTTTTTTTCGCTCAGCCTGCGTTTTCCTTCATTTAAAAAAAAAAAAAAAAAAGGTGAAAGGTAAGAAGTTTCGCATGTTTGTCTGTGAAAAGACGGAATGTGTCTTTTAATAACACGTCGATCCCTGATGGCCGACTACGCCACATCCTGTTATTTTTTTGGTTTTCACTCTGCTCCCTCACTGCCCTTTAGGCATATTTGCTTACTTTGCCGCCACTTTTTGCGGCTCTCCTCGTCATTCAGTTTCAGCTTGCTCAGCTTTTATTGCAGACTTCTTGGTGGTGCCATTTCCTCTGGTTGGCAACTGGCTCACTGTGTAACGTCTACCACTCTTGTCCCTGAACTTCCTTGTGGGTTCACTTTCCAACCAAAAGATGGAGCGCTTCACGAATTTGCGTGTCATCCTTTCGCAGGGGCCATGCTAATCTTCTCTGTATCGATCCAATTTTAGTATATGTGCCACCGTGGCGAGCACAAACTATCAGCCTGCCTTTGGCCTCTTTATTAGGCCCGCCTCTGACCACGCTTGTGGAAGACGGTTACCCCGTACACCAACGTTTTTGGCATGTGCCACACTTTCAAAGCTCAGGAACCACCCTCTTCCTCTCTTCTCTGACTGAACCTTGAAGTGGCCCTGATAGTTTGGAATCACATGGAGCAAGTTAGTTTCGGGATTTGATAGTTTGTTGAAGCCCGGCCGAAAAACCTTATCCTTTGCGGTACTTAAAATGTGTACTGCGGCGAGGCCGAAAGAAAGGCATTTTGGAAGTCTAAATGGAGAACTATCAGCCGATTGTTCCTGTTTCCGTCTCTGTGCTTCTTCCTGGCCGTCCAGCCGTCTTTTTGTGTCGTAAAGTCTGGTCTTTATGAGAAGGCACGTCTGCTCCGTTGCGTTAACTCGACCACATTTCGGACAGAAATAGGGGGAGGCAAAGTCTTTTTTTCGCTCAGCCTGCGTTTTCCTTCATTTAAAAAAAAAAAAAAAAAAAAAGGTGAAAGGTAAGAAGTTTCGCGTGTTTGTTTGTGAAAAGACGGAATTCGTCTTTTAATAACACGTCGATCCCTGATGGCCGACTACGCCACATCCTGTTATTTTTTTGGTTTTCACTCTGCTCCCTCACTGCCCTTGAGGCATATTTGCTTACTTTTCCGCCACTTTTTGCGGCTCTCCTCGTCATTCAGTTTCAGCTTTTATTGCAGACTTCTTGGTGGTGCCATTTCCTCTGGTTGGCAACTGGCTCACTGTGTAACGTCTCCCACTCTTGTCCCTGAACTTCCTTGTGGGTTCACTTTCCAACCAAAAGATGGAGCGCTTCACGAATTTGCGTGTCATCCTTTCGCAGGGGCCATGCTAATCTTCTCTGTATCGATCCAATTTTAGTATATGTGCCGCCATGGCGAGCACAATCTATCAGCCTGCCTTTGGCCTCTTTATTAGGCCCGCCTCTGACCACGCTTGTGGAAGACGGTTACCCCGTACACCAACGTTTTTGGCATGTGCCACACTTTCAAAGCTCAGGAACCACCCTCTTCCTCTCTTCTCTGACTGAACCTTGAAGTGGCCCTGATAGTTTGGAATCACATGGAGCAAGTTAGTTTCGGGATTTGATAGTTTGTTGAAGCCCGGCCGAAAAACCTTATCCTTTGCGGTACTTAAAATGTGTACGGCGGCGAGGCCGAAAGAAAGGCATTTTGGAAGTCTAAATGGAGAACTATCAGCCGATTGTTCCTGTTTCCGTCTCTGTGCTTCTTCCTGGCCGTCCAGCCGTCTTTTTGTGTCGTAAAGTCTGGTCTTTATGAGAAGGCACGTCTGCTCCGTTGCGTTAACTCGACCACATTTCGGACAGAAATAGGGGGAGGCAAAGTCTTTTTTTCGCTCAGCCTGCGTTTTCCTTCATTTCAAAAAAAAAAAAAAAAAGGTGAAAGGTAAGAAGTTTCGCATGTTTGTCTGTGAAAAGACGGAATGCGTCTTTTAATAACACGTCGATCCCTGATGGCCGACTACGCCACATCCTGTTATTTTTTTGGTTTTCACTCTGCTCCCTCACTGCCCTTTAGGCATATTTGCTTACTTTGCCGCCACTTTTTGCGGCTCTCCTCGTCATTCAATTTCAGCTTTTATTGCAGACTTCTTGGTGGTGCCATTTCCTCTGGTTGGCAACTGGCTCACTATGTAATGTCTACCACTCTTGTCCCTGAACTTCCTTGTGGGTTCACTTTCCAACCAAAAGATGGAGCGCTTCACGAATTTGCGTGTCATCCTTTCGCAGGGGCCATGCTAATCTTCTCTGTATCGATCCAATTTTAGTATATGTGCCGCCGTGGCGAGCACAATCTATCAGCCTGCCTTTGGCCTCTTTATTAGGCTCGCCTCTGACCACGCTTGTGGAAGACGGTTACCCCGTACACCAACGTTTTTGGCATGTGCCACACTTTCAAAGCTCAGGAACCACCCTCTTCCTCTCTTCTCTGACTGAACCTTGAAGTGGCCCTGATAGTTTGGAATCACATGGAGCAAGTTAGTTTCGGGATTTGATAGTTTGTTGAAGCCCGGCCGAAAAACCTTATCCTTTGCGGTACTTAAAATGTGTACTGCGGCGAGGCCGAAAGAAAGGCATTTTGGAAGTCTAAATGGAGAACTATCAGCCGATTGTTCCTGTTTCCGTCTCTGTGCTTCTTCCTGGCCGTCCAGCCGTCTTTTTGTGTCGTAAAGTCTGGTCTTTATGAGAAGGCACGTCTGCTCCGTTGCGTTAACTCGACCACATTTCGGACAGAAATAGGGGGAGGCAAAGTCTTTTTTTCGCTCAGCCTGCGTTTTCCTTCATTTCAAAAGAAAAATAAAAAAAAAGGTGAAAGGTAAGAAGTTTCGCGTGTTTGTCTGTGAAAAGACGGAATGCGTCTTTTAATAACACGTCGATTCCTGATGGCCGACTACGCCACATCCTGTTATTTTTTTGGTTTTCACTCTGCTCCCTCACTGCCCTTTAGGCATATTTGCTTACTTTTCCGCCACTTTTTGCGGCTCTCCTCGTCATTCAGTTTCAGCTTTTATTGCAGACTTCTTGGTGGTGCCATTTCCTCTGGTTGGCAACTGGCTCACTGTGTAACGTCTACCACTCTTGTCCCTGAACTTCCTTGTGGGTTCACTTTCCAACCAAAAGATGGAGCGCTTCACGAATTTGCGTGTCATCCTTTCGCAGGGGCCATGCTAATCTTCTCTGTATCGATCCAATTTTAGTATATGTGCCGCCGTGGCGAGCACAATCTGTCAGCCTGCCTTTGGTCTCTTTATTAGGCCCGCCTCTGACCACGCTTGTGGAAGACGGTTACCCCGTACACCAACGTTTTTGGCATGTGCCACACTTTCAAAGCTCAGGAACCACCCTCTTCCTCTCTTCTCTGACTGAACCTTGAAGTGGCCCTGATAGTTTGGAATCACATGGAGCAAGTTAGTTTCGGGATTTGATAGTTTGTTGAAGCCCGGCCGAAAAACCTTATCCTTTGCGGTACTTAAAATGTGTACTGCGGCGAGGCCGAAAGAAAGGCATTTTGGAAGTCTAAATGGAGAACTATCAGCCGATTGTTCCTGTTTCCGTCTCTGTGCTTCTTCCTGGCCGTCCAGCCGTCTTTTTGTGTCGTAAAGTCTGGTCTTTATGAGAAGGCACGTCTGCTCCGTTGCGTTAACTCGACCACATTTCGGACAGAAATAGGGGGAGGCAAAGTCTTTTTTTCGCTCAGCCTGCGTTTTCCTTCATTTCAAAAGAAAAATAAAAAAAAAGGTGAAAGGTAAGAAGTTTCGCGTGTTTGTCTGTGAAAAGACGGAATGCGTCTTTTAATAACACGTCGATTCCTGATGGCCGACTACGCCACATCCTGTTATTTTTTTGGTTTTCACTCTGCTCCCTCACTGCCCTTTAGGCATATTTGCTTACTTTTCCGCCACTTTTTGCGGCTCTCCTCGTCATTCAGTTTCAGCTTTTATTGCAGACTTCTTGGTGGTGCCATTTCCTCTGGTTGGCAACTGGCTCACTGTGTAACGTCTACCACTCTTGTCCCTGAACTTCCTTGTGGGTTCACTTTCCAACCAAAAGATGGAGCGCTTCACGAATTTGCGTGTCATCCTTTCGCAGGGGCCATGCTAATCTTCTCTGTATCGATCCAATTTTAGTATATGTGCCGCCGTGGCGAGCACAATCTATCAGCCTGCCTTTGGCCTCTTTATTAGGCCCGCCTCTGACCACGCTTGTGGAAGACGGTTACCCCGTACACCAACGTTTTTGGCATGTGCCACACTTTCAAAGCTCAGGAACCACCCTCTTCCTCTCTTCTCTGACTGAACCTTGAAGTGGCCCTGATAGTTTGGAATCACATGGAGCAAGTTAGTTTCGGGATTTGATAGTTTGTTGAAGCCCGGCCGAAAAACCTTATCGTTTGCGGTACTTAAAATGTGTACTGCGGCGAGGCCGAAAGAAAGGCATTTTGGAAGTCTAAATGGAGAACTATCAGCCGATTGTTCCTGTTTCCGTCTCTGTGCTTCTTCCTGGCCGTCCAGCCGTCTTTTTGTGTCGTAAAGTCTGGTCTTTATGAGAAGGCACGTCTGCTCCGTTGCGTTAACTCGACCACATTTCGGACAGAAATAGGGGGAGGCAAAGTCTTTTTTTCGCTCAGCCTGCGTTTTCCTTCATTTCAAAAGAAAAATAAAAAAAAAGGTGAAAGGTAAGAAGTTTCGCGTGTTTGTCTGTGAAAAGACGGAATGCGTCTTTTAATAACACGTCGATTCCTGATGGCCGACTACGCCACATCCTGTTATTTTTTTGGTTTTCACTCTGCTCCCTCACTGCCCTTTAGGCATATTTGCTTACTTTTCCGCCACTTTTTGCGGCTCTCCTCGTCATTCAGTTTCAGCTTTTATTGCAGACTTCTTGGTGGTGCCATTTCCTCTGGTTGGCAACTGGCTCACTGTGTAACGTCTACCACTCTTGTCCCTGAACTTCCTTGTGGGTTCACTTTCCAACCAAAAGATGGAGCGCTTCACGAATTTGCGTGTCATCCTTTCGCAGGGGCCATGCTAATCTTCTCTGTATCGATCCAATTTTAGTATATGTGCCGCCGTGGGGAGCACAATCTATCAGCCTGCCTTTGGCCTCTTTATTAGGCCCGCCTCTGACCACGCTTGTGGAAGACGGTTACCCCGTACACCAACGTTTTTGGCATGTGCCACACTTTCAAAGCTCAGGAACCACCCTCTTCCTCTCTTCTCTGACTGAACCTTGAAGTGGCCCTGATAGTTTGGAATCACATGGAGCAAGTTAGTTTCGGGATTTGATAGTTTGTTGAAGCCCGGCCGAAAAACCTTATCCTTTGCGGTACTTAAAATGTGTACTGCGGCGAGGCCGAAAGAAAGGCATTTTGGAAGTCTAAATGGAGAACTATCAGCCGATTGTTCCTGTTTCCGTCTCTGTGCTTCTTCCTGGCCGTCCAGCCGTCTTTTTGTGTCGTAAAGTCTGGTCTTTATGAGAAGGCACGTCTGCTCCGTTGCGTTAACTCGACCACATTTCGGACAGAAATAGGGGGAGGCAAAGTCTTTTTTTCGCTCAGCCTGCGTTTTCCTTCATTTCAAAAAAAAAAAGAAAAAAGGTGAAAGGTAAGAAGTTTCGCATGTTTGTCTGTGAAAAGACGGAATGCGTCTTTTAATAACACGTCGATCCCTGATGGCCGACTACGCCACATCCTGTTATTTTTTTGGTTTTCACTCTGCTCCCTCACTGCCCTTTAGGCATATTTGCTTACTTTGCCGCCACTTTTTGCGGCTCTCCTCGTCATTCAGTTTCAGCTTTTATTGCAGACTTCTTGGTGGTGCCATTTCCTCTGGTTGGCAACTGGCTCACTGTGTAACGTCTTCCACTCTTGTCCCTGAACTTCCTTGTGGGTTCACTTTCCAACCAAAAGATGGAGCGCTTCACGAATTTGCGTGTCATCCTTTCGCAGGGGCCATGCTAATCTTCTCTGTATCGATCCAATTTTAGTATATGTGCCGCCGTGGCGAGCACAATCTATCAGCCTGCCTTTGGCCTCTTTATTAGGCCCGCCTCTGACCACGCTTGTGGAAGACGGTTACCCCGTACACCAAAGTTTTTGGCATGTGCCACACTTTCAAAGCTCAGGAACCACTCTCTTCCTCTCTTCTCTGACTGAACCTTGAAGTGGCCCTGATAGTTTGGAATCACATGGAGCAAGTTAGTTTCGGGATTTGATAGTTTGTTGAAGCCCGGCCGAAAAACCTTATCCTTTGCGGTACTCAAAATGTGTACTGCGGCGAGGCCGAAAGAAAGGCATTTTGGAAGTCTAAATGGAGAACTATCAGCCGATTGTTCCTGTTTCCGTCTCTGTGCTTCTTCCTGGCCGTCCAGCCGTCTTTTTGTGTCGTAAAGTCTGGTCTTTATGAGAAGGCACGTCTGCTCCGTTGCGTTAACTCGACCACATTTCGGACAGAAATAGGGGGAGGCAAAGTCTTTTTTTCGCTCAGCCTGCGTTTTCCTTCATTTCAAAAGAAAAATAAAAAAAAAGGTGAAAGGTAAGAAGTTTCGCGTGTTTGTCTGTGAAAAGACGGAATGCGTCTTTTAATAACACGTCGATTCCTGATGGCCGACTACGCCACATCCTGTTATTTTTTTGGTTTTCACTCTGCTCCCTCACTGCCCTTTAGGCATATTTGCTTACTTTTCCGCCACTTTTTGCGGCTCTCCTCGTCATTCAGTTTCAGCTTTTATTGCAGACTTCTTGGTGGTGCCATTTCCTCTGGTTGGCAACTGGCTCACTGTGTAACGTCTACCACTCTTGTCCCTGAACTTCCTTGTGGGTTCACTTTCCAACCAAAAGATGGAGCGCTTCACGAATTTGCGTGTCATCCTTTCGCAGGGGCCATGCTAATCTTCTCTGTATCGATCCAATTTTAGTATATGTGCCGCCGTGGCGAGCACAATCTATCAGCCTGCCTTTGGCCTCTTTATTAGGCCCGCCTCTGACCACGCTTGTGGAAGACGGTTACCCCGTACACCAACGTTTTTGGCATGTGCCACACTTTCAAAGCTCAGGAACCACCCTCTTCCTCTCTTCTCTGACTGAACCTTGAAGTGGCCCTGATAGTTTGGAATCACATGGAGCAAGTTAGTTTCGGGATTTGATAGTTTGTTGAAGCCCGGCCGAAAAACCTTATCCTTTGCGGTACTTAAAATGTGTACTGCGGCGAGGCCGAAAGAAAGGCATTTTGGAAGTCTAAATGGAGAACTATCAGCCGATTGTTCCTGTTTCCGTCTCTGTGCTTCTTCCTGGCCGTCCAGCCGTCTTTTTGTGTCGTAAAGTCTGGTCTTTATGAGAAGGCACGTCTGCTCCGTTGCGTTAACTCGACCACATTTCGGACAGAAATAGGGGGAGGCAAAGTCTTTTTTTCGCTCAGCCTGCGTTTTCCTTCATTTCAAAAAAAAAAAGAAAAAAGGTGAAAGGTAAGAAGTTTCGCATGTTTGTCTGTGAAAAGACGGAATGCGTCTTTTAATAACACGTCGATCCCTGATGGCCGACTACGCCACATCCTGTTATTTTTTTGGTTTTCACTCTGCTCCCTCACTGCCCTTTAGGCATATTTGCTTACTTTGCCGCCACTTTTTGCGGCTCTCCTCGTCATTCAGTTTCAGCTTTTATTGCAGACTTCTTGGTGGTGCCATTTCCTCTGGTTGGCAACTGGCTCACTGTGTAACGTCTTCCACTCTTGTCCCTGAACTTCCTTGTGGGTTCACTTTCCAACCAAAAGATGGAGCGCTTCACGAATTTGCGTGTCATCCTTTCGCAGGGGCCATGCTAATATTCTCTGTATCGATCCAATTTTAGTATATGTGCCGCCGTGGCGAGCACAATCTATCAGCCTGCCTTTGGCCTCTTTATTAGGCCCGCCTCTGACCACGCTTGTGGAAGACGGTTACCCCGTACACCAAAGTTTTTGGCATGTGCCACACTTTCAAAGCTCAGGAACCACTCTCTTCCTCTCTTCTCTGACTGAACCTTGAAGTGGCCCTGATAGTTTGGAATCACATGGAGCAAGTTAGTTTCGGGATTTGATAGTTTGTTGAAGCCCGGCCGAAAAACCTTATCCTTTGCGGTACTCAAAATGTGTACTGCGGCGAGGCCGAAAGAAAGGCATTTTGGAAGTCTAAATGGAGAACTATCAGCCGATTGTTCCTGTTTCCGTCTCTGTGCTTCTTCCTGGCCGTCCAGCCGTCTTTTTGTGTCGTAAAGTCTGGTCTTCATGAGAAGGCACGTCTGCTCCGTTGCGTTAACTCGACCACATTTTGGACAGAAATAGGGGAGGCAAAGTCTTTTTTTCGCTCAGCCTGCGTTTTCCTTCATTTCCCCCCCCAAAAAAAAAAAAGGTGAAAGGTAAGAAGTTTCGCGTGTTTGCCTGTGAAAAGACGGAATGCGTCTTTTAATAACACGTCGATCCCTGATGGCCGACTACGCCACATCCTGTTATTTTTTTGGTTTTCACTCTGCTCCCTCACTGCCCTTTAGGCATATTTGCTTACTTTTCCGCCACTTTTTGCGGCTCTCCTCGTCATTCAGTTTCAGCTTGCTCAGCTTTTATTGCAGACTTCTTGGTGGTGCCATTTCCTCTGGTTGGCAACTGGCTCACTGTGTAACGTCTACCACTCTTGTCCCTGAACTTCCTTGTGGGTTCACTTTCCAACCAAAAGATGGAGCGCTTCACGAATTTGCGTGTCATCCTTTCGCAGGGGCCATGCTAATCTTCTCTGTATCGATCCAATTTTAGTATATGTGCCGCCGTGGCGAGCACAATCTATCAGCCTGCCTTTGGCCTCTTTATTAGGCCCGCCTCTGACCACGCTTGTGGAAGACGGTTACCCCGTACACCAACGTTTTTGGCATGTGCCACACTTTCAAAGCTCAGGAACCACCCTCTTCCTCTCTTCTCTGACTGAACCTTGAAGTGGCCCTGATAGTTTGGAATCACATGGACAAGTTAGTTTCGGGATTTGATAGTTTGTTGAAGCCCGGCCGAAAAACCTTATCCTTTGCGGTACTTAAAATGTGTACTGCGGCGAGGCCGAAAGAAAGGCATTTTGGAAGTCTAAATGGAGAACTATCAGCCGATTGTTCCTGTTTCCGTCTCTGTGCTTCTTCCTGGCCGTCCAGCCGTCTTTTTGTGTCGTAAAGTCTGGTCTTTATGAGAAGGCACGTCTGCTCCGTTGCGTTAACTCGACCACATTTCGGACAGAAATAGGGGGAGGCAAAGTCTTTTTTTCACTCAGCCTGCGTTTTCCTTCATTTAAAAAAAAAAAAAAAAAAGGTGAAAGGTAAGAAGTTTCGCATGTTTGTCTGTGAAAAGACGGAATGCGTCTTTTAATAACACGTCGATCCCTGATGGCCGACTACGCCACATCCTGTTATTTTTTTGGTTTTCACTCTGCTCCCTCACTGCCCTTTAGGCATATTTGCTTACTTTGCCGCCACTTTTTGCGGCTCTCCTCGTCATTCAGTTTCAGCTTGCTCAGCTTTTATTGCAGACTTCTTGGTGGTGCCATTTCCTCTGGTTGGCAACTGGCTCACTGTGTAACGTCTACCACTCTTGTCCCTGAACTTCCTTGTGGGTTCACTTTCCAACCAAAAGATGGAGCGCTTCACGAATTTGCGTGTCATCCTTTCGCAGGGGCCATGCTAATCTTCTCTGTATCGATCCAATTTTAGTATATGTGCCACCGTGGCGAGCACAATCTATCAGCCTGCCTTTGGCCTCTTTATTAGGCCCGCCTCTGACCACGCTTGTGGAAGACGGTTACCCCGTACACCAACGTTTTTGGCATGTGCCACACTTTCAAAGCTCAGGAACCACCCTCTTCCTCTCTTCTCTGACTGAACCTTGAAGTGGCCCTGATAGTTTGGAATCACATGGAGCAAGTTAGTTTCGGGATTTGATAGTTTGTTGAAGCCCGGCCGAAAAACCTTATCGTTTGCGGTACTTAAAATGTGTACTGCGGCGAGGCCGAAAGAAAGGCATTTTGGAAGTCTAAATGGAGAACTATCAGCCGATTGTTCCTGTTTCCGTCTCTGTGCTTCTTCCTGGCCGTCCAGCCGTCTTTTTGTGTCGTAAAGTCTGGTCTTTATGAGAAGGCACGTCTGCTCCGTTGCGTTAACTCGACCACATTTCGGACAGAAATAGGGGGAGGCAAAGTCTTTTTTTCGCTCAGCCTGCGTTTTCCTTCATTTCAAAAGAAAAATAAAAAAAAAGGTGAAAGGTAAGAAGTTTCGCGTGTTTGTCTGTGAAAAGACGGAATGCGTCTTTTAATAACACGTCGATTCCTGATGGCCGACTACGCCACATCCTGTTATTTTTTTGGTTTTCACTCTGCTCCCTCACTGCCCTTTAGGCATATTTGCTTACTTTTCCGCCACTTTTTGCGGCTCTCCTCGTCATTCAGTTTCAGCTTTTATTGCAGACTTCTTGGTGGTGCCATTTCCTCTGGTTGGCAACTGGCTCACTGTGTAACGTCTACCACTCTTGTCCCTGAACTTCCTTGTGGGTTCACTTTCCAACCAAAAGATGGAGCGCTTCACGAATTTGCGTGTCATCCTTTCGCAGGGGCCATGCTAATCTTCTCTGTATCGATCCAATTTTAGTATATGTGCCGCCGTGGCGAGCACAATCTATCAGCCTGCCTTTGGCCTCTTTATTAGGCCCGCCTCTGACCACGCTTGTGGAAGACGGTTACCCCGTACACCAACGTTTTTGGCATGTGCCACACTTTCAAAGCTCAGGAACCACCCTCTTCCTCTCTTCTCTGACTGAACCTTGAAGTGGCCCTGATAGTTTGGAATCACATGGAGCAAGTTAGTTTCGGGATTTGATAGTTTGTTGAAGCCCGGCCGAAAAACCTTATCCTTTGCGGTACTTAAAATGTGTACTGCGGCGAGGCCGAAAGAAAGGCATTTTGGAAGTCTAAATGGAGAACTATCAGCCGATTGTTCCTGTTTCCGTCTCTGTGCTTCTTCCTGGCCGTCCAGCCGTCTTTTTGTGTCGTAAAGTCTGGTCTTTATGAGAAGGCACGTCTGCTCCGTTGCGTTAACTCGACCACATTTCGGACAGAAATAGGGGGAGGCAAAGTCTTTTTTTCGCTCAGCCTGCGTTTTCCTTCATTTCAAAAAAAAAAAGAAAAAAGGTGAAAGGTAAGAAGTTTCGCATGTTTGTCTGTGAAAAGACGGAATGCGTCTTTTAATAACACGTCGATCCCTGATGGCCGACTACGCCACATCCTGTTATTTTTTTGGTTTTCACTCTGCTCCCTCACTGCCCTTTAGGCATATTTGCTTACTTTGCCGCCACTTTTTGCGGCTCTCCTCGTCATTCAGTTTCAGCTTTTATTGCAGACTTCTTGGTGGTGCCATTTCCTCTGGTTGGCAACTGGCTCACTGTGTAACGTCTTCCACTCTTGTCCCTGAACTTCCTTGTGGGTTCACTTTCCAACCAAAAGATGGAGCGCTTCACGAATTTGCGTGTCATCCTTTCGCAGGGGCCATGCTAATCTTCTCTGTATCGATCCAATTTTAGTATATGTGCCGCCATGGCGAGCACAATCTATCAGCCTGCCTTTGGCCTCTTTATTAGGCCCGCCTCTGACCACGCTTGTGGAAGACGGTTACCCCGTACACCAAAGTTTTTGGCATGTGCCACACTTTCAAAGCTCAGGAACCACTCTCTTCCTCTCTTCTCTGACTGAACCTTGAAGTGGCCCTGATAGTTTGGAATCACATGGAGCAAGTTAGTTTCGGGATTTGATAGTTTGTTGAAGCCCGGCCGAAAAACCTTATCCTTTGCGGTACTCAAAATGTGTACTGCGGCGAGGCCGAAAGAAAGGCATTTTGGAAGTCTAAATGGAGAACTATCAGCCAATTGTTCCTGTTTCCGTCTCTGTGCTTCTTCCTGGCCGTCCAGCCGTCTTTTTGTGTCGTAAAGTCTGGTCTTCATGAGAAGGCACGTCTGCTCCGTTGCGTTAACTCGACCACATTTTGGACAGAAATAGGGGAGGCAAAGTCTTTTTTTCGCTCAGCCTGCGTTTTCCTTCATTTCCCCCCCCAAAAAAAAAAAAGGTGAAAGGTAAGAAGTTTCGCGTGTTTGCCTGTGAAAAGACGGAATGCGTCTTTTAATAACACGTCGATCCCTGATGGCCGACTACGCCACATCCTGTTATTTTTTTGGTTTTCACTCTGCTCCCTCACTGCCCTTTAGGCATATTTGCTTACTTTTCCGCCACTTTTTGCGGCTCTCCTCGTCATTCAGTTTCAGCTTGCTCAGCTTTTATTGCAGACTTCTTGGTGGTGCCATTTCCTCTGGTTGGCAACTGGCTCACTGTGTAACGTCTACCACTCTTGTCCCTGAACTTCCTTGTGGGTTCACTTTCCAACCAAAAGATGGAGCGCTTCACGAATTTGCGTGTCATCCTTTCGCAGGGGCCATGCTAATCTTCTCTGTATCGATCCAATTTTAGTATATGTGCCGCCGTGGCGAGCACAATCTATCAGCCTGCCTTTGGCCTCTTTATTAGGCCCGCCTCTGACCACGCTTGTGGAAGACGGTTACCCCGTACACCAACGTTTTTGGCATGTGCCACACTTTCAAAGCTCAGGAACCACCCTCTTCCTCTCTTCTCTGACTGAACCTTGAAGTGGCCCTGATAGTTTGGAATCACATGGACAAGTTAGTTTCGGGATTTGATAGTTTGTTGAAGCCCGGCCGAAAAACCTTATCCTTTGCGGTACTTAAAATGTGTACTGCGGCGAGGCCGAAAGAAAGGCATTTTGGAAGTCTAAATGGAGAACTATCAGCCGATTGTTCCTGTTTCCGTCTCTGTGCTTCTTCCTGGCCGTCCAGCCGTCTTTTTGTGTCGTAAAGTCTGGTCTTTATGAGAAGGCACGTCTGCTCCGTTGCGTTAACTCGACCACATTTCGGACAGAAATAGGGGGAGGCAAAGTCTTTTTTTCACTCAGCCTGCGTTTTCCTTCATTTAAAAAAAAAAAAAAAAAAGGTGAAAGGTAAGAAGTTTCGCATGTTTGTCTGTGAAAAGACGGAATGCGTCTTTTAATAACACGTCGATCCCTGATGGCCGACTACGCCACATCCTGTTATTTTTTTGGTTTTCACTCTGCTCCCTCACTGCCCTTTAGGCATATTTGCTTACTTTGCCGCCACTTTTTGCGGCTCTCCTCGTCATTCAGTTTCAGCTTGCTCAGCTTTTATTGCAGACTTCTTGGTGGTGCCATTTCCTCTGGTTGGCAACTGGCTCACTGTGTAACGTCTACCACTCTTGTCCCTGAACTTCCTTGTGGGTTCACTTTCCAACCAAAAGATGGAGCGCTTCACGAATTTGCGTGTCATCCTTTCGCAGGGGCCATGCTAATCTTCTCTGTATCGATCCAATTTTAGTATATGTGCCACCGTGGCGAGCACAATCTATCAGCCTGCCTTTGGCCTCTTTATTAGGCCCGCCTCTGACCACGCTTGTGGAAGACGGTTACCCCGTACACCAACGTTTTTGGCATGTGCCACACTTTCAAAGCTCAGGAACCACCCTCTTCCTCTCTTCTCTGACTGAACCTTGAAGTGGCCCTGATAGTTTGGAATCACATGGAGCAAGTTAGTTTCGGGATTTGATAGTTTGTTGAAGCCCGGCCGAAAAACCTTATCGTTTGCGGTACTTAAAATGTGTACTGCGGCGAGGCCGAAAGAAAGGCATTTTGGAAGTCTAAATGGAGAACTATCAGCCGATTGTTCCTGTTTCCGTCTCTGTGCTTCTTCCTGGCCGTCCAGCCGTCTTTTTGTGTCGTAAAGTCTGGTCTTTATGAGAAGGCACGTCTGCTCCGTTGCGTTAACTCGACCACATTTCGGACAGAAATAGGGGGAGGCAAAGTCTTTTTTTCGCTCAGCCTGCGTTTTCCTTCATTTCAAAAGAAAAATAAAAAAAAAGGTGAAAGGTAAGAAGTTTCGCGTGTTTGTCTGTGAAAAGACGGAATGCGTCTTTTAATAACACGTCGATTCCTGATGGCCGACTACGCCACATCCTGTTATTTTTTTGGTTTTCACTCTGCTCCCTCACTGCCCTTTAGGCATATTTGCTTACTTTTCCGCCACTTTTTGCGGCTCTCCTCGTCATTCAGTTTCAGCTTTTATTGCAGACTTCTTGGTGGTGCCATTTCCTCTGGTTGGCAACTGGCTCACTGTGTAACGTCTACCACTCTTGTCCCTGAACTTCCTTGTGGGTTCACTTTCCAACCAAAAGATGGAGCGCTTCACGAATTTGCGTGTCATCCTTTCGCAGGGGCCATGCTAATCTTCTCTGTATCGATCCAATTTTAGTATATGTGCCGCCGTGGCGAGCACAATCTATCAGCCTGCCTTTGGCCTCTTTATTAGGCCCGCCTCTGACCACGCTTGTGGAAGACGGTTACCCCGTACACCAACGTTTTTGGCATGTGCCACACTTTCAAAGCTCAGGAACCACCCTCTTCCTCTCTTCTCTGACTGAACCTTGAAGTGGCCCTGATAGTTTGGAATCACATGGAGCAAGTTAGTTTCGGGATTTGATAGTTTGTTGAAGCCCGGCCGAAAAACCTTATCCTTTGCGGTACTTAAAATGTGTACTGCGGCGAGGCCGAAAGAAAGGCATTTTGGAAGTCTAAATGGAGAACTATCAGCCGATTGTTCCTGTTTCCGTCTCTGTGCTTCTTCCTGGCCGTCCAGCCGTCTTTTTGTGTCGTAAAGTCTGGTCTTTATGAGAAGGCACGTCTGCTCCGTTGCGTTAACTCGACCACATTTCGGACAGAAATAGGGGGAGGCAAAGTCTTTTTTTCGCTCAGCCTGCGTTTTCCTTCATTTCAAAAAAAAAAAGAAAAAAGGTGAAAGGTAAGAAGTTTCGCATGTTTGTCTGTGAAAAGACGGAATGCGTCTTTTAATAACACGTCGATCCCTGATGGCCGACTACGCCACATCCTGTTATTTTTTTGGTTTTCACTCTGCTCCCTCACTGCCCTTTAGGCATATTTGCTTACTTTGCCGCCACTTTTTGCGGCTCTCCTCGTCATTCAGTTTCAGCTTTTATTGCAGACTTCTTGGTGGTGCCATTTCCTCTGGTTGGCAACTGGCTCACTGTGTAACGTCTTCCACTCTTGTCCCTGAACTTCCTTGTGGGTTCACTTTCCAACCAAAAGATGGAGCGCTTCACGAATTTGCGTGTCATCCTTTCGCAGGGGCCATGCTAATCTTCTCTGTATCGATCCAATTTTAGTATATGTGCCGCCATGGCGAGCACAATCTATCAGCCTGCCTTTGGCCTCTTTATTAGGCCCGCCTCTGACCACGCTTGTGGAAGACGGTTACCCCGTACACCAAAGTTTTTGGCATGTGCCACACTTTCAAAGCTCAGGAACCACTCTCTTCCTCTCTTCTCTGACTGAACCTTGAAGTGGCCCTGATAGTTTGGAATCACATGGAGCAAGTTAGTTTCGGGATTTGATAGTTTGTTGAAGCCCGGCCGAAAAACCTTATCCTTTGCGGTACTCAAAATGTGTACTGCGGCGAGGCCGAAAGAAAGGCATTTTGGAAGTCTAAATGGAGAACTATCAGCCAATTGTTCCTGTTTCCGTCTCTGTGCTTCTTCCTGGCCGTCCAGCCGTCTTTTTGTGTCGTAAAGTCTGGTCTTCATGAGAAGGCACGTCTGCTCCGTTGCGTTAACTCGACCACATTTTGGACAGAAATAGGGGAGGCAAAGTCTTTTTTTCGCTCAGCCTGCGTTTTCCTTCATTTCCCCCCCAAAAAAAAAAAAAGGTGAAAGGTAAGAAGTTTCGCGTGTTTGCCTGTGAAAAGACGGAATGCGTCTTTTAATAACACGTCGATCCCTGATGGCCGACTACGCCACATCCTGTTATTTTTTTGGTTTTCACTCTGCTCCCTCACTGCCCTTTAGGCATATTTGCTTACTTTTCCGCCACTTTTTGCGGCTCTCCTCGTCATTCAGTTTCAGCTTGCTCAGCTTTTATTGCAGACTTCTTGGTGGTGCCATTTCCTCTGGTTGGCAACTGGCTCACTGTGTAACGTCTACCACTCTTGTCCCTGAACTTCCTTGTGGGTTCACTTTCCAACCAAAAGATGGAGCGCTTCACGAATTTGCGTGTCATCCTTTCGCAGGGGCCATGCTAATCTTCTCTGTATCGATCCAATTTTAGTATATGTGCCGCCGTGGCGAGCACAATCTATCAGCCTGCCTTTGGCCTCTTTATTAGGCCCGCCTCTGACCACGCTTGTGGAAGACGGTTACCCCGTACACCAACGTTTTTGGCATGTGCCACACTTTCAAAGCTCAGGAACCACCCTCTTCCTCTCTTCTCTGACTGAACCTTGAAGTGGCCCTGATAGTTTGGAATCACATGGACAAGTTAGTTTCGGGATTTGATAGTTTGTTGAAGCCCGGCCGAAAAACCTTATCCTTTGCGGTACTTAAAATGTGTACTGCGGCGAGGCCGAAAGAAAGGCATTTTGGAAGTCTAAATGGAGAACTATCAGCCGATTGTTCCTGTTTCCGTCTCTGTGCTTCTTCCTGGCCGTCCAGCCGTCTTTTTGTGTCGTAAAGTCTGGTCTTTATGAGAAGGCACGTCTGCTCCGTTGCGTTAACTCGACCACATTTCGGACAGAAATAGGGGGAGGCAAAGTCTTTTTTTCGCTCAGCCTGCGTTTTCCTTCATTTAAAAAAAAAAAAAAAAAAGGTGAAAGGTAAGAAGTTTCGCATGTTTGTCTGTGAAAAGACGGAATGCGTCTTTTAATAACACGTCGATCCCTGATGGCCGACTACGCCACATCCTGTTATTTTTTTGGTTTTCACTCTGCTCCCTCACTGCCCTTTAGGCATATTTGCTTACTTTGCCGCCACTTTTTGCGGCTCTCCTCGTCATTCAGTTTCAGCTTGCTCAGCTTTTATTGCAGACTTCTTGGTGGTGCCATTTCCTCTGGTTGGCAACTGGCTCACTGTGTAACGTCTACCACTCTTGTCCCTGAACTTCCTTGTGGGTTCACTTTCCAACCAAAAGATGGAGCGCTTCACGAATTTGCGTGTCATCCTTTCGCAGGGGCCATGCTAATCTTCTCTGTATCGATCCAATTTTAGTATATGTGCCACCTTGGCGAGCACAATCTATCAGCCTGCCTTTGGCCTCTTTATTAGGCCCGCCTCTGACCACGCTTGTGGAAGACGGTTACCCCGTACACCAACGTTTTTGGCATGTGCCACACTTTCAAAGCTCAGGAACCACCCTCTTCCTCTCTTCTCTGACTGAACCTTGAAGTGGCCCTGATAGTTTGGAATCACATGGAGCAAGTTAGTTTCGGGATTTGATAGTTTGTTGAAGCCCGGCCGAAAAACCTTATCCTTTGCGGTACTTAAAATGTGTACTGCGGCGAGGCCGAAAGAAAGGCATTTTGGAAGTCTAAATGGAGAACTATCAGCCGATTGTTCCTGTTTCCGTCTCTGTGCTTCTTCCTGGCCGTCCAGCCGTCTTTTTGTGTCGTAAAGTCTGGTCTTTATGAGAAGGCACGTCTGCTCCGTTGCGTTAACTCGACCACATTTCGGACAGAAATAGGGGGAGGCAAAGTCTTTTTTTCGCTCAGCCTGCGTTTTCCTTCATTTAAAAAAAAAATTAAAAAAAAGGTGAAAGGTAAGAAGTTTCGCGTGTTTGTTTGTGAAAAGACGGAATTCGTCTTTTAATAACACGTCGATCCCTGATGGCCGACTACGCCACATCCTGTTATTTTTTTGGTTTTCACTCTGCTCCCTCACTGCCCTTGAGGCATATTTGCTTACTTTTCCGCCACTTTTTGCGGCTCTCCTCGTCATTCAGTTTCAGCTTTTATTGCAGACTTCTTGGTGGTGCCATTTCCTCTGGTTGGCAACTGGCTCACTGTGTAACGTCTCCCACTCTTGTCCCTGAACTTCCTTGTGGGTTCACTTTCCAACCAAAAGATGGAGCGCTTCACGAATTTGCGTGTCATCCTTTCGCAGGGGCCATGCTAATCTTCTCTGTATCGATCCAATTTTAGTATATGTGCCGCCGTGGCGAGCACAATCTATCAGCCTGCCTTTGGCCTCTTTATTAGGCCCGCCTCTGACCACGCTTGTGGAAGACGGTTACCCCGTACACCAACGTTTTTGGCATGTGCCACACTTTCAAAGCTCAGGAACCACCCTCTTCCTCTCTTCTCTGACTGAACCTTGAAGTGGCCCTGATAGTTTGGAATCACATGGAGCAAGTTAGTTTCGGGATTTGATAGTTTGTTGAAGCCCGGCCGAAAAACCTTATCCTTTGCGGTACTTAAAATGTGTACTGCGGCGAGGCCGAAAGAAAGGCATTTTGGAAGTCTAAATGGAGAACTATCAGCCGATTGTTCCTGTTTCCGTCTCTGTGCTTCTTCCTGGCCGTCCAGCCGTCTTTTTGTGTCGTAAAGTCTGGTCTTTATGAGAAGGCACGTCTGCTCCGTTGCGTTAACTCGACCACATTTCGGACAGAAATAGGGGGAGGCAAAGTCTTTTTTTCGCTCAGCCTGCGTTTTCCTTCATTTCAAAAAAAAAAAAAAAAAGGTGAAAGGTAAGAAGTTTCGCATGTTTGTCTGTGAAAAGACGGAATGCGTCTTTTAATAACACGTCGATCCCTGATGGCCGACTACGCCACATCCTGTTATTTTTTTGGTTTTCACTCTGCTCCCTCACTGCCCTTTAGGCATATTTGTTTACTTTGCCGCCACTTTTTGCGGCTCTCCTCGTCATTCAATTTCAGCTTTTATTGCAGACTTCTTGGTGGTGCCATTTCCTCTGGTTGGCAACTGGCTCACTGTGTAATGTCTACCACTCTTGTCCCTGAACTTCCTTGTGGGTTCACTTTCCAACCAAAAGATGGAGCGCTTCACGAATTTGCGTGTCATCCTTTCGCAGGGGCCATGCTAATCTTCTCTGTATCGATCCAATTTTAGTATATGTGCCGCCGTGGCGAGCACAATCTATCAGCCTGCCTTTGGCCTCTTTATTAGGCTCGCCTCTGACCACGCTTGTGGAAGACGGTTACCCCGTACACCAACGTTTTTGGCATGTGCCACACTTTCAAAGCTCAGGAACCACCCTCTTCCTCTCTTCTCTGACTGAACCTTGAAGTGGCCCTGATAGTTTGGAATCACATGGAGCAAGTTAGTTTCGGGATTTGATAGTTTGTTGAAGCCCGGCCGAAAAACCTTATCCTTTGCGGTACTTAAAATGTGTACTGCGGCGAGGCCGAAAGAAAGGCATTTTGGAAGTCTAAATGGAGAACTATCAGCCGATTGTTCCTGTTTCCGTCTCTGTGCTTCTTCCTGGCCGTCCAGCCGTCTTTTTGTGTCGTAAAGTCTGGTCTTTATGAGAAGGCACGTCTGCTCCGTTGCGTTAACTCGACCACATTCCGGACAGAAATAGGGGGAGGCAAAGTATTTTTTTCGCTCAGCCTGCGTTTTCCTTCATTTCAAAAAAAAAAAAAAAAAGGTGAAAGGTAAGAAGTTTCGCATGTTTGTCTGTGAAAAGACGGAATGCGTCTTTTAATAACACGTCGATCCCTGATGGCCGACTACGCCACATCCTGTTATTTTTTTGGTTTTCACTCTGCTCCCTCACTGCCCTTTAGGCATATTTGCTTACTTTGCCGCCACTTTTTGCGGCTCTCCTCGTCATTCAATTTCAGCTTTTATTGCAGACTTCTTGGTGGTGCCATTTCCTCTGGTTGGCAACTGGCTCACTGTGTAATGTCTACCACTCTTGTCCCTGAACTTCCTTGTGGGTTCACTTTCCAACCAAAAGATGGAGCGCTTCACGAATTTGCGTGTCATCCTTTCGCAGGGGCCATGCTAATCTTCTCTGTATCGATCCAATTTTAGTATATGTGCCGCCGTGGCGAGCACAATCTATCAGCCTGCCTTTGGCCTCTTTATTAGGCCCGCCTCTGACCACGCTTGTGGAAGACGGTTACCCCGTACACCAACGTTTTTGGCATGTGCCACACTTTCAAAGCTCAGGAACCACCCTCTTCCTCTCTTCTCTGACTGAACCTTGAAGTGGCCCTGATAGTTTGGAATCACATGGAGCAAGTTAATATCGGGATTTGATAGTTTGTTGAAGCCCGGCCGAAAAACCTTATCCTTTGCGGTACTTAAAATGTGTACTGCGGCGAGGGCGAAAGAAAGGCATTTTGGAAGTCTAAATGGAGAACTATCAGCCGATTGTTCCTGTTTCCGTCTCTGTGCTTCCTGGCCGTCCAGCCGTCTTTTTGTGTCGTAAAGTCTGGTCTTTATGAGAAGGCACGTCTGCTCCGTTGCGTTAACTCGACCACATTTCGGACAGAAATAGGGGGAGGCAAAGTATTTTTTTCGCTCAGCCTGCGTTTTCCTTACTTAAAAAAAAGAAGAAAAAAAAGAAGGTGAAAGGTAAGAAGTTTCGCGTGTTTGTCTGTGAAAAGACGGAATGCGTCTTTTAATAACACGTCGATCCCTGATGGCCGACTACGCCACATCCTGTTATTTTTTTGGTTTTCACTCTGCTCCCTCACTGCCCTTTAGGCATATTTGCTTACTTTTCCGCCACTTTTTGCGGCTCTCCTCGTCATTCAGTTTCAGCTTGCTCAGCTTTTATTGCAGACTTCTTGGTGGTGCCATTTCCTCTGGTTGGCAACTGGCTCACTGTGTAACGTCTACCACTCTTGTCCCTGAACTTCCTTGTGGGTTCACTTTCCAACAAAAAGATGGAGCGCTTCACGAATTTGCGTGTCATCCTTTCGCAGGGGCCATGCTAATCTTCTCTATCCAATTTTAGTATATGTGCCGCCATGGCAAGCACAATCTATCAGCCTGCCTTTGGCCTCTTTATTAGGCCCGCCTCTGAATACGCTTGTGGAAGACGGTTACCCCGTACACCAACGTTTTTGGCATGTGCCACACTTTCAAAGCTCAGGAACCACCCTCTTCCTCTCTTCTCTGACTGAACCTTGAAGTGGCCCTGATAGTTTGGAATCACATGGAGCAAGTTAATTTCGGGATTTGATAGTTTGTTGAAGCCCGGCCGAAAAACCTTATCCTTTGCGGTTCTTAAAATGTGTACTGCGGCGAGGGCGAAAGAAAGGCATTTTGGAAGTCTAAATGGAGAACTATCAGCCGATTGTTCCTGTTTCCGTCTCTGTGCTTCTTCCTGGCTGTCCAGCCGTCTTTTTGTGTCGTAAAGTCTGGTCTTTATGAGAAGGCACGTCTGCTCCGTTGCGTTAACTCGACCACATTTCGGACAGAAATAGGGGGAGGCAAAGTCTTTTTTTCGCTCAGCCTGCGTTTTCCTTCCTTTCAAAAAAAATAAAATAAAAAGGTGAAAGGTAAGAAGTTTCGCGTGTTTGTCTGTGAAGAGACGGAATGCGTCTTTTAATAACACGTCGATCCCTGATGGCCGACTACGCCACATCCTGTTATTTTTTTGGTTTTCACTCTGCTCCCTCACTGCCCTTTAGGCATATTTGCTTACTTTTCCGCCACTTTTTGCGGCTCTCCTCGTCATTCAGTTTCAGCTTGCTCAGCTTTTATTGCAGACTTCTTGGTGGTGCCATTTCCTCTGGTTGGCAACTGGCTCACTGTGTCACGTCCACCACTCTTGTCCCTGAACTTCCTTGTGGGTTCACTTTCCAACCAAAAGATGGAGCGCTTCACGAATTTGCGTGTCATCCTTTCGCAGGGGCCATGCTAATCTTCTCTGTATCGATCCAATTTTAGTATATGTGCAGCCGTGGCGAGCACAATCTATAAGCCTGCCTTTGGCCACTTTATTAGGCCCGCCTCTGACCAAGCTTGTGGAAGACGGTTACCCCGTACACCAACGTTTTTGGCATGTGCCACACTTTCAAAGCTCAGGAACCACCCTCTTCCTCTCTTCTCTGACTGAACCTTGAAGTGGCCCAGATAGTTTGGAATCACATGGAGCAAGTTAATATCGGGATTTGATAGTTTGTTGAAGCCCGGCCGAAAAACCTTATCCTTTGCGGTACTTAAAATGTGTACTGCGGCGAGGGGGAAAGAAAGGCATTTTGGAAGTCTAAATGGAGAACTATCAGCCGATTGTTCCTGTTTCCGTCTCTGTGCTTCTTCCTGGCCGTCCAGCCGTCTTTTTGTGTCGTAAAGTCTGGTCTTTATGAGAAGGCACGTCTGCTCCGTTGCGTTAACTCGACCACATTTCGGACAGAAATAGGGGGAGGCAAAGTCTTTTTTTCGCTCAGCCTGCGTTTTCCTTACTTTCAAAAAAAAAAAAAAGGTAAGGAGTTTCGCGTGTTTGTCTGTGAAAAGACGGAATGCGTCTTTTCATAACACGTCGATCCCTGATGGCGGACTACGCCACATCCTGTTATTTTTTTGGTTGTCACTCTGCTCCCTCACTGCCCTTTAGGCATATTTGCTTCCTTTTCCGCCACTTTTTGCGGCTCTCATCGTCATTCAGTTTCAGCCTGCTCAGCTTTTATTGCAGACTTCTTGTTGGTGCCATTTCCTCTGGTTGGCAACTGGCTCACTGTGTCACGTCGACCACTCTTGTCCCTGAACTTCCTTGTGGGTTCACTTTCCAACCAAAAGATGGAGCGCTTCACGAATTTGCGTGTCATCCTTTCGCAGGGGCCATGCTAATCTTCTCTGTATCGATCCAATTTTAGTATATGTGCCACCGTGGCGAGCACAATCTGTCGTCCTGCCTTTGGCCTCTTTATTAAGCCCGCCTCTGAATACGCTTGTGGAAGACGGTTACCCCGTACACCAAAGTTTTTGGCATGTGCCACACTTTCAAAGCTCAGGAACCACCCTCTTCCTCTCTTCTCTGACTGAACCTTGAAGTGGCCCTGATAGTTTGGAATCACATGGAGCAATTTAGTTTCGGGATTTGATAGTTTGTTCAAGCCCGGCCGAAAAACCTTATCCTTTGCGGTACTTAAAATGTGTACTGCGGCGAGGCCGAAAGAAAGGCATTTTTGAAGTCTAAATGGAGAACTATCAGCCGATTGTTCCTGTTTCCGTCTCTGTGTTTCTTCCTGGCCGTCCAGCCGTCCCTTTGTGTCGTAAAGTCTGGTCTTGATGAGAAGGCACGTCTGCTCCGTTGCGTTAACTCGACCACATTTCGGACAGAAATAGGGGGAGGCAAAGTCTTTTTTTCGCTCAGCCTGCGTTTTCCTTACTTTCCAAAAAAAAAAGAAAAGGTAAGGAGTTTCGCGTGTTTGTCTGTGAAAAGACGGAATGCGTCTTTTAATAACACGTCGATCCCTGATGGCCGACTACGCCACATCCTGTTATTTTTTTGGTTTTCACTCTGCTCCCTCACTGCCCTTTAGGCATATTTGCTTCCTTTTCCGCCACTTTTTGCGGCTCTCCTCGTCATTCAGTTTCAGCTTGCTCAGCTTTTATTGCAGACTTCTTGTTGGTGCCATTTCCTCTGGTTGGCAACTGGCTCACTGTGTAACGTCTACCACTCTTGTCCCTGAACTTCCTTGTGGGTTCACTTTCCAACCAAAAGATGGAGCGATTCGCGTGTCATCCTTTCGCAGGGGCCATGCTAATCTTCTCTGTATCGATCCAATTTTAGTATATGTGCCTGAGCACAACCTGCCAGCCTGCCTTTGAATACGCTTGTGGGAGACGGATACCTCGTACACCAACGTTTTTGGCATGTGCCAACGTTCTAAAGCTCAGGGACCACCCTCTTTCTCTCATCTCTGACTGAACCTTGAAGTGGTCCTGATAGTTTGGAATCACATGGAGCAAGTTAGTTTCGGGATTTGATAGTGGCCATGGCAAGCACAACCTGTGAGCCTGCCTTTGGCCTCTTTATTAGGCCCACCTCTGAATACGCTTGTGGAAGACGGTTACAACATGTTGATCACTGATGGCCGACTAGGCCACATTCTGTTTTTTGATTCTTTCACTCTGATCCGTCTCTGCCCTTGTGGTATTTTTGCTTCAAAGAGCGGACCATTCCCCCCATCGCGCCGCCAGACAGCAAAAATGCTTAATCCGTTTACGATTTCCCAAGGCACGATCATTCGTCCGCTACTATCGAAGACGAACTCTGATCGTTTTGATTTAAATGGTTTTGGGTTCCTTCTTTTGTGAGGAACATTTCATTTTCATTTTATTTTCATTCCAACGGGAACCTTGTCTTTTTTTGAGTCAAACAGCGGACCCCCACCAGACAGCGAAAACACTGAATCGTGAACTCTGAACGTTTCCATTGAAATGGTTTTGGATTCCTTGTTTTGTGCGGAACACAGGGATATTTCATTTTTATTTCATTTTTATTCCGAATGTCTTTTTTTGCCTCAAACAGCAATAACGCTGAATCTGCTGGTGATTTCCGAAGCTGCGATCATTCGTCCGCTACTTTCAAAAGGGAACTTCGATCGTTTCCATTAAAATTGTTTTGGGTTCCTTATTTTGTGAGGAACACGGGGATATTTCATTTTTATTGCGTTGGGAAGTCTGTCTTTTTTCGCATCAAGCAATGGACCCCCCCCCCTCTTTCTGCCAATGCCTTGGTCGGTGCGAATTCACTTCGATAGTATTAGAGTGGGCGCTGTGTTGAATATTTCCAAAGCCGCGCTCATCCGTCCGCTACATTTGAGTGGAAACTCTGATCATTTTCATTTAAATGGTTTTGGGTTCCTTGTTTTGTGAGGAACTTATTTTTATTTTTTATTCCTCCGGGAACGCTGTATTTTTTCGCCTCAAACAGAGGACCCCCCCCCCTCTTTCTGTCAAGCTGTTTTTTGGTGCATATTCACTTCTATAGTGTTAGAGCGGGCGCTGTGTTGAACATTTATTTCATAAACCCCAGCGGTTAAACTTCCCCGGGTCGCCGTCACACTCGATCAAAGGAAATAAAACCAAATACAGTTAGATATCACAGTGATAATAAGGAAAATAAGTCTTATCCTATCTGTCCCTAGTCTGTCTAACTTATAATAAATAAGAGAATCTGTATAACATCGACAGTGGGCACCACCAAAATACTCTCGAATCCTCTATCAGCCCGGCTGATTTCTCCAAAGCAGCCCTGTACCCTCAGCCGAGGATCTAAAATGAACCTCCTCCCAGTACAAGTGAAGTGGTCACTCAACCCCGAACAATGCCTGTTGCTGAATATAGGCAGCCAAAAGAGTGAGCCTGCTCCTGATACTAACAGCAATTCAGACTGAGGGCTTTCCTAATCGAAAACTCTCTCCGGAGAGGATTTTGGTTGTGGAACCCTGATTTGGCTAGTCCTCCTGGTCTCTATAGGGATCTCAACCCAACTTCTCTCAACTTTGACCCAATCCCTTTTTCCTCTCTTTCCCTTTCCAATTTATTACATTTCAATTTTATTCTTTACACATAGTTAGACAGATCAGTTCCATCATTTAAACCATAAAACAGGTAAAAACCTCCCTTCAACATAAATCAATCCCAAGGGTCATCTTGATCAGTTTTACATTTGAATAATATTTATTGCCTTTAGGCATTCAGTATATCAGTAGTATATATCACTAGCAGTATATAATATGTTTTTCTTGTTATACTTTAGCATATTAGTTGTACATAACATCAGTAGTATATAGTATGTCTCAGGATATTAATACATACTCTAGCATCAAAATCAGTGGGTTATCCATGTCACAAAGGAGCCCAACCACATATTCCTCCATGGCCCCCGTCGGTGCTTCCCTGTCCGTCTCTCCTTCCCCCTCAGCCTAGAGCGGAGCAGGAGCCGGAACCGTCCCAGGGAGATCCCTAGAAGAAACATTGGCCACACCATCTCTCTCTACCCCCTCTGGATCAACAACCTCTTCTTTAAACCCATCCCGCATTATTCCCTGAGCTGCACTCTTAACTCCACCAGACACTTCTAGATTGAAGACACTAGGTGGAGCCATCCCCCCACATCTGGGTGCTTCCCCAGAAGGATAGGGAGTCCACGGGTCCCCATGTCACACTGCCATTCCCCCTCGTCCATAAGGGATCCTCCCATGATTGAAGCGTCGCATCCCGCTTCTGAAGCTCCGAGTGACATTCCCAGGTATGGGAATGGGGGAGAGAATAGAGATTAGTGTTGGCATGCCAGAGACCACTCAGTACACCAGATTAATTAGTCTGACCCTCTGGTATCTTTAAAAAAAACAAAAAACATTAAGTTAAAAACAACTTGGTTGAAAAACAAGTCACATACTATACATTAACCAAATCCATTGGGTTGCTGATGTTGCTGGCTGCAAAATACTGTATCAAATCTAATCAAATCTACTTAACCACAGAGTTGGAGAGTTGGAGAGTTGGAGAGCAATGTTGGGAATATACTTTGGAGGGGTTTGGAGGGGGACGGAGTGGTCTCTCCAAGTGGTGGGGTCTTACACTCTAGATCCCACTGACCTGAAAGTGGACCCTGCGCAGATTGAGCGGGCAAGTATAAGCAGCATGGGAACCATAATGGGCCAGTATTGCTGTGTTTATGCAGTAGCATAACATTTTTCATGAGAGCAAATGCAACATTACAATTATGGAGTATGGTTACGTGAATAAGTACAAAAGAATATCAACAAGAAAACATATATTGCTATGGCAGAATTAATTGATTGGAGACACATTTTTGCTCTTGCTGTTGTTTAATGATTTCTATCAAGGTGCCTCCATCAATATGCTCCCCAGAATGAAGCTGTAGATAGGACAAGACATGTGCTGTTTTATTGCCTGGCCTATCCTGCTGCTACCGTCCTCAACAAGACTGGTGAGATTTATACCACTGAATACAGAGATAACACCACAGGGATGTGTTCCCATATCATTTGCATCAGTCAGATTCATTTAATGTCATTTAATGTTCATCTTTAACAATAGCGTCAGTGATGATAGTCCAGTGAATCCAAGTAAACTCTGTTTATCCACCTTTTTATTTTGGTGGCCACCTTTTATGCGAGATCTGTTATAAGGGTTTTGGTTTTCCAATCTATTCAGTCCATGGCGTTCAGGCCAGGTTGTTTGTTATTTTTAGTCCTTACTTAATTTTGGGGGGGTTTTAAATTATTTTCTGCACTCTGGACTGGGAAGTGCTGCAGTATCTGCTGCAGTGTTCAACCCAGAGCATCACTGTGGACCTCAGGAAGATCAGGCTTCAACAACATCACAGATCTTCGACCCTTTCTGGGCAGAGTCATTATCAAGAGGTTGGAGAAGTATAATTTGCTATTCATTTCAACAGTCTATCAATTTAAATGTTGTCTATTGTTGTCTAAAACACATGATAATACAACCATATAGAGGTAGTCTATCCTGTAAAACCATGATAATACAGTCATATAGAGGTAGTCTATACTGTAAAACCATGATAATAGGACAGTCATAATATGACTGTCCTCAGGCACAGTCCCAGCTTCATGATGTCAGCCATCAGAGAGATATATGAGACTTGTGCCAGTTGCTGTCCAGTTTGTTGAGGTCATCAGACCATGTGATCAACCTGAACACCGGAGAGCTGGACAGAGTGGCTCTGCGCTTCACCCTCCAGCAAAGAGAGTCCAACTCAACCTTCTGTGGACCTCCATACCACCTGGGGAGATGGAGAGCACCCTGCCTCTCCTGGACAAAGTCTCCCAACTCAGGTCAGTTAGCACTATCTGGCCGTGTGTGATCAGAAGTACAGTCCTCTCTGACTCTGTGTATAAACTACTAACCCCAACCCATACAAACTACTAACCCTAACTATGTTTTAATTCCTATGATATTGTCCTATTTCTCACTCTCTGACTACACATTAAGAACAAAAAACCACAACAGTGTAAAGCTGACTGATCGCTTGTAATATACTTGCATTTTTGCCCCCACCTGACTCAACATTGCCCTTTTATCACTGACACTGCACTTCATAACAATTATTATGATTGTGTACCTGCATATTTGATTGTGTATTTATGTTGTGTTTTGTAATAGGTTGTTCTGTACTATTGTATTCCCCCTGCTCTGTGAATGACTCTGCTGTCTCTCTGTATCCCCTGCTGTAGTGTTGACAGGAGGCTGCTGCTGAGGTTCCTCCACTGCTGCACTGCCTCACACATCCAGCAGGGGGCAGCAGCAGAGCAGCTCAGGGCTCTGCAGCACAGGCTGGATTTCTCCTGCTCCTCCTCTGTGGACCTGTCAGCACAGGAGCAGAGGGAGAGGGGCGCTGGAGACCACAGCACAGAGCTCATCCTACGAGACTGTGAGGTGGAGGAGGCCGGACTAGTCCAGCTATTCCACTTAGACACAGTCCGTCTGGGGTAAGGACAAACACACTGATCTCTGATGAGGAAAAGGGAGGAGGATTTCTATTTGTACAATGTATGCGCCCTACTCTGTCTCTCCTCAGCTCCAGCAAAGCCCTCCTCCTGCAGCTCCTGTACCTGGTCCCTGTGGGAGGTGAGAGGGGGGGCGGTGAGGCGTGCTGTGTCCCTCTGCAGTGCCCTGGGTGGGGAGCTGGACCTCAGTGAGACCACAAACTAGTTATACATAGTTAGTATATAGCTCGTATATGACTCCAGTTCTCAGAATGGGAGCCATGAATCAGGAAATTTGGTGTTTCACATAATTAGCAATGTTTTTTTTTATTGTTTTTTTATGACTGCCATGGGAGTGGCTGTGGACAAAATCTGCGATGGCCCTATATCCAATTACATTTTTTAAGTCCCTCTCTATCAGAAGAGGTTTTATACTCTCGTCTTTAAGACACTTTACTAAATTTCTATTTATATCTCTCCACTGGACAAAAATCATTCCTATGGGATTTCCCATAGAGTGAAATGTACAGGGCAGATTTCTTGTCATATTTCTTGACACTAACTTCATCTGAGGAGTCGTGCATATAATTTATTCAGTAGATACTAGAGTATCGATATACAGTATCGATACTAGAGAATAATATATAATATATCATTTTCTCTTTGTTTACCTGTAACATATTGAAACTACCAAGAAAGCATGTCTATGTTTGGCACTATGCAGGCTGAGAATCGAACATTCTTAATTATGGTGAGCAAGTCTTCCTTGCCCTACCAGACTGTTTGTGATTGCTAAACTGAGAGGTACTTTTTTTACTTTTTAATGATGTTCAAAACTGTTGATTTAGGAAAGCCTAATGTTTTGGCTAGGTTTTCAGATTTTTCAATTATGGCTTCCTTGACTTTCATTGACACCTCTTTGGTCCTCATGTTGACAGACATCAATAGCAGACTCCAAAGTCACTAGGTCTCAACTACCCAGCTTAAGCATATTGAACATTTTTCTTATTGGGTTTGTGGTCAAACGGCCTAATCTATGTTACCTAGTGACTGGTTTGGGAATTGTTATCTGGGTTTCGTTCTTCCTGGGATTGTGGTCCACTCCTCTCTAGAATCAGTTATAGCCGTACATCATCTAGGACTACCTTCTGACTATGTGCAACACTCACACACACACGCTAGATATTCTGCCCTATGGGAGGGCAGGGCAGTGATGTCAGGTTTGTGTGGTCATTTGATCATTGTTGTTGTAATGGCTTAAAAAGACACCTTATTTGGCTCTGTTCTAACCTACCACTCTAGTCTTACACACGTTGCTAGGGAAACGGCACAAGAAAGACGCAATCCTAGCAACGACAATTGTCAGTAACACAAATTATTCTGCTCTGCATTTAATGCGTTGTTTTTAGCACTCCTCTGGCCAATGTTATTTATTTTGTGTTTGCGTGTCTGTCTAATTTTTGGGCTGTCTAATTTATTTTGTGTTTGTGGTTAGATACAGCTTAAAGAGGACAGTACACTTAAGACTGATATAATAGCCAAACTGTCTCACACTACAGGTATTCAACATTTTCTTCTCTCTGTTGTAGCTCCTGTAGGTGTTTACTATGCTCTGGCTGATACCAGGACTTTGGCAGAGGAGATAGATAAATTGGCTAATGGTACTGCGTTATCACTAGAAATGTTGGGAAATTAGACTAATATATAATAATAAAATATATGCCATTTAGCTGACGCTTTTATCCAAAGAGACTCCAATGACCAGAGACTCTGTGTTGAAGTAACAGGGAACCTCCTGACCAAACATGTCGTCCAGAAGCATCATCAGCCCGCCCTGAGGTAAGGCTCTGAGTTACTGCTAGTTCACAGTACTCATTTAAACTGAACAATAGATTGGATGCTAAATACTACAGAGAAGGAACAGTAACAACATCAGAACTTGTCTGTACCTTCAGGTGCAGCAGGTATCTCTCAGCCTCTGGTTCCATGTTGCTGGCAGGCAGGCAGGAGTGCAGGAGAGAGTACAGACGCTCCACAAAACCACCAGGTAGCTAACAGCAAACATAGGAGGAGAGAGCAGAGAGTCATATGAACTTGTCAACAAAGTCACCCTGTAACAGTCTTCAGTATAAGAACTGTACTCACCACCACCAGGGGCCTCCCCACCATCACCCCAAACGGAATGAGGTTGACATGGCTAATCTAACAAAAGACAAAAACATTTACAACAAAATAGCAATAATATTAAAAAGAAGGACCCGATACAGGCACAGGTAATCAATGTGAGACTATTGAAGTGAATGAACTAACCTGATGTTCTGCCAGCTCCATCTCAATGTCACCCTGTTTGGAGGGATCACTCAGGTACCCAACAAGGTCATCATAGGCACGGATGAACTGTGCCTCGTCCTATACAGAACAAGAGAGACAATGTCAGTAAACGGTTGTTACATTTTCTCTTGATAATTCACTCTGTTGGAGGAAGCCAATGTCTTACCTTGTGATTGGCCTGAACCAGTGCTCCCAGCAGGACCTTCCCAGCCACGTACAGCTGGTTCTTGCTCTGGGTGGAACTGAGCATGGTCTGGTAAAGGGGGAAAAATAGTGAGACACCATCTGACAGGTCAGAAGAGAGAAAGCACAGAGAAAGGGTGGTTGACTCACTGTGAAGGCCTGGCGTAGGACGGTGACCCTCAGGGCAATGTCCTCAGTCCTCTTGGTGGTCAGTGATAAGTGATAATATGGTAAAGGCTTACCAACACACAGAGTATGAAAACACCCCACACTGAAATGGGTAAACAGGTAAACAGGAAATAGATATATAAGAGGAACTCACTGTAGCAGAGGAACCTCTCTCTCCTCAGGAAGCAGGTCCTCCTCCCAGCCCTGCAACAACAACAACAAACATCCAACGTCAAGCATATGGAGACATGCAATATGACATCTAATGTTTTAAAAAAGAAAAACATAGCAGTTCTGGCCCTGTGGCTTAGGCTCAGTGTACTGCTGCTGAGCGGGTGTGGAGAAAGAGTCAGCCCCCGACCACGCAGTGGAGGACAGCTGCCCATCCGGTCCCATACGCAGGACGGTATTCACCACAGCTACTGCTACTCACAACACACACACATACACACATCTCTTTAGCACATAAGTCATTAGCATTATCAACCAACATGGTCTGTAAAACAAATGTCAAGAAACACTTTTTCTACCTGGTAGGCGTTGAATGTCACAGACACAGACGTCTCGTGATGAAGGTGGGACACAATCTGGGTCACCTTGCCAGCCACGCGCTGAACGAGAGACAAAAAGAAAAACCCTTCAATAAAGCAACTGTCACATACAAAGACAACTACGGAATGTGCCACTTACTTATTACAAGCTACATGTCTATCAACATCTGAACCACCAATAAGTCAAAAAAACAAATGATAATAATCCAATGCTGAAGCAAAAGAGAAATGTGTTCAGATCGTACCTGGATCCCAGTGAGAGACTCCACCTTTGTTACACAGTAGAGGATCCCCTTCAAAACAGAAAGCAGCGAAAATCATTTGTTAAGCTGACAGTCCCATGACAGGAGATATGACAGTAGAGTATCTATAGTAGGTTAATAAAGTGTTTTTCCCTACCTCTGAACCCAGCCTTGCTGTCTCTAGAAACGGTCCACAACAGCTGAGTCACAGGGCCCCGGACAACGCAAACATGGTGCATCTTCACATCCACCTGCTATGGAAAGAAACTATAAGACATCAGCCACCACAGTAATAGAATACCATCAATATTACTGATTAGGAAGACAGTACAACCTCGAAAACATGTGCAACCAGGGCAGGCATACCTGGGATGGTCCATGCAGGTAGGAGTCAGAGGTGGTGAAGTGGAACGTGCTCCACGCTTCGACCACTGGACCAGTGTAATTCTGCAAAAGGCAATTTTCATTGAAATACATTACTGTAATGTAAGAAACAGACAGTGAACATTGTAACAGTGATGAATGGACCTGGGTGTTTGTGTCTTTCCTACCCTAATCATGACAGGCCCACAGTACAGGGGGCTGTATATGAAAGGAATCAACTGCCAGCAACCTGTGGTCTCCAAAAAAATGAAACAGTCCAAGATTTCAAAATCTCACAGAAACTTCAGAAGAATTTCAAACATACAAATATTTTCTTTTCAAAGTTCTACCTCAAGGATGCTCTGCACATCGTGGACATCCTCAAGGCATAATCATAATCACTCAAAATAATCATTGTACACACAATTTGTGAGATATGTGTCTACTGTAAAATGTAGTTAAATGTCACATACCCTCTTCGAAGTCGCTGTCGCTTTCCTCTTCACGATCGCGAACCCTGCAAAAAAGAAAACACGAACAACCCGTCGTAGAGACGGCAGACCGCAGTCCACGCACTCGCGCAGCCAATCCTGAAAAACACCGAGGCATTTTTCAGTCCGTTTTGCTCAGAAAATCAGCAGGTTTGTGTCGATGTAAACATCAACTGAAGTCTGTTGTTATCTGGAGCGGACTGAACATTCCATAGAATGTTGCTAATGTTCTATATTGAAAGGTTGCATAGCAACACACAGTTTTGAAAATAATTAGTAATAATAATAATTGACGTGTATTTTCAACACTTTTCAAAAATACGTCACCTCTAGAAATAGAACATGAACAGCATTCTATGGAATGTTTCATCCAGCGCTACACAGCAATACACTTGATGTTGATGTTTACATTGAGACCCAGCTGGTTCATTGAGAGCTAGCATTACTAGCTGTTAGCATTAGCAAAGAAAGGGACTGAAAAATGCCTTCGTGTTTTTCAGGATTGGCTGCGCGAGTGCGTGGACTGGGAGCAGCTGTTTCTAGGACAGGTTGTTGTTGTTTTCCTTTTTTGCAGGGCTCCCGTTGGGAGGACAGCGACTTCGAAGTGGGTATGTGACGTTTAATTACATTTTACAGTAGTAGACACATAGTCAACAAATGTATCTGGGTAATGGCATGACTATTTGTCAGTTGGTAGCAATGGTAGCATTGTTAGCTTTAGCTTGAACTAGCTAGCTTGCTAGTCACCTACATGCATTTTGGGCTTGTGGTGTGTTGTTTCACAACAAATATTGAGTGGTTCTCTAACTCGTTCAGAGAGAGTCTAATTGTTATTGCTCATACTTATTCTTCTTTTTCTTATCATTATTATTTCAATTCTTCCGATTTTTTGGTATGCTACTCCTCCTACAGCTTTTAGGCTATTTACACTAATCAAACTTTAAAACGTGCAGAGAGGTCTAACTTGATTCATATATTTTACACTGAACTACCCCAGGCTCATCCTATCTATCTATGACTATGACCTTTTAAACTGCTATCTGCCAACCTTATATCTATCTAACCTTTCAACTACCTAGCATCATCCTTTCTTCCTTTCACTGGTCACTACTGCTTCACTGAGTATACCCCATACTGATTAACCTTTTAATTGTTAGATTTACCTATACTCTCTCTCATCTATTCATTCTCTTTCATCTATCTATTCAACCAACCAACCAACCAACCTATCTCACTTTCTTTCAACTACCCAAAACATATTCATCAATCCTGATAAAAGCTTTCTGATACCTATTAAACGTTTTGAACTATTAAGCTTTTTGTAACTCTCATCTAGTTAACATGATGAAATGTTGATTTCGGCCAACATTCTGAGAGCCACCATTGTTTCTACAACTGCTATGGAACTGTCAGAACTCTTGAATGAAAACAACAGGAAACCTGCAGCCCTCTCTGATGCCTACTCGTATTCTCATTCCCCTAGACTCTCAGGTCGAGGGGGAGGAACAGGACTCCTCATCTCACCTAAGTGGTCACATAATGTCCTTCCCCTGTCACACCTGTACATATCCACCTTTGTATTCCATGCTGTTTCTGTCACCTCCCCTGTCAAACTTCACATTGTCGTTATTTATCGTCCACCAGGTCAGCTTGGCCACTTCTTAGATGAGATGGATGTCCTTCTCGGCTTCTTCCCTGAGGACGGCACATCGCTCACACTACTGGGTGACTTCAACATCCAGTCAGAGAAGCTTCACTCGTCTGGAGTACTTGACCTTCTCTCCTTCTTCGCCCTGTCCCACTGTCCTCCGACTCATAAGGCAGGCAGTCAGCTCGACCTTGTCTTCACCAGATCCCCCCATACCTCCAACCTTACTGTTACCCCTCTTTTGGTTTCTGATCATCATTTTGTATCCTTCTCCGTTCCTCTCAAATCCTCCTCCTCTCTGTCAGTCTCTACCCACACTGTATCCTCTCGTCGCAACCTGTGTACCCTCTCACTCACCGCTCTCTCTTCCTCCGTGTTATCCTCCCTACCCTCTGTTGAATCCTTTTCCCTTCTATCCACTGATGCAGCCTCCTCCACCCTCATGTCCACTCTTTCCTCATCCTTCGACTCTCTCTGTCCACAGACCTCAAGGCCGGCACGATCCTCTCCACACGCTCCTTGGCTGTCTGAAACCCTGCAAGCTTGTAGAATAAGGCTCCGGGCAGCTGAGAGGAAATGGAGAAAAACTGGCCTCCCTGATGACCTAGAACTTTATCTCTCTCCTCCTCAACGACACCTCATCTGCATCAGCTGCTAAAGCTTAGATTAGATTAGATTAGATTCAACTTTATTGTCATTGTGCAGAGTACAAGTACAGAGACAACGAAATGCAGTTAGCGTCTAACCAGAAGTGCAAAAAAGCAGAAAAGTGCAGTGTGAGCAATATATACAGGTAGTGCAGTATATGAGCAGTCTAGTAGTGTAGTATAGTAGTGCAGTATATGAATTAGCAGTAGCAGTAGCAGTATGAACAGTGTAGCAGCGTATGAGCTGTATAGGCAATACAGTCTAGCAGTATGTATGTATTAACAGTAACATTAGGGTAATAGCAGAATAAATATGGAATACAGTATAAACAGGTATGTACAGATATGTGCAGTGTATTAACAGTAGTATTAAAGAAAATATAGGGATATGTGCATTATGAACAGTATAGACAGATTATGTACAGTATAGACAGATATGTACAGAAGAGCAGTGGTATGGAGTAGGTTTGTTCAAGTGTGGATGCAGTATGTACAGTATATAGGAGTACTGTAAGGGTAGTGCAATTGTCCGGGGGGGGGCGGGGGTGCAGTGGTTGGTAGGCTGTCACCTAGGTGCAGAGTTCGAGTTCAGTAGGGTGACAGCCGCAGGGAAGAAGCTGCCTCTGAACCTGCTGGTTCGGGTGCGGAGAGACCTGTAGCGCCTCCTGGAGGGGAGTGGGGTGAACAGTCTGTGGTTGGGGTGAGAAATGTCCTTGACGATGCTGCGTGCCTTACGCAAGCATCGTTTGCCCTGGACAGCCTCAATGGAGGGGAGTGAGGAACCAGTGATGCGTTGGGCAGTTTTCACCACCCTCTGCAGTGCTTTCCGGTCAGATGCCGAGCAGTTGCCATACCATACTGTGACACAGTTGGTGAGGATACTCTCAATGGTGCAGCGGTAGAAATTCACCAGGATCTGAGGAGACAGATGGACCTTCTTTAGTCTCCTCAGGAAGAATAGACGCTGGTGAGCCTTCTTGATCAGGGTAGAGGTGTTGAGGGTCCAGGAGAGATCCTCAGAGATGTGGACACCCAGAAACTTGAAGCTGGTGACTCGCTCCACCTCAGTCTCGTTGATGAGGATGGGGGTGTGTGTGCCAGCTTTTGACTTCCTGAAGTCCACAATGAGCTCTTTGGTCTTCCTGGTGTTGAGAGCCAGGTTGTTGTCGTTGCACCACACTGTCAGGTGCTGGACCTCCTCCCTGTAGGCCGTCTCATCGTTGTTGCTGATGAGACCAATCACCGTTGTGTCTTCTGCAAACTTAACAATGGTGTTAAAGCTGCTAAAGCTTCTTACTACCATTCCAAAATTCAATCCTCTGCCTCTGACCCAAGGAAACTGTTCTCCACATTTTCCTCACTCCTCAACCCACCTCCTCCCCCTCCTCCCTGTCTGCGGATGACTTTGTCACCTACTTTGAAAAGAAGGTTGATGACATTAGCAGCTCTTTCTCTCTACCTCTCACCAACACTGCTACCTCTCCTTCCAAACCCACTGCGCTACACGCAGTCTCTGGTTTATCAGCTTTTCCCCCCCTCTCCCCTTAAGATATTCTAAAACTGGTCACATCCAAGCGGGCAACCACCTGCCCCCTTGATCCTATCCCCTCCCCCTTTCTCCAATCCATCTCCAAAGACTTCCTTCTGTTCCTTACCACCTTAATCAATTCTTCTCTATCCACAGGATCTGTCCCAGCGGCCTTCAATACAGCCAGAGTCAAACCTCTTCTCAAGAAACCAACTCTTGACCCGTCTGCTGTCAATAACTACAGACCGGTATCCCTTCTCTCCTTCTTATCTAAAACCCTTGAACGTGCTGCCTCTAACCGACTGTATCACTACCTCCTTCAGAACAACCTCCTTGACCCTCACAACTGGGTATTTTAAAGCTACTACTGAGATTGCTCTCCTTGCTGTCACAGAGGCCCTCCACCCTTCTTAAGCTTCCTTCCTCTCTTCTGTTCTCATTCTTCTGGACCTGTCTGCTTCATCCGACACAGTAAACCACCCGATCCTTCTCTCCACCCTCTCAGAATCAGCTCTGCCCTCTCCTGGTTTGCAGCCTACCTAGCCAATCGCTCTTACCAGGTGATGTGGAGAGAATCACTGTCCTCTCTACGAGCTCTCACCACTGGGGTGCTCCAGGGCTTTGTCCTAGGGCCCTTACTGTCCTCCCTCTATACCAAATCTCATGGCTCGGTAATTTCCTCACATGGTTTCTCCTGCCACTGCTAAGCAGATGAAACTCAACTCTTTCTCTCTTTCCCCCCTTCTGACCCACAGGTGGCAACACATGTCTCTGCGTGTCTCGCAGACATTTCTGCTTGGATGTCAGCCCACCACCTCAAGCTCAACCTTAACAAGACTCTACTGTGACCTCCTCCCATACAGCCAAGAACCTTGGGGTGATCCTTGACAACCACTTATCCTGTGTGGCGAACATCACAGCAACAGCACGTTCCTATAGATTCTTCCTCTACAACATCAGAAGGATACATCCATTCCTCACCAGAGAAGCAGAATAACTTTTGGCCCCAACACTTGTGATTTCTCGGCTCGACTACTGCAACACATTCTTGGCCGGTCTCCCCGCCTCCACCATTAGGCCTTTGCAGCTCATCCAGAATGCTGCCACCCGTCTGGTGTTCAATCTCCCCAAATTCTCCCATGTCACTCCCCTCCTTCGCATCCTTCATTGGCTCTCAGTAGCAGCTTGCATCAGATTCAAGACCCTGGTGCTCACCTACCAGGTGGCAAGCAGAACAGCCCCTCCCTATTTGCAAGCAATGGTCAGCCCCCAAACCCCTGCCCAATCACTCCGCTCTTCCACCTCGGCTGGCCACCTGGCACCGCCGCCTCTACGTGGATGCAGCAGCCGTGCTACTCAGTCACGGCTTTTCACTGTCCTGGCACCCCGCTGGTGGAATGAGCTTCCCGCTGCTGTCATGACTACCAATCTTCCGCCGTAGATTGAAGACTGTTATGGGAAATACATTGATAGAACTGTTTTCAGGTTATACACTTTCATATGACTGATACAACTTGTGTAAATACTGTGATTACATTTTCTCTTGCCACACCTCTAAAGTTCTATAGCCATTGTTCTGAGAAGCACTGTATAATTTACCATATGAACAGCGGTGATTTCGGAGGGAGTGGTGAGGGAGCGCAGTAATGGGAGAACAGACAAATACTTATTTCCTTCGATCAAATGCAAATTAATTTATAACTTTATATAATGTGTTTTTTCTGGACTTCTTTGTTGATATTCTGTCTCTATTTGTTAAAATAAAAGTACCATAAAAATTATAGACCGCTCATTTCTTTGTAATCGGGCAAACTAACAAAATCAGCAGGGGATCAAATAATTATTTCCCCCACTGTATCTTGCCGATAGGTGTGAAATGTTGAACGCCGATTGATCAGTGAGACAGTCTCTCCATTGTTTTCGCTCATTGTTTCGAAGAGCGGAGGTAAGTACAGAGTGGTAAATCCTAGACTTCCACCACAAGACCCATCTCTTCAGGCTGCATCTGAACTGTCCCTCCTAAAGACCTCTTCATCCCCACTACCCCCCTGTACAAGTTTCTCTCCTGTAAAAAAAGAAAAAAGAAAAGAAGTAATTCTTCCTTCTTCTAGCATTGTAACTGCCAATAGCCCCTGGTCCTACCATAGATTACTTTTTCTTATGATGGCTGATGGAGAGATGATTCACTTACTTACACAAATGTATTTGTTGTAAGTCGCTTTGGATAAAGGCGTCTGCTAAATGTCATCAATGTAAATGTAAATATTCTTAGAATTATTACACAACAATGCTACTACTACAAATTCTACCCCGCTGAAACCACTCGCAACCACTTAACCAACCAACTCTACCACTCTCAACCACTCAACCATCCTCTACCGACTCCACTGAACTACCCCATGCTCATTCTATTTATCTATCTATGATCTTCTAACATACTATATATCTAACCTTCTATCTTTCCAACCGTAAGTCTCTCTAACCTAACATCATCCTTTTTTTCCTTTCACCAGTCACTACTGCTTCACTCAGTATAATTCATACTGATTAACTTGATCTATCTATATGTCCCCTCTCTCATCTATCCATTCGCTTTCATTTATCCATGCATCCAACCAACCAACCAAAGCTTTCTGATGTCTATTAAACTTTTAAAACTATTAACCTTTTTGTAACGCCAAAAGATCTCATCCGGTTAATCAACCTCTACACACTCCACTGAACTACCCAACCATACAACATTCTAACTAACCTTCTAACCCATACAAACATAACCTTCTCTCTTTTTCATACCATTTTTACTTATTGAGCATAAAAAATAGAATAAATGAAATCCTATACCGCGTTCACATTCTAAACCGCTTAACCTGTGCACAGGAAGAAGAATACACGATGATTGAGAGAAGCTAAAATGTATAAAATATAAGTTGATATGGGATATATTCATGGTTAAAAACTGGAAATGGTATTTCATGTAAGAACTTGGAAAGGTGATTTGTGGATGACATCAATATTATTTCACAATATTTCATTACTTTTTGCATAATTGAGAAACTATTCAATCAACCAATGAGAACCCTAGTCTCGTTGTGAGTTAACCAATCAGAAGTGTAGATTGTGTAGAGCCCTACGTCTCTTTGGATCAAGAAAAAATCATAGCGCTCTGTCTTTTGTCTCTGCCGTACTGATCAGACCTGTATGTACTATGCGCTGAAGATTCCTGCCACGTGTGAAGAAATGCTTTAAAAGTAATTTTCCTTTGTAAGATCTGCTTAGAATTGCTTATTTCCATTATTGCGAATATAAAAGACTAGTGTTACTTTGACAAGCCTCGAGTGAACTTGAGTGTGGAGTAGCATAGCTCTGCTAGCAGATAGCCTCATAGCTAACAAAGTTATCTATGGCGTTGTTCAGTTTTCAAAGACATATGAGCCTTCCACGAACCCACAATCTCCGAATCACCCTTCCACAGTTCCTATTCCAAGCTGCTGTAACCTTGGAAATATTTCCCTTGGTGAGTCAGTGTTTTCAATTTAGCAATAACATTCAATGGTTAACACCACCAACATATATGCCTTGTGTCTCCCGGTATTAGACCCTATACAGGTGTCCCGGTCCAGCCCTCCGTCTAACGGGTTAAATCCTCAGTCTAATCCTCCACCCTCATCCATTTTTAAAGATATATATACAGTCACCGGCCACTTTATTAGGTACATCTTGCTAGTACCAGGTTGGACCCCCTTTTGCCTTCAGAACTGCCTTAATTCTTTGTGGCATAGATTCAACAAGGTGCTGGAAACATTCCTCAGAGATTTTGGTCCATATTGACATGATAGCATCACGCAGTTACTGCAGATTTGTCGGCTGCACATCTATGATGCGAATCTCCCGTTCCACCACATCCCAAAGGTGCTCTATTGGATTGAAATCTGGTGACTGTGGAGGCCATTGGAGTACAGTGAACTCATTGTCATGTTCAAGAAACCAGTTTGAGATGATTTGAGCTTTGTGACATAGCGCGTTATCCTGCTGGAAGTAGCCCTCAGAAGATGGGTACACTGTGGTCATAAAGGGATGGACATGGTCAGCAACAATACTCAGGTAGGCTGTGGCGTTTAAACATTGCTCAATTGGTACTAAGGGACCCAAAGTGTGCCAAGAAAATATCCCCCACACCAATACACCACCACCACCAGCCTGAACCGTTGATACAAGGCAGGATGGATCCATGCTTTCATGTTGTTTACGCCAAATTCTGAGCCTACCATCTGAATGTCGCAGCAGAAATCGAGACTCATCAGACCAGTCAACGTTTTTCCAATCTTCTAACTAGGCCAGGACGACCAAGCTAATGACAGAGTAAGTTAATTAACTTTCAAACAGCAGTTCCGGATACTGTACTGTGTGTATGTGGGTTAGATTAGATGGATTAGAACTGGTATGCCCAATGGAGAGATTTATGAAGTTACAGAATAATAGAGTGGAGTCATCATAGGTATGATGATAGACCATAACCCATATGGTTAACAGCAGCGTCATGCAGGCTAAGAGACAGTGTGCTAGGACAGATGGCATGTGTGTGCATGTGTGTGTGTGAGTGTGTGAATGAGTGCGTGTTTGGAGACTTGAGATGGTCAAGACAGAAGGTAGCGTAGACTATTTTGGGAATAGCTCATGTTGTGGTTGCATATTGCTGAGAGTTTAATGCCACCGTCAGTAAGTTGAATGCTGCTGTAGTGTGTTGATAAGCTGTTGTAGTGTTACAGGTTATGTTGTGATTCTGTCATGTAGTGTTGTGTTAGTCTGCCTGCTGGAGATAATTGGAATTACAGAGCTGATTGATTTGCCTATTCTGAGAGTATGGCTTGAAGAGTGGACGTTAATCAATCTGATCTTGGGCCATAAACTATTTCCAAATAATATGTTATACTATCTTCCTGTGAGTTCATGTCTCCATATGTTTCTCTTTGTCTCTAAACAGTCTGTTTTAGTGTTTTTGCTATCAATAGCTGATTGATAGTGATAATGATTGATTGATTAATTGATTGATATACTGTATAACTAATAATATGCCCAAGTTGCTGTTAACAAGCCGTACCGTATGCTAACTAGCTACTGGTTAACTGGCTGTGTAACATGTTGTGTCTCAGCACCACCATGCAGTATGTGATCCTGACCTATGTGAAGCACCTGGGGGTGAAGGTCAAGGAGCCTCGCAGCCTTGAACCCAAACGAGTCCCCATCAACTTCCTGCCCAAGATGATGGTATGGTTCAGCACTGAACACACACATGGATGCACATAAGCACACATATGCGTCGAAACATGCACACACACACATGCACACACGCAGGCTTGTACATGTGCGCGCACACACACGCACAGTTACAAATTAGCATCAATAGAGCCGTTTCGTACTGCAAATACCTTGTCTCATTTGGCATTTTGAATAAGCCTTGCTTGACAAATCTCTTAAATATTTCAACGCAATACAGCTTGAAAAAGCCATTTAAAATGTGTTATACTGTTCTGCTTCTTTCACCCCCGGCAGTAACATGGTTGCTCACTTGTTTAGGGCCTTCTTCTCATGTCTTCTCTCACTAATATTTTTTTTATATTTGTTTTAGGGCATTTCTGCTTTATTGGGATAGAGATAGTAGAGATTGACAGGAAGGATGGGTGAGAGAGAGGAGGGATGACATGCAGGATATGTCGATGGCTGGAATGAAACCAGGGACCTTGCGATGATATGGTATGCGCCTTAGTGTGCTACGCCACTGAGCACCCCCTCAATAATATTTAATGTCTGGGTTTATAGTATCAAGCCTGAGAAAGAGGGGGAAGAGAAGGTGAAGAAGCCTCGGTTCCCCAGCATCCTCAGCCCTCCCCGGCGCCCCATCAATGTCACGAGACCGAACCCAAATGCAGACTAGGGACAAGCAGGTAAGTGTAAAGCAAGTAGATTCAATAAGACAGGTAAAATAGATAGGAACAGACGGGGCAGGCAGGTAGTCAGGCAGGCAGACAGGTAGTCAGACAGGCAGGGGTCGGGCAGGCAGACAGGTAGTCAGACAGGCAGGGGTCGGGCAGGCAGACGGCTAATCAGACAGGCAGACAGGTAGTCAGACAGGCAGGGGTCGGGCAGACAGGCGGGTAATCAGACAGGCAGAGGTCGAGCAGGCAGACACGTACTGGAGCGAAACCATGAATGGCAAACGATCCGGCGTTGACTAGCAGCAGGTGCAGGGTACAAGTAGTGGAGAGTCGATTACTCGATTGCCGACAAGTGTGCTTGTCACCGCCGGCAGAGATCATGGAGGCGGAGTCGTGACAATCCGCCAACAAGGGAGCCAATCCAGCGACAGCTCAGACGCCAGTGCTCACCCCTCCGCCTACATCACTTCACCCCCCCACAGTGCCCCAGTCAGCCAGGGCTCCGACCCCATGGGACATGACTCAGACTCAGGTAATAGCCCCTCTCAACCATACCCTCTCCCTCTCCCTCTCCATCTCACTCTAGGGGTAACAGCAGTACACTTACACAGCTTTTATTCAAGTGCTCAAAGCACTTTACATTGTATAGGGTCAGGGAACTCACCTCATACACAAAATACTCTCTCTCTCTCTTTCCCCCCCCCCCCCATCTCTCCATGTCTTCCTCCCAACCTTCTTGTTTTTACTGCCTACGCATTACAGTACAATATAATACAATGCAGTGCACGTGCAGTACAGTACAATACATCATAACAAAATGAGCCATAACCCAGGCCTTGATTCACAGACATAACATGATATTGATTTTTAACCACTTTCCCTTTAACCTTAACCTGTAGTGACCTACAAGGGAGGAGAGAGAGAGAGACATTCACCAAGGCATCTGTGCCTTTAAGAGAGAGGGTGGTGGGCGGAAGTTTATATGTGTTTTGGTTCCGGGTGCACTGTCATGCCCGCTCGGTGTTGTTGGTAGTTGTATTTTATGTGGAGAGTAAACAGACTCGACTTGCCTTCGCCCCCTTGTCTCATTGTTTACTGCACCCCCACATTGGTGACCCTGTGAGAAGAATATGTCGACATCCGAAGATGGCAACGACTACCCTGCAATGCCTGGACCGAGCGGGGCGGGAGAAGCGGCAAATGCTAACATCTCGCCACTGCGTTCCCCAGTCCTACGTGCCCAAGGACCTGCTGTCAGCCAGATACGTCTTCATCCGCCATGACAGCCATCGGACTCCATTACAGCCCCCATATGATGGACCCTTCCGCGTCCTGGAGGCGGGAGCTAAGAACTTTGTTGTGGACATGGGGGGTAAGCCAGAGCGGGTCACAGTGGACCGTCTCAAGCCTGCTCATCTGGACGTTGACAAGCCGGTTCAGCTGGACAAACCCTTACTTAACCCTAACCACAATCCTTAATTTTTTTTCCCCCTACTTTTATTATTTTGTAGTCTGAATACAATACGATGGGCTATTCTGAAGCCATCGTCAGGGACAGAAGAACGCATTTAGAAGGTGTGAAGATTGAGGCTAAGATGGTGAATGTTGTATATGAACCCTCTATGTCTATCTCCTCACCTGCAGGAGGCGGAGAGTAACCGCCTGTGTCGCCGACTGCAGCTGAAGGACATCATTCCTGTGGAGATGCAGAGGCTGACCAAGTGTCCTCTACTGCTGGACAGCATAGCCAAGTTCACAGGTACCATAGACTACTACGATTTCACAACAACTACAATACATGTTTGTTCCTGTGGTGAGGTTCTCCTACAAGCCCCCTACGTGTTTTTCGCCTCACCTGCACACTTTTTAAACCTTGTATTTTTAAAACTGCTTTGTCTTTCACCTCCCTTTTTTGCACCCCCGCCCCCTTTACCTAACACCCCCCAACCCACCCCCTCCAGCTCAAAACTCTTGTTCACTTTCTGGTGTAGTGCACTTATCGGCCCACATTAACAATGAGATGATGAGTTGATGATGGATGACCGGTTGACGTTTGGTTGTTGTTTTTGACCCCTAGAGGAGATGGAGGAGAGGGACAAGGTGAAGAGGACAGGAGACTGCTGCAGGAAGATACTCAACTATGTCAACCAGGCCGTCAAAGAGGCAGAGAACAAACAGGTAAGAAGGACCGTGTGAATAGATGCCATTGATTAGACCCAACATTGGTGGTCACATGCTGATGAGGGGTGTGTCGATCTCATATTACTTGTTTCTGTAAATTAGGACTTGATACTGGTAATCGGATGATATTTGTGATCAGACAACCAGGAGTGCGATTTAAATACTTAAAATGATGGAACAGGTGGTTTAGAATGCCACTGAGCTGCGCATGTTGGTCAGAACGCATATTAGCAAGCACCTGTCATTATTTATGTGGTATGTTCATTGTTTTGGTTAGTAATATAATGATTCATAATTTACCACAGGACAACATGTGTGATTGTTCAGTGCTCATAAGTGTGTGTGTGTGTGTGTGTGTGTTTGTGTGTTTGTGTGTTTGTGTGTGTGTGTGTGTGTGTGTGTGTGTGTGTGTGTGTGTGTGTGTGTCCGTCCATGTGCATTTGTACAAAGATCTCTAAAAATGGGATTATCCTAACATGGGTTATCCACCTCTTGCTTGCTTGTCTCCTGTAGAATGTGGATCTCACCAAGAGGAAGATGGTGCATGAGGGACCTCTCTCCTGGAAGGTCAACAAAGACAAGACAATCGGTACGTTGACATGAATGAAATGTGTTTTAGCGCAGAGAGAGAATACTGCATTTGAGTTAATTCATTCACTTCTCATTTCGATTTTTAAATTTGACATTTTTTTTAAAGTTGTGAACTCCTCTCTGAAGGTATGCGCTTTAATTCTGACGACTGAAAGAACATTAATTCCACCAACATCTTTGTGTCCCCTAGAAAAATAAGTCACTTCCTCTCCGGGTCTGCAAGCCCCGCCCACAGGGTCCAATCCATTTGAGGGTGTCAAATCGGAGGAGGAGGAGGAAGAGTTGCCGTTGCCAGATAGGGGAGAGGAGGAAGAGGTGGAAGAAGGAGCCGTCCTAGAGGGCGAGCTGGCAGACAGACTACCCTTCCTCCAGGAGAGGTCACGTCAGGGCATCGCAGTCGACCACCAGGAACCTGACGCCTTTGGGATCCCCCCGTCTAAAGCCGAGGAGGCCCTGAGGTTCTGTCAAGAACCTGTGAAATTTTGGATTTAAATTTTGTCCTTGTCCCTAGACACCTTTCAAGGCAAGAAACCCAATATGTGATTTTGTAATTTGGGTGAACTATCCCTTTAAGCAGAATACATTCACACCCTCTGTTTACTGTGAGTGTTGCAGTGTATCTAATAAATGAATTTATTTAACCGTAGCAACTGCCAAAGAGTTCCGGAACACTCACCACCTAGAGTGCCAAGTGTTCTATGTGGTATTTTACCGAGCAACAACACTTTGATTGGCTACAATATTAAGCATTATAATTTATGCATTTTTTGTGAATAAAGTCACTCTTGGCACTTGTAATGTTGAATTTTGGCAACTTTATTCATCCTCGGCACTAAATGCAGAACACTTCCATTGTACACCCTCTGCATACAGGACTGTGCATGCCTATCTTGACAGCTGCCTCAGTTGTGTTATTCCCACCGCACTAATGACTACATATTAGCAGTGAATTGAAATTCAATCCATAATTTGATTTTTTTATTTAACTCATTTGCCCAGGGTGACTTTATTCACCAAAAATGCAATCACGTACGATGCTTCATTTTGTGGCCAATCAAAGTGTTGTTGATAGGTAGATACCACATAAAACACTTGGCAGTCTAGGTGGTGACTGTTCCGGGAACTCTTTGGCAGGTGAGTCTCATTGAGATAAAATCGATTTTTCAAGACCGACCCATTCTTGGGCCCATTGATTTACACAAGGAATTGTGAATTCAGAAACTGAATTTCAATTCACTTTGTGAGCCAAGTTAATTTAAAATGTGAACTGACGACCCTAAACCCTGCTAGAGATTGTATCTCCACTGTAACAGCCATGTCTCCCCCATCTCCCAGTGGCAGCCCTGAGGCAGATCCTCCTCAACCACATGGTGACCAAAGAGGAGGGAGAGAAGGAGCAGAGGACCACCTCCCTACAGTTCCCGGAGGACAGCGATGACTCTGGCTCCAGGACCACAGTGCCCTCTACAGTCTCCTCCGAGAACGGCGGCCAGAGAGGCCAGGAGAGGCGGGAAGGAGGGAGGAAGGGGCCCCCGAACTGCCCTCTGGTGACACGGGCTTCTTTGAGACATCAGAGGAGTACGGTGAGTGGGCTGGGACATTTTTAACACTAAATATATATTGCTACTTGTGAAATTTCATTTCAGTTATTCATCGCAAACTAACTGAGTTGATACTTCATGGTAAGAGATTTATTTTGGCAAGCCGTGCTGACTGCTGAATGCTCTATTGGCTAGTTCTGCTTTTCATCATGTGACTGAGTAAAGGAACATCTTACTCAGTGATCCTGACCTGAGGTATAGGCTTACCGTCATTTAAAGCAAACCTATGAATAATCCGATCATGAGTATCAATTTTGACCAAATGGACACAAATACAAGTATGACGAGATTGGCACACCCATAGGATAGTAGTTACATGGTCTTGGAGGGTTACAGAGGCTCAGGGGAGAGCAGCAGGATGATGATGGCGGGGTCAGTGGCGAGGCGGGGGAATCTGCCATCGACCTGAAGAAGCTGCTGTCCTCTTCCTCACAGACAGGGGGCGCCGGCCCCAACCTCAGCCAGCTATATAGGTTACCCTAAAATAGGGTGACTATGCATGTGTAATTTCTGAATGGTGAAAACAATATGTACACAAATACAATCAAATAAAAGCTAGAATCTCTACTTTAACCTCACAGTAATTGTTTGATTTCAAATACAATTTTTTGGAGTGTGGAACTGAAAGAAAAACAATGCTTCACTGTCCCATTACTTACGCTCTGTAAATAAAGCTCTAATAATTGTCCTCATCAAGTCTCACACAAGGTATCAAGACATCTGGTTGTAAGGCTGTCCATTTATCCATTGCATATTTTCTGCCATTTACCCATTGAATGCATCATCGAATTTTACCCATCCATCCATCTGTACGTTCATCTGTTCAACTAGAGCTAAATTGGTGTCAACAACTTCAAGTGCTGTTGATTTTGCTCTCTCCTATGCACTCAACAATTCAAAAAGGAGTCTTTCAACATACACTGATCTCACAGACCCCCCCTCCCTCTCTTGCTCTTTTCCTCCAGATAAGAGTTAGTGATGACACAGGTCCTCCTTCACCTCCACATCAAAAGGACAGAGGAGTGACAGAGGAGGAGGGGAGACACAGCCTCCTGTCCTTGTCATCCCCATGCCCCTACCACTCATCCACCCCATATCTATCCATGGAGGAGTTTGATCCTCGTGTGTTTGCAGGAGCTCCATTTACCAAGCGGAGTCTGGCTCACAGCAGATAGGGAAAAGGGGGCTACTGTTGAGATCATTGATGTTTTTTGACATGTCCATGAGAGGAGAGAGAGACCACAAGACGCTATATGAAAATAAAATCCCTTTTGGCTCTAGAGATATTTCAGTGATATGCTGCCAGTGGTGAGGTGATAGAATGAAAAGAGATCTATTTTTTCACCTTTTGGTGTGACTGTATCTCCTCAGACTTGCATTAGTGGTCCTTGGGGACCACGTGGCGTGACATAGCAGAATACAAGAAGACAGTATCATTCCTGGTATTAACTTTCCCCGAAGTCATGTAGTATTCATTTCATTCCTAATGACAGGGACTCACCCCCCTACACTGGGGCATGTCCCCTCAGCTCTGTGCCCAGTTGCTGTAAACTGTACCAACCTTCCTTTTTACTGTTTTTGGATCTCAAACTCTCTACATTACTGTACATGGATACAAGCTAATGAGGAACTCTTCACTCACCAATAAGCAATTTCATGGTTGGATTGAGAAGAGACTGCAAGGCACAAAAAATATATTACTTTTATTCCGTTAGCCCAGCCAGAAGATTGTGTGCACATATGAAGTCGTGGCTTGGATTCTTGGATGGAAAAAGAAGTAAACTACAAAACAAAAGCTGAAAATAATTATTGTTTTGTATTTATCTTTTTTAAAAAGGACTTCTATGGACTATTTTAAATGTAAAAATGTGTACAATTATTACCAACACTAAAGTAAGAGCAATCTTCACATTTCCTTGTTTTTTTTCTCCTGCTTTCTACATCATACAATCATGTATTAACAGAAACTACTAAAAAAGAGGAAAAAATAAAAGACAGGTATCCCTAAAATATTAATGTAATCTGTATTTTAATTATTTTTGTCTAGACGTTATTATATTTGTATTATATTATTAAGAGGAAAACATGGCTCTGTTGAAAACATGGATAGTTCTTTTAGATGAGAGATTTAAATTTGATTGATCTACTGTTTAAAATGAAGGGAAAGACTGAAAATGTGTTGAAATGAGTTGGGGAATATTGGCCAAAACCACAAAACTGAAAATGTTGAAATATCATTAAAGAAGCTTGCTGGAAACACTGATGATGGTTGAGCATTATTCCCTTTAGGCAGATGTTCATGTTTTATTGTCTGGGTACTGCAATGAATGTATACCTCCTACTCATAGTTCTGTAGATAGTAAAGACTACTTCTCACTACAGTAAGGCACTCACTGGAGCTAGGTCTTTCTCATACGATCAGCACAATCTGCAGCGCAGTAGACAATGAGCTTTCAGTTTAATGTTTGATTTAGCTACAGTGACAGCAGTAAAAAAAAAAAAAGTATTTAATTCCCATCTCTTGCTCTTCTCAGTCTGGTAGCATGGTGTGAGGACAACAACCTCACCCTCAATACGGACAAGACAAAGGAGATGATAGTGGACATGAGGAAGAAGAGGGGACCTCATCGGCCACTGTACATCCGGGAACTCGAAGTAGAGAGGGTGAGCAGCTTCAAATACCTGGGCGTCCACATCAGCGAGGACCTCACCTGGACACTTAACACCACACAGTTGGTTAAGAAGGCCCAACAGTGGCTGAGGAAGTTTGGCATGTCGCCCAAGATCCTCAGCAACTTCTACAGCTGCATTGTTGAGAGCATCCTAACCAGCTGTATCACTGTGTGGTACGGCAGCACTACTGCTATGGACCGCAGACGCCTGCAGAGAGCGGTGAAGACCGCTGAGAAAATCACCAGGACTCCACTGCCCTCTCTGCAGAGCATCTACGACCGCAGAGTCCACAGGAGAGCCGCCTCCATCCTCAAGGACCCCACCCACCCCCAGCACGGACTGTTCACACTTCTACCCTCAGGCCGGAGGTACAGAAGTGTTAAATGCAGGACCACCAGACTAAAGAACTCCTTCTTTCCCACTGCCATCAGGCTCCTAAACAACGCATAGGAGATTATAATCATGGACTACCTCATATAACTGAACCTGACTGTTAAATTTTCAGATTGCACATGCATAATTGCACTGCTTACATTTGCACTGTTTTATTATTATTATTGTTGCTTTTTTATTATCACATGCTGCCTTAAATGTTGTTATCTTGTACATTTTGTTTAGTATATATTGTATATTTTTTAGTATTAGTACATTTTTACATTGGTTGGCATTCTGCGGACAGCAAAGCAAGAATTTCATTGTTTTCTACTGTGCATATGATAATAAACACTTTGAATCTTGAATCTTGTCACCCTTGCTTCATAACCACTGATTTGATAGATTGATTGGTGAGGCAAATATGGCGAGGACCTATTCCGTCCAACACTAGTCTTAAAGCATCATTAAAGCATGTAGGAGAGAAGAGAACGGAGGCCATTTTAAGACTTGGAAAAGTTTGGGCCGTGGGGTCGGTGGATGTGCCGGTCTACCTGTGGACTGCGGGGCCGGTGAGCGACGCGATATGTGGGCTTCGTGCAGCATATCGCCCCCCAGTCCGTCCCTGGGTGTGATGAATTATTCAAACACTGACATAAGCATGCTATGGACTACAGGATTTGACTGTCATAGTTTCGTGTGTGCATGCGTTTGTTGTGCCACACACAAACACAGTTTCAAGTGGCCACTCTATGAATTGTTCTCAATCAAATCGTTGGACTTGGATGAGCGGTTTATAGTTTAAAACAAAAACGAAGTGCGCTTTGTATTATATTTGACATTATTATTTAGTGCACAATTACAGTAGAGAAAGCCAAGGGGAAGTTGGGTTTACAGTAACGTTCACAAGAAATAATGTCTAGTAGTTTGCTAAGGACTGGGGCTTTCGCTTAATTGTTATGTCACAATTAGCGACCGATTCCGTCATCAACGCTAGACCTTAACCTTTACGCAGACGTAAAGTTTGCACAGTTGACTTTGCTCAATCAACACAGGCACATTGTTGTATTCAATGAATATCATTGATATCAAGGATACACAGCTCAGTTTCAGAAGACAGGATACTAGAAGACAGGACTAACTTTGATCAGTGTTAATACAAGAGGAGGGTTTGCAAAATGTAACCCTAACGTAACCCTAACCCTAAAGTAAGAGGGGAAGGGTGAAACTTGTTCTGCCCACACTCTTGAAAATGTGCAATATGTGTGATATGCCATCTGATATGCCATCAGCTATAGTCCTCACCAGAAGATGGCGTCAAAACACCCATCACCCGAGGACAAACCAGAGGAGCGGAGCGCCGACACTGATGGTTAGACTTGACCTCTACCCATATCTAGAGACATGTAGGAATTAAGATAGTAGCCTATAGAGTCCCGAAAGGTGTGATCAGTAGCGGGGCTGGCCATCTGGATCACCGGGAGATGTGCTGGTCGACCTGTGGACTGCGGGGCCGGTGAGCAACACGATATGTGGGCTTCGCGCAGCATATCGCCCCCCCCCCCCAGTCCGTCCCTGGGTGTGATGAATTATTCAAACACTGACTGTAGGCTTGTACTGTCATTGTAATTCACACGCTATCAGATGTCAGAAGATAATGATATATGCCAGTTAAATGTTTTCCACTTGACTCGTATTAGTGTACACTTCTTGCTATTTCCACTAGAATAGTTTAAATGGACAAATCAGGTTTCTGACCTGGCATCTGTGTTGTTCACTCATGACTTTACAGACCGGACCGCATCTACTAGATCGAGTGTCCCAAATGAGTTGCAGACTCAGAGTAGGGGAGAATTACCCCCCCCCTGGAGTCCCTCAACTTTGCTCCAATCATTATTCACATCTTGAAAAATCTGACTAATGAGTAAGTCCCTTTTGATTGATGCTTAGAAATCACAACGCATAGTTCATAGTTACTTGACACTGATTTCCTTATTGGTTTGCCATATCTATGCTTGAGGATTTAACTGATGAGCCCTTTTCAAAACTGGTGACATTTTCTGCTGTTGTATTTTTTTCAGGCAATGGGATATGTTCACAAAAGAAATGCATGATGGGGTGAGTTTCCACAGCAACCAGGTCTCTTATTGCTTTAGCACAGGAACAGAAAGTGCTAGAATGGATAGTTGGAATCTTGTTAGCAACTGGTATAGGTCCACATCCATTAATCACATTGATAACACTAAAGCCCTTTCTCGATTGTTAGAGACTCGATTCCTCACCGTCCTCTCCTCCGTCCTCCACTACCGTCCTTCTCAAAGAGCATGGGAGGAGAATATCTAAGGGAAGGAACCCAGATGTTCTCCTCCAATGCGTTTTGAGAAGTGAAGGAGTGGAGAACGGAGGAAAGGACGCGAGGAATCATGTTTCTAACAGTTAAGAAAGGGCTTTAGTGTTATCTACTGTATATGTTGTTAAGAAAATAGAGCAGGTATAAACACTATACGTGCCACTTCTGCCATAGGTTTCTATTATAGCTGGAGCTAGGCAGTATGCTAGTGGGGATATTGAAAGACAAACATGATAGACTCGTTGAGCTAGGATGCATAGAAGGGAATGGATAGACTGTAGTGGTGGTGGTGGTGGCATTAAGAAATGGGTTCCAGTTGTAATATCCTGTCAGTGAAGGATAAATCAGTGAAGGTATAGCTAGAGTTTATTTTTCAGGTTAAGGGTTAGGGATCGAGGTGGGTTGTGGTACTTTAACATTTTAATGTTGCTGCATGTGGGACTTTGGGAATGCATGAAATTCTGAGAATATGTTGTAAGCATCAATGTATTCCAAACAGACCCACTAAAATCTGTCTATTCAACTGTAGTTCTAAAAAAATAATGCAATACTAATTTTTGGCACTCTACCCCCTTATGTTTGAACAAAATAGATGACAAAAGGAGAGTTTGCTGAAAACTGCGCTGACTTTATCAAGTTCATAAGCGGGTCTGCATTGAACTCCATCGTACCAGCCCTTGCCCGCATCGTGGGAGTCGACGCTTTGAGGGCTTTGAGTACCCAAGCAACCAAGGGATCCTTGTCAAGACCAGGATCTTCAGCTAGCAGCTATAAGGAGTCTCAGAAGGTAGTTTTTTTCTCAGACTGAGATGTCCAGGAAAGACAACAAGTCTTCCAGCTGCATCGACATCCAGGAAGAGCTTGCTGATTTGGAACGGCAACTGCGCTCCCTCACCGTGGAGCCACGCAAATCAGGCGTTGGCTCTAGGCACAGCTTTTCTGGCAAGAGGTAAGTTCAAAATCATAGTGCATTAAAGCCATGGTCTGTAAGATTTCCAGTTATTCAGTAGTAGTTATTCAATATTTTTTCCCGCCTATTGGCGCTAATTTAACGTTGTGCATGTTTTAAAAAATAAATGAATCCCAACACTGCTCTCCAACTCTGTGGTTAAGTTGATTTGATTTGATTTGATTTGATTTGATTTGATTTGATTTGATTTGATTTGATTTGATTTGATTTGATTTGATACAGTATTTTGCATCCAGCAACATCAGCAACCCAACGGATTTGGGAATGTATTGGTTAATGTATAGTTTGTGACTTGTTTTTCAACTTAATGTTGTTGTTTTGTTTTTTAAATTGACTGGTAGGTAGTGGCATACTGAGTTTAAAGACACCAGAGGGTCAGACTAATTCATCTGGTGTACTGAGTGGTCTCTGGCATGCCAACACTAATCTCTATTCTCTCCCTCTCTGCTATGTCCCCTGTCGAAAGTCTGGCCCTCTCCCGACCTGCATTTCCACCTGGGAATGTCACTCAGAGCTTCAGAAGGGGGATTATTCCAATAATCCTCGGTCTCAAGGAGGCTCTCGACAATACCAAGTGGCCCGGCTGGCGCTAGACAGAGCACGTAAGGCTGTTAAATTTTCTATTAGCTCCATTAGCAGAGCCAATCGCAGCGCCCCATTCCATTAGTGCGCCATTAGTGTCTATTAGCAGAGCCAATCGCAACGCCGCATACCATTAGTGCGCCATTACTGCCCATTAGCAGAGCTAATCGCAGCGCTCCATTCCATTTGTGCGCCATTTTGTGGGCGGGTGACGTTTGGCTAACTGTGGGCTTTTGTCACACTGCTCAGATCACACCGGTAACCTGGCTTGATATATTGATTTGATCAATGGAATTGTTTATATATATTAATACTTTCTTGTCTTATCAGTTCATAGCAACACACTTGCAGCTCTCGTTGTTTGTTGACGAGAGACAGACGCTAGTTCTACGTTCGCTGAAAACTTGATTGAATGATATATTGATTTGATCAATGGAAATGTTATGCTGAATTAATACTTTAATCAGTTTATAACAACACACTATGAGTTCGCTGTTAACGAGAGACGGATACGAGCGAGTTCGAGTGCTACCTAAGGTAAGCTAGCTGTACGATTGCTGAAAATCTGTGTCAAGTCACTAAAACCAACTTGAATAACTTCCTTATATTAATTGAATCACTAAGATAAGATCTCCGATGATGAAATATGTGCTTTGTCACTTGTTTGCTGGCGAAATGTTGAAGCTGTCCGCTGTGTCTTTTCATTTTACCGTTAAGTGCAGAGAGTGATCCATTCTAGACAGATTGATTTGATTCATAACCATTTTTATTGACAATTAAGTGTATGGTGATAAAGGCTTATGATTGATGACAGGTAGACAGATTTCATTGATTATACTAGTCCCATGATAGACTTTCACAGTTAGATATATTACTCCTCGTCCCATGACAGACTTTCACAGTTAGATATATTGCTCCTAGTCCCATGACAGACTTTGACAGTTAGATTGACATTCTTCCTCTTGTTGGCCTCAGATGGCGACCAAGAAGCACAGGGCCATGGGGGACAGGACAGTGAGTGGCTGTCTCGCCTCAAGACCTCTGCCACCACTGGGGTTTGGCCCTCTGATGTAGAGGACAGGCCAGCCCCCAGTCAGAAGAGGTGGTATGCTCTCTACCAGAAGGTAAAGTTTGTCTGAGAAATACACCAACAGATTAAACAGATATAGGCTAGGTTGTATATGCCATGACATTGAGCATATTTGTCATGCTGAAAAAGGATGCCATTATCAGTGGTATCGATTCTTGTTGTATCTGTATGTCTTCAGCAGCCAGCCAATGATTGCCTCCACTCTGTGGGAGAACCAGAGGCTGCAGCCAAACTTGAAGCTCTGGTACGAGCACTGATACCAGTGCTCGTTTATAACCAGGCCCCAACACCAGAGCACTTTTTCACCCACAGGCTCCTGGCGAGGATGCCCTACCATCTGTGGAAGGTGTGCTGCCCAATGTGTAGGAGGCAGCTCACAGTTTTTTTGTGTTTATTTCAATAAAAAAAAAATCTATTTTAAAATATAAATCTTTTATCTGAGTTTTATTCAATCAATTTGACACATTGCTAATAGCGAGTGATGCAGTCCATAAGAGAAAGAAACAGAGGTCTGATAATTTTATAACTGATCATTTCAGATGCATAAACAAAGTTACACACACACACAAGTAACAGACCTGTAGGCCCATAGCAGTCAAACAACAGCAAGTGTACATAAACTTCTGTTTGTTATGTCACAAGAAGCAAGATATTGGCTCAAGGGATCTTGAATTTACACAAAACAACACTTTGGGAAACTTTGCCTGTTTTCATTTCTTGCGCTGGTGGGATTCGAACTGGTGACCTTCGAATCCACTCTTCCCCCTATTCAAAAAACGGAAAAGGCGACATTTTCTTTTCTTTTTTTTATCGTTTAGAATACATACTGACAAATAAACTAGTAGATAATGGAAAAGAAGCCTCAATTTCTCTCTCTTTTCCCTCTTTTTCACACCTTCTTACCCCCCCTTAACATACAAACTTGTCTTCCCCAGCCCTGGTGCAGTTGGTAAAGCGCAGGACTGTATGTTCAGTAACAGTAATCCTTAGGTCGCTGGTTCAAATCCGGCTCGAAGAAGGAGCTTTTTTTACGAGTTTTATTTTTTACGGTATCGTTCAAGGGGTACATCGGACGAGGATTGTGTCTCCACAAAACTTGTTCCTTGACCGGGAATCAAACCCTGGCCGCTGCGGTGAGAGCGCCGAATCCTAAACACTAGACCACCAGGGAGAGACTGTTGGTCTGCATCTTTGATGAGGTTTCCTTGTCTAGACAGTCTTCCAAGTGTCCTGACTCAGCACAGCCTTAACTGTCAACAGCGTCTTCTACCATGCTGTCGCTCTGTGTTCCAACAATATATGCAGCTGGCCTTTGGGGATGTAGCTCAGTGGTAGATGACATGCTTCGCATGTATGAGGTCCAGGGTTCAATCCCCTGGATCTCCAAAATACAGCCTTGATTTTGGGCAGAGGCACATTCTGCATCCAACGCTGACCCTCTAAGTTGGAAACGTGCAGATCTGGGAGTCCCCTTCGCAGCCTTCGATAGCTCAGTTGGTAGAGCGGAGGACTGTAGTTTCAATAACAGTGATCCTTAGGTGTCTGGTTCGAAGAAGGAGCTTTTTTTTTACGAGTTTTAACAAGGTATCGTTCAAGGGGTACATCGGACGAGGGTTGTGTCTCCACAAAACTTGTTCCCTGACCGGAAATCGAACACGGGCCACGGCTGTGAGAGCGCCGAATCCTAACCACTAGACCACCAGGGAGAGACTGTTGGCCTACATCTGTGATGAGGTGTCCTTGTCTAGACAGTCTTCCAAGTGTCCTGACTCAGCACAGCCTTGACGGTCAACAGCATCTTCTACCATGCTGTCGCTCTGTGTTCCAACAATATATGCAGCTATATATGTAGCTGGCCTTTGGGGATGTAGCTCAGTGGTAGACCGCATGCTTCGCATGTATGAGGTCCAGGGTTCAATCCCCTGCATTTCCAAAATACAGCCTTGATTTTGGGCAGAGACACATTCTGCATCCAACGCTGACCATCTAAGTTGGAAACGTGCAGATCTGGGAGTCTCCTTGGCAGCCTTCGATAGCTCAGTTGGTTCAGCGGAGGACTGTAGCTTCAATAACAGTGATCGTTAGGTCGCTGTTTCAAATACAGCTCAAAGGAAGAGCATTTTTTTTACTTTTTACGACTTTTAACAAAGTACTGTTCTCGGTCTACATTGGACGAGGATTGTGTCTCCACAAAACTTGTTCCCTGACCGGGAATCGAACCCAGGACGCAGCGGTGAGAGCACCAAATCCTAACCCCTAGACCACCAGGGAGAGACTGTCAGTCTGCATCTTTGATGAGGTGTCCTTGTCTAGACAGTCTTCCAAGTGTCCTGACTCAGCACAGCCTTGACGGTCAACAGCGTCTTCTACCATGCTGTCGCTCTGTGATCCAACAATATATGCAGCTGGCCTTTGGGGATATAGCTCAGTGGTAGAGCGCATGCTTCGCATGTATGAGGTCCAGGGTTCAATCCCCTGCATCTCCAAAATACAGCCTTGGTTTTGGGCAGAGGCACAAACAGCCGTTAATGATAGATTTGAGAAACACATTTCTTCAATGGTGGCCGCATGGCATTCCTGTGCAGGTGACAATGGTCATTTTTCAAAACAACAAAGATATTTAAACACCTGATTATTTGTTTGGTGTGCTCTATGGCCTCGGCTACAGCCCTCATCGAAATGACACTTAGATCTTAGGGTGCAGCTATCACGTCTTCCCAAATGGTCTAGCGCAGGGGTGGCCAACCAGTCAGAGACTATGAGCCAAAAAAATTGCCATGGCTACTGCAAAGAGCCACATAGTGCATACGCACGCGCACACACACACGCACGCGCGCGCGCACACACACACACACACACACACACACACACACATAATTATAATGGCTTGTAGTCGGTTGTGGCCACTCGAAGTAGTTCCTTCACGTGTGTGTCAGTTAGAACACGGGCAATGTTCCACGCGACCTGATAGCTGGCCATTGTAACGATATCAGCGTGTTTGGCGAATTTGCAAAACAACTGCGTTCGTTTTTCGGACTGACCTTTCAACATGTTCAGCTTTTGCGTGCGGAGTGCTGTACCTTTTGGGAATTCCTGGTCTATGGCAGCATGCAGTGAGGTGAAATGGCGTTTTAGATTTGACGCCTTGAAATTGGCTAATGATGTCTGGCATATTAGACAGAAGGGTTTTCCATTGCGTTCAACAAAAAAATACAAACTCTCCCAATCCTCTTAAAACGTTCGGTGTTCTTCTTCATATTTTCGTTTGGTTTCACTTTTTCCTGCCATTTTGAACGATGATTACTAGCCAAACAATTCAGACATGTCATGCAAAGACCTCACCAGCAAAATCATGAACCCGCGCTGAAGCACTTTTTTTTTCAATTTCAAGGTATGTGATTGGTTCGCTAGTTCAGTGGATTGGTTCCGCTGCTACAGCAATAAGTTAACGTTACTCAACTAATTCACACATTCGGCAGTAGGATGCAGATTTAAACGTATAACTCCCAAATTAAAATGAGTAAAAATATGACAAATACAAGTTAATGTAAGATGTAATGTGTATTCCATTTTTTATTTTATTATTATTTATGTTTTTAAATAGAAAATCATTTTTAAAAAGAAGAGCCGCACATTAATGAGCAAAGAGCCGCATGCGGCTCGCGAGCCGCGTGTTGGCCACCCCTGGTCTAGCGGATAGGAATCAGCCTTTTAAAACAGGGGGGCCCGGTTCGATTCCCGTCATGGCAAATGATTCTTTTAGAAAAATAAAATGAGTCCTAACGTGTGCAACAGAACAGTTCGAAATCTCTTTACATTTGCATCGCCATGAACATTAGTTATATCAGGCTAGCTCTTTTTTTTCTTTGTTCATTTTAAGTGTAGAAAAAATATTTTGTTTGTGACCATTTTTTTCTGCCGTTTTGACAACAATCTCATGACTATACAGAACACAAGGCTGTCTGCTGAAGGACGCTTGACTGTAGATTTTCGCTTCGTGTCAAAAGGACTCCTCCTTTTTCAAAGTAGGTGAATTCATCAGATCTGTTTGAAACATTGCATTTTATCCATTCAGGACGACTGCTTAGATACTCACAGCACAGTTGCTCCAAATGAATTGGCCATGAGCGCAGAGTTTGTCTTTGTCAATGTAACATCTTTGCTCCATCAGGGGGAGACGTCGGTTCGACTCCCCTGAAGGCACTTGTTTCTCCAATTCCTTTGTGTTTCAGGCAAGCCACTGTGACGTAAGACGCCTTTACGCATACAGCTTTGCGATGCTTAGACAGTAATAACATAATTCATGTTTACATTTCTTTAATTTTCGACGCATTGTCGTTATTCGTCACGCATCAATGACCAATTGATTATATGGCAATGCAATTAAAAAAGCGTGTGGAAACAGCCGTTAATGATAGATTTGAGAAACACATTTCTTCAATGGTGGCTGCATGGCATTCCTGTGCAGGTGACAATGGTCATTTTTCAAAACGACAAAGATATTTAAACACCTGATTATTTGTTAGGTATGCTTTATGGCCTCAGCTACAGACCTCATCGAAATGACACTTAGATCTTAGGGTGCAGATATCACGTCTTCCCAAATGGTCTTTAGGAGAAGAAGTGCTACGTGGGTGAAAGTGCAAATATAGGCCTGCCTATATAAATAGATAATAACAATTATAAGATAAAAAGAAAATGCTGGGGACATGTAATAAATTAGTAATAAGCATAGTGATAAGACAATTAGAGATAACAGGACGTAAAACCCCCATAATAAAGTGGCCATGCGTAAGTGTTGTGATATATTAACAAACATTTTAGAAAAAGGTAGACGGTAATAAGTGCTGATGTCCTACAATTCGAGAAAATCACACACTATATATACATACATATGTAAACCACACACAGAGACACAAATAAATATGAAAGTGCTGAAGTATAATACATGCTGTAGTATAATAAATACAAATATATACATATATATTATATATTATATATACACTCAACAAACACTTTATTAGGAACACCTGTACACATTCTCATGGTGGAGGTGGTGTAATGGTGTGGGGAATGTTTTTTTGGCACACATTGGGCCTGTTAATACCAATCAATCATATTGCTTGAATGCCACAGCCTATTTGAGTATTGTTGCTGACCATGTGCCTTCATGGCCACAATTTACCCATCTTCTAATGGCTACTTCCAGCATGATAATGCACCATGTCGCAAAGCAAAGTCGTCTCAAACTGGTTTCAGAAACATAACAATGAGTTCTGTGTTCTTCAGTGGCCTTCCCAGCCACCAGATCTGAATCAAATAGAACACCTTTGGGATGTGGTAGAACGGGAGATTCACAGCTTGGAAGTGCACCTGAAAAATCTACAGCAATCGCGTGATGCAATCATGTCATCATGGACCAGAATGTCAAAGAAATGTTATAAACATCTTGTGGAATCAATGCCACAAAGAATTGAGGCTGTTTTCAGAGCAAAGGGAGGCCCTACCCAGTATAGTATAGTGTTCCTAATAACGTGCTCAGTGAGTGTGTATATACAGTGGGGGAAATAAGTATTCAACACATCAACAAATGTTTAATTCAACATATTTCCATTGCAGCCATTCACATGAAATTTAGATCAGACATAGGTATTAACTCAGTAAAACTACTCAGCTAAAGAATTTGTAACACTCCAATCTATAAAAAAAAGTTGTGCAATTCTCCAGGGGAAGGAGAAGGACTGGAGAGGAGGGGGAGCCCAACGGGCCTGCCGAGCCAGAGAAGAGCCACTCCAACAGCAGCATGCTGTCCGGCTGGCGGGACAACATCATCTTTGTCAACGAGGTCTTCCACCAGGTACAGCTGACCCTGTATCCCTTGCTGCAGTGTTGACAGGAGGCTGCTGCTGAGGTTCCTCCACTGCTGCACTGCCTCACACATCCAGCAGGGGGCAGCAGCAGAGCAGCTCAGGGCTCTGCAGCACAGGCTGGATTTCTCCTGCTCCTCCTTTGTGGACCTGTAAGCATAGGAGCAGAGGGACACAGCACAGAGCTCATCCCACTTAGACACAGTCCGTCTGGGGTAAGGACAGACACACTGATCTCTGATGAGGAGGAGGGATGAGGATTTCTCATTGTACAATGTACGCTCCCTCCTCTGTCTCCCCTCAGCTCCAGCAAAGCCCTCCTCCTGCAGCTCCTGTACCTGGTCCCTGTGGGAGGTGAGAGGGGGGCGGTGAGGCGTGCTGTGTCCCTCTGCAGTGCCCTTGGTGGAGAGCTGGACCTCAGTAAGACTACAAACCAAAGTTATACATAGTTAGCATATAGCTGGTATATGATTCCAATTCTCAGAATGAGCCATGAATCAGGAAATCTGGTGTTTCACATAATTAGCAATGTTTTTTTAAATTGTTTTTTAATGACTGCCATGGGAGTGGCTGTGGACAAAATCTGCGATGGCCCTATATCCAATTACATTTTTGAAGTCCCTCTCTATCAGAAGAGGTTTTATGCTCTCATCTTTAAACCCAGATGAACATGTATTTTAATCTGAACTGTCCTAGTCTATTAAATATAACTTGAAATGGTGACTGACTACTGCTTGAGTTTGTTTTGTGTGAATCTATAATGACACCAACTCTCATTACAGACCATTATTGACCAATAAGACACTTTACTACATTTATATTTCTATCTCTCCACAGGACGAAAATCATTCCTATGGGATTTCTCATAGAGTGAAATAGGGCAGATTTCTTGACAGATTTCATGTTGACTGACATCAATAGCAGACTCCAAAGTCACTAGGTCTCAACTACCCAGCTGAAGCATATTGAACAACACTTATTGGATTTGTGTTCTAATGGCCTACTCTATGTTACTACTCTAACTCTATGTGATAGGTGTTGGGTTTTAATAACGGAGACTGAAGCCAGAGCTAACTTCGGAGTGTGCTCTCCATTTTATTAACCAAAATGCCACTAATTGAAAACAGGTACGGTCACGTGAATCTAGGGAAATGGCACAAGAAAGACGCAATCCTAGCAACGACAATTGTCAATAGCACTAATTATTCTGCTCTGCATTTAATGCGTTGTTTTTAGCACTCAATGTTATATTTATTTTGTGTTTGCGTGTCTGTCTAATTTTTTGGCTGTCTAATTTATTTTCTGTTTGTGGCTATCTAAGGACAGTACACTAGACGTTTACTTAAGACTGATGTAATATTCAAACTGTCTCACACTACAGGTATTCAACATTTTCTTCTCTCTGTTGTACCTCCTGTAGGTGTTTACTATGCCCTGACTGATATCAGGACTTTGGCAGAGGAGATGGATAAATTGGCTAATGGTACTACGTAATCACGAGAAATGTTGGGAAATGAGACTAATATATAATAATATATGCAATTTAGCTACCGCTTTTATCCAAAGCGACTTACATTGCAGTGAGTGCATACTTTTTTCAGTATGTATGGTCCCAGCAGAAATCTAACTCACAACCTAAGCGTTGTTTGCGCCATGCTCTACCAACTGAGCCACAGAGGACCAGGAATAAAGTCCCAGAGACCCAAATTGTCAACATTCTAGAGCACCAAGGGCGACTTCATTTTGTAGCCAATCCAAGTATTATTGCTAGGTGAATACCACATAAAACACTTGGCACTCCAGGTGGTGAGTGTACCGGAATTCTTTGGCAGTGAGTGAGTTAAATGCAGATGACGGTTCAAGATACAGCATCAGTAGACAAACATGTTTTGCAGCGCTCACTCAGTCCTGTACATCATGCATGCTCATGGTGTCAACTCAACGTATTGTATGTGTGAAATAGGACAAGCAGATCTCACTCACTAGTAAGATGAGGAAAGTGGTTCTTTTATATTTCCTGTTGTTACTTTTATATTTTTTCATGTTTTTGTTATTCATTTTGGTAATTCTTGATTATTATACTTTGTTTAAAATAATCAAAGAGGGGACTGTTGGAATTGTACAATATTCTATGTGCCTCTCGACCTTTCACCTAGTGGTACCATGCCATAACCAGTACACAATGCAGAGACATGAAATCAGATGCTAGGGAATGGGGGGCCTAGGACCTGTAGCCCTCCAAGGCCAAATTCCATTGCAAGTCCATATATTCTAGTAGTAGTGTTACTATACTGGTACAGAGTACACAGTGTGTCTTTATTCTTGATGTAAAGTTGGAGGACTTACATATGAATTAGTTTAGTTGTGTTTACTTAATGTGGGGATGAAATATGTTCCTCTGACACTAGACACCAAAATCACTACTATAGAGAGTGAAATGTTTGATTCTGTCTTTGAGATTCTTATAGCCCAATTGTGTGCAATAATATCTATTTACTAAAATCTGATCTTTAAGAAAGATATTTTTCTCCCTCTTTACGCAGTCTTGGATATTGCTCTGTTAAAGAGTTTAATTGTGTTTAATTGTGGTATGATTTCTGAGTAGTTTCTTGACTATTAAAGTGATTCTACGAGATAATTTCTATAATCTCAGCCTACAGTTCTCAATGTAGCGCTAATGAGTTGGAAACGGGTCCCTGTTACATGCCCTCAGTGTGGTGCGTATGTGTGTGGATTCCACGTAGACCAATGACATCGACACTTAACAGTAATGCTGCTTCTGAAGTTGGCGATGATAAACTAGGGAGTCTGTGGCTGAATGAGATAAAACAGTGATTCAATTGATTATATTTGTACAAACTATGCATTGATTATTCAGACACAAAATAAGAGGTTAAATAATACAGAAATAGTTATTGCCATATCCCGTAGCTTCTCTTTAATGATTCATTCATAGATAGTGACAATTCAAATAATTTGAAAATATTTGGCTGCACTGTTACTAATGCTATAAATGCAACACATGCTTATAATGTGCAAACTGAATTATAAACCCATTATAAAAGGAAACCTTAGTGTTAAGTGTCACCAAAAGAAAAGAAAACACAGAGACATTAAATCAATTTGAGATACTCTATCACTAATTTATTTGCAAATATATGTAATAAGTGTCTGTAAGTAAAGACAATGAGACTCCTGTGGCCCTGCATATCAGAGAGAGAGAGGGGAAAGGGAGAGAGGGGGGGACATAACAAGAAGGCATGTGAGGTTATTATTTAAACTTTAACTAGAATACTTATTGGATTTCACTGAAGTATCCTTTGCGGTTACCGATGGAGTCTGACCCTGTGGAATTCCTAAAAAAGAAAGAGAGAAAAAAAGAGAAAGAGAGGGGGAGGGGGAGTGCAACTTTAGTGGTAAGAATAAAATTACTTCCAATCATTTAAAATGACTTATTCCGATTACTTAATAGCAAGTGTGTGTGTGTGTGTGTGTGTGTGTGTGTGTGTGTGTGTGTGTGTGTGTGTGTGTGTGTGTGTGTGTGTGTGTGTGTGTGTGTGTGTGTGCGTGCCCCCTCAGAAGGACGCCATGAGAAGCTGAAGGTGGTGCTCCAGGAGGCTCGAGACTCCGTGTTGAAGTACCAGGGAACCTCCTGACCAAACATGTCGTCCAGAAGCATCATCAGCCCGCCCTGAGGTAAGGCTCTGAGTTACTGCTAGTTCACAGTACTCATTTAAACTGAACAATAGATTGGATGCTAAATACTAGAGAGAAGGAACAGTAACAACATCAGAACTTGTCTGTACCTTCAGGTGCAGCAGGCATCTCTCAGCCTCTGGTTTCATGTTGCTGGCAGGCAGGCAGGAGTGTAGGAGAGAGTACAGACGCTCCACAAAACCACCAGGTTGCTAACAGCAAACATAGGAGGAGAGAGCAGAGAGTCATATGAACTTGTCAACAAAGTCACCCTGTAACAGTCTTCAGTATAAGAACAGTACTCACCACCACCAGGGGCCTCCCCACCATCACCCCAAACAGAACCAGCTCATAGAGGATGCCTATGAGGTTGACATGGCTAATCTAACAAAAGACAAAAACGTTTACAACAAAATAGCAATGATATTAAAAAGAAGGACCCAATACAGGCACAGGTAATCAATGTGAGACTATTGAAGTGAACGAACTAACCTGATGTTCTGCCAGCTGTCTACTGTAAAATGTAATTAAATGTCACATACCCTCTTCAAAGTCGCTGTCCTCTTCACGATCGCGAACCTTGCAAAAAAGAAAACACGAACAACCCGTCATAGAGACGGCAGACCGCAGTCCAGCACTCGCGCAGCCAATCCTGAAAAACACCGAGGCATTTTTCAGTCCGTTTTGCTCAGAAAATCAGCAGGTTTGTGTCGATGTAAACATCAACTGAAGTCTGTTGTTATCTGGAGCGGACTGAACATTCCATAGAATGTTGCTAATGTTCTATATTGAAAGGTTGCATAGCAACACACCGTTTTGAAAATAATGAGTAATAATGATGCATGACATGTATCATGAACACTTTTCAAAAATGCGTTACCATGTGACCTCTAGAAATAGAACATGAGCAGCCTTCTATGTTTGATCCAGCGCTACGCAGCAACACACCTCTGATGATGTTGACATTGACGAGACCCAGCTAGTCTTCTGAGCGCTAGCATTACTACGCCACTAGCATTAGCAACGAAAGGTACTGAGAAACGCAGGTTTGGCTGCGGGAGTGCATGGATAGCGGACTGCCATTTCTACGACAGGTTGTTGTTCCTGTTTTCTTTTTGAGAGTACAGCGACTTCGAAGCAGGTATGTCACGTTTAATTACATTTTACAGTAGACACGTGGTAAACAAATGCATCTGTGTAATGGCATGACTGTTAGTCCGTCAGTAGCAACGGTGGTAGCATTGTTAGCTTTAGCTTGAACTAGCTCGCTTGCTCGTCACCAACATGCATGTTCGACTTGTGCCGTGTTGTTTTAGCAACACGTATCGAGTGGTTGTCTAACTATCGTTCAGATATGGTCCAACTATCGTCACATACCCTCTCCGAAGTCGCTGCCGTCGCTTCCCTCTTCACGATCGCGGACCCAGCAAAAAAGAAAACACGGAAGTAGAAACGGCAGGCCGCAGTCAAAACCTGAAAAACACTGAGGCATTTTTCAGCCCGTTTTGCTCCGAAAATCAGCTGGTTTGTGTCGATGTAAACATCAACTCAAGGTTGTTGTTATCTGGAGCGGATTGAACATTCCATAGAATGTTGCTAATGTTCTATATTGAAAGGTTGCATAGCAACACACCATTTTGAAAATAATTCATAATAATCATAGATGACATGCATCATAAAGACTTTTCAAAAATGCGTTACCATGTGACCTCTAGAAATAGAACATGAGCAGCATTCTATGGAATGGTTGATCCAGCGCTACGCAGGAACACACCTCTGTTGATGTTTACATTGAGGAGAACCCGCTGGTTTTCTGAGAGCTAGCATAACTAAGCCATGAGCATTAGCAACGAAAGGTACTGGAAAATGCCTCGGTGTTTTTCACGATTGGCTGCGGGAGTGCATGCGGCAGCGACTGCGATGTTGACATTGACTAGGCCCAGCTGGTCTTCTGAGCGCTAGCATTACTACGCCATTAGCATTAGCAACGAAAGGTACTGAGAAATGCTGCGGGAGTGCATGGATAGCGGACTGCCATTTCTACGACAGGTTGTTGTTCCTGTTTTCTTTTTGAGAGTACAGCGACTTCGAAGCAGGTATGTCACGTTTAATTGTCACGGTGGTAGCATTGTTAGCTTTAGCTTGAACTAGCTCGCTTGCTCGTCACCAACATGCATGTTCGACTTGTGCTGTGTTGTTTTAGCAACACGTATCGAGTGGTTGTCTAACTATCGTTCAGATATGGTCTTCTGAGCGCTAGCATTACTACGCCATTTGCATTAGCAACGAAAGGTACTGAGAAATGCCTCGGTGGTAGGTATGTCACGTTTAATTACATTTTACAGTAGACACATAGTAAACAAATGCATCTGTGTAATGGCATGACTGTTAGTCCGTCAGTAGCAACGGTGGTAGCATTGTTAGCTTTAGCTTTAACTAAGACTGTGAGGTGGAGGAGGCCAGACTAGACCAGCTATTCCACTTAGACACAGTCCGTCTGGCGTAAGGACAGACACACTGATCTCTGATGAGGAGGATTTCTCATTGTACAATGTATGCTCCCTCCTCTGTCTCCCCTCAGCTCCAGCAAAGCCCTCCTCCTGCAGCTCCTGTACCTGGTCCCTGTGAGAGGCGTGCTGTGTCCCTCTGCAGTGCCCTTGGTGGAGAGCTGGACCTCAGTGAGACCACAAACCAAAGTTATACATAGTTAGTATATAGCTGGTATATGATTCCAATTCTCAGAATGAGCCATGAATCAGGAAAATTGGTGTTTCACATATAAGCAATAGCAATGTTTTTTTGAATTGTTTTTTATGACTGCCATGGGAGTGGCTGTGGACAAAATCTGCGATGGCCCTATATCCAATTACATTTCTGAAGTCCCTCTCTATCAGAAGAGGTTTTATGCTCTCACCTTTAAACCCAGATGAACATGTATTTTAATCTGAACTGTCCTAGACTATTAAATATAACTTGAAATGGTGACCGACTACTGCTTGAGTTTGTTTTGTGTGAATCTGTAATGACACCAACTCTCATTACAGACCATTATTGACCAATAAGACACTTTACTGAATTTCTATTTCTATCTCTCCACTGGACGAAAATCATTCCTATGGGATTTCCCATAGAGTGAAATAAGGCAGATTTCTTGACAGATTTCATGTTGACAGACATCAATAGCAGACTCCAAAGTCACTAGGTCTCAACTACCCAGCTGAAGCATATTGAACAACATTTATTGGATTTGTGTTCTAATGGCCTACTCTATGTTACCTAGTGATAGGTTTGGGAATTGTTATCTGGGTTTCGTTCTTCCTGGTACATCATCTAGGACTACCTTCTGACTATGTACAACACTCACACACACATGCTAGATATTCTGCCTGATGGGAGGGCAGGACAGTGATGTCAGGTTTGTGTGGTCATTTGATTGTTGTTGCTGTAATGGCTTAATTACACCTTATTTGGCTCTGTTCTAACCTACCACTCTAGTCTTACACACACGTTGCTGGGGAAATGGCACAAGAAAGACGCAATCCTAGCAACGACAATTGTCAGTAGCACTAATTATTCTGTAATAATGATGCATGACATGTATTTTCAACACTTTTCAAAAATACGTCACTGTAATGTACACAAAAATACGTCACTGTAATGTATTGGCATTGGCAACTTTGTGTTTCCAATGTATTAATAAGGGCTTTCCCTATTGGCTGTGTAAGAGTCCTTAGCTGTTGTGCACATGCGCTGTACTCTGTCTTAAAATTGATCAGTAAACGAGCATCCACGTAATGTTCGGTCTCCGTTATTGAAACCGTGAATATATATAACTCTAAATATATTACAATTTGGCGAGAGGATGGGATATCTAATGAAAGATGATCCCAGTGACGAGAGACAACTTTGCAGCAAGTAGAACGCAATAAACGAACTTTGTAGCTCGAAAGAAAGAGGCTAGCAAACGGAAGCTAAGTAGCTAAAGGCGACTACAAGCTAGCAAGATAGCTAGTTTCCAAATCGGTGCGTTAGCTGAATACAAAGAAGGACAGGAAGATTTTGAATCTTACTTGGAAAGACTGGAACAGTGGATGATCGCAAACGAGGTGGACACTGACAAAAAGGTCAGCGTGTTTCTGTCGGTAATCGGAGCGGATGCCAACAGACTTAGCAAAGAATTTAGTCAGTCCTGAAAAACCTAGTACACAAACCTACGAGGAGCTAAGCGAGTCGCTCAGTGAGCATTACAAGTCGAAACCGCTTGTCATCGCGGAACGTTTCCGTTTTCAAAAAAAAAAAAAATCAACAAGACGGTGAGTCTATGTCTGATTACATAGTAGCTTTGAAGCAACTTTCAACTCATTGTGAGTTTGGTGCACATCTTAATGATGCGCTCCGTGACCGTTTTGTTAGTGGGTTAAAAGCTGAGGCTGTGCAGAGGAAACTTTTATCGCAACCAAGACTAACATTCAAGACTAAGACTATTAAGTAATAAACAAAGTCAAACAGTCAGAACAAAAGGCCTGATTAGACAACTTGATGACGAAATGTAGTTCTTGAATGTTATTGGTGTATGTAGACAGGAATCAGAAATACGTTGAATAGAAGGCGTTAACCTGTGTGAAATCTATAAAGACAGGTGACTGAGGAGATAACGGGGTCGGCTCTCATGTTCTGCGGGAATAAAGTCTTTGAATGAATCAACAGCTCTGGTTAACGGTATTTTATTTTTTAAGTATTATAACTTAAATTCTACGACACTAGCATTAGCAAGGAAGGCCTGAAAAATGCCGTCGTGTTTTTCAGGATTGGCTGTGCGTGGACTGGGGCAGCCGTTTCTACGACAGGTTGTTGTTGTTGTTTTCTTTTTTGCAGGGCTCCCGTTGGGAGGACAGCGAGAGCGACTTCGAAGCGGGTATGTGACGTTTAATTACATTTTACAGTAGTAGACACAGTCAACAAATGTATCTGGGTAATGGCATGACTATTTGTCAGTTAGTAGCAATGGTAGCATTGTTAGCTTTAGCTTGAACTAGCTAGCTTGCTAGTCACCTACATGCATTTTGGACTTGTGCTGTGTTGTTTCACAACAAATATTGAGTGGTTCAGAGAGAGTCTAACTATTGTTATTGCTCATACTTATTCTTCTTTTTCTTATCATTATTATTCCAATTCTTCCGATTTTTTGGTATGCTACTCCTCCTACAGCGTTCAAGCTATTTAGACTAATCAAACTTTAAAACGTGCGGAGAGGTATTTTAAAGTCATGATATTTATTCCGATTCCGAACCCTAGCGCACATTCCTGACCAATCAGCGGGTAATGCCGCCATTAGCCTTCCTTCTCCACATACCCAATAGTAATCTGCCACTGGCTCATTCTGGCTAAGATATATATCGATTAGAGGTATGCCTCCTGGTGCCCCAGGAGCCCCTAATCTCAGTACCAGTGGTCCAGAACAGTTTCTTTGCCTATCTTGTTTTATCCTGCGCCTCTCATTGGATACTTCTTCTTCTGTCTCAAACATGTTAGGGCTACTTTAGTACTACCTTACGGGTCGCATTGGTATATTGCTTGGTTATAAGCTACTTTTGGCCTAGGTTGTTCCATATTCCAAGGTACAATACGCCACGTGACGTGACAGTCCCCTTTAAATTTCCCCAAGTTTGCGGTGCCATATGTTATGTTAAGTGGTTTGTCGAAGCATTCAAACTTTTGCTTCCAATCAGTTGAATCCGGGGATCTCCCTCTTTTTCTCATCTATTCTCACATCTATTTTTCTGCATTGGTCTCCAAAAGTTTGATCATAAAACGGTTGGTATCTGGTGTTGCTTAAGATACCCAAACATTCGGCTGGACAATGTGGTCGTTTTGATTCTTCTATGGGACAGGACTTTTTATATAACTGTGCACATGCCTGGTATGTGTGTGGGTTAGGTACAACTCGTAGTTTTTTAAGTGGTGATGGACTACACATGAGGCAATCTCCTTCTGTTACTGACTGGGCTGTAAACTCTCCCCATTTATACCAATAATTTTGCTTTGCCTGTTCCCATAATGTATTTACCTTATATTCTCTGTCCCTATCTCTTTTGGTTTCAACCTGTGTTTGCTTCACTTCCTGACTCAATTCTCTAGGCAGGGCCTGTTCTATTTGGGACAGCATATAGATTAGTATTATTACTTTATATATCACTAGTCACTTCCCCAGGATCCCCCAGGCTCTACTGTCCTTCCCGTTCGGCTGGGGGCTGGATTTCCGGCCCCTGTTCAGCCTCTGTACCTGTTCCTTCATTTCCTCTGTGCTCCTGTACGATCTTACCCGTTCCTTCGTCTTCTTCTCTGGTTTGCTTTTTCTTCTTGCCTCGGGACCCTGGTGCAGTGGTTCAAGTGGTACCAGGTTAGACTCCCTCGGACTTGTATTGCAGTGGGGGTGGCTCGCACTACCTCGTACGGTCCCTCTCTCCTTGGCTCGTTCCACTTCCTCCGGAAGACTTTGATGTACACCTGGTCTCCTGGAGTTATTGTATTGGGCAGGGGTGGCTCCGGCTCCGGCTGCTTGTCTTTTTCCTGTGAATATATAACTTTATGTATCTCAGTTAGTTGTTTCATGTACTGCTTTAGTTCCATCTGGAGTTGTTCCAGTGGTGGTCCTTTGTAAGGTATATATTATAAGGCACATATGTTATTCAGCTTTGTTTTGAGGGTACCATTTATTCTTTCTACCATTCCTTGTGATTGTGGATGGTAGACACAACTCAATCTTTGCTTTATCCTTAAGTGCTGTATGGCTTGTTTCACAGTTTTCTGAATAAATGCTGCACCATTATCTGAGCTAATCTCATTAGGTATTCCAAATCTGGGTATTACTTCTCTTGTTAGAAATGTAACCACTGTTCCTGCCCCTAATTCTGCCGATGGCGTTGCTTCTACCCATCTGCTAAATCTATCTATGACAACAAGCATGTATCTTTTCCATTGACCTTTTTTTTCCTGTCTACATAGTCCATTACCAAATGTTTAAATGGTCCGTCTGGAACCGGTATGTGTCCTAAGGGTGTTTTGATTCCCTTTCTCACATTGTTTTGTGCGCATACTGTGCATTCTGCCAATGCATTTTCTACCATTGCCTGTAAATAGGGTGACCAATACCCTTGGAGTTTTATCTTTCTCACAACTTCCCCCCTTGCCCAATGGTCAAAACCATGCGCATCAGCGATCAAAATCCCCAGTAGCACCGTAGGTGCCACTATAGTACCCTCATGCGATCTCCACAATCCTGTAGAGTCTCCTTTTGCCCCCCTTTGGAGCCACATGGATTGCTCATACGGCCCTGCAATCTGTTGCATGCGTATTATATCCTCTAGCTGCGTTATTGGTTCTATTAATACCATTGGGGCCAACACGGCCACCTCACACTTCGAGGCTCGCTTTGCCGCTTCATCAGCAGCATTATTGCCCTGAATAATGTAATCATTGCCTTTCTGGTGCGCCTGACATTTGATGATCGCTAACCGTTTTGGTTTCATCATAGTCGACATCAATTCCTGGTGAATGTTAGCGATTGTGCTATACAATCATGTTCTTCCCCTTCATCTGCCAGTGGTATTAACTCAGCTAGATTTACTGTGCTACATCTCGATAGTGATGTCTGGGTATGTTAATAACGACAAATATGACAGGTTCCTAGCTTGTGTTAGAACAAACCTTCCCTGTTCTAACAGTTCCACTGTCTTGTGATGTGTGTGTATGTTGTTATTGGGTAGCCCGTTGTGATTGACGAGGCCTTCTCATAGGCATAGTGCATAGCTGCTGAAAACAGGGCAGGTACCCCTGGGCAACACTGTCTAGTTTGGTGCTATAGTAGGCTAAAGCTTGCTTTTTCCTACCACTACACGTTTCCTGTACTAACACTGCTGAAGCATACCCACTCCTTCTGTTTGCCACATACAATAGGAATGGTTTGTTATAATCGGGCACAGCCAATGCTGGTGCCCGTTGCATTTCTTTTTTCAACATTTCAAATGCCATTGTAGCTTCTGTTGTCCATATTAAAGGGGCTCTTAAGTTCTGCTGACCCGCTGTTTTCATCAGCACCCTCAGAGCTGCTGTTTTTATCGCATAGTCCTCTATCCAATCTCTGCTGAATCCTGTCATTCCCAAGAATGTCATCATTTGGCCCACATTTACTGGTTTTGGTGTTTTACTTATGCCTTCTAATTGTCCTGGTGATATTGCTTTTGACCCATGCGCTATAGTTCTTCCCAGATAGTCAACCTGAGGTAAGCAATACTGCAATTTAGTTTTTGACACTTTGTGTCCCCCCTTTGCCAATTTTTGGAGAACTCTTATGGAGTCCTCATGACATTGTTCCAATGTGGTTGAACAAATGAGCAAATCATCTGTGCTGTTTATCTCCAGGTCTTCTAGATCTGCTTTTAGCACCTGGTTGAACACATGAGGCGAATGTTTGAACCCTTGAGGTATTCTAGTGTATGTGTATTGTTGTCCTCTGTAGGTAAATGCAAACAAGTACCAACTTTCTTCTGCTAACGGTACACTGAAAAAAAAAATCTATCACTGTATAGTATTTGGCTGTCAGAGGAACATTTGTTAACAGTGTATGAGGATTTGGTACTTCTGCTGGCCAATCCTGTACCACCTCATTTACTGCTCTTAAGTCATGCACCAATCTCCATTTTGACTTATCTGCTTTCAGAATTGGAAGAAGGGGGGTATTGCACGGGCTGTTTATTCTTTCTAAAACTCCCGCTGCTATCAAACCCTCTATTGTTTTGCTTATTCCTTCCTCAGCTTCAGGTTTCATAGGATATTGGGCTTTTCTTGGTAATACACTGCCCTGTTTTGTTCTTATAATTATAGGGCTTGCTGATTTTACTAAGCCCACGTCAGTGTCATGTTTTGACCAGAGACTTTCTGGAATCTGTTTTTCCATGTCATCTCTCAATTGATTATCAGATTTTTCTTTAATCTGAACTTGTTGTTTAACCAATATGGCTACTTCCTGTGGTATACCATTCATAGGCGTGGCACATATTATCTTTATGAATTCCTTGTCTGCAGAATGTTTTACCAATGGGTTACTTGTTTTTTTCCAATCACTTTTTAATGCGGTTCTCATCATTGGTCCCAAGTCTCTTGCTCTATACCCTTTATTTACCATTAATGACACATGAGGAGCAGCATTAGGTATATTATACCATTTTTGTACAAATTCTGATTCATCTATTTGCATAGCTGCTCCCTGTTTTCCCACTATGATGTATTGTGACATTAATGGGACAACCACATTTTTAGTTTGCTCCTGCCAAATTTGTTCTTGGTAGGAGTCGCAATTTGAGTCAAACTGCATAGTGCAGTGGTAGTCAAATCGTGGTTTTCGTGCATCTGGCAATTGGGCTTCACTAAATTTTAAAAAGATATTTAAACACCTGATTATTTGTTTGGTGTGCTCTATGGCCTCGGCTACAGACAATGATTCTCGTAGAAAAATAAAATGAGTCCCAATAGAGCCCCCTGATTGGCTGTTAATATCGAGCCTTCTGATTGGCTGTTAAATAGAGCCCCCTGATTGGCTGTTAAATCCAGCCCCCTGATTGGCTGTGAATATCGAGCCTTCTGATTGGCTGTTAAATACAGCCCTCTGATTGGCTGTTATATAGAGCCCCCTAATTGGCTGTTAATATCGAGCCTTCTGATTGGTTGTTAAATACAGCCCTCTGATTGGCTGTTAAATACAGCACTCTGATTGGCTGTAATATTGAGCATTCTGATTGGCTGTTAAATAGAGCCCTCTGATTGGCTGTTAAATAGAGCCCCCTGATTGGCTGTTAATATCGAGCCCTCTGATTGGCTGTTAAATAGAGCCCCTGATTGGCTGTTAAATACAGCCCTCTGATTGGCTGTTATATAGAGCCCTGTTAAATATAGAGCCCTGTTAAATACAGCCCCCTGATTGGCTGTTAATATCGAGCCCTCTGATTGGCTGTTAAATAGAGCCCCTGATTGGCTGTTAAATACAGCCCTCTGATTGGCTGTTATATAGAGCCCTGTTAAATATAGAGCCCTGTTAAATACAGCCCCCTGATTGGCTGTTAATATCGAGCCCTCTGATTGGCTGTTAAATAGAGCCCCCTGATTGGCTGTTAATATCGAGCCTTCTGATTGGCTGTTAAATACAGCCCTCTGATTGGCTGTTAAATACAGCCCTCTGATTGGCTGTAATATCGAGCCTTCTGATTGGCTGTTAAATACAGTATAATAGCTTTATTGGCTGTTAAATAGAGCCCCCTGATTGGCTGTTCAAACACCAAAACTGCAATTAACATTGCTTTACCACTCCACAGCTCATAGTTCATAGTTGTCAGTCTAGAATCGAGCTCAAGAGAAGGCTGAGTGAGTCACCAATTCTTAGCAGGTGGTTTTGGAGCAAACTGTATAAACTGTTCAAAACAGCAATATGAAACTGGAGCTGTGTTCACACTACAGCACTGTTCAAACTACAGTGGTGATACAATAGTACACCCTACTGGTCGAAATAAGAAAAAGCTTACTGCACCGGGTGTTCCCAGGCAAATGCTCCTCCAAGTCCCAATCCGATCCTCAACCGACCAATGGTTAAGCGCCGTTTAGTAAAGTTGATGCAATGGTAGAGCGCCGTTTAGTAAAGATGATCGCTAACCCACCAATCATTAAGCGAGGAATTTCAAACGTCATCTAATTTATACGGCTCCGGCGGTCACTATCGGTGAATCTCATGTCCGATGTCCCTGTTACTCAGGTAAGTTTTATCCTCTTCATCCTTCGCTAGTTAGACATTTGTTAGGCATGTATAAAGCTGTGCCGATTTTGTCATAAGATAAAAGATTGTCTGGAAATCAGCAACTGACCATACCATCGTTAACATATGCGGGATTTGGCTTGTTAATGTGTAATGACAACGTATTGACAACCTGTCAGTAGGCTAGCTGGCTAGCGCTAGCAGCTAACGGGTCTGGTGACACGGAGTTGAGAACGAACAAACATCCCATAAAAAGGGGCCAGTTCTTGACGACAGTGGTGGTGGCAGCAGAGTCTGAGGGGTGCTACGCGCGCATGGCGAGAGGTCTCATTGCCCGGTTTCGACGTGCCAATGCTCCTGCGCCAAAAGTCTTATATGCAGACAACAACTGCTGTCGGTAAGTTTAATAACAATTCCATTGAAACCTATGATGAAATTGATAATCCAAGTGATGTACATATCAGTTAACTTCATATAATTTTTTTGCAAGACACACATGGATAACACAGTTATAAAAACATGTAACACACGTACACAAAATGTTGATATAATTTCAGTGACAGCGGTTCATCCTTCCTGGAGAATCTGTTTGGTGACTGGGTGCAGAGGGGTACTGTGGTCAGACTGGACATCCGACACTGGCTGCACCGCTGGGATGCTGTTGTCATCAAACAGAGCCACGCCAAGTACAGGGTGTTCATGAGTGCCTTGGCAGGTGCGGTGCTCGCCTACAACAAGGCGGACATGATGCTCCTAGTCCAGGTGGTCAGGAGTGGCAACCAAGAGCTGTACGCCAGGTATTCGGACGAGGAGATGATGGCCTTCCTCAAGCCTCACCAGGTCAGGTCGTATGTCAGGCGCATTACCTGTGGGGTTGTGGTAAGTGTGATATTGATCCATGTATGAATTTCATGAATAAGTACTTCCTTATTTGTCAATATGGATTCAACTGTACTGGACTAAGGTGTCACTCAGATCTAGTTTTGAAAATAAATGTAAGATCATTAGGAGTAACGACTGATTTAACACTGTGACGGCCCGCTGGCCTGTGCCTTTCCCTTCACCATATTTAACCCTCTGTTTGTCCTCGTTGTTTCTGTGAGTGTTCCAGGTGTGCAGTTTGGCTGATTGGAGGTGACGAGCCTTAATTGGGTGCACCCGGCGCGCAGGTTCACCTGACTGTTTAAAAGCTCTGGCTCCTCCTCCTCCTTCGGCAGACTCTACCTGCAGCAGACACTGCCTACGCCGCTGGTCTTGGCCCAGCATCAGCGTGTCATGCTGTTTCCTTTGTTTTGCCTTTGCTATCTTTTGTCTTTGTCATTTGGATTTGGTGCACACGTTTTGCGCATTTGTTTGTTTGATAATTGCACCATATGGGAAAATAAAGCCAGTTTTGTTATTGGTAAAACCTACTCCGTCCATCAGTTGTGTTACACTCATTCTAGTTGTGACAACACTCAAAGCTGAGAATATATGTTACAGGAGACCGCTTTGGTGATTGAGTCCATCATTGCCGAGTTCAGGGGACCAGCAGGCCTTGACATTGACGGAATCCACCTGTTCAAGTCGACAGAGGCAGTTGATGCTCACTGGGCAACTGCAAGCAAGCATCTCAGTTGCATGCAGGTGGGTTAATGTCTTTGCAGTCATCGTGTGTCATTATAAAACCATTCAAACTTGTATGGCAAAATTTCAAAGGACACCAGAATAAATAAGGAACTTGCAATTCGTTGTGCTTTACAGGATCCCCCTGGCATACAGCTGTATGTTTCTGTGAAGGTGGTGGTGCTGAATGGCGTTCGGCTGAACAAGCACAGGTGCCGGCGAGGCAGTAACTCTTTGGAGGGGTTGCACGCACACCTGTACAATGCCATTCCTTCACAGAGATGTGGGATTATGCCATTCCAAGTGAGTAATAAAAAAATAAAAAATAAAAAACACTTTGATATAGCGTAGTTTCAATGATGCATTTTATTTCACAGCTTTAGTCATCACTTCTAAGCATATACAATAACAGTCAAAATGGTCATGTGTTTCAGGTATACCTGATGGCCTTTGCTGTGCAGTGGAACAACCGCATGGCATCACTCCGGGTTGCTGGTGGTCAGGGTCGGCAGACGTCGTGCATGGACGTGCGACAGATCCAGCACATCAATCAGCAGGCCGAGGTTCTCTTCGGCAAGGATCACGTCCTGGAGCCCAACTTTGCTGCTCCAATGCCCGTCCCTGATGCGTACGAGCACCCAGACGAGGAGGAGCTCCTTGGCGTGGAGTATGCCATGTGCCAGTCCACCAGCTTCACTGCTAGGGACTACTATGTCCAGAAAGGTACAGTACTTAATCACACACTTACGCAAGGTTATCCTTAGTTATCCATAGTTTTTCATGCATATTCTAGCAATGACGACAAACATGGTATAAAGTTAAGTTTTAAAAGCAAAGAAGCAAAGAAACCGTGCATATTATTGAATGAATCCACAAGTGGTTGTTGTAACTACGCAGACACATTTGTGATTAGTACAATTACATATTTGCAGTTGAGGAAGAGCAGTCTCGTGAGGAGTCGGAGTCGGTTGAACAGGAACAAGGTGAAGATGAGGAGATGGCAGACGAGGGTCTTGGCATGTCTGCAGAGTCAGAGGAGGATCCTATCGACAGCGTCTGTAGGAAGCATGCCATCCTAACCCAGGCAGAACAGGTGGAGGAGGAGGATAGTCCTGCTCTGCAAGATGTGCTCATGAGCCAGAGACATTTGCATCTGCCAGGAATAGAGGAAGTGGAGGCACTGGCCTTGCTGCTTCTAGAACTGGCAGACAACAGCGACCTCCACCTAGTGCCAGCCGACCTCAGGCAGAAGATCGCCACCGCCGCCAGCTCTATTCACGAGCACGACAAGACCGCCGCCCTATTCGTCAAACAGTACGAGTCCAGGTGGGGCTACACCTTGTTTGGTCGGTGCCTTGTTTGAGTCAAAGTGTTTTAAAGTGTTTTAGCAAGTAGAGCAATACAGTCAGCCTATTTATTTATATTGAAGTTAAAAATGCACTTTGTAGTTTAATTAAAGAATGTTCTTGTCTTTTTTTATTATTTATATTGTAGTTAAAAATGCACTTTGTAGTATCTTTTTTATACAAACATGTTCTGGTCTATGTCCAATATCCGGTCCAATCTAACCTCTGTTTCAATCTAACACAATTCATTTACATACCCTTTATTGTTAGTTTATGTTCAATTAATCTGTGTTTTTGTCATGCGTGTCCTTGTGCCGTTTTTTTGTGTGCATATCCTTGTGATGTTTGTATGTCTTTGTCAGCTCCATGTTTAACTAAATGTTTGTAAATGTTTGTCTCTCGTCATCTCACTCATGGCCTGTACCTTGACGTGGTGAGTGGGCTTTCAACTAAACAGGTCTGCCTACTTGTGTTTGTGTGTCATAAAAATAATATATCTGTGCCCCATACATGGAATCTGAGTGCATATGTAGTAAATGGAAAAATGTGCATGTTGAAACCTTTACATTGGGTTCTTTGTAAATTTTGAATGCATTTTCGTTTCACAAAATGCACTGTTCTCATGTCTTATTCAGTAACTGTTGGTGACCATCTGCGGCATTTTAGCAATCACACTCTCGCAGTTCGTTGGGACGAAACACATTCTAGTTAAAGAATAAAACTGTAATACTATTTGGTAATTTGTGAATAACATTTTTAAGTAATAATATAAATAAAAGTATTATAAAAGTATTTCAAGTATTTTGGAGTCTCTGTATGCTTGGGTTTCAGAAAAAAAGAGGAGGGTGGGACATGTCAAAAATGATTGTAGGTCAAACACCTAGAGTATAAGCTCTAAGAAAATACTTTTACCAACACCCAGTTTATTAATTATGGGCTGCATGGTGAGTAGGATGGTGGGGCATATCTCATGTCACACATCATAACACGAGGTGCAAGCATTCAGAAATGGTATGGTTTGTATGATCAGTTTCCCCTTATAAAGGGGAAATACACTGGTATTTTTTGGTCAAAGCAATGCATCAATGGTGATCAAGTATTATAGACTACAATTTAATCTGACTCCAATAAGATTAGTAGGTTGACCTCGAATGTAGTTTATCAACTAATAACACATGAGTAAGGCTAAGAAGGGCTATGGAGGAAAGAGATATGAATGGTGGTTTATTTAACAGTTACCAATAACCTTAAATGTAACCAAGTAAACCAAATGAAATAAATCAAGTTACATAGGTTAAAACCAGATAAAACAGAGAAGTTGTCTTTGTGTCTTCTCCCAGACTCAGAGGTGTCAATATGCATTGCTAATTAGATTGTGGTGGTCATTACAATGAGTCGTGTGAATGGCTCAGATGTGAATGGCTCAGATGTCTTCCAGACAAAGTGAGAGTGCATTAAATACATTCTTACACCCTTTATAGTTCAGACCAAAAATGTAATAATTGTACACTTTTCCACCTAAATATATAAATCTCATCAATCTACATCAACTCAAACTATGCAAATAATGCAAACAACATTCAGCAGCCAAGTGGATTTCAATCAATTCTTATACATGACATTCCTGTAAATAAAACTTGAGGCCAGTGAACACCAGGGGGCGTCCTTCTTTCTGATCAATTTTCATCCGATCCCAGGTTGAGCAATAGGGACTTGGGGGGGGTCATGAGCCCGGGTCAGGCGGTCTCCCATCCAAGTACTAACCCGGCCCGACCCTGCTTAGCTTCCGAGATCGGGCATGTTCAGGGTGGTATGGCCGTAAATGAAATTCATAGCCCTCTGTACTGTATATAAAGTCGAGGAAAGGAGACGTCCGCCATTTTACAACACAAACAATACTGTCGTTGATATGCAGAAGGCAGGGAATTATCTCGGAAAACACCAAAACTGCAATTAACATTGCTTTACCACTCGACAGCTCATAGTTCATAGTTGTCAGTCATAGGTGTTATGCAGCATAATTTAATACGGAAACGTGGCCAATATCAATATGGAAACCAGAGTTGTGTAACCTTGGTTTATAGCCAGTCGCATTTGTAACCAAATAATAAAAAAAGCAAATATTTTGTTTCCTCTAACAAATTTGTGGATAATATTTTGAGCAATCAATGCAAAGGTGTTAAAAATAACAACAGCAGCGAATGACGAAAGTGGACAACGGTCAGCTATTTGTCGTAAGGGTCAAACATGACTTCCCTACTCCAGTAGAGGAGTGTGGCTTCAGATTACCGCAATTTTAATGCTTCCGGCGTGAGTACCTATGGAACAAATGCTGAAGTGTCTCTCATGTCACACAAACACTTCCAATAGCTTGCCAATGCCTTAAAACAAGAACCAACACATGCTCTCTAAATTAAAACACTGTGTAACCCAGACAAATAGAGCCTATTAATAATGCACTTCAAGTGTTATGAAATGAGTAAAATAAATAGAATGATCCTTAAAGGAAGTGGATTCGTACTAAATATTAGACACTAAAAGGAAGAAGAATATGCAATGATTGAGAGAAAAATAAGAGGATATGGGATATATTCATGGTTAAAAACTAGAAATGGTATTCCATGTAAGAACTTGGAAAGGTGATTTGTGGATGACATCATTATTGTTTGGCAATATTTCATTAGTTTTTGCATAATTGAGAAAATATTCAATCAACCAATGAGAACCCTAGTCCCGTTGTGAGTTAACCAATCAGAAGTGTAGATCCACCCTACGACTCTTTGGATCATGGAAAAATCATGTCGCAGTCTTTTCCGTGTTAGCTCGTTACTGATCAGACCTGTATGTACTATGTGCTGGAGATTCCTGCCACGTGTGTGAAGAAATGCTTTCAAAGTATTTTTCCTTTGCAAGATCTGCTTACTTCCATTATTGAGAATATAAAAGACGAGTGTTACTTTGACCAGCGTCGAGTGAACTAGAGTGTGGAGTAGCATAGCTCTGCTAGCAGATAGCCTCATAGCTAACAAAGTTATCTATGGAATTGTTCAGTTTTCAAAGACATACAAGCCTTCCACGAACCCACAATCTCCGAATCACCCTTCCACAGTTCCTGTTCAAACCTTGAAATATTTCCCTTGGTGAGTCAGTGTTTTCAGTTTGGGAATAGCATTCAATGGTTAGCACCACCAACATGTATGCCTTGTGTCTCCAGGTGTTACCCTCCTATACAGGAGTCCCGGTGTAACAGCCCAAATTAACCCCTGCCCAGAATAAACCCGGGTATATTTTGGCCCAGGCCAGAGTATACCCGGGGAATAAACTGGCCCAGGCTAGAGTATACCCGGGGAATAAACTGTCCTAGGCCAAACTATACCTGGGGTATAAATTAGCCTAGGCCAGACTATACCCCTCTAGGCCAGAATATACCCCTCTTGTGTAAAGAGGTTTTGATTGTATTTACACAGTATATTCACTCACTAATATTTATAAACACGAACAGGAACATGTATTTACCCTGGAATAATCTATATTTTGGCCGAAAATAAAACACAGCTTTTTTTTTTTTTTCATCAGCAACCTAACAAAATGTAGGATATAGAAGTCATCAATGACTTTAGTAAGTTTCATACATTTATCCAAAACAAGTCTCTAATTACTAACAAACTTTTGACATTTCACATTTTCTTAGGGTGATATTGATGTGGTGGATTGTCGCCTTGTATTGTATTGTAAGTTTCTTCTTTTCTGACTTGTTGACGTTTTTGGTGGACGGCATCATTACACAAGCCACAACTTAGCTTCAAGGCCAAAAGCGTGTGAATGCTCAGACACACAGCTGCTTGCCCTACCACCAAACTTTTTTCAGTTTTCCAACAGTTTTGGCAACCATGGAAGATCAACTGTATAACCAGCTTTTGACATTCTACACTGCAACACAACAAAAGTACCCCCAGTGGATCTACGATCTACCTCCAGTGAAACGTGTAAATGCCAAGTCGCAGTTCAGACAAACAGCTAAGCCATATCGAGCAGAAGGAGGGATTCTTTAGCATGGGGAAAAGGAGGTTCTCAATAAAAGCCGAATGCCAAATGTCCTGAAGGCCTGTCATGACAACCCAGTTTCTGGTGGCCATTTTGGCAGAGATAAAATGTTAGCCAAAATATCTGACCGTTGTTACTGGAAGGGGATGAAGAACGATGTTCACCAACATGTCAAAGCCTGTCAAAAATGTTTTGTCATAAAACCCAAAATCAGCAAGGAGGCTCCACCACTCAACAGTATACCAGTGCCTGGAAAAGTATCGAGCTTAGTCGGGATTGATATGATCGGTCCCCTTCAGGAAACATTGAACGGCAACAAATATATAGTTGCTGTCTGTGGGGGGACATGCAGCGTTAGGCCTGTAGAGGGAGCTACAGGACCGTGGCCAGGGTGACGTCAGCGAGGCTCCGTTGCACACCTGTTGCAAATGAAGCCTCGTTGACTAGATGGTTTAAGATGTGTGTGCCTCGGCGTTCGAGGAAGAAGGAGGGCGACTGGAAAGTTGCCGAGTGTTGTGGTTGTACGAACTTGATGAATACAAAAGGATTACGAACATTTTATAAAATAAACGGGATTTCCCAGACCAAAGAACCTCGACTCCGCCTCTGTGTCACGGAACCTGTTACAGTGGCGCCCAACCTGGGACACAGCGAAGGCGGAGGAAAAGGGAATGGAGGCGTTAAGCGCAGCTATCGGAAGGATGGCCCTTATACTGGAGCAGCAGGCCCACCTCCAGCAGGAGCACCAGACCGCGGTGAGGGAGATGGTGACGGCAAGGGCTGAGGACCGTACCCTCCTCCTGGAGCTCGTCGGGGCCATCAAGACGGGGCCGGCGCCCGGGTCGGCACAAGGTCCCCCCAAGGTCCACCTCCAGAAAATGGGGGACCTGGATGACCCGGAGGCGTTCCTGGCGGTGTTCGAGGGGACGGCGAGGATCTCGGGGTGGCCGGACGGCGCGTGGGCACACCATCTGCTGCCCCTCTTGTCAGGTGAGGCGCAGCTCGCTGCCCACAGCCTGCCAGTGGCCGCCCAACGGGACTACCCGTACCTGGCCCGGGCAATTCGAGACCGCCTGGGCCTCACGCCGGAGGAACACCGTCGCCGGTTCCGGGCCCTGACGATGGAGGAGAGGAGCCGGCCCTTTGCCTACGCCCAGCGGCTGCGGGACAGCGCGCGGCGGTGGCTGGACCCAGGGAACAGCTCGCCGGAGGAGGTCGGGGACCGGGTGGTGTTGGGGGGCCGGCGCCCGGAAGGAGCCATGGTGCCGGAGGAGGAGAGACCGGCGCCCGCCCCGAGGACGAGATGGCAGGGGCAGGCATGTCGAGAGCCAGCCCTGGCCCCACAAGAAGCACCCCAAGCGACAGGGGGGGTGTGTTGGCGATGAGGACGGCCGGGCCATGTACAGGCGGAGTGCCCAGTGAGGGAGGTGGGGCAGGTCGTCCATATCGGCGACATACCGGGCCCTCCCCCCGGACCAGGAGCGGCGTATCGTGTTCCGGTAAGGATACAACATGATACGCACCAGGCGTTCTTGGATTCGGGCTGCATGCAGTCCATGATCCAGGAGCGCCTGGTTCGGCCGGGGGCATTGTTAAAGGTATCGAGGGTGTTGGTGAAGTGTGTGCATGGGGACATTCACGAATACCCTGTGGTCGCGATCGAAATTCATTTTGAAGGGAAAAAGCATAGTGTACAGGCGGCGGTTAGCCCGCGCCTCACGCATCCTCTTATTCTGGGTGTAGATTGGGAGGGGTTTCCTCAAGCGGTAAAGAGGGCTACCGGGGTGCGTGCACGACAGAGAGGGAGGTGTGAGGCGTGTAATGTGCTCTGTGCTGAGGCGGCGCCTCGCGACACTGCCGAGGAGCCGGAGCCGGCGGGGGGGTCTCAACCCGAGATTTCCCCACCGAACTATCCGCTGCTAGGTGACTTCCCCCTCGAGCAGTCTCGTGATGAGACCCTACGATCGGCCTATGACCAAGTGATAGCGATTGATGGTACTTTGGTACGGCCGGACACAGTACGCGCCCACCCCTATTTCGCGATTATCAGCGACAGGTTGTACCGAGTAAGTCGTGACTCACATAGCCAGGAGGAAGTAACCCAGTTGTTGGTTCCCCGTAGCCGCCGGGAAATGGTCTTCCAGGCGGCTCATTTCAACCCCATGGCGGGCCATTTAGGGTATGATAAGACACTAAACCGTATAATGGCTCGATTTTATTGGCCGGGAATTCGGGCAGAGGTGCGTAGGTGGTGCGCTTCTTGTCGCAAATGTCAGTTGGTAAATCCCCCAGCCATTCCATGGGCCCCCTTGCGGCCCTTACCATTGGTCGAGAACCCATTCGACCGCATAGTCATGGATATTATCGGGCCATTTGATCGGTGTACACAGGGATATCGATTTGTGTTGGTCTTGATAGATTACGCAATCCCGAAAGAGATTCTCACCGATCAGAGCACTAATTTTATGTCACGCACCCTCAAAGAACTGTATGGCTTGTTGAACATCAAGGCGGTTCGAACCAGTGTCTACCACCCGGCCACTGATGGCCTTTGTGAGAGGTTCAATCGGACCTTGAAGTCAATGATCCGGAAGTTTGTACACGAGGATAGTCGGAATTGGCATAAATGGCTAGATCCCCTGTTGTTTGCGGTACGGGAAGTCCCCCAAGCTTCCACCGGGTTTTCCCCGTTTGAATTACTCTACGGGCGTAAGCCCCGGGGTGTCCTAGACCTTCTTAAAGAAAATTGGGAGGAAGGGTCTAGCGACAGTAAGAATGAGATTCAATACGTCCTGGACTTGCGCACAAAGCTCCACGCCCTAGGGGTTATCTCACGCGAGCATTTGCTGCAAGCCCAGGAGCGTCAAAAGCGACTGTACGACAGGGGAACTACCCTACGAGAATTTACACCGGGAGATAAGGTGCTCGTACTGTTACCCACCTCCAGCACGAAATTACTAGCGAAGTGGCAAGGGCCGTTTGTGGTCACACGTCGCATGGGGGACGTGGATTGCTCTGGCTACAATAATTCCAGAGAGAGATGAGTTCGGTCCGGAAATCCCAAAATCAAAAGTTAGCACTCCGGTCGGTATTGATAACCATCTCTCTGCTAGCCAGGCCACAGACGTTGCAGATTTGCAAGCTAAGTTCGCGGACGTGTTCTCTCCCCTGCCCGGTCGGACTACGCTTATCGACCACCACATAGAAACGCAGCCGGGTTTAACGGTTCGCACGCGTCCCTATAGGTTGCCGATACACAAACGAGATATTGTGTGCAGTGAATTGGAAGCCATGCTGGAACTGGGTGTGGTCGAGGAGTCCCGCAGTGACTGGTGTAGCCCCATCGTGCTTGTCAACAAGCTGGATGGGGCTATACGGTTCTGTGTGGATTATAGACGGGTTAATGCAGTCTCCAAGTTCGATGCCTACCCGATGCCCCGGGTTGACGAGCTCTTGGACCGGCTTGGCACGGCCAAGTATTTCACGACGTTGGATTGCACGAAGGGATACTAGCAGATTCCACTCTCGCCTCTATCCCGGGAGAAAACTGCATTCTCCACTCCGCTCGGGCTATTCCAGTTCACGGTGCTCCCTTTCGGGTTGTTCGGAGCCCCAGCCACTTTTCAGCGCCTCATGGACCGCATTCTGCGGCCGCACTCTGGCTATGCTGCGGCCTACCTGGATGATATTGTCATTCACAGTGACACCTGGGCGCAGCATGTGCAGAGTGTGGCTGCTGTTCTGCGGTCTCTGAGGCAGGCAGGGCTGACGGCCAACCCGAAGAAGTGCGTGATCGGGCGGAGGGAGATCCGGTATCTGGGGTACCACTTGGGTCGGGGGGAGGTGCAGCCGCAGATTGAAAAGACTGCGGCCATCGCCGCCTCTCCGCGGCCCAAGACGAAGAAGGAGGTGAGGGCCTTCCTGGGGCTGGCTGGCTATTACCGGCAGTTCGTGCCGGGGTTTTCAGAGCTGGCCAGTCCCTTGACGGAACTCACCCGGAAGGGTGCCCCGGATCCGGTCCAATGGTCGGGCCAGTGCCAGGGGTCGTTCGAGGCCCTTAAGGGAGCTCTTTGTGGAGAAACGGTCCTGTATGCGCCTGATTTTAACCTCCCTTTCTCCCTACAGATGAACGCGTCGGATAGAGGCCTGGGAGCAGTGCTGACCCAGTGGGTGGAGAACTCAGCCGCAAACTATCGGAGAGGGAGGGCCAGTACAGCACGGTGGAGAAGGAGTGCCTGGCCATCAAGTGGGCGGTCGGCGCCCTCCGCTACTATCTGCTGGGTCGCGCTTTCACCCTCTACTCCGACCATGCTCCCCTCCAGTGGCTCCACCGCATGAAGGATGTGAACGCGAGGATCACCCGGTGGTATCTCGCGTTGCAGCCCTTCAAATTTTCGGTCGTGCACAGACCGGGGGCGCAGATGGTCGTGGCAGACTTCCTCTCCCGTGCAGGGGGGGGGGAGTAGGTTGTTGGCCGTCGTGTCCCCGGCCTGTGTCGGGCGGTGGGGGTATGTGGGGGGACATGCAGCGTTCGGCCTGTAGAGGGAGCTACAGGACCGTGGCCAGGGTGACGTCGGCGAGGCTCCGTTGCACACCTGTTGCAAATGAAGCCTCGTTGACTAGATGGTTTAAGATGTGTGTGCCTCGGCGTTCGAGGAAGAAGGAGGGCGACTTTGATCGCCAACACAACAGCAACAAAAAAATCACTGCTGGCTCCACCGTTTATATCAAGAATCAGCGCTGCATTCATCGCATGGGTTCAAAGATGGAACCACGCTGGACTGGACCCTACACAGTTGTGGAATCCTTGACCAAGGGACGAGTAAAACTCAAGAACAATAAGACTGGCAAGATACTGAGCAACACCTACCACGCCAGCAACCTTAAGATTTACCAGGATGAAGAGGCTCCACCATCACCCCAGTCCCCTGATGATTGTCCCAGTGACTCAAAGCAAAAGACACTCAAAAGACCACGTGAAGAATCAGATAATGATGACATCCACATCTCAAAGAAACACAAGCCGACCAAGACTTTCAATCCACTACCAAGTTCAGGAAGGAAGTATCTAAGAACTGCTCTTGGCCTTATGTTTGGTAAAGTTGTGTACTATGGACGCACAGGGGACCTTGGACAACCACGGCGTACATATAAAACCAAAGGTGATGGGAACTGCTACTTCCGGGCCATCAGCTACATCCTTACAGGATCAGAGGACAACCACTCCCTTCTCCGAGATAAAGTCATCCACCACATGAACAATGACTTGACAGAAAAACTACAGGACTACTTCAACCAAAATGTGAATGAATATGTAAACACCTCTGGCATCTCTCGTGATGGAGTCTGGGCAACTGATGCAGAGATCATGGCCACAGCGAATCTGTTGGGTTGTGACATCGTAATCCACACAAAAGTCGGTGACTCCATGGACTGGCTGACCTACCCCGCAAGCTTCAATCTTCAATCAACAACAGAACATGCACTTTATCTTGAAAACAAGCATGATCATTTTGATGTTGTTATCAGTGTTTAACTTTGTATATTTATATTGTAGCGGGGACTTTCTAGTCTTAGAAGTTTCAGGATGTTTTGATTTTTATCACATTATGAACAGTCAAGTTGATTGAAAATTATGTTACAATTGCATTATGTTGTTTTGAGTCAGTGCTTTTATTTTAATGTGTAAACACTACTGAGAACTGTGGTAGTAATCTTTGATCTTTGTGGAGTCTTTTATTTTTACTGATTGTGGCTTTCATGGTTGAAGTAATGAAAGTATATATGTTCAGGGTTGTGGTCTTATTTCAAGATTTAAGTCAGTTAGCTTTCTCACTTAACTTACATGACACAGGTGAAACCCCAATAAAATGTTGCACAATTAAGTAATTCTTGTGTAAATACAATCAAAACCTCTTTACACAAGAGGGGTATATTCTGGCCTAAAGGGGTATAGTCTGGCCTAGGCTAATTTATACCCCAGGTATAGTTTGGCCTAGGACAGTTTATTCCCCGGGTATACTCTGGCCTGGGCCAAACTATACCCGGGTTTATTCTGGACTGGAGGTATACTATGGCCTGTTACACCGGTATAAGCTTGTGCGCATACTTCTCATACCCCTTACCTTCGTGTTTGGGTGCCACCTTGCTGTGCAGAATGTCTGTGACATCACTTCATCTCTACTTGATGAGAGCCCCACCACGCGCTGAGTTACTGTATTTTGGATTAAAACACTGCTGTGTGCACCACAACTCTATATCCAATCCCAAACTGTCGTGCATACATACATACATACATACATTCAGAAAACATTTTCTATACAATCCATCACTTTCTAGGTAGGATAGACATGAGATGGACCTTCCTTGCTCATTGACCATATCGCAATATATCACTACCCCTTGAAGCCAAAAAGTAACGGATAGCATTGGTGATGAAAAGTATGTCACATGTAGGTTATGCATGGCTTGCATATAAATAGCTGCGATCTGCAACTCTACTATTTCTCCAAATTCACTTCTATTGTAAGGTCGATATCAAACTAGACCTAATAACCCTGGGTCAGTTGGAATGGGCTGAAGTGCTAACAAGACTATCAAGCTGCTACATGTTAATTAGGACATGATTGGCTTCAGGTGTGGAAGCCAGGATGTAGCCTCCATAAACCGCTCACTGGCACAGGTAAGATATTCACTCTTGAAGAACAGAAGTCACATCATGAATGCTGTGAGGGTATTGTTGAGCTTTGCCCGCAATTGTTGGATCCTGGAAGGTTTGAAAACTGAGTGTTACAATTAGAATGGATTGTTTCCATGCTACAGTTGGGTGAAATGGGCCTTCTGTCTTGTTACTTAAGCATTGACACATTTTCATGTCAAAGCCATTATTTGAGATTGCTAAGGTGTGTGAAATCAACTTCTGCTTGCGCTGTTTCCCCATAGTTTCTTCTTCTCCTGTTGGAAACTCTTTCTTCCAAAATGAAATCGCTGTGGAGAGACCATTCGGAGGTAAGGAACGTCTTTGTAGTCATCTTCTTGCTGTAGTTGAAGTTTGTGTTCTTAAAGCCACAACCCACAATTCGTGAAGCTTTTTTTTGGATATAAAGATTTGTTATACCCATTGATTAAGAATATGCGTCATCAAATATATAGTTGCTGTCCCTGATCATTTCTCCAAGTGGACTGAAGCAACAGCTGTCCCAGACAAGAGTGCCAATTCAGTAGCAAATTTTTTGTACTCCGTTATTTGCTGCCTTGGCTGTATGGACACTCTGATTAGCGACCAGGGAACTCGATCATCGACAACCTGATGGAGCATTTTCAAACAGATCACCGCATTTCATCTGCCTATCTGCTAACCCTGATGTGCTGGATACACTGACAACCATCCATAAAAAGCTCCGCTCAACTGTCAGTACCAACATCCACTCTGCCCAGGAACACCAGAAGCGTGCCTTTGATCGCCGACACAACAGCAACAAAAAAATCACTGCTGGCTCCACCCTTTATATCAAGAATCAGCGCCGCATTCATCGCATGGGTTCAAAGATGGAACCACGCTGGACTGGACCCTACACAGTTGTGGAATCCTTGACCAAGGGACGAGTAAAACTCAAGAACAATAAGACTGGCAAGATACTGAGCAACACCTACCACGCCAGCAACCTTAAGATTTACCAGGATGAAGAGGCTCCACCATCACCCCAGTCCCCTGATGATTGTCCCAGTGACTCTGCCAATGAGAGCCCAAAGCAAAAGACACTCAAAAGACCACGTGAAGAATCAGACAATGATGACATCCACATCTCAAAGAAACACAAGCCGACCAAGACTTTCAATCCACTACCAAGTTCAGGAAGGAATTATCTAAGAACTGCTCTTGGCCTTATGTTTGGTAAAGTTGTGTACTATGGACGCACAGGGGACCTTGGACAACCACGGCGTACACATAAAACCAAAGGTGATGGGAACTGCTACTTCTGGGCCATCAGCTACATCCTTACAGGATCAGAGGACAACCACTCCCTTCTCCGAGATAAAGTCATCCACCACATGAACACTGACTTGACAGAAAAACTACAGGACTACTTGAACCAAAATGTGAATGAATATGTAAACATCTCTGGCATCTCTCGTGATGGAGTCTGGGCAACTGATGCAGAGATCATGGCCACAGCGAATCTGTTGGGTTTGTGACATCGTAATCCACACAAAAGTCGGTGGCTCCATGGACTGGCTGACCTACCCCGCAAGCTTCAATCTTCAATCAACAACAGAACATGCACTTTATCTTGAAAACAAGCATGATCATTTTGATGTTGTTATCAGTGTTTAACTTTGTATATTTATATTGTAGCGGGGACTTTCTAGTCTTAGAAGTTGAAGTTTCAGGATGTTTTGATTTTTATCACATTATGAACAGTCAAGTTGATTGAAAATTATGTTACAATTGCATCATGTTGTTTTGAGTCTGTGCTTTTATTTTAACGTGTAAACACTACTGAGAACTGTGGTAGTAATCTTTGATCTTTGTGGAGTCTTTTATTTTTACTGATTGTGGCTTTCATGGTTGAAGTAATAAAAGTATATATGTTCAGGGTTGTGGTCTTATTTCAAGATTTAAGTCAGTTAGCTTTCTCACTTAACTTACATGACAGCTGAAACCCTAATAAAATGTTAAACAATTAAGTAATTCTTGTGTAAATACAATCAAAACCTCTTTACACAAGAGGGGTATATTCTGGCCTAGAGGGGTATAGTCTGGCCTAGGCTAATTTATACCCCAGGTATAGTTTGGCCTAGGACAGTTTATTCCCCGGGTATACTCTGGCCTGGGCCAAACTATACCCAGTTTTTTTTTGGACTGGGGGTATACTATGGCCTGTTATACCGGTTCAGCTTAATATCATGCTCTGAAAGTGACCTACAAATCAGAGCTTAGCATATGAAAGCCCCAATGGTACCTGGTTGCAGGAATTTAATTTATCGATCAGGACAATTCATCCAAAAGGGATATTTTAATACAGGGGCTAGAATAGCCATTCAGATCCTTTGGTGTAATATGCACAGTGTAATCTGTCTTTTTATGTTAAGCAGAATAACACATCATTTCAGGTGATAAGTACTGTGCTAAGTACTATACTAAGTATAAATCTACTAAAACTTCAACTTGGTTTTCAGAATTGTTCTTTATTCAAGCATAAAACAGGTCAGCAGGATAATACATGATATCAATAAAATGATTTAATAGTAAAATATTAAAATACTATAGAAAGAAGGATGATAAGTAATTACTGTCAGTCTAAATCCGGTGGGTTTCAAATTCGCCCGATCTCCAAGTAGAAGAAAGAAAAGATAAAATAAAAATATGCTTTTGGTCGATCTCCAAACGAAAGAAAAGGATTTAGGAAATACAAAAATATAAAAGATCCAAAGTAGTTAAAGTAAACCCACATGATGTAAGTAAAATCTAAAAAATCAAAGAAATCATTGAAATTAATTAAAAGAAAAGAAAAAAAAGAAAAAGAAATTAAAGTGAAAGTAAATAAATTGGAGTGAATGGACCTACCAAAAATTACACGATATAATGTCAAATACAATGCCCAATACAAATGGATAATATAGTTCTTGAAGTAAAATAAATTTGGCTGTCCCTAGTCTGTCTAACTTGTAATAATTTTTAGAGAGGCTGTGTACAGCATTGGCAGTGGCCACTACCAAAACACCCTCCAATCCTCTATCAGCCTGGCTGATTTCTCCAAAGCAGCACTGTACCCTGAGCCTAGGATCTACAATGGCCCATCTCCTAATACAGGTGATATGGACACTCATCCCCTAGCGATCCTTTTTGCTGTAAATAGGCCGCCAAATGAGTGAGTCTACTTCTGTTACTAACAGCAATTCAGACTGGGGGCTTCACTTTCGAAAACTCTCTCCAGAGAGGACTTTGGTCGTGGAACCCCGGTTGGGCTAGACCTCCTGGTCTCTATAGGGATCCGTCCTTCTGGGAGATCTGTGGGAAATGCCCCAAAACATATGTCTAACAGCAAGTTTTATTTAACCCCCGTCATGAGCTCCTCTGATCATAACTGCTTGACGTGAACAATACTTCTAGGTCTCCGTGACATTTAGTTCCTCATTACCCCCTCCCTCCGGGTCGTCGCTATTAACCCATTATCTGCTGTACTTAACCCAAACCTCTCTCAACTTTGACCTAATTAATCTTTCTCCTTCCTTTTCCAATTCATCACATTTCATGTACGCCTACTGCTCATTTATAAATAATCTCTGTCATGACGGCCATTTAGGATGGAACGGGACTTGCCAATAAGAAACCAACTCCAAACTAGACTAGATGAGGGGAGAGAAGGAGGGTGAGACTTGAGTACAGGGGAGAGGAGAAGGGTGAGACTTGACTCGGTGAGGGGAGAGGAGGAGGGTGAGACTTAGCTAGTGCAGGGGAGAGGAGGAGGAGGAGGGTGAGACTTGTTATGGAAAATACATTGATAGAACTTGTAACAAAGTCTGTTGTACACAGAGGCAGACGCAGTATCGTATTGAGGGATTTTGTCCTGTTTATTATCACAAATATTCACTTTATCGGCTTTTCAGCCCGTCTCAAAGTTCTTGCGACTTTCCAGTCGTCTCTCTCGGAAGCCACTCCTGACGTTCCCAGCCCACCTACTGAAATGACAAAGGCACACACATCTTAAGCACTAGCCAACGAGGCTTCATTTGCAACAGGTGTGCAACGAAGCCTCGCCGACACAACCCTGGCCACGGTCCTGTAGCTCCCTCTACAGGCCGAACGCTGCATGTCCCCCCACAGAACTATTTTCAGGTTATACACTTTCATATGACTGATACAACTTGTGTAACTACTGTGATTACATTTTCTCTTGCCACACCTCTAAAGTTCTATAGCCATTGTTCTGAGAAGCACTGTATAATTTACCATGTGAACAGCGGTGGTTTCGGAGGGAGTGGTGAGAGAGAGCAATAATGGGGGGACAGGCGCATCCTGCGATAGGTGTGAAATGTTGAACGCCGATTAATCAGTAAGAAAGCGCTGATTGATCAGTAAGAGAGTCTCCCCATTGTTAATTCTCTCCCGCCCTTTCTCACGTAAGCACAAGCCCATCAGCCGATAGCCTTGGCGGCGCCTGCCATTATGTTTAAACTGTATAAAAGACAAACCTGATCATTGTCTCTTCAGACTTGCGCTGAACGGAACCCCGGATCTACGCTGGGCTGCTGTTACGCTCTTGTCTCTTGTTTGCAAGCAATAAATACCGGACTCAGATGTTGTGGCTACTCAGGATTTGTTTCTTGATTCTTACCTCCGAAGAGCTAAAGTACAGAGTGGTAAATCCTAGACTTCCACCACAGACTTGACTAGGTGAGAGGAGAGGAGGAGGGTGAGACTTAGCTAGTGCAGGGGAGAGGAGGAGGAGCAGGAGGGTAAGAATTGACTATTGCAAGGGAGAGGAGGAGGGGTGAGACTTGACTCGGTGAGGGGAGAGGAGTAGGAGGGACAATGTTCCTTATATAGATTCCATAAACCTAATGGTAATCTTAATGCTGACTCAAGCATCTCCTTCACTTCTCCTCTCCATTGCTTTTGCTCTCTCTCCTCCTTGCCCCTCTCCCTACCAATGCCTCCCTCCTTTACAATACCCTGTGTTTACCAGTATTTGACTGCCCTCTGCTGGTGAAACTAACAGAGATATCAGACAAGAATGTGCAATGACTGGGAAAGTTTGTAAATAGTGAAATGAAACCGAAACGCAAATTACACTTGCTCTTCCATTTTTAATCATTGTATGAAGAGGTTAAACTGAAAAGTAATTTGTGAAGAGCCACTTCATGTGTGTATACATTTATAGCCTCTCCTGTTCAGAGTCTCAGGTCAGTCGTCACTGTCTGGTCGAGCTAGAATGGACTGAATTACAGCGACTTTCTAACCACATTCCTTCACGACTAATTCAATCTTAACTGTATTTGTTCATCACTTCCTCCAATTTTTGTTGTCCTCTCTAACATGCCTATCTAGTGACCACTGTCTCAGGTGTCTTGTTTTTCATATGAGTCTTTCTATGCTGTTCTCTCCCAGCCAGTGTAAAGTAAACCATGATTCATTGCTATGGGTTTACATTCAGGGCTGGTTTCCCAGACACAGATTAAGCATAATCCTTGACGAAAATGCATCTTCAATGGAAATTCAGCATAGATTACTTCTTCTTATGATGACTGATGGATAGATGATTCACTGCTAAATGCCATAAATGTAAATGTAGATTTACTATTGAATATGCTATTTAGTCCAGGAATAGGCTTGATCTGTGTCTGGGAAACCGGCCCTCAGTGTTTTATTCCCCTGACATGTTTGTGGTTGATGTGAATTAGGTTGCTATTCTGCTGTCTCTCTGTGTCTCCTGCTGCAGTGTTGACAGGAGGCTGCTGCTGAGGTTGGTGAGGTGACAGAATACTCCAGCTGGTCTCCACCAACAGTTCCGTCCACACTGCGCGGTGAGTGTGTTTGCATGTGTGGATCATTCTAGCACAGATGTGTTTGTTTGAAAACAACATATACAGTGCCTTCGGAAAATATTGAGACCCCTTCACACCCCTTTTCCACATTTTGTTGTGTTATAGACTCAATTTAAAATGGATTAAATGAAAATAATTTGCTGTCAATCCATACACAATACCCCAGAATTACAAAGTGAAGGGGTCTGAATACTTTCCAAAGGCACTGTATATGATCATGATATAATCACCTGTCGTCACTGCTTACGTTGACGATTGATTCGCCCAAGAGTAATTGCGGAAGTAAATTAGAAAGTTAAAGTAAATCATCTTCATAACACGAACAGTGAGTTGTTTCAGACATATTACGTTAACCTAAAATATCTGAATTTAAATGCCATGAAAAGATTAACAAAAACTGGGAAAGCGCAACATGGAGATTGCTGACTCGTCAAAGGGAATCATCAAACTTTGCTGTTAAACTTCTACGTTCAGTGGGCAGGCGAGGTGTTACAAGGCTTATATGTCGGTTTGCCTCAGTGGTACAGCTATAAAGTTTTTACCTTTTAACATAGTTATTCATATTTTCTGTGTCTGAGGCATTTGCTTGTGCTCAAGCGAGAAGATGTTTCTGTAAACTTCAGAATACATTCTGCTGCTGCTGTCAGCAGTAACATCATCAATTAAGACAAGTTAGCCAGTTCTTAGGCAGCTATTGATGCCCAAACCAAAGCACTTCCTCCACCATGTTTCACAGATGAGGTGGTAAATCTTGGGCAGATCCTTTTTTCTCCAAACTTTCCTCTTGCAATCACTCTGGTATATGATAATATGATATGATCATGATATGATAATTTGTCTTATATGTCCACAAGACTGTTTTCCAGACCTCTGCAGGCTTTTTAGGTACTTGTAACCTGTAACCTGACCATCCTTTTTTAGGATAACTAATGGTCACTGGACCTAACCCTAACCATGACCCTAAACCTATCCAAATTGAGGAATAATATTCTAATTTTGGATGTCATCTTGGATTTTGCCAAATCCACACCCTAACCCTGAAACAATAAAGGCATGAATTGAACTCTTTATCACACTTCATCAATGATCATGTTATTGAAACATCTAACATCTAAAACTAGTCAGTGGGATTAATCAGTATATTGGTTAGAGTATGTACATCCATAGACGTTTTCTGTGGTGTGAGAAAGCCTGTGTAATAAATCCACAAAGTCACAAAGGGAATGTATGTACATATTTTTAATCAATGCTCAAAATTTCACCATGAAAACATAAAATATGATTTTCACAGTCTGTGATCAAACAGTGTGTGATCTTGTTTATTCAGTCTCTTTGGCCTGTGAAAAGAGAGACAAAATAAAGGATAAACAGGAATGAACCTCTTGCATATGATGACTTCAAAGAACACAATAGACTGTTTAGGGCAAGCAATTATTTGGCTCTGCACTCAGCTTTGAGTGTCAGCTTGGTTTGTATTATTCTGTCATTAACATGAGCACCCTAATGCATTTTGCAATGCCAAACAGAAGGTTTTTACCCCCTCTGAGGGATAGGTTTCTCAGACAGTTGTGAATGTGAAAGTCAATATTGACCTGTATGTGTACACTGAACCTGAAATGGTGTTGTTGATGACATAATATTTGGACATGAGTCAGGTATAGGGTTGACAGCAGCTTTGTACCTTTCCAGAATCATGGCTCTTAGCCCTGAGTTTGTTGTCCTGGGACTCAGCGATGTCAGCACGCTCCTCAGCCTCCTCCGTCTCATTCTGAACCTTGCGCAACTTAGACATGTGGGAGTTGGCTTGTTCCTCCTGGGAAAGAGAGGCAGAGAATGAGAGAGAGAGACAACATTCAGCCTACAATGTTTGAAATGTTGTGAATGCAAATTAACCAAATTAAAGGGGAACATTATATTACTTTGATGATTATGTACATCCCTTTGATACAGGTGAGGTGGTTTACATTGTTGATATACTTTTTAAATAGTCAATTAGATTATTTATGTGTGTGGTCATTCATGTATGTTCTGATCCCTCAGACTGCGTTCAGAGGCTCTGCAGCAGCTGGCTGTAGTTGTGTATGAAGCTCAGGACAAGGACTTGACTCAGTTGTTCCGAGAGAAGATTGGTGGAGACCTGACCTCCTGCAATCTGGACTGGGAAGTGCTTTTCTATCTGCTGCAGTGTTCAACCCAGAGCATCACTGTGGACCTCAGGAAGATCAGGCTTCACAGATCTTTTACCCTTTCTGGGTAGAGTCATTATCAAGAGGTTGGAGAAGTATAATTTGCTATTCATTTTAACAGTCTATCAATTTAAATGTTGTTTATTGTTGTCTAAAACCACTATCAAAGTGGGGTACGTGTAACCCCGGGGGTACGTGGATCGATCTAGGGGGTACGCGAGATAAATCAGTGATTTACCTTTCCAAACAGTCCTGTTGAATAGCCAACTGCAGCCTCAGTAACAAAAATAAATACATGCACCCTATCCAACAGAATAATATTATCACAATGTCTAATATGTAAGGGATAATGTTAATAGAATATCAATTAGGCTACAAAATAACCGACAGGGGGTACATGATTGTTAAAGGTTTGGGAACCACTGGTCTAAAACACATGATAATACAATCATATAGAGGTAGTCTATACTGTAAAATCATGATAATACAGTCATAATATGTCTGTCCTCAGGCACAGTCCCCGCTTCATGATGTCAGCCATCAGAGAGATATACGAGTGTCGTGCCAGTTGCTGTGTGTCCAGTTTGTTGAGGTCATCAGACCATGTGATCAACCTGAACACCAGAGAGCTAGACAGAGTGGACTGTGCTGCTTTGCACTTCACCCTCCAGCAAAGAGAGTCCAACCCAACCTGCTGTGGACCTCCATACCACCTGGGGAGATGGAGAGCACCCTGCCTCGCCTGGACAAAGTCTCCCAACTCAGGTCAGTTAGCACTATCTGGCCGTGTGTGGTCAGAAGTACTGCCCTCTATGTACTACTAAACCTAACCCATACAAACTACTAATCCTAACCCTAACTTTGTTTTAATTCCTATGATATTGCCCTATTTCTCACTCTCTGACTACACATTAACAACAAAAAACCTCAACAGTGTAAAGCTAACTGATCGCTTATAATATACTTGCGCTTTTTGCCCCCACCTGACTCAACGTTGCCCCTTTATCACTGACGCTGCACTTTATAACAATTATTATGATTGTGTACCTGCATATTTGATTGTGTGTTTTTTATGTTGTGTTTTGTAATGTTTGATGTGTATTTTATACAGCTGCAAAACAAATGGTCCAAGAGGGGACCAATAACGTTTTTTAGAATCTGAATCTGATATCCGAGTAATAAACCTTACACTAACTTTACACCTAACCCCTTACTTACAACCAGTGCATAGTGAACGATGATTTATTGTTATGAATGGGTTGTTATGTAGTATTTTACTCCCCCTGCTCTATGAATGACTCTGCTGTCTCTCTGTATCCCCTGCTGCAGTGTTGACAGGAGGCTGCTGCTGAGGTTCCTCCACTGCTGCACTGCCTCACACATCCAGCAGTAGGCAGCAGCAGAGCAACTCAGGGCTCTGCAGCACAGGCTGGATTTCTCCTCCTCCTCCTCCTTTGTGGACCTGTCAGCACAGGAGCAGAGGGACACAGCACAGAGCTCATCCTACGAGACTGTGAGGTGGAGGAGGACGGACTAGACCAGCTATTCCACTTAGACACTGTCCGTCTGGGGTGAGGACAGACACACTGATTTCTGAGGAGGAGGGGGGAGGATTTCTCATTGTACAATGTATGCTCCCTCCTCTGTCTCCCCTCAGCTCCAGCAAAGCCCTCCTCCTGCAGCTCCTGTACCTGGTCCCTGTGGGAGGTGAGAGGGGGGCGGTGAGGCATGCTGTGTCCCTCAGTGAGACCACAAACGAAAGTTATACATAGTTAGTATGTAGCTGGTATATGATTCCAGTTGTCCAATTATAGTTTTGAAGTCCCTCTCTATCAGAATAGGTTTTATACTCTCGTCTTTAAGACACTTTCCTAAATTTCCATTTATATCTCTCCACTGGACGAAAATCATTCCTATAGGATTTCCCATAGAGTGAAATGTACAGGGCAGATTTCTTGTCATATGTCTTGACGCTAACATCATCTGAGGAGTCGTGCATATCATTTATTTAGTAGATACTAGAGTACCGATATACAGTATCGATACTAGAAAATAATAATATATAATTTTGTAACATATTGTTTTTTTTTTGTAACATATTGAAACTACCAAGAAAGCATGTCTACGTTTGGCACTATGCAGGCTGAGAATCGAACATTCTTAATTATGGTGAGCATTCTTCGGTCATCCACTGTAGTCTTCCTTGCCCTACCAGACTGTTTGTGATTGCTAAACTCAGAGGTACTTTTTTTTCTTTTTAATGATGTTCTTAACTGTTGATTTTGGGAAGCCCAAGGTATTGGCTAGGTTTTCAGATTTTTCAAACATGGCTTCCTTGACTTTCATTGACACCTCTTTGGTCCTCATGTTGACACATCAATGGCAGACTCCAAAAGGCTAATGCAAAGCATAGAATCAATAATAGACATCGCAGGTCTCCTGTGCCTGCACAAATGATGTGACAGAACACACCTGACAAACCAGAAACCACTGGCAAGCCAATTGTCACATTACTTTTGGTGCCCTGAAATAGGGGGACTACGTATACAAAGTGTTGGCATTTCTAAATGATTGAACCATTATGGACACATTAAAGCTGAGAATCTCTACTTTAACCTTACAGTAATAGATTGATTTCAAATCCAAACATTTGGAGTATAGAGCCAAAAGAAGAAAACATGCTGTAACATGGGAATCTTTTTCTCAGAGGGCCTCCATCGGTAATACATCATGAAAAATGTGTCTCGTAACTATCTCCAGCTGCTCCTTTGCCAACCAGCGGTTATACATCGACACTACATATGCCAGCTCCTGTTGTTTTTGAGTGTCATGGCCCATCATGCTTTGCGGCTGTACATTTTGTGATGTTACCTTGTTGTTATAACAGTTTTGGGTAACTAGGTTGGCTCATGGAGACTTGATGTTAATGTTGCTGACTGCGATTGGTGCCTCTTTGTGATGTGTTGATTGTGCCTACTGTGGTTGAGGGGGAGCGTTTATGTTGGGTTTTCTGTTAGCATTGTATTTCAGGTATGCATGCTCTGCGAGATTGCAGTCTCGTTGAAAACTGACTGAAGCGCAAGACATGAGTGTCCTGCATCTGTCTTCATGGAATATATGGCTTACCAGTTGTAACATTTCTCATTCTGTATCTGTTGCCATTTGGCTTGAAAGCCTGTATAGGTTTGCAATAAAAAAGTTGTCAATAAGTTAGTTTAGCAGTTTAGTATTCAGAGACTAGTAGGAACTAAGCATTGGTAACAGGGAATATGTGGGCAATTGACATACATCAGGGTAACAGGAAATATGTGTACAATTACATTACATAACATTGGTAAGGGAGCTGGTATATGGAGTGCTGATGTTTAACTGATGGTCAGCAAAGGAGCGGCTGGAGATAGTTTTGAAACTACTTTTCCTGATGTATTACAGACAGACGCCCTTTCAGAAAAAGATCTCCATGCTACATCTATGCGACTGAAGTGCATCAGACATTTCTCATCGATTAGATGTAGTGGCGATGTATCTCTCAGAGTATACTGTATTTGGGTAGCAGGATTTTGTGTGAGGACTGAAAAACAGACTTTATGGGAAGCTGTTGAGGCATATTTACGCTTACACAGTATAATTTCATAACAACAGTTTGTGTTCTCATCTACCCATCATGCTTCGACCTATTTTGCTCCTTCGTGTGATATTGTTACAAGTACAGACGGATCCACAAAACGTAGCCTTACAGTATGAACATAAGGTAGCAGGAATGATGAACCAATCTCAATGTTATGTTTGTATGTTCATGCCACATCTCATGCACTGGGAATACCCCAAGTGCCTGTACCCTTTAATGCTGCTCGAAAGAAAGACTACTACTACTACATGACTGCTCGAAAAAGACAACTATTACACAGCCTTATTTGTAGCTGTGTATTCTATGTTGTCCTTACCACATAGACCTGTGATACCTGAATGTACAAAGTTGCACACTGTGTTCTCATGGAAATGGACTCCACCTAGTCTGAGCCATATGATAACTCGAGCATGCAGACTCAAGGGAGGCTGCTGTCTAAAATCTGTAAATGGTAGTGTGTCCGTTGGTCAGAGTGAGTGTAATCACACAGTCACAACTAGGTCTCAACTACCCAGCTTAAGCATATTGAACAACACTTATTGGGTTTGTGGTCTAATGGCCTACTCTGTTACCTAGTGACTGGTTTGGGAATTGTTATCTGGGTTTTGTTCTTCCTGGGATTGTGGCCCACTCCTCTCTAGAATCAGTTATAGCTGTACATCATCTAGGACTACCTTCTGACTATGTGCAACACTCACGCACGCGCTAGATATTCTGCCCTATGGGAGGGCAGGACAGTGATGTCAGGTTTGTGTGGTCATTTGATCGTTGTTGTTGTAATGGCTTAAAAATACACCTTATTTGGCTCTGTAACCTACCGCTCTAGTCTTACACACACTTTGCTAGGGAAACGACACAAGAAAGACGCAATCCTAGTAACGACAATGGTCAGTAACACTAATTATTCTGATCTGCGTTTAATGCGTTGTTTTAGCGCTCCTCTGGCCAATGTTATATTTATTTTGTGTTTGCCTGTCTAATTTTTTGGCTGTCTAATTTATTTTGTGTTTGTGGCTGTCTAATTTTAGTTAGATACACCATAAGGAGGACAGTACACTAGACGTTCACTTAAGACTGATGTGATATCCAAACTGTCTCTCACTACAGGTATTGAACATTTTCTTCTCTCTGTTGTAGCTTCTGTAGGTGTTTACTATGCCCTGACTGATATCAGGACTTTGGGAGAGATGGATAAATTGACTAATGGTACTGTGTTATCACTAGAAATGTTGGGAAATGAGACTAGTAAGATGAGGAAAGTGGTACTTCAAAGTCGTATGGGCCTAGATGTGCTTTATGCTCAACAAGGAGGATTGTGTGCAGCCCTTCTACTTGTTCTTTCTATATTGCCGGCCATTCTCAAGGCTTGGCAGTGCAAATGGAACAAATAAAAGATGTTGTGCCCTGCATATTCCACCAACCTCTGAGTGGGACCCCTGTTCTTGGGTCTCTCCTATGATACAGGGCCTACTGAAACTGTTCACACTCATTTCGGTTGGTCTGTTGGTAATCAGTCATATTCATGTTCCTCAAATGTGTGGTGCTCAAAATGTCTGCCTCAATGATTCAGCACAGTAAACTGTGAGGCATCAAAACTGACATGACGCATGCTTGGTAAGAGCTTGGTATGCCTTAAGTTTGAAAACCCTGGTATTTGTTAGAAGTATCAGTGATTAATTTTGATATGACATTGCTTGCTGTTTTTGTATTTTTTATTATTCATTTCTGTATTTTCTTATTTTCTATTATTATACCTTGTTTCCCACTGAAGAATAATCAACTGTCATAACTAGCTGAAGTAGCCTCTACTCCTCCCTGGGTTTAATGGTATTAAGTCCAGAATATAACGACGATTCTGTATGAGGATGTTGTCCTAGAGACAAAAGGGGGGTGTCAAGTAAATGAAAGAATGTAATGAAGTATCCCTTCTCTCATTCTTATCTAAAACCCTTGAACGTGCTGCCTCTAACCGACTGTATCACTACCTCCTTCAGAACAACCTCCTTGACCCTCACCACTGGGTATTAAGGCTACTACTGAGACTGCTCTCCTTGCTGTCACAGAGGCCCTCCACCCTTCTTGAGCTTCCTTCCTTTCTTCTGTTCTCATTCTTCTGGACCTGTCTGCTTCATCCGACACAGTAAACCACCCAATCCTTCTCTCCACCCTCTCAGAATTGGGCATCAGCTCTGCCCTCTCCTGGTTTGCAGCCTACCTAGCCAATCGCTCTTACCAGGTGACGTGGAGAGAATCACTGTCCTCTCTACGAGCCCTCACCACTGGGATCCTCTAGGGCTTTGTCCTAGGGCCCTTACTGTCCTCCCTCTATACTAAATCTCTTGGCTCGGTAATTTCCTCACATGGTTTCTCCTGCCACTGCTAAGCAGATGACACTCAACCTTAACAAGACTCTACTGTGACCTCCTCCCATATAGCCAAGAACCTTGGGGTGATCCTTGACAACCACTTATCCTGTGTGGCGAACATCACAGCAACAGCACGCTCCTGTAGATTATTCCTCTACAACATCAGAAGGATACATCCATTCCTCACCAGAGAAGCAGCATAACTTTTGGCCCAAACACCTGTGATTTCTCGGCTCGACTACTGCAACACATTCTTGGCTGGTCTCCCCGCCTCCACCATTAGGCCTTTGCAGCTCATCCAGATTGCTGCCACCCGTCTGGTGTTCAATCTCCCCAAATTCTCCCATGTCACTCCCCTCCTTCGCATCCTTCATTGGCTCTCAGTCGCAGCTTGCATCAGATTCAAGACCCTGGTGCTCACCTACCGGGCGGCAAGCAGAACAGCCCCTCCCTATTTGCAAGCAATGGTCAGCCCCCAAACCCCTGCTCTTCCACCTCGGCCGGCCGCCTGGCACCGCCACCTCTACGGATGCAGCAGCCATGCTACTCAGTCACGGCTTTTCACTCTCCTGGCACCCCGCTGGTGGAATGAGCTTCCCAATGCTGTCATGACTGCAGAGTCACTACCAATCTTCCGCCATAGATTGAAGACTGTTATGGAAAATACATTGATAGAACTGTTTTCAGGTTATACACTTTCATATGACTGATACCACTTGTGTAAATACTGTGATTACATTTTCTATTGCCACACCTCTAAAGTTCTATAGCCATTGTTCTGAGAAGCACTGTATAATTTACCATATGAACAGCGATGATTTCGGAGGGAGTGGTGAGGGAGCACAGTAATGGGGGAACAGACATATCTTGCCGATAGATGTGAAATGTTGAACGCCGATTGATCAGTGAGACAGTCTCCCCATTATTTTCGCTCTCTCGCCTCCTCCCTGCGTAAGCACAGGCCCATCAGCCGATAGCCTTGGCGGCGCATACCATTATGTTTAAACTGTATAAAAGACAACCTTGATAATCGCATCTTCAGACTTGTGTTGAACAGGCCCCCCGGATCTACGCTGGGCTGCTGTTACACTCTTGTCTCTTGTTTGCAAGCAATAAATACCGGACTCAGACATTGTGGCTACTTACCTCCGAAGAGCTGCAGTACAGAGTGGTAAATCCTAGACTTCCACCACAAGACCCATCTCTTCAGGCTGCATCTGAACTGTCCCTCCTAAAGACCTCTTCATCCCCACTACCCCCCTATACAAGTTTCTCTCCTGTAAAAAAAAAAAGAAAAAATAATAGATTACTTTTTCTTATGATGGCTGATGGAGAGATGATTCACTTACTTACACAAATGTATTTGTTGTAAGTCGCTTTGGATAAAGGCGTCTGCTAAATGCCATCAATGTAAATGTACATATTCTTAGAATTATTACACAACAATGCACTTGCTCTTGGCTAGAAATTCTACCCCGCTGAAACCACTCGCAACCACTTAACCAACCAACTCTACCACTCTCAACCACTCAACCATCCTCTACCCACTCCACTGAACTACCCCAAGCTCATTCTATTTATTTATCTATGATCTTCTAACATACTATATATCTTTCCAACCGTAAGTCTCTCTAACCTAACATCATCCTTTTTTCCCTTTCACCAGTCACTACTGTTTCACTCAGTATAATCCATACTGAATAACTTCTTAATTGTATTGATCTATCTATATGTCCCCTCTCTCATCTATCCATCCGCTTTCATTTATCCATGCATCCAACCAACCAACCAACCAAAGCTTTCTGATAACTTTTAAAACTATTAAGCTTTTTGTAACGCCAAAAGATCTCATCCAACCTCTACACACTCCACTGAACTACCCAACCATACAACATTCTAACTAACCTTCTCATCCATACAAACATAACATTCCTTCTTTTTCATATCATTTTTACTTATTGAGCATAAAAAATAGAATGAAATCCTATACCGCGTTCACATTCTAAACCGCTTAACCTGTGCACAGGAAGAAGAATACACGATGATTGAGAGAAGCTAAAATGTATAAAAGATAAGTTGATATGGGATATATTCATGGTTAAAAACTGGAAATGGTATTTCATGTAAGAACTTGGAAAGGTGATTTGTGGATGACATCATTATTATTTCACAATATTTCATTACTTTTTGCATAATTGAGAAACTATTCAATCAACCAATGAGAACCCTAGTCTCGTTGTGAGTTAACCAATCAGGAGTATAGATCCGCCCTACACCTATTTGGATCAAGGAAAAATCATAGTGCTCTGTCTTTTCTGTGTTAGCTCGTACTGATCAGACCTGTATGTACTATGCCCTGAAGATTCCTGCCACGTGTGAAGAAGTACCTTTGTAAAATCTGATTAGAATTGCTTATTTCCATTATTGCGAATATAAAAGACCAGTGTTACTTTGACAAGCCTCGAGTGAACTTGAGTGTGGAGTAGCATAGCTCTGCTAGCAGATAGCCTTATAGCTAACAAAGTTATCTATGGCGTTGTTCAGTTTTCAAAGACATACAAGCCTTCCACGAACCCACAATCTCCGAATCACCCTTCCACAGTTCCTATTCCAAGCTGCTGTAACCTTGGAAATATTTCCCTTGGTGAGTCAGTGTTTTCAATTTAGCAATAACATTCAATGGTTAACATCACCAACATATATGCCTTGTGTCTCCCGGTATTAGACCCTATACAGGAGTCCCGGTCCAGCCCTCTGTCTAACGGGTTAAATCCTCAGTCTAATCCTCCACCCTCATCCATTTTTAAAGATATATATACACTCACCGGCCACTTTATTAGGTACATCTTGCTAGTACTGGGTTGGACCCCCTTTTGCCTTCAGAACTGCCTTAATTCTTTGTGCCATAGATTCAACAAGGTGCTGGAAACATTCCTCAGAGATGTTGGTCCATATTGACATGATAGTATCACGCAGTTGCTGCAGATTTGTCAGCTGCACATCTATGATGCGAATCTCCCGTTCCACCACATCCCAAAGGTGCTCTATTGGATTGAAATCTGGTGACTGTGGAGGCCATTGGAGTACAGTGAACTCATTGTCATGTTCAAGAAACCAGTTTGAGATGATTTGAGCTTTGTGACATGGTGCGTTATCGTGCTGGAAGTAGCCCTCAGAAGATGGGTACACTGTGGTCATAAAGGGATGGACATGGTCAGCAACAATACTCAGGTAGGCTGTGGCGTTTAAACAATGCTCAATTGGTACTAAGGGACCCAAAGTGTGCCAAGAAAAGCCTCAGTTTCTTGTTCTTAGCTGACAGGAGTGGCACCCGGTGTGGTCTTCTGCTGTAGCCCATCTGCTTTAAGGTTCGAAGTGTTGTGCATTCAGAGATGGTCTTCTGCATACCTTGGTTGTAGTGAGTGGTTATTTCAGTTACTGTTGCCTTTCTATCATCTCGAACCAGTCTGGCCATTCTCCTCTGACCTCTGGCATCAACAAGGCATATTCGCCCAGAGAACTGCCGCTCACTGGATATTTTCTCTTTTTTCTGACCATTCTCTGTAAACCCTAGAGATGGTTGTGCGTGAAAATCCCAGTGGATCAGCAGTTTCTGAAATACTCAGACCAGCCCGTCTGGCACCAACAACCATGCCACATTCAAAGTCACTTAAATCACCTTTCTTCCCCATTCTGATGCTCGGTTTGAACTTATGTGCAGCACACCGATATAATTTCTAACAATTCAATGACTTAATGTTATTAGATATTATGTTTAATTTGATCTCACATTTCAGCTTCCCAAGAGGAACAAAACGAAGCAGAAAGTCCAACTAGGCCAGGACGACCAAGCTAATGACAGAGTAAGTTAATTAACTTTCAAGCAGCAGTTGCGGATACTGTACTGTGCGTATGTGGGTTAGATTAGATGGATTAGAACTGGTTTGTCCAATGGAGAGATTTATGAAGTTACAGAATAATAGAGTGGAGTCATCGTAGGTATGATGATAGACCCTAACCCATATGGTTAACAGCAGCGTCATGCAGGCTAAGAGACAGTGTGCTAGGACAGATGGCGTGTGTGTGTGCGTGTGAGTGTGTGAGTGTGTGAGTGAGTGCGTGTTTGGAGACTTGAGATGGTCAAGACAGAAGGTAGCGTAGGCTATTTTGGGAATAGCTCATGTTGTGGTTGCATATTGCTGAGAGTTTGATGCCACCGTCAGTAAGTTGGGGTCATCATCAGTAAGTTGAATGCTGCTGTAGTGTGTTGATAAGCTGTTGTAGTGTTACAGGTTATGTTGTGATTCTGTCATGTAGTGTTGTGTTATTCCGCCTGCTGGAAATAATTGGAATTACAGAGCTGATTGATTTGCCTATTCTGAGAGTATGGCTTGAAGAGTGGACGTTAATCAATCTGATCTTGGGCCATAAACTATTTCCAAATAATATGTTATACTATCTTCCTGTGAGTTCATGTCTCCATATGTTTCTCTTTGTCTCTAAACAGTTTGTTTTAGTGTTTTTGCTGTCAATAGCTGATTGATAGTGATAATGATTGATTGATTAATTGATTGATATACTGTATAACTAATAATATGCCCAAGTTGCTGTTAACAAGCCGTACCGTATGCTAACTAGCTACTGGTTAACTGGCTGTGTAACATGTTGTGTCTCAGCACCACCATGCAGTATGTGATCCTGACCTATGTGAAGCACCTGGGGGTGAAGGTCAAGGAGCCTCGCAGCCTTGAACCCAAACGAGTCCCCATCAACTTCCTGCCCAAGATCAAGGTATGGTTCAGCACTGAACACACACATGCATGCACATAAGCACACACACACACACACACACACACACACACACACACACACACACACACACACACACACACATACGTGTCTACATATGCACACACACACATGTGTCTACATATGCACACACACAAACACATGCACACACATGCGCACACGCAGGCATGTACGTGTGTGCGCACACACACACACACACACACACACACACACACACACACGCACACACATACGCACAGTTACAAATTAGCATCAATAGAGCTGTTTCGTACTGTACTAAGCAAATACCTTGTCTCATTTGGCATTTTGAATAAGCCTTGCTTGACAAATCTCTTAAATACTTAAATACGCAATACAGCTTGAAAAAGCCATTTAAAATGTGTTACACTGTTCTGCTTCTTTCACCCCCAGCAGTAACATGGTTGCTCACTTGTTTAGGGCCTTCTTCTCATGTCTTCTCTCACTAATATTTAATGTCCGGGTTTATTACGTCGATCAGAAGAGTATCAAGCCTGAGAAAGAGGGGGAAGAGAAGGTGAAGAAGCCTCGGTTTCCCAGCATCCTCGGCTCTCCCCGGCACCCCAGCCGGGTAGACTGCACATCAAGTACGTATTGAGAACACTAGAATGTGCTGTGTGCTCAGGTGTCAAGTGTTCTGTGTTGCTATTGCCTTGGCAATACTTGGTTTGGCAATAATTGGTTTGAAACAGACTTGACACACTAGAAATGGCATATTATTTCTCAACAGCATAATAAAAAAATTAAAAAAACATTCTGATAAAATAACTAAAAAAAGATCATCAAATGACTCCAAATGTGAACAAAAATAATGCAACAGGCCTACTTATACCCCATTCTATGTCAAAGGTACACATCTAGAACAGATGAAGCTACATGGCCATATTTTGGGGCTATATTGTCCTGAGTGTAGAGGCCGGTGTTACTGTCTGGAGCTGTGTGGGCCAGCTCCCTCTTGCATTGTGCTGCTCTCCCACCATAGAAATACATATTGTAGACTGTTATGTTCATATATTTATGGTTTGTAGTTAATCTAGCTTGATTTAGATTGTTCAGTGTATGTACAGTCGTGATGGTGATGATTTCTGACACTGCTACATCAAAATATTGTGTAGTTGAGGGTTATTTTGCTGTTGTTAGCCGATGAGGCTAATTGGGATGTCTTGTTGATCTGTGTCTATGGTGCGCCAACCAAGATGTCTGCTGTAGTTCCTCTGTTCCTCTGCGACAGCTCAGATGCCAGTGCTCACCCCTCCGCCTACATCACTTCACCCCCCCCACAGCACCCCAGCCAGCCAGGGCTCTGACCCCATGGGATGCGACTCAGACTCAGGTAATAGCCCCTTTCCTCTCCCCCTCTCAACCATACCCCTCCCTCTCCATCTCTCTCTAGAGGTAATAGCAGTACACTGATACAGCTCTTATTCAAGTGCTAAAAGCACTTTACATTGTAAAAGGTCAAGGAACTCACCTCATGCACAAAATACTCTCTCTCTCTCACTCCCCCCCCCCTTGCTTTGTCAACTTCCCTCCTCTCTACGACATGTCTTCGTTGTAACAGCAGCCCAGCCTGCCTCAACAATGACCCATCTGGGGTGCTTACCACGTAATCGCAAGGTTCCTGATTATATTCCGACACATCGACCTATCTTGCATGTCGTCCCTCCTCTCTCTCCCACCCTTCCTGTCAATCTCTACTGTCTCTATCCCAATAAAGCAGAAATGCTATATATTTATTAACATATTTAAAAAAACAAAAAAACAATGAACCATCTCTGGAGAAATAATTGCCTTTCTTTGCTTCTTGTTTACTCCTAATTGGGATGGGGATGGGGAGCATAGTCTAGTTTTCTATTTGGCATGTGTCTTCTTTTCTCTCCATCAATGATTTGCTTTTCATTGTGCAGATGTTCTTTCACGACTTGCAACTATAGAATATTTCTGTTTTTCTGTAATGCTCCGGTTCTGTGTTTGAAAATAATAGATTAATGGCCCAGATGTGGGGTTAAACGCTTCAACACTTGTCTTCAATGGAGTTTATAGATAGTTTCATGACCATTGTTCTGACCCGCTCTCCTCCTCTCATTTCATGCCGACAGGTCTCACTCCCTCCTTCGCCCAGCCCAGACTGAGCGAGGGTCTCCACACCGGCGACGCTCAGGAATGTGAAACTAAGAATTGTGTTGAATTTATTTCATTAGTTTATATACGTTGTGCTTGGACATTACTTGTCGAATACAAGACCTGACTTGTTGACAGCACCTCTCTTCATTATACAGTATGCTCTGAGTACATACATAGTTACACTAGGGGGGGTTGTTATTGTTGTCACCAGTGGAAAATATACAGCTTGCATTCTGTAAATACTTGATGGGAAAGAAATTCTGCTGCTCTCCATCTAAGGTGCATGGATTGAGGAGCAAACTGAAGTGAAGAGGAAATTCAGCAGCTCTTGGAGGATAATGTAACTTAATTTGAAAAAAACAAAACAGAACAGTGTTTTGAGTGTAGCTTACACCGCGGATGCTTTAGCTCAGGGATGGGAACCTCTGATCCATACGGTCCCTCTCTGCCTAAATGGCTTTTATCCAGTTGGAGTCTGACTGCTGTATGCTCTTGGTTAACGTTTTTACATTACATTTATGGCATTTGGCAAGTGAATAGACAAAATAATCAATGCTCACACCAGGGGCCATTGGCAGTCGTAATGCCAGTAGGCTAGTTGTTTTTATTTTATTTTGTTTTTTTTATATATTTTATTAGCAGACATAAACATAAACTCTAAGCTGCCCGCTGACTGGAGGATTGCACGATCAGCATCCTCACAGAGATATTTGTGGGAGAAGGCCGGCTGGCTGGCTGGGTGGCTGGCATCATCATCAATCATTTCTTCTCATCCTGACATGACCACTGCTGCCCCAGCCCCGGCCACGATGCTGCAAGCCTCGCAGCCATCTCTGTTCCGGAGCTGCTCCATTTATACCACACACTCAAGACTGGAGGACTGGAGACTCAACTCAGTCCCCCTCTTTGTCTCTCTGGCCATTGTTTATGAGCTCATTGAGGGGTCTTCTAGGGGATGATGTTCCTCAGCTTTTACCCACTTTTACCCGCAAAGACGCATCAACAGACAGGGAGGTGGAGAAGGCAGAGGAGTTGATTGGGTGGCAGTGTGTTGATTTTGAACTATATGGTCTCTTTACAGGGTCGGAGAGGGAGGCACGCCAAAGGTGGGTTTTTTTCTGTCATCTTTTATAATTTACTCTTCTACTCTATAAGGTATTGTGAGTATTATGGGTCTGCAACTTGTGTATGGAGTTATGTTGTCCTCTTGGTGCTGGGGAATGGAACTGCAGCACAAGAGAAAAGATATCCTCAGGACCCTACACATGAGTAAAACAGTTGGATAATTATTTTATTTTTTTTAAACTTAGGCAATGAGTCTGTGGTAATAGTTTGTTAGAGTTGTCAGCAAAATTGAATTAATGGAGCTTTGATGAAACTTCAAGGAACACTCATGAAGCCACATTAATTTATTGACTTACAGTCATGAGAAAATATTAAGTTATTCTCTTAAAAATATGGACATATCAATATGTTATCTTCTTTCTAACAATGTCTATAGATAAAGGGGATGTAATTGAACAAAAAACTATGAAAATGTAACTTTGTAATCATTTATTTAACGAAAAATTAACAATAATGCCAATTCCTACTGAGGAAAAAGTTAGGACACCCTATGCCCTAATAGCTAGTATTGCCCCCCTTGGCTGAAATAACCTCAATTAGACGTTTCTTATAACTGTCTACAGGTCTCTGACATCAATTGGGAGAAAGTTTTTCCCACTCCTCCTTGCAGAATTCTTTCAGCTGTGTGATGTTCGAGGGGTGTCTTGCATGCACAGCCAGTTTCAAATCAATCCACAGCATCTCAATAAGATTAAGATCCGGGCTTTGACTTGACCATTCCAGAACTCTCAATTTATTTTTCTTGAGTCATTCCTTGGTAGATTTACTGGAATGTTTTGGGTCATTGTCATGTTGCATGGTCCACATCTGCTTCAGCTTCAACTTTCGAACAGATGGTCTCACATTTTCCTCAAGCACCCTCTGATACAATACAAAATTCATAGTGGATTCTATGATGGTGAGCTGACCAGGCCCTGCTGCAGAAAAGCAGCCCCAAACCATGACATTTCCACCCCCATGCTTCACAGTTGGTATGAGGTTCTTGTTCTCAAATGCTGTCTTGGTTTTGCGCCAAACATGTCTACTCTTACTGTGCCCAAATAGTTCAACTTTGGATTCATCTGTCCAAAGCACATTGTTCCAGAAGTTCTGGTCTTTCTCTAGGTGTTCTCTGGCAAACTTTAGTCTTGCCCTGATGTTTTTTTTTGACAGCAGGGGTTTCCTCCTTGCACACCTCCCATGTAATGCAAACTTGTTCAGTCTCTTTCTTATGGTGGATGCATGTACTTTGACATCAATTGTGGCAAGAGATACCTGTAGGTCTCGTGATGACATTCTGGGATTGTTGGAGACTTCTTTAAGCATCTTTCGGTCAGCTCTTAGGCTGAACTTGCTTGGGCGGCCTGACCTGGCCATGTTGGTGGTGGTTTTAAATGTTCTCCACTTGTAAATTATTTTCCGGACAGTGGAATGGCCAATTTCGAATAGTTTGGAGATCTTTTTATATCCCTTCCCAGACTCATATGCATCTACAATTTTTCTTCTGAAGGCCTCAGAGAGCTCTTTTGATCTCGCCATGGTGATGCAACTCACTTCAACAATCAAGAGCAAACCAAACTAAATATCTGAGGTTTAAATAGGACAGGCTCCTCCAAAATCCTCTGTAACGATGTTCTAATCATTTGCACCTGATGTGGTGCTTTTTATTATAATTTTAGGCATTTTAAGTGGAACTAAATGTAGGGGTGTCCTAACTTTTTCCTCACAAGAAGATTGCATTTCTATTAATTACATTTTACCAATAATTTTTTAAATAATTTGTTTCAGTTGTATTTGTTTAGTTATATTACCTCAATTTTTCAATATTGTTCAAATGAATATCAAATGTCCATATGTTTGAATATGTTGAAGAAGACAAAGGTTTTCATAGGGTGTCCTAATTTTTTCTCATGACTGTATGAGCCCCCCCCTCCCATCTCTCTCTACCCATCAAAGTCAGTTAATCAGTACTACTTACTCACACTGTATTTCTCATCACTCTTTTCCTATTTTCCTCTCAGGATGGATGCTGTAAGTGGTCGTAGCGTACCAGACGTTCAGAGTGAGGACAACCAGGGGAACAAGATCGAGTGTGAGCAGGACCCAACTGGCAGCAGCTGGTCAGCCGAGAGGTCCTGGCAGGGCACTATCTTGAGTTGGGATGCCCCCCCCCCGTTGAATATTCCAGCCAGTTCGTAGTAACTGTTACTGTGTCTTTTGTGACATGAACTTGATGACTCAGGGCAATAGAGTAGCCAGTTGATACCTTGTGTATCAGGTTTTGGATTGTATTTCTTAAATTGTGTAATTCTACATGGCTGAATGCCCTGGCTGCCAGTGTATTGGACATTGTGGAAACTCTAGTGTCTGTTATCAAACCTCTTGTGCAAAATCATGTCAAGTGATCTCTTTCATTTTGAATGTCGGTAATGATGGCAGGTTGGCGAGCACCAGGCTCTTGAATCTGATGCGAGCTGCTACTGGGAGCCAGTGGAGGGTGCGGAGGAGGGGAGTGACATGGGAGAATTTAGGGAGATTGAACACCAGATGGGTGGCAGCGTTCTGGATGAGCTGCAGAGGCCTGATGGTGGAGGTGGGGAGTCCGGCCAAGAGTGCGTTGCAGTAGTCAAGGCGAGAGATCACACATGTTTGGACCAAAAGTTGTGCTGCTTCTCTGGTGAGGAATGGACGTGTTCTTCTGATGTTGTAGAGGAATAATTTATTGCCAGTTATACATAAGACAATGAAAAAGTTACTGTCTAGTGCTCAGTGCAGCAAATGTGTCTCATTGGTCAAATTAGAAAGTCTTATTCATGATAGTTTGTCATTGGGAGGAACTTCAGTTCCCTGGCCCACAGTATAATAGCTTTGTAATACAATGTTCAGGAGACAGAGGTCAGAGACAGAACCTAAAATTGTCCTCCATCACCATCTCCATCCCTCCTTGTAGGGCTCTTCTTCTGGGTAGCTTCTGGGTAGCTGCTGCCTAGATAGAGACAGGTATGAGAGTCACATGACTGACTACAGTCATGATCACCAAAAAGCCAGTGTTCAGAATACAGATCAAAGGATCTCTTGGAAGTCCTTTTTAAGGAGAATATAAGATCACAATACAATCCTCACCCTTCTAAAGAATGTGTAATGTACAAAAAACACAGAAGCCTGAGACCAAATATATGTGAAGATAGTACCACCTAGTGGGACATGGAGCATATGAATAGATGGTATATCTGTTATATCTGTTGGTTGTATGACTTCCCCCTTGATGTCTGGCGGTCCCTGGGGTCCAGACTCCAGTCCTGCATCGAGCACTCTGATTGGTTAAATTGACTGTTAAATAGAGCCCTCTGATTGGCTGTTAAATACAGCCCTCTGATTGGCTGTAATATCGAGCCTTCTGATTGGCTGTTAAATACAGACCCCTGATTGGCTGTTAAATAGAGCCCTCTGATTGGCTGTTAAATAGAACCCCTGATTGGCTGTTAATATTGAGCCTTCTGATTGGCTGTTAAATACAGCCCTCTGATTGGCTGTTAAATACAGCACTCTGATTGGCTGTAATATCGAGCCTTCTGATTGGCTGTTAAATAGAACCCTCTGATTGGCTGTTAAATAGAGCCCCCTGATTGGCTGTTAATATCGAGCCTTCTGATTGGCTGTTAAATACAGCCCTCTGATTGGCTGTTAAATACAGCACTTTGATTGGCTGTAATATCGAGCCCTCTGATTGGCTGTTAAATAGAGCCCCCTGATTGGCTGTTAATATTGAGCCTTCTGATTGGCTGTTAAATAGAGCCCTCTGATTGCCTGTTAAATACAGCCCCCTGATTGGCTGTGAATATCGAGCCTTCTGATTGGCTGTTAAATACAGCCCTCTGATTGGCTGTTAAATACAGCCCTCTGATTGGCTGTTAAATAGAGCCCCCTGATTGGCTGTTAATATCGAGCCTTCTGATTGGCTGTTAAATACAGCCTTCTGATTGACATTTAAATAGAGCCCTCTGATTGGCTGTTAAATACAGCCCCCTGATTGGCTGTTAAATACAGCCTTCTGATTGTCTTTTAAATAGAGCCCTCTGATTGGCTGTTAAATACAGCCCCCTGATTGGCTGTTAATATCGAGCCTTCTGATTGGCTGTTAAATACAGCACTCTGATTGGCTGTAATATTAAGTCTTCTAATTGACTGTTAAAAAGCATTTTAAAAACATGAATGTAAATGTATATGAAAAGATGTTTTGCTATTGCTAGCTGACCGTTATCTCCACTCGACCGAAAATATTTTTTCCCGCCTATTGGCGCTAATTTAACGTTGTGCATGTTTTAAAAAATAAATGAATCCCAACACTGCTCTCCAACTCTGTGGTTAAGTAGATTTGATTTGATACAGTATTTTGCATCCAGCAACATCAGCAACCCAACGGATTTGGGAAAGTATTGGTTAATGTATAGTTTGTGACTTGTTTTTCAACTTAATGTTTTTTGTTTTTTTCTAAATTGACAGGTAGGTAGTGGCATCCTGAGTGTAAAGACAGCAGAGGGTCAGACTAATTCATCTGGTGTACTGAGTGGTCTCTGGCATGCCAACACTAATCTCTATTCTCTCCCTCTCTGCTATGTCCCCTGTCGAAAGTCTGGCCCTCTCCCGACCTGCATTTCCACCTGGGAATGTCACTCAGAGCTTCAGAAGGGGGATTATTCCAATAATCCTCGGTCTCAAGGAGGCTCTCGACAATACCAAGTGGCCCGGCTGGCGCTAAACAGAGCACGTAAGGCTGTTAAATTTTCTATTAGCTCCATTAGCAGAGCCAATCGCAGCGCCCCATTCCATTAGTGCGCCATTAGTGTCCATTAGCAGAGCCAATCGCAACGCCGCATTCCATTAGTGTGCCATTACTGCCCATTAGCAGAGCCAATCGCAGCGCTCCATTCCATTTGTGCGGCTTTCGTCACACTGCTCAGATCACACCGGTAACCTGGCTTGATATATTGATTTGATCAATGGAATTGTTTATATATATTAATACTTTCTTGTCTTATCAGTTCATAGCAACACACTTGCAGCTCTCGTTGTTTGTTGACGAGAGACAGACGCTAGTTCTACGTTCGCTGAAAACTTGATTGAATGATATATTGATTTGATCAATGGAAATGTTATGCTGAATTAATACTTTAATCAGTTTATAACAACACACTATGAGTTCGCTGTTAACGAGTTCGAGTGCTACCTAAGGTAAGCTAGCTGTACGATTGCTGAAAATCTGTGTCAAGTCACTAAAACCAACTTGAATAACTTCCTTATATTAATTGAATCACTAAGATAAGATCTCCGATGATGAAATATGTGCTTTGTCACTTGTTTGCTGGCGAAATGTTGAAGCTGTCCGCTGTGTCTTTTCATTTTACCGTTAAGTGCAGAGAGTGATCCATTCTAGACAGATTGATTTGATTCATAACCATTTTTATTGACAATTAAGTGTATGGTGATAAAGGCTTATGATTGATGACAGGTAGACAGATTTCATTGATTATACTAGTCCCATGATAGACTTTCACAGTTAGATATATTGCTCCTCGTCCCATGACAGACTTTCACAGTTTGTCAGTTATTGACATTCTTCCTCTTGTTGGCTTCAGATGGCGACCAAGAAGCACAGGGCCATGGGGGACAGGACAGTGAGTGGCTGTCTCGCCTCAAGACCTCTGCCACCACTGGGGTTTGGCCCTCTGATGTAGAGGACAGGCCAGCCCCCAGTCAGAAGAGGTGGTATGCTCTCTACCAGAAGGTGAAGTTTGTCTGAGAAATACACCAACAGATTAAACAGATATAAGGTAGGTTGTATATGCCATGACATTGAGCATATTTGTCATGCTTAAAAAGGATGCCATTATCAGTGGTATCGATTCTTGTTGTATCTGTATGTCTTCAGCAGCCAGCCAATGATTGCCTCCACTCTGTGGGAGAACCAGAGGCTGCGGCCAAACTTGAAGCTCTGATACCAGTGCTCGTTTATAACCAGGCCCCAACACCAGAGCACTTTTTCACCCACAGGCTCCTGGCGAGGATGCCCTACCATCTGTGGAAGGTCAGGGTGTGCTGCCTGTCGCCGAGGGCGAGATTAGTATGGCCTTTTCCCGGCCTAAACACCATTCCCAACGTTACCCAGTTAAGCACAGCAGGATTGGCACGAGATTTGAGAGCAACCTTGGTGAATCACCATGACACTGCTAGAAAGAGAAAAAGCTCAGCAGCTGGGGGCCCAACCTGACGAGGGACACCGCGGCTGCGGATGTTCCTGAAACACATTTTATCTTTGATCTACCCTTCAAATAGGTGTAAACTGCATTACTGCTTATAAATGATAAGTTGATTCAAATGTGTGTAACTGATTAATGATAAGTTGAGTCAAATATATATAATTGGTTAATGATAAATGAGTTCAAATATGTGCAAAAGGCAAAACTTAACAAAATAAATTATAAAGGTAGTGTATGACTCCGGGTCAACATATCTAGTTGGACCTCGTAGTGATAACGGTTTAACTGATACTGAAGTGGGCAACCAAATGCATTAATGTTTGACTGTATAATTCTTACTCAGAAATGATTTCTGAGGTAGGCCACCATATTAATGTTTGACTGTATAATTCCTACTCAGAGATGATTGCTGAAGTAGGCCACCATACTAATGTTTTACTGTATAATTCATGTGTGCTAATGATAATTGTATACCATATGTACTAAATGTTAACTTTGAGAAAGGCCTAGATTAGTATGTTACAAAAATAGAGTAGAATTGCAGAAGTCCACAATAAGAAGTGGCCTTGAGTCCAGTTTGAGCAGGAGAGTGATAAGTATGTCTAGTAGACATAACAACAGGTGCCCTTAGGCCCATGACTAAGCATGGGTGCAAACTCAGGGTGATGTAATGAATTAGATAGAATTCTATGCTTGACTGAGAACTAGATCGAATTCAATTCCTGACGAAATGAATTAGATAAGAGAGGGTGGGGGTAAAGGAAAGCCCCATTGCAAATTATAAAAAGAGCTCCCTGGAGCAGTACAACGGTCATTCCCCGCTGCAGAGCGTAACACCTGAAGGACCAGAGCAGGACTGAGTGTGTTGAAGATTACCCCTGAGTGGAAACTGGAGATTTTCATACTCTAGCAACCGAGCAGGATCTCCTTGTCCGGAGCTCACACTCTGATTGAATTCTGACTGTTGGCCTCGCCACACTAGTACAACGGAGGACCTTGGCGGACCTTTGTTTATATAACAACAGCTCTGGCGGATAGAAGAACCCTGGGGCACTGGGGCTTCTCTAAATTTCACAGGCAGAGTAGGGACAGACTGATAGGTTTTATTCTTTTCTAATTTTTATCATTTTTTGAATACTAGCATTTTACCATATAATCACTCTGCCTGTAATGCTGTAATGTTTTAAGCCATCATTAAAGAATTTAACCTGCATTTAAAGGAACAGTTTTCTCAATTTTAATTCTAAATTTTTATTATTTTATTATTTTTTTATTTTTATATTTTTAGTCATTCCATCCCTCATAAGCCTTTTACCTCCTCCTAACATAAAATATTATAGATTGCTGTGCATAATACATCTTAGGAACTGAAGGGTTATATCTGGCCTCTTATTACCTCCTTTGGGTAAATTATCCTTACCGATAAAACCTTTATCCGCAACCACACCAACTGGCATTCATATCAGATTAGAGCGGTCGTTAACCATAGAGACTACCCACTTCGGTGTACAGTTTTTAGGTTTGGGGAGATTTTTCAGTTCAGCTGAGGTGGGTAGAGGAAGATATAAAACAGTTTAGCGTACATATCGTACAGCCGACAAGAACTTCTGGACATCGGTTCCGGCACTCCAGTCATCTTTATCGACGATATACCCGAGATTACCAAAACAGCGGGACCAGCTAACTCCACTACACCGGAAGAGGCCCCAGACCGGCTCGGAAACGAAAACACAGGCGAGGAAGCCGAGGTGGGCTGAGAGCTAGGCTAAAGCTAGCCTTTTCCTACCTAGCCTTTTCCTTGCAAATGTTCGTTCCCTGGCAAACAAGATGGATGAACTGCGGCTGCGGATCATCACCCACAAATGGATTAAGGAATGTAACATCATGGTTTTCACTGAAACCTGGCTCAACAGCGAGGTACCCGACAACGCTATCGAGCTAGCAGGGCGCTACGTTCTCCGAGCAGACAGAACAGCAGGCGACTCCGGTAAGACCAGAGGTGGAGGTTTGTGCATTTATGTGAACAAGACGTGGTGCACGGACACTACCATCACCGAGAGTCACTGCTCAGCTAACCTGGAGTTTCTCATGGTTAAGTGTAGACCTTTCTATCTGCCCAGAGAGTTCACGTCTACTGTTATCACGGCAGCCTATATCCCCCCGGATGCTAATGCTAAGATTGCTATGAAAGAACTGCATGCTGCCATTAGCAAACAACAGACTCTGCATCCCGAGGCAGCCTTCATTGTCGCGGGTGACTTCAATCACTCTAATTTAAAAACTGTACTGCCCAAATTCCACCGAAATGTCTCATGCCCCACCAGAGGAGACAGGACATTGGACCAAGTATACACCAGCATGGCTGATGCGTACAAAGCCGTTCCCCTCCCCCACCTAGGTCAATCAGACCACCTCTCATTGTTCCTACTGCCCAAGTACTCAGCACTCATCAAACGAGTGAAACCTACAGTGAGGACAGTCAAGGTCTGGCCAGAGGGAGCTGACTCAGCGCTCCAGCAGCGTTTTGGAAACACTGACTGGGGTGTGTTTGCCACACAGGCCACCCATGACTCCCACATGGACATTGATTCATATGCCTCCTCTGTTTTGGACTACATCAATTCCAACATCAACAGTGTCACCACACTCAAGCGGATCACCACTTTCCCTAATCAGAAGCCATGGATGAACAGTGAGGTCCGACTCCTGCTGAAGGCACGCGACATTGCCTTCAGATCAGGGGATGCTCGGGCCTATAGCTCATCCAGGGCTAATCTGCAGAGGGGCATCAAAAAGGCCAAGCACAACCACAAGCTGAGGATAGAGGATCACTTCAGGAACAACTCTGACCCCCGACGCATGTGGCAGGGCATCCAGGCCATCACAGACTACAAACCAACTAACACCTCACCCCTCTCTGTTGACGCCTCCCTCCTTGATGAGCTGAACCACTTCTATGGCCGCTTTGACAGGGACAACAAGGAGGTGGCCATCAAGGCTGTGCTCCCTGCGGATCACCAGCCCCTCACTCTATCTCCCACCGACGTGTGTGCGGCACTGAGCAGGACTAATGCACGCAAGGCTGCTGGCCCTGATGGGATCCCCGGACGCGTCCTCAGAGCCTGCGCTGTGCAGCTGACTAAGGTTTGGACTGACATATTCAACCTGTCCCTAGCCCAAGCAGCTGTCCCCGCGTGCTTCAAAACCACCTCCATCGTGCCGGTGCCAAAACACTCCACTGCAACGAGCTTAAATGACTTCCGACCAGTGGCACTCACGCCCATCATCATGAAGTGCTTCGAGAGGCTGGTCTTAGCTCAACTCAAGACCTGCCTACCACCCACACTGGACCCCTTTCAATTCGCCTACCGGCAGAACAGGAGTACAGAGGATGCCATTTCAAAGGCACTTCACTCCGCCCTGTCCCACCTCGACAAGACTAACTCTTATGTGAGAATGCTGTTCATTGACTTCAGTTCAGCATTCAACACCATCATCCCCTCCAAACTGATCTCCAAACTCAGGCAACTGGGCATCAACTCCTCCCTCTGCAACTGGATTCTGGACTTCCTAACCAACCGCAGTCTGTTAGGCTACACAACCACACCTCCTCAACCCTCACCCTGAACACCGGCGTTCCACAAGGCTGTGTGCTGAGCCCCCTCCTTTACTCCCTCTTCACCTACGACTGCACACCTGTACATGGCTCAAACACCATTGTTAAGTTTGCAGACGACACAACGGTGATTGGTCTCATCAGCAACAACGATGAGTCGGCCTACAGGGAGGAGGTCCAGCACCTAACAGTGTGGTGCAACGACAATAACCTGGCTCTCAACACCAGGAAGACCAAAGAGCTCATTGTGGACTTCAGGAAGTCTAAAGCTGGCGCACACACCCCCATCCTCATCAACGGGACTGAGGTGGAGCGAGTCACCAGCTTCATGTTTCTGGGTGTCCACATCTCTGAGGACCTCTCCTGGACCCTCAACACCTCCACCCTGATAAAGAAGTCTCACCAGCGTCTCTTCTTCCTGAGGAGACTAAAGAAGGTCCATCTGTCTCCTCAGATCCTGGTGAACTTCTACCACTGCACCATCGAGAGTATCCTTACCAACTGTGTCACAGTGTGGTATGGCAACTGCTCGGCATCTGACCGGAAAGCACTGCAGAGGGTGGTGAAAACTGCCCAACGCATCACTGGTTCCTCACTCCCCTCCATTGAGGCTGTCCAGGGCAAACGATGCTTGCGTAAGGCACGCAGCATCGTCAAGGACATTTCTCACCCCAACCATAGACTGTTCACCCCACTCCCCTCCGGGAGGCGCTACAGGTCTCTCCGCACCCGAACCAGCAGGTTCAGAGGCAGCTTCTTCCCTGCGGCTGTCACCCTACTGAACTTGAACACTGCACCTACCTGACAACCTACCAACCCCTGCAACCCCCCCGCCCACCCGGACAATTGCACTATTACTCCCCTCCCCTGCTCTTACTCAATACCACTGCTCTTCTGTACATATCTGTTCATACTGTTCATACTGTTCATACTGTTCATAATGCACATAATGCACATATCCCTATATTTTCTTTAATACTACTGTTAATACACTGCACATATCTGCACATACTGTACATACCTGTTTATACTGTTCATACGGCATTCCATATTTATATTTATTATATCATATTATATTTATTCTGCTATCTACCCTAATGTTACTGTTAATACATATATACTGCTAGACTGCATTACCTATACAGCTCATATGCTGCTACACTGTTCATACTGTAACTTATTTATTCTGCTATAATGCTACTGCTTACTCATATACTGCTTACACTGCACTACTTATATTATACTGCACTACTTACTGCTCATATATTGCACTACCTGTAAATACTCATTCATTGCACTTTCTGCTATTTTGCACTTCTGGTTAGACGCTAACTGCATTTCGTTGTCTCTGTACTTGTACTCTGCACAATGACAATAAAGTTGAATCTAATCTAATCTAATCTAATCTAATATGGGAGGAACTATGGGATGTAGACCGTTAACAGCGGAGTGAATCTAATCGACACCAACCTACATAGGACCAGTCAGCATCTGACAGGGTAAGACCCCTCAGGCTGAGGATCCATAACCGGTTATCTGAGGGTTGGTCGGGGGTTCTGTATAGAGCCTAAATTCCCGGGGGACATGCCCAATGTGTAGGAGGCAGCTCACAGGTTTTTTGTGTTTATTTCAATAACAAATGTTCTATTTTCAAATATAAATCTTTTATCTGAGTTTTATTCAATCAATTTGACACATTGCTAATAGCGAGTGATGCAGTCCATAAGAGAAAGAAACAGAGGTCTGATAATTTTATAACTGATCATTTCAGATGCATAAACAAAGTTACACACACACACAAGTAACAGACCTGTAGGCCCATAGCAGTCAAACAACAGCAAGTGTACATAAACTTCTGTTTGTTATGTCACAAGAAGCAAGATATTGGCTCAAGGGATCTTGAATTTACACAAAACGACACTTTGGGAAACTTTGCCTGTTTTTATTTCTGGCGTTGGTGGGATTCGAACCGGTGACCTTCGAATCCACTCTTCCCCCTAATCAAAAAACGAAAAAGGCAACATTTTTTCTTTTTCTTTAATCGTTTAGAATACATACTGACAAATAAATGAGTAGATAATGGAAAAGAAGCCTCAATTTCTCTCTCTCTTTTTCACACCTTCTTACCCCCCCTTAACAGACAAACTTGTCTTCCCCAGCCCTGGTGCAGTTGGTAAAGCACAGGACTGTATGTTCAACAACAATAATCCTTAGGTCGCTGGTTCAAATCCGGCTCGAGGAAGGAGCTTTCTATTTTTTACGGTATCGTTCAAGAGGAACATCGGACGACGATTGTGTCTCCACAAAACCTGTTCCTTGACCGGGAATCGAACCCTGAATGCTGCGGTGAGAGAGCCAAATCCTAACCCCTAGACCACGAGGGAGAGACTGTTGGTCTGCATCTTTGATGAGGTTTCCTTGTCTAGACAGTCTTCCAAGTGTCCTGACTCAGCACAGCCTTAACTGTCAACAGCGTCTTCTGCCATGCTGTCGCTTTGTGTTCCAACAATATATGCAGCTGGCCTTTGGGGATGTAGCTCAGTGGTAGACAGCATGCTTCGCATGTATGAGGTCCAGGGTTCAATCCCCTGGATCTCCAAAATACAGCCTTGATTTTGGGCAGAGGCACATTCTGCATCCAACGCTGACCCTCTAAGTTGGAAACGTGCAGATCTGGGAGTCCCATTCGCAGCCTTCGATAGGTCAGTTGGTAGAGCGGAGGACTGTAGTTTCAATAACAGTGATCCTTCGGTGTCTGGTTCCAATCCGGCTTGAAGAAGGTGCTTTTTTTACGAGTTTTAACAAGGTATTGTTCAAAGGGTATATCGGACGAGGGTTGTGTCTTCACAAAAAACTTGTTCCCTGACCGGAAATCGAACACGGGCCACAGCTGTGAGAGCGCCGAATCCTAACCACTAGACCACCAGGGAGAGACTGTTGGCCTACATCTGTGATGAGGTGTCCTTGTCTAGACAGTCTTCCAAGTGTCCTGACTCAACAGCGTCTTCTACCATGCTGTCGCTCTGTGTTCCAACAATATATGCAGCTGTCCTTTGGGGATGTAGCTCAGTGGTAGAGCGCATGCTTCGCATATATGAGGTCCAGGGTTCAATCCCCTGCATCTACAAAATACAACCTTGATTTTGGGCAGAGGCACAAACAGCCGTTAATGATAGATTTGAGAAACACATTTCTTCAATGGTGGCATCATGGCATTCCTGTGCAGGTGACAATGGTCATTTTTCAAAACGACAAAGATATTTAAACAACTGATTATTTGTTTGGTGTGCTCTATGGCCTCGGCTACAGAAAATGATTCTCGTAGAAAAATAAAATGAGTCCCAACGTGTGCAACAGACCAATTCGAAATCTCTTTACATTTGCATCATCATGAACATGAGTTATATCAGGTTAGCTCATTTTTTCTTTGTTCATTTTAAGTGTAGAAACAATATTTCGTTTGTGATCATTCTTTTCTGCCGTTTTGACAACAGTCTCATGACTAAACAACACAAGGCTGTCTGCTGAAGGACGCTTGACTGTAGATTTTTGCTTCGTGTCATAAAGACTCCCTGACGCACACTTTTTCAAAGGAGGTGAATTCATCAGATCTGTTTGAAACATTGCATTTTATCCATGCATGACGACTGCTTAGATACTCACAGCACAGTTGCCCCATATAAATTTCCCATGAGCGAGGAGCTTGTCTTTGTCAATGGAACAACTTTGCTCCATCACAGGGAGACGCCGGTTCGACGCCCCTGTAAGCACATGTTTATCTAATTCCTTTGTTTCAGGCAAGCCATTGTGACGTCAGACGCCTTTACGCATACAGCGTTGCGATGCTTAGACAGTAATAACATAATTCATGTTTACATTTCTTTAATTTTCGTCGCATTGTCGTTATTCGTGAGGCATCAATGACCAATTGATTATATGGCAATGCAATGAAAAAAGCGTGTGGAAAACAGTGTTAATGACAGATTTGAGAAGCACATTTCTTCAATGTTGGACGCATGGCATTCCTGTGCAGGTGACAATGGTAATTTTTCAAAACGACAATGATATTTAATCACATGATTATTTGTTTGGTGTGCTCTATGGCCTCTGCTACAGACCTCATCGAAATGACACTTAGATATCTTAGGGTGCACATGTCACATCTTCCCAAGTGGTCTAGCGGATAGGAATCTGCCTTGTAACGCAAGGCGGCACGGGTTCGATTCCCGTCATGGCAAATGATTCTGGTAGAAAAATAAAATGAGTCCCAACATGGACAACAGAACAGTTCGAAATCTCGATACATTTGCATCGTCATGAACATGACTTATATCAGGCTAGCTCATTTTTTCTTTGTTCATTTTAAGTGTAGAAACAATATTTCGTTTGTGACCATTTTTTTCTGCCGTTTTGACAACAGGCTCATGACTAAAGAACACACGGCTGTCTGCTGATTGACGCTTGACTGTAGATTTTCGCTTTGTGTCAAAAGAACTCCCTAACGCACACTTTTTCAAAGTCGGTGAATTCATCAGATCTGTTTGAAACATTGCATTTTATCCATGCACGACGACTGCTTAGATACTCGCAGCACAGTTGCCCCATATAAATTGCCCATGAGCGCGGAACTTGTCTTTGTCACTGTAGCAACTTTGCTCCATCAGCGGGAGAAGCCGGTTCGACGCCCCTGTTAGCACATGTTTCTCTAATTCCTTTGTTTCAGGCAAGCCACTGTGACGTCAGACGCCTTTACGCATACAGCTTTGCGATGCTTAGACAGTAATAACATAATTCATGTTTACATTTCTTTAATTTTCGACGCATTGTCGTTATTCGTGACGCATCAATGACCAATTGATTATATGGCAATGCAATGAAAAAAGCGTGTGGAAAACAGTGTTAATGACAGATTTGAGAAGCACATTTCTTCAATGTTGGACGCATGGCATTTTGTGCAGGTGACAATGGTAATTTTTCAAAACGACAAGGATATTTAAACACATGATTATTTGTTTGCTGTGCTCTGTGGCCTCTGCTACAGAACTCATCGAAATGACACTTAGATATCTTAGGGTGTACATATCAAGTCTTCCCAAATGGTCTAGCGGATAGGAATCTGCCTTGTAACGCAGGGCGGCCCGGGTTCGATTCCCGTCATGGCAAATGATTTTTGTAGAAAAATAAAATGAGTCCCAACGTGTGCAACAGAACAGTTCGAAATCTCGTTACATTTGCATCGTCATGAACATGACTTATATCAGGCTAGCTCATTTTTTCTTTGTTCATTTTAAGTGTAGAAACAATATTTCGTTTGTGACCATTTTTTTCTGCCGTTTTGACAACAGGCTCATGACTAAAGAACACACGGCTGTCTGCTGATTGACGCTTGACTGTAGATTTTCGCTTTGTGTTAAAAGAACTCCCTAACGCACACTTTTTCAAAGTAAGAGAATTCATCAGATCTGTTGGAAACATTACATTTTATCCATGCACGACGACTGCTTAGATACTCGCAGCACAGTTGCCCCATATAAATTGCCCATGAGCGCGGAGCTTGTCTTTGTCACTGTAGCAACTTTGCTCCATCAGCGGGAGAAGCCGCTTCGACGCCCCTGTAAGCACATGTTTCTCTAATTCCTTTGTTTCAGGCAAGCCACTGTGACGTCAGACGCCTTTACGCATACAGCTTTGCGATGCTTAGACAGTAATAACATAATTCATGTTTACATTTCTTTAATTTTCGACGCATTGTCGTTATTCGTGATGCATCAATGACCAATTGATTATATGGCAATGCAATGAAAAAAGCGTGTGGAAAACAGTGTTAATGACAGATTTGAGAAGCACATTTCTTCAATGTTGGACGCATGGCATTCCTGTGCAGGTGACAATGGTAATTTTTCAAAACGACAAGGATATTTAAACACATGATTATTTTTTTGCTGTGCTCTTTGGCCTCTGCTACAGACCTCATCGAAATGACACTTAGATATCTTAGGGTGTACATATCAAGTCTTCCCAAATGGTCTAGCGGATAGGAATCTGCCTTGTAACGCAGGGCGGCCCGGGTTCGATTCCCGTCATGGCAAATGATTTTTGTAGAAAAATAAAATGAGACCCAACGTGTGCATTAGAACAGTTCGAAATCTCGTTACATTTGCATCGTCATGAACATGACTTATATCAGGCTAGCTCATTTTTTCTTTGTTCATTTTAAGTGTAGAAACAATATTTCGTTTGTGACCATTTTTTTCTGCCGTTTTGACAACAGGCTCATGACTAAAGAACACACGGCTGTCTGCTGATTGACGCTTGACTGTAGATTTTCGCTTTGTGTTAAAAGAACTCCCTAACGCACACTTTTTCAAAGTAGGAGAATTCATCAGATCTGTTTGAAACATTACATTTTATCCATGCACGACGACTGCTTAGATACTCGCAGCACAGTTGCCCCATATAAATTGCCCATGAGCGCGGAGCTTGTCTTTGTCACTGTAGCAACTTTGCTCCATCAGCGGGAGAAGCCGGTTCGACGCCCCTGTAAGCACATGTTTCTCTAATTCCTTTGTTTCAGGCAAGCCACTGTGACGTCAGACGCCTTTACGCATACAGCTTTGCGATGCTTAGACAGTAATAACATAATTCATGTTTACATTTCTTTAATTTTCGACGCATTGTCGTTATTCGTGACGCATCAATGACCAATTGATTATATGGCAATGCAATGAAAAAAGCGTGTGGAAAACAGTGTTAATGACAGATTTGAGAAGCACATTTCTTCAATGTTGGACGCATGGCATTCCTGTGCAGGTGACAATGGTAATTTTTCAAAACGACAAGGATATTTAAACACATGATTATTTTTTTGCTGTGCTCTTTGGCCTCTGCTACAGACCTCATCGAAATGACACTTAGATATCTTAGGGTGTACATATCAAGTCTTCCCAAATGGTCTAGCGGATAGGAATCTGCCTTGTAACGCAGGGCGGCCCGGGTTCGATTCCCGTCATTGCAAATGATTTTTTAGAAAAATAAAATGAGACCCAACGTGTGCATTAGAACAGTTCGAAATCTCGTTACATTTGCATCGTCATGAACATGACTTATATCAGGCTAGCTCATTTTTTCTTTGTTCATTTTAAGTGTAGAAACAATATTTCGTTTGTGACCATTTTTTTCTGCCGTTTTGACAACAGGCTCATGACTAAAGAACACACGGCTGTCTGCTGATTGACGCTTGACTGTAGATTTTCGCTTTGTGTTAAAAGAACTCCCTAACGCACACTTTTTCAAAGTAAGAGAATTCATCAGATCTGTTGGAAACATTACATTTTATCCATGCACGACGACTGCTTAGATACTCGCAGCACAGTTGCCCCATATAAATTGCCCATGAGCGCGGAGCTTGTCTTTGTCACTGTAGCAACTTTGCTCCATCAGCGGGAGAAGCCGCTTCGACGCCCCTGTAAGCACATGTTTCTCTAATTCCTTTGTTTCAGGCAAGCCACTGTGACGTCAGACGCCTTTACGCATACAGCTTTGCGATGCTTAGACAGTAATAACATAATTCATGTTTACATTTCTTTAATTTTCGACGCATTGTCGTTATTCGTGACGCATAAATGACCAATTGATTATATGGCAATGCAATGAAAAAAGCGTGTGGAAAACAGTGTTAATGACAGATTTGAGAAGCACATTTCTTCAATGTTGGACGCATGGCATTCCTGTGCAGGTGACAATGGTAATTTTTCAAAACGACAAGGATATTTAAACACATGATTATTTGTTTGCTGTGCTCTATGGCCTCTGCTACAGACCTCATCGAAATGACACTTAGATATCTTAGGGTGTACATATCAAGTCTTCCCAAATGGTCAAGCGGATAGGAATCTGCCTTGTAACGCAGGGCGGCCCGGGTTCGATTCCCGTCATGGCAAATGATTTTTGTAGAAAAATAAAATGAGACCCAACGTGTGCATTAGAACAGTTCGAAATCTCGTTACATTTGCATCGTCATGAACATGACTTATATCAGGCTAGCTCATTTTTTCTTTGTTCATTTTAAGTGTAGAAACAATATTTCGTTTGTGACCATTTTTCTCTGCCGTTTTGACAACAGGCTCATGACTAAAGAACACACGGCTGTCTGCTGATTGACGCTTGACTGTAGATTTTCGCTTTGTGTTAAAAGAACTCCCTAACGCACACTTTTTCAAAGTAGGTGAATTCATCAGATCTGTTTGAAACATTACATTTTATCCATGCACGACGACTGCTTAGATACTCGCAGCACAGTTGCCCCATATAAATTGCCCATGAGCGCGGAGCTTGTCTTTGTCACTGTAGCAACTTTGCTCCATCAGCGGGAGAAGCCTCTTCGACGCCCCTGTAAGCACATGTTTCTCTCATTCCTTTGTTTCAGGCAAGCCACTGTGACGTCAGACGCCTTTACGCATACAGCTTTGCGATGCTTAGACAGTAATAACATAATTCATGTTTACATTTCTTTAATTTTCGACGCATTGTCGTTATTCGTGACGCATCAATGACCAATTGATTATATGGCAATGCAATGAAAAAAGCGTGTGGAAAACAGTGTTAATAACAGATTTGAGAAGAACATTTCTTCAATGTTGGCCGCATGGCATTCCTGTGCAGGTGACAATGGTAATTTTTCAAAACGACAAGGATATTTAAACACATGATTATTTGTTTGCTGTGCTCTATGGCCTCTGCTACAGACCTCATCGAAATGACACTTAGATATCTTAGGGTGTACATATCAAGTCTTCCCAAATGGTCTAGCGGATAGGAATCTGCCTTGTAACGCAGGGCGGCCTGGGTTCGATTCCCGTCATGGCAAATGATTTTTGTAGAAAAATAAAATGAGTCCCAATGTGTGCAACAGAACAGTTCGAAATCTCGTTACATTTGCATCGTCATGAACATGACTTATATCAGGCTAGCTCATTTTTTCTTTGTTCATTTTAAGTGTAGAAACAATATTTCGTTTGTGACCATTTTTTTCTGCCGTTTTGACAACAGGCTCATGACTAAAGAACACACGGCTGTCTGCTGATTGACGCTTGATTGTAGATTTTCGCTTTGTGTCAAAAGAACTCCCTAACGCACACTTTTTCAAAGTAGGTGAATTCATCAGATCTGTTTGAAACATTGCATTTTATCCATGCACGACGACTGCTTAGATACTCGCAGCACAGTTGCCCCATATAAATTGCCCATGAGCGCGGAGCTTGTCTTTGTCACTGTAGCAACTTTGCTCCATCAGCGGGAGAAGTCGGTTCGACGCCCCTGTAAGCACATGTTTCTCTAATTCCTTTGTTTCAGGCAAGCCACTGTGACGTCAGACGCCTTTACGCATACAGCTTTGCGATGCTTAGACAGTAATAACATAATTCATGTTTACATTTCTTTAAGTTTCGACGCATTGTCGTTATTCGTGACGCATAAATGACCAATTGATTATATGGCAATGCAATGAAAGAAGCGTGTGGAAAACAGTGTTAATGACAGATTTGAGAAGCACATTTCTTCAATGTTGGCCGCATGGCATTCCTGTGCAGGTGACAATGGTAATTTTTCAAAACGAAAAGGATATTTAAACACATGATTATTTGTTTGCTGTGCTCTATGGCCTCTGCTACAGACCTCATCGAAATGACACTTAGATATCTTAGGGTGTAGATATCAAGTCTTCCCAAATGGTCTAGGGGATAGGAATCTGCCTTGTTACGCAGGGAGGCCCGGGTTCGATTCCCGTCATGGCAAATGATTTTTGTAGAAAAATAAAATGAGTCCCAACGTGTGCAACAGAACAGTTCGAAATCTCGTTACATTTGCATCGTCATGAACATGACTTATATCAGGCTAGCTAATTTTTTCTTTGTTCATTTTAAGTGTAGAAACAATATTTCGTTTGTGACCATTTTTTTCTGCCGTTTTGACAACAGGCTCATGACTAAAGAACACACGGCTGTCTGCTGATTGACGCTTGACTGTAGATTTTCGCTTTGTGTCAAAAGAACTCCCTAACGCACACTTTTTCAAAGTAGGTGAATTCATCAGATCTGTTTGAAACATTGCATTTTATCCATGCACGACGACTGCTTAGATACTCGCAGCACAGTTGCCCCATATAAATTGCCCATGAGCGCGGAGCTTGTCTTTGTCACTGTAGCAACTTTGCTCCATCAGCGGGAGAAGTCGGTTCGACGCCCCTGTAAGCACATGTTTCTCTAATTCCTTTGTTTCAGGCAAGCCACTGTGACGTCAGACGCCTTTACGCATACAGCTTTGCGATGCTTAGACAGTAATAACATAATTCATGTTTACATTTCTTTAATTTTCGACGCATTGTCGTTATTCGTGACGCATCAATGACCAATTGATTATATGGCAATGCAATGAAAAAAGAGTGTGGAAAACAGTGTTAATGACAGATTTGAGAAGCACATTTCTTCAATGTTGGCCGCATGGCATTCCTGTGCAGGTGACAATGGTAATTTTTCAAAACGACAAGGATATTTAAACACATGATTATTTGTTTGCTGTGCTCTATGGCCTCTGCTACAGACCTCATCGAAATGACACTTAGATATCTTAGGGTGTACATATCAAGTCTTCCCTAATGGTCTAGCGGATAGGAATCTGCCTTGTCACGCAGGGCGGCCCGGGTTCGATTCCCGTCATGGCAAATGATTTTTGTAGAAAAATAAAATGAGTCCCAACGTGTGCAACAGAACAGTTCGAAATCTCGTTACATTTGCATCGTCATGAACATGACTTATATCAGGCTAGCTCATTTTTTCTTTGTTCATTTTAAGTGTAGAAACAATATTTCGTTTGTGACCATTTTTTTCTGCCGTTTTGACAACAGGCTCATGACTAAAGAACACACGGCTGTCTGCTGATTGACGCTTGACTGTAGATTTTCGCTTTGTGTCAAAAGAACTCCCTAACGCACACTTTTTCAAAGTAGGTGAATTCATCAGATCTGTTTGAAACATTGCATTTTATCCATGCACGACGACTGCTTAGATACTCGCAGCACATTTGCCCCATATAAATTGCCCATGAGCGCGGAGCTTGTCTTTGTCACTGTAGCAACTTTGCTCCATCAGCGGGAAAAGCCGCTTCGACGCCCCTGTAAGCACATGTTTCTCTAATTCCTTTGTTTCAGGCAAGCCACTGTGACGTCAGACGCCTTTACGCATACAGCTTTGCGATGCTTAGACAGTAATAACATAATTCATGTTTACATTTCTTTAATTTTCGACGCATTGTCGTTATTCGTGACGCATCAATGACCAATTGATTATATGGCAATGCAATGAAAAAAGCGTGTGGAAAACAGTGTTAATGACAGATTTGAGAAGTACATTTCTTCAATGTTGGCCGCATGGCATTCCTGTGCAGGTGACAATGGTAATTTTTCAAAACGACAAGGATATTTAAACACATGATTATTTGTTTGCTGTGCTCTATGGCCTCTGCTACAGACCTCATCGAAATGACACTTAGATATCTTAGGGTGTACATATCAAGTCTTCCCTAATGGTCTAGCGGATAGGAATCTGCCTTGTCACGCAGGGCGGCCCGGGTTCGATTCCCGTCATGGCAAATGATTTTTGTAGAAAAATAAAATGAGTCCCAACGTGTGCAACAGAACAGTTCGAAATCTCGTTACATTTGCATCGTCATGAACATGACTTATATCAGGCTAGCTCATTTTTTCTTTGTTCATTTTAAGTGTAGAAACAATATTTCGTTTGTGACCATTTTTTTCTGCCGTTTTGACAACAGGCTCATGACTAAAGAACACACGGCTGTCTGCTGATTGACGCTTGACTGTAGATTTTCGCTTTGTGTCAAAAGAACTCCCTAACGCACACTTTTTCAAAGTAGGTGAATTCATCAGATCTGTTTGAAACATTGCATTTTATCCATGCACGACGACTGCTTAGATACTCGCAGCACATTTGCCCCATATAAATTGCCCATGAGCGCGGAGCTTGTCTTTGTCACTGTAGCAACTTTGCTCCATCAGCGGGAAAAGCCGCTTCGACGCCCCTGTAAGCACATGTTTCTCTAATTCCTTTGTTTCAGGCAAGCCACTGTGACGTCAGACGCCTTTACGCATACAGCTTTGCGATGCTTAGACAGTAATAACATAATTCATGTTTACATTTCTTTAATTTTCGACGCATTGTCGTTATTCGTGACGCATCAATGACCAATTGATTATATGGCAATGCAATGAAAAAAGCGTGTGGAAAACAGTGTTAATGACAGATTTGAGAAGTACATTTCTTCAATGTTGGCCGCATGGCATTCCTGTGCAGGTGACAATGGTAATTTTTCAAAACGACAAGGATATTTAAACACATGATTATTTGTTTGCTGTGCTCTATGGCCTCTGCTACAGACCTCATCGAAATGACACTTAGATATCTTAGGGTGTACATATCAAGTCTTCCCAAATGGTCTAGCGGATAGGAATCTGCCTTGTAACGCAGGGCGGCCCGGGTTCGGTTCCCGTCATGGCAAATGTTTTTTGTAGAAAAATAAAATGAGTCCCAACGTGTGCAACAGAACAGTTCGAAATCTCGTTACATTTGCATCGTCATGAACATGACTTATATCAGGCTAGCTCATTTTTTCTTTGTTCATTTTAAGTGTAGAAACAATATTTCGTTTGTGAACATTTTTTTCTGCCGTTTTGACAACAGGCTCATGACTAAAGAACACACGGCTGTCTGCTGATTGACGCTTGACTGTAGATTTTCGCTTTGTGTCAAAAGAAGTCCCTAACGCACACTTTTTCAAAGTAGGTGAATTCATCAGATCTGTTTGAAACATTGCATTTTATCCATGCACGACGACTACTTAGATACTCGCAGCACAGTTGCCTCATATAAATTGCCCATGAGCGCGGAGCTTCTCTTTGTCACTGTAGCAACTTTGCTCCATCAGCGGGAGAAGGCGCTTCGACGCCCCTGTAAGCACATGTTTCTCTGATTCCTTTGTTTCAGGCAAGCCACTGTGACGTCAGACGCCTTTACGCATACAGCTTTGCGATGCTTAGACAGTAATAACATAATTCATGTTTACATTTCTTTAATTTTCGACGCATTGTCGTTATTCGTGACGCATCAATGACCATATGATTATATGGCAATGCAATGAAAAAAGCGTGTGGAAAACAGTGTTAATGACAGATTTGAGAAGCACATTTCTTCAATGTTGGCCGCATGGCATTCCTGTGCAGGTGACAATGGTAATTTTTCAAAACGACAAGGATATTTAAACACATGATTATTTGTTTGCTGTGCTCTATGGCCTCTGCTACAGACCTCATCGAAATGACACTTAGATATCTTAGGGTGTACATATCAAGTCTTCCCAAATGGTCTAGCGGATAGGAATCTGCCTTGTCACGCAGGGCGGCCCGGGTTCGATTCCCGTCATGGCAAAGGATTTTTGTAGAAAAATAAAATGAGTCCCAACGTGTGCAACAGAACAGTTCGAAATCTCGTTACATTTGCATCGTCATGAACATGACTTATATCAGGCTAGCTAATTTTTTCTTTGTTCATTTTAAGTGTAGAAACAATATTTCGTTTGTGAACATTTTTTTCTGCCGTTTTGACAACAGGCTCATTACTAAAGAACACACGGCTGTCTGCTGATTGACGCTTGACTGTAGATTTTCGCTTTGTGTCAAAAGAACTCCCTAACGCACACTTTTTCAAAGTAGGTGAATTCATCAGATCTGTTTGAAACATTGCATTTTATCCATGCACGACGACTGCTTAGATACTCGCAGCACAGTTGCCCCATATACATTGCCCATGAGCGCGGAGCTTGTCTTTGTCACTGTAGCAACTTTGCTCCATCAGCGGGAGAAGGCGGTTCGACGCCCCTGTAAGCACATGTTTCTCTAATTCCTTTGTTTCAGGCAAGCCACTGTGACGTCAGACGCCTTTACGCATACAGCTTTGCGATGCTTAGACAGTAATAACATAATTCATGTTTACATTTCTTTAATCTTCGACGCATTGTCGTTATTCGTGACGCATCAATGACCAATTGATTATATGGCAATGCAATGAAAAAAGCGTGTGGAAAACAGTGTTAATGACAGATTTGAGAAGCACATTTCTTCAATGTTGGCCGCATGGCATTCCTGTGCAGGTGACAATGGTAATTTTTCAAAACGACAAGGATATTTAAACACATGATTATTTGTTTGCTGTGCTCTATGGCCTCTGCTACAGACCTCATCGAAATGACACTTAGATATCTTAGGGTGTACATATCAAGTCTTCCCAAATGGTCAAGCGGATAGGAATCTGCCTTGTAACGCAGGGCGGCCCGGGTTCGATTCCCGTCATGGCAAATGATTTTTGTAGAAAAATAAAATGAGACCCAACGTGTGCATTAGAACAGTTCGAAATCTCGTTACATTTGCATCGTCATGAACATGACTTATATCAGGCTAGCTCATTTTTTCTTTGTTCATTTTAAGTGTAGAAACAATATTTCGTTTGTGACCATTTTTCTCTGCCGTTTTGACAACAGGCTCATGACTAAAGAACACACGGCTGTCTGCTGATTGACGCTTGACTGTAGATTTTCGCTTTGTGTTAAAAGAACTCCCTAACGCACACTTTTTCAAAGTAGGTGAATTCATCAGATCTGTTTGAAACATTACATTTTATCCATGCACGACGACTGCTTAGATACTCGCAGCACAGTTGCCCCATATAAATTGCCCATGAGCGCGGAGCTTGTCTTTGTCACTGTAGCAACTTTGCTCCATCAGCGGGAGAAGCCTCTTCGACGCCCCTGTAAGCACATGTTTCTCTCATTCCTTTGTTTCAGGCAAGCCACTGTGACGTCAGACGCCTTTACGCATACAGCTTTGCGATGCTTAGACAGTAATAACATAATTCATGTTTACATTTCTTTAATTTTCGACGCATTGTCGTTATTCGTGACGCATCAATGACCAATTGATTATATGGCAATGCAATGAAAAAAGCGTGTGGAAAACAGTGTTAATAACAGATTTGAGAAGAACATTTCTTCAATGTTGGCCGCATGGCATTCCTGTGCAGGTGACAATGGTAATTTTTCAAAACGACAAGGATATTTAAACACATGATTATTTGTTTGCTGTGCTCTATGGCCTCTGCTACAGACCTCATCGAAATGACACTTAGATATCTTAGGGTGTACATATCAAGTCTTCCCAAATGGTCTAGCGGATAGGAATCTGCCTTGTAACGCAGGGCGGCCTGGGTTCGATTCCCGTCATGGCAAATGATTTTTGTAGAAAAATAAAATGAGTCCCAATGTGTGCAACAGAACAGTTCGAAATCTCGTTACATTTGCATCGTCATGAACATGACTTATATCAGGCTAGCTCATTTTTTCTTTGTTCATTTTAAGTGTAGAAACAATATTTCGTTTGTGACCATTTTTTTCTGCCGTTTTGACAACAGGCTCATGACTAAAGAACACACGGCTGTCTGCTGATTGACGCTTGATTGTAGATTTTCGCTTTGTGTCAAAAGAACTCCCTAACGCACACTTTTTCAAAGTAGGTGAATTCATCAGATCTGTTTGAAACATTGCATTTTATCCATGCACGACGACTGCTTAGATACTCGCAGCACAGTTGCCCCATATAAATTGCCCATGAGCGCGGAGCTTGTCTTTGTCACTGTAGCAACTTTGCTCCATCAGCGGGAGAAGTCGGTTCGACGCCCCTGTAAGCACATGTTTCTCTAATTCCTTTGTTTCAGGCAAGCCACTGTGACGTCAGACGCCTTTACGCATACAGCTTTGCGATGCTTAGACAGTAATAACATAATTCATGTTTACATTTCTTTAAGTTTCGACGCATTGTCGTTATTCGTGACGCATAAATGACCAATTGATTATATGGCAATGCAATGAAAGAAGCGTGTGGAAAACAGTGTTAATGACAGATTTGAGAAGCACATTTCTTCAATGTTGGCCGCATGGCATTCCTGTGCAGGTGACAATGGTAATTTTTCAAAACGAAAAGGATATTTAAACACATGATTATTTGTTTGCTGTGCTCTATGGCCTCTGCTACAGACCTCATCGAAATGACACTTAGATATCTTAGGGTGTAGATATCAAGTCTTCCCAAATGGTCTAGGGGATAGGAATCTGCCTTGTTACGCAGGGAAGCCCGGGTTCGATTCCCGTCATGGCAAATGATTTTTGTAGAAAAATAAAATGAGTCCCAACGTGTGCAACAGAACAGTTCGAAATCTCGTTACATTTGCATCGTCATGAACATGACTTATATCAGGCTAGCTCATTTTTTCTTTGTTCATTTTAAGTGTAGAAACAATATTTCGTTTGTGACCATTTTTTTCTGCCGTTTTGACAACAGGCTCATGACTAAAGAACACACGGCTGTCTGCTGATTGACGCTTGACTGTAGATTTTCGCTTTGTGTCAAAAGAACTCCCTAACGCACACTTTTTCAAAGTAGGTGAATTCATCAGATCTGTTTGAAACATTGCATTTTATCCATGCACGACGACTGCTTAGATACTCGCAGCACAGTTGCCCCATATAAATTGCCCATGAGCGCGGAGCTTGTCTTTGTCACTGTAGCAACTTTGCTCCATCAGCGGGAGAAGTCGGTTCGACGCCCCTGTAAGCACATGTTTCTCTAATTCCTTTGTTTCAGGCAAGCCACTGTGACGTCAGACGCCTTTACGCATACAGCTTTGCGATGCTTAGACAGTAATAACATAATTCATGTTTACATTTCTTTAATTTTCGACGCATTGTCGTTATTCGTGACGCATCAATGACCAATTGATTATATGGCAATGCAATGAAAAAAGAGTGTGGAAAACAGTGTTAATGACAGATTTGAGAAGCACATTTCTTCAATGTTGGCCGCATGGCATTCCTGTGCAGGTGACAATGGTAATTTTTCAAAACGACAAGGATATTTAAACACATGATTATTTGTTTGCTGTGCTCTATGGCCTCTGCTACAGACCTCATCGAAATGACACTTAGATATCTTAGGGTGTACATATCAAGTCTTCCCAAATGGTCTAGCGGATAGGAATCTGCCTTGTCACGCAGGGCGGCCCGGGTTCGATTCCCGTCATGGCAAATGATTTTTGTAGAAAAATAAAATGAGTCCCAACGTGTGCAACAGAACAGTTCGAAATCTCGTTACATTTGCATCGTCATGAACATGACTTATATCAGGCTAGCTCATTTTTTCTTTGTTCATTTTAAGTGTAGAAACAATATTTCGTTTGTGACCATTTTTTTCTGCCGTTTTGACAACAGGCTCATGACTAAAGAACACACGGCTGTCTGCTGATTGACGCTTGACTGTAGATTTTCGCTTTGTGTCAAAAGAACTCCCTAACGCACACTTTTTCAAAGTAGGTGAATTCATCAGATCTGTTTGAAACATTGCATTTTATCCATGCACGACGACTGCTTAGATACTCGCAGCACAGTTGCCCCATATAAATTGCCCATGAGCGCGGAGCTTGTCTTTGTCACTGTAGCAACTTTGCTCCATCAGCGGGAAAAGCCGCTTCGACGCCCCTGTAAGCACATGTTTCTCTAATTCCTTTGTTTCAGGCAAGCCACTGTGACGTCAGACGCCTTTACGCATACAGCTTTGCGATGCTTAGACAGTAATAACATAATTCATGTTTACATTTCTTTAATTTTCGACAAATTGTCGTTATTCGTGACGCATCAATGACCAATTGATTATATGGCAATGCAATGAAAAAAGCGTGTGGAAAACAGTGTTAATGACAGATTTGAGAAGCACATTTCTTCAATGTTGGCCGCATGGCATTCCTGTGCAGGTGACAATGGTAATTTTTCAAAACGACAAGGATATTTAAACACATGATTATTTGTTTGCTGTGCTCTATGGCCTCTGCTACAGACCTCATCGAAATGACACTTAGATATCGTAGGGTGTACATACCAAGTCTTCCCAAATGGTCTAGCGGATAGGCATCTGCCTTGTAACGCAGGGCGGCCCGGGTTCGATTCCCGTCATGGCAAATGATTTTTGTAGAAAAATAAAATGAGTCCCAACGTGTGCAACAGAACAGTTCGAAATCTCGTTACATTTGCATCGTCATGAACATGACTTATATCAGGCTAGCTCATTTTTTCTTTGTTCATTTTAAGTGTAGAAACAATATTTCGTTTGTGAACATTTTTTTCTGCCGTTTTGACAACAGGCTCATGACTAAAGAACACACGGCTGTCTGCTGATTGACGCTTGACTGTAGATTTTCGCTTTGTGTCAAAAGAAGTCCCTAACGCACACTTTTTCAAAGTAGGTGAATTCATCAGATCTGTTTGAAACATTGCATTTTATCCATGCACGACGACTACTTAGATACTCGCAGCACAGTTGCCTCATATAAATTGCCCATGAGCGCGGAGCTTCTCTTTGTCACTGTAGCAACTTTGCTCCATCAGCGGGAGAAGGCGCTTCGACGCCCCTGTAAGCACATGTTTCTCTGATTCCTTTGTTTCAGGCAAGCCACTGTGACGTCAGACGCCTTTACGCATACAGCTTTGCGATGCTTAGACAGTAATAACATAATTCATGTTTACATTTCTTTAATTTTCGACGCATTGTCGTTATTCGTGACGCATCAATGACCATATGATTATATGGCAATGCAATGAAAAAAGCGTGTGGAAAACAGTGTTAATGACAGATTTGAGAAGCACATTTCTTCAATGTTGGCCGCATGGCATTCCTGTGCAGGTGACAATGGTAATTTTTCAAAACGACAAGGATATTTAAACACATGATTATTTGTTTGCTGTGCTCTATGGCCTCTGCTACAGACCTCATCGAAATGACACTTAGATATCTTAGGGTGTACATATCAAGTCTTCCCAAATGGTCTAGCGGATAGGAATCTGCCTTGTCACGCAGGGCGGCCCGGGTTCGATTCCCGTCATGGCAAATGTTTTTTGTAGAAAAATAAAATGAGTCCCAACGTGTGCAACAGAACAGTTCGAAATCTCGTTACATTTGCATCGTCATGAACATGACTTATATCAGGCTTGCTCATTTTTTCTTTGTTCATTTTAAATGTAGAAACAATATTTCTTTTGTGACCATTTTTTTCTGCCGTTTTGACAACAGGCTCATGACTAAAGAACACACGGCTGTCTGCTGATTGACGCTTGACTGTAGATTTTCGCTTTGTGTCAAAAGAACTTCCTAACGCACACTTTTTCAAAGTAGGTGAATTCATCAGATCTGTTTGAAACATTGCATTTTATCCATGCACGACGACTACTTAGATACTCGCAGCACAGTTGCCTCATATAAATTGCCCATGAGCGCGGAGCTTGTCTTTGTCACTGTAGCAACTTTGCTCCATCAGCGGGAGAAGGCGGTTCGACGCCCCTGTAAGCACATGTTTCTCTAATTCCTTTGTTTCAGGCAAGCCACTGTGACGTCAGACGCCTTTACGCATACAGCTTTGCGATGCTTAGACAGTAATAACATAATTCATGTTTACATTTCTTTAATTTTCGACGCATTGTCGTTATTCGTGACGCATCAATGACCAATTGATTTTATGGCAATGCAATGAAAAAAGCGTGTGGAAAACAGTGTTAATGACAGATTTGAGAAGCACATTTCATCAATGTTGGCCGCATGGCATTCCTGTGCAGGTGACAATGGTAATTTTTCAAAACGACAAGGATATTTAAACACATGATTATTTGTTTGCTGTGCTCTATGGCCTCTGCTACAGACCTCATCGAAATGACACTTAGATATCTTAGGGTGTACATATCAAGTCTTCCCAAATGGTCTAGCGGATAGGAATCTGCCTTGTAACGCAGGGCGGCCCGGGTTCGGTTCCCGTCATGGCAAATGTTTTTTGTAGAAAAATAAAATGAGTCCCAACGTGTGCAACAGAACAGTTCGAAATCTCGTTACATTTGCATCGTCATGAACATGACTTATATCAGGCTAGCTCATTTTTTCTTTGTTCATTTTAAGTGTAGAAACAATATTTCGTTTGTGAACATTTTTTTCTGCCGTTTTGACAACAGGCTCATGACTAAAGAACACACGGCTGTCTGCTGATTGACGCTTGACTGTAGATTTTCGCTTTGTGTCAAAAGAAGTCCCTAACGCACACTTTTTCAAAGTAGGTGAATTCATCAGATCTGTTTGAAACATTGCATTTTATCCATGCACGACGACTACTTAGATACTCGCAGCACAGTTGCCTCATATAAATTGCCCATGAGCGCGGAGCTTCTCTTTGTCACTGTAGCAACTTTGCTCCATCAGCGGGAGAAGGCGCTTCGACGCCCCTGTAAGCACATGTTTCTCTGATTCCTTTGTTTCAGGCAAGCCACTGTGACGTCAGACGCCTTTACGCATACAGCTTTGCGATGCTTAGACAGTAATAACATAATTCATGTTTACATTTCTTTAATTTTCGACGCATTGTCGTTATTCGTGACGCATCAATGACCAATTGATTATATGGCAATGCAATGAAAAAAGCGTGTGGAAAACAGTGTTAATGACAGATTTGAGAAGTACATTTCTTCAATGTTGGCCGCATGGCATTCCTGTGCAGGTGACAATGGTAATTTTTCAAAACGACAAGGATATTTAAACACATGATTATTTGTTTGCTGTGCTCTATGGCCTCTGCTACAGACCTCATCGAAATGACACTTAGATATCTTAGGGTGTACATATCAAGTCTTCCCAAATGGTCTAGCGGATAGGAATCTGCCTTGTAACGCAGGGCGGCCCGGGTTCGGTTCCCGTCATGGCAAATGTTTTTTGTAGAAAAATAAAATGAGTCCCAACGTGTGCAACAGAACAGTTCGAAATCTCGTTACATTTGCATCGTCATGAACATGACTTATATCAGGCTAGCTCATTTTTTCTTTGTTCATTTTAAGTGTAGAAACAATATTTCGTTTGTGAACATTTTTTTCTGCCGTTTTGACAACAGGCTCATGACTAAAGAACACACGGCTGTCTGCTGATTGACGCTTGACTGTAGATTTTCGCTTTGTGTCAAAAGAAGTCCCTAACGCACACTTTTTCAAAGTAGGTGAATTCATCAGATCTGTTTGAAACATTGCATTTTATCCATGCACGACGACTACTTAGATACTCGCAGCACAGTTGCCTCATATAAATTGCCCATGAGCGCGGAGCTTGTCTTTGTCACTGTAGCAACTTTGCTCCATCAGCGGGAGAAGGCGCTTCGACGCCCCTGTAAGCACATGTTTCTCTAATTCCTTTGTTTCAGGCAAGCCACTGTGACGTCAGACGCCTTTACGCATACAGCTTTGCGATGCTTAGACAGTAATAACATAATTCATGTTTACATTTCTTTAATTTTCGACGCATTGTCGTTATTCGTGACGCATCAATGACCAATTGATTATATGGCAATGCAATGAAAAAAGCGTGTGGAAAACAGTGTTAATGACAGATTTGAGAAGCACATTTCTTCAATGTTGGCCGCATGGCATTCCTGTGCAGGTGAATATAGTAATTTTTCAAAACGACAAGGATATTTAAACACATGATTATTTGTTTGCTGTGCTCTATGGCCTCTGCTACAGACCTCATCGAAATGACACTTAGATATCTTAGGGTGAACATATCAAGTTTTCCCAAATGGTCTAGCGGATAGGCATCTACCTTGTAACGCAGGGTGGCCCGGGTTCGATTCCCGTCATGGCAAATGTTTTTTGTAGAAAAATAAAATGAGTCCCAACGTGTGCAACAGAACAGTTCGAAATCTCGTTACATTTGCATCGTCATGAACATGACTTATATCAGGCTAGCTCATTTTTTCTTTGTTCATTTTAAGTGTAGAAACAATATTTCGTTTGTGACCATTTTTTTCTGCCGTTTTGACAACAGGCTCATGACTAAAGAACACACGGCTGTCTGCTGATTGACGCTTGACTGTAGATTTTCGCTTTGTGTCAAAAGAACTCCCTAACGCACACTTTTTCAAAGTAGGTGAATTCATCACATCTGTTTGAAACATTGCATTTTATCCATGCACGACGACTGCTTAGATACTCGCAGCACAGTTGCCCCATATACATTGCCCATGAGCGCGGAGCTTGTCTTTGTCACTGTAGCAACTTTGCTCCATCAGCGGGAGAAGGCGGTTCGACGCCCCTGTAAGCACATGTTTCTCTAATTCCTTTGTTTCAGGCAAGCCACTGTGACGTCAGACGCCTTTACGCATACAGCTTTGCGATGCTTAGACAGTAATAACATAATTCATGTTTACATTTCTTTAATTTTCGACGCATTGTCGTTATTCGTGACGCATCAATGACCAATTGATTATATGGCAATGCAATGAAAAAAGCGTGTGGAAAACAGTGTTAATGACAGATTTGAGAAGTACATTTCTTCAATGTTGGCCGCATGGCATTCCTGTGCAGGTGACAATGGTAATTTTTCAAAACGACAAGGATATTTAAACACATGATTATTTGTTTGCTGTGCTCTATGGCCTCTGCTACAGACCTCATCGAAATGACACTTAGATATCTTAGGGTGTACATATCAAGTCTTCCCAAATGGTCTAGCGGATAGGAATCTGCCTTGTAACGCAGGGCGGCCCGGGTTCGGTTCCCGTCATGGCAAATGTTTTTTGTAGAAAAATAAAATGAGTCCCAACGTGTGCAACAGAACAGTTCGAAATCTCGTTACATTTGCATCGTCATGAACATGACTTATATCAGGCTAGCTCATTTTTTCTTTGTTCATTTTAAGTGTAGAAACAATATTTCGTTTGTGAACATTTTTTTCTGCCGTTTTGACAACAGGCTCATGACTAAAGAACACACGGCTGTCTGCTGATTGACGCTTGACTGTAGATTTTCGCTTTGTGTCAAAAGAAGTCCCTAACGCACACTTTTTCAAAGTAGGTGAATTCATCAGATCTGTTTGAAACATTGCATTTTATCCATGCACGACGACTACTTAGATACTCGCAGCACAGTTGCCTCATATAAATTGCCCATGAGCGCGGAGCTTCTCTTTGTCACTGTAGCAACTTTGCTCCATCAGCGGGAGAAGGCGCTTCGACGCCCCTGTAAGCACATGTTTCTCTGATTCCTTTGTTTCAGGCAAGCCACTGTGACGTCAGACGCCTTTACGCATACAGCTTTGCGATGCTTAGACAGTAATAACATAATTCATGTTTACATTTCTTTAATTTTCGACGCATTGTCGTTATTCGTGACGCATCAATGACCAATTGATTATATGGCAATGCAATGAAAAAAGCGTGTGGAAAACAGTGTTAATGACAGATTTGAGAAGTACATTTCTTCAATGTTGGCCGCATGGCATTCCTGTGCAGGTGACAATGGTAATTTTTCAAAACGACAAGGATATTTAAACACATGATTATTTGTTTGCTGTGCTCTATGGCCTCTGCTACAGACCTCATCGAAATGACACTTAGATATCTTAGGGTGTACATATCAAGTCTTCCCAAATGGTCTAGCGGATAGGAATCTGCCTTGTAACGCAGGGCGGCCCGGGTTCGGTTCCCGTCATGGCAAATGTTTTTTGTAGAAAAATAAAATGAGTCCCAACGTGTGCAACAGAACAGTTCGAAATCTCGTTACATTTGCATCGTCATGAACATGACTTATATCAGGCTAGCTCATTTTTTCTTTGTTCATTTTAAGTGTAGAAACAATATTTCGTTTGTGAACATTTTTTTCTGCCGTTTTGACAACAGGCTCATGACTAAAGAACACACGGCTGTCTGCTGATTGACGCTTGACTGTAGATTTTCGCTTTGTGTCAAAAGAACTCCCTAACGCACACTTTTTCAAAGTAGGTGAATTCATCAGATCTGTTTGAAACATTGCATTTTATCCATGCACGACGACTACTTAGATACTCGCAGCACAGTTGCCTCATATAAATTGCCCATGAGCGCGGAGCTTGTCTTTGTCACTGTAGCAACTTTGCTCCATCAGCGGGAGAAGGCGCTTCGACGCCCCTGTAAGCACATGTTTCTCTAATTCCTTTGTTTCAGGCAAGCCACTGTGACGTCAGACGCCTTTACGCATACAGCTTTGCGATGCTTAGACAGTAATAACATAATTCATGTTTACATTTCTTTAATTTTCGACGCATTGTCGTTATTCGTGACGCATCAATGACCAATTGATTATATGGCAATGCAATGAAAAAAGCGTGTGGAAAACAGTGTTAATGACAGATTTGAGAAGCACATTTCTTCAATGTTGGCCGCATGGCATTCCTGTGCAGGTGAATATAGTAATTTTTCAAAACGACAAGGATATTTAAACACATGATTATTTGTTTGCTGTGCTCTATGGCCTCTGCTACAGACCTCATCGAAATGACACTTAGATATCTTAGGGTGAACATATCAAGTTTTCCCAAATGGTCTAGCGGATAGGCATCTACCTTGTAACGCAGGGTGGCCCGGGTTCGATTCCCGTCATGGCAAATGTTTTTTGTAGAAAAATAAAATGAGTCCCAACGTGTGCAACAGAACAGTTCGAAATCTCGTTACATTTGCATCGTCATGAACATGACTTATATCAGGCTAGCTCATTTTTTCTTTGTTCATTTTAAGTGTAGAAACAATATTTCGTTTGTGACCATTTTTTTCTGCCGTTTTGACAACAGGCTCATGACTAAAGAACACACGGCTGTCTGCTGATTGACGCTTGACTGTAGATTTTCGCTTTGTGTCAAAAGAACTCCCTAACGCACACTTTTTCAAAGTAGGTGAATTCATCACATCTGTTTGAAACATTGCATTTTATCCATGCACGACGACTGCTTAGATACTCGCAGCACAGTTGCCCCATATACATTGCCCATGAGCGCGGAGCTTGTCTTTGTCACTGTAGCAACTTTGCTCCATCAGCGGGAGAAGGCGGTTCGACGCCCCTGTAAGCACATGTTTCTCTAATTCCTTTGTTTCAGGCAAGCCACTGTGACGTCAGACGCCTTTACGCATACAGCTTTGCGATGCTTAGACAGTAATAACATAATTCATGTTTACATTTCTTTAATTTTCGACGCATTGTCGTTATTCGTGACGCATCAATGACCAATTGATTATATGGCAATGCAATGAAAAAAGCGTGTGGAAAACAGTGTTAATGACAGATTTGAGAAGTACATTTCTTCAATGTTGGCCGCATGGCATTCCTGTGCAGGTGACAATGGTAATTTTTCAAAACGACAAGGATATTTAAACACATGATTATTTGTTTGCTGTGCTCTATGGCCTCTGCTACAGACCTCATCGAAATGACACTTAGATATCTTAGGGTGTACATATCAAGTCTTCCCAAATGGTCTAGCGGATAGGAATCTGCCTTGTAACGCAGGGCGGCCCGGGTTCGGTTCCCGTCATGGCAAATGTTTTTTGTAGAAAAATAAAATGAGTCCCAACGTGTGCAACAGAACAGTTCGAAATCTCGTTACATTTGCATCGTCATGAACATGACTTATATCAGGCTAGCTCATTTTTTCTTTGTTCATTTTAAGTGTAGAAACAATATTTCGTTTGTGAACATTTTTTTCTGCCGTTTTGACAACAGGCTCATGACTAAAGAACACACGGCTGTCTGCTGATTGACGCTTGACTGTAGATTTTCGCTTTGTGTCAAAAGAAGTCCCTAACGCACACTTTTTCAAAGTAGGTGAATTCATCAGATCTGTTTGAAACATTGCATTTTATCCATGCACGACGACTACTTAGATACTCGCAGCACAGTTGCCTCATATAAATTGCCCATGAGCGCGGAGCTTGTCTTTGTCACTGTAGCAACTTTGCTCCATCAGCGGGAGAAGGCGCTTCGACGCCCCTGTAAGCACATGTTTCTCTGATTCCTTTGTTTCAGGCAAGCCACTGTGACGTCAGACGCCTTTACGCATACAGCTTTGCGATGCTTAGACAGTAATAACATAATTCATGTTTACATTTCTTTAATTTTCGACGCATTGTCGTTATTCGTGACGCATCAATGACCATATGATTATATGGCAATGCAATGAAAAAAGCGTGTGGAAAACAGTGTTAATGACAGATTTGAGAAGCACATTTCTTCAATGTTGGCCGCATGGCATTCCTGTGCAGGTGACAATGGTAATTTTTCAAAACGACAAGGATAATTAAACACATGATTATTTGTTTGCTGTGCTCTATGGCCTCTGCTACAGACCTCATCGAAATGACACTTAGATATCTTAGGGTGTACATATCAAGTCTTCCCAAATGGTCTAGCGGATAGGAATCTGCCTTGTCACGCAGGGCGGCCCGGGTTCGATTCCCGTCATGGCAAAGGATTTTTGTAGAAAAATAAAATGAGTCCCAACGTGTGCAACAGAACAGTTCGAAATCTCGTTACATTTGCATCGTCATGAACATGACTTATATCAGGCTAGCTAATTTTTTCTTTGTTCATTTTAAGTGTAGAAACAATATTTCGTTTGTGAACATTTTTTTCTGCCGTTTTGACAACAGGCTCATTACTAAAGAACACACGGCTGTCTGCTGATTGACGCTTGACTGTAGATTTTCGCTTTGTGTCAAAAGAACTCCCTAACGCACACTTTTTCAAAGTAGGTGAATTCATCAGATCTGTTTGAAACATTGCATTTTATCCATGCACGACGACTGCTTAGATACTCGCAGCACAGTTGCCCCATATACATTGCCCATGAGCGCGGAGCTTGTCTTTGTCACTGTAGCAACTTTGCTCCATCAGCGGGAGAAGGAGGTTCGACGCCCCTGTAAGCACTTGTTTCTCTAATTCCTTTGTTTCAGGCAAGCCACTGTGACGTCAGACGCCTTTACGCATACAGCTTTGCGATGCTTAGACAGTAATAACATAATTCATGTTTACATTTCTTTAATTTTCGACGCATTGTCGTTATTCGTGACGCATCAATGACCAATTGATTATATGGCAATGCAATGAAAAAAGCGTGTGGAAAACAGTGTTAATGACAGATTTGAGAAGCACATTTCTTCAATGTTGGCCGCATGGCATTCCTGTGCAGGTGACAATGGTAATTTTTCAAAACGACAAGGATATTTAAACACATGATTATTTGTTTGCTGTGCTCTATGGCCTCTGCTACAGACCTCATCGAAATGACACTTAGATATCTTAGGGTGAACATATCAAGTTTTCCCAAATGGTCTAGCGGATAGGCATCTACCTTGTAACGCAGGGTGGCCCGGGTTCGATTCCCGTCATGGCAAATGTTTTTTGTAGAAAAATAAAATGAGTCCCAACGTGTGCAACAGAACAGTTCGAAATCTCGTTACATTTGCATCGTCATGAACATGACTTATATCAGGCTAGCTCATTTTTTCTTTGTTCATTTTAAGTGTAGAAACAATATTTCGTTTGTGACCATTTTTTTCTGCCGTTTTGACAACAGGCTCATGACTAAAGAACACACGGCTGTCTGCTGATTGACGCTTGACTGTAGATTTTCGCTTTGTGTCAAAAGAACTCCCTAACGCACACTTTTTCAAAGTAGGTGAATTCATCAGATCTGTTTGAAACATTGCATTTTATCCATGCACGACGACTGCTTAGATACTCGCAGCACAGTTGCCCCATATAAATTGCCCATGAGCGCGGAGCTTGTCTTTGTCACTGTAGCAACTTTGCTCCATCAGCGGGAGAAGTCGGTTCGACGCCCCTGTAAGCACATGTTTCTCTAATTCCTTTGTTTCAGGCAAGCCACTGTGACGTCAGACGCCTTTACGCATACAGCTTTGCGATGCTTAGACAGTAATAACATAATTCATGTTTACATTTCTTTAATTTTCGACGCATTGTCGTTATTCGTGACGCATAAATGACCAATTGATTATATGGCAATGCAATGAAAAAAGCGTGTGGAAAACAGTGTTAATGACAGATTTGAGAAGCACATTTCTTCAATGTTGGCCGCATGGCATTCCTGTGCAGGTGACAATGGTAATTTTTCAAAACGACAAGGATATTTAAACACATGATTATTTGTTTGCTGTGCTCTATGGCCTCTGCTACAGACCTCATCGAAATGACACTTAGATATCTTAGGGTGTACATATCAAGTCTTCCCAAATGGTCTAGGGGATAGGAATCTGCCTTGTTACGCAGGGAGGCCCGGGTTCGATTCCCGTCATGGCAAATGATTTTTGTAGAAAAATAAAATGAGTCCCAACGTGTGCAACAGAACAGTTCGAAATCTCGTTACATTTGCATCGTCATGAACATGACTTATATCAGGCTAGCTCATTTTTTCTTTGTTCATTTTAAGTGTAGAAACAATATTTCGTTTGTGACCATTTTTTTCTGCCGTTTTGACAACAGGCTCATGACTAAAGAACACACGGCTGTCTGCTGATTGACGCTTGACTGTAGATTTTCGCTTTGTGTCAAAAGAACTCCCTAACGCACACTTTTTCAAAGTAGGTGAATTCATCAGATCTGTTTGAAACATTGCATTTTATCCATGCACGACGTCTGCTTAGATACTCGCAGCACAGTTGCCCCATATAAATTGCCCATGAGCGCGGAGCTTGTCTTTGTCACTGTAGCAACTTTGCTCCATCAGCGGGAGAAGTCGGTTCGACGCCCCTGTAAGCACATGTTTCTCTAATTCCTTTGTTTCAGGCAAGCCACTGTGACGTCAGACGCCTTTACGCATACAGCTTTGCGATGCTTAGACAGTAATAACATAATTCATGTTTACATTTCTTTAATTTTCGACGCATTGTCGTTATTCGTGACGCATCAATGACCAATTGATTATATGGCAATGCAATGAAAAAAGCGTGTGGAAAACAGTGTTAATGACAGATTTGAGAAGTACATTTCTTCAATGTTGGCCGCATGGCATTCCTGTGCAGGTGACAATGGTAATTTTTCAAAACGACAAAGATTTTTAAACACATGATTATTTGTTTGCTGTGCTCTATGGCCTCTGCTACAGACCTCATCGAAATGACACTTAGATATCTTAGGGTGTACATATCAAGTCTTCCCAAATGGTCTAGCGGATAGGAATCTGCCTTGTAACGCAGAGCGGCCCGGGTTCGGTTCCCGTCATGGCAAATGTTTTTTGTAGAAAAATTAAAATGAGTCCCAACGTGTGCAACAGAACAGTTCGAAATCTCGTTACATTTGCATCGTCATGAACATGACTTATATCAGGCTAGCTCATTTTTTCTTTGTTCATTTTAAGTGTAGAAACAATATTTCGTTTGTGAACATTTTTTTCTGCCGTTTTGACAACAGGCTCATGACTAAAGAACACACGGCTGTCTGCTGATTGACGCTTGACTGTAGATTTTCGCTTTGTGTCAAAAGAAGTCCCTAACGCACACTTTTTCAAAGTAGGTGAATTCATCAGATCTGTTTGAAACATTGCATTTTATCCATGCACGACGACTACTTAGATACTCGCAGCACAGTTGCCTCATATAAATTGCCCATGAGCGCGGAGCTTCTCTTTGTCACTGTAGCAACTTTGCTCCATCAGCGGGAGAAGGCGCTTCGACGCCCCTGTAAGCACATGTTTCTCTGATTCCTTTGTTTCAGGCAAGCCACTGTGACGTCAGACGCCTTTACGCATACAGCTTTGCGATGCTTAGACAGTAATAACATAATTCATGTTTACATTTCTTTAATTTTCGACGCATTGTCGTTATTCGTGATTCATCAATGACCAATTGATTATATGGCAATGCAATGAAAAAAGCGTGTGGAAAACAGTGTTAATGACAGATTTGAGAAGCACATTTCTTCAATGTTGGCCGCATGGCATTCCTGTGCAGGTGACAATGGTAATTTTTCAAAGCGACAAGGATATTTAAACACATGATTATTTGTTTGCTGTGCTCTATGGCCTCTGCTACAGACCTCATCGAAATGACACTTAGATATCTTAGGGTGTACATATCAAGTCTTCCCAAAAGGTCTAGCGGATAGGAATCTGCCTTGTCACGCAGGGCGGCCCGGGTTCGATTCCCGTCATGGCAAATGATTTTTGTAGAAAAATAAAATGAGTCCCAACGTGTGCAACAGAACAGTTCGAAATCTCGTTACATTTGCATCGTCATGAACATGACTTATATCAGTCTAGCTAATTTTTTCTTTGTTCATTTTAAGTGTAGAAACAATATTTCGTTTGTGAACATTTTTTTCTGCCGTTTTGACAACAGGCTCATTACTAAAGAACACACGGCTGTCTGCTGATTGACGCTTGACTGTAGATTTTCGCTTTGTGTCAAAAGAACTCCCTAACGCACACTTTTTCAAAGTAGGTGAATTCATCAGATCTGTTTGAAACATTGCATTTTATCCATGCACGACGACTGCTTAGATACTCGCAGCACAGTTGCCCCATATACATTGCCCATGAGCGCGGAGCTTGTCTTTGTCACTGTAGCAACTTTGCTCCATCAGCGGGAGAAGGCGGTTCGACGCCCCTGTAAGCACATGTTTCTCTAATTCCTTTGTTTCAGGCAAGCCACTGTGACGTCAGACGCCTTTACGCATACAGCTTTGCGATGCTTAGACAGTAATAACATAATTCATGTTTACATTTCTTTAATTTTCGACGCATTGTCGTTATTCGTGACGCATCAATGACCAATTGATTATATGGCAATGCAATGAAAAAAGCGTGTGGAAAACAGTGTTAATGACAGATTTGAGAAGCACATTTCTTCAATGTTGGCCGCATGGCATTCCTGTGCAGGTGACAATGGTAATTTTTCAAAACGACAAGGATATTTAAACACATGATTATTTGTTTGCTGTGCTCTATGGCCTCTGCTACAGACCTCATCGAAATGACACTTAGATATCTTAGGGTGTACATATCAAGTTTTACCAAATGGTCTAGCGGATAGGCATCTACCTTGTAACGCAGGGTGGCCCGGGTTCGATTCCCGTCATGGCAAATGTTTTTTGTAGAAAAATAAAATGAGTCCCAACGTGTGCAACAGAACAGTTCGAAATCTCGTTACATTTGCATCGTCATGAACATGACTTATATCAGGCTAGCTCATTTTTTCTTTGTTCATTTTAAGTGTAGAAACAATATTTCGTTTGTGACCATTTTTTTCTGCCGTTTTGACAACAGGCTCATGACTAGAGAACACACGGCCGTCTGCTGATTAACGCTTGACTGTAGATTTTCGCTTTGTGTCAAAGGAACTTCCTAACGCACACTTTTTCAAAGTAGGTGAATTCATCAGATCTGTTTGAAACATTGCATTTTATCCATGCACGACGACTGCTTAGATACTCGCAGCACAGTTGCCCCATATACATTGCCCATGAGCGCGGAGCTTGTCTTTGTCACTGTAGCAACTTTGCTCCATCAGCGGGAGAAGGCGGTTCGACGCCCCTGTAAGCACATGTTTCTCTAATTCCTTTGTTTCAGGCAAGCCACTGTGACGTCAGACGCCTTTACGCATACAGCTTTGCGATGCTCAGACAGTAATAACATAATTCATGTTTACATTTCTTTAATTTTCGACGCATTGTCGTTATTCGTGACGCATCAATGACCAATTGATTATATGGCAATGCAATGAAAAAAGCGTGTGGAAAACAGTGTTAATGACAGATTTGAGAAGCACATTTCTTCAATGTTGGCCGCATGGCATTCCTGTGCAGGTGACAATGGTAATTTTTCAAAACGACAAGGATATTTAAACACATGATTATTTGTTTGCTGTGCTCTATGGCCTCTGCTACAGACCTCATCGAAATGACACTTAGATATCTTAGGGTGTACATATCAAGTTTTCCCAAATGGTCTAGCGGATAGGCATCTACCTTGTAACGCAGGGTGGCCCGGGTTCGATTCCCGTCATGGTAAATGTTTTTTGTAGAAAAATAAAATGAGTCCCAACGTGTGCAACAGAACAGTTCGAAATCTCGTTACATTTGCATCGTCATGAACATGACTTATATCAGGCTAGCTCATTTTTTCTTTGTTCATTTTAAGTGTAGAAACAATATTTCGTTTGTGAACATTTTTTTCTGCCGTTTTGACAACAGGCTCATGACTAAAGAACACACGGCTGTCTGCTGATTGACGCTTGACTGTAGATTTTCGCTTTGTGTCAAAAGAACTTCCTAACGCACACTTTTTCAAAGTAGGTGAATTCATCAGATCTGTTTGAAACATTGCATTTTATCCATGCACAACGACTGCTTAGATACTCGCAGCACAGTTGCCCCATATACATTGCCCATGAGCGCGGAGCTTGTCTTTGTCACTGTAGCAACTTTGCTCCATCAGCGGGAGAAGGCGGTTCGACGCCCCTGTAAGCACATGTTTCTCTAATTCCTTTGTTTCAGGCAAGCCACTGTGACGTCAGACGCCTTTACGCATACAGCTTTGCGATGCTTAGACAGTAATAACATAATTCATGTTTACATTTCTTTAATTTTCGACGCATTGTCGTTATTCGTGACGCATCAATGACCAATTGATTTTATGGCAATGCAATGAAAAAAGCGTGTGGAAAACAGTGTTAATGACAGATTTGAGAAGCACATTTCATCAATGTTGGCCGCATGGCATTCCTGTGCAGGTGACAATGGTAATTTTTCAAAACGACAAGGATATTTAAACACATGATTATTTGTTTGCTGTGCTCTATGGCCTCTGCTACAGACCTCATCGAAATGACACTTAGATATCTTAGGGTGTACATATCAAGTTTTCCCAAATGGTCTAGCGGATAGGCATCTACCTTGTAACGCAGGGTGGCCTGGGTTCGATTCCCGTCATGGTAAATGTTTTTTGTAGAAAAATAAAATGAGTCCCAACGTGTGCAACAGAACAGTTCGAAATCTCGTTACATTTGCATCGTCATGAACATGACTTATATCAGGCTAGCTCATTTTTTCTTTGTTCATTTTAAGTGTAGAAACAATATTTCGTTTGTGACCATTTTTTTCTGCCGTTTTGACAACAGGCTCATGACTAAAGAACACACGGCTGTCTGCTGATTGACGCTTGACTGTAGATTTTCGCTTTGTGTCAAAAGAACTTCCTAACGCACACTTTTTCAAAGTAGGTGAATTCATCAGATCTGTTTGAAACATTGCATTTTATCCATGCACGACGACTGCTTAGATACTCGCAGCACAGTTGCCCCATATACATTGCCCATGAGCGCGGAGCTTGTCTTTGTCACTGTAGCAACTTTGCTCCATCAGCGGGAGAAGGCGCTTCGACGCCCCTGTAAGCACATGTTTCTCTGATTCCTTTGTTTCAGGCAAGCCACTGTGACGTCAGACGCCTTTACGCATACAGCTTTGCGATGCTTAGACAGTAATAACATAATTCATGTTTACATTTCTTTAATTTTCGACGCATTGTCGTTATTCGTGACGCATCAATGACCAATTGATTATATGGCAATGCAATGAAAAAAGCGTGTGGAAAACAGTGTTAATGACAGATTTGAGAAGCACATTTCATCAATGTTGGCCGCATGGCATTCCTGTGCAGGTGACAATGGTAATTTTTCAAAACGACAAGGATATTTAAACACATGATTATTTGTTTGCTGTGCTCTATGGCCTCTGCTACAGACCTCATCGAAATGACACTTAGATATCTTAGGGTGTACATATCAAGTTTTACCAAATGGTCTAGCGGATAGGCATCTACCTTGTAACGCAGGGTTGCCCGGGTTCGATTCCCGTCATGGCAAATGTTTTTTGTAGAAAAATAAAATGAGTCCCAACGTGTGCAACAGAACAGTTCGAAATCTCGTTACATTTGCATCGTCATGAACATGACTTATATCAGGCTAGCTCATTTTTTCTTTGTTCATTTTAAGTGTAGAAACAATATTTCGTTTGTGACCATTTTTTTCTGCCGTTTTGACAACAGGCTCATGACTAAAGATCACACGGCTGTCTGCTGATTGACGCTTGACTGTAGATTTTCGCTTTGTGTCAAAAGAACTTCCTAACGCACACTTTTTCAAAGTAGGTGAATTCATCAGATCTGTTTGAAACATTGCATTTTATCCATGCACGACGACTACTTAGATACTCGCAGCACAGTTGCCTCATATAAATTGCCCATGAGCGCGGAGCTTGTCTTTGTCACTGTAGCAACTTTGCTCCATCAGCGGGAGAAGGCGGTTCGACGCCCCTGTAAGCACATGTTTCTCTAATTCCTTTGTTTCAGGCAAGCCACTGTGACGTCAGACGCCTTTACGCATACAGCTTTGCGATGCTTAGACAGTAATAACATAATTCATGTTTACATTTCTTTAATTTTCGACGCATTGTCGTTATTCGTGACGCATCAATGACCAATTGATTTTATGGCAATGCAATGAAAAAACGTGTGGAAAACAGTGTTAATGACAGATTTGAGAAGCACATTTCATCAATGTTGGCCGCATGGCATTCCTGTGCAGGTGACAATGGTAATTTTTCAAAACGACAAGGATATTTAAACACATGATTATTTGTTTGCTGTGCTCTATGGCCTCTGCTACAGACCTCATCGAAATGACACTTAGATATCTTAGGGTGTACATATCAGGTTTTCCCAAATGGTCTAGCGGATAGGCATCTACCTTGTAACGCAGGGTGGCCCGGGTTCGATTCCCGTCATGGCAAATGTTTTTTGTAGAAAAATAAAATGAGTCCCAACGTGTGCAACAGAACAGTTCGAAATCTCGTTACATTTGCATCGTCATGAACATGACTTATATCAGGCTAGCTCATTTTTTCTTTGTTCATTTTAAGTGTAGAAACAATATTTCGTTTGTGACCATTTTTTTCTGCCGTTTTGACAACAGGCTCATGACTAAAGAACACACGGCTGTCTGCTGATTGACGCTTGACTGTAGATTTTCGCTTTGTGTCAAAAGAACTTCCTAACGCACACTTTTTCAAAGTAGGTGAATTCATCAGATCTGTTTGAAACATTGCATTTTATCCATGCACGACGACTGCTTAGATACTCGCAGCACAGTTGCCCCATATACATTGCCCATGAGCGCGGAGCTTGTCTTTGTCACTGTAGCAACTTTGCTCCATCAGCGGGAGAAGGCTCTTCGACGCCCCTGTAAGCACATGTTTCTCTGATTCCTTTGTTTCAGGCAAGCCACTGTGACGTCAGACGCCTTTACGCATACAGCTTTGCGATGCTTAGACAGTAATAACATAATTCATGTTTACATTTCTTTAATTTTCGACGCATTGTCGTTATTCGTGACGCATCAATGACCAATTGATTTTATGGCAATGCAATGAAAAAAGCGTGTGGAAAACAGTGTTAATGACAGATTTGAGAAGCACATTTCATCAATGTTGGCCGCATGGCATTCCTGTGCAGGTGACAATGGTAATTTTTCAAAACGACAAGGATATTTAAACACATGATTATTTGTTTGCTGTGCTCTGTGGCCTCTGCTACAGACCTCATCGAAATGACACTTAGATATCTTAGGGTGTACATATCAAGTTTTCCCAAATGGTCTAGCGGATAGGCATCTACCTTGTAACGCAGGGCGGCCCGGGTTCGATTCCCGTCATGGCAAATATTTTTTGTAGAAAAATAAAATGAGTCCCAACGTGTGCAACAGAACAGTTCGAAATCTCGTTACATTTGCATCGTCATGAACATGACTTATATCAGGCTTGCTCATTTTTTCTTTGTTCATTTTAAGTGTAGAAACAATATTTCGTTTGTGAACATTTTTTTCTGCCGTTTTGACAACAGGCTCATGACTAAAGAACACACGGCTGTCTGCTGATTGACGCTTGACTGTAGATTTTCGCTTTGTGTCAAAAGAACTCCCTAACGCACACTTTTTCAAAGTAGGTGAATTCATCAGATCTGTTTGAAACATTGCATTTTATCCATGCACGACGACTGCTTAGATACTCGCAGCACAGTTGCCCCATATAAATTGCCCATGAGCGCGGAGCTTGTCTTTGTCACTGTAGCAACTTTGCTCCATCAGCGTGAGAAGGCGGTTCGACGCCCCTGTAAGCACATGTTTCTCTAATTCCTTTGTTTCAGGCAAGCCACTGTGACGTCAGACGCCTTTACGCATACAGCTTTGCGATGCTTAGACAGTAATAACATAATTCATGTTTACATTTCTTTAATTTTCGACGCATTGTCGTTATTCGTGACGCATCAATGACCAATTGATTATATGGCAATGCAATGAAAAAAGCGTGTGGAAAACAGTGTTAATGACAGATTTGAGAAGCACATTTCTTCAATGTTGGCCGCATGGCATTCCTGTGCAGGTGACAATGGTAATTTTTCAAAACGACAAGGATATTTAAACACATGATTATTTGTTTGCTGTGCTCTATGGCCTCTGCTACAGACCTCATCGAAATGACACTTAGATATCTTAGGGTGTACATATCAAGTCTTCCCAAATGGTCTAGCGGATAGGAATCTGCCTTGTAACGCAGGGCGGCCCGGGTTCGATTCCCGTCATGGCAAAGGATTTTTGTAGAAAAATAAAATGAGTCCCAACGTGTGCAACAGAACAGTTCGAAATCTCGTTACATTTGCATCGTCATGAACATGACTTATATCAGGATAGCTAATTTTTTCTTTGTTCATTTTAAGTGTAGAAACAATATTTCGTTTGTGAACATTTTTTTCTGCGGTTTTGACAACAGGCTCATGACTAAAGAACACACGGCTGTCTGCTGATTGACGCTTGACTGTAGATTTTCGCTTTGTGTCAAAAGAACTTCCTAACGCACACTTTTTCAAAGTAGGTGAATTCATCAGATCTGTTTGAAACATTGCATTTTATCCATGCACGACGACTGCTTAGATACTCGCAGCACAGTTGCCCCATATAAATTGCCCATGAGCGCGGAGCTTGTCTTTGTCACTGTAGCAACTTTGCTCCATCAGCGGGAGAAGGCGGTTCGACACCCCTGTAAGCACATGTTTCTCTAATTCCTTTGTTTCAGGCAAGCCACTGTGACGTCAGACGCCTTTACGCATACAGCTTTGCGATGCTTAGACAGTAATAACATAATTCATGTTTACATTTCTTTAATTTTCGACGCATTGTCGTTATTCGTGACGCATCAATGACCAATTGATTTTATGGCAATGCAATGAAAAAAGCGTGTGGAAAACAGTGTTAATGACAGATTTGAGAAGCACATTTCATCAATGTTGGCCGCATGGCATTCCTGTGCAGGTGACAATGGTAATTTTTCAAAACGACAAGGATATTTAAACACATGATTATTTGTTTGCTGTGCTCTATGGCCTCTGCTACAGACCTCATCGAAATGACACTTAGATATCTTAGGGTGTACATATCAAGTTTTCCCAAATGGTCTAGCGGATAGGCATCTACCTTGTAACGCAGGGCGGCCCGGGTTCGATTCCCGTCATGGCAAATGTTTTTTGTAGAAAAATAAAATGAGTCCCAACGTGTGCAACAGAACAGTTCGAAATCTCGTTACATTTGCATCGTCATGAACATGACTTATATCAGGCTAGCTCATTTTTTCTTTGTTCATTTTAAGTGTAGAAACAATATTTCGTTTGTGAACATTTTTTTCTGCCGTTTTGACAACAGGCTCATGACTAAAGAACACACGGCTGTCTGCTGATTGACGCTTGACTGTAGATTTTCGCTTTGTGTCAAAAGAACTTCCTAACGCACACTTTTTCAAAGTAGGTGAATTCATCAGATCTGTTTGAAACATTGCATTTTATCCATGCACGACGACTACTTAGATACTCGCAGCACAGTTGCCTCATATAAATTGCCCATGAGCGCGGAGCTTGTCTTTGTCACTGTAGCAACTTTGCTCCATCAGCGGGAGAAGGCGGTTCGACGCCCCTGTAAGCACATGTTTCTCTAATTCCTTTGTTTCAGGCAAGCCACTGTGACGTCAGACGCCTTTACGCATACAGCTTTGCGATGCTTAGACAGTAATAACATAATTCATGTTTACATTTCTTTAATTTTCGACGCATTGTCGTTATTCGTGACGCATCAATGACCAATTGATTATATGGCAATGCAATGAAAAAAGCGTGTGGAAAACAGTGTTAATGACAGATTTGAGAAGCACATTTCTTCAATGTTGGCCGCATGGCATTCCTGTGCAGGTGACAATGGTAATTTTTCAAAACGACAAGGATATTTAAACACATGATTATTTGTTTGCTGTGCTCTATGGCCTCTGCTACAGACCTCATCGAAATGACACTTAGATATCTTAGGGTGTACATATCAAGTCTTCCCAAATGGTCTAGCGGATAGGAATCTGCCTTGTAACGCAGGGCGGCCCGGGTTCGATTCCCGTCATGGCAAAGGATTTTTGTAGAAAAATAAAATGAGTCCCAACGTGTGCAACAGAACAGTTCGAAATCTCGTTACATTTGCATCGTCATGAACATGACTTATATCAGGCTAGCTAATTTTTTCTTTGTTCATTTTAAGTGTAGAAACAATATTTCGTTTGTGAACATTTTTTTCTGCGGTTTTGACAACAGGCTCATGACTAAAGAACACACGGCTGTCTGCTGATTGACGCTTGACTGTAGATTTTCGCTTTGTGTCAAAAGAACTTCCTAACGCACACTTTTTCAAAGTAGGTGAATTCATCAGATCTGTTTGAAACATTGCATTTTATCCATGCACGACGACTGCTTAGATACTCGCAGCACAGTTGCCCCATATAAATTGCCCATGAGCGCGGAGCTTGTCTTTGTCACTGTAGCAACTTTGCTCCATCAGCGGGAGAAGGCGGTTCGACGCCCCTGTAAGCACATGTTTCTCTAATTCCTTTGTTTCAGGCAAGCCACTGTGACGTCAGACGCCTTTACGCATACAGCTTTGCGATGCTTAGACAGTAATAACATAATTCATGTTTACATTTCTTTAATTTTCGACGCATTGTCGTTATTCGTGACGCATCAATGACCAATTGATTATATGGCAATGCAATGAAAAAAGCGTGTGGAAAACAGTGTTAATGACAGATTTGAGAAGCACATTTCTTCAATGTTGGCCGCATGGCATTCCTGTGCAGGTGACAATGGTAATTTTTCAAAACGACAAGGATATTTAAACACATGATTATTTGTTTGCTGTGCTCTATGGCCTCTGCTACAGACCTCATCGAAATGACACTTAGATATCTTAGGGTGTACATATCAAGTCTTCCCAAATGGTCTAGCGGATAGGAATCTGCCTTGTAACGCAGGGCGGCCCGGGTTCGATTCCCGTCATGGCAAAGGATTTTTGTAGAAAAATAAAATGAGTCCCAACGTGTGCAACAGAACAGTTCGAAATCTCGTTACATTTGCATCGTCATGAACATGACTTATATCAGGCTAGCTCATTTTTTCTTAGTTCATTTTAAGTGTAGAAACAATATTTCGTTTGTGAACATTTTTTTCTGCGGTTTTGACAACAGGCTCATGACTAAAGAACACACGGCTGTCTGCTGATTGACGCTTGACTGTAGATTTTCGCTTTGTGTCAAAAGAACTTCCTAACGCACACTTTTTCAAAGTAGGTGAATTCATCAGATCTGTTTGAAACATTGCATTTTATCCATGCACGACGACTGCTTAGATACTCGCAGCACAGTTGCCCCATATAAATTGCCCATGAGCGCGGAGCTTGTCTTTGTCACTGTAGCAACTTTGCTCCATCAGCGGGAGAAGGCGGTTCGACACCCCTGTAAGCACATGTTTCTCTAATTCCTTTGTTTCAGGCAAGCCACTGTGACGTCAGACGCCTTTACGCATACAGCTTTGCGATGCTTAGACAGTAATAACATAATTCATGTTTACATTTCTTTAATTTTCGACGCATTGTCGTTATTCGTGACGCATCAATGACCAATTGATTTTATGGCAATGCAATAAAAAAAGCGTGTGGAAAACAGTGTTAATGACAGATTTGAGAAGCACATTTCATCAATGTTGGCCGCATGGCATTCCTGTGCAGGTGACAATGGTAATTTTTCAAAACGACAAGGATATTTAAACACATGATTATTTGTTTGCTGTGCTCTATGGCCTCTGCTACAGACCTCATCGAAATGACACTTAGATATCTTAGGGTGTACATATCAAGTTTTCCCAAATGGTCTAGCGGATAGGCATCTACCTTGTAACGCAGGGCGGCCCGGGTTCGATTCCCGTCATGGCAAATGTTTTTTGTAGAAAAATAAAATGAATCCCAACGTGTGCAACAGAACAGTTCGAAATCTCGTTACATTTGCATCGTCATGAACATGACTTATATCAGGCTAGCTCATTTTTTCTTTGTTCATTTTAAGTGTAGAAACAATATTTCGTTTGTGACCATTTTTTTCTGCCGTTTTGACAACAGGCTCATGACTAAAGAACACTCGGCTGTCTGCTGATTGACGCTTGACTGTAGATTTTCGCTTTGTGTCAAAAGAACTTCCTAACGCACACTTTTTCAAAGTAGGTGAATTCATCAGATCTGTTTGAAACATTGCATTTTATCCATGCACGACGACTACTTAGATACTCGCAGCACAGTTGCCTCATATAAATTGCCCATGAGCGCGGAGCTTGTCTTTGTCACTGTAGCAACTTTGCTCCATCAGCGGGAGAAGGCGGTTCGACGCCCCTGTAAGCACATGTTTCTCTAATTCCTTTGTTTCAGGCAAGCCACTGTGACGTCAGACGCCTTTACGCATACAGCTTTGCGATGCTTAGACAGTAATAACATAATTCATGTTTACATTTCTTTAATTTTCGACGCATTGTCGTTATTCGTGACGCATCAATGACCAATTGATTATATGGCAATGCAATGAAAAAAGCGTGTGGAAAACAGTGTTAATGACAGATTTGAGAAGCACATTTCTTCAATGTTGGCCGCATGGCATTCCTGTGCAGGTGACAATGGTAATTTTTCAAAACGACAAGGATATTTAAACACATGATTATTTGTTTGCTGTGCTCTATGGCCTCTGCTACAGACCTCATCGAAATGACACTTAGATATCTTAGGGTGTACATATCAAGTCTTCCCAAATGGTCTAGCGGATAGGAATCTGCCTTGTAACGCAGGGCGGCCCGGGTTCGATTCCCGTCATGGCAAAGGATTTTTGTAGAAAAATAAAATGAGTCCCAACGTGTGCAACAGAACAGTTCGAAATCTCGTTACATTTGCATCGTCATGAACATGACTTATATCAGGCTAGCTAATTTTTTCTTTGTTCATTTTAAGTGTAGAAACAATATTTCGTTTGTGAACATTTTTTTCTGCGGTTTTGACAACAGGCTCATGACTAAAGAACACACGGCTGTCTGCTGATTGACGCTTGACTGTAGATTTTCGCTTTGTGTCAAAAGAACTTCCTAACGCACACTTTTTCAAAGTAGGTGAATTCATCAGATCTGTTTGAAACATTGCATTTTATCCATGCACGACGACTGCTTAGATACTCGCAGCACAGTTGCCCCATATAAATTGCCCATGAGCGCGGAGCTTGTCTTTGTCACTGTAGCAACTTTGCTCCATCAGCGGGAGAAGGCGGTTCGACGCCCCTGTAAGCACATGTTTCTCTAATTCCTTTGTTTCAGGCAAGCCACTGTGACGTCAGACGCCTTTACGCATACAGCTTTGCGATGCTTAGACAGTAATAACATAATTCATGTTTACATTTCTTTAATTTTCGACGCATTGTCGTTATTCGTGACGCATCAATGACCAATTGATTTTATGGCAATGCAATGAAAAAAGCGTGTGGAAAACAGTGTTAATGACAGATTTGAGAAGCACATTTCATCAATGTTGGCCGCATGGCATTCCTGTGCAGGTGACAATGGTAATTTTTCAAAACGACAAGGATATTTAAACACATGATTATTTGTTTGCTGTGCTCTATGGCCTCTGCTACAGACCTCATCGAAATGACACTTAGATATCTTAGGGTGTACATATCAAGTTTTCCCAAATGGTCTAGCGGATAGGCATCTACCTTGTAACGCAGGGCGGCCCGGGTTCGATTCCCGTCATGGCAAATATTTTTTGTAGAAAAATAAAATGAGTCCCAACGTGTGCAACAGAACAGTTCGAAATCTCGTTACATTTGCATCGTCATGAACATGACTTATATCAGGCTAGCTCATTTTTTCTTTGTTCATTTTAAGTGTAGAAACAATATTTCGTTTGTGAACATTTTTTTCTGCCGTTTTGACAACAGGCTCATGACTAAAGAACACACGGCTGTCTGCTGATTGACGCTTGACTGTAGATTTTCGCTTTGTGTCAAAAGAACTCCCTAACGCACACTTTTTCAAAGTAGGTGAATTCATCAGATCTGTTTGAAACATTGCATTTTATCCATGCACGACGACTACTTAGATACTCGCAGCACAGTTGCCTCATATAAATTGCCCATGAGCGCGGAGCTTGTCTTTGTCACTGTAGCAACTTTGCTCCATCAGCGGGAGAAGGCGGTTCGACACCCCTGTAAGCACATGTTTCTCTAATTCCTTTGTTTCAGGCAAGCCACTGTGACGTCAGACGCCTTTACGCATACAGCTTTGCGATGCTTAGACAGTAATAACATAATTCATGTTTACATTTCTTTAATTTTCGACGCATTGTCGTTATTCGTGACGCATCAATGACCAATTGATTTTATGGCAATGCAATGAAAAAAGCGTGTGGAAAACAGTGTTAATGACAGATTTGAGAAGCACATTTCATCAATGTTGGCCGCATGGCATTCCTGTGCAGGTGACAATGGTAATTTTTCAAAACGACAAGGATATTTAAACACATGATTATTTGTTTGCTGTGCTCTATGGCCTCTGCTACAGACCTCATCGAAATGACACTTAGATATCTTAGGGTGTACATATCAAGTCTTCCCAAATGGTCTAGCGGATAGGAATCTGCCTTGTAACGCAGGGCGGCCCGGGTTCGATTCCCGTCATGGCAAAGGATTTTTGTAGAAAAATAAAATGAGTCCCAACGTGTGCAACAGAACAGTTCGAAATCTCGTTACATTTGCATCGTCATGAACATGACTTATATCAGGCTAGCTAATTTTTTCTTTGTTCATTTTAAGTGTAGAAACAATATTTCGTTTGTGAACATTTTTTTCTGCGGTTTTGACAACAGGCTCATGACTAAAGAACACACGGCTGTCTGCTGATTGACGCTTGACTGTAGATTTTCGCTTTGTGTCAAAAGAACTCCCTAACGCACACTTTTTCAAAGTAGGTGAATTCATCAGATCTGTTTGAAACATTGCATTTTATCCATGCACGACGACTACTTAGATACTCGCAGCACAGTTGCCTCATATAAATTGCCCATGAGCGCGGAGCTTGTCTTTGTCACTGTAGCAACTTTGCTCCATCAGCGGGAGAAGGCGGTTCGACACCCCTGTAAGCACATGTTTCTCTAATTCCTTTGTTTCAGGTAAGCCACTGTGACGTCAGACGCCTTTACGCATACAGCTTCGCGATGCTTAGACAGTAATAACATAATTCATGTTTACATTTCTTTAATTTTCGACGCATTGTCGTTATTCGTGACGCATCAATGACCAATTGATTTTATGGCAATGCAATGAAAAAAGCGTGTGGAAAACAGTGTTAATGACAGATTTGAGAAGCACATTTCATCAATGTTGGCCGCATGGCATTCCTGTGCAGGTGACAATGGTAATTTTTCAAAACGACAAGGATATTTAAACACATGATTATTTGTTTGCTGTGCTCTATGGCCTCTGCTACAGACCTCATCGAAATGACACTTAGATATCTTAGGGTGTACATATCAAGTTTTCCCAAATGGTCTAGCGGATAGGCATCTACCTTGTAACGCAGGGCGGCCCGGGTTCGATTCCCGTCATGGCAAATATTTTTTGTAGAAAAATAAAATGAGTCCCAACGTGTGCAACAGAACAGTTCGAAATCTCGTTACATTTGCATCGTCATGAACATGACTTATATCAGGCTAGCTCATTTTTTCTTTGTTCATTTTAAGTGTAGAAACAATACTTCATTTGTGACCATTTTTTTCTGCCGTTTTGACAACAGGCTCATGACTAAAGAACACACGGCTGTCTGCTGATTGACGCTTGACTGTAGATTTTCGCTTTGTGTCAAAAGAACTTCCTAACGCACACTTTTTCAAAGTAGGTGAATTCATCAGATCTGTTTGAAACATTGCATTTTATCCATGCACGACGACTACTTAGATACTCGCAGCACAGTTGCCTCATATAAATTGCCCATGAGCGCGGAGCTTGTCTTTGTCACTGTAGCAACTTTGCTCCATCAGCGGGAGAAGGCGGTTCGACGCCCCTGTAAGCACATGTTTCTCTAATTCCTTTGTTTCAGGCAAGCCACTGTGACGTCAGACGCCTTTACGCATACAGCTTTGCGATGCTTAGACAGTAATAACATAATTCATGTTTACATTTCTTTAATTTTCGACGCATTGTCGTTATTCGTGACGCATCAATGACCAATTGATTTTATGGCAATGCAATGAAAAAAGCGTGTGGAAAACAGTGTTAATGACAGATTTGAGAAGCACATTTCATCAATGTTGGCCGCATGGCATTCCTGTGCAGGTGACAATGGTAATTTTTCAAAACGACAAGGATATTTAAACACATGATTATTTGTTTGCTGTGCTCTATGGCCTCTGCTACAGACCTCATCGAAATGACACTTAGATATCTTAGGGTGTACATATCAAGTCTTCCCAAATGGTCTAGCGGATAGGAATCTGCCTTGTAACGCAGGGCGGCCCGGGTTCGATTCCCGTCATGGCAAATGTTTTTTGTAGAAAAATAAAATGAGTCCCAACGTGTGCAACAGAACAGTTCGAAATCTCGTTACATTTGCATCGTCATGAACATGACTTATATCAGGCTAGCTCATTTTTTCTTTGTTCATTTTAAGTGTAGAAACAATACTTCGTTTGTGACCATTTTTTTCTGCCGTTTTGACAACAGGCTCATGACTAAAGAACACACGGCTGTCTGCTGATTGACGCTTGACTGTAGATTTTCGCTTTGTGTCAAAAGAACTTCCTAACGCACACTTTTTCAAAGTAGGTGAATTCATCAGATCTGTTTGAAACATTGCATTTTATCCATGCACGACGACTACTTAGATACTCGCAGCACAGTTGCCTCATATAAATTGCCCATGAGCGCGGAGCTTGTCTTTGTCACTGTAGCAACTTTGCTCCATCAGCGGGAGAAGGCGGTTCGACGCCCCTGTAAGCACATGTTTCTCTAATTCCTTTGTTTCAGGCAAGCCACTGTGACGTCAGACGCCTTTACGCATACAGCTTTGCGATGCTTAGACAGTAATAACATAATTCATGTTTACATTTCTTTAATTTTCGACGCATTGTCGTTATTCGTGACGCATCAATGACCAATTGATTATATGGCAATGCAATGAAAAAAGCGTGTGGAAAACAGTGTTAATGACAGATTTGAGAAGCACATTTCTTCAATGTTGGCCGCATGGCATTCCGGTGCAGGTGACAATGGTAATTTTTCAAAACGACAAGGATATTTAAACACATGATTATTTGTTTGCTGTGCTCTATGGCCTCTGCTACAGACCTCATCGAAATGACACTTAGATATCTTAGGGTGTACATATCAAGTCTTCCCAAATGGTCTAGCGGATAGGAATCTGCCTTGTAACGCAGGGCGGCCCGGGTTCGATTCCCGTCATGGCAAATGTTTTTTGTAGAAAAATAAAATGAGTCCCAACGTGTGCAACAGAACAGTTCGAAATCTCGTTACATTTGCATCGTCATGAACATGACTTATATCAGGGTAGCTCATTTTTTCTTTGTTCATTTTAAGTGTAGAAACAATATTTCGTTTGTGAACATTTTTTTCTGCCGTTTTGACAACAGGCTCATGACTAAAGAACACACGGCTGTCTGCTGATTGACGCTTGACTGTAGATTTTCGCTTTGTGTCAAAAGAACTTCCTAACGCACACTTTTTCAAAGTAGGTGAATTCATCAGATCTGTTTGAAACATTGCATTTTATCCATGCACGACGACTGCTTAGATACTCGCAGCACAGTTGCCCCATATAAATTGCCCATGAGCGCGGAGCTTGTCTTTGTCACTGTAGCAACTTTGCTCCATCAGCGGGAGAAGGCGGTTCGACGCCCCTGTAAGCACATGTTTCTCTAATTCCTTTGTTTCAGGCAAGCCACTGTGACGTCAGACGCCTTTACGCATACAGCTTTGCGATGCTTAGACAGTAATAACATAATTCATGTTTACATTTCTTTAATTTTCGACGCATTGTCGTTATTCGTGACGCATCAATGACCAATTGATTATATGGCAATGCAATGAAAAAAGCGTTTGGAAAACAGTGTTAATGACAGATTTGAGAAGCACATATTCTTCAATGTTGGCCGCATGGCATTCCTGTGCAGGTGACAATGGTAATTTTTCAAAACGACAAGGATATTTAAACACATGATTATTTGTTTGCTGTGCTCTATGGCCTCTGCTACAGACCTCATCGAAATGAAACTTAGATATCTTAGGGTGTACATATCAAGTTTTCCCAAATGGTCTAGCGGATAGGCATCTACCTTGTAACGCAGGGCGGCCCGGGTTCGATTCCCGTCATGGCAAATATTTTTTGTAGAAAAATAAAATGAGTCCCAACGTGTGCAACAGAACAGTTCGAAATCTCGTTACATTTGCATCGTCATGAACATGACTTATATCAGGCTTGCTCATTTTTTCTTTGTTCATTTTAAGTGTAGAAACAATATTTCGTTTGTGAACATTTTTTTCTGCCGTTTTGACAACAGGCTCATGACTAAAGAACACACGGCTGTCTGCTGATTGACGCTTGACTGTAGATTTTCGCTTTGTGTCAAAAGAACTCCCTAACGCACACTTTTTCAAAGTAGGTGAATTCATCAGATCTGTTTGAAACATTGCATTTTATCCATGCACGACGACTGCTTAGATACTCGCAGCACAGTTGCCCCATATAAATTGCCCATGAGCGCGGAGCTTGTCTTTGTCACTGTAGCAACTTTGCTCCATCAGCGGGAGAAGGCGGTTCGACGCCCCTGTAAGCACATGTTTCTCTAATTCCTTTGTTTCAGGCAAGCCACTGTGACGTCAGACGCCTTTACGCATACAGCTTTGCGATGCTTAGACAGTAATAACATAATTCATGTTTACATTTCTTTAATTTTCGACGCATTGTCGTTATTCGTGACGCATCAATGACCAATTGATTATATGGCAATGCAATGAAAAAAGCGTGTGGAAAACAGTGTTAATGACAGATTTGAGAAGCACATTTCTTCAATGTTGGCCGCATGGCATTCCTGTGCAGGTGACAATGGTAATTTTTCAAAACGACAAGGATATTTAAACACATGATTATTTGTTTGCTGTGCTCTATGGCCTCTGCTACAGACCTCATCGAAATGACACTTAGATATCTTAGGGTGTACATATCAAGTCTTCCCAAATGGTCTAGCGTATAGGAATCTGCCTTGTCACGCAGGGCGGCCCGGGTTCGATTCCCGTCATGGCAAATGATTTTTGTAGAAAAATAAAATGAGTCCCAACTTGTGCAACAGAACAGTTCGAAATCTCGTTACATTTGCATCGTCATGAACATGACTTATATCAGGCTAGCTAATTTTTTCTTTGTTCATTTTAAGTGTAGAAACAATATTTCGTTTGTGAACATTTTTTTCTGCCGTTTTGACAACAGGCTCATTACTAAAGAACACACGGCTGTCTGCTGATTGACGCTTGACTGTAGATTTTCGCTTTGTGTCAAAAGAACTCCCTAACGCACACTTTTTCAAAGTAGGTGAATTCATCAGATCTGTTTGAAACATTGCATTTTATCCATGCACGACGACTACTTAGATACTCGCAGCACAGTTGCCTCATATAAATTGCCCATGAGCGCGGAGCTTGTCTTTGTCACTGTAGCAACTTTGCTCCATCAGCGGGAGAAGGCGGTTCGACGCCCCTGTAAGCACATGTTTCTCTAATTCCTTTGTTTCAGGCAAGCCACTGTGACGTCAGACGCCTTTACGCATACAGCTTTGCGATGCTTAGACAGTAATAACATAATTCATGTTTACATTTCTTTAATTTTCGACGCATTGTCGTTATTCGTGACGCATCAATGACCAATTGATTTTATGGCAATGCAATGAAAAAAGCGTGTGGAAAACAGTGTTAATGACAGATTTGAGAAGCACATTTCTTCAATGTTGGCCGCATGGCATTCCTGTGCAGGTGACAATGGTAATTTTTCAAAACGACAAGGATATTTAAACACATGATTATTTGTTTGCTGTGCTTTATGGCCTCTGCTACAGACCTCATCGAAATGACACTTAGATATCTTAGGGTGTACGTATCAAGTCTTCCCAAATGGTCTAGCGGATAGGAATCTGCCTTGTAACGCAGGGCGGCCCGGGTTCGATTCCCGTCATGGCAAAGGATTTTTGTAGAAAAATAAAATGAGTCCCAACGTGTGCAACAGAACAGTTCGAAATCTCGTTACATTTGCATCGTCATGAACATGACTTATATCAGGCTAGCTCATTTTTTCTTTGTTCATTTTAAGTGTAGAAACAATATTTCGTTTGTGAACATTTTTTTCTGCCGTTTTGACAACAGACTCATTACTAAAGAACACACGGCTGTCTGCTGATTGACGCTTGACTGTAGATTTTCGCTTTGTGTCAAAAGAACTCCCTAACGCACACTTTTTCAAAGTAGGTGAATTCATCAGATCTGTTTGAAACATTGCATTTTATCCATGCACGACGACTACTTAGATACTCGCAGCACAGTTGCCTCATATAAATTGCCCATGAGCGCGGAGCTTGTCTTTGTCACTGTAGCAACTTTGCTCCATCAGCGGGAGAAGGCGGTTCGACGCCCCTGTAAGCACATGTTTCTCTAATTCCTTTGTTTCAGGCAAGCCACTGTGGCGTCAGACGCCTTTACGCATACAGCTTTGCGATGCTTAGACAGTAATAACATAATTCATGTTTACATTTCTTTAATTTTCGACGCATTGTCGTTATTTGTGACGCATCAATGACCAATTGATTATATGGCAATGCAATGAAAAAAGCGTGTGGAAAACAGTGTTAATGACAGATTTGAGAAGCACATTTCTTCAATGTTGGCCGCATGGCATTCCTGTGCAGGTGACAATGGTAATTTTTCAAAACGACAAGGATATTTAAACACATGATTATTTGTTTGCTGTGCTCTATGGCTTCTGCTACAGACCTCATCGAAATGACACTTAGATATCTTAGGGTGTACATATCAAGTCTTCCCAAATGGTCTAGATGATAGGCATCTACCTTGTAACGCAGGGCGGCCCGGGTTCGATTCCCGTCATGGCAAATGTTTTTTGTAGAAAAATAAAATGAGTCCCAACGTGTGCAACAGAACAGTTCGAAATCTCGTTACATTTGCATCGTCATGAACATGACTTATATCAGGCTAGCTCATTTTTTCTTTGTTCATTTTAAGTGTAGAAACAATATTTCGTTTGTGACCATTTTTTTCTGCCGTTTTGACAACAGGCTCATGACTAAAGAACACACGGCTGTCTGCTGATTGACGCTTGACTGTAGATTTTCGCATTGTGTCAAAAGAACTTCCTAACGCACACTTTTTCAAAGTAGGTGAATTCATCAGATCTGTTTGAAACATTGCATTTTATCCATGCACGACGACTGCTTAGATACTCGCAGCACAGTTGCCCCATATAAATTGCCCATGAGCGCGGAGCTTGTCTTTGTCACTGTAGCAACTTTGCTCCATCAGCGGGAGAAGGCGGTTCGACGCCCCTGTAAGTACATGTTTCTCTAATTCCTTTGTTTCAGGCAAGCCACTGTGACGTCAGACGCCTTTACGCATACAGCTTTGCGATGCTTAGACAGTAATAACATAATTCATGTTTACATTTCTTTAATTTTCGACGCATTGTCGTTATTCGTGACGCATCAATGACCAATTGATTATATGGCAATGCAATGAAAAAAGCGTGTGGAAAACAGTGTTAATGACAGATTTGAGAAGCACATTTCTTCAATGTTGGCCGCATGGCATTCCTGTGCAGGTGACAATGGTAATTTTTCAAAACGACAAGGATATTTAAACACATGATTATTTGTTTGCTGTGCTCTATGGCCTCTGCTACAGACCTCATCGAAATGACACTTAGATATCTTAGGGTGTACATATCAAGTTTTCCCAAATGGTCTAGCGGATAGGCATCTACCTTGTAACGCAGGGCGGCCCGGGTTCGATTCCCGTCATGGCAAATGTTTTTTGTAGAAAAATAAAATGAGTCCCAACGTGTGCAACAGAACAGTTGGAAATCTCGTTACATTTGCATCGTCATGAACATGACTTATATCAGGCTAGCTCATTTTTTCTTTGTTCATTTTAAGTGTAGAAACAATATTTCGTTTGTGACCATTTTTTTCTGCCGTTTTGACAACAGGCTCATGACTAAAGAACACACGGCTGTCTGCTGATTGACGCTTGACTGTAGATTTTCGCTTTGTGTCAAAAGAACTTCCTAACGCACACTTTTTCAAAGTAGGTGAATTCATCAGATCTGTTTGAAACATTGCATTTTATCCATGCACGACGACTGCTTAGATACTCGCAGCACAGTTGCCCCATATAAATTGCCCATGAGCGCGGAGCTTGTCTTTGTCACTGTAGCAACTTTGCTCCATCAGCGGGAGAAGGCGGTTCGACGCCCCTGTAAGCACATGTTTCTCTAATTCCTTTGTTTCAGGCAAGCCACTGTGATGTCAGACGCCTTTACGCATACAGCTTTGCGATGCTTAGACAGTAATAACATAATTCATGTTTACATTTCTTTAATTTTCGACGCATTGTCGTTATTCGTGACGCATCAATGACCAATTGATTATATGGCAATGCAATGAAAAAAGCGTGTGGAAAACAGTGTTAATGACAGATTTGAGAAGCACATTTCTTCAATGTTGGCCGCATGGCATTCCTGTGCAGGTGACAATGGTAATTTTTCAAAACGACAAGGATATTTAAACACATGATTATTTGTTTGCTGTGCTCTATGGCCTCTGCTACAGACCTCATCGAAATGACACTTAGATATCTTAGGGTGTACATATCAAGTTTTCCCAAATGGTCTAGCGGATAGGCATCTACCTTGTAACGCAGGGCGGCCCGGGTTCGATTCCCGTCATGGCAAATATTTTTTGTAGAAAAATAAAATGATTCCCAACGTGTGCAACAGAACAGTTCGAAATCTCGTTACATTTGCATCGTCATGAACATGACTTATATCAGGCTTGCTCATTTTTTCTTTGTTCATTTTAAGTGTAGAAACAATATTTCGTTTGTGAACATTTTTTTCTGCCGTTTTGACAACAGGCTCATGACTAAAGAACACACGGCTGTCTGCTGATTGACGCTTGACTGTAGATTTTCGCTTTGTGTCAAAAGAACTCCCTAACGCACACTTTTTCAAAGTAGGTGAATTCATCAGATCTGTTTGAAACATTGCATTTTATCCATGCACGACGACTGCTTAGATACTCGCAGCACAGTTGCCCCATATAAATTGCCCATGAGCGCGGAGCTTGTCTTTGTCACTGTAGCAACTTTGCTCCATCAGCGGGAGAAGGCGCTTCGACGCCCCTGTAAGCACATGTTTCTCTGATTCCTTTGTTTCAGGCAAGACACTGTGACGTCAGACGCCTTTACGCATACAGCTTTGCGATGCTTAGACAGTAATAACATAATTCATGTTTACATTTCTTTAATTTTCGACGCATTGTCGTTATTCGTGACGCATCAATGACCAATTGATTATATGGTAATGCAATGAAAAAAGCGTGTGGAAAACAGTGTTAATGACAGATTTGAGAAGCACATTTCTTCAATGTTGGCCGCATGGCATTCCTGTGCAGGTGACAATGGTAATTTTTCAAAACGACAAGGATATTTAAACACATGATTATTTGTTTGCTGTGCTCTATGGCCTCTGCTACAGACCTCATCGAAATGACACTTAGATATCTTAGGGTGTATATATCAAGTTTTCCCAAATGGTCTAGCGGATAGGCATCTACCTTGTAACGCAGGGCGGCCCGGTTTCGATTCCCGTCATGGCAAATGTTTTTTGTAGAAAAATAAAATGAGTCCCAACGTGTGCAACAGAACAGTTCGAAATCTCGTTACATTTGCATCGTCATGAACATGACTTATATCAGGCTAGCTAATTTTTTCTTTGTTCATTTTAAGTGTAGAAACAATATTTCGTTTGTGACCATTTTTTTCTGCCGTTTTGACAACAGGCTCATGACTAAAGAACACACGGCTGTCTGCTGATTGACGCTTGACTGTAGATTTTCGCTTTGTGTCAAAAGAACTTCATAACGCACACTTTTTCAAAGTAGGTGAATTCATCAGATCTGTTTGAAACATTGCATTTTATCCATGCACGACGACTGCTTAGATACTCGCAGCACAGTTGCCCCATATAAATTGCCCATGAGCGCGGAGCTTGTCTTTGTCACTGTAGCAACTTTGCTCCATCAGCGGGAGAAGGCGGTTCGACGCCCCTGTAAGCACATGTTTCTCTAATTCCTTTGTTTCAGGCAAGCCACTGTGACGTCAGACGCCTTTACGCATACAGCTTTGCGATGCTTAGACAGTAATAACATAATTCATGTTTACATTTCTTTAATTTTCGACGCATTGTCGTTATTCGTGACGCATCAATGACCAATTGATTATATGGCAATGCAATGAAAAAAGCGTGTGGAAAAACAGTGTTAATGACAGATTTGAGAAGCACATTTCTTCAATGTTGGCCGCATGGCATTCCTGTGCAGGTGACAATGGTAATTTTTCAAAACGACAAGGATATTTAAACACATGATTATTTGTTTGCTGTGCTCTATGGCCTCTGCTACAGACCTCATCGAAATGACACTTAGATATCTTAGGGTGTACATATCAAGTTTTCCCAAATGGTCTAGCGGATAGGCATCTACCTTGTAACGCAGGGCGGCCCGGGTTTGATTCCCGTCATGGCAAATATTTTTTGTAGAAAAATAAAATGAGTCCCAACGTGTGCAACAGAACAGTTCGAAATCTCGTTACATTTGCATCGTCATGAACATGACTTATATCAGGCTTGCTCATTTTTTCTTTGTTCATTTTAAGTGTAGAAACAATATTTCGTTTGTGAACATTTTTTTCTGCCGTTTTGACAACAGGCTCATGACTCAAGAACACACGGCTGTCTGCTGATTGACGCTTGACTGTAGATTTTAGCTTTGTGTCAAAAGAACTCCCTAACGCACACTTTTTCAAAGTAGGTGAATTCATCAGATCTGTTTGAAACATTGCATTTTATCCATGCACGACGACTACTTAGATACTCGCAGCACAGTTGCCTCATATAAATTGCCCATGAGCGCGGAGCTTGTCTTTGTCACTGTAGCAACTTTGCTCCATCAGCGGGAGAAGGCGGTTCGACGCCCCTGTAAGCACATGTTTCTCTAATTCCTTTGTTTCAGGCAAGCCACTGTGACGTCAGACGCCTTTACGCATACAGCTTTGCGATGCTTAGACAGTAATAACATAATTCATGTTTACATTTCTTTAATTTTCGACGCATTGTCGTTATTCGTGACGCATCAATGACCAATTGATTATATGGCAATGCAATGAAAAAAGCGTGTGGAAAACAGTGTTAATGACAGATTTGAGAAGCACATTTCTTCAATGTTGGCCGCATGGCATTCCTGTGCAGGTGACAATGGTAATTTTTCAAAACGACAAGGATATTTAAACACATGATTATTTGTTTCCTGTGCTCTATGGCCTCTGCTACAGACCTCATCGAAATGACACTTAGATATCTTAGGGTGTACATATCAAGTTTTCCCAAATGGTCTAGCGGATAGGCATCTACCTTGTAACGCAGGGCGGCCCGGGTTCGATTCCCGTCATGGCAAATATTTTTTCTAGAAAAATAAAATGAGTCCCAACGTGTGCAACAGAACAGTTCGAAATCTCGTTACATTTGCATCGTCATGAACATGACTTATATCAGGCTAGCTCATTTTTTCTTTGTTCATTTTAAGTGTAGAAACAATATTTCGTTTGTGAACATTTTTTTCTGCCGTTTTGACAACAGGCTCATGACTAAAGAACACACGGCTGTCTGCTGATTGACGCTTGACTGTAGATTTTCGCTTTGTGTCAAAAGAACTTCCTAACGCACACTTTTTCAAAGTAGGTGAATTCATCAGATCTGTTTGAAACATTGCATTTTATCCATGCACGACGACTGCTTAGATACTCGCAGCACAGTTGCCCCATATAAATTGCCCATGAGCGCGGAGCTTGTCTTTGTCACTGTAGCAACTTTGCTCCATCAGCGGGAGAAGGCGGTTCGACGCCCCTGTAAGCACATGTTTCTCTAATTCCTTTGTTTCAGGCAAGCCACTGTGACGTAAGACGCCTTTACGCATACAGCTTTGCGATGCTTAGACAGTAATAACATAATTCATGTTTACATTTCTTTAATTTTCGACGCATTGTCGTTATTCGTGACGCATCAATGACCAATTGATTATATGGCAATGCAATGAAAAAAGCGTGTGGAAAACAGTGTTAATGACAGATTTGAGAAGCACATTTCTTCAATGTTGGCCGCATGGCATTCCTGTGCAGGTGACAATGGTAATTTTTCAAAACGACAAGGATATTTAAACACATGATTATTTGTTTGCTGTGCTCTATGGCCTCTGCTACAGACCTCATCGAAATGACACTTAGATATCTTAGGGTGTACATATCAAGTTTTCCCAAATGGTCTAGCGGATAGGCATCTACCTTGTAACGCAGGGCGGCCCGGGTTCGATTCCCGTCATGGCAAATATTTTTTCTAGAAAAATAAAATGAGTCCCAACGTGTGCAACAGAACAGTTCGAAATCTCGTTACATTTGCATCGTCATGAACATGACTTATATCAGGCTAGCTCATTTTTTCTTTGTTCATTTTAAGTGTAGAAACAATATTTCGTTTGTGAACATTTTTTTCTGCCGTTTTGACAACAGGCTCATGACTAAAGAACACACGGCTGTCTGCTGATTGACGCTTGACTGTAGATTTTCGCTTTGTGTCAAAAGAACTTCCTAACGCACACTTTTTCAAAGTAGGTGAATTCATCAGATCTGTTTGAAACATTGCATTTTATCCATGCACGACGACTGCTTAGATACTCGCAGCACAGTTGCCCCATATAAATTGCCCATGAGCGCGGAGCTTGTCTTTGTCACTGTAGCAACTTCGCTCCATCAGCGGGAGAAGGCGGTTCGACGCCCCTGTAAGCACATGTTTCTCTAATTCCTTTGTTTCAGGCAAGCCACTGTGACGTAAGACGCCTTTACGCATACAGCTTTGCGATGCTTAGACAGTAATAACATAATTCATGTTTACATTTCTTTAATTTTCGACGCATTGTCGTTATTCGTGACGCATCAATGACCAATTGATTATATGGCAATGCAATGAAAAAAGCGTGTGGAAAACAGTGTTAATGACAGATTTGAGAAGCACATTTCTTCAATGTTGGCCGCATGGCATTCCTGTGCAGGTGACAATGGTAATTTTTCAAAACGACAAGGATATTTAAACACATGATTATTTGTTTGCTGTGCTCTATGGCCTCTGCTACAGACCTCATCGAAATGACACTTAGATATCTTAGGGTGTACATATCAAGTCTTCCCAAATGGTCTAGCGGATAGGCATCTACCTTGTAACGCAGGGCGGCCCGGGTTCGATTCCCGTCATGGCAAATGTTTTTTGTAGAAAAATAAAATGAGTCCCAACGTGTGCAACAGAACAGTTCGAAATCTCGTTACATTTGCATCGTCATGAACATGACTTATATCAGGCTAGCTCATTTTTTCTTTGTTCATTTTAAGTGTAGAAACAATATTTCGTTTGTGAACATTTTTTTCTGCCGTTTTGACAACAGGCTCATGACTAAAGAACACACGGCTGTCTGCTGATTGACGCTTGACTGTAGATTTTCGCTTTGTGTCAAAAGAACTTCCTAACGCACACTTTTTCAAAGTAGGTGAATTCATCAGATCTGTTTGAAACATTGCATTTTATCCATGCACGACGACTGCTTAGATACTCGCAGCACAGTTGCCCCATATAAATTGCCCATGAGCGCGGAGCTTGTCTTTGTCACTGTAGCAACTTTGCTCCATCAGCGGGAGAAGGCGGTTCGACGCCCCTGTAAGCACATGTTTCTCTAATTCCTTTGTTTCAGGCAAGCCACTGTGACGTAAGACGCCTTTACGCATACAGCTTTGCGATGCTTAGACAGTAATAACATAATTCATGTTTACATTTCTTTAATTTTCGACGCATTGTCGTTATTCGTGACGCATCAATGACCAATTGATTATATGGCAATGCAATGAAAAAAGCGTGTGGAAAACAGTGTTAATGACAGATTTGAGAAGCACATTTCTTCAATGTTGGCCGCATGGCATTCCTGTGCAGGTGACAATGGTAATTTTTCAAAACGACAAGGATATTTAAACACATGATTATTTGTTTGCTGTGCTCTATGGCCTCTGCTACAGACCTCATCGAAATGACACTTAGATATCTTAGGGTGTACATATCAAGTCTTCCCAAATGGTCTAGCGGATAGGCATCTACCTTGTAACGCAGGGCGGCCCGGGTTCGATTCCCGTCATGGCAAATGTTTTTTGTAGAAAAATAAAATGAGTCCCAACGTGTGCAACAGAACAGTTCGAAATCTCGTTACATTTGCATCGTCATGAACATGACTTATATCAGGCTAGCTCATTTTTTCTTTGTTCATTTTAAGTGTAGAAACAATATTTCGTTTGTGAACATTTTTTTCTGCCGTTTTGACAACAGGCTCATGACTAAAGAACACACGGCTGTCTGCTGATTGACGCTTGACTGTAGATTTTCGCTTTGTGTCAAAAGAACTTCCTAACGCACACTTTTTCAAAGTAGGTGAATTCATCAGATCTGTTTGAAACATTGCATTTTATCCATGCACGACGACTGCTTAGATACTCGCAGCACAGTTGCCCCATATAAATTGCCCATGAGCGCGGAGCTTGTCTTTGTCACTGTAGCAACTTTGCTCCATCAGCGGGAGAAGGCGGTTCGACGCCCCTGTAAGCACATGTTTCTCTAATTCCTTTGTTTCAGGCAAGACACTGTGACGTCAGACGCCTTTACGCATACAGCTTTGCGATGCTTAGACAGTAATAACATAATTCATGTTTACATTTCTTTAATTTTCGACGCATTGTCGTTATTCGTGACGCATCAATGACCAATTGATTATATGGCAATGCAATGAAAAAAGCGTGTGGAAAACAGTGTTAATGACAGATTTGAGAAGCACATTTCTTCAATGTTGGCCGCATGGCATTCCTGTGCAGGTGACAATGGTAATTTTTCAAAACGACAAGGATATTTAAACACATGATTATTTGTTTGCTGTGCTCTATGGCCTCTGCTACAGACCTCATCGAAATGACACTTAGATATCTTAGGGTGTACATATCAAGTCTTCCCAAATGGTCTAGCGGATAGGCATCTACCTTGTAACGCAGGGCGGCCCGGGTTCGATTCCCGTCATGGCAAATGTTTTTTGTAGAAAAATAAAATGAGTCCCAACGTGTGCAACAGAACAGTTCGAAATCTCGTTACATTTGCATCGTCATGAACATGACTTATATCAGGCTAGCTCATTTTTTCTTTGTTCATTTTAAGTGTAGAAACAATATTTCGTTTGTGAACATTTTTTTCTGCCGTTTTGACAACAGGCTCATGACTAAAGAACACACGGCTGTCTGCTGATTGACGCTTGACTGTAGATTTTCGCTTTGTGTCAAAAGAACTTCCTAACGCACACTTTTTCAAAGTAGGTGAATTCATCAGATCTGTTTGAAACATTGCATTTTATCCATGCACGACGACTGCTTAGATACTCGCAGCACAGTTGCCCCATATAATTTGCCCATGAGCGCGGAGCTTGTCTTTGTCACTGTAGCAACTTTGCTCCATCAGCGGGAGAAGGCGGTTCGACGCCCCTGTAAGCACATGTTTCTCTAATTCCTTTGTTTCAGGCAAGCCACTGTGACGTCAGACGCCTTTACGCATACAGCTTTGCGATGCTTAGACAGTAATAACATAATTCATGTTTACATTTCTTTAATTTTCGACGCATTGTCGTTATTCGTGACGCATCAATGACCAATTGATTATATGGCAATGCAATGAAAAAAGCGTGTGGAAAACAGTGTTAATGACAGATTTGAGAAGCACATTTCTTCAATGTTGGCCGCATGGCATTCCTGTGCAGGTGACAATGGTAATTTTTCAAAACGACAAGGATATTTAAACACATGATTATTTGTTTGCTGTGCTCTATGGCCTCTGCTACAGACCTCATCGAAATGACACTTAGATATCTTAGGGTGTACATATCAAGTTTTCCCAAATGGTCTAGCGGATAGGCATCTACCTTGTAACGCAGGGCGGCCCGGGTTCGATTCCTGTCATGGCAAATGATTCTTGTAGAAAAATAAAATGAGTCCCAACGTGTGCAACAGAACAGTTCGAAATCTCGTTACATTTGCATCGTCATGAACATGACTTATATCAGGCTAGCTCATTTTTTCTTTGTTCATTTTAAGTGTAGAAACAATATTTCGTTTGTGACCATTTTTTTCTGCCGTTTTGACAACAGGCTCATGACTAAAGAACACACGGCTGTCTGCTGATTGACGCTTGACTGTAGATTTTCGCTTTGTGTCAAAAGAACTCCCTAACGCACACTTTTTCAAAGTAGGTGAATTCATCAGATCTGTTTGAAACATTGCATTTTATCCATGCACGACGACTACTTAGATACTCGCAGCACAGTTGCCTCATATAAATTGCCCATGAGCGCGGAGCTTGTCTTTGTCACTGCAGCAACTTTGCTCCATCAGCGGGAGAAGGCGGTTCGACGCCCCTGTAAGCACATGTTTCTCTAATTCCTTTGTTTCAGGCAAGCCACTGTGACGTCAGACGCCTTTACGCATACAGCTTTGCGATGCTTAGACAGTAATAACATAATTCATGTTTACATTTCTTTAATTTTCGACGCATTGTCGTTATTCGTGACGCATCAATGACCAATTGATTATATGGCAATGCAATGAAAAAAGCGTGTGGAAAACAGTGTTAATGACAGATTTGAGAAGCACATTTCTTCAATGTTGGCCGCAGGGCATTCCTGTGCAGGTGACAATGGTAATTTTTCAAAACGACAAGGATATTTAAACACATGATTATTTGTTTGCTGTGCTCTATGGCCTCTGCTACAGACCTCATCGAAATGACACTTAGATATCTTAGGGTGTACATATCAAGTCTTCCCAAATGGTCTAGCGGATAGGAATCTGCCTTGTCACGCAGGGCGACCCGGGTTCGATTCCCGTCATGGCAAAGGATTTTTGTAGAAAAATAAAATGAGTCCCAACGTGTGCAACAGAACAGTTCGATATCTCGTTACATTTGCATCGTCATGAACATGACTTATATCAGGCTAGCTAATTTTTTCTTTGTTCATTTTAAGTGTAGAAATAATATTTCGTTTGTGAACATTTTTTTCTGCCGTTTTGACAACAGGCTCATTATTAAAGAACACACGGCTGTCTGCTGATTGACGCTTGACTGTAGATTTTCGCTTTGTGTCAAAAGAACTCCCTAACGCACACTTTTTCAAAGTAGGTGAATTCATCAGATCTGTTTGAAACATTGCATTTTATCCATGCACGACGACTACTGAGATACTCGCAGCACAGTTGCCCCATATACATTGCCCATGAGCGCGGAGCTTGTCTTTGTCACTGTAGCAACTTTGCTCCATCAGCGGGAGAAGGCGCTTCGACGCCCCTGTAAGCACATGTTTCTCTGATTCCTTTGTTTCAGGCAAGCCACTGTGACGTCAGACGCCTTTACGCATTCAGCTTTGCGATGCTTAGACAGTAATAACATAATTCATGTTTACATTTCTTTAATTTTCGACGCATTGTCGTTATTCGTGACGCATCAATGACCAATTGATTATATGGCAATGCAATGAAAAAAGCGTGTGGAAAACAGTGTTAATGACAGATTTGAGAAGCACATTTCTTCAATGTTGGCCGCATGGCATTCCTGTGCAGGTGACAATGGTAATTTTTCAAAACGACAAGGATATTTAAACACATGATTATTTGTTTGCTGTGCTCTATGGCCTCTGCTACAGACCTCATCGAAATGACACTTAGATATCTTAGGGTGTACATATCAAGTCTTCCCAAATGGTCTAGCGGATAGGAATCTGCCTTGTCACGCAGGGCGGCCCGGGTTCGATTCCCGTCATGGCAAATGATTTTTGTAGAAAAATAAAATGAGTCCCAACGTGTGCAACAGAACAGTTCGAAATCTCGTTACATTAGCATCGTCATGAACATGACTTATATCAGGCTAGCTCATTTTTTCTTTGTTCATTTTAAGTGTAGAAACAATATTTCGTTTGTGACCATTTTTTTCTGCCGTTTTGACAACAGGCTCATGACTAAAGAACACACGGCTGTCTGCTGATTGACGCTTGACTGTAGATTTTCGCTTTGTGTCAAAAGAACTCCCTAACGCACACTTTTTCAAAGTAGGTGAATTCATCAGATCTGTTTGAAACATTGCATTTTATCCATGCACGACGACTACTGAGATACTCGCAGCACAGTTGCCCCATATACATTGCCCATGAGCGCGGAGCTTGTCTTTGTCACTGTAGCAACTTTGCTCCATCAGCGGGAGAAGGCGCTTCGACGCCCCTGTAAGCACATGTTTCTCTGATTCCTTTGTTTCAGGCAAGCCACTGTGACGTCAGACGCCTTTACGCATTCAGCTTTGCGATGCTTAGACAGTAATAACATAATTCATGTTTACATTTCTTTAATTTTCGACGCATTGTCGTTATTCGTGACGCATCAATGACCAATTGATTATATGGCAATGCAATGAAAAAAGCGTGTGGAAAACAGTGTTAATGACAGATTTGAGAAGCACATTTCTTCAAAGTTGGCCGCATGGCATTCCTGTGCAGGTGACAATGGTAATTTTTCAAAACGACAAGGATATTTCAACACATGATTATTTGTTTGCTGTGCTCTATGGCCTCTGCTACAGACCTCATCGAAATGACACTTAGATATGTTAGGGTGTACATATCAAGTCTTCCCAAATGGTCTAGCGGATAGGCATCTACTTTGTAACGCAGGGCGGCCCGGGTTCGATTCCCGTCATGGCAAATGTTTTTTGTAGAAAAATAAAATGAGTCCCAACGTGTGCAACAGAACAGTTCGAAATCTCGTTACATTAGCATCGTCATGAACATGACTTATATCAGGCTAGCTAATTTTTTCTTTGTTCATTTTAAGTGTAGAAACAATATTTCGTTTGTGAACATTTTTTTCTGCCGTTTTGACAACAGGCTCATGACTAAAGAACACACGGCTGTCTGCTGATTGACGCTTGACTGTAGATTTTCGCTTTGTGTCAAAAGAACTCCCTAACGCACACTTTTTCAAAGTAGGTGAATTCATCAGATCTGTTTGAAACATTGCATTTTATCCATGCACGACGACTACTTAGATACTCGCAGCACAGTTGCCTCATATAAATTGCCCATGAGCGCGGAGCTTGTCTTTGTCACTGTAGCAACTTTGCTCCATCAGCGGGAGAAGGCGGTTCGACGCCCCTGTAAGCACATGTTTCTCTAATTCCTTTGTTTCAGGCAAGCCACTGTGACGTCAGACGCCTTTACGCATACAGCTTTGCGATGCTTAGACAGTAATAACATAATTCATGTTTACATTTCTTTAATTTTCGACGCATTGTCGTTATTCGTGACGCATCAATGACCAATTGATTATATGGCAATGCAATGAAAAAAGCGTGTGGAAAACAGTGTTAATGACAGATTTGAGAAGCACATTTCTTCAATGTTGGCCGCAGGGCATTCCTGTGCAGGTGACAATGGTAATTTTTCAAAACGACAAGGATATTTAAACACATGATTATTTGTTTGCTGTGCTCTATGGCCTCTGCTACAGACCTCATCGAAATGACACTTAGATATCTTAGGGTGTACATATCAAGTCTTCCCAAATGGTCTAGCGGATAGGAATCTGCCTTGTCACGCAGGGCGGCCCGGGTTCGATTCCCGTCATGGCAAAGGATTTTTGTAGAAAAATAAAATGAGTCCCAACGTGTGCAACAGAACAGTTCGATATCTCGTTACATTTGCATCGTCATGAACATGACTTATATCAGGCTAGCTAATTTTTTCTTTGTTCATTTTAAGTGTAGAAATAATATTTCGTTTGTGAACATTTTTTTCTGCCGTTTTGACAACAGGCTCATTACTAAAGAACACACGACTGTCTGCTGATTGACGCTTGACTGTAGATTTTCGCTTTGTGTCAAAAGAACTCCCTAACGCACACTTTTTCAAAGTAGGTGAATTCATCAGATCTGTTTGAAACATTGCATTTTATCCATGCACGACGACTACTTAGATACTCGCAGCACAGTTGCCTCATATAAATTGCCCATGAGCGCGGAGCTTGTCTTTGTCACTGTAGCAACTTTTCTCCATCAGCGGGAGAAGGCGGTTCGACGCCCCTGTAAGCACATGTTTCTCTAATTCCTTTGTTTCAGGCAAGCCACTGTGACGTCAGACGCCTTTACGCATACAGCTTTGCGATGCTTAGACAGTAATAACATAATTCATGTTTACATTTCTTTAATTTTCGACGCATTGTCGTTATTCGTGACGCATCAATGACCAATTGATTATATGGCAATGCAATGAAAAAAGCGTGTGGAAAACAGTGTTAATGACAGATTTGAGAAGCACATTTCTTCAATGTTGGCCGCAGGGCATTCCTGTGCAGGTGACAATGGTAATTTTTCAAAACGACAAGGATATTTAAACACATGATTATTTGTTTGCTGTGCTCTATGGCCTCTGCTACAGACCTCATCGAAATGACACTTAGATATCTTAGGGTGTACATATCAAGTCTTCCCAAATGGTCTAGCGGATAGGCATCTACTTTGTAACGCAGGGCGGCCCGGGTTCGATTCCCGTCATGGCAAATGTTTTTTGTAGAAAAATAAAATGAGTCCCAACGTGTGCAACAGAACAGTTCGATATCTCGTTACATTTGCATCATCATGAACATGACTTATATCAGGCTAGCTAATTTTTTCTTTGTTCATTTTAAGTGTAGAAACAATATTTCGTTTGTGAACATTTTTTTCTGCCGTTTTGACAACAGGCTCATTACTAAAGAACACACGACTGTCTGCTGATTGACGCTTGACTGTAGATTTTCGCTTTGTGTCAAAAGAACTCCCTAACGCACACTTTTTCAAAGTAGGTGAATTCATCAGATCTGTTTGAAACATTGCATTTTATCCATGCACGACGACTACTGAGATACTCGCAGCACAGTTGCCCCATATACATTGCCCATGAGCGCGGAGCTTGTCTTTGTCACTGTAGCAACTTTGCTCCATCAGCGGGAGAAGGCGCTTCGACGCCCCTGTAAGCACATGTTTCTATAATTCCTTTGTTTCAGGCAAGCCACTGTGACGTCAGACGCCTTTACGCATACAGCTTTGCGATGCTTAGACAGTAATAACATAATTCATGTTTACATTTCTTTAATTTTCGACGCATTGTCGTTATTCGTGACGCATCAATGACCAATTGATTATATGGCAATGCAATGAAAAAAGCGTGTGGAAAACAGTGTTAATGACAGATTTGAGAAGCACATTTCTTCAATGTTGGCCGCATGGCATTCCTGTGCAGGTGACAATGGTAATTTTTCAAAACGACAAGGATATTTAAACACATGATTATTTGTTTGCTGTGCTCTATGGCCTCTGCTACAGACCTCATCGAAATGACACTTAGATATCTTAAGGTGTACATATCAAGTCTTCCCAAATGGTCTAGCGGATAGGAATCTGCCTTGTAACGCAGGGCGGCCCGGGTTCGATTCCCGTCTTGGCAAAGGATTTTTGTAGAAAAATAAAATGAGTCCCAACGTGTGCAACAGAACAGTTCGAAATCTCGTTACATTTGCATCGTCATGAACATGACTTATATCAGGCTAGCTCATTTTTTCTTTGTTCATTTTAAGTGTAGAAACAATATTTCGTTTGTGAACATTTTTTTCTGCCGTTTTGACAACAGGCTCATGACTAAAGAACACACGGCTGTCTGCTGATTGACGCTTGACTGTAGATTTTCGCTTTGTGTCAAAAGAACTCCCTAACGCACACTTTTTCAAAGTAGGTGAATTCATCAGATCTGTTTGAAACATTGCATTTTATCCATGCACGACGACTACTTAGATACTCGCAGCACAGTTGCCTCATATAAATTGCCCATGAGCGCGGAGCTTGTCTTTGTCACTGTAGCAACTTTGCTCCATCAGCGGGAGAAGGCGGTTCGACGCCCCTGTAAGCACATGTTTCTCTAATTCCTTTGTTTCAGGCAAGCCACTGTGACGTCAGACGCCTTTACGCATACAGCTTTGCGATGCTTAGACAGTAATAACATAATTCATGTTTACATTTCTTTAATTTTCGACGCATTGTCGTTATTCGTGACGCATCAATGACCAATTGATTATATGGCAATGCAATAAAAAAAGCGTGTGGAAAACAGTGTTAATGACAGATTTGAGAAGCACATTTCTTCAATGTTGGCCGCAGGGCATTCCTGTGCAGGTGACAATGGTAATTTTTCAAAACGACAAGGATATTTAAACACATGATTATTTGTTTGCTGTGCTCTATGGCCTCTGCTACAGACCTCATCGAAATGACACTTAGATATCTTAGGGTGTACATATCAAGTCTTCCCAAATGGTCTAGCGGATAGGAATCTGCCTTGTCACGCAGGGCGGCCCGGGTTCGATTCCCGTCATGGCAAAGGATTTTTGTAGAAAAATAAAATGAGTCCCAACGTGTGCAACAGAACAGTTCGATATCTCGTTACATTTGCATCGTCATGAACATGACTTATATCAGGCTAGCTAATTTTTTCTTTGTTCATTTTAAGTGTAGAAATAATATTTCGTTTGTGAACATTTTTTTCTGCCGTTTTGACAACAGGCTCATTACTAAAGAACACACGACTGTCTGCTGATTGACGCTTGACTGTAGATTTTCGCTTTGTGTCAAAAGAACTCCCTAACGCACACTTTTTCAAAGTAGGTGAATTCATCAGATCTGTTTGAAACATTGCATTTTATCCATGCACGACGACTACTTAGATACTCGCAGCACAGTTGCCTCATATAAATTGCCCATGAGTGCGGAGCTTGTCTTTGTCACTGTAGCAACTTTGCTCCATCAGCGGGAGAAGGCGGTTCGACGCCCCTGTAAGCACATGTTTCTCTAATTCCTTTGTTTCAGGCAAGCCACTGTGACGTCAGACGCCTTTACGCATACAGCTTTGCGATGCTTAGACAGTAATAACATAATTCATGTTTACATTTCTTTAATTTTCGACGCATTGTCGTTATTCGTGACGCATCAATGACCAATTGATTATATGGCAATGCAATGAAAAAAGCGTGTGGAAAACAGTGTTAATGACAGATTTGAGAAGCACATTTCTTCAATGTTGGCCGCAGGGCATTCCTGTGCAGGTGACAATGGTAATTTTTCAAAACGACAAGGATATTTAAACACATGATTATTTGTTTGCTGTGCTCTATGGCCTCTGCTACAGACCTCATCGAAATGACACTTAGATATCTTAGGGTGTACATATCAAGTCTTCCCAAATGGTCTAGCGGATAGGAATCTGCCTTGTCACGCAGGGCGGCCCGGGTTCGATTCCCGTCATGGCAAAGGATTTTTGTAGAAAAATAAAATGAGTCCCAACGTGTGCAACAGAACAGTTCGATATCTCGTTACATTTGCATCATCATGAACATGACTTATATCAGGCTAGCTAATTTTTTCTTTGTTCATTTTAAGTGTAGAAACAATATTTCGTTTGTGAACATTTTTTTCTGCCGTTTTGACAACAGGCTCATTACTAAAGAACACACGACTGTCTGCTGATTGACGCTTGACTGTAGATTTTCGCTTTGTGTCAAAAGAACTCCCTAACGCACACTTTTTCAAAGTAGGTGAATTCATCAGATCTGTTTGAAACATTGCATTTTATCCATGCACGACGACTACTTAGATACTCGCAGCACAGTTGCCTCATATAAATTGCCCATGAGCGCGGAGCTTGTCTTTGTCACTGTAGCAACTTTGCTCCATCAGCGGGAGAAGGCGGTTCGACGCCCCTGTAAGCACATGTTTCTCTAATTCCTTTGTTTCAGGCAAGCCACTGTGACGTCAGACGCCTTTACGCATACAGCTTTGCGATGCTTAGACAGTAATAACATAATTCATGTTTACATTTCTTTAATTTTCGACGCATTGTCGTTATTCGTGACGCATCAATGACCAATTGATTATATGGCAATGCAATGAAAAAAGCGTGTGGAAAACAGTGTTAATGACAGATTTGAGAAGCACATTTCTTCAATGTTGGCCGCAGGGCATTCCTGTGCAGGTGACAATGGTAATTTTTCAAAACGACAAGGATATTTAAACACATGATTATTTGTTTGCTGTGCTCTATGGCCTCTGCTACAGACCTCATCGAAATGACACTTAGATATCTTAGGGTGTACATATCAAGTCTTCCCAAATGGTCTAGCGGATAGGAATCTGCCTTGTCACGCAGGGCGGCCCGGGTTCGATTCCCGTCATGGCAAAGGATTTTTGTAGAAAAATAAAATGAGTCCCAACGTGTGCAACAGAACAGTTCGATATCTCGTTACATTTGCATCATCATGAACATGACTTATATCAGGCTAGCTAATTTTTTCTTTGTTCATTTTAAGTGTAGAAACAATATTTCGTTTGTGAACATTTTTTTCTGCCGTTTTGACAACAGGCTCATTACTAAAGAACACACGACTGTCTGCTGATTGACGCTTGACTGTAGATTTTCGCTTTGTGTCAAAAGAACTCCCTAACGCACACTTTTTCAAAGTAGGTGAATTCATCAGATCTGTTTGAAACATTGCATTTTATCCATGCACGACGACTACTTAGATACTCGCAGCACAGTTGCCTCATATAAATTGCCCATGAGCGCGGAGCTTGTCTTTGTCACTGTAGCAACTTTGCTCCATCAGCGGGAGAAGGCGGTTCGACGCCCCTGTAAGCACATGTTTCTCTAATTCCTTTGTTTCAGGCAAGCCACTGTGACGTCAGACGCCTTTACGCATACAGCTTTGCGATGCTTAGACAGTAATAACATAATTCATGTTTACATTTCTTTAATTTTCGACGCATTGTCGTTATTCGTGACGCATCAATGACCAATTGATTATATGGCAATGCAATGAAAAAAGCGTGTGGAAAACAGTGTTAATGACAGATTTGAGAAGCACATTTCTTCAATGTTGGCCGCAGGGCATTCCTGTGCAGGTGACAATGGTAATTTTTCAAAACGACAAGGATATTTAAACACATGATTATTTGTTTGCTGTGCTCTATGGCCTCTGCTACAGACCTCATCGAAATGACACTTAGATATCTTAGGGTGTACATATCAAGTCTTCCCAAATGGTCTAGCGGATAGGAATCTGCCTTGTCACGCAGGGCGGCCCGGGTTCGATTCCCGTCATGGCAAAGGATTTTTGTAGAAAAATAAAATGAGTCCCAACGTGTGCAACAGAACAGTTCGATATCTCGTTACATTTGCATCGTCATGAACATGACTTATATCAGGCTAGCTAATTTTTTCTTTGTTCATTTTAAGTGTAGAAATAATATTTCGTTTGTGAACATTTTTTTCTGCCGTTTTGACAACAGGCTCATTACTAAAGAACACACGACTGTCTGCTGATTGACGCTTGACTGTAGATTTTCGCTTTGTGTCAAAAGAACTCCCTAACGCACACTTTTTCAAAGTAGGTGAATTCATCAGATCTGTTTGAAACATTGCATTTTATCCATGCACGACGACTACTTAGATACTCGCAGCACAGTTGCCTCATATAAATTGCCCATGAGCGCGGAGCTTGTCTTTGTCACTGTAGCAACTTTGCTCCATCAGCGGGAGAAGGCGGTTCGACGCCCCTGTAAGCACATGTTTCTCTAATTCCTTTGTTTCAGGCAAGCCACTGTGACGTCAGACGCCTTTACGCATACAGCTTTGCGATGCTTAGACAGTAATAACATAATTCATGTTTACATTTCTTTAATTTTCGACGCATTGTCGTTATTCGTGACGCATCAATGACCAATTGATTATATGGCAATGCAATGAAAAAAGCGTGTGGAAAACAGTGTTAATGACAGATTTGAGAAGCACATTTCTTCAATGTTGGCCGCAGGGCATTCCTGTGCAGGTGACAATGGTAATTTTTCAAAACGACAAGGATATTTAAACACATGATTATTTGTTTGCTGTGCTCTATGGCCTCTGCTACAGACCTCATCGAAATGACACTTAGATATCTTAGGGTGTACATATCAAGTCTTCCCAAATGGTCTAGCGGATAGGAATCTGCCTTGTCACGCAGGGCGGCCCGGGTTCGATTCCCGTCTTGGCAAAGGATTTTTGTAGAAAAATAAAATGAGTCCCAACGTGTGCAACAGAACAGTTCGAAATCTCGTTACATTTGCATCGTCATGAACATGACTTATATCAGGCTAGCTCATTTTTTCTTTGTTCATTTTAAGTGTAGAAACAATATTTCGTTTGTGAACATTTTTTTCTGCCGTTTTGACAACAGGCTCATGACTAAAGAACACACGGCTGTCTGCTGATTGACGCTTGACTGTAGATTTTCGCTTTGTGTCAAAAGAACTCCCTAACGCACACTTTTTCAAAGTAGGTGAATTCATCAGATCTGTTTGAAACATTGCATTTTATCCATGCACGACGACTACTTAGATACTCGCAGCACAGTTGCCTCATATAAATTGCCCATGAGCGCGGAGCTTGTCTTTGTCACTGTAGCAACTTTGCTCCATCAGCGGGAGAAGGCGGTTCGACGCCCCTGTAAGCACATGTTTCTCTAATTCCTTTGTTTCAGGCAAGCCACTGTGACGTCAGACGCCTTTACGCATACAGCTTTGCGATGCTTAGACAGTAATAACATAATTCATGTTTACATTTCTTTAATTTTCGACGCATTGTCGTTATTCGTGACGCATCAATGACCAATTGATTATATGGCAATGCAATAAAAAAAGCGTGTGGAAAACAGTGTTAATGACAGATTTGAGAAGCACATTTCTTCAATGTTGGCCGCAGGGCATTCCTGTGCAGGTGACAATGGTAATTTTTCAAAACGACAAGGATATTTAAACACATGATTATTTGTTTGCTGTGCTCTATGGCCTCTGCTACAGACCTCATCGAAATGACACTTAGATATCTTAGGGTGTACATATCAAGTCTTCCCAAATGGTCTAGCGGATAGGAATCTGCCTTGTCACGCAGGGCGGCCCGGGTTCGATTCCCGTCATGGCAAAGGATTTTTGTAGAAAAATAAAATGAGTCCCAACGTGTGCAACAGAACAGTTCGATATCTCGTTACATTTGCATCGTCATGAACATGACTTATATCAGGCTAGCTAATTTTTTCTTTGTTCATTTTAAGTGTAGAAATAATATTTCGTTTGTGAACATTTTTTTCTGCCGTTTTGACAACAGGCTCATTACTAAAGAACACACGACTGTCTGCTGATTGACGCTTGACTGTAGATTTTCGCTTTGTGTCAAAAGAACTCCCTAACGCACACTTTTTCAAAGTAGGTGAATTCATCAGATCTGTTTGAAACATTGCATTTTATCCATGCACGACGACTACTTAGATACTCGCAGCACAGTTGCCTCATATAAATTGCCCATGAGTGCGGAGCTTGTCTTTGTCACTGTAGCAACTTTGCTCCATCAGCGGGAGAAGGCGGTTCGACGCCCCTGTAAGCACATGTTTCTCTAATTCCTTTGTTTCAGGCAAGCCACTGTGACGTCAGACGCCTTTACGCATACAGCTTTGCGATGCTTAGACAGTAATAACATAATTCATGTTTACATTTCTTTAATTTTCGACGCATTGTCGTTATTCGTGACGCATCAATGACCAATTGATTATATGGCAATGCAATGAAAAAAGCGTGTGGAAAACAGTGTTAATGACAGATTTGAGAAGCACATTTCTTCAATGTTGGCCGCAGGGCATTCCTGTGCAGGTGACAATGGTAATTTTTCAAAACGACAAGGATATTTAAACACATGATTATTTGTTTGCTGTGCTCTATGGCCTCTGCTACAGACCTCATCGAAATGACACTTAGATATCTTAGGGTGTACATATCAAGTCTTCCCAAATGGTCTAGCGGATAGGAATCTGCCTTGTCACGCAGGGCGGCCCGGGTTCGATTCCCGTCATGGCAAAGGATTTTTGTAGAAAAATAAAATGAGTCCCAACGTGTGCAACAGAACAGTTCGATATCTCGTTACATTTGCATCATCATGAACATGACTTATATCAGGCTAGCTAATTTTTTCTTTGTTCATTTTAAGTGTAGAAACAATATTTCGTTTGTGAACATTTTTTTCTGCCGTTTTGACAACAGGCTCATTACTAAAGAACACACGACTGTCTGCTGATTGACGCTTGACTGTAGATTTTCGCTTTGTGTCAAAAGAACTCCCTAACGCACACTTTTTCAAAGTAGGTGAATTCATCAGATCTGTTTGAAACATTGCATTTTATCCATGCACGACGACTACTTAGATACTCGCAGCACAGTTGCCTCATATAAATTGCCCATGAGCGCGGAGCTTGTCTTTGTCACTGTAGCAACTTTGCTCCATCAGCGGGAGAAGGCGGTTCGACGCCCCTGTAAGCACATGTTTCTCTAATTCCTTTGTTTCAGGCAAGCCACTGTGACGTCAGACGCCTTTACGCATACAGCTTTGCGATGCTTAGACAGTAATAACATAATTCATGTTTACATTTCTTTAATTTTCGACGCATTGTCGTTATTCGTGACGCATCAATGACCAATTGATTATATGGCAATGCAATGAAAAAAGCGTGTGGAAAACAGTGTTAATGACAGATTTGAGAAGCACATTTCTTCAATGTTGGCCGCAGGGCATTCCTGTGCAGGTGACAATGGTAATTTTTCAAAACGACAAGGATATTTAAACACATGATTATTTGTTTGCTGTGCTCTATGGCCTCTGCTACAGACCTCATCGAAATGACACTTAGATATCTTAGGGTGTACATATCAAGTCTTCCCAAATGGTCTAGCGGATAGGAATCTGCCTTGTCACGCAGGGCGGCCCGGGTTCGATTCCCGTCATGGCAAAGGATTTTTGTAGAAAAATAAAATGAGTCCCAACGTGTGCAACAGAACAGTTCGATATCTCGTTACATTTGCATCGTCATGAACATGACTTATATCAGGCTAGCTAATTTTTTCTTTGTTCATTTTAAGTGTAGAAATAATATTTCGTTTGTGAACATTTTTTTCTGCCGTTTTGACAACAGGCTCATTACTAAAGAACACACGACTGTCTGCTGATTGACGCTTGACTGTAGATTTTCGCTTTGTGTCAAAAGAACTCCCTAACGCACACTTTTTCAAAGTAGGTGAATTCATCAGATCTGTTTGAAACATTGCATTTTATCCATGCACGACGACTACTTAGATACTCGCAGCACAGTTGCCTCATATAAATTGCCCATGAGCGCGGAGCTTGTCTTTGTCACTGTAGCAACTTTGCTCCATCAGCGGGAGAAGGCGGTTCGACGCCCCTGTAAGCACATGTTTCTCTAATTCCTTTGTTTCAGGCAAGCCACTGTGACGTCAGACGCCTTTACGCATACAGCTTTGCGATGCTTAGACAGTAATAACATAATTCATGTTTACATTTCTTTAATTTTCGACGCATTGTCGTTATTCGTGACGCATCAATGACCAATTGATTATATGGCAATGCAATGAAAAAAGCGTGTGGAAAACAGTGTTAATGACAGATTTGAGAAGCACATTTCTTCAATGTTGGCCGCAGGGCATTCCTGTGCAGGTGACAATGGTAATTTTTCAAAACGACAAGGATATTTAAACACATGATTATTTGTTTGCTGTGCTCTATGGCCTCTGCTACAGACCTCATCGAAATGACACTTAGATATCTTAGGGTGTACATATCAAGTCTTCCCAAATGGTCTAGCGGATAGGAATCTGCCTTGTCACGCAGGGCGGCCCGGGTTCGATTCCCGTCATGGCAAAGGATTTTTGTAGAAAAATAAAATGAGTCCCAACGTGTGCAACAGAACAGTTCGATATCTCGTTACATTTGCATCGTCATGAACATGACTTATATCAGGCTAGCTAATTTTTTCTTTGTTCATTTTAAGTGTAGAAATAATATTTCGTTTGTGAACATTTTTTTCTGCCGTTTTGACAACAGGCTCATTACTAAAGAACACACGACTGTCTGCTGATTGACGCTTGACTGTAGATTTTCGCTTTGTGTCAAAAGAACTCCCTAACGCACACTTTTTCAAAGTAGGTGAATTCATCAGATCTGTTTGAAACATTGCATTTTATCCATGCACGACGACTACTTAGATACTCGCAGCACAGTTGCCTCATATAAATTGCCCATGAGCGCGGAGCTTGTCTTTGTCACTGTAGCAACTTTGCTCCATCAGCGGGAGAAGGCGGTTCGACGCCCCTGTAAGCACATGTTTCTCTAATTCCTTTGTTTCAGGCAAGCCACTGTGACGTCAGACGCCTTTACGCATACAGCTTTGCGATGCTTAGACAGTAATAACATAATTCATGTTTACATTTCTTTAATTTTCGACGCATTGTCGTTATTCGTGACGCATCAATGACCAATTGATTATATGGCAATGCAATGAAAAAAGCGTGTGGAAAACAGTGTTAATGACAGATTTGAGAAGCACATTTCTTCAATGTTGGCCGCAGGGCATTCCTGTGCAGGTGACAATGGTAATTTTTCAAAACGACAAGGATATTTAAACACATGATTATTTGTTTGCTGTGCTCTATGGCCTCTGCTACAGACCTCATCGAAATGACACTTAGATATCTTAGGGTGTACATATCAAGTCTTCCCAAATGGTCTAGCGGATAGGAATCTGCCTTGTCACGCAGGGCGGCCCGGGTTCGATTCCCGTCATGGCAAAGGATTTTTGTAGAAAAATAAAATGAGTCCCAACGTGTGCAACAGAACAGTTCGATATCTCGTTACATTTGCATCATCATGAACATGACTTATATCAGGCTAGCTAATTTTTTCTTTGTTCATTTTAAGTGTAGAAACAATATTTCGTTTGTGAACATTTTTTTCTGCCGTTTTGACAACAGGCTCATTACTAAAGAACACACGACTGTCTGCTGATTGACGCTTGACTGTAGATTTTCGCTTTGTGTCAAAAGAACTCCCTAACGCACACTTTTTCAAAGTAGGTGAATTCATCAGATCTGTTTGAAACATTGCATTTTATCCATGCACGACGACTACTTAGATACTCGCAGCACAGTTGCCTCATATAAATTGCCCATGAGCGCGGAGCTTGTCTTTGTCACTGTAGCAACTTTGCTCCATCAGCGGGAGAAGGCGGTTCGACGCCCCTGTAAGCACATGTTTCTCGAATTCCTTTGTTTCAGGCAAGCCACTGTGACGTCAGACGCCTTTACGCATACAGCTTTGCGATGCTTAGACAGTAATAACATAATTCATGTTTACATTTCTTTAATTTTCGACGCATTGTCGTTATTCGTGACGCATCAATGACCAATTGATTATATGGCAATGCAATGAAAAAAGCGTGTGGAAAACAGTGTTAATGACAGATTTGAGAAGCACATTTCTTCAATGTTGGCCGCAGGGCATTCCTGTGCAGGTGACAATGGTAATTTTTCAAAACGACAAGGATATTTAAACACATGATTATTTGTTTGCTGTGCTCTATGGCTTCTGCTACAGACCTCATCGAAATGACACTTAGATATCTTAGGGTGTACATATCAAGTCTTCCCAAATGGTCTAGCGGATAGGAATCTGCCTTGTCACGCAGGGCGGCCCGGGTTCGATTCCCGTCATGGCAAAGGATTTTTGTAGAAAAATAAAATGAGTCCCAACGTGTGCAACAGAACAGTTCGATATCTCGTTACATTTGCATCGTCATGAACATGACTTATATCAGGCTAGCTAATTTTTTCTTTGTTCATTTTAAGTGTAGAAACAATATTTCGTTTGTGAACATTTTTTTCTGCCGTTTTGACAACAGGCTCATTACTAAAGAACACACGACTGTCTGCTGATTGACGCTTGACTGTAGATTTTCGCTTTGTGTCAAAAGAACTCCCTAAAGCACACTTTTTCAAAGTAGGTGAATTCATCAGATCTGTTTGAAACATTGCATTTTATCCATGCACGACGACTACTTAGATACTCGCAGCACAGTTGCCTCATATAAATTGCCCATGAGCGCGGAGCTTGTCTTTGTCACTGTAGCAACTTTGCTCCATCAGCGGGAGAAGGCGGTTCGACGCCCCTGTAAGCACATGTTTCTCTAATTCCTTTGTTTCAGGCAAGCCACTGTGACGTCAGACGCCTTTACGCATACAGCTTTGCGATGCTTAGACAGTAATAACATAATTCATGTTTACATTTCTTTAATTTTCGACGCATTGTCGTTATTCGTGACGCATCAATGACCAATTGATTATATGGCAATGCAATGAAAAAAGCGTGTGGAAAACAGTGTTAATGACAGATTTGAGAAGCACATTTCTTCAATGTTGGCCGCAGGGCATTCCTGTGCAGGTGACAATGGTAATTTTTGAAAACGACAAGGATATTTAAACACATGATTATTTGTTTGCTGTGCTCTATGGCCTCTGCTACAGACCTCATCGAAATGACACTTAGATATCTTAGGGTGTACATATCAAGTCTTCCCAAATGGTCTAGCGGATAGGCATCTACCTTGTAACGCAGGGCGGCCCGGTTTCGATTCCCGTCATGGCAAATGTTTTTTGTAGAAAAATAAAATGAGTCCCAACGTGTGCAACAGAACAGTTCGAAATCTCGTTACATTTGCATCGTCATGAACATGACTTATATCAGGCTAGCTAATTTTTTCTTTGTTAATTTTAAGTGTAGAAACAATATTTCGTTTGTGAACATTTTCTTCTGCCGTTTTGACAACAGGCTCATTACTAAAGAACACACGGCTGTCTGCTGATTGACGCTTGACTGTAGATTTTCGCTTTGTGTCAAAAGAACTCCCTAACGCACACTTTTTCAAAGTAGGTGAATTCATCAGATCTGTTTGAAACATTGCATTTTATCCATGCACGACGACTACTTAGATACTCGCAGCACAGTTGCCTCATATAAATTGCCCATGAGCGCGGAGCTTGTCTTTGTCACTGTAGCAACTTTGCTCCATCAGCGGGAGAAGGCGGTTCGACGCCCCTGTAAGCACATGTTTCTCTAATTCCTTTGTTTCAGGGAAGCCACTGTGACGTCAGACGCCTTTACGCATACAGCTTTGCGATGCTTAGACAGTAATAACATAATTCATGTTTACATTTCTTTAATTTCGACGCATTGTCGTTATTCGTGACGCATCAATGACCAATTGATTATATGGCAATGCAATGAAAAAAGCGTGTGGAAAACAGTGTTAATGACAGATTTGAGAAGCACATTTCTTCAATGTTGGCCGCATGGCATTCCTGTGCAGGTGACAATGGTAATTTTTCAAAACGACAAGGATATTTAAACACATGATTATTTGTTTGCTGTGCTCTATGGCCTCTGCTACAGACCTCATCGAAATGACACTTAGATATCTTAGGGTGTACATATCAAGTCTTCCCAAATGGTCTAGCGGATAGGAATCTGCCTTGTCACGCAGGGTGGCCCGGGTTCGATTCCCGTCATGGCAAATGATTTTTGTAGAAAAATAAAATGAGTCCCAACGTGTGCAACAGAACAGTTCGAAATCTCGTTACATTTGCATCGTCATGAACATGACTTATATCAGGCTAGCTAATTTTTTCTTTGTTCATTTTAAGTGTAGAAACAATATTTCGTTTGTGAACATTTTTTTCTGCCGTTTTGACAACAGGCTCATTACTAAAGAACACACGGCTGTCTGCTGATTGACGCTTGACTGTAGATTTTCGCTTTGTGTCAAAAGAACTCCCTAACGCACACTTTTTCAAAGTAGGTGAATTCATCAGATCTGTTTGAAACATTGCATTTTATCCATGCACGACGACTACTTAGATACTCGCAGCACAGTTGCCTCATATAAATTGCCCATGAGCGCGGAGCTTGTCTTTGTCACTGTAGCAACTTTGCTCCATCAGTGGGAGAAGGCGGTTCGACGCCCCTGTAAGCACATGTTTCTCTAATTCCTTTGTTTCAGGCAAGCCACTGTGATGTCAGACGCCTTTACGCATACAGCTTTGCGATGCTTAGACAGTAATAACATAATTCATGTTTACATTTCTTTAATTTCGACGCATTGTCGTTATTCGTGACGCATCAATGACCAATTGATTATATGGCAATGCAATGAAAAAAGCGTGTGGAAAACAGTGTTAATGACAGATTTGAGAAGCACATTTCTTCAATGTTGGCCGCATGGCATTCCTGTGCAGGTGACAATGGTAATTTTTCAAAACGACAAGGATATTTAAACACATGATTATTTGTTTGCTGTGCTCTATGGCCTCTGCTACAGACCTCATCGAAATGACACTTAGATATCTTAGGGTGTACATATCAAGTTTTCCCAAATGGTCTAGCGGATAGGCATCTACCTTGTAACGCAGGGCGGCCCGGGTTCGATTCCCGTCATGGCAAATGTTTTTTGTAGAAAAATAAAATGAGTCCCAACGTGTGCAACAGAACAGTTCGAAATCTCGTTACATTTGCATCGTCATGAACATGACTTATATCAGGCTAGCTCATTTTTTCTTTGTTCATTTTAAGTGTAGAAACAATATTTCGTTTGTGACCATTTTTTTCTGCCGTTTTGACAACAGGCTCATGACTAAAGAACACACGGCTGTCTGCTGATTGACGCTTGACTGTAGATTTTCGCTTTGTGTCAAAAGAACTTCCTAACGCACACTTTTTCAAAGTAGGTGAATTCATCAGATCTGTTTGAAACATTGCATTTTATCCATGCACGACGACTGCTTAGATACTCGCAGCACAGTTGACCCATATACATTGCCCATGAGCGCGGAGCTTGTCTTTGTCACTGTAGCAACTTTGCTCCATCAGCGGGAGAAGGAGCTTCGACGCCCCTGTAAGCACATGTTTCTCTGATTCCTTTGTTTCAGGCAAGCCACTGTGACGTCAGACGCTTTTACGCATACAGCTTTGCGATGCTTAGACAGTAATAACATAATTCATGTTTACATTTCTTTAATTTTCGACGCATTGTCGTTATTCGTGACGCATCAATGACCAATTGATTATATGGCAATGCAATGAAAAAAGCGTGTGGAAAACAGTGTTAATGACAGATTTGAGAAGCACATTTCTTCAATGTTGGCCGCATGGCATTCCTGTGCAGGTGACAATGGTAATTTTTCAAAACGACAAGGATATTTAAACACATGATTATTTGTTTGCTGTGCTCTATGGCCTCTGCTACAGACCTCATCGAAATGACACTTAGATATCTTAGGGTGTACATATCAAGTTTTCTCAAATGGTCTAGCGGATAGGCATCTACCTTGTAACGCAGGGCGGCCCGGGTTCGATTCCCGTCATGGCAAATGTTTTTTGTAGAAAAATAAAATGAGTCCCAACGTGTGCAACAGAACAGTTCGAAATCTCGTTACATTTGCATCGTCATGAACATGACTTATATCAGGCCAGCTAATTTTTTCTTTGTTCATTTTAAGTGTAGAAACAATATTTCGTTTGTGAACATTTTTTTCTGCCGTTTTGACAACAGGCTCATGACTAAAGAACACACGGCTGTCTGCTGATTGACGCTTGACTGTAGATTTTCGCTTTGTGTCAAAAGAACTCCCTAACGCACACTTTTTCAAAGTAGGTGAATTCATCAGATCTGTTTGAAACATTGCATTTTATCCATGCACGACGACTACTTAGATACTCGAAGCACAGTTGCCTCATATAAATTGCCCATGAGCGCGGAGCTTGTCTTTGTCACTGTAGCAACTTTGCTCCATCAGCGGGAGAAGGCGGTTCGACGCCCCTGTAAGCACATGTTTCTCTGATTCCTTTGTTTCAGGCAAGCCACTGTAACGTCAGACGCCTTTACGCATACAGCTTTGCGATGCTTAGACAGTAATAACATAATTCATGTTTACATTTCTTTAATTTTCGACGCATTGTCGTTATTCGTGACGCATCAATGACCAATTGATTATATGGCAATGCAATGAAAAAAGCGTGTGGAAAACAGTGTTAATGACAGATTTGAGAAGCACATTTCTTCAATGTTGGCCGCATGGCATTCCTGTGCAGGTGACAATGGTAATTTTTCAAAACGACAAGGATATTTCAACACATGATTATTTGTTTGCTGTGCTCTATGGCCTCTGCTACAGACCTCATCGAAATGACACTTAGATATCTTAGGGTGTACATATCAAGTCTTCCCAAATGGTCTAGCGGATAGGCATCTACCTTGTAACGCAGGGCGGCCCGGGTTTGATTCCCGTCATGGCAAATGTTTTTTGTAGAAAAATAAAATGAGTCCCAACGTGTGCAACAGAACAGTTCGAAATCTCGTTACATTTGCATCGTCATGAACATGACTTATATCAGGCTAGCTAATTTTTTCTTTGTTCATTTTAAGTGTAGAAACAATATTTCGTTTGTGACCATTTTTTTCTGCCGTTTTGACAACAGGCTCATGACTAAAGAACACACGGCTGTCTGCTGATTGACGCTTGACTGTAGATTTTCGCTTTGTGTCAAAAGAACTTCCTAACGCACACTTTTTCAAAGTAGGTGAATTCATCAGATCTGTTTGAAACATTGCATTTTATCCATGCACGACAACTGCTTAGATACTCGCAGCACAGTTGCCCCATATACATTGCCCATGAGCGTGGAGCTTGTCTTTGTCACTGTAGCAACTTTGCTCCATCAACGGGAGAAGGCGCTTCGTCGCCCCTGTAAGCACATGTTTCTCTGATTCCTTTGTTTCAGGCAAGCCACTGTGACGTCAGACGCCTTTACGCATACAGCTTTGCGATGCTTAGACAGTAATAACATAATTCATGTTTACATTTCTTTAATTTTCGACGCATTGTTGTTATTCGTGACGCATCAATGACCAATTGATTATATGGCACTGCAATGAAAAAAGCGTGTGGAAAACAGTGTTAATGACAGATTTGAGAAGCACATTTCTTCAATGTTGGCCGCATGGCATTCCTGTGCAGGTGACAATGGTAATTTTTCAAAACGACAAGGATATTTAAACACATGATTATTTGTTTGCTGTGCTCTATGGCCTCTGCTACAGACCTCATCGAAATGACACTTAGATATCTTAGGGTGTACATATCAAGTCTTCCCAAATGGTCTAGCGGATAGGAATCTGCCTTGTCACGCAGGGCGGCCCGGGTTCGATTCCCGTCATGGCAAATGATTTTTGTAGAAAAATAAAATGAGTCCCAACGTGTGCAACAGAACAGATCGAAATCTCGTTACATTTGCATCGTCATGAACATGACTTATATCAGGCTAGCTAATTTTTTCTTTGTTCATTTTAAGTGTAGAAACAATATTTCGTTTGTGAACATTTTTTTCTGCCGTTTTGACAACAGGCTCATTACTAAAGAACACACGGCTGTCTGCTGTTTGACGCTTGACTGTAGATTTTCGCTTTGTGTCAAAAGAACTTCCGAACGCACACTTTTTCAAAGTAGGTGAATTCATCAGATCTGTTTGAAACATTGCATTTTATCCATGCACGACGACTGCTTAGATACTCGCAGCACAGTTGCCCCATATACATTGCCCATGAGCGCGGAGCTTGTCTTTGTCACTGTAGCAACTTTGCTCCATCAGCGGGAGAAGGCGCTTCGACGCCCCTGTAAGCACATGTTTCTCTGATTCCTTTGTTTCAGGCAAGCCACTGTGACGTCAGACGCCTTTACGCATACAGCTTTGCGATGCTTAGACAGTAATAACATAATTCATGTTTACATTTCTTTAATTTTCGACGCATTGTCGTTATTCGTGACGCATCAATGACCAATTGATTATATGGCAATGCAATGAAAAAAGCGTGTGGAAAACAGTGTTAATGACAGATTTGAGAAGCACATTTCTTCAATGTTGGCCGCATGGCATTCCTGTGCAGGTGACAATGGTACTTTTTCAAAACGACAAGGATATTTAAACACATGATTATTTGTTTGCTGTGCTCTATGGCCTCTGCTACAGACCTCATCGAAATGACACTTAGATATCTTAGGGTGTACATATCAAGTCTTCCCAAATGGTCTAGCGGATAGGCATCTACCTTGTAACGCAGGGCGGCCCGGGTTCGATTCTCGTCATGGCAAATGTTTTTTGTAGAAAAATAAAATGAGTCCCAACGTGTGCAACAGAACAGTTCGAAATCTCGTTACATTTGCATCGTCATGAACATGACTTATATCAGGCTAGCTCATTTTTTCTTTGTTCATTTTAAGTGTAGAAACAATATTTCGTTTGTGACCATTTTTTTCTGCCGTTTTGACAACAGGCTCATGACTAAAGAACACACGGCTGTCTGCTGATTGACGCTTGACTGTAGATTTTCGCATTGTGTCAAAAGAACTTCCTAACGCACACTTTTTCAAAGTAGGTGAATTCATCAGATCTGTTTGAAACATTGCATTTTATCCATGCACGACAACTGCTTAGATACTCGCAGCACAGTTGCCCCATATACATTGCCCATGAGCGCGGAGCTTGTCTTTGTCACTGTAGCAACTTTGCTCCATCAACGGGAGAAGGCGCTTCGTCGCCCCTGTAAGCACATGTTTCTCTGATTCCTTTGTTTCAGGCAAGCCACTGTGACGTCAGACGCCTTTACGCATACAGCTTTGCGATGCTTAGACAGTAATAACATAATTCATGTTTACATTTCTTTAATTTTCGACGCATTGTTGTTATTCGTGACGCATCAATGACCAATTGATTATATGGCACTGCAATGAAAAAAGCGTGTGGAAAACAGTGTTAATGACAGATTTGAGAAGCACATTTCTTCAATGTTGGCCGCATGGCATTCCTGTGCAGGTGACAATGGTAATTTTTCAAAACGACAAGGATATTTAAACACATGATTATTTGTTTGCTGTGCTCTATGGCCTCTGCTACAGACCTCATCGAAATGACACTTAGATATCTTAGGGTGTACATATCAAGTTTTCCCAAATGGTCTAGCGGATAGGTATCTACCTTGTAACGCAGGGCGGCCCGGGTTCGATTCCCGTCATGGCAAGTGTTTTTTGTAGAAAAATAAAATGAGTCCCAACGTGTGCAACAGAACAGTTCGAAATCTCGTTACATTTGCATCGTCATGAACATGACTTATATCAGGCTAGCTCATTTTTTCTTTGTTCATTTTAAGTGTAGAAACAATATTTCGTTTGTGAACATTTTTTTCTGCCGTTTTGACAACAGGCTCATGACTAAAGAACACACGGCTGTCTGCTGATTGACGCTTGACTGTAGATTTTCGCTTTGTGTCAAAAGAACTTCCTAACGCACACTTTTTCAAAGTAGGTGAATTCATCAGATCTGTTTGAAACATTGCATTTTATCCATGCACGACGACTGCTTAGATACTCGCAGCACAGTTGCCCCATATACATTGCCCATGAGCGCGGAGCTTGTCTTTGTCACTGTAGCAACTTTGCTCCATCAACGGGAGAAGGCGCTTCGACGCCCCTGTAAGCACATGTTTCTCTGATTCCTTTGTTTCAGGCAAGCCACTGTGACGTCAGACGCCTTTACGCATACAGCTTTGCGATGCTTAGACAGTAATAACATAATTCATGTTTACATTTCTTTAATTTTCGACGCATTGTCGTTATTCGTGACGCATCAATGACCAATTGATTATATGGCAATGCAATGAAAAAAGCGTGTGGAAAACAGTGTTAATGACAGATTTGAGAAGCACATTTCTTCAATGTTGGCCGCATGGCATTCCTGTGCAGGTGACAATGGTAATTTTTCAAAACGACAAGGATATTTAAACACATGATTATTTGTTTGCTGTGCTCTATGGCCTCTGCTACAGACCTCATCGAAATGACACTTAGATATCTTAGGGTGTACATATCAAGTCTTCCCAAATGGTCTAACGGATAGGCATCTACCTTGTAACGCAGGGCGGCCCGGGTTCGATTCTCGTCATGGCAAATGTTTTTTGTAGAAAAATAAAATGAGTCCCAACGTGTGCAACAGAACAGTTCGAAATCTCGTTACATTTGCATCGTCATGAACATGACTTATATCAGGCTAGCTCATTTTTTCTTTGTTCATTTTAAGTGTAGAAACAATATTTCGTTTGTGACCATTTTTTTCTGCCGTTTTGACAACAGGCTCATGACTAAAGAACACACGGCTGTCTGCTGATTGACGATTGACTGTAGATTTTCGCTTTGTGTCAAAAGAACTTCCTAACGCACACTTTTTCAAAGTAGGTGAATTCATCAGATCTGTTTGAAACATTGCATTTTATCCATGCACGACGACTGCTTAGATACTCGCAGCACAGTTGCCCCATATACATTGCCCATGAGCGCGGAGCTTGTCTTTGTCACTGTCGCAACTTTGCTCCATCAGCGGGAGAAGGCGCTTCGACGCCCCTGTAAGCACATGTTTCTCTGATTCCTTTGTTTCAGGCAAGCCACTGTGACGTCAGACGCCTTTACGCATACAGCTTTGCGATGCTTAGACAGTAATAACATAATTCATGTTTACATTTCTTTAATTTTCGACGCATTGTCGTTATTCGTGACGCATCAATGACCAATTGATTATATGGCAATGCAATGAAAAAAGCGTGTGGAAAACAGTGTTAATGACAGATTTGAGAAGCACATTTCTTCAATGTTGGCCGCATGGCATTCCTGTGCAGGTGACAATGGTAATTTTTCAAAACGACAAGGATATTTAAACACATGATTATTTGTTTGCTGTGCTCTATGGCCTCTGCTACAGACCTCATCGAAATGACACTTAGATATCTTAGGGTGTACATATCAAGTTTTACCAAATGGTCTAGCGGATAGGCATCTACCTTGTAACGCAGGGCGGCCCGGGTTCGATTCCCGTCATGGCAAGTGTTTTTTGTAGAAAAATAAAATGAGTCCCAACGTGTGCAACAGAACAGTTCGAAATCTCGTTACATTTGCATCGTCATGAACATGACTTATATCAGGCTAGCTCATTTTTTCTTTGTTCATTTTAAGTGTAGAAACAATATTTCGTTTGTGACCATTTTTTTCTGCCGTTTTGACAACAGGCTCATGACTAAAGAACACACGGCTGTCTGCTGATTGACGCTTGACTGTAGATTTTCGCTTTGTGTCAAAAGAACTTCCTAACGCACACTTTTTCAAAGTAGGTGAATTCATCAGATCGGTTTGAAACATTGCATTTTATCCATGCACGACGACTGCTTAGATATTCGCAGCACAGTTGCCCCATATACATTGCCCATGAGCGCGGAGCTTGTCTTTGTCACTGTCGCAACTTTGCTCCATCAGCGGGAGAAGGCGCTTCGACGCCCCTGTAAGCACATGTTTCTCTGATTCCTTTGTTTCAGGCAAGCCACTGTGACGTCAGACGCCGTTACGCATACAGCTTTGCGATGCTTAGACAGTAATAACATAATTCATGTTTACATTTCTTTAATTTTCGACGCATTGTCGTTATTCGTGACGCATCAATGACCAATTGATTATATGGCAATGCAATGAAAAAAGCGTGTGGAAAACAGTGTTAATGACAGATTTGAGAAGCACATTTCTTCAATGTTGGCCGCATGGCATTCCTGTGCAGGTGACAATGGTAATTTTTCAAAACGACAAGGATATTTAAACACATGATTATTTGTTTGCTGTGCTCTATGGCCTCTGCTACAGACCTCATCGAAATGACACTTAGATATCTTAGGGTGTACATATCAAGTTTTCCCAAATAGTCTAGCGGATAGGCATCTACCTTGTAACGCAGGGCGGCTCGGGTTTGATTCCCGTCATGGCAAGTGTTTTTTGTAGAAAAATAAAATGAGTCCCAACGTGTGCAACAGAAAAGTTCGAAATCTCGTTACATTTGCATCGTCATGAACATGACTTATATCAGGCTAGCTCATTTTTTCTTTGTTCATTTTAAGTGTAGAAACAATATTTCGTTTGTGACCATTTTTTTCTGCCGTTTTGACAACAGGCTCATGACTAAAGAACACACGGCTGTCTGCTGATTGACGCTTGACTGTAGATTTTCGCTTTGTGTCAAAAGAACTTCCTAACGCACACTTTTTCAAAGTAGGTGAATTCATCAGATCTGTTTGAAACATTGCATTTTATCCATGCACGACGACTGCTTAGATACTCGCAGCACAGTTGCCCCATATACATTGCCCATGAGCGCGGAGCTTGTCTTTGTCACTGTAGCAACTTTGCTCCATCAGCGGGAGAAGGCGCTTCGACACCCCTGTAAGCACATGTTTCTCTGATTCCTTTGTTTCAGGCAAGCCACTGTGACGTCAGACGCCTTTACGCATACAGCTTTGCGATGCTTAGACAGTAATAACATAATTCATGTTTACATTTCTTTAATTTTCGACGCATTGTTGTTATTCGTGACGCATCAATGACCAATTGATTATATGGCAATGCAATGAAAAAAGCGTGTGGAAAACAGTGTTAATGACAGATTTGAGAAGCACATTTCTTCAATGTTGGCCGCATGGCATTCCTGTGCAGGTGACAATGGTAATTTTTCAAAACGACAAGGATATTTAAACACATGATTATTTGTTTGCTGTGCTCTATGGCCTCTGCTACAGACCTCATCGAAATGACACTTAGATATCTTAGGGTGTACATATCAAGTCTTCCCAAATGGTCTAGCGGATAGGCATCTACCTTGTAACGCAGGGCGGTCCGGGTTCGATTCCCGTCATGGCAAATGTTTTTTGTAGAAAAATAAAATGAGTCCCAACGTGTGCAACAGAACAGTTCGAAATCTCGTTACATTTGCATCGTCATGAACATGACTTATATCAGGCTAGCTCATTTTTTCTTTGTTCATTTTAAGTGTAGAAACAATATTTCGTTTGTGAACATTTTTTTCTGCCGTTTTGACAACAGGCTCATGACCAAAAAACACACGGCTGTCTGCTGATTGACGCTTGACTGTAGATTTTCGCTTTGTGTCAAAAGAACTCCCTAACGCACACTTTTTCAAAGTAGGTGAATTCATCAGATCTGTTTGAAACATTGCATTTTATCCATGCACGACGACTGCTTAGATACTCGCAGCACAGTTGCCCCATATACATTGCCCATGAGCGCGGAGCTTGTCTTTGTCACTGTAGCAACTTTGCTCCATCAGCGGGAGAAGGCGGTTCGACGCCCCTGTAAGCACATGTTTCTCTGATTCCTTTGTTTCAGGCAAGCCACTGTGACGTCAGACGCCTTTACGCATACAGCTTTGCGATGCTTAGACAGTAATAACATAATTCATGTTTACATTTCTTTAATTTTCGACGCATTGTCGTTATTCGTGACGCATCAATGACCAATTGATTATATGGCAATGCAATGAAAAAAGCGTGTGGAAAACAGTGTTAATGACAGATTTGAGAAACACATTTCTTCAATGTTGGCCGCATGGCATTCCTGTGCAGGTGACAATGGTAATTTTTCAAAACGACAAGGATATTTAAACACATGATTATTTGTTTGCTGTGCTCTATGGCCTCTGCTACAGACCTCATCGAAATGACACTTAGATATCTTAGGGTGTACATATCAAGTTTTACCAAATGGTCTAGCGGATAGGCATCTACCTTGTAACGCAGGGCGGCCCGGGTTCGATTCCCGTCATGGCAAGTGTTTTTTGTAGAAAAATAAAATGAGTCCCAACGTGTGCAACAGAAAAGTTCGAAATCTCGTTACATTTGCATCGTCATGAACATGACTTATATCAGGCTAGCTCATTTTTTCTTTGTTCATTTTAAGTGTAGAAACAATATTTCGTTTGTGACCATTTTTTTCTGCCGTTTTGACAACAGGCTCATGACTAAAGAACACACGGCTGTCTGCTGATTGACGCTTGACTGTAGATTTTCGCTTTGTGTCAAAAGAACTCCCTAACGCACACTTTTTCAAAGTAGGTGAATTCATCAGATCTGTTTGAAACATTGCATTTTATCCATGCACGACGACTGCTTAGATACTCGCAGCACAGTTGCCCCATATACATTGCCCATGAGCGCGGAGCTTGTCTTTGTCACTGTAGCAACTTTGCTCCATCAGCGGGAGAAGGCGCTTCGACACCCCTGTAAGCACATGTTTCTCTGATTCCTTTGTTTCAGGCAAGCCACTGTGACGTCAGACGCCTTTACGCATACAGCTTTGCGATGCTTAGACAGTAATAACATAATTCATGTTTACATTTCTTTAATTTTCGACGCATTGTCGTTATTCGTGACGCATCAATGACCAATTGATTATATGGCAATGCAATGAAAAAAGCGTGTGGAAAACAGTGTTAATGACAGATTTGAGAAACACATTTCTTCAATGTTGGCCGCATGGCATTCCTGTGCAGGTGACAATGGTAATTTTTCAAAACGACAAGGATATTTAAACACATGATTATTTGTTTGCTGTGCTCTATGGCCTCTGCTACAGACCTCATCGAAATGACACTTAGATATCTTAGGGTGTACATATCAAGTTTTCCCAAATGGTCTAGCGGATAGGCATCTACCTTGTAACGCAGGGTGGCTCGGGTTCGATTCCCGTCATGGCAAGTGTTTTTTGTAGAAAAATAAAATGAGTCCCAACGTGTGCAACAGAACAGTTCGAAATCTCGTTACATTTGCATCGTCATGAACATGACTTATATCAGGCTAGCTAATTTTTTCTTTGTTCATTTTAAGTGTAGAAACAATATTTCGTTTGTGACCATTTTTTTCTGCCGTTTTGACAACAGGCTCATGACTAAAGAACACACGGCTGTCTGCTGATTGACGCTTGACTGTAGATTTTCGCTTTGTGTCAAAAGAACTTCCTAACGCACACTTTTTCAAAGTAGGTGAATTCATCAGATCTGTTTGAAACATTGCATTTTATCCATGCACGACGACTGCTTAGATACTCGCAGCACAGTTGCCCCATATACATTGCCCATGAGCGCGGAGCTTGTCTTTGTCACTGTAGCAACTTTGCTCCATCAGCGGGAGAAGGCGCTTCGACTCCCCTGTAAGCACATGTTTCTCTGATTCCTTTGTTTCAGGCAAGCCACTGTGACGTCAGACGCCTTTACGCATACAGCTTTGCGATGCTTAGACAGTAATAACATAATTCATGTTTACATTTCTTTAATTTTCGACGCATTGTCGTTATTCGTGACGCATCAATGACCAATTGATTATATGGCAATGCAATGAAAAAAGCGTGTGGAAAACAGTGTTAATGACAGATTTGAGAAGCACATTTCTTCAATGTTGGCCGCATGGCATTCCTGTGCAGGTGACAATGGTAATTTTTCAAAACGACAAGGATATTTAAACACATGATTATGTGTTTGCTGTGCTCTATGGCCTCTGCTACAGACCTCATCGAAATGACACTTAGATATCTTAGGGTGTACATATCAAGTCTTCCCAAATGGTCTAGCGGATAGGAATCTGCCTTGTCACGCAGGGCGGCCCGGGTTCGATTCCCGTCATGGCAAATGATTTTTGTAGAAAAATAAAATGAGTCCCAACGTGTGCAACAGAACAGTTCGAAATCTCGTTACATTTGCATCGTCATGAACATGACTTATATCAGGCTAGCTCATTTTTTCTTTGTTCATTTTAAGTGTAGAAACAATATTTCGTTTGTGAACATTTTTTTCTGCCGTTTTGACAACAGGCTCATTACTAAAGAACACACGGCTGTCTGCTGATTGACGCTTGACTGTAGATTTTCGCTTTGTGTCAAAAGAACTCCCTAACGCACACTTTTTCAAAGTAGGTGAATTCATCAGATCTGTTTGAAACATTGCATTTTATCCATGCACGACGACTACTTAGATACTCGCAGCACAGTTGCCTCATATAAATTGCCCATGAGCGCGGAGCTTGTCTTTGTCACTGTAGCAACTTTGCTCCATCAGCGGGAGAAGGCGGTTCGACGCCCCTGTAAGCACATGTTTCTCTAATTCCTTTGTTTCAGGCAAGCCACTGTGACGTCAGACGCCTTTACGCATACAGCTTTGCGATGCTTAGACAGTAATAACATAATTCATGTTTACATTTCTTTAATTTTCGACGCATTGTCGTTATTCGTGACGCATCAATGACCAATTGATTATATGGCAATGCAATGAAAAAAGCGTGTGGAAAACAGTGTTAATGACAGATTTGAGAAGCACATTTCTTCAATGTTGGCCGCATGGCATTCCTGTGCAGGTGACAATGGTAATTTTTCAAAACGACAAGGATATTTAAACACATGATTATTTGTTTGCTGTGCTCTATGGCCTCTGCTACAGACCTCATCGAAATGACACTTAGATATCTTAGGGTGTACATATCAAGTTTTCCCAAATGGTCTAGCGGATAGGCATCTACCTTGTAACGCAGGGCGGCTTGGGTTCGATTCCCGTCATGGCAAGTGTTTTTTGTAGAAAAATAAAATGAGTCCCAACGTGTGCAACAGAACAGTTCGAAATCTCGTTACATTTGCATCGTCATGAACATGACTTATATCAGGCTAGCTCATTTTTTCTTTGTTCATTTTAAGTGTAGAAACAATATTTCGTTTGTGACCATTTTTTTCTGCCGTTTTGACAACAGGCTCATGACTAAAGAACACACGGCTGTCTGCTGATTGACGCTTGACTGTAGATTTTCGCTTTGTGTCAAAAGAACTTCCTAACGCACACTTTTTCAAAGTAGGTGAATTCATCAGATCTGTTTGAAACATTGCATTTTATCCATGCACGACGACTGCTTAGATACTCGCAGCACAGTTGCCCCATATACATTGCCCATGAGCGCGGAGCTTGTCTTTGTCACTGTAGCAACTTTGCTCCATCAGCGGGAGAAGGCGCTTCGACTCCCCTGTAAGCACATGTTTCTCTGATTCCTTTGTTTCAGGCAAGCCACTGTGACGTCAGACGCCTTTACGCATACAGCTTTGCGATGCTTAGACAGTAATAACATAATTCATGTTTACATTTCTTTAATTTTCGACGCATTGTCGTTATTCGTGACGCATCAATGACCAATTGATTATATGGCAATGCAATGAAAAAAGCGTGTGGAAAACAGTGTTAATGACAGATTTGAGAAGCACATTTCTTCAATGTTGGCCGCATGGCATTCCTGTGCAGGTGACAATGGTAATTTTTCAAAACGACAAGGATATTTAAACACATGATTATTTGTTTGCTGTGCTCTATGGCCTCTGCTACAGACCTCATCGAAATGACACTTAGATATCTTAGGGTGTACATATCAAGTCTTCCCAAATGGTCTAGCGGATAGGAATCTGCCTTGTCACGCAGGGCGGCCCGGGTTCGATTCCCGTCATGGCAAATGATTTTTGTAGAAAAATAAAATGAGTCCCAACGTATGCAACAGAACAGTTCGAAATCTCGTTACATTTGCATCGTCATGAACATGACTTATATCAGGCTAGCTAATTTTTTCTTTGTTCATTTTAAGTGTAGAAACAATATTTCGTTTGTGAACATTTTTTTCTGCCGTTTTGACAACAGGCTCATTACTAAAGAACACACGGCTGTCTGCTGATTGACGCTTGACTGTAGATTTTCGCTTTGTGTCAAAAGAACTTCCTAACGCACACTTTTTCAAAGTAGGTGAATTCATCAGATCTGTTTGAAACATTGCATTTTATCCATGCACGACGACTGCTTAGATACTCGCAGCACAGTTGCCCCATATACATTGCCCATGAGCGCGGAGCTTGTCTTTGTCAATGTAGCAACTTTGCTCCATCAGCGGGAGAAGGCGCTTCGACTCCCCTGTAAGCACATGTTTCTCTGATTCCTTTGTTTCAGGCAAGCCACTGTGACGTCATACGCCTTTACGCATACAGCTTTGCGATGCTTAGACAGTAATAACATAATTCATGTTTACATTTCTTTAATTTTCGACGCATTGTCGTTATTCGTGACGCATCAATGACCAATTGATTATATGGCAATGCAATGAAAAAAGCGTGTGGAAAACAGTGTTAATGACAGATTTGAGAAGCACATTTCTTCAATGTTGGCCGCATGGCATTCCTGTGCAGGTGACAATGGTAATTTTTCAAAACGACAAGGATATTTAAACACATGATTATTTGTTTGCTGTGCTCTATGGCCTCTGCTACAGACCTCATCGAAATGACACTTAGATATCTTAGGGTGTACATATCAAGTTTTCCCAAATGGTCTAGCGGATAGGCATCTACCTTGTAACGCAGGGCGGCTCGGGTTCGATTCCCGTCATGGCAAGTGTTTTTTGTAGAAAAATAAAATGAGTCCCAACGTGTGCAACAGAACAGTTCGAAATCTCGTTACATTTGCATCGTCATGAACATGACTTATATCAGGCTAGCTCATTTTTTCTTTGTTCATTTTAAGTGTAGAAACAATATTTCGTTTGTGAACATTTTTTTGCTGCCGTTTTGACAACAGGCTCATTACTAAAGAACACACGGCTGTCTGCTGATTGACGCTTGACTGTAGATTTTCGCTTTGTGTCAAAAGAACTTCCTAACGCACACTTTTTCAAAGTAGGTGAATTCATCAGATCTGTTTGAAACATTGCATTTTATCCATGCACGACGACTGCTTAGATACTCGCAGCACAGTTGCCCCATATACATTGCCCATGAGCGCGGAGCTTGTCTTTGTCACTGTAGCAACTTTGCTCCATCAGCGGGAGAAGGCGCTTCGACTCCCCTGTAAGCACATGTTTCTCTGATTCCTTTGTTTCAGGCAAGCCACTGTGACGTCAGACGCCTTTACGCATACAGCTTTGCGATGCTTAGACAGTAATAACATAATTCATGTTTACATTTCTTTAATTTTCGACGCATTGTCGTTATTCGTGACGCATCAATGACCAATTGATTATATGGCAATGCAATGAAAAAAGCGTGTGGAAAACAGTGTTAATGACAGATTTGAGAAGCACATTTCTTCAATGTTGGCCGCATGGCATTCCTGTGCAGGTGACAATGGTAATTTTTCAAAACGACAAGGATATTTAAACACATGATTATTTGTTTGCTGTGCTCTATGGCCTCTGCTACAGACCTCATCGAAATGACACTTAGATATCTTAGGGTGTACATATCAAGTCTTCCCAAATGGTCTAACGGATAGGAATCTGCCTTGTCACGCAGGGCGGCCCGGGTTCGATTCCCGTCATGGCAAATGATTTTTGTAGAAAAATAAAATGAGTCCCAACGTATGCAACAGAACAGTTCGAAATCTCGTTACATTTGCATCGTCATGAACATGACTTATATCAGGCTAGCTAATTTTTTCTTTGTTCATTTTAAGTGTAGAAACAATATTTCGTTTGTGAACATTTTTTTGCTGCCGTTTTGACAACAGGCTCATTACTAAAGAACACACGGCTGTCTGCTGATTGACGCTTGACTGTAGATTTTCGCTTTGTGTCAAAAGAACTCCCTTACGCACACTTTTTCAAAGTAGGTGAATTCATCAGATCTGTTTGAAACATTGCATTTTATCCATGCACGACGACTACTTAGATACTCGCAGCACAGTTGCCTCATATAAATTGCCCATGAGCGCGGAGCTTGTCTTTGTCACTGTAGCAACTTTGCTCCATCAGCGGGAGAAGGCGGTTCGACGCCCCTGTAAGCACATGTTTCTCTAATTCCTTTGTTTCAGGCACGCCACTGTGACGTCAGACGCCTTTACGCATACAGCTTTGCGATGCTTAGACAGTAATAACATAATTCATGTTTACATTTCTTTAATTTTCGACGCATTGTCGTTATTCGTGACGCATCAATGACCAATTGATTATATGGCAATGCAATGAAAAAAGCGTGTGGAAAACAGTGTTAATGACAGATTTGAGAAGCACATTTCTTCAATGTTGGCCGCAGGGCATTCCTGTGCAGGTGACAATGGTAATTTTTCAAAACGACAAGGATATTTAAACACATGATTATTTGTTTGCTGTGCTCTATGGCCTCTGCTACAGACCTCATCGAAATGACACTTAGATATCTTAGGGTGTACATATCAAGTCTTCCCAAATGGTCTAGCGGATAGGAATCTGCCTTGTAACGCAGGGCGGCCCGGGTTCGATTCCCGTCATGGCAAAGGATTTTTGTAGAAAAATAAAATGAGTCCCAACGTGTGCAACAGAACAGTTCGAAATCTCGTTACATTTGCATCGTCATGAACATGACTTATATCAGGCTAGCTAATTTTTTCTTTGTTCATTTTAAGTGTAGAAACAATATTTCGTTTGTGAACATTTTTTTCTGCCGTTTTGACAACAGGCTCATGACTAAAGAACACACGGCTGTCTGCTGATTGACGCTTGACTGTAGATTTTCGCTTTGTGTCAAAAGAACTCCCGAACGCACACTTTTTCAAAGTAGGTGAATTCATCAGATCTGTTTGAAACATTGCATTTTATCCATGCACGACGACTACTTAGATACTCGCAGCACAGTTGCCTCATATAAATTGCCCATGAGCGCGGAGCTTGTCTTTGTCACTGTAGCAACTTTGCTCCATCAGCGGGAGAAGGCGGTTCGACGCCCTTGTAAGCACATGTTTCTCTAATTCCTTTGTTTCAGGCAAGCCACTGTGACGTCAGACGCCTTTACGCATACAGCTTTGCGATGCTTAGACAGTAATAACATAATTCATGTTTACATTTCTTTAATTTTCGACGCATTGTCGTTATTCGTGACGCATCAATGACCAATTGATTATATGTCAATGCAATGAAAAAAGCGTGTGGAAAACAGTGTTAATGACAGATTTGAGAAGCACATTTCTTCAATGTTGGCCGCAGGGCATTCCTGTGCAGGTGACAATGGTAATTTTTCAAAACGACAAGGATATTTAAACACATGATTATTTGTTTGCTGTGCTCTATGGCCTCTGCTACAGACCTCATCGAAATGACACTTAGATATCTTAGGGTGTACATATCAAGTCTTCCCAAATGGTCTAGCGGATAAGAATCTGCCTTGTCACGCAGGGCGGCCCGGGTTCGATTCCCGTCATGGCAAAGGGTTTTTGTAGAAAAATAAAATGAGTCCCAACGTGTGCAACAGAACAGTTCGAAATCTCGTTACATTTGCATCGTCATGAACATGACTTATATCAGGCTAGCTCATTTTTTCTTTGTTCATTTTAAGTGTAGAAACAATATTTCGTTTGTGAACATTTTTTTCTGCCGTTTTGACAACAGGCTCATGACTAAAGAACACACGGCTGTCTGCTGATTGACGCTTGACTGTAGATTTTCGCTTTGTGTCAAAAGAACTCCCTAACGCACACTTTTTCAAAGTAGGTGAATTCATCAGATCTGTTTGAAACATTGCATTTTATCCATGCACGACGACTACTTAGATACTCGCAGCACAGTTGCCTCATATAAATTGCCCATGAGCGCGGAGCTTGACTTTGTCACTGTAGCAACTTTGCTCCATCAGCGGGAGAAGGCTGTTCGACGCCCCTGTAAGCACATGTTTCTCTGATTCCTTTGTTTCAGGCAAGCCACTGAGACGTCAGACGCCTTTACGCATACAGCTTTGCGATGCTTAGACAGTAATAACATAATTCATGTTTACATTTCTTTTATTTTCGACGCATTGTCGTTATTCGTGACGCATCAATGACCAATTGATTATATGGCAATGCAATGAAAAAAGCGTGTGGAAAACAGTGTTAATGACAGATTTGAGAAGCACATTTCTTCAATGTTGGCCGCATGGCATTCCTGTGCAGGTGACAATGGTAATTTTTCAAAACGACAAGGATATTTCAACACATGATTATTTGTTTGCTGTGCTCTATGGCCTCTGCTACAGACCTCATCGAAATGACACTTAGATATCTTAGGGTGTACATATCAAGTTTTCCCAAATGGTCTAGCGGATAGGCATCTACCTTGTAACGCAGGGCGGCCCGGGTTCGATTCCCGTCATGGCAAATGTTTTTTGTAGAAAAATAAAATGAGTCCCAACGTGTGCAACAGAACAGTTCGAAATCTCGTTACATTTGCATCGTCATGAACATGACTTATATCAGGCTAGCTCATTTTTTCTTTGTTCATTTTAAGTGTAGAAACAATATTTCGTTTGTGACCATTTTTTTCTGCCGTTTTGACAACAGGCTCATGACTAAAGAACACACGGCTGTCTGCTGATTGACGCTTGACTGTAGATTTTCGCTTTGTGTCAAAAGAACTTCGTAACGCACACCTTTTCAAAGTAGGTGAATTCATCAGATCTGTTTGAAACATTGCATTTTATCCATGCACGACGACTGCTTAGATACTCGCAGCACAGTTGCCCCATATAAATTGCCCATGAGCGCGGAGCTTGTCTTTGTCACTGTAGCAACTTTGCTCCATCAGCGGGAGAAGGCGCTTCGACGCCCCTGTAAGCACATGTTTCTCTGATTCCTTTGTTTCAGGCAAGCCACTGTGACGTCAGACGCCTTTACGCATACAGCTTTGCGATGCTTAGACAGTAATAACATAATTCATGTTTACATTTCTTTAATTTTCGACGCATTGTCGTTATTCGTGACGCATCAATGACCAATTGATTATATGGCAATGCAATGAAAAAAGCGTGTGGAAAACAGTGTTAATGACAGATTTGAGAAGCACATTTCTTCAATGTTGGCCGCATGGCATTCCTGTGCAGGTGACAATGGTAATTTTTCAAAACGACAAGGATATTTCAACACATGATTATTTGTTTGCTGTGCTCTATAGCCTCTGCTACAGACCTCATCGAAATGACACTTAGATATCTTAGGGTGTACATATCAAGTTTTCCCAAATGGTCTAGCGGATAGGCATCTACCTTGTAATGCAGGGCGGCCCGGGTTCGATTCCCGTCATGGCAAATGTTTTTTGTAGAAAAATAAAATGAGTCCCAACGTGTGCAACAGAACAGTTCGAAATCTCGTTACATTTGCATCGTCATGAACATGACTTATATCAGGCTAGCTCATTTTTTTTTGTTCATTTTAAGTGTAGAAACAATATTTCGTTTGTGACCATTTTTTTCTGCCGTTTTGACAACAGGCTCATGACTAAAGAACACACGGCTGTCTGCTGATTGACGCTTGACTGTAGATTTTCGCTTTGTGTCAAAAGAACTTCCTAACGAACACTTTTTCAAAGTAGGTGAATTCATCAGATCTGTTTGAAACATTGCATTTTATCCATGCACGACGACTGCTTAGATACTCGCAGCACAGTTGCCCCATATAAATTGCCCATGAGCACGGAGCTTGTCTTTGTCACTGTAGCAACTTTGCTCCATCAGCGGGAGAAGGCGGTTCGACGCCCCTGTAAGCACATGTTTCTCTAATTCCTTTGTTTCAGGCAAGCCACTGTGACGTCAGACGCCTTTACGCATACAGCTTTGCGATGCTTAGACAGTAATAACATAATTCATGTTTACATTTCTTTAATTTTCGACGCATTGTCGTTATTCGTGACGCATCAATGACCAATTGATTATATGGCAATGCAATGGAAAAAGCGTGTGGAAAACAGTGTTAATGACAGATTTGAGAAGCACATTTCTTCAATGTTGGCCGCATGGCATTCCTGTGCAGGTGACAATGGTAATTTTTCAAAACGACAAGGATATTTCAACACATGATTATTTGTTTGCTGTGCTCTATGGCCTCTGCTACAGACCTCATCGAAATGACACTTAGATATCTTAGGGTGTACATATCAAGTCTTCCCAAATGGTCTAGCGGATAGGCATCTACTTTGTAACGCAGGGCGGCCTGGGTTCGATTCCCGTCATGGCAAATGATTTTTGTAGAAAAATAAAATGAGTCCCAACGTGTGCAACAGAACAGTTCGAAATCTCGTTACATTTGCATCGTCATGAACATGACTTATATCAGGCTAGCTCATTTTTTCTTTGTTCATTTTAAGTGTAGAAACAATATTTCGTTTGTGAACATTTTTTTCTGCCGTTTTGACAACAGGCTCATGACTAAAGAACACACGGCTGTCTGCTGATTGACGCTTGACTGTAGATTTTCGCTTTGTGTCAAAAGAACTCCCTAACGCACACTTTTTCAAAGTAGGTGAATTCATCAGATCTGTTTGAAACATTGCATTTTATCCATGCACGACGACTACTTAGATACTCGCAGCACAGTTGCCTCATATAAATTGCCCATGAGCGCGGAGCTTGACTTTGTCACTGTAGCAACTTTGCTCCATCAGCGGGAGAAGGCGGTTCGACGCCCCTGTAAGCACATGTTTCTCTGATTCCTTTGTTTCAGGCAAGCCACTGAGACGTCAGACGCCTTTACGCATACAGCTTTGCGATGCTTAGACAGTAATAACATAATTCATGTTTACATTTCTTTTATTTTCGACGCATTGTCGTTATTCGTGACGCATCAATGACCAATTGATTATATGGCAATGCAATGAAAAAAGCGTGTGGAAAACAGTGTTAATGACAGATTTGAGAAGCACATTTCTTCAATGTTGGCCGCATGGCATTCCTGTGCAGGTGACAATGGTAATTTTTCAAAACGACAAGGATATTTCAACACATGATTATTTGTTTGCTGTGCTCTATGGCCTCTGCTACAGACCTCATCGAAATGACACTTAGATATCTTAGGGTGTACATATCAAGTTTTCCCAAATGGTCTAGCGGATAGGCATCTACCTTGTAACGCAGGGCGGCCCGGGTTCGATTCCCGTCATGGCAAATGTTTTTTGTAGAAAAATAAAATGAGTCCCAACGTGTGCAACAGAACAGTTCGAAATCTCGTTACATTTGCATCGTCATGAACATGACTTATATCAGGCTAGCTCATTTTTTCTTTGTTCATTTTAAGTGTAGAAACAATATTTCGTTTGTGACCATTTTTTTCTGCCGTTTTGACAACAGGCTCATGACTAAAGAACACACGGCTGTCTGCTGATTGACGCTTGACTGTAGATTTTCGCTTTGTGTCAAAAGAACTTCGTAACGCACACCTTTTCAAAGTAGGTGAATTCATCAGATCTGTTTGAAACATTGCATTTTATCCATGCACGACGACTGCTTAGATACTCGCAGCACAGTTGCCCCATATAAATTGCCCATGAGCGCGGAGCTTGTCTTTGTCACTGTAGCAACTTTGCTCCATCAGCGGGAGAAGGCGCTTCGACGCCCCTGTAAGCACATGTTTCTCTGATTCCTTTGTTTCAGGCAAGCCACTGTGACGTCAGACGCCTTTACGCATACAGCTTTGCGATGCTTAGACAGTAATAACATAATTCATGTTTACATTTCTTTAATTTTCGACGCATTGTCGTTATTCGTGACGCATCAATGACCAATTGATTATATGGCAATGCAATGAAAAAAGCGTGTGGAAAACAGTGTTAATGACAGATTTGAGAAGCACATTTCTTCAATGTTGGCCGCATGGCATTCCTGTGCAGGTGACAATGGTAATTTTTCAAAACGACAAGGATATTTCAACACATGATTATTTGTTTGCTGTGCTCTATAGCCTCTGCTACAGACCTCATCGAAATGACACTTAGATATCTTAGGGTGTACATATCAAGTTTTCCCAAATGGTCTAGCGGATAGGCATCTACCTTGTAATGCAGGGCGGCCCGGGTTCGATTCCCGTCATGGCAAATGTTTTTTGTAGAAAAATAAAATGAGTCCCAACGTGTGCAACAGAACAGTTCGAAATCTCGTTACATTTGCATCGTCATGAACATGACTTATATCAGGCTAGCTCATTTTTTTTTGTTCATTTTAAGTGTAGAAACAATATTTCGTTTGTGACCATTTTTTTCTGCCGTTTTGACAACAGGCTCATGACTAAAGAACACACGGCTGTCTGCTGATTGACGCTTGACTGTAGATTTTCGCTTTGTGTCAAAAGAACTTCCTAACGAACACTTTTTCAAAGTAGGTGAATTCATCAGATCTGTTTGAAACATTGCATTTTATCCATGCACGACGACTGCTTAGATACTCGCAGCACAGTTGCCCCATATAAATTGCCCATGAGCACGGAGCTTGTCTTTGTCACTGTAGCAACTTTGCTCCATCAGCGGGAGAAGGCGGTTCGACGCCCCTGTAAGCACATGTTTCTCTAATTCCTTTGTTTCAGGCAAGCCACTGTGACGTCAGACGCCTTTACGCATACAGCTTTGCGATGCTTAGACAGTAATAACATAATTCATGTTTACATTTCTTTAATTTTCGACGCATTGTCGTTATTCGTGACGCATCAATGACCAATTGATTATATGGCAATGCAATGGAAAAAGCGTGTGGAAAACAGTGTTAATGACAGATTTGAGAAGCACATTTCTTCAATGTTGGCCGCATGGCATTCCTGTGCAGGTGACAATGGTAATTTTTCAAAACGACAAGGATATTTCAACACATGATTATTTGTTTGCTGTGCTCTATGGCCTCTGCTACAGACCTCATCGAAATGACACTTAGATATCTTAGGGTGTACATATCAAGTCTTCCCAAATGGTCTAGCGGATAGGCATCTACTTTGTAACGCAGGGCGGCCTGGGTTCGATTCCCGTCATGGCAAATGATTTTTGTAGAAAAATAAAATGAGTCCCAACGTGTGCAACAGAACAGTTCGAAATCTCGTTACATTTGCATCGTCATGAACATGACTTATATCAGGCTAGCTCATTTTTTCTTTGTTCATTTTAAGTGTAGAAACAATATTTCGTTTGTGAACATTTTTTTCTGCCGTTTTGACAACAGGCTCATGACTAAAGAACACACGGCTGTCTGCTGATTGACGCTTGACTGTAGATTTTCGCTTTGTGTCAAAAGAACTCCCTAACGCACACTTTTTCAAAGTAGGTGAATTCATCAGATCTGTTTGAAACATTGCATTTTATCCATGCACGACGACTACTTAGATACTCGCAGCACAGTTGCCTCATATAAATTGCCCATGAGCGCGGAGCTTGACTTTGTCACTGTAGCAACTTTGCTCCATCAGCGGGAGAAGGCGGTTCGACGCCCCTGTAAGCACATGTTTCTCTGATTCCTTTGTTTCAGGCAAGCCACTGAGACGTCAGACGCCTTTACGCATACAGCTTTGCGATGCTTAGACAGTAATAACATAATTCATGTTTACATTTCTTTTATTTTCGACGCATTGTCGTTATTCGTGACGCATCAATGACCAATTGATTATATGGCAATGCAATGAAAAAAGCGTGTGGAAAACAGTGTTAATGACAGATTTGAGAAGCACATTTCTTCAATGTTGGCCGCATGGCATTCCTGTGCAGGTGACAATGGTAATTTTTCAAAACGACAAGGATATTTCAACACATGATTATTTGTTTGCTGTGCTCTATGGCCTCTGCTACAGACCTCATCGAAATGACACTTAGATATCTTAGGGTGTACATATCAAGTTTTCCCAAATGGTCTAGCGGATAGGCATCTACCTTGTAACGCAGGGCGGCCCGGGTTCGATTCCCGTCATGGCAAATGTTTTTTGTAGAAAAATAAAATGAGTCCCAACGTGTGCAACAGAACAGTTCGAAATCTCGTTACATTTGCATCGTCATGAACATGACTTATATCAGGCTAGCTCATTTTTTCTTTGTTCATTTTAAGTGTAGAAACAATATTTCGTTTGTGACCATTTTTTTCTGCCGTTTTGACAACAGGCTCATGACTAAAGAACACACGGCTGTCTGCTGATTGACGCTTGACTGTAGATTTTCGCTTTGTGTCAAAAGAACTTCGTAACGCACACCTTTTCAAAGTAGGTGAATTCATCAGATCTGTTTGAAACATTGCATTTTATCCATGCACGACGACTGCTTAGATACTCGCAGCACAGTTGCCCCATATAAATTGCCCATGAGCGCGGAGCTTGTCTTTGTCACTGTAGCAACTTTGCTCCATCAGCGGGAGAAGGCGCTTCGACGCCCCTGTAAGCACATGTTTCTCTGATTCCTTTGTTTCAGGCAAGCCACTGTGACGTCAGACGCCTTTACGCATACAGCTTTGCGATGCTTAGACAGTAATAACATAATTCATGTTTACATTTCTTTAATTTTCGACGCATTGTCGTTATTCGTGACGCATCAATGACCAATTGATTATATGGCAATGCAATGAAAAAAGCGTGTGGAAAACAGTGTTAATGACAGATTTGAGAAGCACATTTATTCAATGTTGGCCGCATGGCATTCCTGTGCAGGTGACAATGGTAATTTTTCAAAACGACAAGGATATTTCAACACATGATTATTTGTTTGCTGTGCTCTATAGCCTCTGCTACAGACCTCATCGAAATGACACTTAGATATCTTAGGGTGTACATATCAAGTTTTCCCAAATGGTCTAGCGGATAGGCATCTACCTTGTAACGCAGGGCGGCCCGGGTTCGATTCCCGTCATGGCAAATGTTTTTTGTAGAAAAATAAAATGAGTCCCAACGTGTGCAACAGAACAGTTCGAAATCTCGTTACATTTGCATCGTCATGAACATGACTTATATCAGGCTAGCTCATTTTTTCTTTGTTCATTTTAAGTGTAGAAACAATATTTCGTTTGTGACCATTTTTTTCTGCCGTTTTGACAACAGGCTCATGACTAAAGAACACACGGCTGTCTGCTGATTGACGCTTGACTGTAGATTTTCGCTTTGTGTCAAAAGAACTTCGTAACGCACACCTTTTCAAAGTAGGTGAATTCATCAGATCTGTTTGAAACATTGCATTTTATCCATGCACGACGACTGCTTAGATACTCGCAGCACAGTTGCCCCATATAAATTGCCCATGAGCGCGGAGCTTGTCTTTGTCACTGTAGCAACTTTGCTCCATCAGCGGGAGAAGGCGCTTCGACGCCCCTGTAAGCACATGTTTCTCTGATTCCTTTGTTTCAGGCAAGCCACTGTGACGTCAGACGCCTTTACGCATACAGCTTTGCGATGCTTAGACAGTAATAACATAATTCATGTTTACATTTCTTTAATTTTCGACGCATTGTCGTTATTCGTGACGCATCAATGACCAATTGATTATATGGCAATGCAATGAAAAAAGCGTGTGGAAAACAGTGTTAATGACAGATTTGAGAAGCACATTTCTTCAATGTTGGCCGCATGGCATTCCTGTGCAGGTGACAATGGTAATTTTTCAAAACGACAAGGATATTTCAACACATGATTATTTGTTTGCTGTGCTCTATGGCCTCTGCTACAGACCTCATCGAAATGACACTTAGATATCTTAGGGTGTACATATCAAGTTTTCCCAAATGGTCTAGCGGATAGGCATCTACCTTGTAATGCAGGGCGGCCCGGGTTCGATTCCCGTCATGGCAAATATTTTTTGTAGAAAAATAAAATGAGTCCCAACGTGTGCAACAGAACAGTTCGAAATCTCGTTACATTTGCATCGTCATGAACATGACTTATATCAGGCTAGCTCATTTTTTCTTTGTTCATTTTAAGTGTAGAAACAATATTTCGTTTGTGAACATTTTTTTCTGCCGTTTTGACAACAGGCTCATGACTAAAGAACACACGGCTGTCTGCTGATTGACGCTTGACTGTAGATTTTCGCTTTGTGTCAAAAGAACTCCCTAACGCACACTTTTTCAAAGTAGGTGAATTCATCAGATCTGTTTGAAACATTGCATTTTATCCATGCACGACGACTACTTAGATACTCGCAGCACAGTTGCCTCATATAAATTGCCCATGAGCGCGGAGCTTGACTTTGTCACTGTAGCAACTTTGCTCCATCAGCGGGAGAAGGCGGTTCGACGCCCCTGTAAGCACATGTTTCTCTGATTCCTTTGTTTCAGGCAAGCCACTGAGACGTCAGACGCCTTTACGCATACAGCTTTGCGATGCTTAGACAGTAATAACATAATTCATGTTTACATTTCTTTTATTTTCGACGCATTGTCGTTATTCGTGACGCATCAATGACCAATTGATTATATGGCAATGCAATGAAAAAAGCGTGTGGAAAACAGTGTTAATGACAGATTTGAGAAGCACATTTCTTCAATGTTGGCCGCATGGCATTCCTGTGCAGGTGACAATGGTAATTTTTCAAAACGACAAGGATATTTCAACACATGATTATTTGTTTGCTGTGCTCTATGGCCTCTGCTACAGACCTCATCGAAATGACACTTAGATATCTTAGGGTGTACATATCAAGTTTTCCCAAATGGTCTAGCGGATAGGCATCTACCTTGTAACGCAGGGCGGCCCGGGTTCGATTCCCGTCATGGCAAATGTTTTTTGTAGAAAAATAAAATGAGTCCCAACGTGTGCAACAGAACAGTTCGAAATCTCGTTACATTTGCATCGTCATGAACATGACTTATATCAGGCTAGCTCATTTTTTCTTTGTTCATTTTAAGTGTAGAAACAATATTTCGTTTGTGACCATTTTTTTCTGCCGTTTTGACAACAGGCTCATGACTAAAGAACACACGGCTGTCTGCTGATTGACGCTTGACTGTAGATTTTCGCTTTGTGTCAAAAGAACTTCGTAACGCACACCTTTTCAAAGTAGGTGAATTCATCAGATCTGTTTGAAACATTGCATTTTATCCATGCACGACGACTGCTTAGATACTCGCAGCACAGTTGCCCCATATAAATTGCCCATGAGCGCGGAGCTTGTCTTTGTCACTGTAGCAACTTTGCTCCATCAGCGGGAGAAGGCGCTTCGACGCCCCTGTAAGCACATGTTTCTCTGATTCCTTTGTTTCAGGCAAGCCACTGTGACGTCAGACGCCTTTACGCATACAGCTTTGCGATGCTTAGACAGTAATAACATAATTCATGTTTACATTTCTTTAATTTTCGACGCATTGTCGTTATTCGTGACGCATCAATGACCAATTGATTATATGGCAATGCAATGAAAAAAGCGTGTGGAAAACAGTGTTAATGACAGATTTGAGAAGCACATTTATTCAATGTTGGCCGCATGGCATTCCTGTGCAGGTGACAATGGTAATTTTTCAAAACGACAAGGATATTTCAACACATGATTATTTGTTTGCTGTGCTCTATAGCCTCTGCTACAGACCTCATCGAAATGACACTTAGATATCTTAGGGTGTACATATCAAGTTTTCCCAAATGGTCTAGCGGATAGGCATCTACCTTGTAACGCAGGGCGGCCCGGGTTCGATTCCCGTCATGGCAAATGTTTTTTGTAGAAAAATAAAATGAGTCCCAACGTGTGCAACAGAACAGTTCGAAATCTCGTTACATTTGCATCGTCATGAACATGACTTATATCAGGCTAGCTCATTTTTTCTTTGTTCATTTTAAGTGTAGAAACAATATTTCGTTTGTGACCATTTTTTTCTGCCGTTTTGACAACAGGCTCATGACTAAAGAACACACGGCTGTCTGCTGATTGACGCTTGACTGTAGATTTTCGCTTTGTGTCAAAAGAACTTCGTAACGCACACCTTTTCAAAGTAGGTGAATTCATCAGATCTGTTTGAAACATTGCATTTTATCCATGCACGACGACTGCTTAGATACTCGCAGCACAGTTGCCCCATATAAATTGCCCATGAGCGCGGAGCTTGTCTTTGTCACTGTAGCAACTTTGCTCCATCAGCGGGAGAAGGCGCTTCGACGCCCCTGTAAGCACATGTTTCTCTGATTCCTTTGTTTCAGGCAAGCCACTGTGACGTCAGACGCCTTTACGCATACAGCTTTGCGATGCTTAGACAGTAATAACATAATTCATGTTTACATTTCTTTAATTTTCGACGCATTGTCGTTATTCGTGACGCATCAATGACCAATTGATTATATGGCAATGCAATGAAAAAAGCGTGTGGAAAACAGTGTTAATGACAGATTTGAGAAGCACATTTCTTCAATGTTGGCCGCATGGCATTCCTGTGCAGGTGACAATGGTAATTTTTCAAAACGACAAGGATATTTCAACACATGATTATTTGTTTGCTGTGCTCTATGGCCTCTGCTACAGACCTCATCGAAATGACACTTAGATATCTTAGGGTGTACATATCAAGTTTTCCCAAATGGTCTAGCGGATAGGCATCTACCTTGTAATGCAGGGCGGCCCGGGTTCGATTCCCGTCATGGCAAATATTTTTTGTAGAAAAATAAAATGAGTCCCAACGTGTGCAACAGAACAGTTCGAAATCTCGTTACATTTGCATCGTCATGAACATGACTTATATCAGGCTAGCTAATTCTTTCTTTGTTCATTTTAAGTGTAGAAACAATATTTCGTTTGTGACCATTTTTTTCTGCCGTTTTGACAACAGGCTCATGACTAAATTACACACGGCTGTCTGCTGATTGACGCTTGACTGTAGATTTTCGCTTTGTGTCAAAAGAACTTCCTAACGCACACTTTTTCAAAGTAGGTGAATTCATCAGATCTGTTTGAAACATTGCATTTTATCCATGCACGACGACTGCTTAGATACTCGCAGCACAGTTGCCCCATATAAATTGCCCATGAGCGCGGAGCTTGTCTTTGTCACTGTCGCAACTTTGCTCCATCAGCGGGAGAAGGCGCTTCGACGCCCCTGTAAGCACATGTTTCTCTGATTCCTTTGTTTCAGGCAAGCCACTGTGACGTCAGACGCCTTTACGCATACAGCTTTGCGATGCTTAGACAGTAATAACATAATTCATGTTTACATTTCTTTAATTTTCGACGCATTGTCGTTATTCGTGACGCATCAATGACCAATTGATTATATGACAATGCAATGAAAAAAGCGTGTGGAAAACAGTGTTAATGACAGATTTGAGAAGCACATTTCTTCAATGTTGGCCGCATGGCATTCCTGTGCAGGTGACAATGGTAATTTTTCAAAACGACAAGGATATTTCAACACATGATTATTTGTTTGCTGTGCTCTATGGCCTCTGCTACAGACCTCATCGAAATGACACTTAGATATCTTAGGGTGTACATATCAAGTTTTCCCAAATGGTCTAGCGGATAGGCATCTACCTTGTAACGCAGGGCGGCCGGGGTTCGATTCCCGTCATGGCAAATGTTTTTTGTAGAACAATAAAATGAGTCCCAACGTGTGCAACAGAACAGTTCGAAATCTCGTTACATTTGCATCGTCATGAACATGACTTATATCAGGCTAGCTCATTTTTTCTTTGTTCATTTTAAGTGTAGAAACAATATTTCGTTTGTGACCATTATTTTCTGCCGTTTTGACAACAGGCTCATGACTAAAGAACACAAGGCTGTCTGCTGATTGACGCTTGACTGTAGATTTTCGCTTTGTGTCAAAAGAACTCCCTTACGCACACTTTTTCAAAGTAGGTGAATTCATCAGATCTGTTTGAAACATTGCATTTTATCCATGCACGACGACTGCTTAGATACTCGCAGCACAGTTGCCCCATATAAATTGCCCATGAGTGCGGAGCTTGTCTTTGTCACTGTAGCAACTTTGCTCCATCAGCGGGAGAAGGCGGTTCGACACCCCTGTAAGCACATGTTTCTCTAATTCCTTTGTTTCAGGCAAGCCACTGTGACGTCAGACGCCTTTACGCATACAGCTTTGCGATGCTTAGACAGTAATAACATAATTCATGTTTACATTTCTTTAATTTTCGACGCATTGTCGTTATTCGTGACGCATCAATGACCAATTGATTATATGGCAATGCAATGAAAAAAGCGTGTGGAAAACAGTGTTAATGACAGATTTGAGAAGCACATTTCTTCAATGTTGGCCGCATGGCATTCCTGTGCAGGTGACAATGGTAATTTTTCAAAACGACAAGGATATTTAAACACATGATTATTTGTATGCTGTGCTCTATGGCCTCTGCTACAGACCTCATCGAAATTACACTTAGATATCTTAGGGTATACATATCAAGTTTTCCCAAATGGTCTAGCGGATAGGCATCTACCTTGTAACGCAGGGCGGCCGGGGTTCGATTCCCGTCATGGCAAATGTTTTTTGTAGAACAATAAAATGAGTCCCAACGTGTGCAACAGAACAGTTCGAAATCTCGTTACATTTGCATCGTCATGAACATGACTTATATCAGGCTAGCTCATTTTTTCTTTGTTCATTTTAAGTGTAGAAACAATATTTCGTTTGTGACCATTATTTTCTGCCGTTTTGACAACAGGCTCATGACTAAAGAACACAAGGCTGTCTGCTGATTGACGCTTGACTGTAGATTTTCGCTTTGTGTCAAAAGAACTCCCTTACGCACACTTTTTCAAAGTAGGTGAATTCATCAGATCTGTTTGAAACATTGCATTTTATCCATGCACGACGACTGCTTAGATACTCGCAGCACAGTTGCCCCATATAAATTGCCCATGAGCGCGGAGCTTGTCTTTGTCACTGTAGCAACTTTGCTCCATCAGCGGGAGAAGGCGGTTCGACGCCCCTGTAAGCACATGTTTCTCTAATTCCTTTGTTTCAGGCAAGCCACTGTGACGTCAGACGCCTTTACGCATACAGCTTTGCGATGCTTAGACAGTAATAACATAATTCATGTTTACATTTCTTTAATTTTCGACGCATTGTCGTTATTCGTGACGCATCAATGACCAATTGATTATATGGCAATGCAATGAAAAAAGCGTGTGGAAAACAGTGTTAATGACAGATTTGAGAAGCACATTTCTTCAATGTTGGCCGCATGGCATTCCTGTGCAGGTGACAATGGTAATTTTTCAAAACGACAAGGATATTTAAACACATGATTATTTGTATGCTGTGCTCTATGGCCTCTGCTACAGACCTCATCGAAATTACACTTAGATATCTTAGGGTATACATATCAAGTTTTCCCAAATGGTCTAGCGGATAGGCATCTACCTTGTAACCCATGGCGGCCCGGGTTCGATTCCCGTCATGGCAAATGTTTTTTGTAGAAAAATAAAATGAGTCCCAACGTGTGCAACAGAACAGTTCGAAATCTCGTTACATTTGCATCGTCATGAACATGACTTATATCAGGCTAGCTAATTTTTTCTTTGTTCATTTTAAGTGTAGAAACAATATTTCGTTTGTGACCATTTTTTTCTGCCGTTTTGACAACAGGCTCATGACTAAAGAACACAAGGCTGTCTGCTGATTGACGCTTGACTGTAGATTTTCGCTTTGTGTCAAAAGAACTCCCTAACGCACACTTTTTCAAAGTAGGTGAATTCATCAGATCTGTTTGAAACATTGCATTTTATCCATGCACGACGACTACTTAGATACTCGCAGCACAGTTGCCTCATATAAATTGCCCATGAGCGCGGAGCTTGTCTTTGTCACTGTAGCAACTTTGCTCCATCAGCGGGAGAAGGCGCTTCGACGCCCCTGTAAGCACATGTTTCTCTAATTCCTTTGTTTCAGGCAAGCCACTGTGACGTCAGACGCCTTTACGCATACAGCTTTGCGATGCTTAGACAGTAATAACATAATTCATGTTTACATTTCTTTAATTTTCGACGCATTGTCGTTATTCGTGACGCATCAATGACCAATTGATTATATGGCAATGCAATGAAAAAAGCGTGTGGAAAACAGTGTTAATGACAGATTTGAGAAGCACATTTCTTCAATGTTGGCCGCATGGCATTCCTGTGCAGGTGACAATGGTAATTTTTCAAAACGACAAGGATATTTAAACACATGATTATTTGTATGCTGTGCTCTATGGCCTCTGCTACAGACCTCATCGAAATTACACTTAGATATCTTAGGGTGTACATATCAAGTCTTCCCAAATGGTCTAGCGGATAGGCATCTACCTTGTAACGCAGGGCGGCCCGGGTTCGATTCCCGTCATGGCAAATGTTTTTTGTAGAAAAATAAAATGAGTCCCAACGTGTGCAACAGAACAGTTTGAAATCTCGTTACATTTGCATCGTCATGAACATGACTTATATCAGGCTAGCTCATTTTTTCTTTGTTCATTTTAAGTGTAGAAACAATATTTCGTTTGTGAACATTTTTTTCTGCCGTTTTGACAACAGGCTCATGACTAAAGAACACACGGCTGTCTGCTGATTGACGCTTGACTGTAGATTTTCGCTTTGTGTCAAAAGAACTCCCTTACGCACACTTTTTCAAAGTAGGTGAATTCATCAGATCTGTTTGAAACATTGCATTTTATCCATGCACGACGACTGCTTAGATACTCGCAGCACAGTTGCCCCATATAAATTGCCCATGAGCGCGGAGCTTGTCTTTGTCACTGTAGCAACTTTGCTCCATCAGCGGGAGAAGGCGCTTCGACGCCCCTGTAAGCACATGTTTCTCTAATTCCTTTGTTTCAGGCAAGCCACTGTGACGTCAGACGCCTTTACGCATACAGCTTTGCGATGCTTAGACAGTAATAACATAATTCATGTTTACATTTCTTTAATTTTCGACGCATTGTCGTTATTCGTGACGCATCAATGACCAATTGATTATATGGCAATGCAATGAAAAAAGCGTGTGGAAAACAGTGTTAATGACAGATTTGAGAAGCACATTTCTTCAATGTTGGCCGCAGGGCATTCCTGTGCAGGTGACAATGGTAATTTTTCAAAACGACAAGGATATTTAAACACTTGATTATTTGTTTGCTGTGCTCTATGGCCTCTGCTACAGACCTCATCGAAATGACACTTAGATATCTTAGGGTGTACATATCAAGTCTTCCCAAATGGTCTAGCGGATAGGAATCTGCCTTGTCACGCAGGGCGGCCCGGGTTCGATTCCCGTCATGGCAAAGGATTTTTGTAGAAAAATAAAATGAGTCCCAACGTGTGCAACAGAACAGTTCGAAATCTCGTTACATTTGCATCGTCATGAACATTACTTATATCAGGCTAGCTAACTTTTTCTTTGTTCATTTTAAGTGTAGAAACAATATTTCGTTTGTGAACATTTTTTTCTGCCGTTTTGACAACAGGCTCATTACTAAAGAACACACGGCTGTCTGCTGATTGACGCTTGACTGTAGATTTTCGCTTTGTGTCAAAAGAACTCCCTAACGCACACTTTTTCAAAGTAGGTGAATTCATCAGATCTGTTTGAAACATTGCATTTTATCCATGCACGACGACTACTTAGATACTCGCAGCACAGTTGCCTCATATAAATTGCCCATGAGCGCGGAGCTTGTCTTTGTCACTGTAGCAAATTTGCTCCATCAGCGGGAGAAGGTGGTTCGACGCCCCTGTAAGCACATGTTTCTCTAATTCCTTTGTTTCAGGCAAGCCACTGTGACGTCAGACGCCTTTACGCATACAGCTTTGCGATGCTTAGACAGTAATAACATAATTCATGTTAACATTTCTTTAATTTTCGACGCATTGTCGTTATTCGTGACGCATCAATGACCAATTGATTATATTTTTAGATTCAACTTTATTGTCATTGTGCAGAGTACAAGTACAGAGACAACGAAATGCAGTTAGCGTCTAACCAGAAGTGCAAAATAGCAGAAAGTGCAATGAACAGTATTTACAGGTAGTGCAATATATGATCAGTAGTAGTGCAGTATAATATAGTATAGTATAAGCAGTATATATAGCAGTGCAGTATAGCAGTATGTGAGTAGCAGTAGCATTATAGCAGAATAAATAGTTACAGTATGAGCAGTGTAGCAGCATATGAGCTGTATAGGTAATGCAGTCTAGCAGTATATATGTATTAACAGTAACATGAGGTAGATGCAGAATAAATATAAATATGGAATGCCGTATAAACAGTATAAACAAGTATCTACAGTATGTGCAGTAGTATTAAAGAAAATATAGGATATGTGCATTATGTGCATTATGAACAGTATGAACAGTATGGACAGGTATGTACAGAAGAGCAGTGGTATTGAGTAAGAGTAAGAGCAGGGGAGGGGAGTAATAGTGCAATAGTGCAATTGTCCGGGTGGGGGGGGGGGGGGGTTGCGGGGGTAGTAGGTTGTCAGGTAGGTGTAGTGTTCGTGTTCAGCAGGGTGACAGCCGCAGGGAAGAAGCTGCCTCTGAACCTACTGGTTCGGGTGCGGAGAGACCTGTAGCGCCTCCCGGAGGGGAGTGGGGTGAAAAGTCTATGGTTGGGGTGAGAGATGTCCTTGACGATGCTGCGTGCCTTACGCAAGCATCGTTTGCCCTGGACAGCCTCGATGGAGGGGAGTGAGGAACCGGTGATGCGTTGGGCAGTTTTCACCACCCTCTGCAGTGCTTTCCGGTCCGATGCCGAGCAGTTGCCATACCATACTGTGACACAGTTGGTAAGGATACTCTCGATGGTGCAGCGGTAGAAGTTCACCAGGATCTGAGGAGATAGATGGACCTTCTTTAGTCTCCTCAGGAAGAAGAGACGCTGGTGAGCCTTCTTTATCAGGGTGGAGGTGTTGAGGGTCCAGGAGAGGTCCTCAGAGATGTGGACACCCAGAAACTTGAAGCTGGTGACTCGCTCCACCTCAGTCCCGTTGATGAGGATGGGGGTGTGTGCGCCAGCTTTAGACTTCCTGAAGTCCACAATGAGTTCTTTGGTCTTCTTGGTGTTGAGAGCCAGCATTATATGGCAATGCAATGAAAAAAGCGTGTGGAAAACAGTGTTAATGACAGATTTGAGAAGCACATTTCTTCAATGTTGGCCGCAGGGCATTCCTGTGCAGGTGACAATGGTAATTTTTCAAAACGACAAGGATATTTAAACACTTGATTATTTGTTTGCTGTGCTCTATGGCCTCTGCTACAGACCTCATCGAAATGACACTTAGATATCTTAGGGTGTACATATCAAGTCTTCCCAAATGGTCTAGCGGATAGGAATCTGCCTTGTCACGCAGGACGGCCCGGGTTCGATTCCCGTCATGGCAAAGGATTTTTGTAGAAAAATAAAATGAGTCCCAACGTGTGCAACAGAACAGTTCGAAATCTCGTTACATTTGCATCGTCATGAACATGACTTATATCAGGCTAGCTAATTTTTTCTTTGTTCATTTTAAGTGTAGAAACAATATTTCGTTTGTGAAAAAAAATTTCTGCCGTTTTGACAACAGGCTCATGACTAAAGAACACACGGCTGTCTGCTGATTGACTCTTGACTGTAGATTTTCGCTTTGTGTCAAAAGAACTTCCTAACGCACACTTTTTCAAAGTAGGTGAATTCATCAGATCTGTTTGAAACATTGCATTTTATCCATGCACGACGACTGCTTAGATACTTGCAGCACAGTTGCCCCATATAAATTGCCCATGAGCGCGGAGCTTGTCTTTGTCACTGTAGCAACTTTGCTCCATCAGCGGGAGAAGGCGGTTCGACGCCCCTGTAAGCACATGTTTCTCTAATTCCTTTGTTTCAGGCAAGCCACTGTGACGTCAGACGCCTTTACGCATACAGCTTTGCGATGCTTAGACAGTAATAACATAATTCATGTTTACATTTCTTTAATTTTCGACGCATTGTCGTTATTCGTGACGCATCAATGACCAATTGATTATATGGCAATGCAATGAAAAGAGCGTGTGGAAAACAGTGTTAATGACAGATTTGAGAAGCACATTTCTTCAATGTTGGCCGCATGGCATTCCTGTGCAGGTGACAATGGTAATTTTTCAAAACGACAAGGATATTTAAACACATGATTATTTGTTTGCTGTGCTCTATGGCCTCTGCTACAGACCTCATCGAAATGACACTTAGATATCTTAGGGTGTACATATCAAGTTTTCCCAAATGGTCTAGCGGATAGGCATCTACCTTGAAACGCAGGGCGGCCCGGGTTCGATTCCCGTCATGGCAAATGTTTTTTGTAGAAAAATAAAATGAGTCCCAACGTGTGCAACAGAACAGTTCGAAATCTCGTTACATTTGCATCGTCATGAACATGACTTATATCAGGCTAGCTAATTCTTTCTTTGTTCATTTTAAGTGTAGAAACAATATTTCGTTTGTGACCATTTTTTTCTGCCGTTTTGACAACAGGCTCATGACTAAAGAACACACGGCTGTCTGCTGATTGACGCTTGACTGTAGATTTTCGCTTTGTGTCAAAAGAACTTCCTAACGCACACTTTTTCAAAGTAGGTGAATTCATCAGATCTGTTTGAAACATTGCATTTTATCCATGCACGACGACTGCTTAGATACTCGCAGCACAGTTGCCCCATATAAATTGCCCATGAGCGCGGAGCTTGTCTTTGTCACTGTAGCAACTTTGCTCCATCAGCGGGAGAAGGCGCTTCGACGCCCCTGTAAGCACATGTTTCTCTGATTCCTTTGTTTCAGGCAAGCCACTGTGACGTCAGACGCCTTTACGCATACAGCTTTGCGATGCTTAGACAGTAATAACATAATTCATGTTTACATTTCTTTAATTTTCGACGCATTGTCGTTATTCGTGACGCATCAATGACCAATTGATTATATGACAATGCAATGAAAAAAGCGTGTGGAAAACAGTGTTAATGACAGATTTGAGAAGCACATTTCTTCAATGTTGGCCGCATGGCATTCCTGTGCAGGTGACAATGGTAATTTTTCAAAACGACAAGGATATTTCAACACATGATTATTTGTTTGCTGTGCTCTATGGCCTCTGCTACAGACCTCATCGAAATGACACTTAGATATCTTAGGGTGTACATATCAAGTCTTCCCAAATGGTCTAGCGGATAGGAATCTGCCTTGTCACGCAGGGCGGCCCGGGTTCGATTCCCGTCATGGCAAATGATTTTTGTAGAAAAATAAAATGAGTCCCAACGTGTGCAACAGAACAGTTCGAAATCTCGTTACATTTGCATCGTCATGAACATGACTTATATCAGGCTAGCTAATTTTTTCTTTGTTCATTTTAAGTGTAGAAACAATATTTCGTTTGTGAACATTTTTTTCTGCCGTTTTGACAACAGGCTCATTACTAAAGAACACACGGCTGTCTGCTGATTGACGCTTGACTGTAGATTTTCGCTTTGTGTCAAAAGAACTCCCTAACGCACACTTTTTCAAAGTAGGTGAATTCATCAGATCTGTTTGAAACATTGCATTTTATCCATGCACGACGACTACTTAGATACTCGCAGCACAGTTTCCTCATATAAATTGCCCATGAGCGCGGAGCTTGTCTTTGTCACTGTAGCAACTTTGCTCCATCAGCGGGAGAAGGTGGTTCGACGCCCCTGTAAGCACGTTTCTCTAATTCCTTTGTTTCAGGCAAGCCACTGTGACGTCAGACGCCTTTACGCATACAGCTTTGCGATGCTTAGACAGTAATAACATAATTCATGTTTACATTTCTTTAATTTTCGACGCATTGTCGTTATTCGTGACGCATCAATGACCAATTGATTATATGGCAATGCAATGAAAAAAGCGTGTGGAAAACAGTGTTAATGACAGATTTGAGAAGCACATTTCTTCAATGTTGGCTGCAGGGCATTCCTGTGCAGGTGACAATGGTAATTTTTCAAAACGACAAGGATATTTAAACACATGATTATTTGTTTGCTGTGCTCTATGGCCTCTGCTACAGACCTCATCGAAATGACACTTAGATATCTTAGGGTGTACATATCAAGTCTTCCCAAATGGTCTAGCGGATAGGCATCTGCCTTGTCACGCAGGGCGTCCCGGGTTCGATTCCCGTCATGGCAAAGGATTTTTGTAGAAAAATAAAATGAGTCCCAACGTGTGCAACAGAACAGTTCGAAATCTCGTTACATTTGCATCGTCATGAACATGACTTATATCAGGCTAGCTAATTTTTTCTTTGTTCATTTTAAGTGTAGAAACAATATTTCGTTTGTGAACATTTTTTTCTGCCGTTTTGACAACAGGCTCATTACTAAAGAACACACGGCTGTCTGCTGATTGACGCTTGACTGTAGATTTTCGCTTTGTGTCAAAAGAACTCCCTAACGCACACTTTTTCAAAGTAGGTGAATTCATCAGATCTGTTTGAAACATTGCATTTTATCCATGCACGACGACTACTTAGATACTCGCAGCACAGTTGCCTCATATAAATTGCCCATGAGCGCGGAGCTTGTCTTTGTCACTGTAGCAACTTTGCTCCATCAGCGGGAGAATGCGGTTCGACGCCCCTGTAAGCACATGTTTCTCTAATTCCTTTGTTTCAGGCAAGCCACTGTGACGTCAGACGCCTTTACGCATACAGCTTTGCGATGCTTAGACAGTAATAACATAATTCATGTTTACATTTCTTTAATTTTCGACGCATTGTCGTTATTCGTGACGCATCAATGACCAATTGATTATATGGCAATGCAATGAAAAAAGCGTGTGGAAAACAGTGTTAATGACAGATTTGAGAAGCACATTTCTTCAATGTTGGCCGCAGGGCATTCCTGTGCAGGTGACAATGGTAATTTTTCAAAACGACAAGGATATTTAAACACATGATTATTTGTTTGCTGTGCTCTATGGCCTCTGCTACAGACCTCATCGAAATGACACTTAGATATCTTAGGGTGTACATATCAAGTCTTCCCAAATGGTCTAGCGGATAGGAATCTGCCTTGTCACGCAGGACGGCCCGGGTTCGATTCTCGTCATGGCAAAGGATTTTTGTAGAAAAATAAAATGAGTCCCAACGTGTGCAACAGAACAGTTCGAAATCTCGTTACATTTGCATCGTCATGAACATGACTTATATCAGGCTAGCTAATTTTTTCTTTGTTAATTTTAAGTGTAGAAACAATATTTCGTTTGTGAACATTTTTTTCTGCCGTTTTGACAACAGGCTCATTACTAAAGAACACACGGCTGTCTGCTGATTGACGCTTGACTGTAGATTTTCGCTTTGTGTCAAAAGAACTCCCTAACGCACACTTTTTCAAAGTAGGTGAATTCATCAGATCTGTTTGAAACATTGCATTTTATCCATGCACGACGACTACTTAGATACTCGCAGCACAGTTGCCTCATATAAATTGCCCATGAGCGCGGAGCTTGTCTTTGTCACTGTAGCAACTTTGCTCCATCAGCGGGAGAAGGTGGTTCAACGCCTCTGTAAGCACATGTTTCTCTAATTCCTTTGTTTCAGGCAAGCCACTGTGACGTCAGACGCCTTTACGCATACAGCTTTGCGATGCTTAGACAGTAATAACATAATTCATGTTTACATTTCTTAAATTTTCTACGCATTGTCGTTATTCGTGACGCATCAATGACCAATTGATTATATGGCAATGCAATGAAAAAAGCGTGTGGAAAACAGTGTTAATGACAGATTTGAGAAGCACATTTCTTCAATGTTGGCCGCATGGCATTCCTGTGCAGGTGACAATGGTAATTTTTCAAAACGACAAGGATATTTAAACACATGATTATTTGTTTGCTGTGCTCTATGGCCTCTGCTACAGACCTCATCGAAATGACACTTAGATATCTTAGGGTGTACATATCAAGTCTTCCCAAATGGTCTAGCGGATAGGAATCTGCCTTGTCACGCAGGGCGGCCCGGGTTCGATTCCCGTCATGGCAAATGATTTTTGTAGAAAAATAAAATGAGTCCCAACGTGTGCAACAGAACAGTTCGAAATCTCGTTACATTTGCATCGTCATGAACATGACATATCAGGCTAGCTCATTTTTTCTTTGTTCATTTTAAGTGTAGAAACAATATTTCGTTTGTGAACATTTTTTTCTGCCGTTTTGACAACAGGCTCATGACTAAAGAACACACGGCTGTCTGCTGATTGACGCTTGACTGTAGATTTTCGCTTTGTGTCAAAAGAACTTCCTAACGCACACTTTTTCAAAGTAGGTGAATTTATCAGATCTGTTTGAAACATTGCATTTTCTCCATGCACGACGACTACTTAGATACTCGCAGCACAGTTGCCTCATATAAATTGCCCATGAGCGCGGAGCTTGTCTTTGTCACTGTAGCAACTTTGCTCCATCAGCGGGAGAAGGCGGTTCGACGCCCCTGTAAGCACATGTTTCTCTAATTCCTTTGTTTCAGGCAAGCCACTGTGACGTCAGACGCCTTTACGCATACAGCTTTGCGATGCTTAGACAGTAATAACATAATTCATGTTTACATTTCTTTAATTTTCGACGCATTGTCGTTATTCGTGACGCATCAATGACCAATTGATTATATGGCAATGCAATGAAAAAAGCGTGTGGAAAACAGTGTTAATGACAGATTTGAGAAGCACATTTCTTCAATGTTGGCTGCAGGGCATTCCTGTGCAGGTGACAATGGTAATTTTTCAAAACGACAAGGATATTTAAACACATGATTATTTGTTTGCTGTGCTCTATGGCCTCTGCGACAGACCTCATCGAAATGACACTTAGATATCTTAGGGTGTACGTATCAAGTCTTCCCAAATGGTCTAGCGGATAGGCATCTGCCTTGTCACGCAGGGCGGCCCGGGTTCGATTCCCGTCATGGCAAAGGATTTTTGTAGAAAAATAAAATGAGTCCCAACGTGTGCAACAGAACAGTTCGAAATCTCGTTACATTTGCATCGTCATGAACATGACTTATATCAGGCTAGCTAATTTTTTCTTTGTTCATTTTAAGTGTAGAAACAATATTTCGTTTGTGAACATTTTTTTCTGCCGTTTTGACAACAGGCTCATTACTAAAGAACACACGGCTGTCTGCTGATTGACGCTTGACTGTAGATTTTCGCTTTGTGTCAAAAGAACTCCCTAACGCACACTTTTTCAAAGTAGGTGAATTCATCAGATCTGTTTGAAACATTGCATTTTATCCATGCACGACGACTACTTAGATACTCGCAGCACAGTTGCCTCATATAAATTGCTCATGAGCGCGGAGCTTGTCTTTGTCACTGTAGCAACTTTACTCCATCAGCGGGAGAAGGCGGTTCGACGCCCCTTGTAAGCACATGTTTCTCTAATTCCTTTGTTTCAGGCAAGCCACTGTGACGTCAGACGCCTTTACGCATACAGCTTTGCGATGCTTAGACAGTAATAACATAATTCATGTTTACATTTCTTTAATTTTCGACGCATTGTCGTTATTCGTGACGCATCAATGACCAATTGATTATATGGCAATAAAATGAAAAAAGCGTGTGGAAAACAGTGTTAATGACAGATTTGAGAAGCACATTTCTTCAATGTTGGCCGCATGGCATTCCTGTGCAGGTGACAATGGTAATTTTTCAAAACGACAAGGATATTTAAACACATGATTATTTGTTTGCTGTGCTCTATGGCCTCTGCTACAGACCTCATCGAAATGACACTTAGATATCTTAGGGTGTACATATCAAGTCTTCCCAAATGGTCTAGCGGATAGGAATCTGCCTTGTCACGCAGGGCGGCCCGGGTTCGATTCCCGTCATGGCAAATGTTTTTTGTAGAAAAATAAAATGAGTCCCAACGTGTGCAACAGAACAGTTCGAAATCTCGTTACATTTGCATCGTCATGAACATGACTTATATCAGGCTAGCTCATTTTTTCTTTGTTCATTTTAAGTGTAGAAACAATATTTCGTTTGTGAACATTTTTTTCTGCCGTTTTGACAACAGGCTCATGACTAAAGAACACACGGCTGTCTGCTGATTGACGCTTGACTGTAGATTTTCGCTTTGTGTCAAAAGAACTTCCTAACGCACACTTTTTCAAAGTAGGTGAATTCATCAGATCTGTTTGAAACATTGCATTTTATCCATGCACGACGACTACTTAGATACTCGCAGCACAGTTGCCTCATATAAATTGCCCATGAGCGCGGAGCTTGTCTTTGTCACTGTAGCAACTTTGCTCCATCAGCGGGAGAAGGCGGTTCGACGCCCCTTGTAAGCACATGTTTCTCTAATTCCTTTGTTTCAGGCAAGCCACTGTGACGTCAGACGCCTTTACGCATACAGCTTTGCGATGCTTAGACAGTAATAACATAATTCATGTTTACATTTCTTTAATTTTCGACGCATTGTCGTTATTCGTGACGCATCAATGACCAATTGATTATATGGCAATACAATGAAAAAAGCGTGTGGAAAACAGTGTTAATGACAGATTTGAGAAGCACATTTCTTCAATGTTGGCCGCATGGCATTCCTGTGCAGGTGACAATGGTAATTTTTCAAAACGACAAGGATATTTAAACACATGATTATTTGTTTGCTGTGCTCTATGGCCTCTGCTACAGACCTCATCGAAATGACACTTAGATATCTTAGGGTGTACATATCAAGTCTTCCCAAATGGTCTAGCGGATAGGAATCTGCCTTGTCACGCAGGGCGGCCCGGGTTCGATTCCCGTCATGGCAAAGGATTTTTGTAGAAAAATAAAATGAGTCCCAACGTGTGCAACAGAACAGTTCGAAATCTCGTTACATTTGCATCGTCATGAACATGACTTATATCAGGCTAGCTAATTTTTTCTTTGTTCATTTTAAGTGTAGAAACAATATTTCGTTTGTGAACATTTTTTTCTGCCGTTTTGACAACAGGCTCATGACTAAAGAACACACGGCTGTCTGCTGATTGACGCTTGACTGTAGATTTTCGCTTTGTGTCAAAAGAACTTCCTAACGCACACTTTTTCAAAGTAGGTGAATTCATCAGATCTGTTTGAAACATTGCATTTTATCCATGCACGACGACTACTTAGATACTCGCAGCACAGTTGCCTCATATAAATTGCCCATGAGCGCGGAGCTTGTCTTTGTCACTGTAGCAACTTTGCTCCATCAGCGGGAGAAGGCGGTTCGACGCCCCTGTAAGCACATGTTTCTCTAATTCCTTTGTTTCAGACAAGCCACTGTGACGTCAGACGCCTTTACGCATACAGCTTTGCGATGCTTAGACAGTAATAACATAATTCATGTTTACATTTCTTTAATTTTCGACGCATTGTCGTTATTCGTGACGCATCAATGACCAATTGATTATATGGCAATGCAATGAAAAAAGCGTGTGGAAAACAGTGTTAATGACAGATTTGAGAAGCACATTTCTTCAATGTTGGCCGCATGGCATTCCTGTGCAGGTGACAATGGTAATTTTTCAAAACGACAAGGATATTTAAACACATGATTATTTGTTTGCTGTGCTCTATGGCCTCTGCTACAGACCTCATCGAAATGACACTTAGATATCTTAGGGTGTACATATCAAGTCTTCCCAAATGGTCTAGCGGATAGGAATCTGCCTTGTCACGCAAGGCGGCCCGGGTTCGATTCCCGTCATGGCAAATTATTTTTGTAGAAAAATAAAATGAGTCCCAACGTGTGCAACAGAACAGTTCGAAATCTCGTTACATTTGCATCGTCATGAACATGACTTATATCAGGCTAGCTCATTTTTTCTTTGTTCATTTTAAGTGTAGAAACAATATTTCGTTTGTGACCATTTTTTTCTGCCGTTTTGACAACAGGCTCATGACTAAAGAACACACGGCTGTCTGCTGATTGACGCTTGACTGTAGATTTTCGCTTTGTGTCAAAAGAACTCCCTAACGCACACTTTTTCAAAGTAGGTGAATTCATCAGATCTGTTTGAAACATTGCATTTTATCCATGCACGACGACTACTTAGATACTCGCAGCACAGTTGCCTCATATAAATTGCCCATGAGCACGGAGCTTGTCTTTGTCACTGCAGCAACTTTGCTCCATCAGCGGGAGAAGGCGGTTCGACGCCCCTGTAAGCACATGTTTCTCTAATTCCTTTGTTTCAGGCAAGCCACTGTGACGTCAGACGCCTTTACGCATACAGCTTTGCGATGCTTAGACAGTAATAACATAATTCATGTTTACATTTCTTTAATTTTCGACGCATTGTCGTTATTCGTGACGCATCAATGACCAATTGATTATATGGCAATGCAATGCAAAAAGCGTGTGGAAAACAGTGTTAATGACAGATTTGAGAAGCACATTTCTTCAATGTTGGCCGCATGGCATTCCTGTGCAGGTGACAATGGTAATTTTTCAAAATGACAAGGATATTTAAACACATGATTATTTGTTTGCTGTGCTCTATGGCCTCTGCTACAGACCTCATCGAAATGACACTTAGATATCTTAGGGTGTACATATCAAGTCTTCCCAAATGGTCTAGCGGATAGGCATCTACCTTGTAACGCAGGGCGGCCCGGGTTCGATTCCCGTTATGGCAAATGTTTTTTGTAGAAAAATAAAATGAGTCCCAACGTGTGCAACAGAACAGTTCGAAATCTCGTTACATTTGCATCGTCATGAACATGACTTATATCAGGCTAGCTCATTTTTTCTTTGTTCATTTTAAGTGTAGAAACAATATTTCGTTTGTGAACATTTTTTTCTGCCGTTTTGACAACAGGCTCATGACTAAAGAACACACGGCTGTCTGCTGATTGACGCTTGACTGTAGATTTTCGCTTTGTGTCAAAAGAACTTCCTAACGCACACTTTTTCAAAGTAGGTGAATTCATCAGATCTGTTTGAAACATTGCATTTTATCCATGCACGACGACTGCTTAGATACTCGCAGCACAGTTGCCCCATATAAATTGCCCATGAGGGCGGAGCTTGTCTTTGTCACTGCAGCAACTTTGCTCCATCAGGGAGACAAGCCGGTTCGACGCCCCTGTAAGCACATGTTTCTCTAATTCCTTTGTTTCAGGCAAGCCACAGTGACGTCAGACGCCTTTGCGCATACAGCTTTGCGATGCTTAGACAGTAATAACATAATTCATGTTTACATTTCTTTAATTTTCGACGCATTGTCGTTATTCGTGACGCATCAATGACCAATTGATTATATGGCAATGCAATGAAAAAAGCGTGTGGAAAACAGTGTTAATGACAGATTTGAGAAGCACATTTCTTCAATGTTGGCCGCATGGCATTCCTGTGCAGGTGACAATGGTAATTTTTCAAAACGACAAGGATATTTAAACACATGATTATTTGTTTGGTGTGCTGTATGGCCTCTGCGACAGACCTCATCGAAATGACACTTAGATATCTTAGGGTGCACATATGAAATCTTCCCAAATGGTCTAGCTGATAGGAATCTGCCTTGTAACGCAGGGCGGCCCGGGTTCGATTCCTGTCATGGCAAATGATTCTTGTAGAAAAATAAAATGAGTCCCAACGTGTGCAACAGAACAGTTCGAAATCTCGTTACATTTGCATCGTCATGAACATGACTTATATCAGGCTAGCTCATTTTTTCTTTGTTCATTTTAAGTGTAGAAACAATATTTCGTTTGTTACCATTTTTTTCTGCCGTTTTGACAACAGGCTCATGACTAAAGAACACACGGCTGTCTGCTGATTGACGCTTGACTGTAGATTTTCGCTTTGTGTCAAAAGAACTCCCTAACGCACACTTTTTCAAAGTAGGTGAATTCATCAGATCTGTTTGAAACATTGCATTTTATCCATGCACGACGACTACTGAGATACTCGCAGCACAGTTGCCCCATATACATTGCCCATGAGCGCGGAGCTTGTCTTTGTCACTGTAGCAACTTTGCTCCATCAGCGGGAGAAGGCGCTTCGACGCCCCTGTAAGCACATGTTTCTCTGATTCCTTTGTTTCAGGCAAGCCACTGTGACGTCAGACGCCTTTACGCATTCAGCTTTGCGATGCTTAGACAGTAATAAGATAATTCATGTTTACATTTCTTTAATTTTCGACGCATTGTCGTTATTCGTGACGCATCAATGACCAATTGATTATATGGCAATGCAATGAAAAAAGCGTGTGGAAAACAGTGTTAATGACAGATTTGAGAAGCACATTTCTTCAATGTTGGCCGCATGGCATTCCTGTGCAGGTGACAATGGTAATTTTTCAAAACGACAAGGATATTTAAACACATGATTATTTGTTTGCTGTGCTCTATGGCCTCTGCTACAGACCTCATCGAAATGACACTTAGATATCTTAGGGTGCACATATGAAATCTTCCCAAATGGTCTAGCTGATAGGAATCTGCCTTGTAACGCAGGGCGGCCCGGGTTCGATTCCTGTCATGGCAAATGATTCTTGTAGAAAAATAAAATGAGTCCCAACGTGTGCAACAGAACAGTTCGAAATCTCGTTACATTTGCATCGTCATGAACATGACTTATATCAGGCTAGCTCATTTTTTCTTTGTTCATTTTAAGTGTAGAAACAATATTTCGTTTGTGACCATTTTTTTCTGCCGTTTTGACAACAGGCTCATGACTAAAGAACACACGGCTGTCTGCTGATTGACGCTTGACTGTAGATTTTCGATTTGTGTCAAAAGAACTCCCTAACGCACACTTTTTCAAAGTAGGTGAATTCATCAGATCTGTTTGAAACATTGCATTTTATCCATGCACGACGACTACTGAGATACTCGCAGCACAGTTGCCCCATATACATTGCCCATGAGCGCGGAGCTTGTCTTTGTCACTGTAGCAACTTTGCTCCATCAGCGGGAGAAGGCGCTTCGACGCCCCTGTAAGCACATGTTTCTCTGATTCCTTTGTTTCAGGCAAGCCACTGTGACGTCAGACGCCTTTACGCATTCAGCTTTGCGATGCTTAGACAGTAATAAGATAATTCATGTTTACATTTCTTTAATTTTCGACGCATTGTCGTTATTCGTGACGCATCAATGACCAATTGATTATATGGCAATGCAATGAAAAAAGCGTGTGGAAAACAGTGTTAATGACAGATTTGAGAAGCACATTTCTTCAATGTTGGCCGCATGGCATTCCTGTGCAGGTGACAATGGTAATTTTTCAAAATGACAAGGATATTTCAACACATGATTATTTGTTTGCTGTGCTCTATGGCCTCTGCTACAGACCTCATCGAAATGACACTTAGATATGTTAGGGTGTACATATCAAGTCTTCCCAAATGGTCTAGCGGATAGGCATCTACTTTGTAACGCAGGGCGGCCCGGGTTCGATTCCCGTCATGGCAAATGTTTTTTGTAGAAAAATAAAATGAGTCCCAACGTGTGCAACAGAACAGTTCGAAATCTCGTTACATTAGCATCGTCATGAACATGACTTATATCAGGCTAGCTAATTTTTTTTTTGTTCATTTTAAGTGTAGAAACAATATTTCGTTTGTGAACATTTTTTTCTGCCGTTTTGACAACAGGCTCATGACTAAAGAACACACGGCTGTCTGCTGATTGACGCTTGACTGTAGATTTTCGCTTTGTGTCAAAAGAACTCCCTAACGCACACTTTTTCAAAGTAGGTGAATTCATCAGATCTGTTTGAAACATTGCATTTTATCCATGCACGACGACTACTTAGATACTCGCAGCACAGTTGCCTCATATAAATTGCCCATGAGCGCGGAGCTTGTCTTTGTCACTGTAGCAACTTTGCTCCATCAGCGGGAGAAGGCGGTTCGACGCCCCTGTAAGCACATGTTTCTCTAATTCCTTTGTTTCAGGCAAGCCACTGTGACGTCAGACGCCTTTACGCATACAGCTTTGCGATGCTTAGACAGTAATAACATAATTCATGTTTACATTTCTTTAATTTTCGACGCATTGTCGTTATTCGTGACGCATCAATGACCAATTGATTATATGGCAATGCAATGAAAAAAGCGTGTGGAAAACAGTGTTAATGACAGATTTGAGAAGCACATTTCTTCAATGTTGGCCGCAGGGCATTCCTGTGCAGGTGACAATGGTAATTTTTCAAAACGACAAGGATATTTAAACACATGATTATTTGTTTGCTGTGCTCTATGGCCTCTGCTACAGACCTCATCGAAATGACACTTAGATATCTTAGGGTGTACATATCAAGTCTTCCCAAATGGTCTAGCGGATAGGCATCTACTTTGTAACGCAGGGCGGCCCGGGTTCGATTCCCGTCATGGCAAATGTTTTTTGTAGAAAAATAAAATGAGTCCCAACGTGTGCAACAGAACAGTTCGATATCTCGTTACATTTGCATCATCATGAACATGACTTATATCAGGCTAGCTAATTTTTTCTTTGTTCATTTTAAGTGTAGAAACAATATTTCGTTTGTGAACATTTTTTTCTGCCGTTTTGACAACAGGCTCATTACTAAAGAACACACGACTGTCTGCTGATTGACGCTTGACTGTAGATTTTCGCTTTGTGTCAAAAGAACTCCCTAACGCACACTTTTTCAAAGTAGGTGAATTCATCAGATCTGTTTGAAACATTGCATTTTATCCATGCACGACGACTACTGAGATACTCGCAGCACAGTTGCCCCATATACATTGCCCATGAGCGCGGAGCTTGTCTTTGTCACTGTAGCAACTTTGCTCCATCAGCGGGAGAAGGCGCTTCGACGCCCCTGTAAGCACATGTTTCTCTAATTCCTTTGTTTCAGGCAAGCCACTGTGACGTCAGACGCCTTTACGCATACAGCTTTGCGATGCTTAGACAGTAATAACATAATTCATGTTTACATTTCTTTAATTTTCGACGCATTGTCGTTATTCGTGACGCATCAATGACCAATTGATTATATGGCAATGCAATAAAAAAAGCGTGTGGAAAACAGTGTTAATGACAGATTTGAGAAGCACATTTCTTCAATGTTGGCCGCAGGGCATTCCTGTGCAGGTGACAATGGTAATTTTTCAAAACGACAAGGATATTTAAACACATGATTATTTGTTTGCTGTGCTCTATGGCCTCTGCTACAGACCTCATCGAAATGACACTTAGATATCTTAGGGTGTACATATCAAGTCTTCCCAAATGGTCTAGCGGATAGGAATCTGCCTTGTCACGCAGGGCGGCCCGGGTTCGATTCCCGTCATGGCAAAGGATTTTTGTAGAAAAATAAAATGAGTCCCAACGTGTGCAACAGAACAGTTCGATATCTCGTTACATTTGCATCGTCATGAACATGACTTATATCAGGCTAGCTAATTTTTTCTTTGTTCATTTTAAGTGTAGAAATAATATTTCGTTTGTGAACATTTTTTTCTGCCGTTTTGACAACAGGCTCATTACTAAAGAACACACGACTGTCTGCTGATTGACGCTTGACTGTAGATTTTCGCTTTGTGTCAAAAGAACTCCCTAACGCACACTTTTTCAAAGTAGGTGAATTCATCAGATCTGTTTGAAACATTGCATTTTATCCATGCACGACGACTACTTAGATACTCGCAGCACAGTTGCCTCATATAAATTGCCCATGAGCGCGGAGCTTGTCTTTGTCACTGTAGCAACTTTGCTCCATCAGCGGGAGAAGGCGGTTCGACGCCCCTGTAAGCACATGTTTCTCTAATTCCTTTGTTTCAGGCAAGCCACTGTGACGTCAGACGCCTTTACGCATACAGCTTTGCGATGCTTAGACAGTAATAACATAATTCATGTTTACATTTCTTTAATTTTCGACGCATTGTCGTTATTCGTGACGCATCAATGACCAATTGATTATATGGCAATGCAATAAAAAAAGCGTGTGGAAAACAGTGTTAATGACAGATTTGAGAAGCACATTTCTTCAATGTTGGCCGCAGGGCATTCCTGTGCAGGTGACAATGGTAATTTTTCAAAACGACAAGGATATTTAAACACATGATTATTTGTTTGCTGTGCTCTATGGCCTCTGCTACAGACCTCATCGAAATGACACTTAGATATCTTAGGGTGTACATATCAAGTCTTCCCAAATGGTCTAGCGGATAGGAATCTGCCTTGTCACGCAGGGCGGCCCGGGTTCGATTCCCGTCATGGCAAAGGATTTTTGTAGAAAAATAAAATGAGTCCCAACGTGTGCAACAGAACAGTTCGATATCTCGTTACATTTGCATCGTCATGAACATGACTTATATCAGGCTAGCTAATTTTTTCTTTGTTCATTTTAAGTGTAGAAATAATATTTCGTTTGTGAACATTTTTTTCTGCCGTTTTGACAACAGGCTCATTACTAAAGAACACACGACTGTCTGCTGATTGACGCTTGACTGTAGATTTTCGCTTTGTGTCAAAAGAACTCCCTAACGCACACTTTTTCAAAGTAGGTGAATTCATCAGATCTGTTTGAAACATTGCATTTTATCCATGCACGACGACTACTTAGATACTCGCAGCACAGTTGCCTCATATAAATTGCCCATGAGTGCGGAGCTTGTCTTTGTCACTGTAGCAACTTTGCTCCATCAGCGGGAGAAGGCGGTTCGACGCCCCTGTAAGCACATGTTTCTCTAATTCCTTTGTTTCAGGCAAGCCACTGTGACGTCAGACGCCTTTACGCATACAGCTTTGCGATGCTTAGACAGTAATAACATAATTCATGTTTACATTTCTTTAATTTTCGACGCATTGTCGTTATTCGTGACGCATCAATGACCAATTGATTATATGGCAATGCAATGAAAAAAGCGTGTGGAAAACAGTGTTAATGACAGATTTGAGAAGCACATTTCTTCAATGTTGGCCGCAGGGCATTCCTGTGCAGGTGACAATGGTAATTTTTCAAAACGACAAGGATATTTAAACACATGATTATTTGTTTGCTGTGCTCTATGGCCTCTGCTACAGACCTCATCGAAATGACACTTAGATATCTTAGGGTGTACATATCAAGTCTTCCCAAATGGTCTAGCGGATAGGAATCTGCCTTGTCACGCAGGGCGGCCCGGGTTCGATTCCCGTCATGGCAAAGGATTTTTGTAGAAAAATAAAATGAGTCCCAACGTGTGCAACAGAACAGTTCGATATCTCGTTACATTTGCATCATCATGAACATGACTTATATCAGGCTAGCTAATTTTTTCTTTGTTCATTTTAAGTGTAGAAACAATATTTCGTTTGTGAACATTTTTTTCTGCCGTTTTGACAACAGGCTCATTACTAAAGAACACACGACTGTCTGCTGATTGACGCTTGACTGTAGATTTTCGCTTTGTGTCAAAAGAACTCCCTAACGCACACTTTTTCAAAGTAGGTGAATTCATCAGATCTGTTTGAAACATTGCATTTTATCCATGCACGACGACTACTTAGATACTCGCAGCACAGTTGCCTCATATAAATTGCCCATGAGCGCGGAGCTTGTCTTTGTCACTGTAGCAACTTTGCTCCATCAGCGGGAGAAGGCGGTTCGACGCCCCTGTAAGCACATGTTTCTCTAATTCCTTTGTTTCAGGCAAGCCACTGTGACGTCAGACGCCTTTACGCATACAGCTTTGCGATGCTTAGACAGTAATAACATAATTCATGTTTACATTTCTTTAATTTTCGACGCATTGTCGTTATTCGTGACGCATCAATGACCAATTGATTATATGGCAATGCAATGAAAAAAGCGTGTGGAAAACAGTGTTAATGACAGATTTGAGAAGCACATTTCTTCAATGTTGGCCGCAGGGCATTCCTGTGCAGGTGACAATGGTAATTTTTCAAAACGACAAGGATATTTAAACACATGATTATTTGTTTGCTGTGCTCTATGGCCTCTGCTACAGACCTCATCGAAATGACACTTAGATATCTTAGGGTGTACATATCAAGTCTTCCCAAATGGTCTAGCGGATAGGAATCTGCCTTGTCACGCAGGGCGGCCCGGGTTCGATTCCCGTCATGGCAAAGGATTTTTGTAGAAAAATAAAATGAGTCCCAACGTGTGCAACAGAACAGTTCGATATCTCGTTACATTTGCATCATCATGAACATGACTTATATCAGGCTAGCTAATTTTTTCTTTGTTCATTTTAAGTGTAGAAACAATATTTCGTTTGTGAACATTTTTTTCTGCCGTTTTGACAACAGGCTCATTACTAAAGAACACACGACTGTCTGCTGATTGACGCTTGACTGTAGATTTTCGCTTTGTGTCAAAAGAACTCCCTAACGCACACTTTTTCAAAGTAGGTGAATTCATCAGATCTGTTTGAAACATTGCATTTTATCCATGCACGACGACTACTTAGATACTCGCAGCACAGTTGCCTCATATAAATTGCCCATGAGCGCGGAGCTTGTCTTTGTCACTGTAGCAACTTTGCTCCATCAGCGGGAGAAGGCGGTTCGACGCCCCTGTAAGCACATGTTTCTCTAATTCCTTTGTTTCAGGCAAGCCACTGTGACGTCAGACGCCTTTACGCATACAGCTTTGCGATGCTTAGACAGTAATAACATAATTCATGTTTACATTTCTTTAATTTTCGACGCATTGTCGTTATTCGTGACGCATCAATGACCAATTGATTATATGGCAATGCAATGAAAAAAGCGTGTGGAAAACAGTGTTAATGACAGATTTGAGAAGCACATTTCTTCAATGTTGGCCGCAGGGCATTCCTGTGCAGGTGACAATGGTAATTTTTCAAAACGACAAGGATATTTAAACACATGATTATTTGTTTGCTGTGCTCTATGGCCTCTGCTACAGACCTCATCGAAATGACACTTAGATATCTTAGGGTGTACATATCAAGTCTTCCCAAATGGTCTAGCGGATAGGAATCTGCCTTGTCACGCAGGGCGGCCCGGGTTCGATTCCCGTCATGGCAAAGGATTTTTGTAGAAAAATAAAATGAGTCCCAACGTGTGCAACAGAACAGTTCGATATCTCGTTACATTTGCATCGTCATGAACATGACTTATATCAGGCTAGCTAATTTTTTCTTTGTTCATTTTAAGTGTAGAAATAATATTTCGTTTGTGAACATTTTTTTCTGCCGTTTTGACAACAGGCTCATGACTAAAGAACACACGACTGTCTGCTGATTGACGCTTGACTGTAGATTTTCGCTTTGTGTCAAAAGAACTCCCTAACGCACACTTTTTCAAAGTAGGTGAATTCATCAGATCTGTTTGAAACATTGCATTTTATCCATGCACGACGACTACTTAGATACTCGCAGCACAGTTGCCTCATATAAATTGCCCATGAGCGCGGAGCTTGTCTTTGTCACTGTAGCAACTTTGCTCCATCAGCGGGAGAAGGCGGTTCGACGCCCCTGTAAGCACATGTTTCTCTAATTCCTTTGTTTCAGGCAAGCCACTGTGACGTCAGACGCCTTTACGCATACAGCTTTGCGATGCTTAGACAGTAATAACATAATTCATGTTTACATTTCTTTAATTTTCGACGCATTGTCGTTATTCGTGACGCATCAATGACCAATTGATTATATGGCAATGCAATGAAAAAAGCGTGTGGAAAACAGTGTTAATGACAGATTTGAGAAGCACATTTCTTCAATGTTGGCCGCAGGGCATTCCTGTGCAGGTGACAATGGTAATTTTTCAAAACGACAAGGATATTTAAACACATGATTATTTGTTTGCTGTGCTCTATGGCCTCTGCTACAGACCTCATCGAAATGACACTTAGATATCTTAGGGTGTACATATCAAGTCTTCCCAAATGGTCTAGCGGATAGGAATCTGCCTTGTCACGCAGGGCGGCCCGGGTTCGATTCCCGTCATGGCAAAGGATTTTTGTAGAAAAATAAAATGAGTCCCAACGTGTGCAACAGAACAGTTCGATATCTCGTTACATTTGCATCATCATGAACATGACTTATATCAGGCTAGCTAATTTTTTCTTTGTTCATTTTAAGTGTAGAAACAATATTTCGTTTGTGAACATTTTTTTCTGCCGTTTTGACAACAGGCTCATTACTAAAGAACACACGACTGTCTGCTGATTGACGCTTGACTGTAGATTTTCGCTTTGTGTCAAAAGAACTCCCTAACGCACACTTTTTCAAAGTAGGTGAATTCATCAGATCTGTTTGAAACATTGCATTTTATCCATGCACGACGACTACTTAGATACTCGCAGCACAGTTGCCTCATATAAATTGCCCATGAGCGCGGAGCTTGTCTTTGTCACTGTAGCAACTTTGCTCCATCAGCGGGAGAAGGCGGTTCGACGCCCCTGTAAGCACATGTTTCTCTAATTCCTTTGTTTCAGGCAAGCCACTGTGACGTCAGACGCCTTTACGCATACAGCTTTGCGATGCTTAGACAGTAATAACATAATTCATGTTTACATTTCTTTAATTTTCGACGCATTGTCGTTATTCGTGACGCATCAATGACCAATTGATTATATGGCAATGCAATGAAAAAAGCGTGTGGAAAACAGTGTTAATGACAGATTTGAGAAGCACATTTCTTCAATGTTGGCCGCAGGGCATTCCTGTGCAGGTGACAATGGTAATTTTTCAAAACGACAAGGATATTTAAACACATGATTATTTGTTTGCTGTGCTCTATGGCCTCTGCTACAGACCTCATCGAAATGACACTTAGATATCTTAGGGTGTACATATCAAGTCTTCCCAAATGGTCTAGCGGATAGGAATCTGCCTTGTCACGCAGGGCGGCCCGGGTTCGATTCCCGTCATGGCAAAGGATTTTTGTAGAAAAATAAAATGAGTCCCAACGTGTGCAACAGAACAGTTCGATATCTCGTTACATTTGCATCATCATGAACATGACTTATATCAGGCTAGCTAATTTTTTCTTTGTTCATTTTAAGTGTAGAAACAATATTTCGTTTGTGAACATTTTTTTCTGCCGTTTTGACAACAGGCTCATTACTAAAGAACACACGACTGTCTGCTGATTGACGCTTGACTGTAGATTTTCGCTTTGTGTCAAAAGAACTCCCTAACGCACACTTTTTCAAAGTAGGTGAATTCATCAGATCTGTTTGAAACATTGCATTTTATCCATGCACGACGACTACTTAGATACTCGCAGCACAGTTGCCTCATATAAATTGCCCATGAGCGCGGAGCTTGTCTTTGTCACTGTAGCAACTTTGCTCCATCAGCGGGAGAAGGCGGTTCGACGCCCCTGTAAGCACATGTTTCTCTAATTCCTTTGTTTCAGGCAAGCCACTGTGACGTCAGACGCCTTTACGCATACAGCTTTGCGATGCTTAGACAGTAATAACATAATTCATGTTTACATTTCTTTAATTTTCGACGCATTGTCGTTATTCGTGACGCATCAATGACCAATTGATTATATGGCAATGCAATGAAAAAAGCGTGTGGAAAACAGTGTTAATGACAGATTTGAGAAGCACATTTCTTCAATGTTGGCCGCAGGGCATTCCTGTGCAGGTGACAATGGTAATTTTTCAAAACGACAAGGATATTTAAACACATGATTATTTGTTTGCTGTGCTCTATGGCCTCTGCTACAGACCTCATCGAAATGACACTTAGATATCTTAGGGTGTACATATCAAGTCTTCCCAAATGGTCTAGCGGATAGGAATCTGCCTTGTCACGCAGGGCGGCCCGGGTTCGATTCCCGTCATGGCAAAGGATTTTTGTAGAAAAATAAAATGAGTCCCAACGTGTGCAACAGAACAGTTCGATATCTCGTTACATTTGCATCATCATGAACATGACTTATATCAGGCTAGCTAATTTTTTCTTTGTTCATTTTAAGTGTAGAAACAATATTTCGTTTGTGAACATTTTTTTCTGCCGTTTTGACAACAGGCTCATTACTAAAGAACACACGACTGTCTGCTGATTGACGCTTGACTGTAGATTTTCGCTTTGTGTCAAAAGAACTCCCTAACGCACACTTTTTCAAAGTAGGTGAATTCATCAGATCTGTTTGAAACATTGCATTTTATCCATGCACGACGACTACTTAGATACTCGCAGCACAGTTGCCTCATATAAATTGCCCATGAGCGCGGAGCTTGTCTTTGTCACTGTAGCAACTTTGCTCCATCAGCGGGAGAAGGCGGTTCGACGCCCCTGTAAGCACATGTTTCTCTAATTCCTTTGTTTCAGGCAAGCCACTGTGACGTCAGACGCCTTTACGCATACAGCTTTGCGATGCTTAGACAGTAATAACATAATTCATGTTTACATTTCTTTAATTTTCGACGCATTGTCGTTATTCGTGACGCATCAATGACCAATTGATTATATGGCAATGCAATGAAAAAAGCGTGTGGAAAACAGTGTTAATGACAGATTTGAGAAGCACATTTCTTCAATGTTGGCCGCAGGGCATTCCTGTGCAGGTGACAATGGTAATTTTTCAAAACGACAAGGATATTTAAACACATGATTATTTGTTTGCTGTGCTCTATGGCCTCTGCTACAGACCTCATCGAAATGACACTTAGATATCTTAGGGTGTACATATCAAGTCTTCCCAAATGGTCTAGCGGATAGGCATCTACTTTGTAACGCAGGGCGGCCCGGGTTCGATTCCCGTCATGGCAAATGTTTTTTGTAGAAAAATAAAATGAGTCCCAACGTGTGCAACAGAACAGTTCGATATCTCGTTACATTTGCATCATCATGAACATGACTTATATCAGGCTAGCTAATTTTTTCTTTGTTCATTTTAAGTGTAGAAACAATATTTCGTTTGTGAACATTTTTTTCTGCCGTTTTGACAACAGGCTCATTACTAAAGAACACACGACTGTCTGCTGATTGACGCTTGACTGTAGATTTTCGCTTTGTGTCAAAAGAACTCCCTAACGCACACTTTTTCAAAGTAGGTGAATTCATCAGATCTGTTTGAAACATTGCATTTTATCCATGCACGACGACTACTGAGATACTCGCAGCACAGTTGCCCCATATACATTGCCCATGAGCGCGGAGCTTGTCTTTGTCACTGTAGCAACTTTGCTCCATCAGCGGGAGAAGGCGCTTCGACGCCCCTGTAAGCACATGTTTCTATAATTCCTTTGTTTCAGGCAAGCCACTGTGACGTCAGACGCCTTTACGCATACAGCTTTGCGATGCTTAGACAGTAATAACATAATTCATGTTTACATTTCTTTAATTTTCGACGCATTGTCGTTATTCGTGACGCATCAATGACCAATTGATTATATGGCAATGCAATGAAAAAAGCGTGTGGAAAACAGTGTTAATGACAGATTTGAGAAGCACATTTCTTCAATGTTGGCCGCATGGCATTCCTGTGCAGGTGACAATGGTAATTTTTCAAAACGACAAGGATATTTAAACACATGATTATTTGTTTGCTGTGCTCTATGGCCTCTGCTACAGACCTCATCGAAATGACACTTAGATATCTTAAGGTGTACATATCAAGTCTTCCCAAATGGTCTAGCGGATAGGAATCTGCCTTGTAACGCAGGGCGGCCCGGGTTCGATTCCCGTCTTGGCAAAGGATTTTTGTAGAAAAATAAAATGAGTCCCAACGTGTGCAACAGAACAGTTCGAAATCTCGTTACATTTGCATCGTCATGAACATGACTTATATCAGGCTAGCTCATTTTTTCTTTGTTCATTTTAAGTGTAGAAACAATATTTCGTTTGTGAACATTTTTTTCTGCCGTTTTGACAACAGGCTCATGACTAAAGAACACACGGCTGTCTGCTGATTGACGCTTGACTGTAGATTTTCGCTTTGTGTCAAAAGAACTCCCTAACGCACACTTTTTCAAAGTAGGTGAATTCATCAGATCTGTTTGAAACATTGCATTTTATCCATGCACGACGACTACTTAGATACTCGCAGCACAGTTGCCTCATATAAATTGCCCATGAGCGCGGAGCTTGTCTTTGTCACTGTAGCAACTTTGCTCCATCAGCGGGAGAAGGCGGTTCGACGCCCCTGTAAGCACATGTTTCTCTAATTCCTTTGTTTCAGGCAAGCCACTGTGACGTCAGACGCCTTTACGCATACAGCTTTGCGATGCTTAGACAGTAATAACATAATTCATGTTTACATTTCTTTAATTTTCGACGCATTGTCGTTATTCGTGACGCATCAATGACCAATTGATTATATGGCAATGCAATGAAAAAAGCGTGTGGAAAACAGTGTTAATGACAGATTTGAGAAGCACATTTCTTCAATGTTGGCCGCAGGGCATTCCTGTGCAGGTGACAATGGTAATTTTTCAAAACGACAAGGATATTTAAACACATGATTATTTGTTTGCTGTGCTCTATGGCCTCTGCTACAGACCTCATCGAAATGACACTTAGATATCTTAGGGTGTACATATCAAGTCTTCCCAAATGGTCTAGCGGATAGGAATCTGCCTTGTCACGCAGGGCGGCCCGGGTTCGATTCCCGTCATGGCAAAGGATTTTTGTAGAAAAATAAAATGAGTCCCAACGTGTGCAACAGAACAGTTCGATATCTCGTTACATTTGCATCATCATGAACATGACTTATATCAGGCTAGCTAATTTTTTCTTTGTTCATTTTAAGTGTAGAAACAATATTTCGTTTGTGAACATTTTTTTCTGCTGTTTTGACAACAGGCTCATTACTAAAGAACACACGACTGTCTGCTGATTGACGCTTGACTGTAGATTTTCGCTTTGTGTCAAAAGAACTCCCTAACGCACACTTTTTCAAAGTAGGTGAATTCATCAGATCTGTTTGAAACATTGCATTTTATCCATGCACGACGACTACTGAGATACTCGCAGCACAGTTGCCCCATATACATTGCCCATGAGCGCGGAGCTTGTCTTTGTCACTGTAGCAACTTTGCTCCATCAGCGGGAGAAGGCGCTTCGACGCCCCTGTAAGCACATGTTTCTATAATTCCTTTGTTTCAGGCAAGCCACTGTGACGTCAGACGCCTTTACGCATACAGCTTTGCGATGCTTAGACAGTAATAACATAATTCATGTTTACATTTCTTTAATTTTCGACGCATTGTCGTTATTCGTGACGCATCAATGACCAATTGATTATATGGCAATGCAATGAAAAAAGCGTGTGGAAAACAGTGTTAATGACAGATTTGAGAAGCACATTTCTTCAATGTTGGCCGCATGGCATTCCTGTGCAGGTGACAATGGTAATTTTTCAAAACGACAAGGATATTTAAACACATGATTATTTGTTTGCTGTGCTCTATGGCCTCTGCTACAGACCTCATCGAAATGACACTTAGATATCTTAAGGTGTACATATCAAGTCTTCCCAAATGGTCTAGCGGATAGGAATCTGCCTTGTAACGCAGGGCGGCCCGGGTTCGATTCCCGTCTTGGCAAAGGATTTTTGTAGAAAAATAAAATGAGTCCCAACGTGTGCAACAGAACAGTTCGAAATCTCGTTACATTTGCATCGTCATGAACATGACTTATATCAGGCTAGCTCATTTTTTCTTTGTTCATTTTAAGTGTAGAAACAATATTTCGTTTGTGAACATTTTTTTCTGCCGTTTTGACAACAGGCTCATGACTAAAGAACACACGGCTGTCTGCTGATTGACGCTTGACTGTAGATTTTCGCTTTGTGTCAAAAGAACTCCCTAACGCACACTTTTTCAAAGTAGGTGAATTCATCAGATCTGTTTGAAACATTGCATTTTATCCATGCACGACGACTACTTAGATACTCGCAGCACAGTTGCCTCATATAAATTGCCCATGAGCGCGGAGCTTGTCTTTGTCACTGTAGCAACTTTGCTCCATCAGCGGGAGAAGGCGGTTCGACGCCCCTGTAAGCACATGTTTCTCTAATTCCTTTGTTTCAGGCAAGCCACTGTGACGTCAGACGCCTTTACGCATACAGCTTTGCGATGCTTAGACAGTAATAACATAATTCATGTTTACATTTCTTTAATTTTCGACGCATTGTCGTTATTCGTGACGCATCAATGACCAATTGATTATATGGCAATGCAATGAAAAAAGCGTGTGGAAAACAGTGTTAATGACAGATTTGAGAAGCACATTTCTTCAATGTTGGCCGCAGGGCATTCCTGTGCAGGTGACAATGGTAATTTTTCAAAACGACAAGGATATTTAAACACATGATTATTTGTTTGCTGTGCTCTATGGCCTCTGCTACAGACCTCATCGAAATGACACTTAGATATCTTAGGGTGTACATATCAAGTCTTCCCAAATGGTCTAGCGGATAGGAATCTGCCTTGTCACGCAGGGCGGCCCGGGTTCGATTCCCGTCATGGCAAAGGATTTTTGTAGAAAAATAAAATGAGTCCCAACGTGTGCAACAGAACAGTTCGATATCTCGTTACATTTGCATCATCATGAACATGACTTATATCAGGCTAGCTAATTTTTTCTTTGTTCATTTTAAGTGTAGAAACAATATTTCGTTTGTGAACATTTTTTTCTGCTGTTTTGACAACAGGCTCATTACTAAAGAACACACGACTGTCTGCTGATTGACGCTTGACTGTAGATTTTCGCTTTGTGTCAAAAGAACTCCCTAACGCACACTTTTTCAAAGTAGGTGAATTCATCAGATCTGTTTGAAACATTGCATTTTATCCATGCACGACGACTACTTAGATACTCGCAGCACAGTTGCCTCATATAAATTGCCCATGAGCGCGGAGCTTGTCTTTGTCACTGTAGCAACTTTGCTCCATCAGCGGGAGAAGGCGGTTCGACGCCCCTGTAAGCACATGTTTCTCTAATTCCTTTGTTTCAGGCAAGCCACTGTGACGTCAGACGCCTTTACGCATACAGCTTTGCGATGCTTAGACAGTAATAACATAATTCATGTTTACATTTCTTTAATTTTCGACGCATTGTCGTTATTCGTGACGCATCAATGACCAATTGATTATATGGCAATGCAATGAAAAAAGCGTGTGGAAAACAGTGTTAATGACAGATTTGAGAAGCACATTTCTTCAATGTTGGCCGCAGGGCATTCCTGTGCAGGTGACAATGGTAATTTTTCAAAACGACAAGGATATTTAAACACATGATTATTTGTTTGCTGTGCTCTATGGCCTCTGCTACAGACCTCATCGAAATGACACTTAGATATCTTAGGGTGTACATATCAAGTCTTCCCAAATGGTCTAGCGGATAGGAATCTGCCTTGTCACGCAGGGCGGCCCGGGTTCGATTCCCGTCATGGCAAAGGATTTTTGTAGAAAAATAAAATGAGTCCCAACGTGTGCAACAGAACAGTTCGATATCTCGTTACATTTGCATCGTCATGAACATGACTTATATCAGGCTAGCTAATTTTTTCTTTGTTCATTTTAAGTGTAGAAATAATATTTCGTTTGTGAACATTTTTTTCTGCCGTTTTGACAACAGGCTCATTACTAAAGAACACACGACTGTCTGCTGATTGACGCTTGACTGTAGATTTTCGCTTTGTGTCAAAAGAACTCCCTAACGCACACTTTTTCAAAGTAGGTGAATTCATCAGATCTGTTTGAAACATTGCATTTTATCCATGCACGACGACTACTTAGATACTCGCAGCACAGTTGCCTCATATAAATTGCCCATGAGCGCGGAGCTTGTCTTTGTCACTGTAGCAACTTTGCTCCATCAGCGGGAGAAGGCGGTTCGACGCCCCTGTAAGCACATGTTTCTCTAATTCCTTTGTTTCAGGCAAGCCACTGTGACGTCAGACGCCTTTACGCATACAGCTTTGCGATGCTTAGACAGTAATAACATAATTCATGTTTACATTTCTTTAATTTTCGACGCATTGTCGTTATTCGTGACGCATCAATGACCAATTGATTATATGGCAATGCAATGAAAAAAGCGTGTGGAAAACAGTGTTAATGACAGATTTGAGAAGCACATTTCTTCAATGTTGGCCGCAGGGCATTCCTGTGCAGGTGACAATGGTAATTTTTCAAAACGACAAGGATATTTAAACACATGATTATTTGTTTGCTGTGCTCTATGGCCTCTGCTACAGACCTCATCGAAATGACACTTAGATATCTTAGGGTGTACATATCAAGTCTTCCCAAATGGTCTAGCGGATAGGAATCTGCCTTGTCACGCAGGGCGGCCCGGGTTCGATTCCCGTCATGGCAAAGGATTTTTGTAGAAAAATAAAATGAGTCCCAACGTGTGCAACAGAACAGTTCGATATCTCGTTACATTTGCATCATCATGAACATGACTTATATCAGGCTAGCTAATTTTTTCTTTGTTCATTTTAAGTGTAGAAACAATATTTCGTTTGTGAACATTTTTTTCTGCCGTTTTGACAACAGGCTCATTACTAAAGAACACACGACTGTCTGCTGATTGACGCTTGACTGTAGATTTTCGCTTTGTGTCAAAAGAACTCCCTAACGCACACTTTTTCAAAGTAGGTGAATTCATCAGATCTGTTTGAAACATTGCATTTTATCCATGCACGACGACTACTTAGATACTCGCAGCACAGTTGCCTCATATAAATTGCCCATGAGCGCGGAGCTTGTCTTTGTCACTGTAGCAACTTTGCTCCATCAGCGGGAGAAGGCGGTTCGACGCCCCTGTAAGCACATGTTTCTCGAATTCCTTTGTTTCAGGCAAGCCACTGTGACGTCAGACGCCTTTACGCATACAGCTTTGCGATGCTTAGACAGTAATAACATAATTCATGTTTACATTTCTTTAATTTTCGACGCATTGTCGTTATTCGTGACGCATCAATGACCAATTGATTATATGGCAATGCAATGAAAAAAGCGTGTGGAAAACAGTGTTAATGACAGATTTGAGAAGCACATTTCTTCAATGTTGGCCGCAGGGCATTCCTGTGCAGGTGACAATGGTAATTTTTCAAAACGACAAGGATATTTAAACACATGATTATTTGTTTGCTGTGCTCTATGGCTTCTGCTACAGACCTCATCGAAATGACACTTAGATATCTTAGGGTGTACATATCAAGTCTTCCCAAATGGTCTAGCGGATAGGAATCTGCCTTGTCACGCAGGGCGGCCCGGGTTCGATTCCCGTCATGGCAAAGGATTTTTGTAGAAAAATAAAATGAGTCCCAACGTGTGCAACAGAACAGTTCGATATCTCGTTACATTTGCATCGTCATGAACATGACTTATATCAGGCTAGCTAATTTTTTCTTTGTTCATTTTAAGTGTAGAAACAATATTTCGTTTGTGAACATTTTTTTCTGCCGTTTTGACAACAGGCTCATTACTAAAGAACACACGACTGTCTGCTGATTGACGCTTGACTGAAGATTTTCGCTTTGTGTCAAAAGAACTCCCTAAAGCACACTTTTTCAAAGTAGGTGAATTCATCAGATCTGTTTGAAACATTGCATTTTATCCATGCACGACGACTACTTAGATACTCGCAGCACAGTTGCCTCATATAAATTGCCCATGAGCGCGGAGCTTGTCTTTGTCACTGTAGCAACTTTGCTCCATCAGCGGGAGAAGGCGGTTCGACGCCCCTGTAAGCACATGTTTCTCTAATTCCTTTGTTTCAGGCAAGCCACTGTGACGTCAGACGCCTTTACGCATACAGCTTTGCGATGCTTAGACAGTAATAACATAATTCATGTTTACATTTCTTTAATTTTCGACGCATTGTCGTTATTCGTGACGCATCAATGACCAATTGATTATATGGCAATGCAATGAAAAAAGCGTGTGGAAAACAGTGTTAATGACAGATTTGAGAAGCACATTTCTTCAATGTTGGCCGCAGGGCATTCCTGTGCAGGTGACAATGGTAATTTTTGAAAACGACAAGTATATTTAAACACATGATTATTTGTTTGCTGTGCTCTATGGCCTCTGCTACAGACCTCATCGAAATGACACTTAGATATCTTAGGGTGTACATATCAAGTCTTCCCAAATGGTCTAGCGGATAGGCATCTACCTTGTAACGCAGGGCGGCCCGGTTTCGATTCCCGTCATGGCAAATGTTTTTTGTAGAAAAATAAAATGAGTCCCAACGTGTGCAACAGAACAGTTCGAAATCTCGTTACATTTGCATCGTCATGAACATGACTTATATCAGGCTAGCTAATTTTTTCTTTGTTAATTTTAAGTGTAGAAACAATATTTCGTTTGTGAACATTTTCTTCTGCCGTTTTGACAACAGGCTCATTACTAAAGAACACACGGCTGTCTGCTGATTGACGCTTGACTGTAGATTTTCGCTTTGTGTCAAAAGAACTCCCTAACGCACACTTTTTCAAAGTAGGTGAATTCATCAGATCTGTTTGAAACATTGCATTTTATCCATGCACGACGACTACTTAGATACTCGCAGCACAGTTGCCTCATATAAATTGCCCATGAGCGCGGAGCTTGTCTTTGTCACTGTAGCAACTTTGCTCCATCAGCGGGAGAAGGCGGTTCGACGCCCCTGTAAGCACATGTTTCTCTAATTCCTTTGTTTCAGGGAAGCCACTGTGACGTCAGACGCCTTTACGCATACAGCTTTGCGATGCTTAGACAGTAATAACATAATTCATGTTTACATTTCTTTAATTTCGACGCATTGTCGTTATTCGTGACGCATCAATGACCAATTGATTATATGGCAATGCAATGAAAAAAGCGTGTGGAAAACAGTGTTAATGACAGATTTGAGAAGCACATTTCTTCAATGTTGGCCGCATGGCATTCCTGTGCAGGTGACAATGGTAATTTTTCAAAACGACAAGGATATTTAAACACATGATTATTTGTTTGCTGTGCTCTATGGCCTCTGCTACAGACCTCATCGAAATGACACTTAGATATCTTAGGGTGTACATATCAAGTCTTCCCAAATGGTCTAGCGGATAGGAATCTGCCTTGTCACGCAGGGTGGCCCGGGTTCGATTCCCGTCATGGCAAATGATTTTTGTAGAAAAATAAAATGAGTCCCAACGTGTGCAACAGAACAGTTCGAAATCTCGTTACATTTGCATCGTCATGAACATGACTTATATCAGGCTAGCTAATTTTTTCTTTGTTCATTTTAAGTGTAGAAACAATATTTCGTTTGTGAACATTTTTTTCTGCCGTTTTGACAACAGGCTCATTACTAAAGAACACACGGCTGTCTGCTGATTGACGCTTGACTGTAGATTTTCGCTTTGTTTCAAAAGAACTCCCTAACGCACACTTTTTCAAAGTAGGTGAATTCATCAGATCTGTTTGAAACATTGCATTTTATCCATGCACGACGACTACTTAGATACTCGCAGCACAGTTGCCTCATATAAATTGCCCATGAGCGCGGAGCTTGTCTTTGTCACTGTAGCAACTTTGCTCCATCAGTGGGAGAAGGCGGTTCGACGCCCCTGTAAGCACATGTTTCTCTAATTCCTTTGTTTCAGGCAAGCCACTGTGATGTCAGACGCCTTTACGCATACAGCTTTGCGATGCTTAGACAGTAATAACATAATTCATGTTTACATTTCTTTAATTTCGACGCATTGTCGTTATTCGTGACGCATCAATGACCAATTGATTATATGGCAATGCAATGAAAAAAGCGTGTGGAAAACAGTGTTAATGACAGATTTGAGAAGCACATTTCTTCAATGTTGGCCGCATGGCATTCCTGTGCAGGTGACAATGGTAATTTTTCAAAACGACAAGGATATTTAAACACATGATTATTTGTTTGCTGTGCTCTATGGCCTCTGCTACAGACCTCATCGAAATGACACTTAGATATCTTAGGGTGTACATATCAAGTTTTCCCAAATGGTCTAGCGGATAGGCATCTACCTTGTAACGCAGGGCGGCCCGGGTTCGATTCCCGTCATGGCAAATGTTTTTTGTAGAAAAATAAAATGAGTCCCAACGTGTGCAACAGAACAGTTCGAAATCTCGTTACATTTGCATCGTCATGAACATGACTTATATCAGGCTAGCTCATTTTTTCTTTGTTCATTTTAAGTGTAGAAACAATATTTCGTTTGTGACCATTTTTTTCTGCCGTTTTGACAACAGGCTCATGACTAAAGAACACACGGCTGTCTGCTGATTGACGCTTGACTGTAGATTTTCGCTTTGTGTCAAAAGAACTTCCTAACGCACACTTTTTCAAAGTAGGTGAATTCATCAGATCTGTTTGAAACATTGCATTTTATCCATGCACGACGACTGCTTAGATACTCGCAGCACAGTTGACCCATATACATTGCCCATGAGCGCGGAGCTTGTCTTTGTCACTGTAGCAACTTTGCTCCATCAGCGGGAGAAGGAGCTTCGACGCCCCTGTAAGCACATGTTTCTCTGATTCCTTTGTTTCAGGCAAGCCACTGTGACGTCAGACGCTTTTACGCATACAGCTTTGCGATGCTTAGACAGTAATAACATAATTCATGTTTACATTTCTTTAATTTTCGACGCATTGTCGTTATTCGTGACGCATCAATGACCAATTGATTATATGGCAATGCAATGAAAAAAGCGTGTGGAAAACAGTGTTAATGACAGATTTGAGAAGCACATTTCTTCAATGTTGGCCGCATGGCATTCCTGTGCAGGTGACAATGGTAATTTTTCAAAACGACAAGGATATTTAAACACATGATTATTTGTTTGCTGTGCTCTATGGCCTCTGCTACAGACCTCATCGAAATGACACTTAGATATCTTAGGGTGTACATATCAAGTTTTCCCAAATGGTCTAGCGGATAGGCATCTACCTTGTAACGCAGGGCGGCCCGGGTTCGATTCCCGTCATGGCAAATGTTTTTTGTAGAAAAATAAAATGAGTCCCAACGTGTGCAACAGAACAGTTCGAAATCTCGTTACATTTGCATCGTCATGAACATGACTTATATCAGGCTAGCTCATTTTTTCTTTGTTCATTTTAAGTGTAGAAACAATATTTCGTTTGTGACCATTTTTTTCTGCCGTTTTGACAACAGGCTCATGACTAAAGAACACACGGCTGTCTGCTGATTGACGCTTGACTGTAGATTTTCGCTTTGTGTCAAAAGAACTTCCTAACGCACACTTTTTCAAAGTAGGTGAATTCATCAGATCTGTTTGAAACATTGCATTTTATCCATGCACGACGACTGCTTAGATACTCGCAGCACAGTTGACCCATATACATTGCCCATGAGCGCGGAGCTTGTCTTTGTCACTGTAGCAACTTTGCTCCATCAGCGGGAGAAGGAGCTTCGACGCCCCTGTAAGCACATGTTTCTCTGATTCCTTTGTTTCAGGCAAGCCACTGTGACGTCAGACGCTTTTACGCATACAGCTTTGCGATGCTTAGACAGTAATAACATAATTCATGTTTACATTTCTTTAATTTTCGACGCATTGTCGTTATTCGTGACGCATCAATGACCAATTGATTATATGGCAATGCAATGAAAAAAGCGTGTGGAAAACAGTGTTAATGACAGATTTGAGAAGCACATTTCTTCAATGTTGGCCGCATGGCATTCCTGTGCAGGTGACAATGGTAATTTTTCAAAACGACAAGGATATTTAAACACATGATTATTTGTTTGCTGTGCTCTATGGCCTCTGCTACAGACCTCATCGAAATGACACTTAGATATCTTAGGGTGTACATATCAAGTTTTCTCAAATGGTCTAGCGGATAGGCATCTACCTTGTAACGCAGGGCGGCCCGGGTTCGATTCCCGTCATGGCAAATGTTTTTTGTAGAAAAATAAAATGAGTCCCAACGTGTGCAACAGAACAGTTCGAAATCTCGTTACATTTGCATCGTCATGAACATGACTTATATCAGGCCAGCTAATTTTTTCTTTGTTCATTTTAAGTGTAGAAACAATATTTCGTTTGTGAACATTTTTTTCTGCCGTTTTGACAACAGGCTCATGACTAAAGAACACACGGCTGTCTGCTGATTGACGCTTGACTGTAGATTTTCGCTTTGTGTCAAAAGAACTCCCTAACGCACACTTTTTCAAAGTAGGTGAATTCATCAGATCTGTTTGAAACATTGCATTTTATCCATGCACGACGACTACTTAGATACTCGCAGCACAGTTGCCTCATATAAATTGCCCATGAGCGCGGAGCTTGTCTTTGTCACTGTAGCAACTTTGCTCCATCAGCGGGAGAAGGCGGTTCGACGCCCCTGTAAGCACATGTTTCTCTGATTCCTTTGTTTCAGGCAAGCCACTGTAACGTCAGACGCCTTTACGCATACAGCTTTGCGATGCTTAGACAGTAATAACATAATTCATGTTTACATTTCTTTAATTTTCGACGCATTGTCGTTATTCGTGACGCATCAATGACCAATTGATTATATGGCAATGCAATGAAAAAAGCGTGTGGAAAACAGTGTTAATGACAGATTTGAGAAGCACATTTCTTCAATGTTGGCCGCATGGCATTCCTGTGCAGGTGACAATGGTAATTTTTCAAAACGACAAGGATATTTCAACACATGATTATTTGTTTGCTGTGCTCTATGGCCTCTGCTACAGACCTCATCGAAATGACACTTAGATATCTTAGGGTGTACATATCAAGTCTTCCCAAATGGTCTAGCGGATAGGCATCTACCTTGTAACGCAGGGCGGCCCGGGTTTGATTCCCGTCATGGCAAATGTTTTTTGTAGAAAAATAAAATGAGTCCCAACGTGTGCAACAGAACAGTTCGAAATCTCGTTACATTTGCATCGTCATGAACATGACTTATATCAGGCTAGCTAATTTTTTCTTTGTTCATTTTAAGTGTAGAAACAATATTTCGTTTGTGAACATTTTTTTCTGCCGTTTTGACAACAGGCTCATTACTAAAGAACACACGGCTGTCTGCTGATTGACGCTTGACTGTAGATTTTCGCTTTGTGTCAAAAGAACTCCCTAACGCACACTTTTTCAAAGTAGGTGAATTCATCAGATCTGTTTGAAACATTGCATTTTATCCATGCACGACGACTACTTAGATACTCGCAGCACAGTTGCCTCATATAAATTGCCCATGAGCGCGGAGCTTGTCTTTGTCACTGTAGCAACTTTGCTCCATCAGTGGGAGAAGGCGGTTCGACGCCCCTGTAAGCACATGTTTCTCTAATTCCTTTGTTTCAGGCAAGCCACTGTGATGTCAGACGCCTTTACGCATACAGCTTTGCGATGCTTAGACAGTAATAACATAATTCATGTTTACATTTCTTTAATTTCGACGCATTGTCGTTATTCGTGACGCATCAATGACCAATTGATTATATGGCAATGCAATGAAAAAAGCGTGTGGAAAACAGTGTTAATGACAGATTTGAGAAGCACATTTCTTCAATGTTGGCCGCATGGCATTCCTGTGCAGGTGACAATGGTAATTTTTCAAAACGACAAGGATATTTAAACACATGATTATTTGTTTGCTGTGCTCTATGGCCTCTGCTACAGACCTCATCGAAATGACACTTAGATATCTTAGGGTGTACATATCAAGTTTTCCCAAATGGTCTAGCGGATAGGCATCTACCTTGTAACGCAGGGCGGCCCGGGTTCGATTCCCGTCATGGCAAATGTTTTTTGTAGAAAAATAAAATGAGTCCCAACGTGTGCAACAGAACAGTTCGAAATCTCGTTACATTTGCATCGTCATGAACATGACTTATATCAGGCCAGCTAATTTTTTCTTTGTTCATTTTAAGTGTAGAAACAATATTTCGTTTGTGAACATTTTTTTCTGCCGTTTTGACAACAGGCTCATGACTAAAGAACACACGGCTGTCTGCTGATTGACGCTTGACTGTAGATTTTCGCTTTGTGTCAAAAGAACTTCCTAACGCACACTTTTTCAAAGTAGGTGAATTCATCAGATCTGTTTGAAACATTGCATTTTATCCATGCACGACAACTGCTTAGATACTCGCAGCACAGTTGCCCCATATACATTGCCCATGAGCTCGGAGCTTGTCTTTGTCACTGTAGCAACTTTGCTCCATCAACGGGAGAAGGCGCTTCGTCGCCCCTGTAAGCACATGTTTCTCTGATTCCTTTGTTTCAGGCAAGCCACTGTGACGTCAGACGCCTTTACGCATACAGCTTTGCGATGCTTAGACAGTAATAACATAATTCATGTTTACATTTCTTTAATTTTCGACGCATTGTTGTTATTCGTGACGCATCAATGACCAATTGATTATATGGCACTGCAATGAAAAAAGCGTGTGGAAAACAGTGTTAATGACAGATTTGAGAAGCACATTTCTTCAATGTTGGCCGCATGGCATTCCTGTGCAGGTGACAATGGTAATTTTTCAAAACGACAAGGATATTTAAACACATGATTATTTGTTTGCTGTGCTCTATGGCCTCTGCTACAGACCTCATCGAAATGACACTTAGATATCTTAGGGTGTACATATCAAGTCTTCCCAAATGGTCTAGCGGATAGGAATCTGCCTTGTCACGCAGGGCGGCCCGGGTTCGATTCCCGTCATGGCAAATGATTTTTGTAGAAAAATAAAATGAGTCCCAACGTGTGCAACAGAACAGATCGAAATCTCGTTACATTTGCATCGTCATGAACATGACTTATATCAGGCTAGCTAATTTTTTCTTTGTTCATTTTAAGTGTAGAAACAATATTTCGTTTGTGAACATTTTTTTCTGCCGTTTTGACAACAGGCTCATTACTAAAGAACACACGGCTGTCTGCTGTTTGACGCTTGACTGTAGATTTTCGCTTTGTGTCAAAAGAACTTCCGAACGCACACTTTTTCAAAGTAGGTGAATTCATCAGATCTGTTTGAAACATTGCATTTTATCCATGCACGACGACTGCTTAGATACTCGCAGCACAGTTGCCCCATATACATTGCCCATGAGCGCGGAGCTTGTCTTTGTCACTGTAGCAACTTTGCTCCATCAGCGGGAGAAGGCGCTTCGACGCCCCTGTAAGCACATGTTTCTCTGATTCCTTTGTTTCAGGCAAGCCACTGTGACGTCAGACGCCTTTACGCATACAGCTTTGCGATGCTTAGACAGTAATAACATAATTCATGTTTACATTTCTTTAATTTTCGACGCATTGTCGTTATTCGTGACGCATCAATGACCAATTGATTATATGGCAATGCAATGAAAAAAGCGTGTGGAAAACAGTGTTAATGACAGATTTGAGAAGCACATTTCTTCAATGTTGGCCGCATGGCATTCCTGTGCAGGTGACAATGGTACTTTTTCAAAACGACAAGGATATTTAAACACATGATTATTTGTTTGCTGTGCTCTATGGCCTCTGCTACAGACCTCATCGAAATGACACTTAGATATCTTAGGGTGTACATATCAAGTCTTCCCAAATGGTCTAGCGGATAGGCATCTACCTTGTAACGCAGGGCGGCCCGGGTTCGATTCTCGTCATGGCAAATGTTTTTTGTAGAAAAATAAAATGAGTCCCAACGTGTGCAACAGAACAGTTCGAAATCTCGTTACATTTGCATCGTCATGAACATGACTTATATCAGGCTAGCTCATTTTTTCTTTGTTCATTTTAAGTGTAGAAACAATATTTCGTTTGTGACCATTTTTTTCTGCCGTTTTGACAACAGGCTCATGACTAAAGAACACACGGCTGTCTGCTGATTGACGCTTGACTGTAGATTTTCGCATTGTGTCAAAAGAACTTCCTAACGCACACTTTTTCAAAGTAGGTGAATTCATCAGATCTGTTTGAAACATTGCATTTTATCCATGCACGACAACTGCTTAGATACTCGCAGCACAGTTGCCCCATATACATTGCCCATGAGCGCGGAGCTTGTCTTTGTCACTGTAGCAACTTTGCTCCATCAACGGGAGAAGGCGCTTCGTCGCCCCTGTAAGCACATGTTTCTCTGATTCCTTTGTTTCAGGCAAGCCACTGTGACGTCAGACGCCTTTACGCATACAGCTTTGCGATGCTTAGACAGTAATAACATAATTCATGTTTACATTTCTTTAATTTTCGACGCATTGTTGTTATTCGTGACGCATCAATGACCAATTGATTATATGGCACTGCAATGAAAAAAGCGTGTGGAAAACAGTGTTAATGACAGATTTGAGAAGCACATTTCTTCAATGTTGGCCGCATGGCATTCCTGTGCAGGTGACAATGGTAATTTTTCAAAACGACAAGGATATTTAAACACATGATTATTTGTTTGCTGTGCTCTATGGCCTCTGCTACAGACCTCATCGAAATGACACTTAGATATCTTAGGGTGTACATATCAAGTTTTCCCAAATGGTCTAGCGGATAGGCATCTACCTTGTAACGCAGGGCGGCCCGGGTTCGATTCCCGTCATGGCAAGTGTTTTTTGTAGAAAAATAAAATGAGTCCCAACGTGTGCAACAGAACAGTTCGAAATCTCGTTACATTTGCATCGTCATGAACATGACTTATATCAGGCTAGCTCATTTTTTCTTTGTTCATTTTAAGTGTAGAAACAATATTTCGTTTGTGAACATTTTTTTCTGCCGTTTTGACAACAGGCTCATGACTAAAGAACACACGGCCGTCTGCTGATTGACGCTTGACTGTAGATTTTCGCTTTGTGTCAAAAGAACTTCCTAACGCACACTTTTTCAAAGTAGGTGAATTCATCAGATCTGTTTGAAACATTGCATTTTATCCATGCACGACGACTGCTTAGATACTCGCAGCACAGTTGCCCCATATACATTGCCCATGAGCGCGGAGCTTGTCTTTGTCACTGTAGCAACTTTGCTCCATCAACGGGAGAAGGCGCTTCGACGCCCCTGTAAGCACATGTTTCTCTGATTCCTTTGTTTCAGGCAAGCCACTGTGACGTCAGACGCCTTTACGCATACAGCTTTGCGATGCTTAGACAGTAATAACATAATTCATGTTTACATTTCTTTAATTTTCGACGCATTGTCGTTATTCGTGACGCATCAATGACCAATTGATTATATGGCAATGCAATGAAAAAAGCGTGTGGAAAACAGTGTTAATGACAGATTTGAGAAGCACATTTCTTCAATGTTGGCCGCATGGCATTCCTGTGCAGGTGACAATGGTAATTTTTCAAAACGACAAGGATATTTAAACACATGATTATTTGTTTGCTGTGCTCTATGGCCTCTGCTACAGACCTCATCGAAATGACACTTAGATATCTTAGGGTGTACATATCAAGTCTTCCCAAATGGTCTAACGGATAGGCATCTACCTTGTAACGCAGGGCGGCCCGGGTTCGATTCTCGTCATGGCAATTGTTTTTTGTAGAAAAATAAAATGAGTCCCAACGTGTGCAACAGAAAAGTTCGAAATCTCGTTACATTTGCATCGTCATGAACATGACTTATATCAGGCTAGCTCATTTTTTCTTTGTTCATTTTAAGTGTAGAAACAATATTTCGTTTGTGACCATTTTTTTCTGCCGTTTTGACAACAGGCTCATGACTAAAGAACACACGGCTGTCTGCTGATTGACGATTGACTGTAGATTTTCGCTTTGTGTCAAAAGAACTTCCTAACGCACACTTTTTCAAAGTAGGTGAATTCATCAGATCTGTTTGAAACATTGCATTTTATCCATGCACGATGACTGCTTAGATACTCGCAGCACAGTTGCCCCATATACATTGCCCATGAGCGCGGAGCTTGTCTTTGTCACTGTCGCAACTTTGCTCCATCAGCGGGAGAAGGCGCTTCGACGCCCCTGTAAGCACATGTTTCTCTGATTCCTTTGTTTCAGGCAAGCCACTGTGACGTCAGACGCCTTTACGCATACAGCTTTGCGATGCTTAGACAGTAATAACATAATTCATGTTTACATTTCTTTAATTTTCGACGCATTGTCGTTATTCGTGACGCATCAATGACCAATTGATTATATGGCAATGCAATGAAAAAAGCGTGTGGAAAACAGTGTTAATGACAGATTTGAGAAGCACATTTCTTCAATGTTGGCCGCATGGCATTCCTGTGCAGGTGACAATGGTAATTTTTCAAAACGACAAGGATATTTAAACACATGATTATTTGTTTGCTGTGCTCTATGGCCTCTGCTACAGACCTCATCGAAATGACACTTAGATATCTTAGGGTGTACATATCAAGTTTTACCAAATGGTCTAGCGGATAGGCATCTACCTTGTAACGCAGGGCGGCCCGGGTTCGATTCCCGTCATGGCAAGTGTTTTTTGTAGAAAAATAAAATGAGTCCCAACGTGTGCAACAGAACAGTTCGAAATCTCGTTACATTTGCATCGTCATGAACATGACTTATATCAGGCTAGCTCATTTTTTCTTTGTTCATTTTAAGTGTAGAAACAATATTTCGTTTGTGACCATTTTTTTCTGCCGTTTTGACAACAGGCTCATGACTAAAGAACACACGGCTGTCTGCTGATTGACGCTTGACTGTAGATTTTCGCTTTGTGTCAAAAGAACTTCCTAACGCACACTTTTTCAAAGTAGGTGAATTCATCAGATCGGTTTGAAACATTGCATTTTATCCATGCACGACGACTGCTTAGATATTCGCAGCACAGTTGCCCCATATACATTGCCCATGAGCGCGGAGCTTGTCTTTGTCACTGTCGCAACTTTGCTCCATCAGCGGGAGAAGGCGCTTCGACGCCCCTGTAAGCACATGTTTCTCTGATTCCTTTGTTTCAGGCAAGCCACTGTGACGTCAGACGCCTTTACGCATACAGCTTTGCGATGCTTAGACAGTAATAACATAATTCATGTTTACATTTCTTTAATTTTCGACGCATTGTCGTTATTCGTGACGCATCAATGACCAATTGATTATATGGCAATGCAATGAAAAAAGCGTGTGGAAAACAGTGTTAATGACAGATTTGAGAAGCACATTTCTTCAATGTTGGCCGCATGGCATTCCTGTGCAGGTGACAATGGTAATTTTTCAAAACGACAAGGATATTTAAACACATGATTATTTGTTTGCTGTGCTCTATGGCCTCTGCTACAGACCTCATCGAAATGACACTTAGATATCTTAGGGTGTACATATCAAGTTTTCCCAAATGGTCTAGCGGATAGGCATCTACCTTGTAACGCAGGGCGGCTCGGGTTTGATTCCCGTCATGGCAAGTGTTTTTTGTAGAAAAATAAAATGAGTCCCAACGTGTGCAACAGAAAAGTTCGAAATCTCGTTACATTTGCATCGTCATGAACATGACTTATATCAGGCTAGCTCATTTTTTCTTTGTTCATTTTAAGTGTAGAAACAATATTTCGTTTGTGACCATTTTTTTCTGCCGTTTTGACAACAGGCTCATGACTAAAGAACACACGGCTGTCTGCTGATTGACGCTTGACTGTAGATTTTCGCTTTGTGTCAAAAGAACTTCCTAACGCACACTTTTTCAAAGTAGGTGAATTCATCAGATCTGTTTGAAACATTGCATTTTATCCATGCACGACGACTGCTTAGATACTCGCAGCACAGTTGCCCCATATACATTGCCCATGAGCGCGGAGCTTGTCTTTGTCACTGTAGCAACTTTGCTCCATCAGCGGGAGAAGGCGCTTCGACACCCCTGTAAGCACATGTTTCTCTGATTCCTTTGTTTCAGGCAAGCCACTGTGACGTCAGACGCCTTTACGCATACAGCTTTGCGATGCTTAGACAGTAATAACATAATTCATGTTTACATTTCTTTAATTTTCGACGCATTGTTGTTATTCGTGACGCATCAATGACCAATTGATTATATGGCAATGCAATGAAAAAAGCGTGTGGAAAACAGTGTTAATGACAGATTTGAGAAGCACATTTCTTCAATGTTGGCCGCATGGCATTCCTGTGCAGGTGACAATGGTAATTTTTCAAAACGACAAGGATATTTAAACACATGATTATTTGTTTGCTGTGCTCTATGGCCTCTGCTACAGACCTCATCGAAATGACACTTAGATATCTTAGGGTGTACATATCAAGTCTTCCCAAATGGTCTAGCGGATAGGCATCTACCTTGTAACGCAGGGCGGCCCGGGTTCGATTTCCGTCATGGCAAATGTTTTTTGTAGAAAAATAAAATGAGTCCCAACGTGTGCAACAGAACAGTTCGAAATCTCGTTACATTTGCATCGTCATGAACATGACTTATATCAGGCTAGCTCATTTTTTCTTTGTTCATTTTAAGTGTAGAAACAATATTTCGTTTGTGAAAAAAATTTTCTGCCGTTTTGACAACAGGCTCATGACCAAAAAACACACGGCTGTCTGCTGATTGACGCTTGACTGTAGATTTTCGCTTTGTGTCAAAAGAACTCCCTAACGCACACTTTTTCAAAGTAGGTGAATTCATCAGATCTGTTTGAAACATTGCATTTTATCCATGCACGACGACTGCTTAGATACTCGCAGCACAGTTGCCCCATATACATTGCCCATGAGCGCGGAGCTTGTCTTTGTCACTGTAGCAACTTTGCTCCATCAGCGGGAGAAGGCGCTTCGACACCCCTGTAAGCACATGTTTCTCTGATTCCTTTGTTTCAGGCAAGCCACTGTGACGTCAGACGCCTTTACGCATACAGCTTTGCGATGCTTAGACAGTAATAACATAATTCATGTTTACATTTCTTTAATTTTCGACGCATTGTCGTTATTCGTGACGCATCAATGACCAATTGATTATATGGCAATGCAATGAAAAAAGCGTGTGGAAAACAGTGTTAATGACAGATTTGAGAAACACATTTCTTCAATGTTGGCCGCATGGCATTCCTGTGCAGGTGACAATGGTAATTTTTCAAAACGACAAGGATATTTAAACACATGATTATTTGTTTGCTGTGCTCTATGGCCTCTGCTACAGACCTCATCGAAATGACACTTAGATATCTTAGGGTGTACATATCAAGTTTTACCAAATGGTCTAGCGGATAGGCATCTACCTTGTAACGCAGGGCGGCCCGGGTTCGATTCCCGTCATGGCAAGTGTTTTTTGTAGAAAAATAAAATGAGTCCCAACGTGTGCAACAGAAAAGTTCGAAATCTCGTTACATTTGCATCGTCATGAACATGACTTATATCAGGCTAGCTCATTTTTTCTTTGTTCATTTTAAGTGTAGAAACAATATTTCGTTTGTGACCATTTTTTTCTGCCGTTTTGACAACAGGCTCATGACTAAAGAACACACGGCTGTCTGCTGATTGACGCTTGACTGTAGATTTTCGCTTTGTGTCAAAAGAACTCCCTAACGCACACTTTTTCAAAGTAGGTGAATTCATCAGATCTGTTTGAAACATTGCATTTTATCCATGCACGACGACTGCTTAGATACTCGCAGCACAGTTGCCCCATATACATTGCCCATGAGCGCGGAGCTTGTCTTTGTCACTGTAGCAACTTTGCTCCATCAGCGGGAGAAGGCGCTTCGACACCCCTGTAAGCACATGTTTCTCTGATTCCTTTGTTTCAGGCAAGCCACTGTGACGTCAGACGCCTTTACGCATACAGCTTTGCGATGCTTAGACAGTAATAACATAATTCATGTTTACATTTCTTTAATTTTCGACGCATTGTCGTTATTCGTGACGCATCAATGACCAATTGATTATATGGCAATGCAATGAAAAAAGCGTGTGGAAAACAGTGTTAATGACAGATTTGAGAAACACATTTCTTCAATGTTGGCCGCATGGCATTCCTGTGCAGGTGACAATGGTAATTTTTCAAAACGACAAGGATATTTAAACACATGATTATTTGTTTGCTGTGCTCTATGGCCTCTGCTACAGACCTCATCGAAATGACACTTAGATATCTTAGGGTGTACATATCAAGTTTTCCCAAATGGTCTAGCGGATAGGCATCTACCTTGTAACGCAGGGTGGCTCGGGTTCGATTCCCGTCATGGCAAGTGTTTTTTGTAGAAAAATAAAATGAGTCCCAACGTGTGCAACAGAACAGTTCGAAATCTCGTTACATTTGCATCGTCATGAACATGACTTATATCAGGCTAGCTCATTTTTTCTTTGTTCATTTTAAGTGTAGAAACAATATTTCGTTTGTGACCATTTTTTTCTGCCGTTTTGACAACAGGCTCATGACTAAAGAACACACGGCTGTCTGCTGATTGACGCTTGACTGTAGATTTTCGCTTTGTGTCAAAAGAACTTCCTAACGCACACTTTTTCAAAGTAGGTGAATTCATCAGATCTGTTTGAAACATTGCATTTTATCCATGCACGACGACTGCTTAGATACTCGCAGCACAGTTGCCCCATATACATTGCCCATGAGCGCGGAGCTTGTCTTTGTCACTGTAGCAACTTTGCTCCATCAGCGGGAGATGGCGCTTCGACTCCCCTGTAAGCACATGTTTCTCTGATTCCTTTGTTTCAGGCAAGCCACTGTGACGTCAGACGCCTTTACGCATACAGCTTTGCGATGCTTATACAGTAATAACATAATTCATGTTTACATTTCTTTAATTTTCGACGCATTGTCGTTATTCGTGACGCATCAATGACCAATTGATTATATGGCAATGCAATGAAAAAAGCGTGTGGAAAACAGTGTTAATGACAGATTTGAGAAGCACATTTCTTCAATGTTGGCCGCATGGCATTCCTGTGCAGGTGACAATGGTAATTTTTCAAAACGACAAGGATATTTAAACACATGATTATGTGTTTGCTGTGCTCTATGGCCTCTGCTACAGACCTCATCGAAATGACACTTAGATATCTTAGGGTGTACATATCAAGTCTTCCCAAATGGTCTAGCGGATAGGAATCTGCCTTGTCACGCAGGGCGGCCCGGGTTCGATTCCCGTCATGGCAAATGATTTTTGTAGAAAAATAAAATGAGTCCCAACGTGTGCAACAGAACAGTTCGAAATCTCGTTACATTTGCATCGTCATGAACATGACTTATATCAGGCTAGCTCATTTTTTCTTTGTTCATTTTAAGTGTAGAAACAATATTTCGTTTGTGAACATTTTTTTCTGCCGTTTTGACAACAGGCTCATTACTAAAGAACACACGGCTGTCTGCTGATTGACGCTTGACTGTAGATTTTCGCTTTGTGTCAAAAGAACTCCCTAACGCACACTTTTTCAAAGTAGGTGAATTCATCAGATCTGTTTGAAACATTGCATTTTATCCATGCACGACGACTACTTAGATACTCGCAGCACAGTTGCCTCATATAAATTGCCCATGAGCGCGGAGCTTGTCTTTGTCACTGTAGCAACTTTGCTCCATCAGCGGGAGAAGGCGGTTCGACGCCCCTGTAAGCACATGTTTCTCTAATTCCTTTGTTTCAGGCAAGCCACTGTGACGTCAGACGCCTTTACGCATACAGCTTTGCGATGCTTAGACAGTAATAACATAATTCATGTTTACATTTCTTTAATTTTCGACGCATTGTCGTTATTCGTGACGCATCAATGACCAATTGATTATATGGCAATGCAATGAAAAAAGCGTGTGGAAAACAGTGTTAATGACAGATTTGAGAAGCACATTTCTTCAATGTTGGCCGCATGGCATTCCTGTGCAGGTGACAATGGTAATTTTTCAAAACGACAAGGATATTTAAACACATGATTATTTGTTTGCTGTGCTCTTTGGCCTCTGCTACAGACCTCATCGAAATGACACTTAGATATCTTAGGGTGTACATATCAAGTCTTCCCAAATGGTCTAACGGATAGGAATCTGCCTTGTCACGCAGGGCGGCCCGGGTTCGATTCCCGTCATGGCAAATGATTTTTGTAGAAAAATAAAATGAGTCCCAACGTGTGCAACAGAACAGTTCGAAATCTCGTTACATTTGCATCGTCATGAACATGACTTATATCAGGCTAGCTCATTTTTTCTTTGTTCATTTTAAGTGTAGAAACAATATTTCGTTTGTGACCATTTTTTTCTGCCGTTTTGACAACAGGCTCATGACTAAAGAACACACGGCTGTCTGCTGATTGACGCTTGACTGTAGATTTTCGCTTTGTGTCAAAAGAACTTCCTAACGCACACTTTTTCAAAGTAGGTGAATTCATCAGATCTGTTTGAAACATTGCATTTTATCCATGCACGACGACTGCTTAGATACTCGCAGCACAGTTGCCCCATATACATTGCCCATGAGCGCGGAGCTTGTCTTTGTCACTGTAGCAACTTTGCTCCATCAGCGGGAGAAGGCGCTTCGACTCCCCTGTAAGCACATGTTTCTCTGATTCCTTTGTTTCAGGCAAGCCACTGTGACGTCAGACGCCTTTACGCATACAGCTTTGCGATGCTTAGACAGTAATAACATAATTCATGTTTACATTTCTTTAATTTTCGACGCATTGTCGTTATTCGTGACGCATCAATGACCAATTGATTATATGGCAATGCAATGAAAAAAGCGTGTGGAAAACAGTGTTAATGACAGATTTGAGAAGCACATTTCTTCAATGTTGGCCGCATGGCATTCCTGTGCAGGTGACAATGGTAATTTTTCAAAACGACAAGGATATTTAAACACATGATTATTTGTTTGCTGTGCTCTATGGCCTCTGCTACAGACCTCATCGAAATGACACTTAGATATCTTAGGGTGTACATATCAAGTCTTCCCAAATGGTCTAGCGGATAGGAATCTGCCTTGTCACGCAGGGCGGCCCGGGTTCGATTCCCGTCATGGCAAATGATTTTTGTAGAAAAATAAAATGAGTCCCAACGTATGCAACAGAACAGTTCGAAATCTCGTTACATTTGCATCGTCATGAACATGACTTATATCAGGCTAGCTAATTTTTTCTTTGTTCATTTTAAGTGTAGAAACAATATTTCGTTTGTGAACATTTTTTTCTGCCGTTTTGACAACAGGCTCATTACTAAAGAACACACGGCTGTCTGCTGATTGACGCTTGACTGTAGATTTTCGCTTTGTGTCAAAAGAACTTCCTAACGCACACTTTTTCAAAGTAGGTGAATTCATCAGATCTGTTTGAAACATTGCATTTTATCCATGCACGACGACTGCTTAGATACTCGCAGCACAGTTGCCCCATATACATTGCCCATGAGCGCGGAGCTTGTCTTTGTCAATGTAGCAACTTTGCTCCATCAGCGGGAGAAGGCGCTTCGACTCCCCTGTAAGCACATGTTTCTCTGATTCCTTTGTTTCAGGCAAGCCACTGTGACGTCAGACGCCTTTACGCATACAGCTTTGCGATGCTTAGACAGTAATAACATAATTCATGTTTACATTTCTTTAATTTTCGACGCATTGTCGTTATTCGTGACGCATCAATGACCAATTGATTATATGGCAATGCAATGAAAAAAGCGTGTGGAAAACAGTGTTAATGACAGATTTGAGAAGCACATTTCTTCAATGTTGGCCGCATGGCATTCCTGTGCAGGTGACAATGGTAATTTTTCAAAACGACAAGGATATTTAAACACATGATTATTTGTTTGCTGTGCTCTATGGCCTCTGCTACAGACCTCATCGAAATGACACTTAGATATCTTAGGGTGTACATATCAAGTTTTCCCAAATGGTCTAGCGGATAGGCATCTACCTTGTAACGCAGGGCGGCTCGGGTTCGATTCCCGTCATGGCAAGTGTTTTTTGTAGAAAAATAAAATGAGTCCCAACGTGTGCAACAGAACAGTTCGAAATCTCGTTACATTTGCATCGTCATGAACATGACTTATATCAGGCTAGCTCATTTTTTCTTTGTTCATTTTAAGTGTAGAAACAATATTTCGTTTGTGAACATTTTTTTGCTGCCGTTTTGACAACAGGCTCATTACTAAAGAACACACGGCTGTCTGCTGATTGACGCTTGACTGTAGATTTTCGCTTTGTGTCAAAAGAACTTCCTAACGCACACTTTTTCAAAGTAGGTGAATTCATCAGATCTGTTTGAAACATTGCATTTTATCCATGCACGACGACTGCTTAGATACTCGCAGCACAGTTGCCCCATATACATTGCCCATGAGCGCGGAGCTTGTCTTTTTCACTGTAGCAACTTTGCTCCATCAGCGGGAGAAGGCGGTTCGACGCCCCTGTAAGCACATGTTTCTCTAATTCCTTTGTTTCAGGCAAGCCACTGTGACGTCAGACGCCTTTACGCATACAGCTTTGCGATGCTTAGACAGTAATAACATAATTCATGTTTACATTTCTTTAATTTTCGACGCATTGTCGTTATTCGTGACGCATCAATGACCAATTGATTATATGGCAATGCAATGAAAAAAGCGTGTGGAAAACAGTGTTAATGACAGATTTGAGAAGCACATTTCTTCAATGTTGGCCGCATGGCATTCCTGTGCAGGTGACAATGGTAATTTTTCAAAACGACAAGGATATTTAAACACATGATTATTTGTTTGCTGTGCTCTTTGGCCTCTGCTACAGACCTCATCGAAATGACACTTAGATATCTTAGGGTGTACATATCAAGTCTTCCCAAATGGTCTAACGGATAGGAATCTGCCTTGTCACGCAGGGCGGCCCGGGTTCGATTCCCGTCATGGCAAATGATTTTTGTAGAAAAATAAAATGAGTCCCAACGTGTGCAACAGAACAGTTCGAAATCTCGTTACATTTGCATCGTCATGAACATGACTTATATCAGGCTAGCTCATTTTTTCTTTGTTCATTTTAAGTGTAGAAACAATATTTCGTTTGTGACCATTTTTTTCTGCCGTTTTGACAACAGGCTCATGACTAAAGAACACACGGCTGTCTGCTGATTGACGCTTGACTGTAGATTTTCGCTTTGTGTCAAAAGAACTTCCTAACGCACACTTTTTCAAAGTAGGTGAATTCATCAGATCTGTTTGAAACATTGCATTTTATCCATGCACGACGACTGCTTAGATATTCGCAGCACAGTTGCCCCATATACATTGCCCATGAGCGCGGAGCTTCTCTTTGTCACTGTCGCAACTTTGCTCCATCAGCGGGAGAAGGCGCTTCGACGCCCCTGTAAGCACATGTTTCTCTGATTCCTTTGTTTCAGGCAAGCCACTGTGACGTCAGACGCCTTTACGCATACAGCTTTGCGATGCTTAGACAGTAATAACATAATTCATGTTTACATTTCTTTAATTTTCGACGCATTGTCGTTATTCGTGACGCATCAATGACCAATTGATTATATGGCAATGCAATGAAAAAAGCGTGTGGAAAACAGTGTTAATGACAGATTTGAGAAGCACATTTCTTCAATGTTGGCCGCATGGCATTCCTGTGCAGGTGACAATGGTAATTTTTCAAAACGACAAGGATATTTAAACACATGATTATTTGTTTGCTGTGCTCTATGGCCTCTGCTACAGACCTCATCGAAATGACACTTAGATATCTTAGGGTGTACATATCAAGTTTTCCCAAATGGTCTAGCGGATAGGCATCTACCTTGTAACGCAGGGCGGCTCGGGTTCGATTCCCGTCATGGCAAATGATTTTTGTAGAAAAATAAAATGAGTCCCAACGTGTGCAACAGAACAGTTCGAAATCTCGTTACATTTGCATCGTCATGAACATGACTTATATCAGGCTAGCTCATTTTTTCTTTGTTCATTTTAAGTGTAGAAACAATATTTCGTTTGTGACCATTTTTTTCTGCCGTTTTGACAACAGGCTCATGACTAAAGAACACACGGCTGTCTGCTGATTGACGCTTGACTGTAGATTTTCGCTTTGTGTCAAAAGAACTTCCTAACGCACACTTTTTCAAAGTAGGTGAATTCATCAGATCTGTTTGAAACATTGCATTTTATCCATGCACGACGACTGCTTAGATATTCGCAGCACAGTTGCCCCATATACATTGCCCATGAGCGCGGAGCTTCTCTTTGTCACTGTCGCAACTTTGCTCCATCAGCGGGAGAAGGCGCTTCGACGCCCCTGTAAGCACATGTTTCTCTGATTCCTTTGTTTCAGGCAAGCCACTGTGACGTCAGACGCCTTTACGCATACAGCTTTGCGATGCTTAGACAGTAATAACATAATTCATGTTTACATTTCTTTAATTTTCGACGCATTGTCGTTATTCGTGACGCATCAATGACCAATTGATTATATGGCAATGCAATGAAAAAAGCGTGTGGAAAACAGTGTTAATGACAGATTTGAGAAGCACATTTCTTCAATGTTGGCCGCATGGCATTCCTGTGCAGGTGACAATGGTAATTTTTCAAAACGACAAGGATATTTAAACACATGATTATTTGTTTGCTGTGCTCTATGGCCTCTGCTACAGACCTCATCGAAATGACACTTAGATATCTTAGGGTGTACATATCAAGTTTTCCCAAATGGTCTAGCGGATAGGCATCTACCTTGTAACGCAGGGCGGCTCGGGTTCGATTCCCGTCATGGCAAGTGTTTTTTGTAGAAAAATAAAATGAGTCCCAACGTGTGCAACAGAACAGTTCGAAATCTCGTTACATTTGCATCGTCATGAACATGACTTATATCAGGCTAGCTCATTTTTTCTTTGTTCATTTTAAGTGTAGAAACAATATTTCGTTTGTGACCATTTTTTTCTGCCGTTTTGACAACAGGCTCATGACTAAAGAACACACGGCTGTCTGCTGATTGACGCTTGACTGTAGATTTTCGCTTTGTGTCAAAAGAACTTCCTAACGCACACTTTTTCAAAGTAGGTGAATTCATCAGATCTGTTTGAAACATTGCATTTTATCCATGCACGACGACTGCTTAGATACTCGCAGCACAGTTGCCCCATATACATTGCCCATGAGCGCGGAGCTTGTCTTTGTCACTGTAGCAACTTTGCTCCATCAGCGGGAGAAGGCGCTTCGACTCCCCTGTAAGCACATGTTTCTCTGATTCCTTTGTTTCAGGCAAGCCACTGTGACGTCAGACGCCTTTACGCATACAGCTTTGCGATGCTTAGACAGTAATAACATAATTCATGTTTACATTTCTTTAATTTTCGACGCATTGTCGTTATTCGTGACGCATCAATGACCAATTGATTATATGGCAATGCAATGAAAAAAGCGTGTGGAAAACAGTGTTAATGACAGATTTGAGAAGCACATTTCTTCAATGTTGGCCGCATGGCATTCCTGTGCAGGTGACAATGGTAATTTTTCAAAACGACAAGGATATTTAAACACATGATTATTTGTTTGCTGTGCTCTATGGCCTCTGCTACAGACCTCATCGAAATGACACTTAGATATCTTAGGGTGTACATATCAAGTCTTCCCAAATGGTCTAGCGGATAGGAATCTGCCTTGTCACGCAGGGCGGCCCGGGTTCGATTCCCGTCATGGCAAATGATTTTTGTAGAAAAATAAAATGAGTCCCAACGTATGCAACAGAACAGTTCGAAATCTCGTTACATTTGCATCGTCATGAACATGACTTATATCAGGCTAGCTAATTTTTTCTTTGTTCATTTTAAGTGTAGAAACAATATTTCGTTTGTGAACATTTTTTTCTGCCGTTTTGACAACAGGCTCATTACTAAAGAACACACGGCTGTCTGCTGATTGACGCTTGACTGTAGATTTTCGCTTTGTGTCAAAAGAACTTCCTAACGCACACTTTTTCAAAGTAGGTGAATTCATCAGATCTGTTTGAAACATTGCATTTTATCCATGCACGACGACTGCTTAGATACTCGCAGCACAGTTACCCCATATACATTGCCCATGAGCGCGGAGCTTGTCTTTGTCAATGTAGCAACTTTGCTCCATCAGCGGGAGAAGGCGCTTCGACTCCCCTGTAAGCACATGTTTCTCTGATTCCTTTGTTTCAGGCAAGCCACTGTGACGTCAGACGCCTTTACGCATACAGCTTTGCGATGCTTAGACAGTAATAACATAATTCATGTTTACATTTCTTTAATTTTCGACGCATTGTCGTTATTCGTGACGCATCAATGACCAATTGATTATATGGCAATGCAATGAAAAAAGCGTGTGGAAAACAGTGTTAATGACAGATTTGAGAAGCACATTTCTTCAATGTTGGCCGCATGGCATTCCTGTGCAGGTGACAATGGTAATTTTTCAAAACGACAAGGATATTTAAACACATGATTATTTGTTTGCTGTGCTCTATGGCCTCTGCTACAGACCTCATCGAAATGACACTTAGATATCTTAGGGTGTACATATTAAGTTTTCCCAAATGGTCTAGCGGATAGGCATCTACCTTGTAACGCAGGGCGGCTCGGGTTCGATTCCCGTCATGGCAAGTGTTTTTTGTAGAAAAATAAAATGAGTCCCAACGTGTGCAACAGAACAGTTCGAAATCTCGTTACATTTGCATCGTCATGAACATGACTTATATCAGGCTAGCTCATTTTTTCTTTGTTCATTTTAAGTGTAGAAACAATATTTCGTTTGTGAACATTTTTTTGCTGCCGTTTTGACAACAGGCTCATTACTAAAGAACACACGGCTGTCTGCTGATTGACGCTTGACTGTAGATTTTCGCTTTGTGTCAAAAGAACTTCCTAACGCACACTTTTTCAAAGTAGGTGAATTCATCAGATCTGTTTGAAACATTGCATTTTATCCATGCACGACGACTGCTTAGATACTCGTAGCACAGTTGCCCCATATACATTGCCCATGAGCGCGGAGCTTGTCTTTGTCACTGTAGCAACTTTGCTCCATCAGCGGGAGAAGGCGCTTCGACTCCCCTGTAAGCACATGTTTCTCTGATTCCTTTGTTTCAGGCAAGCCACTGTGACGTCAGACGCCTTTACGCATACAGCTTTGCGATGCTTAGACAGTAATAACATAATTCATGTTTACATTTCTTTAATTTTCGACGCATTGTCGTTATTCGTGACGCATCAATGACCAATTGATTATATGGCAATGCAATGAAAAAAGCGTGTGGAAAACAGTGTTAATGACAGATTTGAGAAGCACATTTCTTCAATGTTGGCCGCATGGCATTCCTGTGCAGGTGACAATGGTAATTTTTCAAAACGACAAGGATATTTAAACACATGATTATTTGTTTGCTGTGCTCTATGGCCTCTGCTACAGACCTCATCGAAATGACACTTAGATATCTTAGGGTGTACATATCAAGTCTTCCCAAATGGTCTAGCGGATAGGAATCTGCCTTGTCACGCAGGGCGGCCCGGGTTCGATTCCCGTCATGGCAAATGATTTTTGTAGAAAAATAAAATGAGTCCCAACGTATGCAACAGAACAGTTCGAAATCTCGTTACATTTGCATCGTCATGAACATGACTTATATCAGGCTAGCTCATTTTTTCTTTGTTCATTTTAAGTGTAGAAACAATATTTCGTTTGTGAACATTTTTTTGCTGCCGTTTTGACAACAGGCTCATTACTAAAGAACACACGGCTGTCTGCTGATTGACGCTTGACTGTAGATTTTCGCTTTGTGTCAAAAGAACTTCCTAACGCACACTTTTTCAAAGTAGGTGAATTCATCAGATCTGTTTGAAACATTGCATTTTATCCATGCACGACGACTGCTTAGATACTCGCAGCACAGTTGCCCCATATACATTGCCCATGAGCGCGGAGCTTGTCTTTGTCACTGTAGCAACTTTGCTCCATCAGCGGGAGAAGGCGCTTCGACTCCCCTGTAAGCACATGTTTCTCTGATTCCTTTGTTTCAGGCAAGCCACTGTGACGTCAGACGCCTTTACGCATACAGCTTTGCGATGCTTAGACAGTAATAACATAATTCATGTTTACATTTCTTTAATTTTCGACGCATTGTCGTTATTCGTGACGCATCAATGACCAATTGATTATATGGCAATGCAATGAAAAAAGCGTGTGGAAAACAGTGTTAATGACAGATTTGAGAAGCACATTTCTTCAATGTTGGCCGCATGGCATTCCTGTGCAGGTGACAATGGTAATTTTTCAAAACGACAAGGATATTTAAACACATGATTATTTGTTTGCTGTGCTCTATGGCCTCTGCTACAGACCTCATCGAAATGACACTTAGATATCTTAGGGTGTACATATCAAGTCTTCCCAAATGGTCTAACGGATAGGAATCTGCCTTGTCACGCAGGGCGGCCCGGGTTCGATTCCCGTCATGGCAAATGATTTTTGTAGAAAAATAAAATGAGTCCCAACGTATGCAACAGAACAGTTCGAAATCTCGTTACATTTGCATCGTCATGAACATGACTTATATCAGGCTAGCTAATTTTTTCTTTGTTCATTTTAAGTGTAGAAACAATATTTCGTTTGTGAACATTTTTTTGCTGCCGTTTTGACAACAGGCTCATTACTAAAGAACACACGGCTGTCTGCTGATTGACGCTTGACTGTAGATTTTCGCTTTGTGTCAAAAGAACTCCCTTACGCACACTTTTTCAAAGTAGGTGAATTCATCAGATCTGTTTGAAACATTGCATTTTATCCATGCACGACGACTGCTTAGATACTCGCAGCACAGTTGCCCCATATAAATTGCCCATGAGCGCGGAGCTTGTCTTTGTCACTGTAGCAACTTTGCTCCATCAGCGGGAGAAGGCGGTTCGACGCCCTTGTTAGCACATGTTTCTCTAATTCCTTTGTTTCAGGCAAGCCACTGTGACGTCAGACGCCTTTACGCATACAGCTTTGCGATGCTTAGACAGTAATAACATAATTCATGTTTACATTTCTTTAATTTTCGACGCATTGTCGTTATTCGTGACGCATCAATGACCAATTGATTATATGTCAATGCAATGAAAAAAGCGTGTGGAAAACAGTGTTAATGACAGATTTGAGAAGCACATTTCTTCAATGTTGGCCGCAGGGCATTCCTGTGCAGGTGACAATGGTAATTTTTCAAAACGACAAGGATATTTAAACACATGATTATTTGTTTGCTGTGCTCTATGGCCTCTGCTACAGACCTCATCGAAATGACACTTAGATATCTTAGGGTGTACATATCAAGTCTTCCCAAATGGTCTAGCGGATAGGAATCTGCCTTGTAACGCAGGGCGGCCCGGGTTCGATTCCCGTCATGGCAAAGGATTTTTGTAGAAAAATAAAATGAGTCCCAACGTGTGCAACAGAACAGTTCGAAATCTCGTTACATTTGCATCGTCATGAACATGACTTATATCAGGCTAGCTAATTTTTTCTTTGTTCATTTTAAGTGTAGAAACAATATTTCGTTTGTGAACATTTTTTTCTGCCGTTTTGACAACAGGCTCATGACTAAAGAACACACGGCTGTCTGCTGATTGACGCTTGACTGTAGATTTTCGCTTTGTGTCAAAAGAACTCCCGAACGCACACTTTTTCAAAGTAGGTGAATTCATCAGATCTGTTTGAAACATTGCATTTTATCCATGCACGACGACTACTTAGATACTCGCAGCACAGTTGCCTCATATAAATTGCCCATGAGCGCGGAGCTTGTCTTTGTCACTGTAGCAACTTTGCTCCATCAGCGGGAGAAGGCGGTTCGACGCCCTTGTAAGCACATGTTTCTCTAATTCCTTTGTTTCAGGCAAGCCACTGTGACGTCAGACGCCTTTACGCATACAGCTTTGCGATGCTTAGACAGTAATAACATAATTCATGTTTACATTTCTTTAATTTTCGACGCATTGTCGTTATTCGTGACGCATCAATGACCAATTGATTATATGTCAATGCAATGAAAAAAGCGTGTGGAAAACAGTGTTAATGACAGATTTGAGAAGCACATTTCTTCAATGTTGGCCGCAGGGCATTCCTGTGCAGGTGACAATGGTAATTTTTCAAAACGACAAGGATATTTAAACACATGATTATTTGTTTGCTGTGCTCTATGGCCTCTGCTACAGACCTCATCGAAATGACACTTAGATATCTTAGGGTGTACATATCAAGTCTTCCCAAATGGTCTAGCGGATAAGAATCTGCCTTGTCACGCAGGGCGGCCCGGGTTCGATTCCCGTCATGGCAAAGTGTTTTTGTAGAAAAATAAAATGATTCCCAACGTGTGCAACAGAACAGTTCGAAATCTCGTTACATTTGCATCGTCATGAACATGACTTATATCAGGCTAGCTCATTTTTTCTTTGTTCATTTTAAGTGTAGAAACAATATTTCGTTTGTGAACATTTTTTTCTGCCGTTTTGACAACAGGCTCATGACTAAAGAACACACGGCTGTCTGCTGATTGACGCTTGACTGTAGATTTTCGCTTTGTGTCAAAAGAACTCCCTAACGCACACTTTTTCAAAGTAGGTGAATTCATCAGATCTGTTTGAAACATTGCATTTTATCCATGCACGACGACTGCTTAGATACTCGCAGCACAGTTGCCCCATATAAATTGCCCATGAGCGCGGAGCTTGTCTTTGTCACTGTAGCAACTTTGCTCCATCAGCGGGAGAAGGCGCTTCGACGCCCCTGTAAGCACATGTTTCTCTGATTCCTTTGTTTCAGGCAAGCCACTGTGACGTCAGACGCCTTTACGCATACAGCTTTGCGATGCTTAGACAGTAATAACATAATTCATGTTTACATTTCTTTAATTTTCGACGCATTGTCGTTATTCGTGACGCATCAATGACCAATTGATTATATGGCAATGCAATGAAAAAAGCGTGTGGAAAACAGTGTTAATGACAGATTTGAGAAGCACATTTATTCAATGTTGGCCGCATGGCATTCCTGTGCAGGTGACAATGGTAATTTTTCAAAACGACAAGGATATTTCAACACATGATTATTTGTTTGCTGTGCTCTATGGCCTCTGCTACAGACCTCATCGAAATGACACTTAGATATCTTAGGGTGTACATATCAAGTTTTCCCAAATGGTCTAGCGGATAGGCATCTACCTTGTAACGCAGGGCGGCCCGGGTTCGATTCCCGTCATGGCAAATGTTTTTTGTAGAAAAATAAAATGAGTCCCAACTTGTGCAACAGAACAGTTCGAAATCTCGTTACATTTGCATCGTCATGAACATGACTTATATCAGGCTAGCTAATTTTTTCTTTGTTCATTTTAAGTGTAGAAACAATATTTCGTTTGTGACCATTTTTTTCTGCCGTTTTGACAACAGGCTCATGACTAAAGAACACACGGCTGTCTGCTGATTGACGCTTGACTGTAGATTTTCGCTTTGTGTCAAAAGAACTTCGTAACGCACACCTTTTCAAAGTAGGTGAATTCATCAGATCTGTTTGAAACATTGCATTTTATCCATGCACGACGACTGCTTAGATACTCGCAGCACAGTTGCCCCATATAAATTGCCCATGAGCGCGGAGCTTGTCTTTGTCACTGTAGCAACTTTGCTCCATCAGCGGGAGAAGGCGCTTCGACGCCCCTGTAAGCACATGTTTCTCTGATTCCTTTGTTTCAGGCAAGCCACTGTGACGTCAGACGCCTTTACGCATACAGCTTTGCGATGCTTAGACAGTAATAACATAATTCATGTTTACATTTCTTTAATTTTCGACGCATTGTCGTTATTCGTGACGCATCAATGACCAATTGATTATATGGCAATGCAATGAAAAAAGCGTGTGGAAAACAGTGTTAATGACAGATTTGAGAAGCACATTTCTTCAATGTTGGCCGCATGGCATTCCTGTGCAGGTGACAATGGTAATTTTTCAAAACGACAAGGATATTTCAACACATGATTATTTGTTTGCTGTGCTCTATAGCCTCTGCTACAGACCTCATCGAAATGACACTTAGATATCTTAGGGTGTACATATCAAGTTTTCCCAAATGGTCTAGCGGATAGGCATCTACCTTGTAATGCAGGGCGGCCCGGGTTCGATTCCCGTCATGGCAAATGTTTTTTGTAGAAAAATAAAATGAGTCCCAACGTGTGCAACAGAACAGTTCGAAATCTCGTTACATTTGCATCGTCATGAACATGACTTATATCAGGCTAGCTCATTTTTTTTTGTTCATTTTAAGTGTAGAAACAATATTTCGTTTGTGACCATTTTTTTCTGCCGTTTTGACAACAGGCTCATGACTAAAGAACACACGGCTGTCTGCTGATTGACGCTTGACTGTAGATTTTCGCTTTGTGTCAAAAGAACTTCCTAACGAACACTTTTTCAAAGTAGGTGAATTCATCAGATCTGTTTGAAACATTGCATTTTATCCATGCACGACGACTGCTTAGATACTCGCAGCACAGTTGCCCCATATAAATTGCCCATGAGCACGGAGCTTGTCTTTGTCACTGTAGCAACTTTGCTCCATCAGCGGGAGAAGGCGGTTCGACGCCCCTGTAAGCACATGTTTCTCTAATTCCTTTGTTTCAGGCAAGCCACTGTGACGTCAGACGCCTTTACGCATACAGCTTTGCGATGCTTAGACAGTAATAACATAATTCATGTTTACATTTCTTTAATTTTCGACGCATTGTCGTTATTCGTGACGCATCAATGACCAATTGATTATATGGCAATGCAATGAAAAAAGCGTGTGGAAAACAGTGTTAATGACAGATTTGAGAAGCACATTTCTTCAATGTTGGCCGCATGGCATTCCTGTGCAGGTGACAATGGTAATTTTTCAAAACGACAAGGATATTTCAACACATGATTATTTGTTTGCTGTGCTCTATGGCCTCTGCTACAGACCTCATCGAAATGACACTTAGATATCTTAGGGTGTACATATCAAGTCTTCCCAAATGGTCTAGCGGATAGGCATCTACTTTGTAACGCAGGGCGGCCTGGGTTCGATTCCCGTCATGGCAAATGATTTTTGTAGAAAAATAAAATGAGTCCCAACGTGTGCAACAGAACAGTTCCAAATCTCGTTACATTTGCATCGTCATGAACATGACTTATATCAGGCTAGCTCATTTTTTCTTTGTTCATTTTAAGTGTAGAAACAATATTTCGTTTGTGAACATTTTTTTCTGCCGTTTTGACAACAGGCTCATGACTAAAGAACACACGGCTGTCTGCTGATTGACGCTTGACTGTAGATTTTCGCTTTGTGTCAAAAGAACTCCCTAACGCACACTTTTTCAAAGTAGGTGAATTCATCAGATCTGTTTGAAACATTGCATTTTATCCATGCACGACGACTACTTAGATACTCGCAGCACAGTTGCCTCATATAAATTGCCCATGAGCGCGGAGCTTGACTTTGTCACTGTAGCAACTTTGCTCCATCAGCGGGAGAAGGCGGTTCGACGCCCCTGTAAGCACATGTTTCTCTGATTCCTTTGTTTCAGGCAAGCCACTGAGACGTCAGACGCCTTTACGCATACAGCTTTGCGATGCTTAGACAGTAATAACATAATTCATGTTTACATTTCTTTTATTTTCGACGCATTGTCGTTATTCGTGACGCATCAATGACCAATTGATTATATGGCAATGCAATGAAAAAAGCGTGTGGAAAACAGTGTTAATGACAGATTTGAGAAGCACATTTCTTCAATGTTGGCCGCATGGCATTCCTGTGCAGGTGACAATGGTAATTTTTCAAAACGACAAGGATATTTCAACACATGATTATTTGTTTGCTGTGCTCTATGGCCTCTGCTACAGACCTCATCGAAATGACACTTAGATATCTTAGGGTGTAAATATCAAGTTTTCCCAAATGGTCTAGCGGATAGGCATCTACCTTGTAACGCAGGGCGGCCCGGGTTCGATTCCCGTCATGGCAAATGTTTTTTGTAGAAAAATAAAATGAGTCCCAACGTGTGCAACAGAACAGTTCGAAATCTCGTTACATTTGCATCGTCATGAACATGACTTATATCAGGCTAGCTCATTTTTTCTTTGTTCATTTTAAGTGTAGAAACAATATTTCGTTTGTGACCATTTTTTTCTGCCGTTTTGACAACAGGCTCATGACTAAAGAACACACGGCTGTCTGCTGATTGACGCTTGACTGTAGATTTTCGCTTTGTGTCAAAAGAACTTCGTAACGCACACCTTTTCAAAGTAGGTGAATTCATCAGATCTGTTTGAAACATTGCATTTTATCCATGCACGACGACTGCTTAGATACTCGCAGCACAGTTGCCCCATATAAATTGCCCATGAGCGCGGAGCTTGTCTTTGTCACTGTAGCAACTTTGCTCCATCAGCGGGAGAAGGCGCTTCGACGCCCCTGTAAGCACATGTTTCTCTGATTCCTTTGTTTCAGGCAAGCCACTGTGACGTCAGACGCCTTTACGCATACAGCTTTGCGATGCTTAGACAGTAATAACATAATTCATGTTTACATTTCTTTAATTTTCGACGCATTGTCGTTATTCGTGATGCATCAATGACCAATTGATTATATGACAATGCAATGAAAAAAGCGTGTGGAAAACAGTGTTAATGACAGATTTGAGAAGCACATTTCTTCAATGTTGGCCGCATGGCATTCCTGTGCAGGTGACAATGGTAATTTTTCAAAACGACAAGGATATTTCAACACATGATTATTTGTTTGCTGTGCTCTATGGCCTCTGCTACAGACCTCATCGAAATGACACTTAGATATCTTAGGGTGTACATATCAAGTTTTCCCAAATGGTCTAGCGGATAGGCATCTACCTTGTAACGCAGGGCGGCCGGGGTTCGATTCCCGTCATGGCAAATGTTTTTTGTAGAACAATAAAATGAGTCCCAACGTGTGCAACAGAACAGTTCGAAATCTCGTTACATTTGCATCGTCATGAACATGACTTATATCAGGCTAGCTCATTTTTTCTTTGTTCATTTTAAGTGTAGAAACAATATTTCGTTTGTGACCATTATTTTCTGCCGTTTTGACAACAGGCTCATGACTAAAGAACACAAGGCTGTCTGCTGATTGACGCTTGACTGTAGATTTTCGCTTTGTGTCAAAAGAACTCCCTTACGCACACTTTTTCAAAGTAGGTGAATTCATCAGATCTGTTTGAAACATTGCATTTTATCCATGCACGACGACTGCTTAGATACTCGCAGCACAGTTGCCCCATATAAATTGCCCATGAGTGCGGAGCTTGTCTTTGTCACTGTAGCAACTTTGCTCCATCAGCGGGAGAAGGCGGTTCGACGCCCCTGTAAGCACATGTTTCTCTAATTCCTTTGTTTCAGGCAAGCCACTGTGACGTCAGACGCCTTTACGCATACAGCTTTGCGATGCTTAGACAGTAATAACATAATTCATGTTTACATTTCTTTAATTTTCGACGCATTGTCGTTATTCGTGACGCATCAATGACCAATTGATTATATGGCAATGCAATGAAAAAAGCGTGTGGAAAACAGTGTTAATGACAGATTTGAGAAGCACATTTCTTCAATGTTGGCCGCATGGCATTCCTGTGCAGGTGACAATGGTAATTTTTCAAAACGACAAGGATATTTAAACACATGATTATTTGTATGCTGTGCTCTATGGCCTCTGCTACAGACCTCATCGAAATTACACTTAGATATCTTAGGGTATACATATCAAGTTTTCCCAAATGGTCTAGCGGATAGGCATCTACCTTGTAACGCAGGGCGGCCGGGGTTCGATTCCCGTCATGGCAAATGTTTTTTGTAGAACAATAAAATGAGTCCCAACGTGTGCAACAGAACAGTTCGAAATCTCGTTACATTTGCATCGTCATGAACATGACTTATATCAGGCTAGCTCATTTTTTCTTTGTTCATTTTAAGTGTAGAAACAATATTTCGTTTGTGACCATTATTTTCTGCCGTTTTGACAACAGGCTCATGACTAAAGAACACAAGGCTGTCTGCTGATTGACGCTTGACTGTAGATTTTCGCTTTGTGTCAAAAGAACTCCCTTACGCACACTTTTTCAAAGTAGGTGAATTCATCAGATCTGTTTGAAACATTGCATTTTATCCATGCACGACGACTGCTTAGATACTCGCAGCACAGTTGCCCCATATAAATTGCCCATGAGCGCGGAGCTTGTCTTTGTCACTGTAGCAACTTTGCTCCATCAGCGGGAGAAGGCGGTTCGACGCCCCTGTAAGCACATGTTTCTCTAATTCCTTTGTTTCAGGCAAGCCACTGTGACGTCAGACGCCTTTACGCATACAGCTTTGCGATGCTTAGACAGTAATAACATAATTCATGTTTACATTTCTTTAATTTTCGACGCATTGTCGTTATTCGTGACGCATCAATGACCAATTGATTATATGGCAATGCAATGAAAAAAGCGTGTGGAAAACAGTGTTAATGACAGATTTGAGAAGCACATTTCTTCAATGTTGGCCGCATGGCATTCCTGTGCAGGTGACAATGGTAATTTTTCAAAACGACAAGGATATTTAAACACATGATTATTTGTATGCTGTGCTCTATGGCCTCTGCTACAGACCTCATCGAAATTACACTTAGATATCTTAGGGTATACATATCAAGTTTTCCCAAATGGTCTAGCGGATAGGCATCTACCTTGTAACGCAGGGCGGCCGGGGTTCGATTCCCGTCATGGCAAATGTTTTTTGTAGAACAATAAAATGAGTCCCAACGTGTGCAACAGAACAGTTCGAAATCTCGTTACATTTGCATCGTCATGAACATGACTTATATCAGGCTAGCTCATTTTTTCTTTGTTCATTTTAAGTGTAGAAACAATATTTCGTTTGTGACCATTATTTTCTGCCGTTTTGACAACAGGCTCATGACTAAAGAACACAAGGCTGTCTGCTGATTGACGCTTGACTGTAGATTTTCGCTTTGTGTCAAAAGAACTCCCTTACGCACACTTTTTCAAAGTAGGTGAATTCATCAGATCTGTTTGAAACATTGCATTTTATCCATGCACGACGACTGCTTAGATACTCGCAGCACAGTTGCCCCATATAAATTGCCCATGAGCGCGGAGCTTGTCTTTGTCACTGTAGCAACTTTGCTCCATCAGCGGGAGAAGGCGGTTCGACGCCCCTGTAAGCACATGTTTCTCTAATTCCTTTGTTTCAGGCAAGCCACTGTGACGTCAGACGCCTTTACGCATACAGCTTTGCGATGCTTAGACAGTAATAACATAATTCATGTTTACATTTCTTTAATTTTCGACGCATTGTCGTTATTCGTGACGCATCAATGACCAATTGATTATATGGCAATGCAATGAAAAAAGCGTGTGGAAAACAGTGTTAATGACAGATTTGAGAAGCACATTTCTTCAATGTTGGCCGCAGGGCATTCCTGTGCAGGTGACAATGGTAATTTTTCAAAACGACAAGGATATTTAAACACTTGATTATTTGTTTGCTGTGCTCTATGGCCTCTGCTACAGACCTCATCGAAATGACACTTAGATATCTTAGGGTGTACATATCAAGTCTTCCCAAATGGTCTAGCGGATAGGAATCTGCCTTGTCACGCAGGGCGGCCCGGGTTCGATTCCCGTCATGGCAAAGGGTTTTTGTAGAAAAATAAAATGAGTCCCAACGTGTGCAACAGAACAGTTCGAAATCTCGTTACATTTGCATCGTCATGAACATGACTTATATCAGGCTAGCTCATTTTTTCTTTGTTCATTTTAAGTGTAGAAACAATATTTCGTTTGTGACCATTATTTTCTGCCGTTTTGACAACAGGCTCATGACTAAAGAACACAAGGCTGTCTGCTGATTGACGCTTGACTGTAGATTTTCGCTTTGTGTCAAAAGAACTCCCTTACGCACACTTTTTCAAAGTAGGTGAATTCATCAGATCTGTTTGAAACATTGCATTTTATCCATGCACGACGACTGCTTAGATACTCGCAGCACAGTTGCCCCATATAAATTGCCCATGAGCGCGGAGCTTGTCTTTGTCACTGTAGCAACTTTGCTCCATCAGCGGGAGAAGGCGGTTCGACGCCCCTGTAAGCACATGTTTCTCTAATTCCTTTGTTTCAGGCAAGCCACTGTGACGTCAGACGCCTTTACGCATACAGCTTTGCGATGCTTAGACAGTAATAACATAATTCATGTTTACATTTCTTTAATTTTCGACGCATTGTCGTTATTCGTGACGCATCAATGACCAATTGATTATATGGCAATGCAATGAAAAAAGCGTGTGGAAAACAGTGTTAATGACAGATTTGAGAAGCACATTTCTTCAATGTTGGCCGCATGGCATTCCTGTGCAGGTGACAATGGTAATTTTTCAAAACGACAAGGATATTTAAACACATGATTATTTGTATGCTGTGCTCTATGGCCTCTGCTACAGACCTCATCGAAATTACACTTAGATATCTTAGGGTATACATATCAAGTTTTCCCAAATGGTCTAGCGGATAGGCATCTACCTTGTAACCCATGGCGGCCCGGGTTCGATTCCCGTCATGGCAAATGTTTTTTGTAGAAAAATAAAATGTGTCCCAACGTGTGCAACAGAACAGTTCGAAATCTCGTTACATTTGCATCGTCATGAACATGACTTATATCAGGCTAGCTAATTTTTTCTTTGTTCATTTTAAGTGTAGAAACAATATTTCGTTTGTGACCATTTTTTTCTGCCGTTTTGACAACAGGCTCATGACTAAAGAACACAAGGCTGTCTGCTGATTGACGCTTGACTGTAGATTTTCGCTTTGTGTCAAAAGAACTCCCTAACGCACACTTTTTCAAAGTAGGTGAATTCATCAGATCTGTTTGAAACATTGCATTTTATCCATGCACGACGACTACTTAGATACTCGCAGCACAGTTGCCTCATATAAATTGCCCATGAGCGCGGAGCTTGTCTTTGTCACTGTAGCAACTTTGCTCCATCAGCGGGAGAAGGCGCTTCGACGCCCCTGTAAGCACATGTTTCTCTAATTCCTTTGTTTCAGGCAAGCCACTGTGACGTCAGACGCCTTTACGCATACAGCTTTGCGATGCTTAGACAGTAATAACATAATTCATGTTTACATTTCTTTAATTTTCGACGCATTGTCGTTATTCGTGACGCATCAATGACCAATTGATTATATGGCAATGCAATGAAAAAAGCGTGTGGAAAACAGTGTTAATGACAGATTTGAGAAGCACATTTCTTCAATGTTGGCCGCATGGCATTCCTGTGCAGGTGACAATGGTAATTTTTCAAAACGACAAGGATATTTAAACACATGATTATTTGTATGCTGTGCTCTATGGCCTCTGCTACAGACCTCATCGAAATTACACTTAGATATCTTAGGGTGTACATATCAAGTCTTCCCAAATGGTCTAGCGGATAGGCATCTACCTTGTAACGCAGGGCGGCCCGGGTTCGATTCCCGTCATGGCAAATGTTTTTTGTAGAAAAATAAAATGAGTCCCAACGTGTGCAACAGAACAGTTTGAAATCTCGTTACATTTGCATCGTCATGAACATGACTTATATCAGGCTAGCTCATTTTTTCTTTGTTCATTTTAAGTGTAGAAACAATATTTCGTTTGTGAACATTTTTTTCTGCCGTTTTGACAACAGGCTCATGACTAAAGAACACACGGCTGTCTGCTGATTGACGCTTGACTGTAGATTTTCGCTTTGTGTCAAAAGAACTTCCTAACGCACACTTTTTCAAAGTAGGTGAATTCATCAGATCTGTTTGAAACATTGCATTTTATCCATGCACGACGACTGCTTAGATACTCGCAGCACAGTTGCCTCATATAAATTGCCCATGAGCGCGGAGCTTGTCTTTGTCACTGTAGCAACTTTGCTCCATCAGCGGGAGAAGGCGGTTCGACGCCCCTGTAAGCACATGTTTCTCTAATTCCTTTGTTTCAGGCAAGCCACTGTGACGTCAGACGCCTTTACGCATACAGCTTTGCGATGCTTAGACAGTAATAACATAATTCATGTTTACATTTCTTTAATTTTCGACGCATTGTCGTTATTCGTGACGCATCAATGACCAATTGATTATATGGCAATGCAATGAAAAAAGCGTGTGGAAAACAGTGTTAATGACAGATTTGAGAAGCACATTTCTTCAATGTTGGCCGCAGGGCATTCCTGTGCAGGTGACAATGGTAATTTTTCAAAACGACAAGGATATTTAAACACTTGATTATTTGTTTGCTGTGCTCTATGGCCTCTGCTACAGACCTCATCGAAATGACACTTAGATATCTTAGGGTGTACATATCAAGTCTTCCCAAATGGTCTAGCGGATAGGAATCTGCCTTGTCACGCAGGGCGGCCCGGGTTCGATTCCCGTCATGGCAAAGGATTTTTGTAGAAAAATAAAATGAGTCCCAACGTGTGCAACAGAACAGTTCGAAATCTCGTTACATTTGCATCGTCATGAACATGACTTATATCAGGCTAGCTAATTTTTTCTTTGTTCATTTTAAGTGTAGAAACAATATTTCGTTTGTGAACATTTTTTTCTGCCGTTTTGACAACAGGCTCATTACTAAAGAACACACGGCTGTCTGCTGATTGACGCTTGACTGTAGATTTTCGCTTTGTGTCAAAAGAACTCCCTAACGCACACTTTTTCAAAGTAGGTGAATTCATCAGATCTGTTTGAAACGTTGCATTTTATCCATGCACGACGACTACTTAGATACTCGCAGCACAGTTGCCTCATATAAATTGCCCATGAGCGCGGAGCTTGTCTTTGTCACTGTAGCAACTTTGCTCCATCAGCGGGAGAAGGTGGTTCGACGCCCCTGTAAGCACATGTTTCTCTAATTCCTTTGTTTCAGGCAAGCCACTGTGACGTCAGACGCCTTTACGCATACAGCTTTGCGATGCTTAGACAGTAATAACATAATTCATGTTTACATTTCTTTAATTTTCGACGCATTGTCGTTATTCGTGACGCATCAATGACCAATTGATTATATTTTTAGATTCAACTTTATTGTCATTGTGCAGAGTACAAGTACAGAGACAACGAAATGCAGTTAGCGTCTAACCAGAAGTGCAAAATAGCAGAAAGTGCAATGAACAGTATTTACAGGTAGTGCAATATATGATCAGTAGTAGTGCAGTATAATATAGTATAGTATAAGCAGTATATATAGCAGTGCAGTATAGCAGTATGTGAGTAGCAGTAGCATTATAGCAGAATAAATAGTTACAGTATGAGCAGTGTAGCAGCATATGAGCTGTATAGGTAATGCAGTCTAGCAGTATATATGTATTAACAGTAACATGAGGTAGATGCAGAATAAATATAAATATGGAATGCCGTATAAACAGTAAAAACAAGTATCTACAGTATGTGCAGTAGTATTAAAGAAAATATAGGATATGTGCATTATGTGCATTATGAACAGTATGAACAGTATGGACAGGTATGTACAGAAGAGCAGTGGTATTGAGTAAGAGTAAGAGCAGGGGAGGGGAGTAATAGTGCAATAGTGCAATTGTCCGGGTGGGGGGGGGGGGGGGGGTTGCGGGGGTAGTAGGTTGTCAGGTAGGTGTAGTGTTCGTGTTCAGCAGGGTGACAGCCGCAGGGAAGAAGCTGCCTCTGAACCTACTGGTTCGGGTGCGGAGAGACCTGTAGCGCCTCCCGGAGGGGAGTGGGGTGAAAAGTCTATGGTTGGGGTGAGAGATGTCCTTGACGATGCTGCGTGCCTTACGCAAGCATCGTTTGCCCTGGACAGCCTCGATGGAGGGGAGTGAGGAACCGGTGATGCGTTGGGCAGTTTTCACCACCCTCTGCAGTGCTTTCCGGTCCGATGCCGAGCAGTTGCCATACCATACTGTGACACAGTTGGTAAGGATACTCTCGATGGTGCAGCGGTAGAAGTTCACCAGGATCTGAGGAGATAGATGGACCTTCTTTAGTCTCCTCAGGAAGAAGAGACGCTGGTGAGCCTTCTTTATCAGGGTGGAGGTGTTGAGGGTCCAGGAGAGGTCCTCAGAGATGTGGACACCCAGAAACTTGAAGCTGGTGACTCGCTCCACCTCAGTCCCGTTGATGAGGATGGGGGTGTGTGCGCCAGCTTTAGACTTCCTGAAGTCCACAATGAGTTCTTTGGTCTTCTTGGTGTTGAGAGCCAGCATTATATGGCAATGCAATGAAAAAAGCGTGTGGAAAACAGTGTTAATGACAGATTTGAGAAGCACATTTCTTCAATGTTGGCCGCAGGGCATTCCTGTGCAGGTGACAATGGTAATTTTTCAAAACGACAAGGATATTTAAACACTTGATTATTTGTTTGCTGTGCTCTATGGCCTCTGCTACAGACCTCATCGAAATGACACTTAGATATCTTAGGGTGTACATATCAAGTCTTCCCAAATGGTCTAGCGGATAGGAATCTGCCTTGTCACGCAGGACGGCCCGGGTTCGATTCCCGTCATGGCAAATGTTTTTTGTAGAAAAATAAAATGAGTCCCAACGTGTGCAACAGAACAGTTCGAAATCTCGTTACATTTGCATCGTCATGAACATGACTTATATCAGGCTAGCTAATTTTTTCTTTGTTCATTTTAAGTGTAGAAACAATATTTCGTTTGTGAAAAAAAATTTCTGCCGTTTTGACAACAGGCTCATGACTAAAGAACACACGGCTGTCTGCTGATTGACTCTTGACTGTAGATTTTCGCTTTGTGTCAAAAGAACTTCCTAACGCACACTTTTTCAAAGTAGGTGAATTCATCAGATCTGTTTGAAACATTGCATTTTATCCATGCACGACGACTGCTTAGATACTTGCAGCACAGTTGCCCCATATAAATTGCCCATGAGCGCGGAGCTTGTCTTTGTCACTGTAGCAACTTTGCTCCATCAGCGGGAGAAGGCGGTTCGACGCCCCTGTAAGCACATGTTTCTCTAATTCCTTTGTTTCAGGCAAGCCACTGTGACGTCAGACGCCTTTACGCATACAGCTTTGCGATGCTTAGACAGTAATAACATAATTCATGTTTACATTTCTTTAATTTTCGACGCATTGTCGTTATTCGTGACGCATCAATGACCAATTGATTATATGGCAATGCAATGAAAAGAGCGTGTGGAAAACAGTGTTAATGACAGATTTGAGAAGCACATTTCTTCAATGTTGGCCGCATGGCATTCCTGTGCAGGTGACAATGGTAATTTTTCAAAACGACAAGGATATTTAAACACATGATTATTTGTTTGCTGTGCTCTATGGCCTCTGCTACAGACCTCATCGAAATGACACTTAGATATCTTAGGGTGTACATATCAAGTTTTCCCAAATGGTCTAGCGGATAGGCATCTACCTTGAAACGCAGGGCGGCCCGGGTTCGATTCCCGTCATGGCAAATGTTTTTTGTAGAAAAATAAAATGAGTCCCAACGTGTGCAACAGAACAGTTCGAAATCTCGTTACATTTGCATCGTCATGAACATGACTTATATCAGGCTAGCTAATTCTTTCTTTGTTCATTTTAAGTGTAGAAACAATATTTCGTTTGTGACCATTTTTTTCTGCCGTTTTGACAACAGGCTCATGACTAAAGAACACACGGCTGTCTGCTGATTGACGCTTGACTGTAGATTTTCGCTTTGTGTCAAAAGAACTTCCTAACGCACACTTTTTCAAAGTAGGTGAATTCATCAGATCTGTTTGAAACATTGCATTTTATCCATGCACGACGACTGCTTAGATACTCGCAGCACAGTTGCCCCATATAAATTGCCCATGAGCGCGGAGCTTGTCTTTGTCACTGTAGCAACTTTGCTCCATCAGCGGGAGAAGGCGCTTCGACGCCCCTGTAAGCACATGTTTCTCTGATTCCTTTGTTTCAGGCAAGCCACTGTGACGTCAGACGCCTTTACGCATACAGCTTTGCGATGCTTAGACAGTAATAACATAATTCATGTTTACATTTCTTTAATTTTCGACGCATTGTGGTTATTCGTGACGCATCAATGACCAATTGATTATATGACAATGCAATGAAAAAAGCGTGTGGAAAACAGTGTTAATGACAGATTTGAGAAGCACATTTCTTCAATGTTGGCCGCATGGCATTCCTGTGCAGGTGACAATGGTAATTTTTCAAAACGACAAGGATATTTCAACACATGATTATTTGTTTGCTGTGCTCTATGGCCTCTGCTACAGACCTCATCGAAATGACACTTAGATATCTTAGGGTGTACATATCAAGTCTTCCCAAATGGTCTAGCGGATAGGAATCTGCCTTGTCACGCAGGGCGACCCGGGTTCGATTCCCGTCATGGCAAATGTTTTTTGTAGAAAAATAAAATGAGTCCCAACGTGTGCAACAGAACAGTTCGAAATCTCGTTACATTTGCATCGTCATGAACATGACTTATATCAGGCTAGCTCATTTTTTCTTTGTTCATTTTAAGTGTAGAAACAATATTTCGTTTGTGAACATTTTTTTCTGCCGTTTTGACAACAGGCTCATGACTAAAGAACACACGGCTGTCTGCTGATTGACGCTTGACTGTAGATTTTCGCTTTGTGTCAAAAGAACTTCCTAACGCACACTTTTTCAAAGTAGGTGAATTCATCAGATCTGTTTGAAACATTGCATTTTATCCATGCACGACGACTACTTAGATACTCGCAGCACAGTTGCCTCATATAAATTGCCCATGAGCGCGGAGCTTGTCTTTGTCACTGTAGCAACTTTGCTCCATCAGCGGGAGAAGGCGGTTCGACGCCCCTTGTAAGCACATGTTTCTCTAATTCCTTTGTTTCAGGCAAGCCACTGTGACGTCAGACGCCTTTACGCATACAGCTTTGCGATGCTTAGACAGTAATAACATAATTCATGTTTACATTTCTTTAATTTTCGACGCATTGTCGTTATTCGTGACGCATCAATGACCAATTGATTATATGGCAATACAATGAAAAAAGCGTGTGGAAAACAGTGTTAATGACAGATTTGAGAAGCACATTTCTTCAATGTTGGCCGCATGGCATTCCTGTGCAGGTGACAATGGTAATTTTTCAAAACGACAAGGATATTTAAACACATGATTATTTGTTTGCTGTGCTCTATGGCCTCTGCTACAGACCTCATCGAAATGACACTTAGATATCTTAGGGTGTACATATCAAGTCTTCCCAAATGGTCTAGCGGATAGGAATCTGCCTTGTCACGCAGGGCGGCCCGGGTTCGATTCCCGTCATGGCAAAGGATTTTTGTAGAAAAATAAAATGAGTCCCAACGTGTGCAACAGAACAGTTCGAAATCTCGTTACATTTGCATCGTCATGAACATGACTTATATCAGGCTAGCTAATTTTTTCTTTGTTCATTTTAAGTGTAGAAACAATATTTCGTTTGTGAAAATTTTTTTCTGCCGTTTTGACAACAGGCTCATGACTAAAGAACACACGGCTGTCTGCTGATTGACGCTTGACTGTAGATTTTCGCTTTGTGTCAAAAGAACTTCCTAACGCACACTTTTTCAAAGTAGGTGAATTCATCAGATCTGTTTGAAACATTGCATTTTATCCATGCACGACGACTACTTAGATACTCGCAGCACAGTTGCCTCATATAAATTGCCCATGAGCGCGGAGCTTGTCTTTGTCACTGTAGCAACTTTGCTCCATCAGCGGGAGAAGGCGGTTCGACGCCCCTGTAAGCACATGTTTCTCTAATTCCTTTGTTTCAGACAAGCCACTGTGACGTCAGACGCCTTTACGCATACAGCTTTGCGATGCTTAGACAGTAATAACATAATTCATGTTTACATTTCTTTAATTTTCGACGCATTGTCGTTATTCGTGACGCATCAATGACCAATTGATTATATGGCAATGCAATGAAAAAAGCGTGTGGAAAACAGTGTTAATGACAGATTTGAGAAGCACATTTCTTCAATGTTGGCCGCATGGCATTCCTGTGCAGGTGACAATGGTAATTTTTCAAAACGACAAGGATATTTAAACACATGATTATTTGTTTGCTGTGCTCTATGGCCTCTGCTACAGACCTCATCGAAATGACACTTAGATATCTTAGGGTGTACATATCAAGTCTTCCCAAATGGTCTAGCGGATAGGAATCTGCCTTGTCACGCAAGGCGGCCCGGGTTCGATTCCCGTCATGGCAAATTATTTTTGTAGAAAAATAAAATGAGTCCCAACGTGTGCAACAGAACAGTTCGAAATCTCGTTACATTTGCATCGTCATGAACATGACTTATATCAGGCTAGCTCATTTTTTCTTTGTTCATTTTAAGTGTAGAAACAATATTTCGTTTGTGACCATTTTTTTCTGCCGTTTTGACAACAGGCTCATGACTAAAGAACACACGGCTGTCTGCTGATTGACGCTTGACTGTAGATTTTCGCTTTCTGTCAAAAGAACTTCCTAACGCACACTTTTTCAAAGTAGGTGAATTCATCAGATCTGTTTGAAACATTGCATTTTATCCATGCACGACGACTGCTTAGATACTCGCAGCACAGTTGCCCATTATACATTGCCCATGAGCGCGGAGCTTGTCTTTGTCACTGTAGCAACTTTGCTCCATCAGCGGGAGAAGGCGCTTCGACGCCTCTGGAAGCACATGTTTCTCTGATTCCTTTGTTTCAGGCAAGCCACTGTGACGTCAGACGCCTTTACGCATACAGCTTTGCGATGCTTAGACAGTAATAACATAATTCATGTTTACATTTCTTTAATTTTCGACGCATTGTCGTTATTCGTGACGCATCAATGACCAATTGATTATATGGCAATGCAATGAAAAAAGCGTGTGGAAAACAGTGTTAATGACAGATTTGAGAAGCACATTTCTTCAATGTTGGCCGCATGGCATTCCTGTGCAGGTGACAATGGTAATTTTTCAAAACGACAAGGATATTTCAACACATGATTATTTATTTGCTGTGCTCTATGGCCTCTGCTACAGACCTCATCGAAATGACACTTAGATATCTTAGGGTGTACATATCAAGTCTTCCCAAATGGTCTAGCGGATAGGAATCTGCCTTGTAACGCAGGGCGGCCCGGGTTCGATTCCCGTCATGGCAAATGATTTTTGTAGAAAAATAAAATGAGTCCCAACGTGTGCAACAGAACAGTTCGAAATCTCGTTACATTTGCATCGTCATGAACATGACTTATATCAGGCTAGCTAATTTTTTCTTTGTTCATTTTAAGTGTAGAAACAATATTTCGTTTGTGAACATTTTTTTCTGCCGTTTTGACAACAGGCTCATTACTAAAGAACACACGGCTGTCTGCTGATTGACGCTTGACTGTAGATTTTCGCTTTGTGTCAAAAGAACTCCCTAACGCACACTTTTTCAAAGTAGGTGAATTCATCAGATCTGTTTGAAACATTGCATTTTATCCATGCACGACGACTACTTAGATACTCGCAGCACAGTTGCCTCATATAAATTGCCCATGAGCGCGGAGCTTGTCTTTGTCACTGTAGCAACTTTGCTCCATCAGCGGGAGAAGGCGGTTCGACGCCCCTGTAAGCACATGTTTCTCTAATTCCTTTGTTTCAGGCAAGCCACTGTGACGTCAGACGCCTTTACGCATACAGCTTTGCGATGCTTAGACAGTAATAACATAATTCATGTTTACATTTCTTTAATTTTCGACGCATTGTCGTTATTCGTGACGCATCAATGACCAATTGATTATATGGCAATGCAATGAAAAAAGCGTGTGGAAAACAGTGTTAATGACAGATTTGAGAAGCACATTTCTTCAATGTTGGCCGCATGGCATTCCTGTGCAGGTGACAATGGTAATTTTTCAAAACGACAAGGATATTTAAACACATGATTATTTGTTTGCTGTGCTCTATGGCCTCTGCTACAGACCTCATCGAAATGACACTTAGATATCTTAGGGTGTACATATCAAGTCTTCCCAAATGGTCTAGCGGATAGGAATCTGCCTTGTCACGCAGGGCGGCCCGGGTTCGATTCCCGTCATGGCAAATGTTTTTTGTAGAAAAATAAAATGAGTCCCAACGTGTGCAACAGAACAGTTCGAAATCTCGTTACATTTGCATCGTCATGAACATGACTTATATCAGGCTAGCTCATTTTTTCTTTGTTCATTTTAAGTGTAGAAACAATATTTCGTTTGTGACCATTTTTTTCTGCCGTTTTGACAACAGGCTCATGACTAAAGAACACACGGCTGTCTGCTGATTGACGCTTGACTGTAGATTTTCGCTTTCTGTCAAAAGAACTTCCTAACGCACACTTTTTCAAAGTAGGTGAATTCATCAGATCTGTTTGAAACATTGCATTTTATCCATGCACGACGACTGCTTAGATACTCGCAGCACAGTTGCCCATTATACATTGCCCATGAGCGCGGAGCTTGTCTTTGTCACTGTAGCAACTTTGCTCCATCAGCGGGAGAAGGCGCTTCGACGCCTCTGGAAGCACATGTTTCTCTGATTCCTTTGTTTCAGGCAAGCCACTGTGACGTCAGACGCCTTTACGCATACAGCTTTGCGATGCTTAGACAGTAATAACATAATTCATGTTTACATTTCTTTAATTTTCGACGCATTGTCGTTATTCGTGACGCATCAATGACCAATTGATTATATGGCAATGCAATGAAAAAAGCGTGTGGAAAACAGTGTTAATGACAGATTTGAGAAGCACATTTCTTCAATGTTGGCCGCATGGCATTCCTGTGCAGGTGACAATGGTAATTTTTCAAAACGACAAGGATATTTAAACACATGATTATTTGTTTGCTGTGCTCTATGGCCTCTGCTACAGACCTCATCGAAATGACACTTAGATATCTTAGGGTGTACATATCAAGTCTTCCCAAATGGTCTAGCGGATAGGAATCTGCCTTGTCACGCAAGGCGGCCCGGGTTCGATTCCCGTCATGGCAAATTATTTTTGTAGAAAAATAAAATGAGTCCCAACGTGTGCAACAGAACAGTTCGAAATCTCGTTACATTTGCATCGTCATGAACATGACTTATATCAGGCTAGCTAATTTTTTCTTTGTTCATTTTAAGTGTAGAAACAATATTTCGTTTGTGAACATTTTTTTCTGCCGTTTTGACAACAGGCTCATGACTAAAGAACACACGGCTGTCTGCTGATTGACGCTTGACTGTAGATTTTCGCTTTGTGTCAAAAGAACTCCCTAACGCACACTTTTTCAAAGTAGGTGAATTCATCAGATCTGTTTGAAACATTGCATTTTATCCATGCACGACGACTACTTAGATACTCGCAGCACAGTTGCCTCATATAAATTGCCCATGAGCGCGGAGCTTGTCTTTGTCACTGTAGCAACTTTGCTCCATCAGCGGGAGAAGGTGGTTCGACGCCCCTGTAAGCACATGTTTCTCTAATTCCTTTGTTTCAGGCAAGCCACTGTGACGTCAGACGCCTTTACGCATACAGCTTTTCGATGCTTAGACAGTAATAACATAATTCATATTTACATTTCTTTAATTTTCGACGCATTGTCGTTATTCGTGACGCATCAATGACCAATTGATTATATGGCAATGCAATGAAAAAAGCGTGTGGAAAACAGTGTTAATGACAGATTTGAGAAGCACATTTCTTCAATGTTGGCCGCATGGCATTCCTGTGCAGGTGACAATGGTAATTTTTCAAAACGACAAGGATATTTAAACACATGATTATTTGTTTGCTGTGCTCTATGGCCTCTGCTACAGACCTCATCGAAATGACACTTAGATATCTTAGGGTGTACATATCAAGTCTTCCCAAATGGTCTAGCGGATAGGAATCTGCCTTGTCACGCAGGGCGGCCCGGGTTCGATTCCCGTCATGGCAAATGATTTTTGTAGAAAAATAAAATGAGTCCCAACGTGTGCAACAGAACAGTTCGAAATCTCGTTACATTTGCATCGTCATGAACATGACTTATATCAGGCTAGCTAATTTTTTCTTTGTTCATTTTAAGTGTAGAAACAATATTTCGTTTGTGAACATTTTTTTCTGCCGTTTTGACAACAGGCTCATTACTAAAGAACACACGGCTGTCTGCTGATTGACGCTTGACTGTAGATTTTCGCTTTGTGTCAAAAGAACTCCCTAACGCACACTTTTTCAAAGTAGGTGAATTCATCAGATCTGTTTGAAACATTGCATTTTATCCATGCACGACGACTACTTAGATACTCGCAGCACAGTTGCCTCATATAAATTGCCCATGAGCGCGGAGCTTGTCTTTGTCACTGTAGCAACTTTGCTCCATCAGCGGGAGAAGGCGGTTCGACGCCCCTGTAAGCACATGTTTCTCTAATTCCTTTGTTTCAGGCAAGCCACTGTGACGTCAGACGCCTTTACGCATACAGCTTTGCGATGCTTAGACAGTAATAACATAATTCATGTTTACATTTCTTTAATTTTCGACGCATTGTCGTTATTCGTGACGCATCAATGACCAATTGATTATATGGCAATGCAATGAAAAAAGCGTGTGGAAAACAGTGTTAATGACAGATTTGAGAAGCACATTTCTTCAATGTTGGCGGCATGGCATTCCTGTGCAGGTGACAATGGTAATTTTTCAAAACGACAAGGATATTTCAACACATGATTATTTATTTGCTGTGCTCTATGGCCTCTGCTACAGACCTCATCGAAATGACACTTAGATATCTTAGGGTGTACATATCAAGTCTTCCCAAATGGTCTAGCGGATAGGAATCTGCCTTGTAACGCAGGGCGGCCCGGGTTCGATTCCCGTCATGGCAAATGATTTTTGTAGAAAAATAAAATGAGTCCCAACGTGTGCAACAGAACAGTTCGAAATCTCGTTACATTTGCATCGTCATGAACATGACTTATATCAGGCTAGCTAATTTTTTCTTTGTTCATTTTAAGTGTAGAAACAATATTTCGTTTGTGAACATTTTTTTCTGCCGTTTTGACAACAGGCTCATTACTAAAGAACACACGGCTGTCTGCTGATTGACGCTTGACTGTAGATTTTCGCTTTGTGTCAAAAGAACTCCCTAACGCACACTTTTTCAAAGTAGGTGAATTCATCAGATCTGTTTGAAACATTGCATTTTATCCATGCACGACGACTACTTAGATACTCGCAGCACAGTTGCCTCATAAAAATTGCCCATGAGCGCGGAGCTTGTCTTTGTCACTGTAGCAACTTTGCTCCATCAGCGGGAGAAGGCGGTTCGACGCCCCTGTAAGCACATGTTTCTCTAATTCCTTTGTTTCAGGCAAGCCACTGTGACGTCAGACGCCTTTACGCATACAGCTTTGCGATGCTTAGACAGTAATAACATAATTCATGTTTACATTTCTTTAATTTTCGACGCATTGTCGTTATTCGTGACGCATCAATGACCAATTGATTATATGGCAATGCAATGAAAAAAGCGTGTGGAAAACAGTGTTAATGACAGATTTGAGAAGCACATTTCTTCAATGTTGGCCGCATGGCATTCCTGTGCACGTGACAATGGTAATTTTTCAAAACGACAAGGATATTTAAACACATGATTATTTGTTTGCTGTGCTCTCTGGCCTCTGCTACAGACCTCATCGAAATGACAATTAGATATCTTAGGGTGTACATATCAAGTCTTCCCAAATGGTCTAGCGGATAGGAATCTGCCTTGTCACGCAGGGCGGCCCGGGTTCGATTCCCGTCATGGCAAATGATTTTTGTAGAAAAATAAAATGAGTCCCAACGTGTGCAACAGAACAGTTCGAAATCTCGTTACATTTGCATCGTCATGAACATGACTTATATCAGGCTAGCTAATTTTTTCTTTGTTCATTTTAAGTGTAGAAACAATATTTCGTTTGTGAACATTTTTTTCTGCCGTTTTGACAACAGGCTCATGACTAAAGAACACACGGCTGTCTGCTGATTGACGCTTGACTGTAGATTTTCGCTTTGTGTCAAAAGAACTTCCTAACGCACACTTTTTCAAAGTAGGTGAATTCATCAGATCTGTTTGAAACATTGCATTTTATCCATGCACGACGACTGCTTAGATACACAGTTGCCCCATATAAATTGCCCATGAGCGCGGAGCTTGTCTTTGTCACTGTAGCAACTTTGCTCCATCAGCGGGAGAAGGCGGTTCGACGCCCCTGTAAGCACATGTTTCTCTAATTCCTTTGTTTCAGGCAAGCCACAGTGACGTCAGACGCCTTTACGCATACAGCTTTGCGATGCTTAGACAGTAATAACATAATTCATGTTTACATTTCTTTAATTTTCGACGCATTGTCGTTATTCGTGACGCATCAATGACCAATTGATTATATGGCAATGCAATGAAAAAAGCGTGTGGAAAACAGTGTTAATGACAGATTTGAGAAGCACATTTCTTCAATGTTGGCCGCATGGCATTCCTGTGCAGGTGACAATGGTAATTTTTCAAAACGACAAGGATATTTAAACACATGATTATTTGTTTGCTGTGCTCTATGGCCTCTGCTACAGACCTCATCGAAATGACACTTAGATATCTTAGGGTGTACATATCAAGTTTTCCCAAATGGTCTAGCGGATAGGCATCTACCTTATAACGCAGGGCGGCCCGGGTTCGATTCCCGTCATGGCAAATGTTTTTTGTAGAAAAATAAAATGAGTCCCAACGTGTGCAACAGAAAAGTTCGAAATCTCGTTACATTTGCATCGTCATGAACATGACTTATATCAGGCTAGCTCATTTTTTCTTTGTTCATTTTAAGTGTAGAAACAATATTTCGTTTGTGACCATTTTTTTCGGCCGTTTTGACAACAGGCTCATGACTAAAGAACACACGGCTGTCTGCTGATTGACGCTTGACTGTAGATTTTCGCTTTGTGTCAAAAGAACTCCCTAACGCACACTTTTTCAAAGTAGGTGAATTCATCAGATCTGTTTGAAACATTGCATTTTATCCATGCACGACGACTACTTAGATACTCGCAGCACAGTTGCCTCATAAAAATTGCCCATGAGCGCGGAGCTTGTCTTTGTCACTGTAGCAACTTTGCTCCATCAGCGGGAGAAGGCGGTTCGACGCCCCTGTAAGCACATGTTTCTCTAATTCCTTTGTTTCAGGCAAGCCACTGTGACGTCAGACGCCTTTACGCATACAGCTTTGCGATGCTTAGACAGTAATAACATAATTCATGTTTACATTTCTTTAATTTTCGACGCATTGTCGTTATTCGTGACGCATCAATGACCAATTGATTATATGGCAATGCAATGAAAAAAGCGTGTGGAAAACAGTGTTAATGACAGATTTGAGAAGCACATTTCTTCAATGTTGGCCGCATGGCATTCCTGTGCACGTGACAATGGTAATTTTTCAAAACGACAAGGATATTTAAACACATGATTATTTGTTTGCTGTGCTCTCTGGCCTCTGCTACAGACCTCATCGAAATGACAATTAGATATCTTAGGGTGTACATATCAAGTCTTCCCAAATGGTCTAGCGGATAGGAATCTGCCTTGTCACGCAGGGCGGCCCGGGTTCGATTCCCGTCATGGCAAATGATTTTTGTAGAAAAATAAAATGAGTCCCAACGTGTGCAACAGAACAGTTCGAAATCTCGTTACATTTGCATCGTCATGAACATGACTTATATCAGGCTAGCTAATTTTTTCTTTGTTCATTTTAAGTGTAGAAACAATATTTCGTTTGTGAACATTTTTTTCTGCCGTTTTGACAACAGGCTCATGACTAAAGAACACACGGCTGTCTGCTGATTGACGCTTGACTGTAGATTTTCGCTTTGTGTCAAAAGAACTTCCTAACGCACACTTTTTCAAAGTAGGTGAATTCATCAGATCTGTTTGAAACATTGCATTTTATCCATGCACGACGACTGCTTAGATACACAGTTGCCCCATATAAATTGCCCATGAGCGCGGAGCTTGTCTTTGTCACTGTAGCAACTTTGCTCCATCAGCGGGAGAAGGCGGTTCGACGCCCCTGTAAGCACATGTTTCTCTAATTCCTTTGTTTCAGGCAAGCCACTGTGACGTCAGACGCCTTTACGCATACAGCTTTGCGATTCTTAGACAGTAATAACATAATTCATGTTTACATTTCTTTAATTTTCGACGCATTGTCGTTATTCATGACGCATCAATGACCAATTGATTATATGGCAATGCAATGAAAAAAGCGTGTGGAAAACAGTGTTAATGACAGATTTGAGAAGCACATTTCTTCAATGTTGGCCGCATGGCATTCCTGTGCAGGTGACAATGGTAATTTTTCAAAACGACAAGGATATTTCAACACATGATTATTTGTTTGCTGTACTCTATGGCCTCTGCTACAGACCTCATCGAAATGACACTTAGATATCTTAGGGTGTACATATCAAGTCTTCTCAAATGGTCTAGCGGATAGGAATCTGCCTTGTAACGCAGGGCGGCCCGTGTTCGATTCCCGTCATGGCAAAGGATTTTTGTAGAAAAATAAAATGAGTCCCAACGTGTGCAACAGAACAGTTCGAAATCTCGTTACATTTGCATCGTCATGAACATGACTTATATCAGGCTAGCTAATTTTTTCTTTGTTCATTTTAAGTGTAGAAACAATATTTCGTTTGTGAACATTTTTTTCTGCCGTTTTGACAACAGGCTCATGACTAAAGAACACACGGCTGTCTGCTGATTGACGCTTGACTGTAGATTTTCGCTTTGTGTCAAAAGAACTCCCGAACGCACACTTTTTCAAAGTAGGTGAATTCATCAGATCTGTTTGAAACATTGCATTTTATCCATGCACGACGACTACTTAGATACTCGCAGCACAGTTGCCTCATATAAATTGCCCATGAGCGCGGAGCTTGTCTTTGTCACTGTAGCAACTTTGCTCCATCAGCGGGAGAAGGCGGTTCGACGCCCCTGTAAGCACATGTTTCTCTAATTCCTTTGTTTCAGGCAAGCCACTGTGACGTCAGACGCCTTTACGCATACAGCTTTGCGATGCTTAGACAGTAATAACATAATTCATGTTTACATTTCTTTAATTTTCGACGCATTGTCGTTATTCGTGACGCATCAATGACCAATTGATTATATGGCAATGCAATGAAAAAAGCGTGTGGAAAACAGTGTTAATGACAGATTTGAGAAGCACATTTCTTCAATGTTGGCCGCATGGCATTCCTGTGCAGGTGACAATGGTAATTTTTCAAAACGACAAGGATATTTAAACACATGATTATTTGTTTGCTGTGCTCTATGGCCTCTGCTACAGACCTCATCGAAATGACACTTAGATATCTTAGGGTGTACATATCAAGTTTTCCCAAATGGTCTAGCGGATAGGCATCTACCTTGTAACGCAGGGCGGCCCGGGTTCGATTCCCGTCATGGCAAATGTTTTTTGTCGAAAAATAAAATGAGTCCCAACGTGTGCAACAGAACAGTTCGAAATCTCGTTACATTTGCATCGTCATGAACATGACTTATATCAGGCTAGCTCATTTTTTCTTTGTTCATTTTAAGTGTAGAAACAATATTTCGTTTGTGACCATTTTTTTCTGCCGTTTTGACAACAGGCTCATGACTAAAGAACACACGGCTGTCTGCTGATTGACGCTTGACTGTAGATTTTCGCTTTGTGTCAAAAGAACTTCCTAACGCACACTTTTTCAAAGTAGGTGAATTCATCAGATCTGTTTGAAACATTGCATTTTATCCATGCACGATGACTGCTTAGATACTCGCAGCACAGTTGCCCCATAGACATTGCCCATGAGCGCGGAGCTTGTCTTTGTCACTGTAGCAACTTTGCTCCATCAGCGGGAGAAGGCGGTTCGACGCCCCTGTAAGCACATGTTTCTCTAATTCCTTTGTTTCAGGCAAGCCACTGTGACGTCAGACGCCTTTACGCATACAGCTTTGCGATGCTTAGACAGTAATAACATAATTCATGTTTACATTTCTTTAATTTTCGACGCATTGTCGTTATTCGTGACGCATCAATGACCAATTGATTATATGGCAATGCAATGAAAAAAGCGTGTGGAAAACAGTGTTAATGACAGATTTGAGAAGCACATTTCTTCAATGTTGGCCGCATGGCATTCCTGTGCAGGTGACAATGGTAATTTTTCAAAACGACAAGGATATTTAAACACATTTATTAATACACAGGACAAGATGTTATAATCCCTTGTGCCATGATCCAAGGTAAAACAGATGTAGAAGGCCAAATCAAACCAACAAAGCGAGTGATATATCCACCATTCGATGCAACACCATAGCAAACATCAGGCTACGCCGTCATAGGTCTACGGAGTCATTCCTCAGGTGGTACCATTCACCGGTTACCTACTCTAGCCAACTGAGGTAAGCAGCATGTCATTGGGGTTATCAAGTGGGCACCTTCTGTCACCGGTGTTTCGTTAAGTTAGGCCCACGACACCTCGAGAAGGCTTAACTGTGTAGTCCAGCGTCCTGGAAACACCCCCCTCAACACCACTACCTCAATACTATCTTTAACTTAAACCCTACAACCAACCTATCAGCCTACCCACCCCATCAGTGTGTGTGTGTGATGCCCTATCTAGGGTAAATGTTTTCTGTAAGGTAAGGGAACGGTGTATGTGGGGGCCTAAATAGTGTGTGCATGTGTTTATGTTTATGTCTTTATATAAGTGTAGATGCAGGGATTCAAACCCTAATTTAGGGTAGAGGGAAGGGTTAGAGGTGGGGAAGCCCCCGGGTGGATACGGTCCCGGATTAGGGAAAGGAGGGGTGAGTGTGCCCTTTATTTATGTTGTGGGGGAATGTTTGTGTCCGTGCAACTTCATGGCTAGCCTACACTGGCTAGCAGTACTAACCCCCCCCACCACACTATGACACGATATCCTCTCATAAATATAGCCAAACAATGGCAGTACAAAACCCCTCACCACCACAATATGACACGATGCCTTCTCATTAATATAGCCAAACAATGCCAAGCTATGCTACCTCATGCTCTAGTCAAGTCGCTGTTGCATCTTACCTTTAACGGGAACCCCAGCTACTGATCTTCCGCCTCAGCCACAGCCACTGGCTAGCGCTCTCCGCTGCTACCGACATATTCTTTATCGCCAGTTTCAATTCTCGTCCGCGAATACCCAGCTCCGTTAGCAGTGCATAGGTTGTCTTGGCCACAAATCCTCGACAACCAATTTCCACTGGGCGAACAAAAGCGGTCCACCCACGCTGTGTCGCGTCTGCCGCTAATTCTGCATATTTAGCTTTCTTTCGTTCATAAGCCTCGTCAACCCGGTCTTCCCAAGGGACCGTGAGTTCGATAATATAAACTAGCTTCTGTGCTTCAGACCACAGCAGCATGTCTGGCCGCAAATTAGTGCTAGCAATTTCAGCCGGTACGATTAGCTGTTCAATTAAATCTACCTTTAACTTCCAATCTGCGCCAGTTCGCAACTGTCCCTGCGCGCAGCTGCGCCCTGGCCTCCTTACGCCAGTCTCTCCCTCTCTTATAAATGCAATGTCTTTCCGCTGGCCACTACTAGCTAGCGAGTTTACTTCTAGCCGTTTTCCCTCAACTGCAGCAGCTAAACATTTCAACACTTGATTGTGACGCCACGTGTATCGCCCTTGAGAAAGACTGATTCTACACCCAGTCATTATATGCCTAAGTGTGCATACGCTGGAACATAACGGGCAGGCAGCATCCTCACCCAACCATTGATTAAGATTTTGGGGAGATGGCAGTACGTCATAAGTAGCCCCTACGATAAATTTAATTCTGCTTGCCTCCATGCTCCACAAATCCTTCCACTTCAAGCTTCTCTTCACTACACTCTCCCAGTTTACCCACTGGCCTTGTTTTGCCTGTGCCACCGCCCTTGTACATCTTATCATCTCCTCCTGTCTGTGTATTTCTTCCACTACCAGTTTCCTCCTTTCTACTGCTGTTGCCTTACTCCACACAGGTTTTCCTGCACACAGCCCTAGACCTCCACGTCCATGCTGAACCTGCCCAATGATATCCCTATGGCTAAGGGCTGCCTGTGCCTGTTGCACTGCCTCTTTAGGCTTCCACTTCCTTCCAGTTTTAACTATGGGCGCTGCACTTCTAACAACTGGGTCCTTTGACTGGGTTAGAGTCATTTCCAGTCTAGCCTTGGCACATTTAAATTCCTCTGTCAGACTAGAAATCGGCAGCTCTAGCATGCCCTTTCCATACAGGGCCACACTGGTCAGACAGCGCGGGGCTCCAAGCCACTTTCTAATATTAGAGTTAATCAACCTTTCCATTTTTTCAACCTTCGATATGGGAACCTCGTAAACTGTCAGTGGCCACATCAGCCGAGGCAACAATCCAAACTGTAGGCACCACAACTTTAGCTTGCCTGGGAGCCCTGACTTATCTATACCTTTGATGCCTTGAATCATCTCCTGCCTCAACTCCTCACATTGACTCTTGTCATTGAGGCTTGCGTCATACCATCTTCCTAAGCTTTTAACCGGTTTCTCTAACACTGTTGGAACCACTTCCCCACCAATGAAAAACTTTTTATCAGCTATCTTCCCTTTGACAATGGAGATACTCCTAGACTTGCTTGGCTTCACTTTCATCCTAGCCCATTCTAGGTTGCTATTTAGTTTATCCAGTAGCCTCCTAGTACAAGGGGCTGTTGATGTCATAGTTGTCATGTCATCCATGTAAGCCCTGATTGGTGGGAGGCGCAGCCCTCCCTGCAACCTTTCCCCACCCACTACCCATTTCGAGGCTCTGATTATGACTTCCATTGCCATGGTAAAGGCCAAAGGGGAAATTGTACAGCCTGCCATAATGCCTATCTCTAGCTGTTGCCAAGCTGTAGTGTACTCTGCTGTAGTAAAACAGAGTTGAATGTCACAAAAGTAAGCTTTAACTAACCTCTTTATACTGTCTGGCACTTTAAAAAAGTCAAACGCCTCCCATAACAGACTATGCGGTACTGACCCAAAAGCATTCGCCAGATCCAAAAATACCACATGAAGGTCTTTCTTCTCATGTCTAGCTGTCTGAATTTGATTCCAAATCATGCTGGTGTGTTCCAAGCACCCGGAGAAGCCTGGAATTCCAGCCTTTTGCACCGTAGTGTCAATTAAGCTATTCTTTACTAAGTAACTAGACAACCTCTGTGCCACCACACTAAAGAAAACCTTCCCTTCCACATTAAGAAGGCTTATAGGCCTAAACTGACTAATGTCTACAGAGTCTCTTTCTTTGGGAATAAAAATTCCCCCTGCTCTACGCCATGCCCTAGGAATAACCTGTTTCTTCCAGACTACCTTCATCAATGTCCATAAGAACCTCAGCACATCTGGCGCACTCTTGTACAGCCTGTAAGGGACTCCATTGGGCCCTGGGGCTGAAGACGCCCTAGCCCGCCTTACTATCTCTTGTACCTCTTTCCACCTAGGTGGGCTATCGTCACACTGACTGGTTATCTCTCCAATAGGTGGAATGTCAGGGGGGAGGGGTAGCTGTCTAGACCTTTCTCTGTCTCTATGCACTTCCTCCAGATGTCCCTCAAGCTCCTGTTTTGGAGCCCTAAGGCTACCATTTTTCCCCTTACTAAATAACGATTTCACAAATCTAAATGGATCTTTGTAAAATGCTGTTCTAGCTCGCTCTCTCTTTTTCCTGTTTTTCCTAATGCTCTCTGCTCTTCTTAACACTGCCAGTCTCTCCTTCACATCTACCTGCAGCCTATTTAACCCTTCCTTCTCAGCCTCTGTAGCTTTCCTCCACTGTTTCCTGAGCTGTCTTCTCTCCCTGATAAGTCTATCCATTTCCTGTTGGCGCCTAGATTTAATTACCTCAGTACCTGTCTTCTTCTTTTCCTCGGACACGCCAAATCTTTCTGCTCCATAATCATAGATAATATCGCCCATTTTCTCCAGTTTACTCTCGGCAGTACCTTTCAACTTGTCTAAAATCCTACTCAAGTCACTGTTGATACCTTCCCATACCCTGTTTTCTGAAGCCCCTGGCCATTTAACTCTCGGCTTCTGGGCACTAATCTTTTCCCTTTTGGGCTGGCTGGTCTCTCTGTCTTCTTCAGTGCTAGGACCTACTTCAGGGGTGCTGATGTCCTGCGAACTGTGGTTTACTTCCTGCCGCTGGACTTCAACCGACTGACTTGACATACTTCTGAGGAAATAATTGTCAATGCGGGATCCCTGTGTTCCCTCTACCAAGCACTTCCTCCTCCCTTGATGGATTCTAAGACCCTTCAAAGTTGTTACCTTTTGCCAGCCGCATGAACAAGTTTGGAGCTTCTTCCCACCCATCTCTGATCTAGTGCCTTCCACAGCCATGTTTTCCCTACTCGTAGTCAGGTCCGTTCCAGAGTCAATAACCATGTTAGCCATAGATGAGTCATCTTCCGCCCCCGCTCTCGCAGACTCTAGGGGTGTTTTTCTCAAAGTCGTTTCTGTAGCTAGGTAGGGTGTAACCACTAGGTTTATACAACCTTGGTTACTGCAGCATTGAGTTGCTAACCCAATGCCGCCCCGGTTAGATGATTATTTGTTTGCTGTGCTCTATGGCCTCTGCTACAGACCTCATCGAAATGACACTTAGATATCTTAGGGTGTACATATCAAGTTTTCCCAAATGGTCTAGCGGATAGGCATCTACCTTGTAACGCAGGGCGGCCCGGGTTCGATTCCCGTCATGGCAAATGTTTTTTGTCGAAAAATAAAATGAGTCCCAACGTGTGCAACAGAACAGTTCGAAATCTCGTTACATTTGCATCGTCATGAACATGACTTATATCAGGCTAGCTCATTTTTTCTTTGTTCATTTTAAGTGTAGAAACAATATTTCGTTTGTGACCATTTTTTTCTGCCGTTTTGACAACAGGCTCATGACTAAAGAACACACGGCTGTCTGCTGATTGACGCTTGACTGTAGATTTTCGCTTTGTGTCAAAAGAACTTCCTAACGCACACTTTTTCAAAGTAGGTGAATTCATCAGATCTGTTTGAAACATTGCATTTTATCCATGCACGATGACTGCTTAGATACTCGCAGCACAGTTGCCCCATAGACATTGCCCATGAGCGCGGAGCTTGTCTTTGTCACTGTAGCAACTTTGCTCCATCAGCGGGAGAAGGCGCTTCGACGCCCCTGTAAGCACATGTTTCTCTGATTCCTTTGTTTCAGGCAAGCCACTGTGACGTCAGACGCCTTTACGCATACAGCTTTGCGATGCTTAGACAGTAATAACATAATTCATGTTTACATTTCTTAAATTTTCGACGCATTGTCGTTATTCGTGACGCATCAATGACCAATTGATTATATGGCAATGCAATGAAAAAAGCGTGTGGAAAACAGAGTTAATGACAGATTTGAGAAGCACATTTCTTCAATGTTGGCCGCATGGCATTCCTGTGCAGGTGACAATGGTAATTTTTCAAAACGACAAGGATATTTAAACACATGATTATTTGTTTGCTGTGCTCTATGGCCTCTGCTACAGACCTCATCGAAATGACACTTAGATATCTTAGGGTGTACATATCAAGTCTTCCCAAATGGTCTAGCGGATAGGAATCTGCCTTGTAACGCAGGGCGGCCCGGGTTCGATTCCCGTCATGGCAAAGGATTTTTGTAGAAAAATAAAATGAGTCCCAACGTGTGCAACAGAACAGTTCGAAATCTCGTTACATTTGCATCGTCATGAACATGACTTATATCAGGCTAGCTAATTTTTTCTTTGTTCATTTTAAGTGTAGAAACAATATTTCGTTTGTGAACATTTTTTTCTGCCGTTTTGACAACAGGCTCATGACTAAAGAACACACGGCTGTCTGCTGATTGACGCTTGACTGTAGATTTTCGCTTTGTGTCAAAAGAACTCCCTAACGCACACTTTTTCAAAGTAGGTGAATTCATCAGATCTGTTTGAAACATTGCATTTTATCCATGCACGACGACTACTTAGATACTCGCAGCACAGTTGCCTCATATAAATTGCCCATGAGCGCGGAGCTTGTCTTTGTCACTGTAGCAACTTTGCTCCATCAGCGGGAGAAGGCGGTTCGACGCCCCTGTAAGCACATGTTTCTCTAATTCCTTTGTTTCAGGCAAGCCACTGTGACGTCAGACGCCTTTACGCATACAGCTTTGCGATGCTTAGACAGTAATAACATAATTCATGTTTACATTTCTTTAATTTTCGACGCATTGTCGTTATTCGTGACGCATCAATGACCAATTGATTATATGGCAATGCAATGAAAAAAGCGTGTGGAAAACAGTGTTAATGACAGATTTGAGAAGCACATTTCTTCAATGTTGGCCGCATGGCATTCCTGTGCAGGTGACAATGGTAATTTTTCAAAACGACAAGGATATTTAAACACATGATTATTTGTTTGCTGTGCTCTATGGCCTCTGCTACAGACCTCATCGAAATGACACTTAGATATCTTAGGGTGTACATATCAAGTCTTCCCAAATGGTCTAGCGGATAGGAATCTGCCTTGTAACGCAGGGCGGCCCGGGTTCGATTCCCGTCATGGCAAATGATTTTTGTAGAAAAATAAAATGAGTCCCAACGTGTGCAACAGAACAGTTCGAAATCTCGTTACATTTGCATCGTCATGAACATGACTTATATCAGGCTAGCTAATTTTTTCTTTGTTCATTTTAAGTGTAGAAACAATATTTCGTTTGTGAACATTTTTTTCTGCCGTTTTGACAACAGGCTCATGACTAAAGAACACACGGCTGTCTGCTGATTGACGCTTGACTGTAGATTTTCGCTTTGTGTCAAAAGAACTCCCTAACGCACACTTTTTCAAAGTAGGTGAATTCATCAGATCTGTTTGAAACATTGCATTTTATCCATGCACGACGACTACTTAGATACTCGCAGCACAGTTGCCTCATATAAATTGCCCATGAGCGCGGAGCTTGTCTTTGTCACTGTAGCAACTTTGCTCCATCAGCGGGAGAAGGCGGTTCGACGCCCCTGTAAGCACATGTTTCTCTAATTCCTTTGTTTCAGGCAAGCCACTGTGACGTCAGACGCCTTTACGCATACAGCTTTGCGATGCTTAGACAGTAATAACATAATTCATGTTTACATTTCTTTAATTTTCGACGCATTGTCGTTATTCGTGACGCATCAATGACCAATTGATTATATGGCAATGCAATGAAAAAAGCGTGTGGAAAACAGTGTTAATGACAGATTTGAGAAGCACATTTCTTCAATGTTGGCCGCATGGCATTCCTGTGCAGGTGACAATGGTAATTTTTCAAAACGACAAGGATATTTAAACACATGATTATTTGTTTGCTGTGCTCTATGGCCTCTGCTACAGACCTCATCGAAATGACACTTAGATATCTTAGGGTGTACATATCAAGTCTTCCCAAATGGTCTAGCGGATAGGAATCTGCCTTGTAACGCAGGGCGGCCCGTGTTCGATTCCCGTCATGGCAAAGGATTTTTGTAGAAAAATAAAATGAGTCCCAACGTGTGCAACAGAACAGTTCGAAATCTCGTTACATTTGCATCAACATGACTTATATCAGGCTAGCTAATTTTTTCTTTGTTCATTTTAAGTGTAGAAACAATATTTCGTTTGTGAACATTTTTTTCTGCCGTTTTGACAACAGGCTCATGACTAAAGAACACACGGCTGTCTGCTGATTGACGCTTGACTGTAGATTTTCGCTTTGTGTCAAAAGAACTCCCTAACGCACACTTTTTCAAAGTAGGTGAATTCATCAGATCTGTTTGAAACATTGCATTTTATCCATGCACGACGACTACTTAGATACTCGCAGCACAGTTGCCTCATTTAAATTGCCCATGAGCGCGGAGCTTGTCTTTGTCACTGTAGCAACTTTGCTCCATCAGCGGGAGAAGGCGGTTCGACGCCCCTGTAAGCACATGTTTCTCTAATTCCTTTGTTTCAGGCAAGCCACTGTGACGTCAGATGCCTTTACGCATACAGCTTTGCGATGCTTAGACAGTAATAACATAATTCATGTTTACATTTCTTTAATTTTCGACGCATTGTCGTTATTCGTGACGCATCAATGACCAATTGATTATATGGCAATGCAATGAAAAAAGCGTGTGGAAAACAGTGTTAATGACAGATTTGAGAAGCACATTTCTTCAATGTTGGCCGCATGGCATTCCTGTGCAGGTGACAATGGTAATTTTTCAAAACGACAAGGATATTTAAACACATGATTATTTGTTTGCTGTGCTCTATGGCCTCTGCTACAGACCTCATCGAAATGACACTTAGATATCTTAGGGTGTACATATCAAGTCTTCCCAAATGGTCTAGCGGATAGGCATCTACCTTGTAACGCAGGGCGGCCCGGGTTCGATTCCCGTCATGGCAAATGTTTTTTGTAGAAAAATAAAATGAGTCCCAACGTGTGCAACAGAACAGTTCGAAATCTCGTTACTTTTGCATCGTCATGAACATGACTTATATCAGGCTAGCTCATTTTTTCTTTGTTCATTTTAAGTGTAGAAACAATATTTCGTTTGTGAACATTTTTTTCTACCGTTTTGACAACAGGCTCATGACTAAAGAACACACGGCTGTCTGCTGATTGACGCTTGACTGTAGATTTTCGCTTTGTGTCAAAAGAACTTCCTAACGCACACTTTTTCAAAGTAGGTGAATTCATCAGATCTGTTTGAAACATTGCATTTTATCCATGCACGACGACTGCTTAGATACTCGCAGCACAGTTGCCCCATATAAATTGCCCATGAGCGCGGAGCTTGTCTTTGTCACTGTAGCAACTTTGCTCCATCAGCGGGAGAATGCGGTTCGACGCCCCTGTAAGCACATGTTTCTCTAATTCCTTTGTTTCAGGCAAGCCACTGTGACGTCAGACGCCTTTACGCATACAGCTTTGCGATGCTTAGACAGTAATAACATAATTCATGTTTACATTTCTTTAATTTTCGACGCATTGTCGTTATTCGTGACGCATCAATGACCAATTGATTATATGGCAATGCAATGAAAAAAGCGTGTGGAAAACAGTGTTAATGACAGATTTGAGAAGCACATTTCTTCAATGTTGGCCGCATGGCATTCCTGTGCAGGTGACAATGGTAATTTTTCAAAACGACAAGGATATTTAAACACATGATTATTTGTTTGCTGTGCTCTATGGCCTCTGCTACAGACCTCATCGAAATGACACTTAGATATCTTAGGGTGTACATATCAAGTCTTCCCAAATGGTCTAGTGGATAGGAATCTGCCTTGTAACGCAGGGCGGCCCGGGTTCGATTCCCGTCATGGCAAAGGATTTTTGTAGAAAAATAAAATGAGTCCCAACGTGTGCAACAGAACAGTTCGAAATCTCGTTACATTTGCATCGTCATGAACATGACTTATATCAGGCTAGCTAATTTTTTCTTTGTTCATTTTAAGTGTAGAAACAATATTTCGTTTGTGAACATTTTTTTCTGCCGTTTTGACAACAGGCTCATGACTAAAGAACACACGGCTGTCTGCTGATTGACGCTTGACTGTAGATTTTCGCTTTGTGTCAAAAGAACTTCCTAACGCACATTTTTTCAAAGTAGGTGAATTCATCAGATCTGTTTGAAACATTGCATTTTATCCATGCACGACGACTGCTTAGATACTCGCAGCACAGTTGCCCCATATAAATTGCCCATGAGCGCGGAGCTTGTCTTTGTCACTGTAGCAACTTTGCTCCATCAGCGGGAGAATGCGGTTCGACGCCCCTGTAAGCACATGTTTCTCTAATTCCTTTGTTTCAGGCAAGCCACTGTGACGTCAGACGCCTTTACGCATACAGCTTTGCGATGCTTAGACAGTAATAACATAATTCATGTTTACATTTCTTTAATTTTCGACGCATTGTCGTTATTCGTGACGCATCAATGACCAATTGATTATATGGCAATGCAATGAAAAAAGCGTGTGGAAAACAGTGTTAATGACAGATTTGAGAAGCACATTTCTTCAATGTTGGCCGCATGGCATTCCTGTGCAGGTGACAATGGTAATTTTTCAAAACGACAAGGATATTTAAACACATGATTATTTGTTTGCTGTGCTCTATGGCCTCTGCTACAGACCTCATCGAAATGACACTTAGATATCTTAGGGTGTACATATCAAGTCTTCCCAAATGGTCTAGCGGATAGGCATCTACCTTGTAACGCAGGGCGGCCCGGGTTCGATTCCCGTCATGGCAAATGTTTTTTGTAGAAAAATAAAATGAGTCCCAACGTGTGCAACAGAACAGTTCGAAATCTCGTTACATTTGCATCGTCATGAACATGACTTATATCAGGCTAGCTAATTTTTTCTTTGTTCATTTTAAGTGTAGAAACAATATTTCGTTTGTGAACATTTTTTTCTGCCGTTTTGACAACAGGCTCATGACTAAAGAACACACGGCTGTCTGCTGATTGACGCTTGACTGTAGATTTTCGCTTTGTGTCAAAAGAACTCCCTAACGCACACTTTTTCAAAGTAGGTGAATTCATCAGATCTGTTTGAAACATTGCATTTTATCCATGCACGACGACTACTTAGATACTCGCAGCACAGTTGCCTCATATAAATTGCCCATGAGCGCGGAGCTTGTCGTTATCACTGTAGCAACTTTGCTCCATTAGCGGGAGAAGGCGGTTCGACGCCCCTGTAAGCACATGTTTCTCTAATTCCTTTGTTTCAGGCAAGCCACTGTGACGTCAGACGCCTTTACGCATACAGCTTTGCGATGCTTAGACAGTAATAACATAATTCATGTTTACATTTCTTTAATTTTCGACGCATTGTCGTTATTCGTGACGCATCAATGACCAATTGATTATATGGCAATGCAATGAAAAAAGCGTGTGGAAAACAGTGTTAATGACAGATTTGAGAAGCACATTTCTTCAATGTTGGCCGCATGGCATTCCTGTGCAGGTGACAATGGTAATTTTTCAAAACGACAAGGATATTTAAACACATGATTATTTGTTTGCTGTGCTCTATGGCCTCTGCTACAGACCTCATCGAAATGACACTTAGATATCTTAGGGTGTACATATCAAGTTTTCCCAAATGGTCTAGCGGATAGGCATCTACCTTGTAACGCAGGGCGGCCCGGGTTCGATTCCCGTCATGGCAAATGTTTTTTGTAGAAAAATAAAATGAGTCCCAACGTGTGCAACAGAACAGTTCGAAATCTCGTTACATTTGCATCGTCATGAACATGACTTATATCAGGCTAGCTCATTTTTTCTTTGTTCATTTTAAGTGTAGAAACAATATTTCGTTTGTGACCATTTTTTTCTGCCGTTTTGACAACAGGCTCTTGACTAAAGAACACACGGCTGTCTGCTGATTGACGCTTGACTGTAGATTTTCGCTTTGTGTCAAAAGAACTCCCTAACGCACACTTTTTCAAAGTAGGTGAATTCATCAGATCTGTTTGAAACATTGCATTTTATCCATGCACGACGACTACTTAGATACTCGCAGCACAGTTGCCTCATATAAATTGCCCATGAGCGCGGAGCTTGTCTTTGTCACTGTAGCAACTTTGCTCCATCAGCGGGAGAAGGCGCTTCGACGCCCCTGTAAGCACATGTTTCTCGAATTCCTTTGTTTCAGGCAAGCCTCTGTGACGTCAGACGCCTTTACGCATACAGCTTTGCGATGCTTAGACAGTAATAACATAATTCATGTTTACATTTCTTTAATTTTCGACGCATTGTCGTTATTCGTGACGCATCAATGACCAATTGATTATATGGCAATGCAATGAAAAAAGCGTGTGGAAAACAGTGTTAATGACAGATTTGAGAAGCACATTTCTTCAATGTTGGCCGCATGGCATTCCTGTGCAGGTGACAATGGTAATTTTTCAAAACGACAAGGATATTTAAACACATGATTATTTGTTTGGTGTGCTCTATGGCCTCTGCTACAGACCTCATCGAAATGACACTTAGATATCTTAGGGTCTACATATGAAATCTTCCCAAATGGTCTAGCGCAGGGGTGCCCAAATTCTTCCCAGTGGAGGGCCAAAATTTAATCTGGGGGGAGGGTCGTGGTCCAAAATGTTAATTTTGCAGTACATTAAGTTAAATATGGGTATATATAGCATGCATGTACAAAATAAACACTATCACAAAGTAATTTTGAAAAAGGAATGACTGTTTATTGTTCTTCACATTAATGTTCAAAAGATTACTGACGTCAATCTGGCTTCTTTAAATTAGAAAAATAATTGAAGCACTATGAAATATTTGAAGACAGACAGGGAACATTACTAGGCCTTGGGCCTATATCTTCAAATACAAAGACATTTAGTGCAAAGTAACATGGGACAAAACATGTCTCCATGGGACCAAAATACATTCTTCACTGGTTTGAACAATCATTTTTAAATCAGGAATAGTAGTAGAATTGGACAACAGCTTGAGAAGGTTTGTAGAAATCAGTACTGTACTTACAAGTGCAATAAACAAAGTAACATGGGACAAAACATGCCCCCATTAATCATACAGAGCAGAACATACTCTGACACATTGGAGGCCTAGGCCTACACATCCTGCCTGAAGTAGGCTAGGCCTATCAGTGGGAGACATGAAGCCTGTCCTTGGTTTTTAAAAGTCTCTCAATATCAGGCTCCAGCTGACTAACTGACAAAGTGAGAATGTCATGTAGGTGAGAGTCAGATAAAGCATTTCTCAGTTTGGACTTATTAAGATTCATCAGGCTGAAAGGCTGTTCACATACATAGGTACTTCCAAAGAGGGATAACATCACCTGTGCATGTTTGCGGATCTTGCCATATCTGTGTGCAGGAACACATTTGTAAAAGTCACGTTCTTCAGGCCGATGTTTTTATCGCACAGTTGCTCCTGATGCAAAATACAATGGTATTTAAAAATCGAGCCACCAAACTCACGGACTTTGTCCGACACAAGTGCAGTTAGGCCTGCTCTCTTACCGACCATGGCCGGGGCTCCATCAGTCGTGATGCCAGATAGGTTTTCCCACTTCAACCCGTTCTTGTCCATAATTCGCTGCACTGCCATAAAAATATCGATACCTCTTGTTGTCCCTTTCAGTGTTTCAAGGCCCGCTAGTTCTTGACACACTTCAAAGTCCTCATTGACACCTCGCAAAACACCAGCAACTGTGCTGAGTCAGAGATGTCGGTGCTTTCATCGCTTGCGATGGAGAAGGCAGAAAACCGACCTGCTCTTTGGGCTATCTGGCCCCGAACGTCTTCGGCCATGTCCTCAACGCGGCGGGTGACCGTGTTCCGTGACAGGCTAATCTGAGAAAAAGCCCGCATCTGAGTTGGACACACAGCTTCAGCAGCAATTGTCAGACACTCTTTGACAAAATCACCCGCAGCAAAAGCTCGTCCACTTCTGACAATGACTTTGCTAATGCGATAACTTGCCCGAGTGGTATTTTCTTGTGCAGTGAACGGCTGAAGTAAAGTTCGCTGCTGTGTGGTTAGCTTTCTTAGCAAGTCTGCTACCTTCAGCTTGCGATCGTCACCTGTGTATTTTGCGAACTGGTGAGAATGCATAGTTTCATAGTGACGACGAATGTTGTACTCCTTTGAAACAGCGACCCTCTGCTTACATACCAGACACACTGCGTTGGAATCGACCTCGGTAAAAAGATAACCATGTTCCCAACTTTTTTTGAATTTTCGTTTGTCTGTGTGCCACTGCTTAACACGCTCCATCCTTGCATCCTCTCACTCACTGGTCTTCGCCTCACCGGATTGCATCTGGTAGGAGCTCAACAGCGCCACCCTACCATCATTGTATCACAATGTTATTCTCTGGTCAGGAGTGGAAGTGCACCAATAAATAATATTCAATGAGAGCGAGCGCAGATTCCGAGCGAGCGCAGATTCCGAGCGAGCGCAGATTCCGAGGGAGCGCAGATTCCGAGAGAGCGCAGATTCCGAGCGAGCGCAGATTCCGAGCGAGCGCAGATTCGGAGCGAGCGCTGATGGTGGGAAAAAATTGTACAGTGGATAAGGCGCGGGCCAAATATAATCGGTCCCGCGGGCCCCAAATTGGGCAGCCATGGTCTAGCGGATAGGAATCTGCCTTGTAACGCAGGGCGGCCCGGGTTCGATTCCCGTCATGGCAAATGATTCTTGTAGAAAAATAAAATGAGTCCCAACGTGTGCAACAGAACAGTTCGAAATCTCGTTGCATTTGCATCGTCATGAACATGACTTATATCAGGCTAGCTCATTTTTTCTTTGTTCATTTTAAGTGTAGAAACAATATTTCGTTTGTGACCATTTTTTTCTGCCGTTTTGACAACAGGCTCATGACTAAAGAACACACGGCTGTCTGCTGATTGACGCTTGACTGTAGATTTTCGCTTTGTGTCAAAAGAACTCCCTAACGCACACTTTTTCAAAGTAGGTGAATTCATCAGATCTGTTTGAAACATTGCATTTTATCCATGCACGACGACTGCTTAGATACACAGTTGCCCCATATAAATTGCCCATGAGTGCGGAGCTTGTCTTTGTCACTGTAGCAACTTTGCTCCATCAGCGGGAGAAGGCGGTTCGACGCCCCTGTCAGCACATGTTTCTCTAATTCCTTTGTTTCAGGCAAGCCACTGTGACGTCAGACGCCTTTACGCATACAGCTTTGCGATGCTTAGACAGTAATAACATAATTCATGTTTACATTTCTTTAATTTTCGACGCATTGTCGTTATTCGTGACGCATCAATGACCAATTGATTATATGGCAATGCAATGAAAAAAGCGTGTGGAAAACAGTGTTAATGACAGATTTGAGAAGCACATTTCTTCAATGTTGGCCGCATGGCATTCCTGTGCAGGTGACAATGGTAATTTTTCAAAACGACAAGGATATTTCAACACATGATTATTTGTTTGCTGTGCTCTATGGCCTCTGCTACAGACCTCATCGAAATGACACTTAGATATCTTAGGGTGTACATATCAAGTTTTCCCAAATGGTCTAGCGGATAGGCATCTACCTTGTAACGCAGGGCGGCCCGGGTTCGATTCCCGTCATGGCAAATGTTTTTTGTAGAAAAATAAAATGAGTCCCAACGTGTGCAACAGAACAGTTCGAAATCTCGTTACATTTGCATCGTCATGAACATGACTTATATCAGGCTAGCTCATTTTTTCTTTGTTCATTTTAAGTGTAGAAACAATATTTCGTTTGTGAACATTTTTTTCTGCCGTTTTGACAACAGGCTCATGACTAAAGAACACACGGCTGTCTGCTGATTGACGCTTGACTGTAGATTTTCGCTTTGTGTCAAAAGAACTCCCTAACGCACACTTTTTCAAAGTAGGTGAATTCATCAGATCTGTTTGAAACATTGCATTTTATCCATGCACGACGACTACTTAGATACTCGCAGCACAGTTGCCTCATATAAATTGCCCATGAGCGCGGAGCTTGTCTTTGTCACTGTAGCAACTTTGCTCCATCAGCGGGAGAAGGCGGTTCGACGCCCCTGTAAGCACATGTTTCTCTAATTCCTTTGTTTCAGGCAAGCCACTGTGACGTCAGACGCCTTTACGCATACAGCTTTGCGATGCTTAGACAGTAATAACATAATTCATGTTTACATTTCTTTAATTTTCGACGCATTGTCGTTATTCGTGACGCATCAATGACCAATTGATTATATGGCAATGCAATGAAAAAAGCGTGTGGAAAACAGTGTTAATGACAGATTTGAGAAGCACATTTCTTCAATGTTGGCCGCATGGCATTCCTGTGCAGGTGACAATGGTAATTTTTCAAAACGACAAGGATATTTAAACACATGATTATTTGTTTGCTGTGCTCTATGGCCTCTGCTACAGACCTCATCGAAATGACACTTAGATATCTTAGGGTGTACATATCAAGTCTTCCCAAATGGTCTAGCGGATAGGAATCTGCCTTGTCACGCAGGGCGGCCCGGGTTCGATTCCCGTCATGGCAAAGGGTTTTTGTAGAAAAATAAAATGAGTCCCAACGTGTGCAACAGAACATTTCGAAATCTCGTTACATTTGCATCGTCATGAACATGACTTATATCAGGCTAGCTAATTTTTTCTTTATTCATTTTAAGTGTAGAAACAATATTTCGTTTGTGAACATTTTTTTCTGCCGTTTTGACAACAGGCTCATGACTAAAGAACACACGGCTGTCTGCTGATTGACGCTTGACTGTAGATTTTCGCTTTGTGTCAAAAGAACTCCCTAACGCACACTTTTTCAAAGTAGGTGAATTCATCAGATCTGTTTGAAACATTGCATTTTATCCATGCACGACGACTACTTAGATACTCGCAGCACAGTTGCCTCATATAAATTGCCCATGAGCGCGGAGCTTGTCTTTGTCACTGCAGCAACTTTGCTCCATCAGCGGGAGAAGGCGGTTCGACGCCCCTGTAAGCACATGTTTCTCTAATTCCTTTGTTTCAGGCAAGCCACTGTGACGTCAGACGCCTTTACGCATACAGCTTTGCGATGCTTAGACAGTAATAACATAATTCATGTTTACATTTCTTTAATTTTCGACGCATTGTCGTTATTCGTGACGCATCAATGACCAATTGATTATATGGCAATGCAATGAAAAAAGCGTGTGGAAAACAGTGTTAATGACAGATTTGAGAAGCACATTTCTTCAATGTTGGCCGCATGGCATTCCTGTTCAGGTGACAATGGTAATTTTTCAAAACGACAAGGATATTTAAACACATGATTATTTGTTTGCTTTGCTCTATGGCCTCTGCTACAGACCTCATCGAAATGACACTTAGATATCTTAGGGTGTACATATCAAGTTTTCCCAAATGGTCTAGCGGATAGGCATCTACCTTGTAACGCAGGGCGGCCCGGGTTCGATTCCCGTCATGGCAAATGTTTTTTGTAGAAAAATAAAATGAGTCCCAACGTGTGCAACAGAACAGTTCGAAATCTCGTTACATTTGCATCGTCATGAACATGACTTATATCAGGCTAGCTAATTTTTTCTTTGTTCATTTTAAGTGTAGAAACAATATTTCGTTTGTGAACATTTTTTTCTGCCGTTTTGACAACAGGCTCATGACTAAAGAACACACGGCTGTCTGCTGATTGACGCTTGACTGTAGATTTTCGCTTTGTGTCAAAAGAACTCCCTAACGCACACTTTTTCAAAGTAGGTGAATTCATCAGATCTGTTTGAAACATTGCATTTTATCCATGCACGACGACTACTTAGATACTCGCAGCACAGTTGCCTCATATAAATTGCCCATGAGCGAGGAGCTTGTCTTTGTCACTGCAGCAACTTTGCTCCATCAGCGGGAGAAGGCGGTTCGACGCCCCTGTAAGCACATGTTTCTCTAATTCCTTTGTTTCAGGCAAGCCACTGTGACGTCAGACGCCTTTACGCATACAGCTTTGCGATGCTTAGACAGTAATAACATAATTCATGTTTACATTTCTTTAATTTTCAACGCATTGTCGTTATTCGTGACGCATCAATGACCAATTGATTATATGGCAATGCAATGAAAAAAGCGTGTGGAAAACAGTGTTAATGACAGATTTGAGAAGCACATTTCTTCAATGTTGGCCGCATGGCATTCCTGTGCAGGTGACAATGGTAATTTTTCAAAACGACAAGGATATTTAAACACATGATTATTTGTTTGCTGTGCTCTATGGCCTCTGCTACAGACCTCATCGAAATGACACTTAGATATCTTAGGGTATACATATCAAGTTTTCCCAAATGGTCTAGCGGATAGGCATCTACCTTGTAACCCATGGCGGCCCGTGTTCGATTCCCGTCATGGCAAATGTTTTTTGTAGAAAAATAAAATGAGTCCCAACGTGTGCAACAGAACAGTTCGAAATCTCGTTACATTTGCATCGTCATGAACATGACTTATATCAGGCTAGCTAATTTTTTCTTTGTTCATTTTAAGTGTAGAAACAATATTTCGTTTGTGAACATTTTTTTCTGCCGTTTTGACAACAGGCTCATTACTAAAGAACACACGGCTGTCTGCTGATTGACGCTTGACTGTAGATTTTCGCTTTGTGTCAAAAGAAGTCCCTAACGCACACTTTTTCAAAGTAGGTGAATTCATCAGATCTGTTTGAAACATTGCAATTTATCCATGCACGACGACTACTTAGATACTCGCAGCACAGTTGCCTCATATAAATTGCCCATGAGCGCGGAGCTTGTCTTTGTCACTGCAGCAACTTTGCTCCATCAGCGGGAGAAGGCGGTTCGACGCCCCTGTAAGCACATGTTTCTCTAATTCCTTTGTTTCAGGCAAGCCACTGTGACGTCAGACGCCTTTACGCATACAGCTTTGCGATGCTTAGACAGTAATAACATAATTCATGTTTACATTTCTTTAATTTTCGACGCATTGTCGTTATTCGTGACGCATCAATGACCAATTGATTATATGGCAATGCAATGAAAAAAGCGTGTGGAAAACAGTGTTAATGACAGATTTGAGAAGCACATTTCTTCAATGTTGGCCGCATGGCATTCCTGTACAGGTGACAATGGTAATTTTTCAAAACGACAAGGATATTTAAACACATGATTATTTGTTTGCTGTGCTCTATGGCCTCTGCTACAGACCTCATCGAAATGACACTTAGATATCTTAGGGTGTACATATCAAGTCAACCCAAATGGTCTAGCGGATGGGAATCTGCCTTGTCACGCAGGGCGGCCAGGGTTCGATTCCCGTCATGGCAAATGATTTTTGTAGAAAAATAAAATGAGTCCCAACGTGTGCAACAGAACAGTTCGAAATCTCGTTACATTTGCATCGTCATGAACATGACTTATATCAGGCTAGCTCATTTCTTCTTTGTTCATTTTAAGTGTAGAAACAATATTTCGTTTGTGACCATTTTTTTCTGCCGTTTTGACAACAGGCTCATGACTAAAGAACACACGGCTGTCTGCTGATTGACGCTTGACTGTAGATTTTCGCTTTGTGTCAAAAGAACTTCCTAACGCACACTTTTTCAAAGTAGGTGAATTCATCAGATCTGTTTGAAACATTGCATTTTATCCATGCACGACGACTACTTAGATACTCGCAGCACAGTTGCCTCATATAAATTGCCCATGAGCGCGGAGCTTGTCTTTGTCACTGTAGCAACTTTGCTCCATCAGCGGGAGAAGGCGGTTCGACGCCCCTGTAAGCACATGTTTCTCTAATTCCTTTGTTTCAGGCAAGCCACTGTGACGTCAGACGCCTTTACGCATACAGCTTTGCGATGCTTAGACAGTAATAACATAATTCATGTTTACATTTCTTTAATTTTCAACGCATTGTCGTTATTCGTGACGCATCAATGACCAATTGATTATATGGCAATGCAATGAAAAAAGCGTGTGGAAAACAGTGTTAATGACAGATTTGAGAAGCACATTTCTTCAATGTTGGCCGCATGGCATTCCTGTGCAGGTGACAATGGTAATTTTTCAAAACGACAAGGATATTTAAACACATGATTATTTGTTTGCTGTGCTCTATGGCCTCTGCTACAGACCTCATCGAAATGACACTTAGATATCTTAGGGTGTACATATCAAGTTTTCCCAAATGGTCTAGCGGATAGGCATCTACCTTGTAACGCAGGGCGGCCCGGGTTCGATTCCCGTCATGGCAAATGTTTTTTGTAGAAAAATAAAATGAGTCCCAACGTGTGCAACAGAACAGTTCGAAATCTCGTTACATTTGCATCGTCATGAACATGACTTATATCAGGCTAGCTAATTTTTTCTTTGTTCATTTTAAGTGTAGAAACAATATTTCGTTTGTGAACATTTTTTTCTGCCGTTTTGACAACAGGCTCATGACTAAAGAACACACGGCTGTCTGCTGATTGACGCTTGACTGTAGATTTTCGCTTTGTGTCAAAAGAACTTCCTAACGCACACTTTTTCAAAGTAGGTGAATTCATCAGATCTGTTTGAAACATTGCATTTTATCCATGCACGACGACTGCTTAGATACTCGCAGCACAGTTGCCTCATATAAATTGCCCATGAGCGCGGAGCTTGTCTTTGTCACTGTAGCAACTTTGCTCCATCAGGGGGACAAGCCGGTTCGACGGCCCTGTAAGCACATGTTTCTCTAATTCCTTTGTTTCAGGCAAGCCACAGTGACGTCAGACGCCTTTACGCATACAGCTTTGCGATGCTTAGACAGTAATAACATAATTCATGTTTACATTTCTTTAATTTTCGACGCATTGTCGTTATTCGTGACGCAGCAATGACCAATTGATTATATGGCAATGCAATGAAAAAAGCGTGTGGAAAACAGTGTTAATGACAGATTTGAGAAGCACATTTCTTCAATGTTGGCCGCATGGCATTCCTGTGCAGGTGACAATGGTAATTTTTCAAAACGACAAGGATATTTAAACACATGATTATTTGTTTGCTGTGCTCTATGGCCTCTGCTACAGACCTCATCGAAATGACACTTAGATATCTTAGGGTATACATATCAAGTTTTCCCAAATGGTCTAGCGGATAGGCATCTACCTTGTAACCCATGGCGGCCCGTGTTCGATTCCAGTCATGGCAAATGTTTTTTGTAGAAAAATAAAATGAGTCCCAACGTGTGCAACAGAACAGTTCGAAATCTCGTTACATTTGCATCGTCATGAACATGACTTATATCAGGCTAGCTAATTTTTTCTTTGTTCATTTTAAGTGTAGAAACAATATTTCGTTTGTGAACATTTTTTTCTGCCGATTTGACAACAGGCTCATTACTAAAGAACACACGGCTGTCTGCTGATTGACGCTTGACTGTAGATTTTCGCTTTGTGTCAAAAGAAGTCCCTAACGCACACTTTTTCAAAGTAGGTGAATTCATCAGATCTGTTTGAAACATTGCATTTTATCCATGCACGACGACTACTTAGATACTCGCAGCACAGTTGCCTCATATAAATTGCCCATGAGCGCGGAGCTTGTCTTTGTCACTGTAGCAACTTTGCTCCATCAGCGGGAGAAGGCGGTTCGACGCCCCTGTAAGCACATGTTTCTCTAATTCCTTTGTTTCAGGCAAGCCACTGTGACGTCAGACGCCTTTACGCATACAGCTTTGCGATGCTTAGACAGTAATAACATAATTCGTGTTTACATTTCTTTAATTTTCGACGCATTGTCGTTATTCGTGACGCATCAATGACCAATTGATTATATGGCAATGCAATGAAAAAAGCGTGTGGAAAACAGTGTTAATGACAGATTTGAGAAGCACATTTCTTCAATGTTGGCCGCATGGCATTCCTGTGCAGGTGACAATGGTAATTTTTCAAAACGACAAGGATATTTAAACACATGATTATTTGTTTGCTGTGCTCTATGGCCTCTGCTACAGACCTCATCGAAATGACACTTAGATATCTTAGGGTGTACATACCAAGTTTTCCCAAATGGTCTAGCGGATAGGCATCTACCTTGTAACGCAGGGCGGCCCGGGTTCGATTCCCGTCATGGCAAATGTTTTTTGTAGAAAAATAAAATGAGTCCCAACGTGTGCAACAGAACAGTTCGAAATCTCGTTACATTTGCATCGTCATGAACATGACTTATATCAGGCTAGCTCATTTTTTCTTTGTTCATTTTAAGTGTAGAAACAATATTTCGTTTGTGACCATTTTTTTCTGCCGTTTTGACAACAGGCACATGACTAAAGAACACACGGCTGTCTGCTGATTGACGCTTGACTGTAGATTTTCGCTTTGTGTCAAAAGAACTTCCTAACGCACACTTTTTCAATGTAGGTGAATTCATCAGATCTGTTTGAAACATTGCATTTTATCCATGCACGACGACTGCTTAGATACTCGCAGCACAGTTGCCCCATATAAATTGCCCATGAGCACGGAGCTTGTCTTTGTCACTGTAGCAACTTTGCTCCATCAGCGGGAGAAGGCGGTTCGACGCCCCTGTAAGCACATGTTTCTCTAATTCCTTTGTTTCAGGCAAGCCACTGTGACGTCAGACGCCTTTACGTATACAGCTTTGCGATGCTTAGACAGTAATAACATAATTCATGTTTACATTTCTTTAATTTTCGACGCATTGTCGTTATTTGTGACGCATCAATGACCAATTGATTATATGGCAATGCAATGAAAAAAGCGTGTGGAAAACAGTGTTAATGACAGATTTGAGAAGCACATTTCTTCAATGTTGGCCGCATGGCATTCCTGTGCAGGTGACAATGGTAATTTTTCAAAACGACAAGGATATTTAAACACATGATTATTTGTTTGCTGTGCTCTATGGCCTCTGCTACAGACCTCATCGAAATGACACTTAGATATCTTAGGGTATACATATCAAGTTTTCCCAAATGGTCTAGCGGATAGGCATCTACCTTGTAACCCATGGCGGCCCGTGTTCGATTCCCGTCATGGCAAATGTTTTTTGTAGAAAAATAAAATGAGTCCCAACGTGTGCAACAGAACAGTTCGAAATCTCGTTACATTTGCATCGTCATGAACATGACTTATATCAGGCTAGCTCATTTTTTCTTTGTTCATTTTAAGTGTAGAAACAATATTTCGTTTGTGAACATTTTTTTCTGCCGTTTTGACTACAGGCTCATGACTAAAGAACACACGGCTGTCTGCTGATTGACGCTTGACTGTAGATTTTCGCTTTGTGTCAAAAGAACTTCCTAACGCACATTTTTTCAAAATAGGTGAATTCATCAGATCTGTTTGAAACATTGCATTTTATCCATGCACGACGACTGCTTAGATACTCGCAGCACAGTTGCCCCATATAAATTGCCCATGAGCGCGGAGCTTGTCTTTGTCACTGTAGCAACTTTGCTCCATCAGCGGGAGAAGGCGGTTCGACGCCCCTGTAAGCACATGTTTCTCTAATTCCTTTGTTTCAGGCAAGCCACTGTGACGTCAGACGCCTTTACGCATACAGCTTTGCGATGCTTAGACAGTAATAACATAATTCATGTTTACATTTCTTTAATTTTCGACGCATTGTCGTTATTCGTGACGCATCAATGACCAATTAATTATATGGCAATGCAATGAAAAAAGCGTGTGGAAAACAGTGTTAATGACAGATTTGAGAAGCACATTTCTTCAATGTTGGCCGCATGGCATTCCTGTGCAGGTGACAATGGTAATTTTTCAAAACGACAAGGATATTTAAACACATGATTATTTGTTTGCTGTGCTCTATGGCCTCTGCTACAGACCTCATCGAAATGACACTTAGATATCTTAGGGTGTACATATCAAGTTTTTCCAAATGGTCTAGCGGATAGGCATCTACCTTGTAACGCAGGGCGGCCCGGGTTCGATTCCCGTCATGGCAAATGTTTTTTGTAGAAAAATAAAATGAGTCCCAACGTGTGCAACAGAACAGTTCGAAATCTCGTTACATTTGCATCGTCATGAACATGACTTATATCAGGCTAGCTCATTTTTTCTTTGTTCATTTTAAGTGTAGAAACAATATTTCGTTTGTGACCATTTTTTTCTGCCGTTTTGACAACAGGCTCATGACTAAAGAACACACGGCTGTCTGCTGATTGACGCTTGACTGTAGATTTTCGCTTTGTGTCAAAAGAACTTCCTAACGCAAACTTTTTCAAAGTAGGTGAATTCATCAGATCTGTTTGAAACATTGCATTTTATCCATGCACGACGACTACTTAGATACTCGCAGCACAGTTGCCTCATATAAATTGCCCATGAGCGCGGAGCTTGTCTTTGTCACTGTAGCAACTTTGCTCCATCAGCGGGAGAAGGCGGTTCGACGCCCCTGTAAGCACATGTTTCTCTAATTCCTTTGTTTCAGGCAAGCCACTGTGACGTCAGACGCCTTTACGCATACAGCTTTGCGATGCTTAGACAGTAATAACATAATTCATGTTTACATTTCATTAATTTTCGACGCATTGTCGTTATTCCTGATGCATCAATGACCAATTGATTATATGGCAATGCAATGAAAAAAGCGTGTGGAAAACAGTGTTAATGACAGATTTGAGAAGCACATTTCTTCAATGTTGGCCGCATGGCATTCCTGTGCAGGTGACAATGGTAATTTTTCAAAACGACAAGGATATTTAAACACATGATTATTTGTTTGCTGTGCTCTATGGCCTCTGCTACAGACCTCATCGAAATGACACTTAGATATCTTAGGGTGTACATATCAAGTTTTCCCAAATGGTCTAGCGGATAGGCATCTACCTTGTAACGCAGGGCGGCCCGGGTTCGATTCCCGTCATGGCAAATGTTTTTTGTAGAAAAATAAAATGAGTCCCAACGTGTGCAACAGAACAGTTCGAAATCTCGTTACATTTGCATCGTCATGAACATGACTTATATCAGGCTAGCTCATTTTTTCTTTGTTCATTTTAAGTGTAGAAACAATATTTCGTTTGTGAACATTTTTTTCTGCCGTTTTGACTACAGGCTCATGACTAAAGAACACACGGCTGTCTGCTGATTGACGCTTGACTGTAGATTTTCGCTTTGTGTCAAAAGAACTTCCTAACGCACATTTTTTCAAAATAGGTGAATTCATCAGATCTGTTTGAAACATTGCATTTTATCCATGCACGACGACTGCTTAGATACTCGCAGCACAGTTGCCCCATATAAATTGCCCATGAGCGCGGAGCTTGTCTTTGTCACTGTAGCAACTTTGCTCCATCAGCGGGAGAAGGCGGTTCGACGCCCCTGTAAGCACATGTTTCTCTAATTCCTTTGTTTCAGGCAAGCCACTGTGACGTCAGACGCCTTTACGCATACAGCTTTGCGATGCTTAGACAGTAATAACATAATTCATGTTTACATTTCTTTAATTTTCGACGCATTGTCGTTATTCGTGACGCATCAATGACCAATTAATTATATGGCAATGCAATGAAAAAAGCGTGTGGAAAACAGTGTTAATGACAGATTTGAGAAGCACATTTCTTCAATGTTGGCCGCATGGCATTCCTGTGCAGGTGACAATGGTAATTTTTCAAAACGACAAGGATATTTAAACACATGATTATTTGTTTGCTGTGCTCTATGGCCTCTGCTACAGACCTCATCGAAATGACACTTAGATATCTTAGGGTGTACATATCAAGTTTTCCCAAATGGTCTAGCGGATAGGCATCTACCTTGTAACGCAGGGCGGCCCGGGTTCGATTCCCGTCATGGCAAATGTTTTTTGTAGAAAAATAAAATGAGTCCCAACGTGTGCAACAGAACAGTTCGAAATCTCGTTACATTTGCATCGTCATGAACATGACTTATATCAGGCTAGCTCATTTTTTCTTTGTTCATTTTAAGTGTAGAAACAATATTTCGTTTGTGAACATTTTTTTCTGCCGTTTTGACTACAGGCTCATGACTAAAGAACACACGGCTGTCTGCTGATTGACGCTTGACTGTAGATTTTCGCTTTGTGTCAAAAGAACTTCCTAACGCACATTTTTTCAAAATAGGTGAATTCATCAGATCTGTTTGAAACATTGCATTTTATCCATGCACGACGACTGCTTAGATACTCGCAGCACAGTTGCCCCATATAAATTGCCCATGAGCGCGGAGCTTGTCTTTGTCACTGTAGCAACTTTGCTCCATCAGCGGGAGAAGGCGGTTCGACGCCCCTGTAAGCACATGTTTCTCTAATTCCTTTGTTTCAGGCAAGCCACTGTGACGTCAGACGCCTTTACGCATACAGCTTTGCGATGCTTAGACAGTAATAACATAATTCATGTTTACATTTCTTTAATTTTCGACGCATTGTCGTTATTCGTGACGCATCAATGACCAATTAATTATATGGCAATGCAATGAAAAAAGCGTGTGGAAAACAGTGTTAATGACAGATTTGAGAAGCACATTTCTTCAATGTTGGCCGCATGGCATTCCTGTGCAGGTGACAATGGTAATTTTTCAAAACGACAAGGATATTTAAACACATGATTATTTGTTTGCTGTGCTCTATGGCCTCTGCTACAGACCTCATCGAAATGACACTTAGATATCTTAGGGTGTACATATCAAGTTTTCCCAAATGGTCTAGCGGATAGGCATCTACCTTGTAACGCAGGGCGGCCCGGGTTCGATTCCCGTCATGGCAAATGTTTTTTGTAGAAAAATAAAATGAGTCCCAACGTGTGCAACAGAACAGTTCGAAATCTCGTTACATTTGCATCGTCATGAACATGACTTATATCAGGCTAGCTCATTTTTTCTTTGTTCATTTTAAGTGTAGAAACAATATTTCGTTTGTGACCATTTTTTTCTGCCGTTTTGACAACAGGCTCATGACTAAAGAACACACGGCTGTCTGCTGATTGACGCTTGACTGTAGATTTTCGCTTTGTGTCAAAAGAACTTCCTAACGCAAACTTTTTCAAAGTAGTTGAATTCATCAGATCTGTTTGAAACATTGCATTTTATCCATGCACGACGACTACTTAGATACTCGCAGCACAGTTGCCTCATATAAATTGCCCATGAGCGCGGAGCTTGTCTTTGTCACTGTAGCAACTTTGCTCCATCAGCGGGAGAAGGCGGTTCGACGCCCCTGTAAGCACATGTTTCTCTAATTCCTTTGTTTCAGGCAAGCCACTGTGACGTCAGACGCCTTTACGCATACAGCTTTGCGATGCTTAGACAGTAATAACATAATTCATGTTTACATTTCATTAATTTTCGACGCATTGTCGTTATTCCTGATGCATCAATGACCAATTGATTATATGGCAATGCAATGAAAAAAGCGTGTGGAAAACAGTGTTAATGACAGATTTGAGAAGCACATTTCTTCAATGTTGGCCGCATGGCATTCCTGTGCAGGTGACAATGGTAATTTTTCAAAACGACAAGGATATTTAAACACATGATTATTTGTTTGCTGTGCTCTATGGCCTCTGCTACAGACCTCATCGAAATGACACTTAGATATCTTAGGGTGTACATATCAAGTTTTCCCAAATGGTCTAGCGGATAGGCATCTACCTTGTAACGCAGGGCGGCCCGGGTTCGATTCCCGTCATGGCAAATGTTTTTTGTAGAAAAATAAAATGAGTCCCAACGTGTGCAACAGAACAGTTCGAAATCTCGTTACATTTGCATCGTCATGAACATGACTTATATCAGGCTAGCTCATTTTTTCTTTGTTCATTTTAAGTGTAGAAACAATATTTCGTTTGTGAACATTTTTTTCTGCCGTTTTGACTACAGGCTCATGACTAAAGAACACACGGCTGTCTGCTGATTGACGCTTGACTGTAGATTTTCGCTTTGTGTCAAAAGAACTTCCTAACGCACATTTTTTCAAAATAGGTGAATTCATCAGATCTGTTTGAAACATTGCATTTTATCCATGCACGACGACTGCTTAGATACTCGCAGCACAGTTGCCCCATATAAATTGCCCATGAGCGCGGAGCTTGTCTTTGTCACTGTAGCAACTTTGCTCCATCAGCGGGAGAAGGCGGTTCGACGCCCCTGTAAGCACATGTTTCTCTAATTCCTTTGTTTCAGGCAAGCCACTGTGACGTCAGACGCCTTTACGCATACAGCTTTGCGATGCTTAGACAGTAATAACATAATTCATGTTTACATTTCTTTAATTTTCGACGCATTGTCGTTATTCGTGACGCATCAATGACCAATTAATTATATGGCAATGCAATGAAAAAAGCGTGTGGAAAACAGTGTTAATGACAGATTTGAGAAGCACATTTCTTCAATGTTGGCCGCATGGCATTCCTGTGCAGGTGACAATGGTAATTTTTCAAAACGACAAGGATATTTAAACACATGATTATTTGTTTGCTGTGCTCTATGGCCTCTGCTACAGACCTCATCGAAATGACACTTAGATATCTTAGGGTGTACATATCAAGTTTTCCCAAATGGTCTAGCGGATAGGCATCTACCTTGTAACGCAGGGCGGCCCGGGTTCGATTCCCGTCATGGCAAATGTTTTTTGTAGAAAAATAAAATGAGTCCCAACGTGTGCAACAGAACAGTTCGAAATCTCGTTACATTTGCATCGTCATGAACATGACTTATATCAGGCTAGCTCATTTTTTCTTTGTTCATTTTAAGTGTAGAAACAATATTTCGTTTGTGACCATTTTTTTCTGCCGTTTTGACAACAGGCTCATGACTAAAGAACACACGGCTGTCTGCTGATTGACGCTTGACTGTAGATTTTCGCTTTGTGTCAAAAGAACTTCCTAACGCAAACTTTTTCAAAGTAGGTGAATTCATCAGATCTGTTTGAAACATTGCATTTTATCCATGCACGACGACTACTTAGATACTCGCAGCACAGTTGCCTCATATAAATTGCCCATGAGCGCGGAGCTTGTCTTTGTCACTGTAGCAACTTTGCTCCATCAGCGGGAGAAGGCGGTTCGACGCCCCTGTAAGCACATGTTTCTCTAATTCCTTTGTTTCAGGCAAGCCACTGTGACGTCAGACGCCTTTACGCATACAGCTTTGCGATGCTTAGACAGTAATAACATAATTCATGTTTACATTTCATTAATTTTCGACGCATTGTCGTTATTCCTGATGCATCAATGACCAATTGATTATATGGCAATGCAATGAAAAAAGCGTGTGGAAAACAGTGTTAATGACAGATTTGAGAAGCACATTTCTTCAATGTTGGCCGCATGGCATTCCTGTGCAGGTGACAATGGTAATTTTTCAAAACAACAAGGATATTTAAACACATGATTATTTGTTTGCTGTGCTCTATGGCCTCTGCTACAGACCTCATCGAAATGACACTTAGATATCTTAGGGTGTACATATCAAGTCTTCCCAAATGGTCTAGCGGATAGGAATCTGCCTTGTCACGCAGGGCGGCCCGCATTCGATTCCCGTCATGGCAAATGATTTTTGTAGAAAAATAAAATGAGTCCCAACTTGTGCAACAGAACAGTTCGAAATCTCATTACATTTGCATCGTCATGAACATGACTTATATCAGGCTAGCTAATTTTTTCTTTGTTCATTTTAAGTGTAGAAACAATATTTCGTTTGTGAACATTTTTTTCTGCCGTTTTGACAACAGGCTCATTACTAAAGAACACACGGCTGTCTGCTGATTGACGCTTGACTGTAGATTTTCGCTTTGTGTCAAAAGAACTCCCTAACGCACACTTTTTCAAAGTAGGTGAATTCATCAGATCTGTTTGAAACATTGCATTTTATCCATGCACGACGACTGCTTAGATACTCGCAGCACAGTTGCCTCATATAAATTGCCCATGAGCGCGGAGCTTGTCTTTGTCACTGTAGCAACTTTGCTCCATCAGCGGGAGAAGGTGGTTCGACGCCCCTGTAAGCACATGTTTCTCTAATTCCTTTGTTTCAGGCAAGCCACTGTGACGTCAGACACCTTTAAGCATACAGCTTTGCGATGCTTAGACAGTAATAACATAATTCATGTTTACATTTCTTTAATTTTCGACGCATTGTCGTTATTCGTGACGCATCAATGACCAATTGATTTTATGGCAATGCAATGAAAAAAGCGTGTGGAAAACAGTGTTAATGACAGATTTGAGAAGCACATTTCTTCAATGTTGGCCGCATGGCATTCCTGTGCAGGTGACAATGGTAATTTTTCAAAACGACAAGGATATTTAAACACATGATTATTTGTTTGCTGTGCTCTATGGCCTCTGCTACAGACCTCATCGAAATGACACTTAGATATCTTAGGGTGTACATATCAAGTTTTCCCAAATGGTCTAGCGGATAGGCATCTACCTTGTAACGCAGGGCGGCCCGGGTTCAATTCCCGTCATGGCAAATATTTTTTGTAGAAAAATAAAATGAGTCCCAACGTGTGCAACAGAACAGTTCGAAATCTCGTTACATTTGCATCGTCATGAACATGACTTATATCAGGCTTGCTCATTTTTTCTTTATTCATTTTAAGTGTAGAAACAATATTTCGTTTGTGAACATTTTTTTCTGCCGTTTTGACAACAGGCTCATGACTAAAGAACACACGGCTGTCTGCTGATTGACGCTTGACTGTAGATTTTCGCTTTGTGTCAAAAGAACTCCCTAACGCACACTTTTTCAAAGTAGGTGAATTCATCAGATCTGTTTGAAACATTGCATTTTATCCATGCACGACGACTACTTAGATACTCGCAGCACAGTTGCCTCATATAAATTGCCCATGAGCGCGGAGCTTGTCTTTGTCACTGTAGCAACTTTGCTCCATCAGCGGGAGAAGGCGCTTCGACGCCCCTGTAAGCACATGTTTCTCTGATTCCTTTGTTTAAGGCAAGCCACTGTGACGTCAGACGCCTTTACGCATACAGCTTTGCGATGCTTAGACAGTAATAACATAATTCATGTTTACATTTCTTTAATTTTCGACGCATTGTCGTTATTTGTGACGCATCAATGACGAATTGATTATATGGCAATGCAATGAAAAAAGCGTGTGGAAAACAGTGTTAATGACAGATTTGAGAAGCACATTTCTTCAATGTTGGCCGCATGGCATTCCTGTGCAGGTGACAATGGTAATTTTTCAAAACGACAAGGATATTTAAACACATGATTATTTGTTTGCTGTGCTCTATGGCCTCTGCTACAGACCTCATCGAAATGACACTTAGATGTCTTAGGGTGTACATATCAAGTCTTCCCAAATGGTCTAGCGGATAGGCATCTACCTTGTAACGCAGGGCGGCCCGGGTTCGATTCCCGTCATGGCAAATGTTTTTTGTAGAAAAATAAAATGAGTCCCAACGTGTGCAACAGAACAGTTCGAAATCTCGTTACATTTGCATCGTCATGAACATGACTTATATCAGGCTAGCTCATTTTTTCTTTGTTCATTTTAAGTGTAGAAACAATATTTCGTTTGTGAACATTTTTTTCTGCCGTTTTGACAACAGGCTCATGACTAAAGAACACACGGCTGTCTGCTGATTGACGCTTGACTGTAGATTTTCGCTTTGTGTCAAAAGAACTTCCTAACGCACACTTTTTCAAAGTAGGTGAATTCATCAGATCTGTTTGAAACATTGCATTTTATCCATGCACGATGACTGCTTAGATACTCGCAGCACAGTTGCCCCATATAAATTGCCCATGAGCGCGGAGCTTGTCTTTGTCACTGTAGCAACTTTGCTCCATCAGCGGGAGAAGGCGCTTCGACGCCCCTGTAAGCACATGTTTCTCTGATTCCTTTGTTTCAGGCAAGCCACTGTGACGTCAGACGCCTTTACGCATACAGCTTTGCGATGCTTAGACAGTAATAACATAATTCATGTTTACATTTCTTTAATTTTCGACGCATTGTCGTTATTTGTGACGCATCAATGACGAATTGATTATATGGCAATGCAATGAAAAAAGCGTGTGGAAAACAGTGTTAATGACAGATTTGAGAAGCACATTTCTTCAATGTTGGCCGCATGGCATTCCTGTGCAGGTGACAATGGTAATTTTTCAAAACGACAAGGATATTTAAACACATGATTATTTGTTTGCTGTGCTCTATGGCCTCTGCTACAGACCTCATCGAAATGACACTTAGATGTCTTAGGGTGTACATATCAAATCTTCCCAAATGGTCTAGCGGATAGGCATCTACCTTGTAACGCAGGGCGGCCCGGGTTCGATTCCCGTCATGGCAAATGTTTTTTGTAGAAAAATAAAATGAGTCCCAACGTGTGCAACAGAACAGTTCGAAATCTCGTTACATTTGCATCGTCATGAACATGACTTATATCAGGCTAGCTCATTTTTTCTTTGTTCATTTTAAGTGTAGAAACAATATTTCGTTTGTGAACATTTTTTTCTGCCGTTTTGACAACAGGCTCATGACTAAAGAACACACGGCTGTCTGCTGATTGACGCTTGACTGTAGATTTTCGCTTTGTGTCAAAAGAGCTTCCTAACGCACACTTTTTCAAAGTAGGTGAATTCATCAGATCTGTTTGAAACATTGCATTTTATCCATGCACGACGACTGCTTAGATACTCGCAGCACAGTTGCCCCATATAAATTGCCCATGAGCGCGGAGCTTGTCTTTGTCACTGTAGCAACTTTGCTCCATCAGCGGGAGAAGGCGGTTCGACGCCCCTGTAAGCACATGTTTCTCTAATTCCTTTGTTTCAGGCAAGCCACTGTGACGTCAGACGCCTTTACGCATACAGCTTTGCGATGCTTAGACAGTAATAACATAATTCGTGTTTACATTTCTTTAATTTTCGACGCATTGTCGTTATTCGTGACGCATCAATGACCAATTGATTATATGGCAATGCAATGAAAAAAGCGTGTGGAAAACAGTGTTAATGACAGATTTGAGAAGCACATTTCTTCAATGTTGGCCGCATGGCATTCCTGTGCAGGTGACAATGGTAATTTTTCAAAACGACAAGGATATTTAAACACATGATTATTTGTTTGCTGTGCTCTATGGCCTCTGCTACAGACCTCATCGAAATGACACTTAGATATCTTAGGGTGTACATATCAAGTTTTCCCAAATGGTCTAGCGGATAGGCATCTACCTTGTAACGCAGGGCGGCCCGGGTTCGATTCCCGTCATGGCAAATGTTTTTTGTAGAAAAATAAAATGAGTCCCAACGTGTGCAACAGAACAGTTCGAAATCTCGTTACATTTGCATCATCATGAACATGACTTATATCAGGCTAGCTCATTTTTTCTTTGTTCATTTTAAGTGTAGAAACAATATTTCGTTTGTGACCATTTTTTTCTGCCGTTTTGACAACAGGCTCATGACTAAAGAACACACGGCTGTCTGCTGATTGACGCTTGACTGTAGATTTTCGCTTTGTGTCAAAAGAACTTCCTAACGCACACTTTTTCAAAGTAGGTGAATTCATCAGATCTGTTTGAAACATTGCATTTTATCCATGCACGACGACTGCTTAGATACTCGCAGCACAGTTGCCCCATATAAATTGCCCATGAGCGCGGAGCTTGTCTTTGTCACTGTAGCAACTTTGCTCCATCAGCGGGAGAAGGCGGTTAGACGCCCCTGTAAGCACATGTTTCTCTAATTCCTTTGTTTCAGGCAAGCCACTGTGACGTCAGACGCCTTTACGCATACAGCTTTGCGATGCTTAGACAGTAATAACATAATTCATGTTTACATTTCTTTAATTTTCGACGCATTGTCGTTATTCGTGACGCATCAATGACCAATTGATTATATGGCAATGCATTGAAAAAAGCGTGTGGAAAACAGTGTTAATGACAGATTTGAGAAGCACATTTCTTCAATGTTGGCCGCATGGCATTCCTGTGCAGGTGACAATGGTAATTTTTCAAAACGACAAGGATATTTAAACACATGATTATTTGTTTGCTGTGCTCTATGGCCTCTGCTACAGACCTCATCGAAATGACACTTAGATATCTTAGGGTCTACATATCAAGTTTTCCCAAATGGTCTAGCGGATAGGCATCTACCTTGTAACGCGGGGCGGCCCGGGTTCGATTCCCGTCATGGCAAATATTTTTTGTAGAAAAATAAAATGAGTCCCAACGTGTGCAACAGAACAGTTCGAAATCTCGTTACATTTGCATCGTCATGAACATGACTTATATCAGGCTTGCTCATTTTTTCTTTGTTCATTTTAAGTGTAGAAACAATATTTCGTTTGTGAACATTTTTTTCTGCCGTTTTGACAACAGGCTCATTACTAAAAAACACACGGCTGTCTGCTGATTGACGCTTGACTGTAGATTTTCGCTTTGTGTCAAAAGAACTCCCTAACGCACACTTTTTCAAAGTAGATGAATTCATCAGATCTGTTTGAGACATTGCATTTTATCCATGCACGACGACTACTTAGATACTCGCAGCACAGTTGCCTCATATAAATTGCCCATGAGCGCGGAGCTTGTCTTTGTCACTGTAGTAACTTTGCTCCATCAGCGGGAGAAGGCGCTTCGACGCCCCTGTAAGCACATGTTTCTCTGATTCCTTTGTTTCAGGCAAGCCACTGTGACGTCAGACGCCTTTACGCATACAGCTTTGCGATGCTTAGACAGTAATAACATAATTCATGTTTACATTTCTTTAATTTTCGACGCATTGTCGTTATTTGTGACGCATCAATGACGAATTGATTATATGGCAATGCAATGAAAAAAGCGTGTGGAAAACAGTGTTAATGACAGATTTGAGAAGCACATTTCTTCAATGTTGGCCGCATGGCATTCCTGTGCAGGTGACAATGGTAATTTTTCAAAACGACAAGGATATTTAAACACATGATTATTTGTTTGCTGTGCTCTATGGCCTCTGCTACAGACCTCATCGAAATGACACTTAGATGTCTTAGGGTGTACATATCAAGTCTTCCCAAATGGTCTAGCGGATAGGCATCTACCTTGTAACGCAGGGCGGCCCGGGTTCGATTCCCGTCATGGCAAATGTTTTTTGTAGAAAAATAAAATGAGTCCCAACGTGTGCAACAGAACAGTTCGAAATCTCGTTACATTTGCATCGTCATGAACATGACTTATATCAGGCTAGCTCATTTTTTCTTTGTTCATTTTAAGTGTAGAAACAATATTTCGTTTGTGAACATTTTTTTCTGCCGTTTTGACAACAGGCTCATGACTAAAGAACACACGGCTGTCTGCTGATTGACGCTTGACTGTAGATTTTCGCTTTGTGTCAAAAGAACTTCCTAACGCACACTTTTTCAAAGTAGGTGAATTCATCAGATCTGTTTGAAACATTGCATTTTATCCATGCACGACGACTGCTTAGATACTCGCAGCACAGTTGCACCATATAAATTGCCCATGAGCGCGGAGCTTGTCTTTGTCACTGTAGCAACTTTGCTCCATCAGCGGGAGAAGGCGGTTCGACGCCCCTGTAAGCACATGTTTCTCTAATTCCTTTGTTTCAGGCAAGCCACTGTGACGTCAGACGCCTTTACGCATACAGCTTTGCGATGCTTAGACAGTAATAACATAATTCGTGTTTACATTTCTTTAATTTTCGACGCATTGTCGTTATTCGTGACGCATCAATGACCAATTGATTATATGGCAATGCAATGAAAAAAGCGTGTGGAAAACAGTGTTAATGACAGATTTGAGAAGCACATTTCTTCAATGTTGGCCGCATGGCATTCCTGTGCAGGTGACAATGGTAATTTTTCAAAACGACAAGGATATTTAAACACATGATTATTTGTTTGCTGTGCTCTATGGCCTCTGCTACAGACCTCATCGAAATGACACTTAGATATCTTAGGGTGTACATATCAAGTTTTCCCAAATGGTCTAGCGGATAGGCATCTACCTTGTAACGCAGGGCGGCCCGGGTTCGATTCCCGTCATGGCAAATGTTTTTTGTAGAAAAATAAAATGAGTCCCAACGTGTGCAACAGAACAGTTCGAAATCTCGTTACATTTGCATCATCATGAACATGACTTATATCAGGCTAGCTCATTTTTTCTTTGTTCATTTTAAGTGTAGAAACAATATTTCGTTTGTGAACATTTTTTTCTGCCGTTTTGACAACAGGCTCATGACTAAAGAACACACGGCTGTCTGCTGATTGACGCTTGACTGTAGATTTTCGCTTTGTGTCAAAAGAACTTCCTAACGCACACTTTTTCAAAGTAGGTGAATTCATCAGATCTGTTTGAAACATTGCATTTTATCCATGCACGACGACTGCTTAGATACTCGCAGCACAGTTGCCCCATATAAATTGCCCATGAGCGCGGAGCTTGTCTTTGTCACTGTAGCAACTTTGCTCCATCAGCGGGAGAAGGCGGTTCGACGCCCCTGTAAGCACATGTTTCTCTAATTCCTTTGTTTCAGGCAAGCCACTGTGACGTCAGACGCCTTTACGCATACAGCTTTGCGATGCTTAGACAGTAATAACATAATTCGTGTTTACATTTCTTTAATTTTCGACGCATTGTCGTTATTCGTGACGCATCAATGACCAATTGATTATATGGCAATGCAATGAAAAAAGCGTGTGGAAAACAATGTTAATGACAGATTTGAGAAGCACATTTCTTCAATGTTGGCCGCATGGCATTCCTGTGCAGGTGACAATGGTAATTTTTCAAAACGACAAGGATATTTAAACACATGATTATTTGTTTGCTGTGCTCTATGGCCTCTGCTACAGACCTCATCGAAATGACACTTAGATATCTTAGGGTGTACATATCAAGTTTTCCCAAATGGTCTAGCGGATAGGCATCTACCTTGTAACGCAGGGCGGCCCGGGTTCGATTCCCGTCATGGCAAATGTTTTTTGTAGAAAAATAAAATGAGTCCCAACGTGTGCAACAGAACAGTTCGAAATCTCGTTACATTTGCATCATCATGAACATGACTTATATCAGGCTAGCTCATTTTTTCTTTGTTCATTTTAAGTGTAGAAACAATATTTCGTTTGTGACCATTTTTTTCTGCCGTTTTGACAACAGGCTCATGACTAAAGAACACACGGCTGTCTGCTGATTGACGCTTGACTGTAGATTTTCGCTTTGTGTCAAAAGAACTTCCTAACGCACACTTTTTCAAAGTAGGTGAATTCATCAGATCTGTTTGAAACATTGCATTTTATCCATGCACGACGACTGCTTAGATACTCGCAGCACAGTTGCCCCATATAAATTGCCCATGAGCGCGGAGCTTGTCTTTGTCACTGTAGCAACTTTGCTCCATCAGCGGGAGAAGGCGGTTCGACGCCCCTGTAAGCACATGTTTCTCTAATTCCTTTGTTTCAGGCAAGCCACTGTGACGTCAGACGCCTTTACGCATACAGCTTTGCGATGCTTAGACAGTAATAACATAATTCATGTTTACATTTCTTTAATTTTCGACGCATTGTCGTTATTCGTGACGCATCAATGACCAATTGATTATATGGCAATGCAATGAAAAAAGCGTGTGGAAAACAGTGTTAATGACAGATTTGAGAAGCACATTTCTTCAATGTTGGCCGCATGGCATTCCTGTGCTGGTGACAATGGTAATTTTTCAAAACGACAAGGATATTTAAACACATGATTATTTGTTTGCTGTGCTCTATGGCCTCTGCTACAGACCTCATCGAAATGACACTTAGATATCTTAGGGTGTACATATCAAGTTTTCCCAAATGGTCTAGCGGATAGTCATCTACCTTGTAACGCGGGGCGGCCCGGGTTCGATTCCCGTCATGGCAAATATTTTTTGTAGAAAAATAAAATGAGTCCCAACGTGTGCAACAGAACAGTTCGAAATCTCGTTACATTTGCATCGTCATGAACATGACTTATATCAGGCTTGCTCATTTTTTCTTTGTTCATTTTAAGTGTAGAAACAATATTTCGTTTGTGAACATTTTTTTCTGCCGTTTTGACAACAGGCTCATGACTAAAGAACACATGGCTGTCTGCTGATTGACGCTTGACTGTAGATTTTCGCTTTGTGTCAAAAGAACTCCCTAACGCACACTTTTTCAAAGTAGGTGAATTCATCAGATCTGTTTGAAACATTGCATTTTATCCATGCACGACGACTGCTTAGATACTCGCAGCACAGTTGCCCCATATAAATTGACCATGAGCGCGGAGCTTGTCTTTGTCACTGTAGCAACTTTGCTCCATCAGCGGGAGAAGGCGGTTCGACGCCCCTTTAAGCACATGTTTCTCTAATTCCTTTGTTTCAGGCAAGCCACTGTGACGTCAGACGCCTTTACGCATACAGCTTTGCGATGCTTAGACAGTAATAACATAATGCATGTTTACATTTCTTTAATTTTCGACGCATTGTCGTTATTCGTGACGCATCAATGACCAATTGATTATATGGCAATGCAATGAAAAAAGCGTGTGGAAAACAGTGTTAATGACAGATTTGAGAAGCACATTTCTTCAATGTTGGCCGCATGGCATTCCTGTGCAGGTGACAATGGTAATTTTTCAAAACGACAAGGATATTTAAACACATGATTATTTGTTTGCTGTGCTCTATGGCCTCTGCTACAGACCTCATCGAAATGACACTTAGATATCTTAGGGTGTACATATCAAGTCTTCCCAAATGGTCTAGCGGATAGGAATCTGCCTTGTCACGCAGGGCGGCCCGGGTTCGATTCCCGTCATGGCAAATGATTTTTGTAGAAAAATAAAATGAGTCCCAACGTGTGCAACAGAACAGTTCGAAATCTCGTTACATTTGCATCGTCATGAACATGACTTATATCAGGCTAGCTAATTTTTTCTTTGTTCATTTTAAGTGTAGAAACAATATTTCGTTTGTGAACATTTTTTTCTGCCGTTTTGACAACAGGCTCATTACTAAAAAACACACGGCTGTCTGCTGATTGACGCTTGACTGTAGATTTTCGCTTTGTGTCAAAAGAACTCCCTAACGCACACTTTTTCAAAGTAGGTGAATTCATCAGATCTGTTTGAAACATTGCATTTTATCCATGCACGACGACTACTTAGATACTCGCAGCACAGTTGCCTCATATAAATTGCCCATGAGCGCGGAGCTTGTCTTTGTCACTGTAGCAACTTTGCTCCATCAGCGGGAGAAGGCGGTTCGACGCCCCTGTAAGCACATGTTTCTCTGATTCCTTTGTTTCAGGCAAGCCACTGTGACGTCAGACGCCTTTACGCATACAGCTTTGCGATGTTTAGACAGTAATAACATAATTCATGTTTACATTTCTTTAATTTTCGACGCATTGTCGTTATTCGTGACGCATCAATGACCAATTGATTATATGGCAATGCAATGAAAAAAGCGTGTGGAAAACAGTGTTAATGACAGATTTGAGAAGCACATTTCTTCAATGTTGGCCGCATGGCATTCCTGTGCAGGTGACAATGGTAATTTTTCAAAACGACAAGGATATTTAAACACATGATTATTTGTTTGCTGTGCTCTATGGCCTCTGCTACAGACCTCATCGAAATGACACTTAGATATCTTAGGGTGTACATATCAAGTTTTCCCAAATGGTCTAGCGGATAGGCATCTACCTTGTAACGCAGGGCGGCCCGGGTTCGATTCCCGTCATGGCAAATGTTTTTTGTAGAAAAATAAAATGAGTCCCAACGTGTGCAACAGAACAGTTCGAAATCTCGTTACATTTGCATCGTCATGAACATGACTTATATCAGGCTAGCTCATTTTTTCTTTGTTCATTTTAAGTGTAGAAACAATATTTCGTTTGTGACCATTTTTTTCTGCCGTTTTGACAACAGGCTCATGACTAAAGAACACACGGCTGTCTGCTGATTGACGCTTGACTGTAGATTTTCGCTTTGTGTCAAAAGAACTTCCTAACGCACACTTTTTCAAAGTAGGTGAATTCATCAGATCTGTTTGAAACATTGCATTTTATCCATGCACGACGACTGCTTAGATACTCGCAGCACAGTTGCCCCATATACATTGCCCATGAGCGCGGAGCTTGTCTTTGTCACTGTAGCAACTTTGCTCCATCAGCGGGAGAAGGCGGTTCGACGCCCCTGTAAGCACATGTTTCTCTGATTCCTTTGTTTCAGGCAAGCCACTGTGACGTCAGACGCCTTTACGCATACAGCTTTGCGATGCTTAGACAGTAATAACATAATTCATGTTTACATTTCTTTAATTTTCGACGCATTGTCGTTATTCGTGACGCATCAATGACCAATTGATTATATGGCAATGCAATGAAAAAAGCGTGTGGAAAACAGTGTTAATGACAGATTTGAGAAGCACATTTCTTCAATGTTGGCCGCATGGCATTCCTGTGCAGGTGACAATGGTAATTTTTCAAAACGACAAGGATATTTAAACACATGATTATTTGTTTGCTGTGCTCTATGGCCTCTGCTACAGACCTCATCGAAATGACACTTAGATATCTTAGGGTGTACATATCAAGTTTTCCCAAATGGTCTAGCGGATAGGCATCTACCTTGTAACGCAGGGCGGCCCGGGTTCGATTCCCGTCATGGCAAATGTTTTTTGTAGAAAAATAAAATGAGTCCCAACGTGTGCAACAGAACAGTTCGAAATCTCGTTACATTTGCATCGTCATGAACATGACTTATATCAGGCTAGCTCATTTTTTCTTTGTTCATTTTAAGTGTAGAAACAATATTTCGTTTGTGACCATTTTTTTCTGCCGTTTTGACAACAGGCTCATGACTAAAGAACACACGGCTGTCTGCTGATTGACGCTTGACTGTAGATTTTCGCTTTGTGTCAAAAGAACTTCCTAACGCACACTTTTTCAAAGTAGGTGAATTCATCAGATCTGTTTGAAACATTGCATTTTATCCATGCACGACGACTGCTTAGATACTCGCAGCACAGTTGCCCCATATACATTGCCCATGAGCGCGGAGCTTGTCTTTGTCACTGTAGCAACTTTGCTCCATCAGCGGGAGAAGGCGGTTCGACGCCCCTGTAAGCACATGTTTCTCTGATTCCTTTGTTTCAGGCAAGCCACTGTGACGTCAGACGCCTTTACGCATACAGCTTTGCGATGCTTAGACAGTAATAACATAATTCATGTTTACATTTCTTTAATTTTCGACGCATTGTCGTTATTCGTGACGCATCAATGACCAATTGATTATATGGCAATGCAATGAAAAAAGCGTGTGGAAAACAGTGTTAATGACAGATTTGAGAAGCACATTTCTTCAATGTTGGCCGCATGGCATTCCTGTGCAGGTGACAATGGTAATTTTTCAAAACGACAAGGATATTTAAACACATGATTATTTGTTTGCTGTGCTCTATGGCCTCTGCTACAGACCTCATCGAAATGACACTTAGATGTCTTAGGGTGTACATATCAAGTCTTCCCAAATGGTCTAGCGGATAGGCATCTACCTTGTAACGCAGGGCGGCCCGGGTTCGATTCCCGTCATGGCAAATGTTTTTTGTAGAAAAATAAAATGAGTCCCAACGTGTGCAACAGAACAGTTCGAAATCTCGTTACATTTGCATCGTCATGAACATGACTTATATCAGGCTAGCTCATTTTTTCTTTGTTCATTTTAAGTGTAGAAACAATATTTCGTTTGTGAACATTTTTTTCTGCCGTTTTGACAACAGGCTCATGACTAAAGAACACACGGCTGTCTGCTGATTGACGCTTGACTGTAGATTTTCGCTTTGTGTCAAAAGAACTTCCTAACGCACACTTTTTCAAAGTAGGTGAATTCATCAGATCTGTTTGAAACATTGCATTTTATCCATGCACGACGACTGCTTAGATACTCGCAGCACAGTTGCCCCATATAAATTGCCCATGAGCGCGGAGCTTGTCTTTGTCACTGTAGCAACTTTGCTCCATCAGCGGGAGAAGGCGCTTCGACGCCCCTGTAAGCACATGTTTCTCTGATTCCTTTGTTTCAGGCAAGCCACTGTGACGTCAGACGCCTTTACGCATACAGCTTTGCGATGCTTAGACAGTAATAACATAATTCATGTTTACATTTCTTTAATTTTCGACGCATTGTCGTTATTTGTGACGCATCAATGACGAATTGATTATATGGCAATGCAATGAAAAAAGCGTGTGGAAAACAGTGTTAATGACAGATTTGAGAAGCACATTTCTTCAATGTTGGCCGCATGGCATTCCTGTGCAGGTGACAATGGTAATTTTTCAAAACGACAAGGATATTTAAACACATGATTATTTGTTTGCTGTGCTCTATGGCCTCTGCTACAGACCTCATCGAAATGACACTTAGATGTCTTAGGGTGTACATATCAAGTCTTCCCAAATGGTCTAGCGGATAGGCATCTACCTTGTAACACAGGGCGGCCCGGGTTCGATTCCCGTCATGGCAAATGTTTTTTGTAGAAAAATAAAATGAGTCCCAACGTGTGCAACAGAACAGTTCGAAATCTCGTTACATTTGCATCGTCATGAACATGACTTATATCAGGCTAGCTCATTTTTTCTTTGTTCATTTTAAGTGTAGAAACAATATTTCGTTTGTGAACATTTTTTTCTGCCGTTTTGACAACAGGCTCATGACTAAAGAACACACGGCTGTCTGCTGATTGACGCTTGACTGTAGATTTTCGCTTTGTGTCAAAAGAGCTTCCTAACGCACACTTTTTCAAAGTAGGTGAATTCATCAGATCTGTTTGAAACATTGCATTTTATCCATGCACGACGACTGCTTAGATACTCGCAGCACAGTTGCCCCATATAAATTGCCCATGAGCGCGGAGCTTGTCTTTGTCACTGTAGCAACTTTGCTCCATCAGCGGGAGAAGGCGGTTCGACGCCCCTGTAAGCACATGTTTCTCTAATTCCTTTGTTTCAGGCAAGCCACTGTGACGTCAGACGCCTTTACGCATACAGCTTTGCGATGCTTAGACAGTAATAACATAATTCGTGTTTACATTTCTTTAATTTTCGACGCATTGTCGTTATTCGTGACGCATCAATGACCAATTGATTATATGGCAATGCAATGAAAAAAGCGTGTGGAAAACAGTGTTAATGACAGATTTGAGAAGCACATTTCTTCAATGTTGGCCGCATGGCATTCCTGTGCAGGTGACAATGGTAATTTTTCAAAACGACAAGGATATTTAAACACATGATTATTTGTTTGCTGTGCTCTATGGCCTCTGCTACAGACCTCATCGAAATGACACTTAGATATCTTAGGGTCTACATATCAAGTTTTCCCAAATGGTCTAGCGGATAGGCATCTACCTTGTAACGCGGGGCGGCCCGGGTTCGATTCCCGTCATGGCAAATATTTTTTGTAGAAAAATAAAATGAGTCCCAACGTGTGCAACAGAACAGTTCGAAATCTCGTTACATTTGCATCGTCATGAACATGACTTATATCAGGCTTGCTCATTTTTTCTTTGTTCATTTTAAGTGTAGAAACAATATTTCGTTTGTGAACATTTTTTTCTGCCGTTTTGACAACAGGCTCATGACTAAAGAACACACGGCTGTCTGCTGATTGACGCTTGACTGTAGATTTTCGCTTTGTGTCAAAAGAACTCCCTAACGCACACTTTTTCAAAGTAGGTGAATTCATCAGATCTGTTTGAAACATTGCATTTTATCCATGCACGACGACTGCTTAGATACTCGCAGCACAGTTGCCCCATATAAATTGCCCATGAGCGCGGAGCTTGTCTTTGTCACTGTAGCAACTTTGCTCCATCAGCGGGAGAAGGCGGTTCGACGCCCCTGTAAGCACATGTTTCTCTAATTCCTTTGTTTCAGGCAAGCCACTGTGACGTCAGACGCCTTTACGCATACAGCTTTGCGATGCTTAGACAGTAATAACATAATTCATGTTTACATTTCTTTAATTTTCGACGCATTGTCGTTATTCGTGACGCATCAATGACCAATTGATTATATGGCAATGCAATGAAAAAAGCGTGTGGAAAACAGTGTTAATGACAGATTTGAGAAGCACATTTCTTCAATGTTGGCCGCATGGCATTCCTGTGCAGGTGACAATGGTAATTTTTCAAAACGACAAGGATATTTAAACACATGATTATTTGTTTGCTGTGCTCTATGGCCTCTGCTACAGACCTCATCGAAATGACACTTAGATATCTTAGGGTGTACATATCAAGTCTTCCCAAATGGTCTAGCGGATAGGAATCTGCCTTGTCACGCAGGGCGGCCCGGGTTCGATTCCTGTCATGGCAAATGATTTTTGTAGAAAAATAAAATGAGTCCCAACGTGTGCAACAGAACAGTTCGAAATCTCGTTACATTTGCATCGTCATGAACATGACTTATATCAGGCTAGCTAATTTTTTCTTTGTTCATTTTAAGTGTAGAAACAATATTTCGTTTGTGAACATTTTTTTCTGCCGTTTTGACAACAGGCTCATTACTAAAAAACACACGGCTGTCTGCTGATTGACGCTTGACTGTAGATTTTCGCTTTGTGTCAAAAGAACTCCCTAACGCACACTTTTTCAAAGTAGATGAATTCATCAGATCTGTTTGAGACATTGCATTTTATCCATGCACGACGACTACTTAGATACTCGCAGCACAGTTGCCTCATATAAATTGCCCATGAGCGCGGAGCTTGTCTTTGTCACTGTAGCAACTTTGCTCCATCAGCGGGAGAAGGCGCTTCGACGCCCCTGTAAGCACATGTTTCTCTGATTCCTTTGTTTCAGGCAAGCCACTGTGACGTCAGACGCCTTTACGCATACAGCTTTGCGATGCTTAGACAGTAATAACATAATTCATGTTTACATTTCTTTAATTTTCGACGCATTGTCGTTATTTGTGACGCATCAATGACGAATTGATTATATGGCAATGCAATGAAAAAAGCGTGTGGAAAACAGTGTTAATGACAGATTTGAGAAGCACATTTCTTCAATGTTGGCCGCATGGCATTCCTGTGCAGGTGACAATGGTAATTTTTCAAAACGACAAGGATATTTAAACACATGATTATTTGTTTGCTGTGCTTTATGGCCTCTGCTACAGACCTCATCGAAATGACACTTAGATGTCTTAGGGTGTACATATCAAGTCTTCCCAAATGGTCTAGCGGATAGGCATCTACCTTGTAACGCAGGGCGGCCCGGGTTCGATTCCCGTCATGGCAAATGTTTTTTGTAGAAAAATAAAATGAGTCCCAACGTGTGCAACAGAACAGTTCGAAATCTCGTTACATTTGCATCGTCATGAACATGACTTATATCAGGCTAGCTCATTTTTTCTTTGTTCATTTTAAGTGTAGAAACAATATTTCGTTTGTGAACATTTTTTTCTGCCGTTTTGACAACAGGCTCATGACTAAAGAACACACGGCTGTCTGCTGATTGACGCTTGACTGTAGATTTTCGCTTTGTGTCAAAAGAACTTCCTAACGCACACTTTTTCAAAGTAGGTGAATTCATCAGATCTGTTTGAAACATTGCATTTTATCCATGCACGACGACTGCTTAGATACTCGCAGCACAGTTGCCCCATATAAATTGCCCATGAGCGCGGAGCTTGTCTTTGTCACTGTAGCAACTTTGCTCCATCAGCGGGAGAAGGCGGTTCGACGCCCCTGTAAGCACATGTTTCTCTAATTCCTTTGTTTCAGGCAAGCCACTGTGACGTCAGACGCCTTTACGCATACAGCTTTGCGATGCTTAGACAGTAATAACATAATTCGTGTTTACATTTCTTTAATTTTCGACGCATTGTCGTTATTCGTGACGCATCAATGACCAATTGATTATATGGCAATGCAATGAAAAAAGCGTGTGGAAAACAGTGTTAATGACAGATTTGAGAAGCACATTTCTTCAATGTTGGCCGCATGGCATTCCTGTGCAGGTGACAATGGTAATTTTTCAAAACGACAAGGATATTTAAACACATGATTATTTGTTTGCTGTGCTCTATGGCCTCTGCTACAGACCTCATCGAAATGACACTTAGATATCTTAGGGTGTACATATCAAGTTTTCCCAAATGGTCTAGCGGATAGGCATCTACCTTGTAACGCAGGGCGGCCCGGGTTCGATTCCCGTCATGGCAAATGTTTTTTGTAGAAAAATAAAATGAGTCCCAACGTGTGCAACAGAACAGTTCGAAATCTCGTTACATTTGCATCATCATGAACATGACTTATATCAGGCTAGCTCATTTTTTCTTTGTTCATTTTAAGTGTAGAAACAATATTTCGTTTGTGAACATTTTTTTCTGCCGTTTTGACAACAGGCTCATGACTAAAGAACACACGGCTGTCTGCTGATTGACGCTTGACTGTAGATTTTCGCTTTGTGTCAAAAGAACTTCCTAACGCACACTTTTTCAAAGTAGGTGAATTCATCAGATCTGTTTGAAACATTGCATTTTATCCATGCACGACGACTGCTTAGATACTCGCAGCACAGTTGCCCCATATAAATTGCCCATGAGCGCGGAGCTTGTCTTTGTCACTGTAGCAACTTTGCTCCATCAGCGGGAGAAGGCGGTTCGACGCCCCTGTAAGCACATGTTTCTCTAATTCCTTTGTTTCAGGCAAGCCACTGTGACGTCAGACGCCTTTACGCATACAGCTTTGCGATGCTTAGACAGTAATAACATAATTCGTGTTTACATTTCTTTAATTTTCGACGCATTGTCGTTATTCGTGACGCATCAATGACCAATTGATTATATGGCAATGCAATGAAAAAAGCGTGTGGAAAACAATGTTAATGACAGATTTGAGAAGCACATTTCTTCAATGTTGGCCGCATGGCATTCCTGTGCAGGTGACAATGGTAATTTTTCAAAACGACAAGGATATTTAAACACATGATTATTTGTTTGCTGTGCTCTATGGCCTCTGCTACAGACCTCATCGAAATGACACTTAGATATCTTAGGGTGTACATATCAAGTTTTCCCAAATGGTCTAGCGGATAGGCATCTACCTTGTAACGCAGGGCGGCCCGGGTTCGATTCCCGTCATGGCAAATGTTTTTTGTAGAAAAATAAAATGAGTCCCAACGTGTGCAACAGAACAGTTCGAAATCTCGTTACATTTGCATCATCATGAACATGACTTATATCAGGCTAGCTCATTTTTTCTTTGTTCATTTTAAGTGTAGAAACAATATTTCGTTTGTGACCATTTTTTTCTGCCGTTTTGACAACAGGCTCATGACTAAAGAACACACGGCTGTCTGCTGATTGACGCTTGACTGTAGATTTTCGCTTTGTGTCAAAAGAACTTCCTAACGCACACTTTTTCAAAGTAGGTGAATTCATCAGATCTGTTTGAAACATTGCATTTTATCCATGCACGACGACTGCTTAGATACTCGCAGCACAGTTGCCCCATATAAATTGCCCATGAGCGCGGAGCTTGTCTTTGTCACTGTAGCAACTTTGCTCCATCAGCGGGAGAAGGCGGTTCGACGCCCCTGTAAGCACATGTTTCTCTAATTCCTTTGTTTCAGGCAAGCCACTGTGACGTCAGACGCCTTTACGCATACAGCTTTGCGATGCTTAGACAGTAATAACATAATTCATGTTTACATTTCTTTAATTTTCGACGCATTGTCGTTATTCGTGACGCATCAATGACCAATTGATTATATGGCAATGCAATGAAAAAAGCGTGTGGAAAACAGTGTTAATGACAGATTTGAGAAGCACATTTCTTCAATGTTGGCCGCATGGCATTCCTGTGCTGGTGACAATGGTAATTTTTCAAAACGACAAGGATATTTAAACACATGATTATTTGTTTGCTGTGCTCTATGGCCTCTGCTACAGACCTCATCGAAATGACACTTAGATATCTTAGGGTGTACATATCAAGTTTTCCCAAATGGTCTAGCGGATAGGCATCTACCTTGTAACGCGGGGCGGCCCGGGTTCGATTCCCGTCATGGCAAATATTTTTTGTAGAAAAATAAAATGAGTCCCAACGTGTGCAACAGAACAGTTCGAAATCTCGTTACATTTGCATCGTCATGAACATGACTTATATCAGGCTTGCTCATTTTTTCTTTGTTCATTTTAAGTGTAGAAACAATATTTCGTTTGTGAACATTTTTTTCTGCCGTTTTGACAACAGGCTCATGACTAAAGAACACACGGCTGTCTGCTGATTGACGCTTGACTGTAGATTTTCGATTTGTGTCAAAAGAACTTCCTAACGCACACTTTTTCAAAGTAGGTGAATTCATCAGATCTGTTTGAAACATTGCATTTTATCCATGCACGACGACTGCTTAGATACTCGCAGCACAGTTGCCCCATATAAATTGCCCATGAGCGCGGAGCTTGTCTTTGTCACTGTAGCAACTTTGCTCCATCAGCGGGAGAAGGCGGTTAGACGCCCCTGTAAGCACATGTTTCTCTAATTCCTTTGTTTCAGGCAAGCCACTGTGACGTCAGACGCCTTTACGCATACAGCTTTGCGATGCTTAAACAGTAATAACATAATTCATGTTTACATTTCTTTAATTTTCGACGCATTGTCGTTATTCGTGACGCATCAATGACCAATTGATTATATGGCAATGCATTGAAAAAAGCGTGTGGAAAACAGTGTTAATGACAGATTTGAGAAGCACATTTCTTCAATGTTGGCCGCATGGCATTCCTGTGCAGGTGACAATGGTAATTTTTCAAAACGACAAGGATATTTAAACACATGATTATTTGTTTGCTGTGCTCTATGGCCTCTGCTACAGACCTCATCGAAATGACACTTAGATATCTTAGGGTGTACATATCAAGTTTTCCCAAATGGTCTAGCGGATAGGCATCTACCTTGTAACGCGGGGCGGCCCGGGTTCGATTCCCGTCATGGCAAATATTTTTTGTAGAAAAATAAAATGAGTCCCAACGTGTGCAACAGAACAGTTCGAAATCTCGTTACATTTGCATCGTCATGAACATGACTTATATCAGGCTTGCTCATTTTTTCTTTGTTCATTTTAAGTGTAGAAACAATATTTCGTTTGTGAACATTTTTTTCTGCCGTTTTGACAACAGGCTCATGACTAAAGAACACATGGCTGTCTGCTGATTGACGCTTGACTGTAGATTTTCGCTTTGTGTCAAAAGAACTCCCTAACGCACACTTTTTCAAAGTAGGTGAATTCATCAGATCTGTTTGAAACATTGCATTTTATCCATGCACGACGACTGCTTAGATACTCGCAGCACAGTTGCCCCATATAAATTGACCATGAGCGCGGAGCTTGTCTTTGTCACTGTAGCAACTTTGCTCCATCAGCGGGAGAAGGCGGTTCGACGCCCCTGTAAGCACATGTTTCTCTAATTCCTTTGTTTCAGGCAAGCCACTGTGACGTCAGACGCCTTTACGCATACAGCTTTGCGATGCTTAGACAGTAATAACATAATGCATGTTTACATTTCTTTAATTTTCGACGCATTGTCGTTATTCGTGACGCATCAATGACCAATTGATTATATGGCAATGCAATGAAAAAAGCGTGTGGAAAACAGTGTTAATGACAGATTTGAGAAGCACATTTCTTCAATGTTGGCCGCATGGCATTCCTGTGCAGGTGACAATGGTAATTTTTCAAAACGACAAGGATATTTAAACACATGATTATTTGTTTGCTGTGCTCTATGGCCTCTGCTACAGACCTCATCGAAATGACACTTAGATATCTTAGGGTGTACATATCAAGTCTTCCCAAATGGTCTAGCGGATAGGAATCTGCCTTGTCACGCAGGGCGGCCCGGGTTCGATTCCCGTCATGGCAAATGATTTTTGTAGAAAAATAAAATGAGTCCCAACGTGTGCAACAGAACAGTTCGAAATCTCGTTACATTTGCATCGTCATGAACATGACTTATATCAGGCTAGCTAATTTTTTCTTTGTTCATTTTAAGTGTAGAAACAATATTTCGTTTGTGAACATTTTTTTCTGCCGTTTTGACAACAGGCTCATTACTAAAAAACACACGGCTGTCTGCTGATTGACGCTTGACTGTAGATTTTCGCTTTGTGTCAAAAGAACTCCCTAACGCACACTTTTTCAAAGTAGGTGAATTCATCAGATCTGTTTGAAACATTGCATTTTATCCATGCACGACGACTACTTAGATACTCGCAGCACAGTTGCCTCATATAAATTGCCCATGAGCGCGGAGCTTGTCTTTGTCACTGTAGCAACTTTGCTCCATCAGCGGGAGAAGGCGGTTCGACGCCCCTGTAAGCACATGTTTCTCTGATTCCTTTGTTTCAGGCAAGCCACTGTGACGTCAGACGCCTTTACGCATACAGCTTTGCGATGCTTAGACAGTAATAACATAATTCATGTTTACATTTCTTTAATTTTCGACGCATTGTCGTTATTCGTGACGCATCAATGACCAATTGATTATATGGCAATGCAATGAAAAAAGCGTGTGGAAAACAGTGTTAATGACAGATTTGAGAAGCACATTTCTTCAATGTTGGCCGCATGGCATTCCTGTGCAGGTGACAATGGTAATTTTTCAAAACGACAAGGATATTTAAACACATGATTATTTGTTTGCTGTGCTCTATGGCCTCTGCTACAGACCTCATCGAAATGACACTTAGATATCTTAGGGTGTACATATCAAGTTTTCCCAAATGGTCTAGCGGATAGGCATCTACCTTGTAACGCAGGGCGGCCCGGGTTCGATTCCCGTCATGGCAAATGTTTTTTGTAGAAAAATAAAATGAGTCCCAACGTGTGCAACAGAACAGTTCGAAATCTCGTTACATTTGCATCGTCATGAACATGACTTATATCAGGCTAGCTCATTTTTTCTTTGTTCATTTTAAGTGTAGAAACAATATTTCGTTTGTGACCATTTTTTTCTGCCGTTTTGACAACAGGCTCATGACTAAAGAACACACGGCTGTCTGCTGATTGACGCTTGACTGTAGATTTTCGCTTTGTGTCAAAAGAACTTCCTAACGCACACTTTTTCAAAGTAGGTGAATTCATCAGATCTGTTTGAAACATTGCATTTTATCCATGCACGACGACTGCTTAGATACTCGCAGCACAGTTGCCCCATATACATTGCCCATGAGCGCGGAGCTTGTCTTTGTCACTGTAGCAACTTTGCTCCATCAGCGGGAGAAGGCGGTTCGACGCCCCTGTAAGCACATGTTTCTCTGATTCCTTTGTTTCAGGCAAGCCACTGTGACGTCAGACGCCTTTACGCATACAGCTTTGCGATGCTTAGACAGTAATAACATAATTCATGTTTACATTTCTTTAATTTTCGACGCATTGTCGTTATTCGTGACGCATCAATGACCAATTGATTATATGGCAATGCAATGAAAAAAGCGTGTGGAAAACAGTGTTAATGACAGATTTGAGAAGCACATTTCTTCAATGTTGGCCGCATGGCATTCCTGTGCAGGTGACAATGGTAATTTTTCAAAACGACAAGGATATTTAAACACATGATTATTTGTTTGCTGTGCTCTATGGCCTCTGCTACAGACCTCATCGAAATGACACTTAGATATCTTAGGGTGTACATATCAAGTCTTCCCAAATGGTCTAGCGGATAGGCATCTACCTTGTAACGCAGGGCGGCCCGGGTTCGATTCCCGTCATGGCAATTTTTTTTGTAGAAAAATAAAATGAGTCCCAACGTGGGCAACAGAACAGTTCGAAATCTCGTTACATTTGCATCGTCATGAACATGACTTATATCAGGCTAGCTCATTTTTTCTTTGTTCATTTTAAGTGTAGAAACAATATTTCGTTTGTGACCATTTTTTTCTGCCGTTTTGACAACAGGCTCATGACTAAAGAACACACGGCTGTCTGCTGATTGACGCTTGACTGTAGATTTTCGCTTTGTCTCAAAAGAACTTCCTAACGCACACTTTTTCAAAGTAGGTGAATTCATCAGATCTGTTTGAAACATTGCATTTTATCCATGCACGACGACTGCTTAGATACTCGCAGCACAGTTGCCCCATATAAATTGCCCATGAGCGCGGAGCTTGTCTTTGTCACTGTAGCAACTTTGCTCCATCAGCGGGAGAAGGCGGTTTGACGCCCCTGTAAGCACATGATTCTCTAATTCCTTTGTTTCAGGCAAGCCACTGTGACGTCAGACGCCTTTACGCATACAGCTTTGCGATGCTTAGACAGTAATAACATAATTCATGTTTACATTTCTTTAATTTTCGACGCATTGTCGTTATTCGTGACGCATCAATGACCAATTGATTATATGGCAATGCAATGAAAAAAGCGTGTGGAAAACAGTGTTAATGACAGATTTGAGAAGCACATTTCTTCAATGTTGGCCGCATGGCATTCCTGTGCAGGTGACAATGGTAATTTTTCAAAACGACAAGGATATTTAAACACATGATTATTTGTTTGCTGTGCTCTATGGCCTCTGCTACAGACCTCATCGAAATGACACTTAGATATCTTAGGGTGTACATATCAAGTCTTCCCTAATGGTCTAGCGGATAGGAATCTGCCTTGTCACGCAGGGCGGCCCGGGTTCGATTCCCGTCATGGCAAATGATTTTTGTAGAAAAATAAAATGAGTCCCAACGTGTGCAACAGAACAGTTCGAAATCTCGTTACATTTGCATCGTCATGAACATGACTTATATCAGGCTAGCTAATTTTTTCTTTGTTCATTTTAAGTGTAGAAACAATATTTCGTTTGTGAACATTTTTTTCTGCCGTTTTGACAACAGGCTCATTACTAAAGAACACACGGCTGTCTGCTGATTGACGCTTGACTGTAGATTTTCGCTTTGTGTCAAAAGAACTCCCTAACGCACACTTTTTCAAAGTAGGTGAATTCATCAGATCTGTTTGAAACATTGCATTTTATCCATGCACGACGACTACTTAGATACTCGCAGCACAGTTGCCTCATATAAATTGCCCATGAGCGCGGAGCTTGTCTTTGTCACTGTAGCAACTTTGCTCCATCAGTGGGAGAAGGCGGTTCGACGCCCCTGTAAGCACATGTTTCTCTAATTCCTTTGTTTCAGGCAAGCCACTGTGACGTCAGACGCCTTTACGCATACTGCTTTGCGATGCTTAGACAGTAATAACATAATTCATGTTTACATTTCTTTAATTTTCGACGCATTGTCGTTATTCGTGACGCATCAATGACCAATTGATTATATGGCAATGCAATGAAAAAAGCGTGTGGAAAACAGTGTTAATGACAGATTTGAGAAGCACATTTCTTCAATGTTGGCCGCATGGCATTCCTGTGCAGGTGACAATGGTAATTTTTCAAAACGACAAGGATATTTAAACACATGATTATTTGTTTGCTGTGCTCCATGGCCTCTGCTACAGACCTCATCGAAATGACACTTAGATATCTTAGGGTGTACATATCAAGTCTTCCCAAATGGTCTAGCGGATAGGAATCTGCCTTGTCACGCAGGGCGGCCCGGGTTCGATTCCCGTCATGGCAAATGATTTTTGTAGAAAAATAAAATGAGTCCCAACGTGTGCAACAGAACAGTTCGAAATCTCGTTACATTTGCATCGTCATGAACATGACTTATATCAGGCTAGCTAATTTTTTCTTTGTTCATTTTAAGTGTAGAAACAATATTTCTTTTTTGAACATTTTTTTCTGCCGTTTTGACAATAGGCTCATGACTAAAGAACACACGGCTGTCTGCTGATTGACGCTTGACTGTAGATTTTCGCTTTGTGTCAAAAGAACTCCCTAACGCACACTTTTTCAAAGTAGGTGAATTCATCAGATCTGTTTGAAACATTGCATTTTATCCATGCACGACGACTACTTAGATACTCGCAGCACAGTTGCCTCATATAAATTGCCCATGAGCGCGGAGCTTGTCTTTGTCACTGCAGCAACTTTGCTCCATCAGCGGGAGAAGGCGGTTCGACGCCCCTGTAAGCACATGTTTCTCTAATTCCTTTGTTTCAGGCAAGCCACTGTGACGTCAGACGCCTTTACGCATACAGCTTTGCGATGCTTAGACAGTAATAACATAATTCATGTTTACATTTCTTTAATTTTCGACGCATTGTCGTTATTCGTGACGCATCAATGACCAATTGATTATATGGCAATGCAATGAAAAAAGCGTGTGGAAAACAGTGTTAATGACAGATTTGAGAAGCACATTTCTTCAATGTTGGCCGCATGGCATTCCTGTGCAGGTGACAATGGTAATTTTTCAAAACGACAAGGATATTTAAACACATGATTATTTGTTTGCTGTGCTCTATGGCCTCTGCTACAGACCTCATCGAAATGACACTTAGATATCTTAGGGTGTACATATCAAGTTTTCCCAAATGGTCTAGCGGATAGGCATCTACCTTGTAACGCAGGGCGGCCCGGGTTCGATTCCCGTCATGGCAAATGTTTTTTGTAGAAAAATAAAATGAGTCCCAACGTGTGCAACAGAACAGTTCGAAATCTCGTTACATTTGCATCGTCATGAACATGACTTATATCAGGCTAGCTCATTTTTTCTTTGTTCATTTTAAGTGTAGAAACAATATTTCGTTTGTGACCATTTTTTTCTGCCGTTTTGACAACAGGCTCATGACTAAAGAACACACGGCTGTCTGCTGATTGACGCTTGACTGTAGATTTTCGCTTTGTGTCAAAAGAACTTCCTAACGCACACTTTTTCAAAGTAGGTGAATTCATCAGATCTGTTTGAAACATTGCATTTTATCCATGCACGACGACTGCTTAGATACTCGCAGCACAGTTGCCCCATATACATTGCCCATGAGCGCGGAGCTTGTCTTTGTCACTGTAGCAACTTTGCTCCATCAGCGGGAGAAGGCGGTTCGACGCCCCTGTAAGCACATGTTTCTCTGATTCCTTTGTTTCAGGCAAGCCACTGTGACGTCAGACGCCTTTACGCATACAGCTTTGCGATGCTTAGACAGTAATAACATAATTCATGTTTACATTTCTTTAATTTTCGACGCATTGTCGTTATTCGTGACGCATCAATGACCAATTGATTATATGGCAATGCAATGAAAAAAGCGTGTGGAAAACAGTGTTAATGACAGATTTGAGAAGCACATTTCTTCAATGTTGGCCGCATGGCATTCCTGTGCAGGTGACAATGGTAATTTTTCAAAACGACAAGGATATTTAAACACATGATTATTTGTTTGCTGTGCTCCATGGCCTCTGCTACAGACCTCATCGAAATGACACTTAGATATCTTAGGGTGTACATATCAAGTCTTCCCAAATGGTCTAGCGGATAGGAATCTGCCTTGTCACGCAGGGCGGCCCGGGTTCGATTCCCGTCATGGCAAATGATTTTTGTAGAAAAATAAAATGAGTCCCAACGTGTGCAACAGAACAGTTCGAAATCTCGTTACATTTGCATCGTCATGAACATGACTTATATCAGGCTAGCTAATTTTTTCTTTGTTCATTTTAAGTGTAGAAACAATATTTCTTTTTTGAACATTTTTTTCTGCCGTTTTGACAATAGGCTCATGACTAAAGAACACACGGCTGTCTGCTGATTGACGCTTGACTGTAGATTTTCGCTTTGTGTCAAAAGAACTCCCTAACGCACACTTTTTCAAAGTAGGTGAATTCATCAGATCTGTTTGAAACATTGCATTTTATCCATGCACGACGACTACTTAGATACTCGCAGCACAGTTGCCTCATATAAATTGCCCATGAGCGCGGAGCTTGTCTTTGTCACTGCAGCAACTTTGCTCCATCAGCGGGAGAAGGCGGTTCGACGCCCCTGTAAGCACATGTTTCTCTAATTCCTTTGTTTCAGGCAAGCCACTGTGACGTCAGACGCCTTTACGCATACAGCTTTGCGATGCTTAGACAGTAATAACATAATTCATGTTTACATTTCTTTAATTTTCGACGCATTGTCGTTATTCGTGACGCATCAATGACCAATTGATTATATGGCAATGCAATGAAAAAAGCGTGTGGAAAACAGTGTTAATGACAGATTTGAGAAGCACATTTCTTCAATGTTGGCCGCATGGCATTCCTGTGCAGGTGACAATGGTAATTTTTCAAAACGACAAGGATATTTAAACACATGATTATTTGTTTGCTGTGCTCTATGGCCTCTGCTACAGACCTCATCGAAATGACACTTAGATATCTTAGGGTGTACATATCAAGTTTTCCCAAATGGTCTAGCGGATAGGCATCTACCTTGTAACGCAGGGCGGCCCGGGTTCGATTCCCGTCATGGCAAATGTTTTTTGTAGAAAAATAAAATGAGTCCCAACGTGTGCAACAGAACAGTTCGAAATCTCGTTACATTTGCATCGTCATGAACATGACTTATATCAGGCTAGCTCATTTTTTCTTTGTTCATTTTAAGTGTAGAAACAATATTTCGTTTGTGACCATTTTTTTCTGCCGTTTTGACAACAGGCTCATGACTAAAGAACACACGGCTGTCTGCTGATTGACGCTTGACTGTAGATTTTCGCTTTGTGTCAAAAGAACTTCCTAACGCACACTTTTTCAAAGTAGGTGAATTCATCAGATCTGTTTGAAACATTGCATTTTATCCATGCACGACGACTGCTTAGATACTCGCAGCACAGTTGCCCCATATACATTGCCCATGAGCGCGGAGCTTGTCTTTGTCACTGTAGCAACTTTGCTCCATCAGCGGGAGAAGGCGGTTCGACGCCCCTGTAAGCACATGTTTCTCTGATTCCTTTGTTTCAGGCAAGCCACTGTGACGTCAGACGCCTTTACGCATACAGCTTTGCGATGCTTAGACAGTAATAACATAATTCATGTTTACATTTCTTTAATTTTCGACGCATTGTCGTTATTCGTGACGCATCAATGACCAATTGATTATATGGCAATGCAATGAAAAAAGCGTGTGGAAAACAGTGTTAATGACAGATTTGAGAAGCACATTTCTTCAATGTTGGCCGCATGGCATTCCTGTGCAGGTGACAATGGTAATTTTTCAAAACGACAAGGATATTTAAACACATGATTATTTGTTTGCTGTGCTCTATGGCCTCTGCTACAGACCTCATCGAAATGACACTTAGATATCTTAGGGTGTACATATCAAGTCTTCCCAAATGGTCTAGCGGATAGGCATCTACCTTGTAACGCAGGGCGGCCCGGGTTCGATTCCCGTCATGGCAATTTTTTTTGTAGAAAAATAAAATGAGTCCCAACGTGGGCAACAGAACAGTTCGAAATCTCGTTACATTTGCATCGTCATGAACATGACTTATATCAGGCTAGCTCATTTTTTCTTTGTTCATTTTAAGTGTAGAAACAATATTTCGTTTGTGACCATTTTTTTCTGCCGTTTTGACAACAGGCTCATGACTAAAGAACACACGGCTGTCTGCTGATTGACGCTTGACTGTAGATTTTCGCTTTGTCTCAAAAGAACTTCCTAACGCACACTTTTTCAAAGTAGGTGAATTCATCAGATCTGTTTGAAACATTGCATTTTATCCATGCACGACGACTGCTTAGATACTCGCAGCACAGTTGCCCCATATAAATTGCCCATGAGCGCGGAGCTTGTCTTTGTCACTGTAGCAACTTTGCTCCATCAGCGGGAGAAGGCGGTTTGACGCCCCTGTAAGCACATGATTCTCTAATTCCTTTGTTTCAGGCAAGCCACTGTGACGTCAGACGCCTTTACGCATACAGCTTTGCGATGCTTAGACAGTAATAACATAATTCATGTTTACATTTCTTTAATTTTCGACGCATTGTCGTTATTCGTGACGCATCAATGACCAATTGATTATATGGCAATGCAATGAAAAAAGCGTGTGGAAAACAGTGTTAATGACAGATTTGAGAAGCACATTTCTTCAATGTTGGCCGCATGGCATTCCTGTGCAGGTGACAATGGTAATTTTTCAAAACGACAAGGATATTTAAACACATGATTATTTGTTTGCTGTGCTCTATGGCCTCTGCTACAGACCTCATCGAAATGACACTTAGATATCTTAGGGTGTACATATCAAGTCTTCCCTAATGGTCTAGCGGATAGGAATCTGCCTTGTCACGCAGGGCGGCCCGGGTTCGATTCCCGTCATGGCAAATGATTTTTGTAGAAAAATAAAATGAGTCCCAACGTGTGCAACAGAACAGTTCGAAATCTCGTTACATTTGCATCGTCATGAACATGACTTATATCAGGCTAGCTAATTTTTTCTTTGTTCATTTTAAGTGTAGAAACAATATTTCGTTTGTGAACATTTTTTTCTGCCGTTTTGACAACAGGCTCATTACTAAAGAACACACGGCTGTCTGCTGATTGACGCTTGACTGTAGATTTTCGCTTTGTGTCAAAAGAACTCCCTAACGCACACTTTTTCAAAGTAGGTGAATTCATCAGATCTGTTTGAAACATTGCATTTTATCCATGCACGACGACTACTTAGATACTCGCAGCACAGTTGCCTCATATAAATTGCCCATGAGCGCGGAGCTTGTCTTTGTCACTGTAGCAACTTTGCTCCATCAGTGGGAGAAGGCGGTTCGACGCCCCTGTAAGCACATGTTTCTCTAATTCCTTTGTTTCAGGCAAGCCACTGTGACGTCAGACGCCTTTACGCATACTGCTTTGCGATGCTTAGACAGTAATAACATAATTCATGTTTACATTTCTTTAATTTTCGACGCATTGTCGTTATTCGTGACGCATCAATGACCAATTGATTATATGGCAATGCAATGAAAAAAGCGTGTGGAAAACAGTGTTAATGACAGATTTGAGAAGCACATTTCTTCAATGTTGGCCGCATGGCATTCCTGTGCAGGTGACAATGGTAATTTTTCAAAACGACAAGGATATTTAAACACATGATTATTTGTTTGCTGTGCTCCATGGCCTCTGCTACAGACCTCATCGAAATGACACTTAGATATCTTAGGGTGTACATATCAAGTCTTCCCAAATGGTCTAGCGGATAGGAATCTGCCTTGTCACGCAGGGCGGCCCGGGTTCGATTCCCGTCATGGCAAATGATTTTTGTAGAAAAATAAAATGAGTCCCAACGTGTGCAACAGAACAGTTCGAAATCTCGTTACATTTGCATCGTCATGAACATGACTTATATCAGGCTAGCTAATTTTTTCTTTGTTCATTTTAAGTGTAGAAACAATATTTCTTTTTTGAACATTTTTTTCTGCCGTTTTGACAATAGGCTCATGACTAAAGAACACACGGCTGTCTGCTGATTGACGCTTGACTGTAGATTTTCGCTTTGTGTCAAAAGAACTCCCTAACGCACACTTTTTCAAAGTAGGTGAATTCATCAGATCTGTTTGAAACATTGCATTTTATCCATGCACGACGACTACTTAGATACTCGCAGCACAGTTGCCTCATATAAATTGCCCATGAGCGCGGAGCTTGTCTTTGTCACTGCAGCAACTTTGCTCCATCAGCGGGAGAAGGCGGTTCGACGCCCCTGTAAGCACATGTTTCTCTAATTCCTTTGTTTCAGGCAAGCCACTGTGACGTCAGACGCCTTTACGCATACAGCTTTGCGATGCTTAGACAGTAATAACATAATTCATGTTTACATTTCTTTAATTTTCGACGCATTGTCGTTATTCGTGACGCATCAATGACCAATTGATTATATGGCAATGCAATGAAAAAAGCGTGTGGAAAACAGTGTTAATGACAGATTTGAGAAGCACATTTCTTCAATGTTGGCCGCATGGCATTCCTGTGCAGGTGACAATGGTAATTTTTCAAAACGACAAGGATATTTAAACACATGATTATTTGTTTGCTGTGCTCTATGGCCTCTGCTACAGACCTCATCGAAATGACACTTAGATATCTTAGGGTGTACATATCAAGTTTTCCCAAATGGTCTAGCGGATAGGCTTCTACCTTGTAACGCAGGGCGGCCCGGGTTCGATTCCCGTCATGGCAAATGTTTTTTGTAGAAAAATAAAATGAGTCCCAACGTGTGCAACAGTACAGTTCGAAATCTCGTTACATTTGCATCGTCATGAACATGACTTATATCAGGCTAGCTAATTTTTTCTTTGTTCATTTTAAGTGTAGAAACAATATTTCGTTTGTGAACATTTTTTTCTGCGGTTTTGACAACAGGCTCATGACTAAAGAACACACGGCTGTCTGCTGATTGACGCTTGACTGTAGATTTTCGCTTTGTGTCAAAAGAACTCCCTAACGCACACTTTTTCAAAGTAGGTGAATTCATCAGATCTGTTTGAAACATTGCATTTTATCCATGCACGACGACTACTTAGATACTCGCAGCACAGTTGCCTCATATAAATTGCCCATGAGCGCGGAGCTTGTCTTTGTCACTGCAGCAACTTTGCTCCATCAGCGGGAGAAGGCGGTTCGACGCCCCTGTAAGCACATGTTTCTCTAATTCCTTTGTTTCAGGCAAGCCACTGTGACGTCAGACGCCTTTACGCATACAGCTTTGCGATGCTTAGACAGTAATAACATAATTCATGTTTACATTTCTTTAATTTTCGACGCATTGTCGTTATTCGTGACGCATCAATGACCAATTGATTATATGGCAATGCAATGAAAAAAGCGTGTGGAAAACAGTGTTAATGACAGATTTGAGAAGCACATTTCTTCAATGTTGGCCGCATGGCATTCCTGTGCAGGTGACAATGGTAATTTTTCAAAACGACAAGGATATTTAAACACATGATTATTTGTTTGCTGTGCTCTATGGCCTCTGCTACAGACCTCATCGAAATGACACTTAGATATCTTAGGGTGTACATATCAAGTTTTCCCAAATGGTCTAGCGGATAGGCTTCTACCTTGTAACGCAGGGCGGCCCGGGTTCGATTCCCGTCATGGCAAATGTTTTTTGTAGAAAAATAAAATGAGTCCCAACGTGTGCAACAGTACAGTTCGAAATCTCGTTACATTTGCATCGTCATGAACATGACTTATATCAGGCTAGCTCATTTTTTCTTTGTTCATTTTAAGTGTAGAAACAATATTTCGTTTGTGAACATTTTTTTCTGCGGTTTTGACAACAGGCTCATTACTAAAGAACACACGGCTGTCTGCTGATTGACGCTTGACTGTAGATTTTCGCTTTGTGTCAAAAGAACTCCCTAACGCACACTTTTTCAAAGTAGGTGAATTCATCAGATCTGTTTGAAACATTGCATTTTATCCATGCACGACGACTACTTAGATACTCGCAGCACAGTTGCCTCATATAAATTGCCCATGAGCGCGGAGCTTGTCTTTGTCACTGTAGCAACTTTGCTCCATCAGCGGGAGAAGGCGGTTCGACGCCCCTGTAAGCACATGTTTCTCTAATTCCTTTGTTTCAGGCAAGCCACTGTGACGTCAGACGCCTTTACGCATACAGCTTTGCGATGCTTAGACAGTAATAACATAATTCATGTTTACATTTCTTTAATTTTCGACGCATTGTCGTTATTCGTGACGCATCAATGACCAATTGATTATATGGCAATGCAATGAAAAAAGCGTGTGGAAAACAGTGTTAATGACAGATTTGAGAAGCACATTTCTTCAATGTTGGCCGCATGGCATTCCTGTGCAGGTGACAATGGTAATTTTTCAAAACGACAAGGATATTTAAACACATGATTATTTGTTTGCTGTGCTCTATGGCCTCTGCTACAGACCTCATCGAAATGACACTTAGATATCTTAGGGTGTACATATCAAGTCTTCCCAAATGGTCTAGCGGATAGGCATCTACCTTGTAACGCAGGGCGGCCCGGTTTCGATTCCCGTCATGGCAAATGTTTTTTGTAGAAAAATAAAATGAGTCCCAACGTCTGCAACAGAACAGTTCGAAATCTCGTTACATTTGCATCGTCATGAACATGACTTATATCAGGCTAGCTAATTTTTTCTTTGTTCATTTTAAGTGTAGAAACAATATTTCGTTTGTGAACATTTTTTTCTGCCGTTTTGACAACAGGCTCATTACTAAAGAACACACGGCTGTCTGCTGATTGACGCTTGACTGTAGATTTTCGCTTTGTGTCAAAAGAACTCCCTAACGCACACTTTTTCAAAGTAGGTGAATTCATCAGATCTGTTTGAAACATTGCATTTTATCCATGCACGACGACTACTTAGATACTCGCAGCACAGTTGCCTCATATAAATTGCCCATGAGCGCGGAGCTTGTCTTTGTCACTGTAGCAACTTTGCTCCATCAGCGGGAGAAGGCGGTTCGACGCCCCTGTAAGCACATGTTTCTCTAATTCCTTTGTTTCAGGCAAGCCACTGTGACGTCAGACGCCTTTACGCATACAGCTTTGCGATGCTTAGACAGTAATAACATAATTCATGTTTACATTTCTTTAATTTTCGACGCATTGTCGTTATTCGTGACGCATCAATGACCAATTGATTATATGGCAATGCAATGAAAAAAGCGTGTGGAAAACAGTGTTAATGACAGATTTGAGAAGCACATTTCTTCAATGTTGGCCGCATGGCATTCCTGTGCAGGTGACAATGGTAATTTTTCAAAACGACAAGGATATTTAAACACATGATTATTTGTTTGCTGTGCTCTATGGCCTCTGCTACAGACCTCATCGAAATGACACTTAGATATCTTAGGGTGTACATATCAAGTCTTCCCAAATGGTCTAGCGGATAGGCATCTACCTTATAACGCAGGGCGGCCTGGGTTCGATTCCCGTCATGGCAAATGTTTTTTGTAGAAAAATAAAATGAGTCCCAACGTGTGCAACAGAACAGTTCGAAATCTCGTTACATTTGCATCTTCATGAACATGACTTATATCAGGCTAGCTCATTTTTTCTTTGTTCATTTTAAGTGTAGAAACAATATTTCGTTTGTGAACATTTTTTTCTGCCGTTTTGACAACAGGCTCATGACTAAAGAACACACGGCTGTCTGCTGATTGACGCTTGACTGTAGATTTTCGCTTTGTGTCAAAAGAACTCACTAACGCACACTTTTTCAAAGTAGGTGAATTCATCAGATCTGTTTGAAACATTGCATTTTATCCATGCACGACGACTACTTAGATACTCGCAGCACAGTTGCCTCATATAAATTGCCCATGAGCGCGGAGCTTGTCTTTGTCACTGTAGCAACTTTGCTCCATCAGCGGGAGAAGGCGGTTCGACGCCCCTGTAAGCACATGTTTCTCTAATTCCTTTGTTTCAGGCAAGCCACTGTGACGTCAGACGCCTTTACGCATGCAGCTTTGCGATGCTTAGACAGTAATAACATAATTCATGTTTACATTTCTTTAATTTTCGACGCATTGTCGTTATTCGTGACGCATCAATGACCAATTGATTATATGGCCATGCAATGAAAAAAGCGTGTGGAAAACAGTGTTAATTACAGATTTGAGAAGCATATATCTTCAATGTTGGCCGCAGGGCATTCCTGTGCAGGTGACAATGGTAATTTTTCAAAACGACAAGGATATTTAAACACATGATTATTTGTTTGCTGTGCTCTATGGCCTCTGCTACAGACCTCATCGAAATGACACTTAGATATCTTAGGGTGTACATATCAAGTCTTCCCAAATGGTCCAGCGGATAGGAATCTGCCTTGTCACGCAGGGCGGCCCGGGTTCGATTCCCGTCATGGCAAAGGATTTTTGTAGAAAAATAAAATGAGTCCCAACGTGTGCAACAGAACAGTTCGATATCTCGTTACATTTGCATCGTCATGAACATGACTTATATCAGGCTAGCTAATTTTTTCTTTGTTCATTTTAAGTGTAGAAACAATATTTCGTTTGTGAACATTTTTTTCTGCCGTTTTGACAACAGGCTCATTACTAAAGAACACACGACTGTCTGCTGATTGACGCTTGACTCTAGATTTTTGCTTTGTGTCAAAAGAACTCCCTAACGCACACTTTTTCAAAGTAGGTGAATTCATCAGATCTGTTTGAAACATTGCATTTTATCCATGCACGACGACTACTTAGATACTCGCAGCACAGTTGCCTCATATAAATTGCCCATGAGCGCGGAGCTTGTCTTTGTCACTGTAGCAACTTTGCTCCATCAGCGGGAGAAGGCGGTTCGACGCCCCTGTAAGCACATGTTTCTCTAATTCCTTTGTTTCAGGCAAGCCACTGTGACGTCAGACGCCTTTACGCATACAGCTTTGCGATGCTTAGACAGTAATAACATAATTCATGTTTACATTTCTTTAATTTTCGACGCATTGTCGTTATTCGTGACGCATCAATGACCAATTGATTATATGGCAATGCAATGAAAAAAGCGTGTGGAAAACAGTGTTAATGACAGATTTGAGAAGCACATTTCTTCAATGTTGGCCGCAGGGCATTCCTGTGCAGGTGACAATGGTAATTTTTCTAAACGACAAGGATATTTAAACACATGATTATTTGTTTGCTGTGCTCTATGGCCTCTGCTACAGACCTCATCGAAATGACACTTAGATATCTTAGGGTGTACATATCAAGTCTTCCCAAATGGTCTAGCGGATAGGAATCTGCCTTGTCATGCAGGGCGGCCCTGGTTCGATTCCCGTCATGGCAAAGGATTTTTGTAGAAAAATAAAATGATTCCCAACGTGTGCAACAGAACAGTTCGAAATCTCGTTACATTTGCATCGTCATGAACATGACTTATATCAGGCTAGCTAATTTTTTCTTTGTTCATTTTAAGTGTAGAAACAATATTTCGTTTGTGAACATTTTTTTCTGCCGTTTTGACAACAGGCTCATTACTAAAGAACACACGACTGTCTGCTGATTGACGCTTGACTGTAGATTTTCGCTTTGTGTCAAAAGAACTCCCTAACGCACACTTTTTCAAAGTAGGTGAATTCATCAGATCTGTTTGAAACATTGCATTTTATCCATGCACGACGACTACTTAGATACTCGCAGCACAGTTGCCTCATATAAATTGCCCATGAGCGCGGAGCTTGTCTTTGTCACTGTAGCAACTTTGCTCCATCAGCGGGAGAAGGCGGTTCGACGCCCCTGTAAGCACATGTTTCTCTAATTCCTTTGTTTCAGGCAAGCCACTGTGACGTCAGACGTCTTTACGCATACAGCTTTGCGATGCTTAGACAGTAATAACATAATTCATGTTTACATTTCTTTAATTTTCGACGCATTGTCGTTATTCGTGACGCATCAATGACCAATTGATTATATGGCAATGCAATGAAAAAAGCGTGTGGAAAACAGTGTTAATGACAGATTTGAGAAGCACATTTCTTCAATGTTGGCCGCATGGCATTCCTGTGCAGGTGACAATGGTAATTTTTCAAAACGACAAGGATATTTAAACACATGATTATTTGTTTGCTGTGCTCTATGGCCTCTGCTACAGACCTCATCGAAATGACACTTAGATATCTTAGGGTGTACATATCAAGTCTTCCCAAATGGTCTAGCGGATAGGCATCTACCTTATAACGCAGGGCGGCCTGGGTTCGATTCCCGTCATGGCAAATGTTTTTTGTAGAAAAATAAAATGAGTCCCAACGTGTGCAACAGAACAGTTCGAAATCTCGTTACATTTGCATCTTCATGAACATGACTTATATCAGGCTAGCTCATTTTTTCTTTGTTCATTTTAAGTGTAGAAACAATATTTCGTTTGTGAACATTTTTTTCTGCCGTTTTGACAACAGGCTCATGACTAAAGAACACACGGCTGTCTGCTGATTGACGCTTGACTGTAGATTTTCGCTTTGTGTCAAAAGAACTCACTAACGCACACTTTTTCAAAGTAGGTGAATTCATCAGATCTGTTTGAAACATTGCATTTTATCCATGCACGACGACTACTTAGATACTCGCAGCACAGTTGCCTCATATAAATTGCCCATGAGCGCGGAGCTTGTCTTTGTCACTGTAGCAACTTTGCTCCATCAGCGGGAGAAGGCGGTTCGACGCCCCTGTAAGCACATGTTTCTCTAATTCCTTTGTTTCAGGCAAGCCACTGTGACGTCAGACGCCTTTACGCATGCAGCTTTGCGATGCTTAGACAGTAATAACATAATTCATGTTTACATTTCTTTAATTTTCGACGCATTGTCGTTATTCGTGACGCATCAATGACCAATTGATTATATGGCCATGCAATGAAAAAAGCGTGTGGAAAACAGTGTTAATGACAGATTTGAGAAGCATATATCTTCAATGTTGGCCGCAGGGCATTCCTGTGCAGGTGACAATGGTAATTTTTCAAAACGACAAGGATATTTAAACACATGATTATTTGTTTGCTGTGCTCTATGGCCTCTGCTACAGACCTCATCGAAATGACACTTAGATATCTTAGGGTGTACATATCAAGTCTTCCCAAATGGTCCAGCGGATAGGAATCTGCCTTGTCACGCAGGGCGGCCCGGGTTCGATTCCCGTCATAGCAAAGGATTTTTGTAGAAAAATAAAATGAGTCCCAACGTGTGCAACAGAACAGTTCGATATCTCGTTACATTTGCATCGTCATGAACATGACTTATATCAGGCTAGCTAATTTTTTCTTTGTTCATTTTAAGTGTAGAAACAATATTTCGTTTGTGAACATTTTTTTCTGCCGTTTTGACAACAGGCTCATTACTAAAGAACACACGACTGTCTGCTGATTGACGCTTGACTGTAGATTTTTGCTTTGTGTCAAAAGAACTCCCTAACGCACACTTTTTCAAAGTAGGTGAATTCATCAGATCTGTTTGAAACATTGCATTTTATCCATGCACGACGACTACTTAGATACTCGCAGCACAGTTGCCTCATATAAATTGCCCATGAGCGCGGAGCTTGTCTTTGTCACTGTAGCAACTTTGCTCCATCAGCGGGAGAAGGCGGTTCGACGCCCCTGTAAGCACATGTTTCTCTAATTCCTTTGTTTCAGGCAAGCCACTGTGACGTCAGACGCCTTTACGCATACAGCTTTGCGATGCTTAGACAGTAATAACATAATTCATGTTTACATTTCTTTAATTTTCGACGCATTGTCGTTATTCGTGACGCATCAATGACCAATTGATTATATGGCAATGCAATGAAAAAAGCGTGTGGAAAACAGTGTTAATGACAGATTTGAGAAGCACATTTCTTCAATGTTGGCCGCATGGCATTCCTGTGCAGGTGACAATGGTAATTTTTCAAAACGACAAGGATATTTAAACACATGATTATTTGTTTGCTGTGCTCCATGGCCTCTGCTACAGACCTCATCGAAATGACACTTAGATATCTTAGGGTGTACATATCAAGTCTTCCCAAATGGTCTAGCGGATAGGAATCTGCCTTGTCACGCAGGGCGGCCCGGGTTCGATTCCCGTCATGGCAAATGATTTTTGTAGAAAAATAAAATGAGTCCCAACGTGTGCAACAGAACAGTTCGAAATCTCGTTACATTTGCATCGTCATGAACATGACTTATATCAGGCTAGCTAATTTTTTCTTTGTTCATTTTAAGTGTAGAAACAATATTTCGTTTGTGAACATTTTTTTCTGCCGTTTTGACAATAGGCTCATGACTAAAGAACACACGGCTGTCTGCTGATTGACGCTTGACTGTAGATTTTCGCTTTGTGTCAAAAGAACTCCCTAACGCACACTTTTTCAAAGTAGGTGAATTCATCAGATCTGTTTGAAACATTGCATTTTATCCATGCACGACGACTACTTAGATACTCGCAGCACAGTTGCCTCATATAAATTGCCCATGAGCGCGGAGCTTGTCTTTGTCACTGCAGCAACTTTGCTCCATCAGCGGGAGAAGGCGGTTCGACGCCCCTGTAAGCACATGTTTCTCTAATTCCTTTGTTTCAGGCAAGCCACTGTGACGTCAGACGCCTTTACGCATACAGCTTTGCGATGCTTAGACAGTAATAACATAATTCATGTTTACATTTCTTTAATTTTCGACGCATTGTCGTTATTCGTGACGCATCAATGACCAATTGATTATATGGCAATGCAATGAAAAAAGCGTGTGGAAAACAGTGTTAATGACAGATTTGAGAAGCACATTTCTTCAATGTTGGCCGCATGGCATTCCTGTGCAGGTGACAATGGTAATTTTTCAAAACGACAAGGATATTTAAACACATGATTATTTGTTTGCTGTGCTCTATGGCCTCTGCTACAGACCTCATCGAAATGACACTTAGATATCTTAGGGTGTACATATCAAGTTTTCCCAAATGGTCTAGCGGATAGGCTTCTACCTTGTAACGCAGGGCGGCCCGGGTTCGATTCCCGTCATGGCAAATGTTTTTTGTAGAAAAATAAAATGAGTCCCAACGTGTGCAACAGAACAGTTCGAAATCTCGTTACATTTGCATCGTCATGAACATGACTTATATCAGGCTAGCTAATTTTTTCTTTGTTCATTTTAAGTGTAGAAACAATATTTCGTTTGTGAACATTTTTTTCTGCCGTTTTGACAACAGGCTCATTACTAAAGAACACACGGCTGTCTGCTGATTGACGCTTGACTGTAGATTTTCTCTTTGTGTCAAAAGAACTCCCTAACGCACACTTTTTCAAAGTAGGTGAATTCATCAGATCTGTTTGAAACATTGCATTTTATCCATGCACGACGACTACTTAGATACTCGCAGCACAGTTGCCTCATATAAATTGCCCATGAGCGCGGAGCTTGTCTTTGTCACTGTAGCAACTTTGCTCCATCAGCGGGAGAAGGCGGTTCGACGCCCCTGTAAGCACATGTTTCTCTAATTCCTTTGTTTCAGGCAAGCCACTGTGACGTCAGACGCCTTTACGCATACAGCTTTGCGATGCTTAGACAGTAATAACATAATTCATGTTTACATTTCTTTAATTTTCGACGCATTGTCGTTATTCGTGACGCATCAATGACCAATTGATTATATGGCAATGCAATGAAAAAAGCGTGTGGAAAACAGTGTTAATGACAGATTTGAGAAGCACATTTCTTCAATGTTGGCCGCATGGCATTCCTGTGCAGGTGACAATGGTAATTTTTCAAAACGACAAGGATATTTAAACACATGATTATTTGTTTGCTGTGCTCTATGGCCTCTGCTACAGACCTCATCGAAATGACACTTAGATATCTTAGGGTGTACATATCAAGTCTTCCCAAATGGTCTAGCGGATAGGCATCTACCTTATAACGCAGGGCGGCCTGGGTTCGATTCCCGTCATGGCAAATGTTTTTTGTAGAAAAATAAAATGAGTCCCAACGTGTGCAACAGAACAGTTCGAAATCTCGTTACATTTGCATCTTCATGAACATGACTTATATCAGGCTAGCTCATTTTTTCTTTGTTCATTTTAAGTGTAGAAACAATATTTCGTTTGTGAACATTTTTTTCTGCCGTTTTGACAACAGGCTCATGACTAAAGAACACACGGCTGTCTGCTGATTGACGCTTGACTGTAGATTTTCGCTTTGTGTCAAAAGAACTCACTAACGCACACTTTTTCAAAGTAGGTGAATTCATCAGATCTGTTTGAAACATTGCATTTTATCCATGCACGACGACTACTTAGATACTCGCAGCACAGTTGCCTCATATAAATTGCCCATGAGCGCGGAGCTTGTCTTTGTCACTGTAGCAACTTTGCTCCATCAGCGGGAGAAGGCGGTTCGACGCCCCTGTAAGCACATGTTTCTCTAATTCCTTTGTTTCAGGCAAGCCACTGTGACGTCAGACGCCTTTACGCATGCAGCTTTGCGATGCTTAGACAGTAATAACATAATTCATGTTTACATTTCTTTAATTTTCGACGCATTGTCGTTATTCGTGACGCATCAATGACCAATTGATTATATGGCCATGCAATGAAAAAAGCGTGTGGAAAACAGTGTTAATGACAGATTTGAGAAGCATATATCTTCAATGTTGGCCGCAGGGCATTCCTGTGCAGGTGACAATGGTAATTTTTCAAAACGACAAGGATATTTAAACACATGATTATTTGTTTGCTGTGCTCTATGGCCTCTGCTACAGACCTCATCGAAATGACACTTAGATATCTTAGGGTGTACATATCAAGTCTTCCCAAATGGTCCAGCGGATAGGAATCTGCCTTGTCACGCAGGGCGGCCCGGGTTCGATTCCCGTCATGGCAAAGGATTTTTGTAGAAAAATAAAATGAGTCCCAACGTGTGCAACAGAACAGTTCGATATCTCGTTACATTTGCATCGTCATGAACATGACTTATATCAGGCTAGCTAATTTTTTCTTTGTTCATTTTAAGTGTAGAAACAATATTTCGTTTGTGAAAAAAATTTTCTGCCGTTTTGACAACAGGCTCATTACTAAAGAACACACGACTGTCTGCTGATTGACGCTTGACTGTAGATTTTTGCTTTGTGTCAAAAGAACTCCCTAACGCACACTTTTTCAAAGTAGGTGAATTCATCAGATCTGTTTGAAACATTGCATTTTATCCATGCACGACGACTACTTAGATACTCGCAGCACAGTTGCCTCATATAAATTGCCCATGAGCGCGGAGCTTGTCTTTGTCACTGTAGCAACTTTGCTCCATCAGCGGGAGAAGGCGGTTCGACGCCCCTGTAAGCACATGTTTCTCTAATTCCTTTGTTTCAGGCAAGCCACTGTGACGTCAGACGCCTTTACGCATACAGCTTTGCGATGCTTAGACAGTAATAACATAATTCATGTTTACATTTCTTTAATTTTCGACGCATTGTCGTTATTCGTGACGCATCAATGACCAATTGATTATATGGCAATGCAATGAAAAAAGCGTGTGGAAAACAGTGTTAATGACAGATTTGAGAAGCACATTTCTTCAATGTTGGCCGCATGGCATTCCTGTGCAGGTGACAATGGTAATTTTTCAAAACGACAAGGATATTTAAACACATGATTATTTGTTTGCTGTGCTCCATGGCCTCTGCTACAGACCTCATCGAAATGACACTTAGATATCTTAGGGTGTACATATCAAGTCTTCCCAAATGGTCTAGCGGATAGGAATCTGCCTTGTCACGCAGGGCGGCCCGGGTTCGATTCCCGTCATGGCAAATGATTTTTGTAGAAAAATAAAATGAGTCCCAACGTGTGCAACAGAACAGTTCGAAATCTCGTTACATTTGCATCGTCATGAACATGACTTATATCAGGCTAGCTAATTTTTTCTTTGTTCATTTTAAGTGTAGAAACAATATTTCGTTTGTGAACATTTTTTTCTGCCGTTTTGACAATAGGCTCATGACTAAAGAACACACGGCTGTCTGCTGATTGACGCTTGACTGTAGATTTTCGCTTTGTGTCAAAAGAACTCCCTAACGCACACTTTTTCAAAGTAGGTGAATTCATCAGATCTGTTTGAAACATTGCATTTTATCCATGCACGACGACTACTTAGATACTCGCAGCACAGTTGCCTCATATAAATTGCCCATGAGCGCGGAGCTTGTCTTTGTCACTGCAGCAACTTTGCTCCATCAGCGGGAGAAGGCGGTTCGACGCCCCTGTAAGCACATGTTTCTCTAATTCCTTTGTTTCAGGCAAGCCACTGTGACGTCAGACGCCTTTACGCATACAGCTTTGCGATGCTTAGACAGTAATAACATAATTCATGTTTACATTTCTTTAATTTTCGACGCATTGTCGTTATTCGTGACGCATCAATGACCAATTGATTATATGGCAATGCAATGAAAAAAGCGTGTGGAAAACAGTGTTAATGACAGATTTGAGAAGCACATTTCTTCAATGTTGGCCGCATGGCATTCCTGTGCAGGTGACAATGGTAATTTTTCAAAACGACAAGGATATTTAAACACATGATTATTTGTTTGCTGTGCTCTATGGCCTCTGCTACAGACCTCATCGAAATGACACTTAGATATCTTAGGGTGTACATATCAAGTTTTCCCAAATGGTCTAGCGGATAGGCTTCTACCTTGTAACGCAGGGCGGCCCGGGTTCGATTCCCGTCATGGCAAATGTTTTTTGTAGAAAAATAAAATGAGTCCCAACGTGTGCAACAGAACAGTTCGAAATCTCGTTACATTTGCATCGTCATGAACATGACTTATATCAGGCTAGCTAATTTTTTCTTTGTTCATTTTAAGTGTAGAAACAATATTTCGTTTGTGAACATTTTTTTCTGCCGTTTTGACAACAGGCTCATTACTAAAGAACACACGGCTGTCTGCTGATTGACGCTTGACTGTAGATTTTCTCTTTGTGTCAAAAGAACTCCCTAACGCACACTTTTTCAAAGTAGGTGAATTCATCAGATCTGTTTGAAACATTGCATTTTATCCATGCACGACGACTACTTAGATACTCGCAGCACAGTTGCCTCATATAAATTGCCCATGAGCGCGGAGCTTGTCTTTGTCACTGTAGCAACTTTGCTCCATCAGCGGGAGAAGGCGGTTCGACGCCCCTGTAAGCACATGTTTCTCTAATTCCTTTGTTTCAGGCAAGCCACTGTGACGTCAGACGCCTTTACGCATACAGCTTTGCGATGCTTAGACAGTAATAACATAATTCATGTTTACATTTCTTTAATTTTCTACGCATTGTCGTTATTCGTGACGCATCAATGACCAATTGATTATATGGCAATGCAATGAAAAAAGCGTGTGGAAAACAGTGTTAATGACAGATTTGAGAAGCACATTTCTTCAATGTTGGCCGCATGGCATTCCTGTGCAGGTGACAATGGTAATTTTTCAAAACGACAAGGATATTTAAACACATGATTATTTGTTTGCTGTGCTCTATGGCCTCTGCTACAGACCTCATCGAAATGACACTTAGATATCTTAGGGTGTACATATCAAGTCTTCCCAAATGGTCTAGCGGATAGGCATCTACCTTATAACGCAGGGCGGCCTGGGTTCGATTCCCGTCATGGCAAATGTTTTTTGTAGAAAAATAAAATGAGTCCCAACGTGTGCAACAGAACAGTTCGAAATCTCGTTACATTTGCATCTTCATGAACATGACTTATATCAGGCTAGCTCATTTTTTCTTTGTTCATTTTAAGTGTAGAAACAATATTTCGTTTGTGAACATTTTTTTCTGCCGTTTTGACAACAGGCTCATGACTAAAGAACACACGGCTGTCTGCTGATTGACGCTTGACTGTAGATTTTCGCTTTGTGTCAAAAGAACTCACTAACGCACACTTTTTCAAAGTAGGTGAATTCATCAGATCTGTTTGAAACATTGCATTTTATCCATGCACGACGACTACTTAGATACTCGCAGCACAGTTGCCTCATATAAATTGCCCATGAGCGCGGAGCTTGTCTTTGTCACTGTAGCAACTTTGCTCCATCAGCGGGAGAAGGCGGTTCGACGCCCCTGTAAGCACATGTTTCTCTAATTCCTTTGTTTCAGGCAAGCCACTGTGACGTCAGACGCCTTTACGCATGCAGCTTTGCGATGCTTAGACAGTAATAACATAATTCATGTTTACATTTCTTTAATTTTCGACGCATTGTCGTTATTCGTGACGCATCAATGACCAATTGATTATATGGCCATGCAATGAAAAAAGCGTGTGGAAAACAGTGTTAATGACAGATTTGAGAAGCATATATCTTCAATGTTGGCCGCAGGGCATTCCTGTGCAGGTGACAATGGTAATTTTTCAAAACGACAAGGATATTTAAACACATGATTATTTGTTTGCTGTGCTCTATGGCCTCTGCTACAGACCTCATCGAAATGACACTTAGATATCTTAGGGTGTACATATCAAGTCTTCCCAAATGGTCCAGCGGATAGGAATCTGCCTTGTCACGCAGGGCGGCCCGGGTTCGATTCCCGTCATGGCAAAGGATTTTTGTAGAAAAATAAAATGAGTCCCAACGTGTGCAACAGAACAGTTCGATATCTCGTTACATTTGCATCGTCATGAACATGACTTATATCAGGCTAGCTAATTTTTTCTTTGTTCATTTTAAGTGTAGAAACAATATTTCGTTTGTGAACATTTTTTTCTGCCGTTTTGACAACAGGCTCATTACTAAAGAACACACGACTGTCTGCTGATTGACGCTTGACTGTAGATTTTTGCTTTGTGTCAAAAGAACTCCCTAACGCACACTTTTTCAAAGTAGGTGAATTCATCAGATCTGTTTGAAACATTGCATTTTATCCATGCACGACGACTACTTAGATACTCGCAGCACAGTTGCCTCATATAAATTGCCCATGAGCGCGGAGCTTGTCTTTGTCACTGTAGCAACTTTGCTCCATCAGCGGGAGAAGGCGGTTCGACGCCCCTGTAAGCACATGTTTCTCTAATTCCTTTGTTTCAGGCAAGCCACTGTGACGTCAGACGCCTTTACGCATACAGCTTTGCGATGCTTAGACAGTAATAACATAATTCATGTTTACATTTCTTTAATTTTCGACGCATTGTCGTTATTCGTGACGCATCAATGACCAATTGATTATATGGCAATGCAATGAAAAAAGCGTGTGGAAAACAGTGTTAATGACAGATTTGAGAAGCACATTTCTTCAATGTTGGCCGCATGGCATTCCTGTGCAGGTGACAATGGTAATTTTTCAAAACGACAAGGATATTTAAACACATGATTATTTGTTTGCTGTGCTCTATGGCCTCTGCTACAGACCTCATCGAAATGACACTTAGATATCTTAGGGTGTACATATCAAGTCTTCCCAAATGGTCTAGCGGATAGGCATCTACCTTGTAACGCAGGGCGGCCCGGTTTCGATTCCCGTCATGGCAAATGTTTTTTGTAGAAAAATAAAATGAGTCCCAACGTGTGCAACAGAACAGTTCGAAATCTCGTTACATTTGCATCGTCATGAACATGACTTATATCAGGCTAGCTAATTTTTTCTTTGTTCATTTTAAGTGTAGAAACAATATTTCGTTTGTGAACATTTTTTTCTGCCGTTTTGACAACAGGCTCATTACTAAAGAACACACGGCTGTCTGCTGATTGACGCTTGACTGTAGATTTTCTCTTTGTGTCAAAAGAACTCCCTAACGCACACTTTTTCAAAGTAGGTGAATTCATCAGATCTGTTTGAAACATTGCATTTTATCCATGCACGACGACTACTTAGATACTCGCAGCACAGTTGCCTCATATAAATTGCCCATGAGCGCGGAGCTTGTCTTTGTCACTGTAGCAACTTTGCTCCATCAGCGGGAGAAGGCGGTTCGACGCCCCTGTAAGCACATGTTTCTCTAATTCCTTTGTTTCAGGCAAGCCACTGTGACGTCAGACGCCTTTACGCATACAGCTTTGCGATGCTTAGACAGTAATAACATAATTCATGTTTACATTTCTTTAATTTTCGACGCATTGTCGTTATTCGTGACGCATCAATGACCAATTGATTAAATGGCAATGCAATGAAAAAAGCGTGTGGAAAACAGTGTTAATGACAGATTTGAGAAGCACATTTCTTCAATGTTGGCCGCATGGCATTCCTGTGCAGGTGACAATGGTAATTTTTCAAAACGACAAGGATATTTAAACACATGATTATTTGTTTGCTGTGCTCTATGGCCTCTGCTACAGACCTCATCGAAATGACACTTAGATATCTTAGGGTGTACATATCAAGTCTTCCCAAATGGTCTAGCGGATAGGCATCTACCTTATAACGCAGGGCGGCCTGGGTTCGATTCCCGTCATGGCAAATGTTTTTTGTAGAAAAATAAAATGAGTCCCAACGTGTGCAACAGAACAGTTCGAAATCTCGTTACATTTGCATCTTCATGAACATGACTTATATCAGGCTAGCTCATTTTTTCTTTGTTCATTTTAAGTGTAGAAACAATATTTCGTTTGTGAACATTTTTTTCTGCCGTTTTGACAACAGGCTCATGACTAAAGAACACACGGCTGTCTGCTGATTGACGCTTGACTGTAGATTTTCGCTTTGTGTCAAAAGAACTCACTAACGCACACTTTTTCAAAGTAGGTGAATTCATCAGATCTGTTTGAAACATTGCATTTTATCCATGCACGACGACTACTTAGATACTCGCAGCACAGTTGCCTCATATAAATTGCCCATGAGCGCGGAGCTTGTCTTTGTCACTGTAGCAACTTTGCTCCATCAGCGGGAGAAGGCGGTTCGACGCCCCTGTAAGCACATGTTTCTCTAATTCCTTTGTTTCAGGCAAGCCACTGTGACGTCAGACGCCTTTACGCATGCAGCTTTGCGATGCTTAGACAGTAATAACATAATTCATGTTTACATTTCTTTAATTTTCGACGCATTGTCGTTATTCGTGACGCATCAATGACCAATTGATTATATGGCCATGCAATGAAAAAAGCGTGTGGAAAACAGTGTTAATGACAGATTTGAGAAGCATATATCTTCAATGTTGGCCGCAGGGCATTCCTGTGCAGGTGACAATGGTAATTTTTCAAAACGACAAGGATATTTAAACACATGATTATTTGTTTGCTGTGCTCTATGGCCTCTGCTACAGACCTCATCGAAATGACACTTAGATATCTTAGGGTGTACATATCAAGTCTTCCCAAATGGTCCAGCGGATAGGAATCTGCCTTGTCACGCAGGGCGGCCCGGGTTCGATTCCCGTCATGGCAAAGGATTTTTGTAGAAAAATAAAATGAGTCCCAACGTGTGCAACAGAACAGTTCGATATCTCGTTACATTTGCATCGTCATGAACATGACTTATATCAGGCTAGCTAATTTTTTCTTTGTTCATTTTAAGTGTAGAAACAATATTTCGTTTGTGAACATTTTTTTCTGCCGTTTTGACAACAGGCTCATTACTAAAGAACACACGACTGTCTGCTGATTGACGCTTGACTGTAGATTTTTGCTTTGTGTCAAAAGAACTCCCTAACGCACACTTTTTCAAAGTAGGTGAATTCATCAGATCTGTTTGAAACATTGCATTTTATCCATGCACGACGACTACTTAGATACTCGCAGCACAGTTGCCTCATATAAATTGCCCATGAGCGCGGAGCTTGTCTTTGTCACTGTAGCAACTTTGCTCCATCAGCGGGTGAAGGCGGTTCGACGCCCCTGTAAGTACATGTTTCTCTAATTCCTTTGTTTCAGGCAAGCCACTGTGACGTCAGACGCCTTTACGCATGCAGCTTTGCGATGCTTAGACAGTAATAACATAATTCATGTTTACATTTCTTTAATTTTCGACGCATTGTCGTTATTCGTGACGCATCAATGACCAATTGATTATATGGCAATGCAATGAAAAAAGCGTGTGGAAAACAGTGTTAATGACAGATTTGAGAAGCACATTTCTTCAATGTTGGCCGCAGGGCATTCCTGTGCAGGTGACAATGGTAATTTTTCTAAACGACAAGGATATTTAAACACATGATTATTTGTTTGCTGTGCTCTATGGCCTCTGCTACAGACCTCATCGAAATGACACTTAGATATCTTAGGGTGTACATATCAAGTCTTCCCAAATGGTCTAGCGGATAGGAATCTGCCTTGTCATGCAGGGCGGCCCTGGTTCGATTCCCGTCATGGCAAAGGATTTTTGTAGAAAAATAAAATGATTCCCAACGTGTGCAACAGAACAGTTCGAAATCTCGTTACATTTGCATCGTCATGAACATGACTTATATCAGGCTAGCTAATTTTTTCTTTGTTCATTTTAAGTGTAGAAACAATATTTCGTTTGTGAACATTTTTTTCTGCCGTTTTGACAACAGGCTCATTACTAAAGAACACACGACTGTCTGCTGATTGACGCTTGACTGTAGATTTTCGCTTTGTGTCAAAAGAACTCCCTAACGCACACTTTTTCAAAGTAGGTGAATTCATCAGATCTGTTTGAAACATTGCATTTTATCCATGCACGACGACTACTTAGATACTCGCAGCACAGTTGCCTCATATAAATTGCCCATGAGCGCGGAGCTTGTCTTTGTCACTGTAGCAACTTTGCTCCATCAGCGGGAGAAGGCGGTTCGACGCCCCTGTAAGCACATGTTTCTCTAATTCCTTTGTTTCAGGCAAGCCACTGTGACGTCAGACGTCTTTACGCATACAGCTTTGCGATGCTTAGACAGTAATAACATAATTCATGTTTACATTTCTTTAATTTTCGACGCATTGTCGTTATTCGTGACGCATCAATGACCAATTGATTATATGGCAATGCAATGAAAAAAGCGTGTGGAAAACAGTGTTAATGACAGATTTGAGAAGCACATTTCTTCAATGTTGGCCGCATGGCATTCCTGTGCAGGTGACAATGGTAATTTTTCAAAACGACAAGGATATTTAAACACATGATTATTTGTTTGCTGTGCTCTATGGCCTCTGCTACAGACCTCATCGAAATGACACTTAGATATCTTAGGGTGTACATATCAAGTCTTCCCAAATGGTCTAGCGGATAGGCATCTACCTTATAACGCAGGGCGGCCTGGGTTCGATTCCCGTCATGGCAAATGTTTTTTGTAGAAAAATAAAATGAGTCCCAACGTGTGCAACAGAACAGTTCGAAATCTCGTTACATTTGCATCTTCATGAACATGACTTATATCAGGCTAGCTCATTTTTTCTTTGTTCATTTTAAGTGTAGAAACAATATTTCGTTTGTGACCATTTTTTTCTGCCGTTTTGACAACAGGCTCATGACTAAAGAACACACGGCTGTCTGCTGATTGACGCTTGACTGTAGATTTTCGCTTTGTGTCAAAAGAACTCACTAACGCACACTTTTTCAAAGTAGGTGAATTCATCAGATCTGTTTGAAACATTGCATTTTATCCATGCACGACGACTACTTAGATACTCGCAGCACAGTTGCCTCATATAAATTGCCCATGAGCGCGGAGCTTGTCTTTGTCACTGTAGCAACTTTGCTCCATCAGCGGGAGAAGGCGGTTCGACGCCCCTGTAAGCACATGTTTCTCTAATTCCTTTGTTTCAGGCAAGCCACTGTGACGTCAGACGCCTTTACGCATGCAGCTTTGCGATGCTTAGACAGTAATAACATAATTCATGTTTACATTTCTTTAATTTTCGACGCATTGTCGTTATTCGTGACGCATCAATGACCAATTGATTATATGGCCATGCAATGAAAAAAGCGTGTGGAAAACAGTGTTAATGACAGATTTGAGAAGCATATATCTTCAATGTTGGCCGCAGGGCATTCCTGTGCAGGTGACAATGGTAATTTTTCAAAACGACAAGGATATTTAAACACATGATTATTTGTTTGCTGTGCTCTATGGCCTCTGCTACAGACCTCATCGAAATGACACTTAGATATCTTAGGGTGTACATATCAAGTCTTCCCAAATGGTCCAGCGGATAGGAATCTGCCTTGTCACGCAGGGCGTCCCGGGTTCGATTCCCGTCATGGCAAAGGATTTTTGTAGAAAAATAAAATGAGTCCCAACGTGTGCAACAGAACAGTTCGATATCTCGTTACATTTGCATCGTCATGAACATGACTTATATCAGGCTAGCTAATTTTTTCTTTGTTCATTTTAAGTGTAGAAACAATATTTCGTTTGTGAACATTTTTTTCTGCCGTTTTGACAACAGGCTCATTACTAAAGAACACACGACTGTCTGCTGATTGACGCTTGACTGTAGATTTTTGCTTTGTGTCAAAAGAACTCCCTAACGCACACTTTTTCAAAGTAGGTGAATTCATCAGATCTGTTTGAAACATTGCATTTTATCCATGCACGACGACTACTTAGATACTCGCAGCACAGTTGCCTCATATAAATTGCCCATGAGCGCGGAGCTTGTCTTTGTCACTGTAGCAACTTTGCTCCATCAGCGGGAGAAGGCGGTTCGACGCCCCTGTAAGCACATGTTTCTCTAATTCCTTTGTTTCAGGCAAGCCACTGTGACGTCAGACGCCTTTACGCATACAGCTTTGCGATGCTTAGACAGTAATAACATAATTCATGTTTACATTTCTTTAATTTTCGACGCATTGTCGTTATTCGTGACGCATCAATGACCAATTGATTATATGGCAATGCAATGAAAAAAGCGTGTGGAAAACAGTGTTAATGACAGATTTGAGAAGCACATTTCTTCAATGTTGGCCGCAGGGCATTCCTGTGCAGGTGACAATGGTAATTTTTCTAAACGACAAGGATATTTAAACACATGATTATTTGTTTGCTGTGCTCTATGGCCTCTGCTACAGACCTCATCGAAATGACACTTAGATATCTTAGGGTGTACATATCAAGTCTTCCCAAATGGTCTAGCGGATAGGAATCTGCCTTGTCATGCAGGGCGGCCCTGGTTCGATTCCCGTCATGGCAAAGGATTTTTGTAGAAAAATAAAATGATTCCCAACGTGTGCAACAGAACAGTTCGAAATCTCGTTACATTTGCATCGTCATGAACATGACTTATATCAGGCTAGCTAATTTTTTCTTTGTTCATTTTAAGTGTAGAAACAATATTTCGTTTGTGAACATTTTTTTCTGCCGTTTTGACAACAGGCTCATTACTAAAGAACACACGACTGTCTGCTGATTGACGCTTGACTGTAGATTTTCGCTTTGTGTCAAAAGAACTCCCTAACGCACACTTTTTCAAAGTAGGTGAATTCATCAGATCTGTTTGAAACATTGCATTTTATCCATGCACGACGACTACTTAGATACTCGCAGCACAGTTGCCTCATATAAATTGCCCATGAGCGCGGAGCTTGTCTTTGTCACTGTAGCAACTTTGCTCCATCAGCGGGAGAAGGCGGTTCGACGCCCCTGTAAGCACATGTTTCTCTAATTCCTTTGTTTCAGGCAAGCCACTGTGACGTCAGACGTCTTTACGCATACAGCTTTGCGATGCTTAGACAGTAATAACATAATTCATGTTTACATTTCTTTAATTTTCGACGCATTGTCGTTATTCGTGACGCATCAATGACCAATTGATTATATGGCAATGCAATGAAAAAAGCGTGTGGAAAACAGTGTTAATGACAGATTTGTGAAGCACATTTCTTCAATGTTGGCCGCATGGCATTCCTGTGCAGGTGACAATGGTAATTTTTCAAAACGACAAGGATATTTAAACACATGATTATTTGTTTGCTGTGCTCTATGGCCTCTGCTACAGACCTCATCGAAATGACACTTAGATATCTTAGGGTGTACATATCAAGTCTTCCCAAATGGTCTAGCGGATAGGCATCTACCTTATAACGCAGGGCGGCCTGGGTTCGATTCCCGTCATGGCAAATGTTTTTTGTAGAAAAATAAAATGAGTCCCAACGTGTGCAACAGAACAGTTCGAAATCTCGTTACATTTGCATCTTCATGAACATGACTTATATCAGGCTAGCTCATTTTTTCTTTGTTCATTTTAAGTGTAGAAACAATATTTCGTTTGTGAACATTTTTTTCTGCCGTTTTGACAACAGGCTCATGACTAAAGAACACACGGCTGTCTGCTGATTGACGCTTGACTGTAGATTTTCGCTTTGTATCAAAAGAACTCACTAACGCACACTTTTTCAAAGTAGGTGAATTCATCAGATCTGTTTGAAACATTGCATTTTATCCATGCACGACGACTACTTAGATACTCGCAGCACAGTTGCCTCATATAAATTGCCCATGAGCGCGGAGCTTGTCTTTGTCACTGTAGCAACTTTGCTCCATCAGCGGGAGAAGGCGGTTCGACGCCCCTGTAAGCACATGTTTCTCTAATTCCTTTGTTTCAGGCAAGCCACTGTGACGTCAGACGCCTTTACGCATGCAGCTTTGCGATGCTTAGACAGTAATAACATAATTCATGTTTACATTTCTTTAATTTTCGACGCATTGTCGTTATTCGTGACGCATCAATGACCAATTGATTATATGGCCATGCAATGAAAAAAGCGTGTGGAAAACAGTGTTAATGACAGATTTGAGAAGCATATATCTTCAATGTTGGCCGCAGGGCATTCCTGTGCAGGTGACAATGGTAATTTTTCAAAACGACAAGGATATTTAAACACATGATTATTTGTTTGCTGTGCTCTATGGCCTCTGCTACAGACCTCATCGAAATGACACTTAGATATCTTAGGGTGTACATATCAAGTCTTCCCAAATGGTCCAGCGGATAGGAATCTGCCTTGTCACGCAGGGCGTCCCGGGTTCGATTCCCGTCATGGCAAAGGATTTTTGTAGAAAAATAAAATGAGTCCCAACGTGTGCAACAGAACAGTTCGATATCTCGTTACATTTGCATCGTCATGAACATGACTTATATCAGGCTAGCTAATTTTTTCTTTGTTCATTTTAAGTGTAGAAACAATATTTCGTTTGTGAACATTTTTTTCTGCCGTTTTGACAACAGGCTCATTACTAAAGAACACACGACTGTCTGCTGATTGACGCTTGACTGTAGATTTTTGCTTTGTGTCAAAAGAACTCCCTAACGCACACTTTTTCAAAGTAGGTGAATTCATCAGATCTGTTTGAAACATTGCATTTTATCCATGCACGACGACTACTTAGATACTCGCAGCACAGTTGCCTCATATAAATTGCCCATGAGCGCGGAGCTTGTCTTTGTCACTGTAGCAACTTTGCTCCATCAGCGGGAGAAGGCGGTTCGACGCCCCTGTAAGCACATGTTTCTCTAATTCCTTTGTTTCAGGCAAGCCACTGTGACGTCAGACGCCTTTACGCATACAGCTTTGCGATGCTTAGACAGTAATAACATAATTCATGTTTACATTTCTTTAATTTTCGACGCATTGTCGTTATTCGTGACGCATCAATGACCAATTGATTATATGGCAATGCAATGAAAAAAGCGTGTGGAAAACAGTGTTAATGACAGATTTGAGAAGCACATTTCTTCAATGTTGGCCGCAGGGCATTCCTGTGCAGGTGACAATGGTAATTTTTCTAAACGACAAGGATATTTAAACACATGATTATTTGTTTGCTGTGCTCTATGGCCTCTGCTACAGACCTCATCGAAATGACACTTAGATATCTTAGGGTGTACATATCAAGTCTTCCCAAATGGTCTAGCGGATAGGAATCTGCCTTGTCATGCAGGGCGGCCCTGGTTCGATTCCCGTCATGGCAAAGGATTTTTGTAGAAAAATAAAATGATTCCCAACGTGTGCAACAGAACAGTTCGAAATCTCGTTACATTTGCATCGTCATGAACATGACTTATATCAGGCTAGCTAATTTTTTCTTTGTTCATTTTAAGTGTAGAAACAATATTTCGTTTGTGAACATTTTTTTCTGCCGTTTTGACAACAGGCTCATTACTAAAGAACACACGACTGTCTGCTGATTGACGCTTGACTGTAGATTTTCGCTTTGTGTCAAAAGAACTCCCTAACGCACACTTTTTCAAAGTAGGTGAATTCATCAGATCTGTTTGAAACATTGCATTTTATCCATGCACGACGACTACTTAGATACTCGCAGCACAGTTGCCTCATATAAATTGCCCATGAGCGCGGAGCTTGTCTTTGTCACTGTAGCAACTTTGCTCCATCAGCGGGAGAAGGCGGTTCGACGCCCCTGTAAGCACATGTTTCTCTAATTCCTTTGTTTCAGGCAAGCCACTGTGACGTCAGACGTCTTTACGCATACAGCTTTGCGATGCTTAGACAGTAATAACATAATTCATGTTTACATTTCTTTAATTTTCGACGCATTGTCGTTATTCGTGACGCATCAATGACCAATTGATTATATGGCAATGCAATGAAAAAAGCGTGTGGAAAACAGTGTTAATGACAGATTTGTGAAGCACATTTCTTCAATGTTGGCCGCATGGCATTCCTGTGCAGGTGACAATGGTAATTTTTCAAAACGACAAGGATATTTAAACACATGATTATTTGTTTGCTGTGCTCTATGGCCTCTGCTACAGACCTCATCGAAATGACACTTAGATATCTTAGGGTGTACATATCAAGTCTTCCCAAATGGTCTAGCGGATAGGCATCTACCTTATAACGCAGGGCGGCCTGGGTTCGATTCCCGTCATGGCAAATGTTTTTTGTAGAAAAATAAAATGAGTCCCAACGTGTGCAACAGAACAGTTCGAAATCTCGTTACATTTGCATCTTCATGAACATGACTTATATCAGGCTAGCTCATTTTTTCTTTGTTCATTTTAAGTGTAGAAACAATATTTCGTTTGTGAACATTTTTTTCTGCCGTTTTGACAACAGGCTCATGACTAAAGAACACACGGCTGTCTGCTGATTGACGCTTGACTGTAGATTTTCGCTTTGTGTCAAAAGAACTCACTAACGCACACTTTTTCAAAGTAGGTGAATTCATCAGATCTGTTTGAAACATTGCATTTTATCCATGCACGACGACTACTTAGATACTCGCAGCACAGTTGCCTCATATAAATTGCCCATGAGCGCGGAGCTTGTCTTTGTCACTGTAGCAACTTTGCTCCATCAGCGGGAGAAGGCGGTTCGACGCCCCTGTAAGCACATGTTTCTCTAATTCCTTTGTTTCAGGCAAGCCACTGTGACGTCAGACGCCTTTACGCATGCAGCTTTGCGATGCTTAGACAGTAATAACATAATTCATGTTTACATTTCTTTAATTTTCGACGCATTGTCGTTATTCGTGACGCATCAATGACCAATTGATTATATGGCCATGCAATGAAAAAAGCGTGTGGAAAACAGTGTTAATGACAGATTTGAGAAGCATATATCTTCAATGTTGGCCGCAGGGCATTCCTGTGCAGGTGACAATGGTAATTTTTCAAAACGACAAGGATATTTAAACACATGATTATTTGTTTGCTGTGCTCTATGGCCTCTGCTACAGACCTCATCGAAATGACACTTAGATATCTTAGGGTGTACATATCAAGTCTTCCCAAATGGTCTAGCGGATAGGAATCTGCCTTGTCATGCAGGGCGGCCCTGGTTCGATTCCCGTCATGGCAAAGGATTTTTGTAGAAAAATAAAATGATTCCCAACGTGTGCAACAGAACAGTTCGAAATCTCGTTACATTTGCATCGTCATGAACATGACTTATATCAGGCTAGCTAATTTTTTCTTTGTTCATTTTAAGTGTAGAAACAATATTTCGTTTGTGAACATTTTTTTCTGCCGTTTTGACAACAGGCTCATTACTAAAGAACACACGACTGTCTGCTGATTGACGCTTGACTGTAGATTTTCGCTTTGTGTCAAAAGAACTCCCTAACGCACACTTTTTCAAAGTAGGTGAATTCATCAGATCTGTTTGAAACATTGCATTTTATCCATGCACGACGACTACTTAGATACTCGCAGCACAGTTGCCTCATATAAATTGCCCATGAGCGCGGAGCTTGTCTTTGTCACTGTAGCAACTTTGCTCCATCAGCGGGAGAAGGCGGTTCGACGCCCCTGTAAGCACATGTTTCTCTAATTCCTTTGTTTCAGGCAAGCCACTGTGACGTCAGACGTCTTTACGCATACAGCTTTGCGATGCTTAGACAGTAATAACATAATTCATGTTTACATTTCTTTAATTTTCGACGCATTGTCGTTATTCGTGACGCATCAATGACCAATTGATTATATGGCAATGCAATGAAAAAAGCGTGTGGAAAACAGTCTTAATGACAGATTTGAGAAGCACATTTCTTCAATGTTGGCCGCAGGGCATTCCTGTGCAGGTGACAATGGTAATTTTTCAAAACGACAAGGATATTTAAACACATGATTATTTGTTTGCTGTGCTCTATGGCCTCTGCTACAGACCTCATCGAAATGACACTTAGATATCTTAGGGTGTACATATCAAGTCTTCCCAAATGGTCTAGCGGATAGGAATCTGCCTTGTCACCCAGGGCGGCCCGGGTTCGATTCCCGTCATGGCAAAGGATTTTTGTAGAAAAATAAAATGAGTCCCAACGTGTGCAACAGAACAGTTCGAAATCTCGTTACATTTGCATCGTCATGAACATGACTTATATCAGGCTAGCTCATTTTTTCTTTGTTCATTTTAAGTGTAGAAACAATATTTCGTTTGTGAACATTTTTTTCTGCCGTTTTGACAACAGGCTCATTACTAAAGAACACACGACTGTCTGCTGATTGACGCTTGACTGTAGATTTTCGCTTTGTGTCAAAAGAACTCCCTAACGCACACTTTTTCAAAGTAGGTGAATTCATCAGATCTGTTTGAAACATTGCATTTTATCCATGCACGACGACTACTTAGATACTCGCAGCACAGTTGCCTCATATAAATTGCCCATGAGCGCGGAGCTTGTCTTTGTCACTGTAGCAACTTTGCTCCATCAGCGGGAGAATGCGGTTCGACGCCCCTGTAAGCACATGTTTCTCTAATTCCTTTGTTTCAGGCAAGCCACTGTGACGTCAGACGCCTTTACGCATACAGCTTTGCGATGCTTAGACAGTAATAACATAATTCATGTTTACATTTCTTTAATTTTCGACGCATTGTCGTTATTCGTGACGCATCAATGACCAATTGATTATATGGCAATGCAATGAAAAAAGCTTGTGGAAAACAGTGTTAATGACAGATTTGAGAAGCACATTTCTTCAATGTTGGCCGCAGGGCATTCCTGTGCAGGTGACAATGGTAATTTTTCAAAACGACAAGGATATTTAAACACATGATTATTTGTTTGCTGTGCTCTATGGCCTCTGCTACAGACCTCATCGAAATGACACTTAGATATCTTAGGGTGTACATATCAAGTCTTCCCAAATGGTCTAGCGGATAGGCATCTACCTTGTAACGCAGGGCGGCCCGGGTTCGATTCCCGTCATGGCAAATGTTTTTTGTAGAAAAATAAAATGAGTCCCAACGTGTGCAACAGAACAGTTCGAAATCTCGTTACATTTGCATCGTCATGAACATGACTTATATCAGGTTAGCTAATTTTTTCTTTGTTCATTTTAAGTGTAGAAACAATATTTCGTTTGTGAACATTTTCTTCTGCCGTTTTGACAACAGGCTCATTACTAAAGAACACACGGCTGTCTGCTGATTGACGCTTGACTGTAGATTTTCGCTTTGTGTCAAAAGAACTCCCTAACGCACACTTTTTCAAAGTAGGTGAATTCATCAGATCTGTTTGAAACATTGCATTTTATCCATGCACGACGACTACTTAGATACTCGCAGCACAGTTGCCTCATATAAATTGCCCATGAGCGCGGAGCTTGTCTTTGTCACTGTAGCAACTTTGCTCCATCAGCGGGAGAAGGCGCTTCGACGCCCCTGTAAGCACATGTTTCTCGAATTCCTTTGTTTCAGGCAAGCCACTGTGACGTCAGACGCCTTTACGCATACAGCTTTGCGATGCTTAGACAGTAATAACATAATTCATGTTTACATTTCTTTAATTTTCGACGCATTGTCGTTATTCGTGACGCATCAATGACCAATTGATTATATGGCAATGCAATGAAAAAAGCGTGTGGAAAACAGTGTTAATGACAGATTTGAGAAGCACATTTCTTCAATGTTGGCCGCATGGCATTCCTGTGCAGGTGACAATGGTAATTTTTCAAAACGACAAGGATATTTAAACACATGATTATTTGTTTGCTGTGCTCTATGGCCTCTGCTACAGACCTCATCGAAATGACACTTAGATATCTTAGGGTGTACATATCAAGTCTTCCCAAATGGTCTAGCGGATAGGAATCTGCCTTGTAACGCAGGGCGGCCAGGGTTCGATTCCCGTCTTGGCAAAGGATTTTTGTAGAAAAATAAAATGAGTCCCAACGTGTGCAACAGAACAGTTCGAAATCTCGTTACATTTGCATCGTCATGAACATGACTTATATCAGGCTAGCTAATTTTTTCTTTGTTCATTTTAAGTGTAGAAACAATATTTCGTTTGTGAACATTTTTTTCTGCCGTTTTGACAACTGGCTCATTACTAAAGAACACACGGCTGTCTGCTGATTGACGCGTGACTGTAGATTTTCGCTTTGTGTCAAAAGAACTCCCTAACGCACACTTTTTCAAAGTAGGTGAATTCATCAGATCTGTTTGAAACATTGCATTTTATCCATGCACGACGACTACTTAGATACTCGCAGCACAGTTGCCTCATATAAATTGCCCATGAGCGCGGAGTTTGTCTTTGTCACTGTAGCAACTTTGCTCCATCAGCGGGAGAAGGCGGTTCGACGCCCCTGTAAGCACATGTTTCTCTAATTCCTTTGTTTCAGGCAAGCCACTGTGACGTCAGACGTCTTTACGCATACAGCTTTGCGATGCTTAGACAGTAATAACATAATTCATGTTTACATTTCTTTAATTTTCGACGCATTGTCGTTATTCGTGACGCATCAATGACCAATTGATTATATGGCAATGCAATGAAAAAAGCGTGTGGAAAACAGTGTTAATGACAGATTTGAGAAGCACATTTCTTCAATGTTGGCCGCATGGCATTCCTGTGCAGGTGACAATGGTAATTTTTCAAAACGACAAGGATATTTCAACACATGATTATTTGTTTGCTGTGCTCTATGGCCTCTGCTACAGACCTCATCGAAATGACACTTAGATATCTTAGGGTGCACCTATCAAGTCTTCCCAAATGGTCTAGCGGATAGGCATCTACCTTGTAACGCAGGGCGGCCCGGGTTCGATTCCCGTCATGGCAAATGTTTTTTGTAGAAAAATAAAATGAGTCCCAACGTGTGCAACAGAACAGTTCGAAATCTCGTTACATTTGCATCGTCATGAACATGACTTATATCAGGCTAGCTCATTTTTTCTTTGTTCATTTTAAGTGTAGAAACAATATTTCGTTTGTGAACATTTTTTCTGCCGTTTTGACAACAGGCTCATGACTAAAGAACACACGGCTGTCTGCTGATTGACGCTTGACTGTAGATTTTCGCTTTGTGTCAAAAGAACTCCCTAACGCACACTTTTTCAAAGTAGGTGAATTCATCAGATCTGTTTGAAACATTGCATTTTATCCATGCACGACGACTACTTAGATACTCGCAGCACAGTTGCCTCATATAAATTGCCCATGAGCGCGGAGCTTGTCTTTGTCACTGTAGCAACTTTGCTCCATCAGCGGGAGAAGGCGGTTCGACGCCCCTGTAAGCACATGTTTCTCTAATTCCTTTGTTTCAGGCAAGCCACTGTGACGTCAGACGCCTTTACGCATACAGCTTTGCGATGCTTAGACAGTAATAACATAATTCATGTTTACATTTCTTTAATTTTCGACGCATTGTCGTTATTCGTGACGCATCAATGACCAATTGATTATATGGCAATGCAATGAAAAAAGCTTGTGGAAAACAGTGTTAATGACAGATTTGAGAAGCACATTTCTTCAATGTTGGCCGCAGGGCATTCCTGTGCAGGTGACAATGGTAATTTTTCAAAACGACAAGGATATTTAAACACATGATTATTTGTTTGCTGTGCTCTATGGCCTCTGCTACAGACCTCATCGAAATGACACTTAGATATCTTAGGGTGTACATATCAAGTCTTCCCAAATGGTCTAGCGGATAGGCATCTACCTTGTAACGCAGGGCGGCCCGGGTTCGATTCCCGTCATGGCAAATGTTTTTTGTAGAAAAATAAAATGAGTCCCAACGTGTGCAACAGAACAGTTCGAAATCTCGTTACATTTGCATCGTCATGAACATGACTTATATCAGGTTAGCTAATTTTTTCTTTGTTCATTTTAAGTGTAGAAACAATATTTCGTTTGTGAACATTTTCTTCTGCCGTTTTGACAACAGGCTCATTACTAAAGAACACACGGCTGTCTGCTGATTGACGCTTGACTGTAGATTTTCGCTTTGTGTCAAAAGAACTCCCTAACGCACACTTTTTCAAAGTAGGTGAATTCATCAGATCTGTTTGAAACATTGCATTTTATCCATGCACGACGACTACTTAGATACTCGCAGCACAGTTGCCTCATATAAATTGCCCATGAGCGCGGAGCTTGTCTTTGTCACTGTAGCAACTTTGCTCCATCAGCGGGAGAAGGCGCTTCGACGCCCCTGTAAGCACATGTTTCTCGAATTCCTTTGTTTCAGGCAAGCCACTGTGACGTCAGACGCCTTTACGCATACAGCTTTGCGATGCTTAGACAGTAATAACATAATTCATGTTTACATTTCTTTAATTTTCGACGCATTGTCGTTATTCGTGACGCATCAATGACCAATTGATTATATGGCAATGCAATGAAAAAAGCGTGTGGAAAACAGTGTTAATGACAGATTTGAGAAGCACATTTCTTCAATGTTGGCCGCATGGCATTCCTGTGCAGGTGACAATGGTAATTTTTCAAAACGACAAGGATATTTAAACACATGATTATTTGTTTGCTGTGCTCTATGGCCTCTGCTACAGACCTCATCGAAATGACACTTAGATATCTTAGGGTGTACATATCAAGTCTTCCCAAATGGTCTAGCGGATAGGAATCTGCCTTGTAACGCAGGGCGGCCAGGGTTCGATTCCCGTCTTGGCAAAGGATTTTTGTAGAAAAATAAAATGAGTCCCAACGTGTGCAACAGAACAGTTCGAAATCTCGTTACATTTGCATCGTCATGAACATGACTTATATCAGGCTAGCTAATTTTTTCTTTGTTCATTTTAAGTGTAGAAACAATATTTCGTTTGTGAACATTTTTTTCTGCCGTTTTGACAACTGGCTCATTACTAAAGAACACACGGCTGTCTGCTGATTGACGCGTGACTGTAGATTTTCGCTTTGTGTCAAAAGAACTCCCTAACGCACACTTTTTCAAAGTAGGTGAATTCATCAGATCTGTTTGAAACATTGCATTTTATCCATGCACGACGACTACTTAGATACTCGCAGCACAGTTGCCTCATATAAATTGCCCATGAGCGCGGAGTTTGTCTTTGTCACTGTAGCAACTTTGCTCCATCAGCGGGAGAAGGCGGTTCGACGCCCCTGTAAGCACATGTTTCTCTAATTCCTTTGTTTCAGGCAAGCCACTGTGACGTCAGACGTCTTTACGCATACAGCTTTGCGATGCTTAGACAGTAATAACATAATTCATGTTTACATTTCTTTAATTTTCGACGCATTGTCGTTATTCGTGACGCATCAATGACCAATTGATTATATGGCAATGCAATGAAAAAAGCGTGTGGAAAACAGTGTTAATGACAGATTTGAGAAGCACATTTCTTCAATGTTGGCCGCATGGCATTCCTGTGCAGGTGACAATGGTAATTTTTCAAAACGACAAGGATATTTCAACACATGATTATTTGTTTGCTGTGCTCTATGGCCTCTGCTACAGACCTCATCGAAATGACACTTAGATATCTTAGGGTGCACCTATCAAGTCTTCCCAAATGGTCTAGCGGATAGGCATCTACCTTGTAACGCATGGCGGCCCGGGTTCGATTCCCGTCATGGCAAATGTTTTTTGTAGAAAAATAAAATGAGTCCCAACGTGTGCAACAGAACAGTTCGAAATCTCGTTACATTTGCATCGTCATGAACATGACTTATATCAGGCTAGCTCATTTTTTCTTTGTTCATTTTAAGTGTAGAAACAATATTTCGTTTGTGAACATTTTTTCTGCCGTTTTGACAACAGGCTCATGACTAAAGAACACACGGCTGTCTGCTGATTGACGCTTGACTGTAGATTTTCGCTTTGTGTCAAAAGAACTCCCTAACGCACACTTTTTCAAAGTAGGTGAATTCATCAGATCTGTTTGAAACATTGCATTTTATCCATGCACGACGACTACTTAGATACTCGCAGCACAGTTGCCTCATATAAATTGCCCATGAGCGCGGAGCTTGTCTTTGTCACTGTAGCAACTTTGCTCCATCAGCGGGAGAAGGCGGTTCGACGCCCCTGTAAGCACATGTTTCTCTAATTCCTTTGTTTCAGGCAAGCCACTGTGACGTCAGACGCCTTTACGCATACAGCTTTGCGATGCTTAGACAGTAATAACATAATTCATGTTTACATTTCTTTAATTTTCGACGCATTGTCGTTATTCGTGACGCATCAATGACCAATTGATTATATGGCAATGCAATGAAAAAAGCGTGTGGAAAACAGTGTTAATGACAGATTTGAGAAGCACATTTCTTCAATGTTGGCCGCATGGCATTCCTGTGCAGGTGACAATGGTAATTTTTCAAAACGACAAGGATATTTAAACACATGATTATTTGTTTGCTGTGCTCTATGGCCTCTGCTACAGACCTCATCGAAATGACACTTAGATATCTTAGGGTGTACATATCAAGTTTTCCCAAATGGTTTAGCGGATAGGCATCTACCTTGTAACGCAGGGCGGCCCGGGTTCGATTCCCGTCATGGCAAATGTTTTTTGTAGAAAAATAAAATGAGTCCCAACGTGTGCAACAGAACAGTTCGAAATCTCGTTACATTTGCATCGTCATGAACATGACTTATATCAGGCTAGCTCATTTTTTCTTTGTTCATTTTAAGTGTAGAAACAATATTTCGTTTGTGACCATTTTTTTCTGCCGTTTTGACAACAGGCTCATGACTAAAGAACACACGGCTGTCTGCTGATTGACGCTTGACTGTAGATTTTCGCTTTGTGTCAAAAGAACTTCCTAACGCACACTTTTTCAAAGTAGGTGAATTCATCAGATCTGTTTGAAACATTGCATTTTATCCATGCACGACGACTGCTTAGATACTCGCAGCACAGTTGCCCCATATAAATTGCCCATGAGCGCGGAGCTTGTCTTTGTCACTGTAGCAACTTTGCTCCATCAGCGGGAGAAGGCGGTTCGACGCCCCTGTAAGCACATGTTTCTCTGATTCCTTTGTTTCAGGCAAGCCACTGTGACGTCAGACGCCTTTACGCATACAGCTTTGCGATGCTTAGACAGTAATAACATAATTCATGTTTACATTTCTTTAATTTTCGACGCATTGTCGTTATTCGTGACGCATCAATGACCAATTGATTATATGGCAATGCAATGAAAAAAGCGTGTGGAAAACAGTGTTAATGACAGATTTGAGAAGCACATTTCTTCAATGTTGGCCGCATGGCATTCCTGTGCAGGTGACAATGGTAATTTTTCAAAACGACAAGGATATTTCAACACATGATTATTTGTTTGCTGTGCTCTATGGCCTCTGCTACAGACCTCATCGAAATGACACTTAGATATCTTAGGGTGTACCTATCAAGTCTTCCCAAATGGTCTAGCGGATAGGCATCTACCTTGTAATGCAGGGCGGCCCGGGTTCGATTCCCGTCATGGCAAATGTTTTTTGTAGAAAAATAAAATGAGTCCCAACGTGTGCAACAGAACAGTTCGAAATCTCGTTACATTTGCATCGTCATGAACATGACTTATATCAGGCTAGCTAATTTTTTCTTTGTTCATTTTAAGTGTAGAAACAATATTTCGTTTGTGAACATTTTTTTCTGCCGTTTTGACAACAGGCTCATTACTAAAGAACACACGGCTGTCTGCTGATTGACGCTTGACTGTAGATGTTCGCTTTGTGTCAAAAGAACTCCCTAACGCACACTTTTTCAAAGTAGATGAATTCATCAGATCTGTTTGAAACATTGCATTTTATCCATGCACGACGACTACTTAGATACTCGCAGCACAATTGCCTCATATAAATTGCCCATGAGCGCGGAGCTTGTCTTTGTCACTGTAGCAACTTTGCTCCATCAGCGGGAGAAGGCGGTTCGACGCCCCTGTAAGCACATGTTTCTCTAATTCCTTTGTTTCAGGCAAGCCACTGTGACTTCAGACGCCTTTACGCATACAGCTTTGCGATGCTTAGACAGTAATAACATAATTCATGTTTACATTTCTTTAATTTTCGACGCATTGTCGTTATTCGTGACGCATCAATCACCAATTGATTATATGGCAATGCAATGAAAAAAGCGTGTGGAAAACAGTGTTAATGACAGATTTGAGAAGCACATTTCTTCAATGTTGGCCGCATGGCATTCCTGTGCAGGTGACAATGGTAATTTTTCAAAACGACAAGGATATTTAAACACATGATTATTTGTTTGCTGTGCTCTATGGCCTCTGCTACAGACCTCATCGAAATGACACTTAGATATCTTAGAGTGTACATATCAAGTTTTCCCAAATGGTCTAGCGGATAGGCATCTACCTTGTAACGCAGGGCGGCCCGGGTTCGATTCCCGTCATGGCAAATGTTTTTTGTAGAAAAATAAAATGAGTCCCAACGTGTGCAACAGAACAGTTCGAAATCTCGTTACATTTGCATCGTCATGAACATGACTTATATCAGGCTAGCTCATTTTTTCTTTGTTCATTTTAAGTGTAGAAACAATATTTCGTTTGTGAACATTTTTTTCTGCCGTTTTGACAACAGGCTCATGACTAAAGAACACACGGCTGTCTGCTGATTGACGCTTGACTGTAGATTTTCGCTTTGTGTCAAAAGAACTCCCTAACGCACACTTTTTCAAAGTAGGTGAATTCATCAGATCTGTTTGAAACATTGCATTTTATCCATGCACGACGACTACTTAGATACTCGCAGCACAGTTGCCTCATATAAATTGCCCATGAGCGCGGATCTTGTCTTTGTCACTGTAGCAACTTTGCTCCATCAGCGGGAGAAGGCGGTTCGACGCCCCTGTAAGCACATGTTTCTCTAATTCCTTTGTTTCAGGCAAGCCACTGTGACGTCAGACGCCTTTACGCATACAGCTTTGCGATGCTTAGACAGTAATAACATAATTCATGTTTACATTTCTTTAATTTTCGACGCATTGTCGTTATTCGTGACGCATCAATGACCAATTGATTATATGGCAATGCAATGAAAAAAGCGTGTGGAAAACAGTGTTAATGACAGATTTGAGAAGCACATTTCTTCAATGTTGGCCGCATGGCATTCCTGTGCAGGTGACAATGGTAACTTTTCAAAACGACAAGGATATTTCAACACATGATTATTTGTTTGCTGTGCTCTATGGCCTCTGCTACAGACCTCATCGAAATGACACTTAGATATCTTAGGGTGTACATATCAAGTTTTCCCAAATGGTCTTGCGGATAGGCATCTACCTTGTAACGCAGGGCGGCCCGGGTTCGATTCCCGTCATGGCAAATGTTTTTTGTAGAAAAATAAAATGAGTCCCAACGTGTGCAACAGAACAGTTCGAAATCTCGTTACATTTGCATCGTCATGAACATGACTTATATCAGGCTAGCTCATTTTTTCTTTGTTCATTTTAAGTGTAGAAACAATATTTCGTTTGTGACCATTTTTTTCTGCCGTTTTGACAACAGGCTCATGACTAAAGAACACACGGCTGTCTGCTGATTGACGCTTGACTGTAGATTTTCGCTTTGTGTCAAAAGAACTTCCTAACGCACACTTTTTCAAAGTAGGTGAATTCATCAGATCTGTTTGAAACATTGCATTTTATCCATGCACGACGACTGCTTAGATACTCGCAGCACAGTTGCCCCATATAAATTGCCCATGAGCGCGGAGCTTGTCTTTGTCACTGTAGCAACTTTGCTCCATCAGCGGGAGAAGGCGGTTCGACGCCCCTGTAAGCACATGTTTCTCTGATTCCTTTGTTTCAGGCAAGCCACTGTGACGTCAGACGCCTTTACGCATACAGCTTTGCGATGCTTAGACAGTAATAACATAATTCATGTTTACATTTCTTTAATTTTCGACGCATTGTCGTTATTCGTGACGCATCAATGACCAATTGATTATATGGCAATGCAATGAAAAAAGCGTGTGGAAAACAGTGTTAATGACAGATTTGAGAAGCACATTTCTTCAATGTTGGCCGCATGGCATTCCTGTGCAGGTGACAATGGTAATTTTTCAAAACGACAAGGATATTTCAACACATGATTATTTGTTTGCTGTGCTCTATGGCCTCTGCTACAGACCTCATCGAAATGACACTTAGATATCTTAGGGTGTACCTATCAAGTCTTCCCAAATGGTCTAGCGGATAGGCATCTACCTTGTAATGCAGGGCGGCCCGGGTTCGATTCCCGTCATGGCAAATGTTTTTTGTAGAAAAATAAAATGAGTCCCAACGTGTGCAACAGAACAGTTCGAAATCTCGTTACATTTGCATCGTCATGAACATGACTTATATCAGGCTAGCTAATTTTTTCTTTGTTCATTTTAAGTGTAGAAACAATATTTCGTTTGTGAACATTTTTTTCTGCCGTTTTGACAACAGGCTCATTACTAAAGAACACACGGCTGTCTGCTGATTGACGCTTGACTGTAGATGTTCGCTTTGTGTCAAAAGAACTCCCTAACGCACACTTTTTCAAAGTAGATGAATTCATCAGATCTGTTTGAAACATTGCATTTTATCCATGCACGACGACTACTTAGATACTCGCAGCACAGTTGCCTCATATAAATTGCCCATGAGCGCGGAGCTTGTCTTTGTCACTGTAGCAACTTTGCTCCATCAGCGGGAGAAGGCGGTTCGACGCCCCTGTAAGCACATGTTTCTCTAATTCCTTTGTTTCAGGCAAGCCACTGTGACTTCAGACGCCTTTACGCATACAGCTTTGCGATGCTTAGACAGTAATAACATAATTCATGTTTACATTTCTTTAATTTTCGACGCATTGTCGTTATTCGTGACGCATCAATGACCAATTGATTATATGGCAATGCAATGAAAAAAGCGTGTGGAAAACAGTGTTAATGACAGATTTGAGAAGCACATTTCTTCAATGTTGGCCGCATGGCATTCCTGTGCAGGTGACAATGGTAATTTTTCAAAACGACAAGGATATTTAAACACATGATTATTTGTTTGCTGTGCTCTATGGCCTCTGCTACAGACCTCATCGAAATGACACTTAGATATCTTAGGGTGTACATATCAAGTTTTCCCAAATGGTCTAGCGGATAGGCATCTACCTTGTAACGCAGGGCGGCCCGGGTTCGATTCCCGTCATGGCAAATGTTTTTTGTAGAAAAATAAAATGAGTCCCAACGTGTGCAACAGAACAGTTCGAAATCTCGTTACATTTGCATCGTCATGAACATGACTTATATCAGGCTAGCTCATTTTTTCTTTGTTCATTTTAAGTGTAGAAACAATATTTCGTTTGTGAACATTTTTTTCTGCCGTTTTGACAACAGGCTCATGACTAAAGAACACACGGCTGTCTGCTGATTGACGCTTGACTGTAGATTTTCGCTTTGTGTCAAAAGAACTCCCTAACGCACACTTTTTCAAAGTAGGTGAATTCATCAGATCTGTTTGAAACATTGCATTTTATCCATGCACGACGACTACTTAGATACTCGCAGCACAGTTGCCTCATATAAATTGCCCATGAGCGCGGAGCTTGTCTTTGTCACTGTAGCAACTTTGCTCCATCAGCGGGAGAAGGCGGTTCGACGCCCCTGTAAGCACATGTTTCTCTAATTCCTTTGTTTCAGGCATGCCACTGTGACGTCAGACGCCTTTACGCATACAGCTTTGCGATGCTTAGACAGTAATAACATAATTCATGTTTACATTTCTTTAATTTTCGACGCATTGTCGTTATTCGTGACGCATCAATGACCAATTGATTATATGGCAATGCAATGAAAAAAGCGTGTGGAAAACAGTGTTAATGACAGATTTGAGAAGCACATTTCTTCAATGTTGGCCGCATGGCATTCCTGTGCAGGTGACAATGGTAATTTTTCAAAACGACAAGGATATTTCAACACATGATTATTTGTTTGCTGTGCTCTATGGCCTCTGCTACAGACCTCATCGAAATGACACTTAGATATCTTAGGGTGCACCTATCAAGTCTTCCCAAATGGTCTAGCGGATAGGCATCTACCTTGTAACGCAGGGCGGCCCGGGTTCGATTCCCGTCATGGCAAATGTTTTTTGTAGAAAAATAAAATGAGTCCCAACGTGTGCAACAGAACAGTTCGAAATCTCGTTACATTTGCATCGTCATGAACATGACTTATATCAGGCTAGCTCATTTTTTCTTTGTTCATTTTAAGTGTAGAAACAATATTTCGTTTGTGAACATTTTTTTCTGCCGTTTTGACAACAGGCTCATGACTAAAGAACACACGGCTGTCTGCTGATTGACGCTTGACTGTAGATTTTCGCTTTGTGTCAAAAGAACTCCCTAACGCACACTTTTTCAAAGTAGGTGAATTCATCAGATCTGTTTGAAACATTGCATTTTATCCATGCACGACGACTACTTAGATACTCGCAGCACAGTTGCCTCATATAAATTGCCCATGAGCGCGGATCTTGTCTTTGTCACTGTAGCAACTTTGCTCCATCAGCGGGAGAAGGCGCTTCGACGCCCCTGTAAGCACATGTTTCTCTAATTCCTTTGTTTCAGGCAAGCCACTGTGACGTCAGACGCCTTTACGCATACAGCTTTGCGATGCTTAGACAGTAATAACATAATTCATGTTTACATTTCTTTAATTTTCGACGCATTGTCGTTATTCGTGACGCATCAATGACCAATTGATTATATGGCAATGCAATGAAAAAAGCGTGTGGAAAACAGTGTTAATGACAGATTTGAGAAGCACATTTCTTCAATGTTGGCCGCATGGCATTCCTGTGCAGGTGACAATGGTAATTTTTCAAAACGACAAGGATATTTCAACACATGATTATTTGTTTGCTGTGCTCTATGGCCTCTGCTACAGACCTCATCGAAATGACACTTAGATATCTTAGGGTGTACCTATCAAGTCTTCCCAAATGGTCTAGCGGATAGGCATCTACCTTGTAATGCAGGGCGGCCCGGGTTCGATTCCCGTCATGGCAAATGTTTTTTGTAGAAAAATAAAATGAGTCCCAACGTGTGCAACAGAACAGTTCGAAATCTCGTTACATTTGCATCGTCATGAACATGACTTATATCAGGCTAGCTCATTTTTTCTTTGTTCATTTTAAGTGTAGAAACAATATTTCGTTTGTGAACATTTTTTTCTGCCGTTTTGACAACAGGCTCATGACTAAAGAACACACGGCTGTCTGCTGATTGACGCTTGACTGTAGATTTTCGCTTTGTGACAAAAGAACTTCCTAACGCACACTTTTTCAAAGTAGGTGAATTCATCAGATCTGTTTGAAACATTGCATTTTATCCATGCACGACGACTGCTTAGATACTCGCAGCACAGTTGCCCCATATAAATTGCCCATGAGCGCGGAGCTTGTCTTTGTCACTGTAGCAACTTTGCTCCATCAGCGGGAGAAGGCGGTTCGACGCCCCTGTAAGCACATGTTTCTCTAATTCCTTTGTTTCAGGCAAGCCACTGTGACGTCAGACGCATTTACGCATACAGCTTTGCGATGCTTAGACAGTAATAACATAATTCATGTTTACATTTCTTTAATTTTCGACGCATTGTCGTTATTCGTGACGCATCAATGACCAATTGATTATATGGCAATGCAATGAAAAAAGCGTGTGGAAAACAGTGTTAATGACAGATTTGAGAAGCACATTTCTTCAATGTTGGCCGCATGGCATTCCTGTGCAGGTGACAATGGTAATTTTTCAAAACGACAAGGATATTTATACACATGATTATTTGTTTGCTGTGCTCTATGGCCTCTGCTACAGACCTCTTCGAAATGACACTTAGATATCTTAGGGTATACATATCAAGTTTTCCCAAATGGTATAGCGGATAGGCATCTACCTTGTAACCCATGGCGGCCCGGGTTCGATTCCCGTCATGGCAAATGTTTTTTGTAGAAAAATAAAAATGAGTCCCAACGTGTGCAACAGAACAGTTCGAAATCTCGTTACATTTGCATCGTCATGAACATGACTTATATCAGGCTAGCTCATTTTTTCTTTGTTCATTTTAAGTGTAGAAACAATATTTCGTTTGTGAACATTTTTTTCTGCCGTTTTGACAACAGGCTCATTACTAAAGAACACACGACTGTCTGCTGATTGACGCTTGACTGTAGATTTTCGCTTTGTGTCAAAAGAACTCCCTAACGCACACTTTTTCAAAGTAGGTGAATTCATAATATCTGTTTGAAACATTGCATTTTATCCATGCACGACGACTACTTAGATACTCGCAGCACAGTTGCCTCATATAAATTGCCCATGAGCGCGGAGCTTGTCTTTGTCACTGTAGCAACTTTGCTCCATCAGCGGGAGAAGGCGGTTCGACGCCCCTGTAAGCACATGTTTCTCTAATTCCTTTGTTTCAGGCAAGCCACTGTGACGTCAGACGCCTTTACGCATACAGCTTTGCGATGCTTAGACAGTAATAACATAATTCATGTTTACATTTCTTTAATTTTCGACGCATTGTCGTTATTCGTGACGCATCAATGACCAATTGATTATATGGCAATGCAATGAAAAAAGCGTGTGGAAAACAGTGTTAATGACAGATTTGAGAAGCACATTTCTTCAATGTTGGCCGCAGGGCATTCCTGTGCAGGTGACAATGGTAATTTTTCAAAACGACAAGGATATTTAAACACATGATTATTTGTTTGCTGTGCTCTATGGCCTCTGCTACAGATCTCATCGAAATGACACTTAGATATCTTAGGGTGTACATATCAAGTCTTCCCAAATGGTCTAGCGGATAGGAATCTGCCTTGTCACGCAGGGCGGCCCGGGTTCGATTCCCGTCATGGCAAAGGATTTTTGTAGAAAAATAAAATGAGTCCCAACGTGTGCAACAGAACAGTTCGAAATCTCGTTACATTTGCATCGTCATGAACATGACTTATATCAGGCTAGCTAATTTTTTCTTTGTTCATTTTAAGTTTAGAAACAATATTTCGTTTGTGAACATTTTTTTCTGCCGTTTTGACAACAGGCTCATTACTAAAGAACACACGACTGTCTGCTGATTGACGCTTGACTGTAGATTTTCGCTTTGTGTCAAAAGAACTCCCTAACGCACACTTTTTCAAAGTAGGTGAATTCATCAGATCTGTTTGAAACATTGCATTTTATCCATGCACGACGACTGCTTAGATACTCGCAGCACAGTTGCCCCATATAAATTGCCCATGAGCGCGGAGCTTGTCTTTGTCACTGTAGCAACTTTGCTCCATCAGCGGGAGAAGGCGGTTCGACGCCCCTGTAAGCACATGTTTCTCTGATTCCTTTGTTTCAGGCAAGCCACTGTGACGTCAGACGCCTTTACGCATACAGCTTTGCGATGCTTAGACAGTAATAACATAATTCATGTTTACATTTCTTTAATTTTCGACGCATTGTCGTTATTCGTGACGCATCAATGACCAATTGATTATATGGCAATGCAATGAAAAAAGCGTGTGGAAAACAGTGTTAATGACAGATTTGAGAAGCACATTTCTTCAATGTTGGCCGCATGGCATTCCTGTGCAGGTGACAATGGTAATTTTTCAAAACGACAAGGATATTTCAACACATGATTATTTGTTTGCTGTGCTCTATGGCCTCTGCTACAGACCTCATCGAAATGACACTTAGATATCTTAGGGTGTACATATCAAGTCTTCCCAAATGGTCTAGCGGATAGGCATCTACCTTGTAATGCAGGGTGGCCCGGGTTCGATTCCCGTCATGGCAAATGTTTTTTGTAGAAAAATAAAATGAGTCCCAACGTGTGCAACAGAACAGTTCGAAATCTCGTTACATTTGCATCGTCATGAACATGACTTATATCAGGCTAGCTCATTTTTTCTTTGTTCATTTTAAGTGTAGAAACAATATTTCGTTTGTGACCATTTTTTTCTGCCGTTTTGACAACAGGCTCATGACTAAAGAACACACGGCTGTCTGCTGATTGACGCTTGACTGTAGATTTTCGCTTTGTGTCAAAAGAACTTCCTAACGCACACTTTTTCAAAGTAGGTGAATTCATCAGATCTGTTTGAAACATTGCATTTTATCCATGCACGACGACTGCTTAGATACTCGCAGCACAGTTGCCCCATATAAATTGCCCATGAGCGCGGAGCTTGTCTTTGTCACTGTAGCAACTTTGCTCCATCAGCGGTAGAAGGCGCTTCGACGCCCCTGTAAGCACATGTTTCTCTGATTCCTTTGTTTCAGGCAAGCCACTGTGACGTCAGACGCCTTTACGCATACAGCTTTGCGATGCTTAGACAGTAATAACATAATTCATGTTTACATTTCTTTAATTTTCGACGCATTGTCGTTATTCGTGACGCATCAATGACCAATTGATTATATGGCAATGCAATGAAAAAAGCGTGTGGAAAACAGTGTTAATGACAGATTTGAGAAGCACATTTCTTCAATGTTGGCCGCATGGCATTCCTGTGCAGGTGACAATGGTAATTTTTCAAAACGACAAGGATATTTAAACACATGATTATTTGTTTGCTGTGCTCTATGGCCTCTGCTACAGACCTCATCGAAATGACACTTAGATATCTTAGGGTGTACATATAAAGTTTTCCCAAATGGTCTAGCGGATAGGCATCTACCTTGTAACGCAGTGCGGCCCGGGTTCGATTCCCGTCATGGCAAATGTTTTTTGTAGAAAAATAAAATGAGTCCCAACGTGTGCAACAGAACAGTTCGAAATCTCGTTACATTTGCATCGTCATGAACATGACTTATATCAGGCTAGCTCATTTTTTCTTTGATCATTTTAAGTGTAGAAACAATATTTCGTTTGTGACCATTATTTTCTGCCGTTTTGACAACAGGCTCATGACTAAAGAACACACGGCTGTCTGCTGATTGACGCTTGACTGTAGATTTTCGCTTTGTGTCAAAAGAACTTCCTAACGCACACTTTTTCAAAGTAGGTGAATTCATCAGATCTGTTTGAAACATTGCATTTTATCCATGCACGACGACTGCTTAGATACTCGCAGCACAGTTGCCCCATATAAATTGCCCATGAGCGCGGAGCTTGTCTTTGTCACTGTAGCAACTTTGCTCCATCAGCGGTAGAAGGCGGTTCGACGCCCCTGTAAGCACATGTTTCTCTGATTCCTTTGTTTCAGGCAAGCCACTGTGACGTCAGACGCCTTTACGCATACAGCTTTGCGATGCTTAGACAGTAATAACATAATTCATGTTTACATTTCTTTAATTTTCGACGCATTGTCGTTATTCGTGACGCATCAATGACCAATTGATTATATGGCAATGCAATGAAAAAAGCGTGTGGAAAACAGTGTTAATGACAGATTTGAGAAGCACATTTCTTCAATGTTGGCCGCATGGCATTCCTGTGCAGGTGACAATGGTAATTTTTCAAAACGACAAGGATATTTAAACACATGATTATTTGTTTGCTGTGCTCTATGGCCTCTGCTACAGACCTCATCGAAATGACACTTAGATATCTTAGGGTGTACATATAAAGTTTTCCCAAATGGTCTAGCGGATAGGCATCTACCTTGTAACGCAGTGCGGCCCGGGTTCGATTCCCGTCATGGCAAATGTTTTTTGTAGAAAAATAAAATGAGTCCCAACGTGTGCAACAGAACAGTTCGAAATCTCGTTACATTTGCATCGTCATGAACATGACTTATATCAGGCTAGCTCATTTTTTCTTTGATCATTTTAAGTGTAGAAACAATATTTCGTTTGTGACCATTATTTTCTGCCGTTTTGACAACAGGCTCATGACTAAAGAACACACGGCTGTCTGCTGATTGACGCTTGACTGTAGATTTTCGCTTTGTGTCAAAAGAACTTCCTAACGCACACTTTTTCAAAGTAGGTGAATTCATCAGATCTGTTTGAAACATTGCATTTTATCCATGCACGACGACTGCTTAGATACTCGCAGCACAGTTGCCCCATATAAATTGCCCATGAGCGCGGAGCTTGTCTTTGTCACTGTAGCAACTTTGCTCCATCAGCGGGAGAAGGCGGTTCGACGCCCCTGTAAGCACATGTTTCTCTGATTCCTTTGTTTCAGGCAAGCCACTGTGATGTCAGACGCCTTTACGCATACAGCTTTGCGATGCTTAGACAGTAATAACATAATTCATGTTTACATTTCTTTAATTTTCGACGCATTGTCGTTATTCGTGACGCATCAATGACCAATTGATTATATGGCAATGCAATGAAAAAAGCGTGTGGAAAACAGTGTTAATGACAGTTTTGAGAAGCACATTTCTTCAATGTTGGCCGCATGGCATTCCTGTGCAGGTGACAATGGTAATTTTTCAAAACGACAAGGATATTTAAACACATGATTATTTGTTTGCTGTGCTCTATGGCCTCTGCTACAGACCTCATCGAAATGACACTTAGATATCTTAGGGTGTACCTATCAAGTCTTCCCAAATGGTCTAGCGGATAGGCATCTACCTTGTAATGCAGGGCGGCCCGGGTTCGATTCCCGTCATGGCAAATGTTTTTTGTAGAAAAATAAAATGAGTCCCAACGTGTGCAACATAACAGTTCGAAATCTCGTTACATTTGCATCGTCATGAACATGACTTATATCAGGCTAGCTCATTTTTTCTTTGTTCATTTTAAGTGTAGAAACAATATTTCGTTTGTGACCATTTTTTTCTGCCGTTTTGACAACAGGCTCATGACTAAAGAACACACGGCTGTCTGCTGATTGACGCTTGACTGTAGATTTTCGCTTTGTGTCAAAAGAACTTCCTAACGCACACTTTTTCAAAGTAGGTGAATTCATCAGATCTGTTTGAAACATTGCATTTTATCCATGCACGACGACTGCTTAGATACTCGCAGCACAGTTGCCCCATATAAATTGCCCATGAGCGCGGAGCTTGTCTTTGTCACTGTAGCAACTTTGCTCCATCAGCGGTAGAAGGCGCTTCGACGCCCCTGTAAGCACATGTTTCTCTGATTCCTTTGTTTCAGGCAAGCCACTGTGACGTCAGACGCCTTTACGCATACAGCTTTGCGATGCTTAGACAGTAATAACATAATTCATGTTTACATTTCTTTAATTTTCGACGCATTGTCGTTATTCGTGACGCATCAATGACCAATTGATTATATGGCAATGCAATGAAAAAAGCGTGTGGAAAACAGTGTTAATGACAGATTTGAGATGCTCATTTCTTCAATGTTGGCCGCATGGCATTCCTGTGCAGGTGACAATGGTAACTTTTCAAAACGACAAGGATATTTAAACACATGATTATTTGTTTGCTGTGCTCTATGGCCTCTGCTACAGACCTCATCGAAATGACACTTAGATATCTTAGGGTGTACGTATCAAGTTTTCCCAAATGGTCTTGCGGATAGGCATCTACCTTGTAATGCAGGGCGGCCCGGGTTCGATTCCCGTCATGGCAAATGTTTTTTGTAGAAAAATAAAATGAGTCCCAACGTGTGCAACAGAACAGTTCGAAATCTCGTTACATTTGCATCGTCATGAACATGACTTATATCAGGCTAGCTCATTTTTTCTTTGTTCATTTTAAGTGTAGAAACAATATTTCGTTTGTGAACATTTTTTTCTGCCGTTTTGACAACAGGCTCATGACTAAAGAACACACGGCTGTCTGCTGATTGACGCTTGACTGTAGATTTTCGCTTTGTGTCAAAAGAACTTCCTAACGCACACTTTTTCAAAGTAGGTGAATTCATCAGATCTGTTTGAAACATTGCATTTTATCCATGCACGACGACTGCTTAGATACTCGCAGCACAGTTGCCCCATATAAATTGCCCATGAGCGCGGAGCTTGTCTTTGTCACTGTAGCAACTTTGCTCCATCAGCGGGAGAAGGCGGTTCGAAGCCCATGTAAGCACATGTTTCTCTGATTCCTTTGTTTCAGGCAAGCCACTGTGACGTAAGACGCCTTTACGCATACAGCTTTGCGATGCTTAGACAGTAATAACATAATTCATGTTTACATTTCTTTAATTTTCGACGCATTGTCGTTATTCGTGACGCATCAATGACCAATTGATTATATGGCAATGCAATGAAAAAAGCGTGTGGAAAACAGTGTTAATGACAGATTTGAGAAGCACATTTCTTCAATGTTGGCCGCATGGCATTCCTGTGCAGGTGACAATGGTAATTTTTCAAAACGACAAGGATATTTCAACACATGATTATTTGTTTGCTGTGCTCTATGGCCTCTGCTACAGACCTCATCGAAATGACACTTAGATATCTTAGGGTGTACCTATCAAGTCTTCCCAAATGGTCTAGCGGATAGGCATCTACCTTGTAATGCAGGGCGGCCCGGGTTCGATTCCCGTCATGGCAAATGTTTTTTGTAGAAAAATAAAATGAGTCCCAACGTGTGCAACAGAACAGTTCGAAATCTCGTTACATTTGCATCGTCATGAACATGACTTATATCAGGCTAGCTAATTTTTTCTTTGTTCATTTTAAGTGTAGAAACAATATTTCATTTGTGAACATTTTTTTCTGCCGTTTTGACAACAGGCTCATTACTAAAGAACACACGGCTGTCTGCTGATTGACGCTTGACTGTAGATGTTCGCTTTGTGTCAAAAGAACTCCCTAACGCACACTTTTTCAAAGTAGGTGAATTCATCAGATCTGTTTGAAACATTGCATTTTATCCATGCACGACGACTACTTAGATACTCGCAGCACAGTTGCCTCATATAAATTGCCCATGAGCGCGGAGCTTGTCTTTGTCACTGTAGCAACTTTGCTCCATCAGCGGGAGAAGGCGGTTCGACGCCCCTGTAAGCACATGTTTCTCTAATTCCTTTGTTTCAGACAAGCCACTGTGACTTCAGACGCCTTTACGCATACAGCTTTGCGATGCTTAGACAGTAATAACATAATTCATGTTTACATTTCTTTAATTTTCGACGCATTGTCGTTATTCGTGACGCATCAATGACCAATTGATTATATGGCAATGCAATGAAAAAAGCGTGTGGAAAACAGTGTTAATGACAGATTTGAGAAGCACATTTCTTCAATGTTGGCCGCATGGCATTCCTGTGCAGGTGACAATGGTAATTTTTCAAAACGACAAGGATATTTAAACACATGATTATTTGTTTGCTGTGCTCTATGGCCTATGCTACAGACCTCATCGAAATGACACTTAGATATCTTAGGGTGTACATATCAAGTTTTCCCAAATGGTCTTGCGGATAGGCATCTACCTTGTAACGCAGGGCGGCCCGGGTTCGATTCCCGTCATGGCAAATGTTTTTTGTAGAAAAATAAAATGAGTCCCAACGTGTGCAACAGAACAGTTCGAAATCTCGTTACATTTGCATCGTCATGAACATGACTTATATCAGGCTAGCTCATTTTTTCTTTGTTCATTTTAAGTGTAGAAACAATATTTCGTTTGTGACCATTTTTTTCTGCCGTTTTGACAACAGGCTCATGACTAAAGAACACACGGCTGTCTGCTGATTGACGCTTGACTGTAGATTTTCGCTTTGTGTCAAAAGAACTCCCTAACGCACACTTTTTCAAAGTAGGTGAATTCATCAGATCTGTTTGAAACATTGCATTTTATCCATGCACGACGACTACTTAGATATTCGCAGCACAGTTGCCTCATATAAATTGCCCATGAGCGCGGAGCTTGTCTTTGTCACTGTAGCAACTTTGCTCCATCAGCGGGAGAAGGCGGTTCGACGCCCCTGTAAGCACATGTTTCTCTAATTCCTTTGTTTCAGGCAAGCTACTGTGACGTCAGACGCCTTTACGCATACAGCTTTGCGATGCTTAGACAGTAATAACATAATTCATGTTTACATTTCTTTAATTTTTGACGCATTGTCGTTATTCGTGACGCATCAATGACCAATTGAATATATGGCAATGCAGTGAAAAAAGCGTGTGGAAAACAGTGTTAATGACAGATTTGAGATGCTCATTTCTTCAATGTTGGCCGCATGGCATTCCTGTGCAGGTGACAATGGTAATTTTTCAAAACGACAAGGATATTTCAACACATGATTATTTGTTTGCTGTGCTCTATGGCCTCTGCTACAGACCTCATCGAAATGACACTTAGATATCTTAGGGTGTACCTATCAAGTCTTCCCAAATGGTCTAGCGGATAGGCATCTACCTTGTAATGCAGGGCGGCCCGGGTTCGATTCCCGTCATGGCAAATGTTTTTTGTAGAAAAATAAAATGAGTCCCAACGTGTGCAACAGAACAGTTCGAAATCTCGTTACATTTGCATCGTCATGAACATGACTTATATCAGGCTAGCTAATTTTTTCTTTGTTCATTTTAAGTGTAGAAACAATATTTCGTTTGTGAACATTTTTTTCTGCCGTTTTGACAACAGGCTCATGACTAAAGAACACACGGCTGTCTGCTGATTGACGCTTGACTGTAGATTTTCGCTTTGTGTCAAAAGAACTCCCTAACGCACACTTTTTCAAAGTAGGTGAATTCATCAGATCTGTTTGAAACATTGCATTTTATCCATGCACGACGACTACTTAGATACTCGCAGCACAGTTGCCTCATATAAATTGCCCATGAGCGCGGAGCTTGTCTTTGTCACTGTAGCTACTTTGCTCCATCAGCGGGAGAAGGAGGTTCGACGCCCCTGTAAGCACATGTTTCTCTAATTCCTTTGTTTCAGGCAAGCCACTGTGACGTCAGACGCCTTTACGCATACAGCTTTGCGATGCTTAGACAGTAATAACATAATTCATGTTTACATTTCTTTAATTTTCGACGCATTGTCGTTATTCGTGACGCATCAATGACCAATTGATTATATGGCAATGCAATGAAAAAAGCGTGTGGAAAACAGTGTTAATGACAGATTTGAGAAGCACATTTCTTCAATGTTGGCCGCATGGCATTCCTGTTCAGGTGACAATGGTAATTTTTCAAAACGACAAGGATATTTCAACACATGATTATTTGTTTGCTGTGCTCTATGGCCTCTGCTACAGACCTCATCGAAATGACACTTAGATATCTTAGGGTGTACATATCAAGTCTTCCCAAATGGTCTAGCGGATAGGCATCTACTTTGTAACGCAGGGAGGCCCGGGTTCGATTCCCGTCGTGGCAAATGTTTTTTGTAGAAAAATAAAATGAGTCCCAACGTGTGCAACAGAACAGTTCGAAATCTCGTTACATTTGCATCGTCATGAACATGACTTATATCAGGCTAGCTAATTTTTTCTTTGTTCATTTTAAGTGTAGAAACAATATTTCGTTTGTGAACATTTTTTTCTGCCGTTTTGACAACAGGCTCATGACTAAAGAACACACGGCTGTCTGCTGATTGACGCTTGACTGTAGATTTTCGCTTTGTGTCAAAAGAACTTCCTAACGCACACTTTTTCAAAGTAGGTGAATTCATCAGATCTGTTTGAAACATTGCATTTTATCCATGCACGACGACTGCTTAGATACTCGCAGCACAGTTGCCCCATATAAATTGCCCATGAGCGCGGAGCTTGTCTTTGTCACTGTAGCAACTTTGCTCCATCAGCGGGAGAAGGCGGTTCGACGCCCCTGTAAGCACATGTTTCTCTAATTCCTTTGTTTCAGGCAAGCCACTGTGACGTCAGACGCCTTTACGCATACAGCTTTGCGATGCTTAGACAGTAATAACATAATTCATGTTTACATTTCTTTAATTTTCGACGCATTGTCGTTATTCGTGACGCATCAATGACCAATTGATTATATGGCAATGCAATGAAAAAAGCGTGTGGAAAACAGTGTTAATGACAGATTTGAGAAGCACATTTCTTCAATGTTGGCCGCATGGCATTCCTGTGCAGGTGACAATGGTAATTTTTCAAAACGACAAGGATATTTATACACATGATTATTTGTTTGCTGTGCTCTATGGCCTATGCTACAGACCTCTTCGAAATGACACTTAGATATCTTAGGGTATACATATCAAGTTTTCCCAAATGGTATAGCGGATAGGCATCTACCTTGTAAACCATGGCGGCCCGGGTTCGATTCCCGTCATGGCAAATGTTTTTTGTAGAAAAATAAAATGAGTCCCAACGTGTGCAACAGAACAGTTCGAAATCTCGTTACATTTGCATCGTCATGAACGTGACTTATATCAGGCTAGCTCATTTTTTCTTTGTTCATTTTAAGTGTAGAAACAATATTTCGTTTGTGAACATTTTTTTCTGCCGTTTTGACAACAGGCTCATGACTAAAGAACACACGGCTGTCTGCTGATTGACGCTTGACTGTAGATTTTCGCTTTGTGTCAAAAGAACTCCCTAACGCACACTTTTTCAAAGTAGGTGAATTCATCAGATCTGTTTGAAACATTGCATTTTATCCATGCACGACGACTACTTAGATACTCCCAGCACAGTTGCCTCATATAAATTGCCCATGAGCGCGGAGCTTGTCTTTGTCACTGCAGCAACTTTGCTCCATCAGCGGGAGAAGGCGGTTCGACGCCCCTGTAAGCACATGTTTCTCTAATTCCTTTGTTTCAGGCAAGCCACTGTGACGTCAGACGCCTTTACGCATTCAGCTTTGCGATGCTTAGACAGTAATAACATAATTCATGTTTACATTTCTTTAATTTTCGACGCATTGTCGTTATTCGTGACGCATCAATGACCAATTGATTATATGGCAATGCAATGAAAAAAGCGTGTGGAAAACAGTGTTAATGACAGATTTGAGAAGCACATTTCTTCAATGTTGTCCGCATGGCATTCCTGTGCAGGTGACAATGGTAATTTTTCAAAACGACAAGGATATTTAAACACATGATTATTTGTTTGCTGTGCTCTATGGCCTCTGCTACAGACCTCATCGAAATGACACTTAGATATCTTAGGGTGTACATGTCAAGTTTTCCCAAATGGTCTAGCGGATAGGCATCTACCTTGTAACGCAGGGCGGCCCGGGTTTGATTCCCGTCATGGCAAATGTTTTTTGTAGAAAAATAAAATGAGTCCCAACGTGTGCAACAGAACAGTTCGAAATCTCGTTACATTTGCATCGTCATGAACATGACTTATATCAGGCTAGCTAATTTTTTCTTTGTTCATTTTAAGTGTAGAAACAATATTTCGTTTGTGAACATTTTTTTCTGCCGTTTTGACAACAGGCTCATTACTAAAGAACACACGACTGTCTGCTGATTGACGCTTGACTGTAGATTTTCGCTTTGTGTCAAAAGAACTCCCTAACGCACACTTTTTCAAAGTAGGTGAATTCATCAGATCTGTTTGAAACATTGCATTTTATCCATGCACGACGACTACTTAGATACTCGCAGCACAGTTGCCTCATATAAATTGCCCATGAGCGCGGAGCTTGTCTTTGTCACTGTAGCAACTTTGCTCCATCAGCGGGAGAAGGCGGTTCGACGCCCCTGTAAGCACATGTTTCTCTAATTCCTTTGTTTCAGGCAAGCCACTGTGACGTCAGACGCCTTTACGCATACAGCTTTGCGATGCTTAGACAGTAATAACATAATTCATGTTTACATTTCTTTAATTTTCGACGCATTGTCGTTATTCGTGACGCATCAATGACCAATTCATTAAATGGCAATGCAATGAAAAAAGCGTGTGGAAAACAGTGTTAATGACAGATTTGAGAAGCACATTTCTTCAATGTTGGCCGCATGGCATTCCTGTGCAGGTGACAATGGTAACTTTTCAAAACGACAAGGATATTTAAACACATGATTATTTGTTTGCTGTGCTCTATGGCCTCTGCTACAGACCTCATCGAAATGACACTTAGATATCTTAGGGTGTACATATCAAGTTTTCCCAAATGGTCTTGCGGATAGGCATCTACCTTGTAACGCAGGGAGGCCTGGGTTCGATTCCCGTCATGGCAAATGTTTTTTGTAGAAAAATAAAATGAGTCCCAACATGTGCAACAGAACAGTTCGAAATCTCGTTACATTTGCATCGTCATGAACATAACTTATATCAGGCTAGCTCATTTTTTCTTTGTTCATTTTAAGTGTAGAAACAATATTTCGTTTGTGAACATTTTTTTCTGACGTTTTGACAACAGGCTCATGACTAAAGAACACACGGCTGTCTGCTGATTGACGCTTGACTGTAGATTTTCGCTTTGTGTCAAAAGAACTCCCTAACGCACACTTTTTCAAAGTAGGTGAATTCATCAGATCTGTTTGAAACATTGCATTTTATCCATGCACGACGACTACTTAGATACTCGCAGCACAGTTGCCTCATATAAATTGCCCATAAGCGCGGAGCTTGTCTTTGTCACTGTAGCAACTTTGCTCCATCAGCGGGAGAAGGCGGTTCGACGCCCCTGTAAGCACATGTTTCTCTAATTCCTTTGTTTCAGGCAAGCCACTGTGACGTCAGACGCCTTTACGCATACAGCTTTGCGATGCTTAGACAGTAATAACATAATTCATGTTTACATTTCTTTAATTTTCGACGCATTGTCGTTATTCGTGACGCATCAATGACCAATTGATTAAATGGCAATTTAATGAAAAAAGCGTGTGGAAAACAGTGTTAATGACAGATTTGAGAAGCACATTTCTTCAATGTTGGCCGCATGGCATTCCTGTGCAGGTGACAATGGTAACTTTTCAAAACGACAAGGATATTTAAACACATGATTATTTGTTTGCTGTGCTCTATGGCCTCTGCTACAGACCTCATCGAAATGACACTTAGATATCTTAGGGTGTACATATCAAGTTTTCCCAAATGGTCTTGCGGATAGGCATCTACCTTGTAACGCAGGGCGGCCCGGGTTCGATTCCCGTCATGGCAAATGTTTTTTGTAGAAAAATAAAATGAGTCCCAACATGTGCAACAGAACAGTTCGAAATCTCGTTACATTTGCATCGTCATGAACATAACTTATATCAGGCTAGCTCATTTTTTCTTTGTTCATTTTAAGTGTAGAAACAATATTTCGTTTGTGAACATTTTTTTCTGACGTTTTGACAACAGGCTCATGACTAAAGAACACACGGCTGTCTGCTGATTGACGCTTGACTGTAGATTTTCGCTTTGTGTCAAAAGAACTCCCTAACGCACACTTTTTCAAAGTAGGTGAATTCATCAGATCTGTTTGAAACATTGCATTTTATCCATGCACGACGACTACTTAGATACTCGCAGCACAGTTGCCTCATATAAATTGCCCATGAGCGCGGAGCTTGTCTTTGTCACTGTAGCAACTTTGCTCCATCAGCGGGAGAAGGCGGTTCGACGCCCCTGTAAGCACATGTTTCTCTAATTCCTTTGTTTCAGGCAAGCCACTGTGACGTCAGACGCCTTTACGCATACAGCTTTGCGATGCTTAGACAGTAATAACATAATTCATGTTTACATTTCTTTAATTTTCGACGCATTGTCGTTATTCGTGACGCATCAATGACCAATTGATTAAATGGCAATTTAATGAAAAAAGCGTGTGGAAAACAGTGTTAATGACAGATTTGAGAAGCACATTTCTTCAATGTTGGCCGCATGGCATTCCTGTGCAGGTGACAATGGTAACTTTTCAAAACGACAAGGATATTTAAACACATGATTATTTGTTTGCTGTGCTCTATGGCCTCTGCTACAGACCTCATCGAAATGACACTTAGATATCTTAGGGTGTACATATCAAGTTTTCCCAAATGGTCTTGCGGATAGGCATCTACCTTGTAACGCAGGGCGGCCCGGGTTCGATTCCCGTCGTGGCAAATGTTTTTTGTAGAAAAATAAAATGAGTCCCAACGTGTGCAACAGAACAGTTCGAAATCTCGTTACATTTGCATCGTCATGAACATGACTTATATCAGGCTAGCTCATTTTTTCTTTGTTCATTTTAAGTGTAGAAACAATATTTCGTTTGTGAACATTTTTTTCTGACGTTTTGACAACAGGCTCATGACTAAAGAACACACGGCTGTCTGCTGATTGACGCTTGACTGTAGATTTTCGCTTTGTGTCAAAAGAACTCCCTAACGCACACTTTTTCAAAGTAGGTGAATTCATCAGATCTGTTTGAAACATTGCATTTTATCCATGCACGACGACTACTTAGATACTCGCAGCACAGTTGCCTCATATAAATTGCCCATGAGCGCGGAGCTTGTCTTTGTCACTGTAGCAACTTTGCTCCATCAGCGGGAGAAGGCGGTTCGACGCCCCTGTAAGCACATGTTTCTCTAATTCCTTTGTTTCAGGCAAGCCACTGTGACGTCAGACGCCTTTACGCATACAGCTTTGCGATGCTTAGACAGTAATAACATAATTCATGTTTACATTTCTTTAATTTTCGACGCATTGTCGTTATTCGTGACGCATCAATGACCAATTGATTATATGGCAATGCAATGAAAAAAGCGTGTGGAAAACAGTGTTAATGACAGATTTGAGAAGCACATTTCTTCAATGTTGGCCGCATGGCATTCCTGTGCAGGTGACAATGGTAATTTTTCAAAACGACAAGGATATTTAAACACATGATTATTTGTTTGCTGTGCTCTATGGCCTCTGCTACAGACCTCATCGAAATGACACTTAGATATCTTAGGGTGTACATGTCAAGTCTTCCCAAATGGTCTAGTGGATAGGAATCTGCCTTGTCACGCAGGGCGGCCTGGGTTCGATTCCCGTCATGGCAAATGATTTTTGTAGAAAAATAAAATGAGTCCCAACGTGTGCAACAGAACAGTTCGAAATCTCGTTACATTTGCATCGTCATGAACATGACTTATATCAGGCTAGCTAATTTTTTCTTTGTTCATTTTAAGTGTAGAAACAATATTTCGTTTGTGAACATTTTTTTCTGCCGTTTTGACAACAGGCTCATGACTAAAGAACACACGGCTGTCTGCTGATTGACGCTTGACTGTAGATTTTCGCTTTGTGTCAAAAGAACTCCCTAACGCACACTTTTTCAAAGTAGGTGAATTCATCAGATCTGTTTGAAACATTGCATTTTATCCATGCACGACGACTACTTAGATACTCGCAGCACAGTTGCCTCATATAAATTGCCCATGAGCGCGGAGCTTGTCTTTGTCACTGTAGCAACTTTGCTCCATCAGCGGGAGAAGGCGGTTCGACGCCCCTGTAAGCACATGTTTCTCTAATTCCTTTGTTTCAGGCAAGCCACTGTGACGTCAGACGCCTTTACGCATACAGCTTTGCGATGCTTAGACAGTAATAACATAATTCATGTTTACATTTCTTTAATTTTCGACGCATTGTCGTTATTCGTGACGCATCAATGACCAATTGATTATATGGCAATGCAATGAAAAAAGCGTGTGGAAAACAGTGTTAATGACAGATTTGAGAAGCACATTTCTTCAATGTTGGCCGCATGGCATTCCTGTGCAGGTGACAATGGTAATTTTTCAAAACGACAAGGATATTTAAACACATGATTATTTGTTTGCTGTGCTCTATGGCCTCTGCTACAGACCTCATCGAAATGACACTTAGATATCTTAGGGTGTACATGTCAAGTCTTCCCAAATGGTCTAGTGGATAGGAATCTGCCTTGTCACGCAGGGCGGCCTGGGTTCGATTCCCGTCATGGCAAATGATTTTTGTAGAAAAATAAAATGAGTCCCAACGTGTGCAACAGAACAGTTCGAAATCTCGTTACATTTGCATCGTCATGAACATGACTTATATCAGGCTAGCTAATTTTTTCTTTGTTCATTTTAAGTGTAGAAACAATATTTCGTTTGTGAACATTTTTTTCTGCCGTTTTGACAACAGGCTCATGACTAAAGAACACACGGCTGTCTGCTGATTGACGCTTGACTGTAGATTTTCGCTTTGTGTCAAAAGAACTTCCTAAAGCACACTTTTTCAAAGTAGGTGAATTCATCAGATCTGTTTGAAACATTGCATTTTATCCATGCACGACGACTACTTAGATACTCGCAGCACAGTTGCCTCATATAAATTGCCCATGAGCGCGGAGCTTGTCTTTGTCACTGTAGCAACTTTGCTCCATCAGCGGGAGAAGGCGCTTCGACGCCCCTGTAAGCACATGTTTCTCGAATTCCTTTGTTTCAGGCAAGCCACTGTGACGTCAGACGCCTTTACGCATACAGCTTTGCGATGCTTAGACAGTAATAACATAATTCATGTTTACATTTCTTTAATTTTCGACGCATTGTCGTTATTCGTGACGCATCAATGACCAATTGATTATATGGCAATGCAATGAAAAAAGCGTGTGGAAAACAGTGTTAATGACAGATTTGAGAAGCACATTTCTTCAATGTTGGCCGCATGGCATTCCTGTGCAGGTGACAATGGTAATTTTTCAAAACGACAAGGATATTTAAACACATGATTATTTGTTTGCTATGCTCTATGGCCTCTGCTACAGACCTCATCGAAATGACACTTAGATATCTTAGGGTGTACATATCAAGTTTTCCCAAATGGTCTAGCTGATAGGCATCTACCTTGTAACGCAGGGAGGCCCGGGTTCGATTCCCGTCATGGCAAGTGTTTTTTGTAGAAAAATAAAATGAGTCCCAACGTGTGCAACAGAACAGTTCGAAATCTCGTTACATTTGCATCGTCATGAACATGACTTATATCAGGCTAGCTCATTTTTTCTTTGTTCATTTTAAGTGTAGAAACAATATTTCGTTTGTGACCATTTTTTTCTGCCGTTTTGACAACAGGCTCATGACTAAAGAACACACGGCTGTCTGCTGATTGACGCTTGACTGTAGATTTTCGCTTTGTGTCAAAAGAACTTCCTAACGCACACTTTTTCAAAGTAGGTGAATTCATCAGATCTGTTTGAAACATTGCATTTTATCCATGCACGACGACTGCTTAGATACTCGCAGCACAGTTGCCCCATATAAATTGCCCATGAGCGCGGAGCTTGTCTTTGTCACTGTCGCAACTTTGCTCCATCAGCGGGAGAAGGCGCTTCGACGCCCCTGTAAGCACATGTTTCTCTGATTCCTTTGTTTCAGGCAAGCCACTGTGACGTCAGACGCCTTTACGCATACAGCTTTGCGATGCTTAGACAGTAATAACATAATTCATGTTTACATTTCTTTAATTTTCGACGCATTGTCGTTATTCGTGACGCATCAATGACCAATTGATTATATGGCAATGCAATGAAAAAAGCGTGTGGAAAACAGTGTTAATGACAGATTTGAGAAGCACATTTCTTCAATGTTGGCCGCATGGCATTCCTGTGCAGGTGACAATGGTAATTTTTCAAAACGAGAAGGATATTTAAACACATGATTATATGTTTGCTATGCTCTATGGCCTCTGCTACAGACCTCATCGAAATGACACTTAGATATCTTAGGGTGTACATATCAAGTTTTCCCAAATGGTCTAGCTGATAGGCATCTACCTTGTAACGCAGGGAGGCCCGGGTTCGATTCCCGTCATGGCAAGTGTTTTTTGTAGAAAAATAAAATGAGTCCCAACGTGTGCAACAGAACAGTTCGAAATCTCGTTACATTTGCATCGTCATGAACATGACTTATATCAGGCTAGCTCATTTTTTCTTTGTTCATTTTAAGTGTAGAAACAATATTTCGTTTGTGACCATTTTTTTCTGCCGTTTTGACAACAGGCTCATGACTAAAGAACACACGGCTGTCTGCTGATTGACGCTTGACTGTAGATTTTCGCTTTGTGTCAAAAGAACTTCCTAACGCACACTTTTTCAAAGTAGGTGAATTCATCAGATCTGTTTGAAACATTGCATTTTATCCATGCACGACGACTGCTTAGATACTCGCAGCACAGTTGCCCCATATAAATTGCCCATGAGCGCGGAGCTTGTCTTTGTCACTGTCGCAACTTTGCTCCATCAGCGGGAGAAGGCGCTTCGACGCCCCTGTAAGCACATGTTTCTCTGATTCCTTTGTTTCAGGCAAGCCACTGTGACGTCAGACGCCTTTACGCATACAGCTTTGCGATGCTTAGACAGTAATAACATAATTCATGTTTACATTTCTTTAATTTTCGACGCATTGTCGTTATTCGTGACGCATCAATGACCAATTGATTATATGGCAATGCAATGAAAAAAGCGTGTGGAAAACAGTGTTAATGACAGATTTGAGAAGCACATTTCTTCAATGTTGGCCGCATGGCATTCCTGTGCAGGTGACAATGGTAATTTTTCAAAACGACAAGGATATTTAAACACATGATTATTTGTTTGCTGTGCTCTATGGCCTCTGCTACAGACCTCATCGAAATGACACTTAGATATCTTAGGGTGTACATATCAAGTCTTCCCAAATGGTCTAGCGGATAGGCATCTCCCTTGTAACGCAGGGCGGCCCGGGTTCGATTCCCGTCATGGCAAATGTTTTTTGTAGAAAAATAAAATGAGTCCCAACGTGTGCAACAGAACAGTTCGAAATCTCGTTACATTTGCATCGTCATGAACATGACTTATATCAGGCTAGCTCATTTTTTCTTTGTTCATTTTAAGTGTAAAAACAATATTTCGTTTGTGACCATTTTTTTCTGCCGTTTTGACAACAGGCTCATGACTAAAGAACACACGGCTGTCTGCTGATTGACGCTTGACTGTAGATTTTCGCTTTGTGTCAAAAGAACTCCCTAACGCACACTTTTTCAAAGTAGGTGAATTCATCAGATCTGTTTGAAACATTGCATTTTATCCATGCACGACGACTACTTAGATACTCGCAGCACAGTTGCCTCATATAAATTGCCCATGAGCGCGGAGCTTGTCTTTGTCACTGTAGCAACTTTGCTCCATCAGCGGGAGAAGCCGGTTCGATGCCCCTGTAAGCACATGTTTCTCGAATTCCTTTGTTTCAGGCAAGCCACTGTGACGTCAGACGCCTTTAAGCATACAGCTTTGCGATGCTTAGACAGTAATAACATAATTCATGTTTACATTTCTTTAATTTTCGACGTATTGTCGTTATTCGTGACGCATCAATGACCAATTGATTATATGGCAATGCAATGAAAAAAGCGTGTGGAAAACAGTGTTAATGACAGATTTGAGAAGCACATTTCTTCAATGTTGGCCGCATGGCATTCCTGGGCAGGTGACAATGGTAATTTTTCAAAACGACAAGGATATTTAAACACATGATTATTTGTTTGCTGTACTCTATGGCCTCTGCTACAGACCTCATCGAAATGACACTTAGATATCTTAGGGTCTACATATGAAATCTTCCCAAATGGTCTAGCGGATAGGAATCTGCCTTGTAACGCAGGGCGGCCCGGGTTCGATTCCCGTCATGGCAAATGATTCTTGTAGAAAAATAAAATGAGTCCCAACGTGTGCAACAGAACAGTTCGAAATCTCGTTACATTTGCATTGTCATGAACATGACTTATATCAGGCTAGCTCATTTTTTCTTTGTTCATTTTAAGTGTAGAAACAATATTTCGTTTGTGACCATTTTTTTCTGCCGTTTTGACAACAGGCTCATGACTAAAGAACACACGGCTGTCTGCTGATTGACGCTTGACTGTAGATTTCCGCTTTGTGTCAAAATGACTCCCTTAACGCACACTTTTTCAAAGTAGGTGAATTCATCAGATCTGTTTGAAACATTGCATTTTATCCATGCACGACGACAGCTTAGATACTCGCAGCACAGTTGCCCCATATAAATTGCCCATGAGCGCGGAGCTTGTCTTTGTCACTGTAGCAACTTTGCTCCATCAGGGGGACAAGCCGTTTCGACGCCCCGGTAAGCACATGTTTCTCTAATTCCTTTGTTTCAGGCAAGCCACAGTGACGTCAGACGCCTTTACGCATACAGCTTTGCGATGCTTAGACAGTAATAACATAATTCATGTTTACATTTCTTTAATTTTCGACGCATTGTCGTTATTCGTGACGCATCAATGACCAATTGATTATATGGCAATGCAATGAAAAAAGCGTGTGGAAAACAGTGTTAATGACAGATTTGAGAAGCACATTTCTTCAATGTTGGCCGCATGGCATTCCTGTGCAGGTGACAATGGTAATTTTTCAAAACGACAAGGATATTTAAACACATGATTATTTGTTTGGTGTGCTCTATGGCCTCTGCTACAGACCTCATCGAAATGACACTTAGATATCTTAGGGTTTACATATCAAGTCTTCCCAAATGGTCTAGCGGATAGGAATCTGCCTTGTAACGCAGGGAGTCCCGGGTTCGATTCCCGTCATGGCAAATGATTCTTGTCGAAAAATAAAATGAGTCCCAACGTGTGCAACAGAACAGTTCGAAATCTCGTTACATTTGCATCGTCATGAACATGACTTATATCAGGCTAGCTAATTTTTTTCTTTGTTCATTTTAAGTGTAGAAACAATATTTCGTTAGTGACCATTTTTTTCTGCCCTTTTGACAACAGGCTCATGACTAAAGAACACACGGCTGTCTGCTGATTGACGCTTGACTGTAGATTTTCGCTTTGTTTCAAAAGGACTCCCTAACACACACTTTTTCAAAGTAGGTGAATTCATCAGATCTGTTTGAAACATTGCATTTTATCCATGCACGACGACTGCTTAGATACTCGCAGCACAGTTGCCCCATATAAATTGCCCATGAGCGCGGAGCTTGTCTTTGTCACTGTAGCAACTTTGCTCCATCAGGGGGACAAGCCGGTTCGACGCCCCTGTAAGCACATGTTTCTCTAATTCCTTTGTTTCAGGCAAGCCACAGTGACGTCAGACGCCTTTGCGCATACAGCTTTGCGATGCTTAGACAGTAATAACATAATTCATGTTTACATTTCTTTAATTTTCGACGCATTGTCGTTATTCGTGACGCATCAATGACCAATTGATTATATGGCAATGCAATGAAAAAAGCGTGTGGAAAACAGTGTTAATGACAGATTTGAGAAGCACATTTCTTCAATGTTGGCCGCATGGCATTCCTGTGCAGGTGACAATGGTAATTTTTCAAAACGACAAGGATATTTAAACACATGATTATTTGTTTGGTGTGCTCTATGGCCTCTGCTACAGACCTCATCGAAATGACACTTAGATATCTTAGGGTTTACATATCAAGTCTTCCCAAATGGTCTAGCGGATAGGAATCTGCCTTGTAACGCAGGGAGGCCCGGGTTCGATTCCCGTCATGGCAAATGATTCTTGTCGAAAAATAAAATGAGTCCCAACGTGTGCAACAGAACAGTTCGAAATCTCGTTACATTTGCATCGTCATGAACATGACTTATATCAGGCTAGCTCATTTTTTTCTTTGTTCATTTTAAGTGTAGAAACAATATTTCGTTAGTGACCATTTTTTTCTGCCGTTTTGACAACAGGCTCATGACTAAAGAACACACGGCTGTCTGCTGATTGACGCTTGACTGTAGATTTTCGCTTTGTTTCAAAAGGACTCCCTAACACACACTTTTTCAAAGTAGGTGAATTCATCAGATCTGTTTGAAACATTGCATTTTATCCATGCACGACGACTGCTTAGATACTCGCAGCACAGTTGCCCCATATAAATTGCCCATGAGCGCGGAGCTTGTCTTTGTCACTGTAGCAACTTTGCTCCATCAAGGGGACAAGCCGGTTCGACGCCCCTGTAAGCACATGTTTCTCTAATTCCTTTGTTTCAGGCAAGCCACAGTGACGTCAGACGCCTTTGCGCATACAGCTTTGCGATGCTTAGACAGTAATAACATAATTCATGTTTACATTTCTTTAATTTTCGACGCATTGTCGTTATTCGTGACGCATCAATGACCAATTGATTATATGGCAATGCAATGAAAAAAGCGTGTGGAAAACAGTGTTAATGACAGATTTGAGAAGCACATTTCTTCAATGTTGGCCGCATGGCATTCCTGTGCAGGTGACAATGGTAATTTTTCAAAACGACAAGGATATTTAAACACATGATTATTTGTTTGCTGTGCTCTATGGCCTCTGCTACAGACCTCATCGAAATGACACTTAGATATCTTAGGGTGTACATATCAAGTCTTCCCAAATGGTCTAGCGGATAGGCATCTCCCTTGTAACGCAGGGCGGCCCGGGTTCGATTCCCGTCATGGCAAATGTTTTTTGTAGAAAAATAAAATGAGTCCCAACGTGTGCAACAGAACAGTTCGAAATCTCGTTACATTTGCATCGTCATGAACATGACTTATATCAGGCTAGCTCATTTTTTCTTTGTTCATTTTAAGTGTAAAAACAATATTTCGTTTGTGACCATTTTTTTCTGCCGTTTTGACAACAGGCTCATGACTAAAGAACACACGGCTGTCTGCTGATTGACGCTTGACTGTAGATTTTCGCTTTGTGTCAAAAGAACTCCCTAACGCACACTTTTTCAAAGTAGGTGAATTCATCAGATCTGTTTGAAACATTGCATTTTATCCATGCACGACGACTACTTAGATACTCGCAGCACAGTTGCCTCATATAAATTGCCCATGAGCGCGGAGCTTGTCTTTGTCACTGTAGCAACTTTGCTCCATCAGCGGGAGAAGCCGGTTCGATGCCCCTGTAAGCACATGTTTCTCGAATTCCTTTGTTTCAGGCAAGCCACTGTGACGTCAGACGCCTTTACGCATACAGCTTTGCGATGCTTAGACAGTAATAACATAATTCATGTTTACATTTCTTTAATTTTCGACGTATTGTCGTTATTCGTGACGCATCAATGACCAATTGATTATATGGCAATGCAATGAAAAAAGCGTGTGGAAAACAGTGTTAATGACAGATTTGAGAAGCACATTTCTTCAATGTTGGCCGCATGGCATTCCTGGGCAGGTGACAATGGTAATTTTTCAAAACGACAAGGATATTTAAACACATGATTATTTGTTTGCTGTACTCTATGGCCTCTGCTACAGACCTCATCGAAATGACACTTAGATATCTTAGGGTCTACATGTGAAATCTTCCCAAATGGTCTAGCGGATAGGAATCTGCCTTGTAACGCAGGGCGGCCCGGGTTCGATTCCCGTCATGGCAAATGATTCTTGTAGAAAAATAAAATGAGTCCCAACGTGTGCAACAGAACAGTTCGAAATCTCGTTACATTTGCATTGTCATGAACATGACTTATATCAGGCTAGCTCATTTTTTCTTTGTTCATTTTAAGTGTAGAAACAATATTTCGTTTGTGACCATTTTTTTCTGCCGTTTTGACAACAGGCTCATGACTAAAGAACACACGGCTGTCTGCTGATTGACGCTTGACTGTAGATTTCCGCTTTGTGTCAAAATGACTCCCTTAACGCACACTTTTTCAAAGTAGGTGAATTCATCAGATCTGTTTGAAACATTGCATTTTATCCATGCACGACGACAGCTTAGATACTCGCAGCACAGTTGCCCCATATAAATTGCCCATGAGCGCGGAGCTTGTCTTTGTCACTGTAGCAACTTTGCTCCATCAGGGGGACAAGCCGTTTCGACGCCCCGGTAAGCACATGTTTCTCTAATTCCTTTGTTTCAGGCAAGCCACAGTGACGTCAGACGCCTTTACGCATACAGCTTTGCGATGCTTAGACAGTAATAACATAATTCATGTTTACATTTCTTTAATTTTCGACGCATTGTCGTTATTCGTGACGCATCAATGACCAATTGATTATATGGCAATGCAATGAAAAAAGCGTGTGGAAAACAGTGTTAATGACAGATTTGAGAAGCACATTTCTTCAATGTTGGCCGCATGGCATTCCTGTGCAGGTGACAATGGTAATTTTTCAAAACGACAAGGATATTTAAACACATGATTATTTGTTTGGTGTGCTCTATGGCCTCTGCTACAGACCTCATCGAAATGACACTTAGATATCTTAGGGTTTACATATCAAGTCTTCCCAAATGGTCTAGCGGATAGGAATCTGCCTTGTAACGCAGGGAGTCCCGGGTTCGATTCCCGTCATGGCAAATGATTCTTGTCGAAAAATAAAATGAGTCCCAACGTGTGCAACAGAACAGTTCGAAATCTCGTTACATTTGCATCGTCATGAACATGACTTATATCAGGCTAGCTAATTTTTTTCTTTGTTCATTTTAAGTGTAGAAACAATATTTCGTTAGTGACCATTTTTTTCTGCCCTTTTGACAACAGGCTCATGACTAAAGAACACACGGCTGTCTGCTGATTGACGCTTGACTGTAGATTTTCGCTTTGTTTCAAAAGGACTCCCTAACACACACTTTTTCAAAGTAGGTGAATTCATCAGATCTGTTTGAAACATTGCATTTTATCCATGCACGACGACTGCTTAGATACTCGCAGCACAGTTGCCCCATATAAATTGCCCATGAGCGCGGAGCTTGTCTTTGTCACTGTAGCAACTTTGCTCCATCAGGGGGACAAGCCGGTTCGACGCCCCTGTAAGCACATGTTTCTCTAATTCCTTTGTTTCAGGCAAGCCACAGTGACGTCAGACGCCTTTGCGCATACAGCTTTGCGATGCTTAGACAGTAATAACATAATTCATGTTTACATTTCTTTAATTTTCGACGCATTGTCGTTATTCGTGACGCATCAATGACCAATTGATTATATGGCAATGCAATGAAAAAAGCGTGTGGAAAACAGTGTTAATGACAGATTTGAGAAGCACATTTCTTCAATGTTGGCCGCATGGCATTCCTGTGCAGGTGACAATGGTAATTTTTCAAAACGACAAGGATATTTAAACACATGATTATTTGTTTGGTGTGCTCTATGGCCTCTGCTACAGACCTCATCGAAATGACACTTAGATATCTTAGGGTTTACATATCAAGTCTTCCCAAATGGTCTAGCGGATAGGAATCTGCCTTGTAACGCAGGGAGGCCCGGGTTCGATTCCCGTCATGGCAAATGATTCTTGTCGAAAAATAAAATGAGTCCCAACGTGTGCAACAGAACAGTTCGAAATCTCGTTACATTTGCATCGTCATGAACATGACTTATATCAGGCTAGCTCATTTTTTTCTTTGTTCATTTTAAGTGTAGAAACAATATTTCGTTAGTGACCATTTTTTTCTGCCGTTTTGACAACAGGCTCATGACTAAAGAACACACGGCTGTCTGCTGATTGACGCTTGACTGTAGATTTTCGCTTTGTTTCAAAAGGACTCCCTAACACACACTTTTTCAAAGTAGGTGAATTCATCAGATCTGTTTGAAACATTGCATTTTATCCATGCACGACGACTGCTTAGATACTCGCAGCACAGTTGCCCCATATAAATTGCCCATGAGCGCGGAGCTTGTCTTTGTCACTGTAGCAACTTTGCTCCATCAAGGGGACAAGCCGGTTCGACGCCCCTGTAAGCACATGTTTCTCTAATTCCTTTGTTTCAGGCAAGCCACAGTGACGTCAGACGCCTTTGCGCATACAGCTTTGCGATGCTTAGACAGTAATAACATAATTCATGTTTACATTTCTTTAATTTTCGACGCATTGTCGTTATTCGTGACGCATCAATGACCAATTGATTATATGGCAATGCAATGAAAAAAGCGTGTGGAAAACAGTGTTAATGACAGATTTGAGAAGCACATTTCTTCAATGTTGGCAGCATGGCATTCCTGTGCAGGTGACAATGGTAATTTTTCAAAACGACAAGGATATTTAAACACATGATTATTTGTTTGCTGTGCTCTATGGCCTCTGCTACAGACCTCATCGAAATGACACTTAGATATCTTAGGGTGTACATATCAAGTCTTCCCAAATGGTCTAGCGGATAGGAATCTGCCTTGTCACGCAGGGCGGCCCGGGTTCGATTCCCGTCATGGCAAATGTTTTTTGTAGAAAAATAAAATGAGTCCCAACGTGTGCAACAGAACAGTTCGAAATCTCGTTACATTTGCATCGTCATGAACATGACTTATATCAGGCTAGCTAATTTTTTCTTTGTTCATTTTAAGTGTAGAAACAATATTTCGTTTGTGAACATTTCTTTCTGCCGTTTTGACAACAGGCTCATGACTAAAGAACACACGGCTGTCTGCTGATTGACGCTTGACTGTAGATTTTCGCTTTGTGTCAAAAGAACTTCCTAACGCACACTTTTTCAAAGTAGGTGAATTCATCAGATCTGTTTGAAACATTGCATTTTATCCATGCACGACGACTGCTTAGATACTCGCAGCACAGTTGCCCCATATAAATTGCCCATGAGCGCGGAGCTTGTCTTTGTCACTGTAGCAACTTTGCTCCATCAGCGGGAGAAGGCGGTTCGTCGCCCCTGTAAGCACATGTTTCTCTAATTCCTTTGTTTCAGGCAAGCCACTGTGACGTCAGACGCCTTTACGCATACAGCTTTGCGATGCTTAGACAGTAATAACATAATTCATGTTTACATTTCTTTAATTTTCGACGCATTGTCGTTATTCGTGACGCATCAATGACCAATTGATTATATGGCAATGCAATGAAAAAAGCGTGTGGAAAACAGTGTTAATGACAGATTTGAGAAGCACATTTCTTCAATGTTGGCCGCATGGCATTCCTGTGCAGGTGACAATGGTAATTTTTCAAAACGACAAGGATATTTAAACACATGATTATTTGTTTGCTGTGCTCTATGGCCTCTGCTACAGACCTCATCGAAATGACACTTAGATATCTTAGGGTGTACATATCAAGTTTTCTCAAATGGTCTAGCGGATAGGCATCTACCTTGTAACGCAGGGCGGCCTGGGTTCGATTCCCGTCATGGCAAATATTTTTTGTAGAAAAATAAAATGAGTCCCAACGTGTGCAACAGAACAGTTCGAAATCTCGTTACATTTGCATCGTCATGAACATGACTTATATCAGGCTAGCTAATTTTTTCTTTGTTCATTTTAAGTGTAGAAACAATATTTCGTTTGTGAACATTTTTTTCTGCCGTTTTGACAACAGGCTCATTACTAAAGAACACACAGCTGTCTGCTGATTGACGCTTGACTGTAGATTTTCGCTTTGTGTCAAAAGAACTCCCTAACGCACACTTTTTCAAAGTAGGTGAATTCATCAGATCTGTTTGAAACATTGCATTTTATCCATGCACGACGACTACTTAGATACTCGCAGCACAGTTGCCTCATATAAATTGCCCATGAGCGCGGAGCTTGTCTTTGTCACTGTAGCAACTTTGCTCCATCAGCGGGAGAAGGAGGTTCAACGCCCCTGTAAGCACATGTTTCTCTAATTCCTTTGTTTCAGGCAAGCCACTGTGACGTCAGACGCCTTTACGCATACAGCTTTGCGATGCTTAGACAGTAATAACATAATTCATGTTTACATTTCTTTAATTTTCGACGCATTGTCGTTATTCGTGACGCATCAATGACCAATTGATTATATGGCAATGCAATGAAAATAGCGTGTGGAAAACAGTGTTAATGACAGATTTGAGAAGCACATTTCTTCAATGTTGGCCGCATGGCATTCCTGTGCAGGTGACAATGGTAATTTTTCAAAACGACAAGGATATTTAAACACATGATTATTTGTTTGCTGTGCTCTATGGCCTCTGCTACAGACCTCATCGAAATGACACTTAGATATCTTAGGGTGTACATATCAAGTCTTCCCAAATGGTCTAGCGGATAGGAATCTGCCTTGTCATGCAGGGCGGCCCGGGTTCGAATCCCGTCATGGCAAATTATTTTTGTAGAAAAATAAAATGAGTCCCAACGTGTGCAACAGAACAGTTCGAAATCTCGTTACATTTGCATCGTCATGAACATGACTTATATCAGGCTAGCTAATTTTTTCTTTGTTCATTTTAAGTGTAGAAACAATATTTCGTTTGTGAACATTTTTTTCTGCCGTTTTGACAACAGGCTCATTACTAAAGAACACACGGCTGTCTGCTGATTGACGCTTGACTGTAGATTTTCGCTTTGTGTCAAAAGAACTCCCTAACGCACACTTTTTCAAAGTAGGTGAATTCATCAGATCTGTTTGAAACATTGCATTTTATCCATGCACGACGACTACTTAGATACTCGCAGCACAGTTGCCTCATATAAATTGCCCATGAGCGCGGAGCTTGTCTTTGTCACTGTAGCAACTTTGCTCCATCAGCTGGAGAAGGCGGTTCGACGCCCCTGTAAGCACATGTTTCTCTAATTCCTTTGTTTCAGGCAAGCCACTGTGACGTCAGACGCCTTTACGCATACAGCTTTGCGATGCTTAGACAGTAATAACATAATTCATGTTTACATTTCTTTAATTTTCGACGCATTGTCGTTATTCGTGACGCATCAATGACCAATTGATTATATGGCAATGCAATGAAAAAAGCGTGTGGAAAACGGTGTTAATGACAGATTTGAGAAGCACATTTCTTCAATGTTGGCCGCATGGCATTCCTGTGCAGGTGACAATGGTAATTTTTCAAAACGACAAGGATATTTAAACACATGATTATTTGTTTGCTGTGCTCTATGGCCTCTGCTACAGACCTCATCGAAATGACACTTAGATATCTTAGGGTGTACGTATCAAGTCTTCCCAAATGGTCTAGCGGATAGGAATCTGCCTTGTCACGCAGGGCGGCCCGGGTTCGATTCCCGTCATGGCAAATGATTTTTGTAGAAAAATAAAATGAGTCCCAACGTGTGCAACAGAACAGTTCGAAATCTCGTTACATTTGCATCGTCATGAACATGACTTATATCAGGCTAGCTAATTTTTTCTTTGTTCATTTTAAGTGTAGAAACAATATTTCGTTTGTGAACATTTTTTTCTGCCGTTTTGACAACAGGCTCATTACTAAAGAACACACAGCTGTCTGCTGATTGACGCTTGACTGTAGATTTTCGCTTTGTGTCAAAAGAACTCCCTAACGCACACTTTTTCAAAGTAGGTGAATTCATCAGATCTGTTTGAAACATTGCATTTTATCCATGCACGACGACTACTTAGATACTCGCAGCACAGTTGCCTCATATAAATTGCCCATGAGCGCGGAGCTTGTCTTTGTCACTGTAGCAACTTTGCTCCATCAGCGGGAGAAGGAGGTTCAACGCCCCTGTAAGCACATGTTTCTCTAATTCCTTTGTTTCAGGCAAGCCACTGTGACGTCAGACGCCTTTACGCATACAGCTTTGCGATGCTTAGACAGTAATAACATAATTCATGTTTACATTTCTTTAATTTTCGACGCATTGTCGTTATTCGTGACGCATCAATGACCAATTGATTATATGGCAATGCAATGAAAATAGCGTGTGGAAAACAGTGTTAATGACAGATTTGAGAAGCACATTTCTTCAATGTTGGCCGCATGGCATTCCTGTGCAGGTGACAATGGTAATTTTTCAAAACGACAAGGATATTTAAACACATGATTATTTGTTTGCTGTGCTCTATGGCCTCTGCTACAGACCTCATCGAAATGACACTTAGATATCTTAGGGTGTACATATCAAGTCTTCCCAAATGGTCTAGCGGATAGGAATCTGCCTTGTCATGCAGGGCGGCCCGGGTTCGAATCCCGTCATGGCAAATTATTTTTGTAGAAAAATAAAATGAGTCCCAACGTGTGCAACAGAACAGTTCGAAATCTCGTTACATTTGCATCGTCATGAACATGACTTATATCAGGCTAGCTAATTTTTTCTTTGTTCATTTTAAGTGTAGAAACAATATTTCGTTTGTGAACATTTTTTTCTGCCGTTTTGACAACAGGCTCATTACTAAAGAACACACGGCTGTCTGCTGATTGACGCTTGACTGTAGATTTTCGCTTTGTGTCAAAAGAACTCCCTAACGCACACTTTTTCAAAGTAGGTGAATTCATCAGATCTGTTTGAAACATTGCATTTTATCCATGCACGACGACTACTTAGATACTCGCAGCACAGTTGCCTCATATAAATTGCCCATGAGCGCGGAGCTTGTCTTTGTCACTGTAGCAACTTTGCTCCATCAGCTGGAGAAGGCGGTTCGACGCCCCTGTAAGCACATGTTTCTCTAATTCCTTTGTTTCAGGCAAGCCACTGTGACGTCAGACGCCTTTACGCATACAGCTTTGCGATGCTTAGACAGTAATAACATAATTCATGTTTACATTTCTTTAATTTTCGACGCATTGTCGTTATTCGTGACGCATCAATGACCAATTGATTATATGGCAATGCAATGAAAAAAGCGTGTGGAAAACGGTGTTAATGACAGATTTGAGAAGCACATTTCTTCAATGTTGGCCGCATGGCATTCCTGTGCAGGTGACAATGGTAATTTTTCAAAACGACAAGGATATTTAAACACATGATTATTTGTTTGCTGTGCTCTATGGCCTCTGCTACAGACCTCATCGAAATGACACTTAGATATCTTAGGGTGTACGTATCAAGTCTTCCCAAATGGTCTAGCGGATAGGAATCTGCCTTGTCACGCAGGGCGGCCCGGGTTCGATTCCCGTCATGGCAAATGATTTTTGTAGAAAAATAAAATGAGTCCCAACGTGTGCAACAGAACAGTTCGAAATCTCGTTACATTTGCATCGTCATGAACATGACTTATATCAGGCTAGCTAATTTTTTCTTTGTTCATTTTAAGTGTAGAAACAATATTTCGTTTGTGAACATTTTTTTCTGCCGTTTTGACAACAGGCTCATTACTAAAGAACACACAGCTGTCTGCTGATTGACGCTTGACTGTAGATTTTCGCTTTGTGTCAAAAGAACTCCCTAACGCACACTTTTTCAAAGTAGGTGAATTCATCAGATCTGTTTGAAACATTGCATTTTATCCATGCACGACGACTACTTAGATACTCGCAGCACAGTTGCCTCATATAAATTGCCCATGAGCGCGGAGCTTGTCTTTGTCACTGTAGCAACTTTGCTCCATCAGCGGGAGAAGGCGGTTCAACGCCCCTGTAAGCACATGTTTCTCTAATTCCTTTGTTTCAGGCAAGCCACTGTGACGTCAGACGCCTTTACGCATACAGCTTTGCGATGCTTAGACAGTAATAACATAATTCATGTTTACATTTCTTTAATTTTCGACGCATTGTCGTTATTCGTGACGCATCAATGACCAATTGATTATATGGCAATGCAATGAAAAAAGCGTGTGGAAAACAGTGTTAATGACAGATTTGAGAAGCACATTTCTTCAATGTTGGCCGCATGGCATTCCTGTGCAGGTGACAATGGTAATTTTTCAAAACGACAAGGATATTTAAACACATGATTATTTGTTTGCTGTGCTCTATGGCCTCTGCTACAGACCTCATCGAAATGACACTTAGATATCTTAGGGTGTACGTATCAAGTCTTCCCAAATGGTCTAGCGGATAGGAATCTGCCTTGTCACGCAGGGCGGCCCGGGTTCGATTCCCGTCATGGCAAATGACTTTTGTAGAAAAATAAAATGAGTCCCAACGTGTGCAACAGAACAGTTCGAAATCTCGTTACATTTGCATCGTCATGAACATGACTTATATCAGGCTAGCTAATTTTTTCTTTGTTCATTTTAAGTGTAGAAACAATATTTCGTTTGTGAACATTTTTTTCTGCCGTTTTGACAACAGGCTCATTACTAAAGAACACACGGCTGTCTGCTGATTGACGCTTGACTGTAGATTTTCGCTTTGTGTCAAAAGAACTCCCTAACGCACACTTTTTCAAAGTAGGTGAATTCATCAGATCTGTTTGAAACATTGCATTTTATCCATGCACGACGACTACTTAGATACTCGCAGCACAGTTGCCTCATATAAATTGCCCATGAGCGCGGAGCTTGTCTTTGTCACTGTAGCAACTTTGCTCCATCAGCGGGAGAAGGCGGTTCGACGCCCCTGTAAGCACATGTTTCTCTAATTCCTTTGTTTCAGACAAGCCACTGTGACGTCAGACGCCTTTACGCATACAGCTTTGCGATGCTTAGACAGTAATAACATAATTCATGTTTACATTTCTTTAATTTTCGACGCATTGTCGTTATTCGTGACGCATCAATGACCAATTGATTATATGGCAATGCAATGAAAAAAGCGTGTGGAAAACAGTGTTAATGACAGATTTGAGAAGCACATTTCTTCAATGTTGGCCGCATGGCATTCCTGTGCAGGTGACAATGGTAATTTTTCAAAACGACAAGGATATTTAAACGCATGATTATTTGTTTGCTGTGCTCTATGGCCTCTGCTACAGACCTCATCGAAATGACACTTAGATATCTTAGGGTGTACATATCAAGTCTTCCCAAATGGTCTAGCGGATAGGAATCTGCCTTGTCACGCAGGGCGGCCCGGGTTCGATTCCCGTCATGGCAAATGTTTTTTGTAGAAAAATAAAATGAGTCCCAACGTGTGCAACAGAACAGTTCGAAATCTCGTTACATTTGCATCGTCATGAACATGACTTATATCAGGCTAGCTAATTTTTTCTTTGTTCATTTTAAGTGTAGAAACAATATTTCGTTTGTGAACATTTTTTTCTGCCGTTTTGACAACAGGCTCATGACTAAAGAACACACGGCTGTCTGCTGATTGACGCTTGACTGTAGATTTTCGCTTTGTGTCAAAAGAACTTCCTAACGTACACTTTTTCAAAGTAGGTGAATTCATCAGATCTGTTTGAAACATTGCATTTTATCCATGCACGACGACTGCTTAGATACTCACAGCACAGTTGCCCCATATAAATTGCCCATGAGCGCGGAGCTTGTCTTTGTCACTGTAGCAACTTTGCTCCATCAGCGGGAGAAGGCGGTTCGACGCCCCTGTAAGCACATGTTTCTCTAATTCCTTTGTTTCAGGCAAGCCACTGTGACGTCAGACGCCTTTACGCATACAGCTTTGCGATGCTTAGACAGTAATAACATAATTCATGTTTACATTTCTTTAATTTTCGACGCATTGTCGTTATTCGTGACGCATCAATGACCAATTGATTATATGGCAATGCAATGAAAAAAGCGTGTGGAAAACAGTGTTAATGACAGATTTGAGAAGCACATTTCTTCAATGTTGGCCGCATGGCATTCCTGTGCAGGTGACAATGGTAATTTTTCAAAACGACAAGGATATTTAAACGCATGATTATTTGTTTGCTGTGCTCTATGGCCTCTGCTACAGACCTCATCGAAATGACACTTAGATATCTTAGGGTGTACATATCAAGTTTTCTCAAATGGTCTAGCGGATAGGCATCTACCTTGTAACGCAGGGCGGCCCGGGTTCGATTCCCGTCATGGCAAATATTTTTTGTAGAAAAATAAAATGAGTCCCAACGTGTGCAACAGAACAGTTCGAAATCTCGTTACATTTGCATCGTCATGAACATGACTTATATCAGGCTAGCTAATTTTTTCTTTGTTCATTTTAAGTGTAGAAACAATATTTCGTTTGTGAACATTTTTTTCTGCCGTTTTGACAACAGGCTCATTACTAAAGAACACACAGCTGTCTGCTGATTGACGCTTGACTGTAGATTTTCGCTTTGTGTCAAAAGAAGTCCCTAACGCACACTTTTTCAAAGTAGGTGAATTCATCAGATCTGTTTGAAACATTGCATTTTATCCATGCACGACGACTACTTAGATACTCGCAGCACAGTTGCCTCATATAAATTGCCCATGAGCTCGCAGCTTGTCTTTGTCACTGTAGCAACTTTGCTCCATCAGCGGGAGAAGGCGGTTCGACGCCCCTGTAAGCACATGTTTCTCTAATTCCTTTGTTTCAGACAAGCCACTGTGACGTCAGACGCCTTTACGCATACAGCTTTGCGATGCTTAGACAGTAATAACATAATTCATGTTTACATTTCTTTAATTTTCGACGCATTGTCGTTATTCGTGACGCATCAATGACCAATTGATTATATGGCAATGCAATGAAAAAAGCGTGTGGAAAACAGTGTTAATGACAGATTTGAGAAGCACATTTCTTCAATGTTGGCCGCATGGCATTCCTGTGCAGGTGACAATGGTAATTTTTCAAAACGACAAGGATATTTAAACACATGATTATTTGTTTGCTGTGCTCTATGGCCTCTGCTACAGACCTCATCGAAATGACACTTAGATATCTTAGGGTGTACATATCAAGTTTTCCCAAATGGTCTAGTGGATAGGCATCTACCTTGTAACGCAGGGCGGCCCGGGTTCGATTCCCGTCATGGCAAATGTTTTTTGTAGAAAAATAAAATGAGTCCCAACGTGTGCAACAGAACAGTTCGAAATCTCGTTACATTTGCATCGTCATGAACATGACTTATATCAGGCTAGCTCATTTTTTCTTTGTTCATTTTAAGTGTAGAAACAATATTTCGTTTGTGAACATTTTTTTCTGCCGTTTTGACAACAGGCTCATGACTAAAGAACACACGGCTGTCTGCTGATTGACGCTTGACTGTAGATTTTCGCTTTGTGTCAAAAGAACTCCCTAACGCACACTTTTTCAAAGTAGGTGAATTCATCAGATCTGTTTGAAACATTGCATTTTATCCATGCACGACGACTACTTAGATACTCGCAGCACAGTTGCGTCATATAAATTGCCCATGAGCGCGGAGCTTGTCTTTGTCACTGTAGCAACTTTGCTCCATCAGCGGGAGAAGGCGGTTCGACGCCCCTGTAAGCACATGTTTCTCTAATTCCTTTGTTTCAGGCAAGCCACTGTGACGTCAGACGCCTTTACGCATACAGCTTTGCGATGCTTAGACAGTAATAACATAATTCATGTTTACATTTCTTTAATTTTCGACGCATTGTCGTTATTCGTGACGCATCAATGACCAATTGATTATATGGCAATGCAATGAAAAAAGCGTGTGGAAAACAGTGTTAATGACAGATTTGAGAAGCACATTTCTTCAATGTTGGCCGCATGGCATTCCTGTGCAGGTGACAATGGTAATTTTTCAAAACGACAAGGATATTTAAACACATGATTATTTGTTTGCTGTGCTCTATGGCCTCTGCTACAGACCTCATCGAAATGACACTTAGATATCTTAGGGTGTACGTATGAAGTCTTCCCAAATGGTCTAGCGGATAGGAATCTGCCTTGTCACGCAGGGCGGCCCGGGTTCGATTCCCGTCATGGCAAATGTTTTTTGTAGAAAAATAAAATGAGTCCCAACGTGTGCAACAGAACAGTTCGAAATCTCGTTACATTTGCATCGTCATGAACATGACTTATATCAGGCTAGCTAATTTTTTCTTTGTTCATTTTAAGTGTAGAAACAATATTTCGTTTGTGAACATTTCTTTCTGCCGTTTTGACAACAGGCTCATTACTAAGGAACACACGGCTGTCTGCTGATTGACGCTTGACTGTAGATTTTCGCTTTGTGTCAAAAGAAGTCCCTAACGCACACTTTTTCAAAGTAGGTGAATTCATCAGATCTGTTTGAAACATTGCATTTTATCCATGCACGACGACTACTTAGATACTCGCAGCACAGTTGCCTCATATAAATTGCCCATGAGCGCGCAGCTTGTCTTTGTCACTGTAGCAACTTTGCTCCATCAGCGGGAGAAGGCGGTTCGACGCCCCTGTAAGCACATGTTTCTCTAATTCCTTTGTTTCAGACAAGCCACTGTGACGTCAGACGCCTTTACGCATACAGCTTTGCGATGCTTAGACAGTAATAACATAATTCATGTTTACATTTCTTTAATTTTCGACGCATTGTCGTTATTCGTGACGCATCAATGACCAATTGATTATATGGCAATGCAATGAAAAAAGCGTGTGGAAAACAGTGTTAATGACAGATTTGAGAAGCACATTTCTTCAATGTTGGCCGCATGGCATTCCTGTGCAGGTGACAATGGTAATTTTTCAAAACGACAAGGATATTTAAACACATGATTATTTGTTTGCTGTGCTCTATGGCCTCTGCTACAGACCTCATCGAAATGACACTTAGATATCTTAGGGTGTACGTATCAAGTCTTCCCAAATGGTCTAGCGGATAGGAATCTGCCTTGTCACGCAGGGCGGCCCGGGTTCGATTCCCGTCATGGCAAATGTTTTTTGTAGAAAAATAAAATGAGTCCCAACGTGTGCAACAGAACAGTTCGAAATCTCGTTACATTTGCATCGTCATGAACATGACTTATATCAGGCTAGCTCATTTTTTCTTTGTTCATTTTAAGTGTAGAAACAATATTTCGTTTGTGAACATTTTTTTCTGCCGTTTTGACAACAGGCTCATGACTAAAGAACACACGGCTGTCTGCTGATTGACGCTTGACTGTAGATTTTCGCTTTGTGTCAAAAGAACTCCCTAACGCACACTTTTTCAAAGTAGGTGAATTCATCAGATCTGTTTGAAACATTGCATTTTATCCATGCACGACGACTACTTAGATACTCGCAGCACAGTTGCCTCATATAAATTGCCCATGAGCGCGGAGCTTGTCTTTGTCACTGTAGCAACTTTGCTCCATCAGCGGGAGAAGGCGGTTCAACGCCCCTGTAAGCACATGTTTCTCTAATTCCTTTGTTTCAGGCAAGCCACTGTGACGTCAGACGCCTTTACGCATACAGCTTTGCGATGCTTAGACAGTAATAACATAATTCATGTTTACATTTCTTTAATTTTCGACGCATTGTCGTTATTCGTGACGCATCAATGACCAATTGATTATATGGCAATGCAATGAAAATAGCGTGTGGAAAACAGTGTTAATGACAGATTTGAGAAGCACATTTCTTCAATGTTGGCCGCATGGCATTCCTGTGCAGGTGACAATGGTAATTTTTCAAAACGACAAGGATATTTAAACACATGATTATTTGTTTGCTGTGCTCTATGGCCTCTGCTACAGACCTCATCGAAATGACACTTAGATATCTTAGGGTATACATATCAAGTTTTCCCAAATGGTCTAGCGGATAGGCATCTACCTTGTAACCCATAGCGGCCCGGGTTCGATTCCCGTCAAGGCAAATGTTTTTTGTAGAAAAATAAAATGAGTCCCAACGTGTGCAACAGAACAGTTCGAAATCTCGTTACATTTGCATCGTCATGAACATGACTTATATCAGGCTAGCTCATTTTTTCTTTGTTCATTTTAAGTGTAGAAACAATATTTCGTTTGTGAACATTTTTTTCTGCCGTTTTGACAACAGGCTCATGACTAAAGAACACACGGCTGTCTGCTGATTGACGCTTGACTGTAGATTTTCGCTTTGTGTCAAAAGAACTCCCTAACGCACACTTTTTCAAAGTAGGTGAATTCATCAGATCTGTTTGAAACATTGCATTTTATCCATGCACGACGACTACTTAGATACTCGCAGCACAGTTGCCTCATATAAATTGCCCATGAGCGCGGAGCTTGTCTTTGTCACTGCAGCAACTTTGCTCCATCAGCGGGAGAAGGCGGTTCGACGCCCCTGTAAGCACATGTTTCTCTAATTCCTTTGTTTCAGGCAAGCCACTGTGACGTCAGACGCCTTTACGCATACAGCTTTGCGATGCTTAGACAGTAATAACATAATTCATGTTTACATTTCTTTAATTTTCGACGCATTGTCGTTATTCGTGACGCATCAATGACCAATTGATTATATGGCAATGCAATGAAAAAAGCGTGTGGAAAACAGTGTTAATGACAGATTTGAGAAGCACATTTCTTCAATGTTGGCCGCATGTCATTCCTGTGCAGGTGACAATGGTAATTTTTCAAAACGACAAGGATATTTAAACACATGATTATTTGTTTGCTGTGCTCTATGGCCTCTGCTACAGACCTCATCGAAATGACACTTAGATATCTTAGGGTGTACATATCAAGTCTTCCCAAATGGTCTAGCGGATAGGAATCTGCCTTGTCACGCAGGGCGGCCCGGGTTCGATTCCCGTCATGGCAAATTATTTTTGTAGAAAAATAAAATGAGTCCCAACGTGTGCAACAGAACAGTTCGAAATCTCGTTACATTTGCATCGTCATGAACATGACTTATATCAGGCTAGCTAATTTTTTCTTTGTTCATTTTAAGTGTAGAAACAATATTTCGTTTGTGAACATTTTTTTCTGCCGTTTTGACAACAGGCTCATTACTAAAGAACACACGGCTGTCTGCTGATTGACGCTTGACTGTAGATTTTCGCTTTGTGTCAAAAGAACTCCCTAACGCACACTTTTTCAAAGTAGGTGAATTCATCAGATCTGTTTGAAACATTGCATTTTATCCATGCACGACGACTACTTAGATACTCGCAGCACAGTTGCCTCATATAAATTGCCCATGAGCGCGGAGCTTGTCTTTGTCACTGTAGCAACTTTGCTCCATCAGCGGGAGAAGGCGGTTCAACGCCCCTGTAAGCACATGTTTCTCTAATTCCTTTGTTTCAGGCAAGCCACTGTGACGTCAGACGCCTTTACGCATACAGCTTTGCGATGCTTAGACAGTAATAACATAATTCATGTTTACATTTCTTTAATTTTCGACGCATTGTCGTTATTCGTGACGCATCAATGACCAATTGATTATATGGCAATGCAATGAAAATAGCGTGTGGAAAACAGTGTTAATGACAGATTTGAGAAGCACATTTCTTCAATGTTGGCCGCATGGCATTCCTGTGCAGGTGACAATGGTAATTTTTCAAAACGACAAGGATATTTAAACACATGATTATTTGTTTGCTGTGCTCTATGGCCTCTGCTACAGACCTCATCGAAATGACACTTAGATATCTTAGGGTATACATATCAAGTTTTCCCAAATGGTCTAGCGGATAGGCATCTACCTTGTAACCCATGGCGGCCCGGGTTCGATTCCCGTCATGGCAAATGTTTTTTGTAGAAAAATAAAATGAGTCCCAACGTGTGCAAAAGAACAGTTCGAAATCTCGTTACATTTGCATCGTCATGAACATGACTTATATCAGGCTAGCTCATTTTTTCTTTGTTCATTTTAAGTGTAGAAACAATATTTCGTTTGTGAACATTTTTTTCTGCCGTTTTGACAACAGGCTCATGACTAAAGAACACACGGCTGTCTGCTGATTGACGCTTGACTGTAGATTTTCGCTTTGTGTCAAAAGAACTCCCTAACGCACACTTTTTCAAAGTAGGTGAATTCATCAGATCTGTTTGAAACATTGCATTTTATCCATGCACGACGACTACTTAGATAATCGCAGCACAGTTGGCTCATATAAATTGCCCATGAGCGCGGAGCTTGTCTTTGTCACTGTAGCAACTTTGCTCCATCAGCGGGAGAAGGCGGTTCGACGCCCCTGTAAGCACATGTTTCTCTAATTCCTTTGTTTCAGGCAAGCCACTGTGACGTCAGACGCCTTTACGCATACAGCTTTGCGATGCTTAGACAGTAATAACATAATTCATGTTTACATTTCTTTAATTTTCGACGCATTGTCGTTATTCGTGACGCATCAATGACCAATTGATTATATGGCAATGCAATGAAAAAAGCGTGTGGAAAACAGTGTTAATGACAGATTTGAGAAGCACATTTCTTCAATGTTGGCCGCATGGCATTCCTGTGCAGGTGACAATGGTAATTTTTCAAAACGACAAGGATATTTAAACACATGATTATTTGTTTGCTGTGCTCTATGGCCTCTGCTACAGACCTCATCGAAATGACACTTAGATATCTTAGGGTGTACATATCAAGTCTTCCCAAATGGTCTAGCGGATAGGAATCTGCCTTGTCACGCAGGGCGGCCCGGGTTCGATTCCCGTCATGGCAAATGATTTTTGTAGAAAAATAAAATGAGTCCCAACGTGTGCCACAGAACAGTTCGAAATCTCGTTACATTTGCATCGTCATGAACATGACTTATATCAGGCTAGCTCATTTTTTCTTTGTTCATTTTAAGTGTAGAAACAATATTTCGTTTGTGAACATTTTTTTCTGCCGTTTTGACAACAGGCTCATGACTAAAGAACACACGGCTGTCTGCTGATTGACGCTTGACTGTAGATTTTCGCTTTGTGTCAAAAGAACTTCCTAACGCACACTTTTTCAAAGTAGGTGAATTCATCAGATCTGTTTGAAACATTGCATTTTATCCATGCACGACGACTGCTTAGACACTCGCAGCACAGTTGCCCCATATACATTGCCCATGAGCGCGGAGCTTGTCTTTGTCACTGTAGCAACTTTGCTCCATCAGGGGGACAAGCCGGTTCGACGGCCCTGTAAGCACATGTTTCTCTAATTCCTTTGTTTCAGGCAAGCCACAGTGACGTCAGACGCCTTTGCGCATACAGCTTTGCGATGCTTAGACAGTAATAACATAATTCATGTTTACATTTCTTTAATTTTCGACGCATTGTCGTTATTCGTGACGCATCAATGACCAATTGATTATATGGCAATGCAATGAAAAAAGCGTGTGGAAAACAGTGTTAATGACAGATTTGAGAAGCACATTTCTTCAATGTTGGCCGCATGGCATTCCTGTGCAGGTGACAATGGTAATTTTTCAAAACGACAAGGATATTTAAACACATGATTATTTGTTTGCTGTGCTCTATGGCCTCTACTACAGACCTCATCGAAATGACACTTAGATATCTTAGGGTGTACGTATCAAGTCTTCCCAAATGGTCTAGCGGATAGGAATCTGCCTTGTCACGCAGGGCGGCCCGGGTTCGATTCCCGTCATGGCAAATGATTTTTGTAGAAAAATAAAATGAGTCCCAACGTGTGCAACAGAACAGTTCGAAATCTCGTTACATTTGCATCGTCATGAACATGACTTATATCAGGCTAGCTAATTTTTTCTTTGTTCATTTTAAGTGTAGAAACAATATTTCGTTTGTGAACATTTTTTTCTGCCGTTTTGACAACAGGCTCATGACTAAAGAACACACGGCTGTTTGCTGATTGACGCTTGACTGTAGATTTTCGCTTTGTGTCAAAAGAACTCCCTAACGCAAACTTTTTCAAAGTAGGTGAATTCATCAGATCTGTTTGAAACATTGCATTTTATCCATGCACGACGACTACTTAGATACTCGCAGCACAGTTGCCTCATATAAATTGCCCATGAGCGCGGAGCTTGTCTTTGTCACTGTAGCAACTTTGCTCCATCAGCGGGAGAAGGCGGTTCGACGCCCCTGTAAGCACATGTTTCTCTAATTCCTTTGTTTCAGACAAGCCACTGTGACGTCAGACGCCTTTACGCATACAGCTTTGCGATGCTTAGACAGTAATAACATAATTCATGTTTACATTTCTTTAATTTTCGACGCATTGTCGTTATTCGTGACGCATCAATGACCAATTGATTATATGGCAATGCAATGAAAAAAGCGTGTGGAAAACAGTGTTAATGACAGATTTGAGAAGCACATTTCTTCAATGTTGGCCGCATGGCATTCCTGTGCAGGTGACAATGGTAATTTTTCAAAACGACAAGGATATTTAAACACATGATTATTTGTTTGCTGTGCTCTATGGCCTCTACTACAGACCTCATCGAAATGACACTTAGATATCTTACGGTGTACGTATCAAGTCTTCCCAAATGGTCTAGCGGATAGGAATCTGCCTTGTCACGCAGGGCGGCCCGGGTTCGATTCCCGTCATGGCAAAGGATTTTTGTAGAAAAATAAAATGAGTCCCAACGTGTGCAACAGAACAGTTCGAAATCTCGTTACATTTGCATCGTCATGAACATGACTTATATCAGGCTAGCTCATTTTTTCTTTGTTCATTTTAAGTGTAGAAACAATATTTCGTTTGTGAACATTTTTTTCTGCCGTTTTGACAACAGGCTCATTACTAAAGAACACACGGCTGTCTGCTGATTGACGCTTGACTGTAGATTTTCGCTTTGTGTCAAAAGAACTCCCTAACGCACACTTTTTCAAAGTAGGTGAATTCATCAGATCTGTTTGAAACATTGCATTTTATCCATGCACGACGACTACTTAGATACTCGCAGCACAGTTGCCTCATATAAATTGCCCATGAGCGCGGAGCTTGTCTTTGTCACTGTAGCAACTTTGCTCCATCAGCTGGAGAAGGCGGTTCGACGCCCCTGTAAGCACATGTTTCTCTAATTCCTTTGTTTCAGACAAGCCACTGTGACGTCAGACGCCTTTACGCATACAGCTTTGCGATGCTTAGACAGTAATAACATAATTCATGTTTACATTTCTTTAATTTTCGACGCATTGTCGTTATTCGTGACGCATCAATGACCAATTGATTATATGGCAATGCAATGAAAAAAGCGTGTGGAAAACAGTGTTAATGACAGATTTGAGAAGCACATTTCTTCAATGTTGGCCGCATGGCATTTCTGTGCAGGTGACAATGGTAATTTTTCAAAACGACAAGGATATTTAAACACATGATTATTTGTTTGCTGTGCTCTATGGCCTCTGCTACAGACCTCATCGAAATGACACTTAGATATCTTAGGGTGTACATATCAAGTTTTCCCAAATGGTCTAGCGGATAGGCATCTACCTTGTAACGCAGGGCGGCCCGGGTTCGATTCCCGTCATGGCAAATGTTTTTTGTAGAAAAATAAAATGAGTCCCAACGTGTGCAACAGAACAGTTCGAAATCTCGTTACATTTGCATCGTCATGAACATGACTTATATCAGGCTAGCTCATTTTTTCTTTGTTCATTTTAAGTGTAGAAACAATATTTCGTTTGTGAACATTTTTTTCTGCCGTTTTGACAACAGGCTCATGACTAAAGAACACACGGCTGTCTGCTGATTGACGCTTGACTGTAGATTTTCGCTTTGTGTCAAAAGAACTCCCTAACGCACACTTTTTCAAAGTAGGTGAATTCATCAGATCTGTTTGAAACATTGCATTTTATCCATGCACGACGACTACTTAGATACTCGCAGCACAGTTGCCTCATATAAATTGCCCATGAGCGCGGAGCTTGTCTTTGTCACTGTAGCAACTTTGCTCCATCAGCTGGAGAAGGCGGTTCGACGCCCCTATAAGCACATGTTTCTCTAATTCCTTTGTTTCAGACAAGCCACTGTGACGTCAGACGCCTTTACGCATACAGCTTTGCGATGCTTAGACAGTAATAACATAATTCATGTTTACATTTCTTTAATTTTCGACGCATTGTCGTTATTCGTGACGCATCAATGACCAATTGATTATATGGCAATGCAATGAAAAAAGCGTGTGGAAAACAGTGTTAATGACAGATTTGAGAAGCACATTTCTTCAATGTTGGCCGCATGGCATTTCTGTGCAGGTGACAATGGTAATTTTTCAAAACGACAAGGATATTTAAACACATGATTATTTGTTTGCTGTGCTCTATGGCCTCTGCTACAGACCTCATCGAAATGACACTTAGATATCTTAGGGTGTACATATCAAGTTTTCCCAAATGGTCTAGCGGATAGGCATCTACCTTGTAACGCAGGGCGGCCCGGGTTCGATTCCCGTCATGGCAAATGTTTTTTGTAGAAAAATAAAATGAGTCCCAACGTGTGCAACAGAACAGTTCGAAATCTCGTTACATTTGCATCGTCATGAACATGACTTATATCAGGCTAGCTCATTTTTTCTTTGTTCATTTTAAGTGTAGAAACAATATTTCGTTTGTGAACATTTTTTTCTGCCGTTTTGACAACAGGCTCATGACTAAAGAACACACGGCTGTCTGCTGATTGACGCTTGACTGTAGATTTTCGCTTTGTGTCAAAAGAACTCCCTAACGCACACTTTTTCAAAGTAGGTGAATTCATCAGATCTGTTTGAAACATTGCATTTTATCCATGCACGACGACTACTTAGATACTCGCAGCACAGTTGGCTCATATAAATTGCCCATGAGCGCGGAGCTTGTCTTTGTCACTGTAGCAACTTTGCTCCATCAGCGGGAGAAGGCGGTTCGACGCCCCTGTAAGCACATGTTTCTCTAATTCCTTTGTTTCAGGCAAGCCACTGTGACGTCAGACGCCTTTACGCATACAGCTTTGCGATGCTTAGACAGTAATAACATAATTCATGTTTACATTTCTTTAATTTTCGACGCATTGTCGTTATTCGTGACGCATCAATGACCAATTGATTATATGGCAATGCAATGAAAAAAGCGTGTGGAAAACAGTGTTAATGACAGATTTGAGAAGCACATTTCTTCAATGTTGGCCGCATGGCATTCCTGTGCAGGTGACAATGGTAATTTTTCAAAACGACAAGGATATTTAAACACATGATTATTTGTTTGCTGTGCTCTATGGCCTCTGCTACAGACCTCATCGAAATGACACTTAGATATCTTAGGGTGTACATATCAAGTCTTCCCAAATGGTCTAGCGGATAGGAATCTGCCTTGTCACGCAGGGCGGCCCGGGTTCGATTCCCGTCATGGCAAATGATTTTTGTAGAAAAATAAAATGAGTCCCAACGTGTGCCACAGAACAGTTCGAAATCTCGTTACATTTGCATCGTCATGAACATGACTTATATCAGGCTAGCTCATTTTTTCTTTGTTCATTTTAAGTGTAGAAACAATATTTCGTTTGTGAACATTTTTTTCTGCCGTTTTGACAACAGGCTCATGACTAAAGAACACACGGCTGTCTGCTGATTGACGCTTGACTGTAGATTTTCGCTTTGTGTCAAAAGAACTTCCTAACGCACACTTTTTCAAAGTAGGTGAATTCATCAGATCTGTTTGAAACATTGCATTTTATCCATGCACGACGACTGCTTAGACACTCGCAGCACAGTTGCCCCATATACATTGCCCATGAGCGCGGAGCTTGTCTTTGTCACTGTAGCAACTTTGCTCCATCAGGGGGACAAGCCGGTTCGACGGCCCTGTAAGCACATGTTTCTCTAATTCCTTTGTTTCAGGCAAGCCACAGTGACGTCAGACGCCTTTGCGCATACAGCTTTGCGATGCTTAGACAGTAATAACATAATTCATGTTTACATTTCTTTAATTTTCGACGCATTGTCGTTATTCGTGACGCATCAATGACCAATTGATTATATGGCAATGCAATGAAAAAAGCGTGTGGAAAACAGTGTTAATGACAGATTTGAGAAGCACATTTCTTCAATGTTGGCCGCATGGCATTCCTGTGCAGGTGACAATGGTAATTTTTCAAAACGACAAGGATATTTAAACACATGATTATTTGTTTGCTGTGCTCTTTGGCCTCTGCTACAGACCTCATCGAAATGACACTTAGATATCTTAGGGTGTACATATCAAGTCTTCCCAAATGGTCTAGCGGATAGGCATCTACCTTGTAACGCAGGGCGGCCGGGGTTCGATTCCCGTCATGGCAAATGTTTTTTGTAGAAAAATAAAATGAGTCCCAACGTGTGCAACAGAACAGTTCGAAATCTCGTTACATTTGCATCGTCATGAACATGACTTATATCAGGCTAGCTCATTTTTTCTTTGTTCATTTTAAGTGTAGAAACAATATTTCGTTTGTGAACATTTTTTTCTGCCGTTTTGACAACAGGCTCATGACTAAAGAACACACGGCTGTCTGCTGATTGACGCTTGACTGTAGATTTTCGCTTTGTGTCAAAAGAACTCCCTAACGCACACTTTTTCAAAGTAGGTGAATTCATCAGATCTGTTTGAAACATTGCATTTTATCCATGCACGACGACTACTTAGATACTCGCAGCACAGTTGCCCCATATAAATTGCCCATGAGCGCGGAGCTTGTCTTTGTCACTGTAGCAACTTTGCTCCATCAGCGGGAGAAGGCGGTTCGACGCCCCTGTAAGCACATGTTTCTCTAATTCCTTTGTTTCAGGCAAGCCACTGTGACGTCAGACGCCTTTACGCATACAGCTTTGCGATGCTTAGACAGTAATAACATAATTCATGTTTACATTTCTTTAATTTTCGACGCATTGTCGTTATTCGTGACGCATCAATGACCAATTGATTATATGGCAATGCAATGAAAAAAGCGTGTGGAAAACAGTGTTAATGACAGATTTGAGAAGCACATTTCTTCAATGTTGGCCGCATGGCATTCCTGTGCAGGTGACAATGGTAATTTTTCAAAACGACAAGGATATTTAAACACATGATTATTTGTTTGCTGTGCTCTATGGCCTCTGCTACAGACCTCATCGAAATGACACTTAGATATCTTAGGGTGTACATATCAAGTTTTCCCAAATGGTCTAGCGGATAGGCATCTACCTTGTAACGCAGGGCGGCCCGGGTTCGATTCCCGTCATGGCAAATGTTTTTTGTAGAAAAATAAAATGAGTCCCAACGTGTGCAACAGAACAGTTCGAAATCTCGTTACATTTGCATCGTCATGAACATGACTTATATCAGGCTAGCTCATTTTTTCTTTGTTCATTTTAAGTGTAGAAACAATATTTCGTTTGTGAACATTTTTTTCTGCCGTTTTGACAACAGGCTCATGACTAAAGAACACACGGCTGTCTGCTGATTGACGCTTGACTGTAGATTTTCGCTTTGTGTCAAAAGAACTCCCTAACGCACACTTTTTCAAAGTAGGTGAATTCATCAGATCTGTTTGAAACATTGCATTTTATCCATGCACGACGACTACTTAGATACTCGCAGCACAGTTGCCTCATATAAATTGCCCATGAGCGCGGAGCTTGTCTTTGTCACTGTAGCAACTTTGCTCCATCAGCGGGAGAAGGCGGTTCGACGCCCCTGTAAGCACATGTTTCTCTAATTCCTTTGTTTCAGGCAAGCCACTGTGACGTCAGACGCCTTTACGCATACAGCTTTGCGATGCTTAGACAGTAATAACATAATTCATGTTTACATTTCTTTAATTTTCGACGCATTGTCGTTATTCGTGACGCATCAATGACCAATTGATTATATGGCAATGCAATGAAAAAAGCGTGTGGAAAACAGTGTTAATGACAGATTTGAGAAGCACATTTCTTCAATGTTGGCCGCATGGCATTCCTGTGCAGGTGACAATGGTAATTTTTCAAAACGACAAGGATATTTAAACACATGATTATTTGTTTGCTGTGCTCTATGGCCTCTGCTACAGACCTCATCGAAATGACACTTAGATATCTTAGGGTGTCCATATCAAGTCTTCCCAAATGGTCTAGCGGATAGGAATCTGCCTTGTCACGCAGGGCGGCCCGGGTTCGATTCCCGTCATGGCAAATGTTTTTTGTAGAAAAATAAAATGAGTCCCAACGTGTGCAACAGAACAGTTCGAAATCTCGTTACATTTGCATCGTCATGAACATGACTTATATCAGGCTAGCTAATTTTTTCTTTGTTCATTTTAAGTGTAGAAACAATATTTCGTTTGTGACCATTTTTTCTGCCGTTTTGACAACAGGCTCATGACTAAAGAACACACGGCTGTCTGCTGATTGACGCTTGACTGTAGATTTTCGCTTTGTGTCAAAAGAACTCCCTAACGCACACTTTTTCAAAGTAGGTGAATTCATCAGATCTGTTTGAAACATTGCATTTTATCCATGCACGACGACTACTTAGATACTCGCAGCACAGTTGCCTCATATAAATTGCCCATGAGCGCGGAGCTTGTCTTTGTCACTGTAGCAACTTTGCTCCATCAGCGGGAGAAGGCGGTTCGACGCCCCTGTAAGCACATGTTTCTCTAATTCCTTTGTTTCAGGCAAGCCACTGTGACGTCAGACGCCTTTACGCATACAGCTTTGCGATGCTTAGACAGTAATAACATAATTCATGTTTACATTTCTTTAATTTTCGACGCATTGTCGTTATTCGTGACGCATCAATGACCAATTGATTATATGGCAATGCAATGAAAAAAGCGTGTGGAAAACAGTGTTAATGACAGATTTGAGAAGCACATTTCTTCAATGTTGGCCGCATGGCATTCCTGTGCAGGTGACAATGGTAATTTTTCAAAACGACAAGGATATTTAAACACATGATTATTTGTTTGCTGTGCTCTATGGCCTCTGCTACAGACCTCATCGAAATGACACTTAGATATCTTAGGGTGTACATATCAAGTCTTCCCAAATGGTCTAGCGGATAGGCATCTACCTTGTAACGCAGGGCGGCCTGGGTTCGATTCCCGTCATGGCAAATGTTTTTTGTAGAAAAATAAAATGAGTCCCAACGTGTGCAACAGAACAGTTCGAAATCTCGTTACATTTGCATCGTCATGAACATGACTTATATCAGGCTAGCTAATTTTTTCTTTGTTCATTTTAAGTGTAGAAACAATATTTCGTTTGTGAACATTTTTTTCTGCCGTTTTGACAACAGGCTCATTACTAAAGAACACACGGCTGTCTGCTGATTGACGCTTGACTGTAGATTTTCGCTTTGTGTCAAAAGAAGTCCCTAACGCACACTTTTTCAAAGTAGGTGAATTCATCAGATCTGTTTGAAACATTGCATTTTATCCATGCACGACGACTGCTTAGATACTCGCAGCACAGTTGCCCCATATACATTGCCCATGAGCGCGGAGCTTGTCTTTGTCACTGTAGCAACTTTGCTCCATCAGCGGGAGAAGGCGCTTCGACGCCCCTGTAAGCACATGTTTCTCTGATTCCTTTGTTTCAGGCAAGCCACTGTGACGTCAGACGCCTTTACGCATACAGCTTTGCGATGCTTAGACAGTAATAACATAATTCATGTTTACATTTCTTTAATTTTCGACGCATTGTCGTTATTCGTGACGCATCAATGACCAATTGATTATATGGCAATGCAATGAAAAAAGCGTGTGGAAAACAGTGTTAATGACAGATTTGAGAAGCACATTTCTTCAATGTTGGCCGCATGGCATTCCTGTGCAGGTGACAATGGTAATTTTTCAAAACGACAAGGATATTTAAACACATGATTATTTGTTTGCTGTGCTCTATGGCCTCTGCTACAGACCTCATCGAAATGACACTTAGATATCTTAGGGTGTCCATATCAAGTCTTCCCAAATGGTCTAGTGGATAGGAATCTGCCTTGTCACGCAGGGCGGCCCGGGTTCGATTCCCGTCATGGCAAATGTTTTTTGTAGAAAAATAAAATGAGTCCCAACGTGTGCAACAGAACAGTTCGAAATCTCGTTACATTTGCATCGTCATGAACATGACTTATATCAGGCTAGCTAATTTTTTCTTTGTTCATTTTAAGTGTAGAAACAATATTTCGTTTGTGACCATTTTTTCTGCCGTTTTGACAACAGGCTCATGACTAAAGAACACACGGCTGTCTGCTGATTGACGCTTGACTGTAGATTTTCGCTTTGTGTCAAAAGAACTCCCTAACGCACACTTTTTCAAAGTAGGTGAATTCATCAGATCTGTTTGAAACATTGCATTTTATCCATGCACGACGACTACTTAGATACTCGCAGCACAGTTGCCTCATATAAATTGCCCATGAGCGTGGAGCTTGTCTTTGTCACTGTAGCAACTTTGCTCCATCAGCGGGAGAAGGCGGTTCGACGCCCCTGTAAGCACATGTTTCTCGAATTCCTTTGTTTCAGGCAAGCCACTGTGACGTCAGACGCCTTTACGCATACAGCTTTGCGATGCTTAGACAGTAATAACATAATTCATGTTTACATTTCTTTAATTTTCGACGCATTGTCGTTATTCGTGACGCATCAATGACCAATTGATTATATGGCAATGCAATGAAAAAAGCGTGTGGAAAACAGTGTTAATGACAGATTTGAGAAGCACATTTCTTCAATGTTGGCCGCATGGCATTCCTGTGCAGGTGACAATGGTAATTTTTCAAAACGACAAGGATATTTAAACACATGATTATTTGTTTGCTGTGCTCTATGGCCTCTGCTACAGACCTCATCGAAATGACACTTAGATATCTTAGGGTGTACATATCAAGTCTTCCCAAATGGTCTAGCGGATAGGCATCTACCTTGTAACGCAGGGCGGCCCGGGTTCGATTCCCGTCATGGCAAATGTTTTTTGTAGAAAAATAAAATGAGTCCCAACGTGTGCAACAGAACAGTTCGAAATCTCGTTACATTTGCATCGTCATGAACATGACTTATATCAGGCTAGCTAATTTTTTCTTTGTTCATTTTAAGTGTAGAAACAATATTTCGTTTGTGACCATTTTTTCTGCCGTTTTGACAACAGGCTCATGACTAAAGAACACACGGCTGTCTGCTGATTGACGCTTGACTGTAGATTTTCGCTTTGTGTCAAAAGAACTCCCTAACGCACACTTTTTCAAAGTAGGTGAATTCATCAGATCTGTTTGAAACATTGCATTTTATCCATGCACGACGACTACTTAGATACTCGCAGCACAGTTGCCTCATATAAATTGCCCATGAGCGCGGAGCTTGTCTTTGTCACTGTAGCAACTTTGCTCCATCAGCGGGAGAAGGCGGTTCGACGCCCCTGTAAGCACATGTTTCTCGAATTCCTTTGTTTCAGGCAAGCCACTGTGACGTCAGACGCCTTTACGCATACAGCTTTGCGATGCTTAGACAGTAATAACATAATTCATGTTTACATTTCTTTAATTTTCGACGCATTGTCGTTATTCGTGACGCATCAATGACCAATTGATTATATGGCAATGCAATGAAAAAAGCGTGTGGAAAACAGTGTTAATGACAGATTTGAGAAGCACATTTCTTCAATGTTGGCCGCATGGCATTCCTGTGCAGGTGACAATGGTAATTTTTCAAAACGACAAGGATATTTAAACACATGATTATTTGTTTGCTGTGCTCTATGGCCTCTGCTACAGACCTCATCGAAATGACACTTAGATATCTTAGGGTGTACATATCAAGTCTTCCCAAATGGTCTAGCGGATAGGCATCTACCTTGTAACGCAGGGCGGCCCGGGTTCGATTCCCGTCATGGCAAATGTTTTTTGTAGAAAAATAAAATGAGTCCCAACGTGTGCAACAGAACAGTTCGAAATCTCGTTACATTTGCATCGTCATGAACATGACTTATATCAGGCTAGCTAATTTTTTCTTTGTTCATTTTAAGTGTAGAAACAATATTTCGTTTGTGAACATTTTTTTCTGCCGTTTTGACAACAGGCTCATTACTAAAGAACACACGGCTGTCTGCTGATTGACGCTTGACTGTAGATTTTCGCTTTGTGTCAAAAGAACTCCCTAACGCACACTTTTTCAAAGTAGGTGAATTCATCAGATCTGTTTGAAACATTGCATTTTATCCATGCACGACGACTACTTAGATACTCGCAGCACAGTTGCCTCATATAAATTGCCCATGAGCGCGGAGCTTGTCTTTGTCACTGTAGCAACTTTGCTCCATCAGCGGGAGAAGGCGGTTCGACGCCCCTGTAAGCACATGTTTCTCGAATTCCTTTGTTTCAGGCAAGCCACTGTGACGTCAGACGCCTTTACGCATACAGCTTTGCGATGCTTAGACAGTAATAACATAATTCATGTTTACATTTCTTTAATTTTCGACGCATTGTCGTTATTCGTGACGCATCAATGACCAATTGATTATATGGCAATGCAATGAAAAAAGCGTGTGGAAAACAGTGTTAATGACAGATTTGAGAAGCACATTTCTTCAATGTTGGCCGCATGGCATTCCTGTGCAGGTGACAATGGTAATTTTTCAAAACGACAAGGATATTTAAACACATGATTATTTGTTTGCTGTGCTCTATGGCCTCTGCTACAGACCTCATCGAAATGACACTTAGATATCTTAGGGTGTACATATCAAGTCTTCCCAAATGGTCTAGAGGATAGGCATCTACCTTGTAACGCAGGGCGGCCCGGGTTCGATTCCCGTCATGGCAAATGTTTTTTGTAGAAAAATAAAATGAGTCCCAACGTGTGCAACAGAACAGTTCGAAATCTCGTTACATTTGCATCGTCATGAACATGACTTATATCAGGCTAGCTAATTTTTTCTTTGTTCATTTTAAGTGTAGAAACAATATTTCGGTTGTGAAAAAAATTTTCTGCCGTTTTGACAACAGGCTCATTACTAAAGAACACACGGCTGTCTGCTGATTGACGCTTGACTGTAGATTTTCGCTTTGTGTCAAAAGAACTCCCTAACGCACACTTTTTCAAAGTAGGTGAATTCATCAGATCTGTTTGAAACATTGCATTTTATCCATGCACGACGACTACTTAGATACTCGCAGCACAGTTGCCTCATATAAATTGCCCATGAGCGCGGAGCTTGTCTTTGTCACTGTAGCAACTTTGCTCCATGAGCGGGAAAAGGCGGTTCGACGCCCCTGTAAGCACATGTTTCTCTAATTCCTTTGTTTCAGGCAAGCCACTGTGACGTCAGACGCCTTTACGCATACAGCTTTGCGATGCTTAGACAGTAATAACATAATTCATGTTTACATTTCTTTAATTTTCGACGCATTGTCGTTATTCGTGACGCATCAATGACCAATTGATTATATGGCAATGCAATGAAAAAAGCGTGTGGAAAACAGTGTTAATGACAGATTTGAGAAGCACATTTCTTCAATGTTGGCCGCATGGCATTCCTGTGCAGGTCACAATGGTAATTTTTCAAAACGACAAGGATATTTAAACACATGATTATTTGTTTGCTGTGCTCTATGGCCTCTGCTACAGACCTCATCGAAATGACACTTAGATATCTTAGGGTGTATATATCAAGTTTTCCCAAATGGTCTAGCGGATAGGCATCTACCTTGTAACGCAGGGCGGCCCGGGTTCGATTCCCGTCATGGCAAATGATTTTTGTAGAAAAATAAAATGAGTCCCAACGTGTGCAACAGAACAGTTCGAAATCTCGTTACATTTGCATCGTCATGAACATGACTTATATCAGGCTAGCTCATTTTTTCTTTGTTCATTTTAAGTGTAGAAACAATATTTCGTTTGTGAACATTTTTTTCTGCCGTTTTGACAACAGGCTCATGACTAAAGAACAAACGGCTGTCTGCTGATTGACGCTTGACTGTAGATTTTCGCTTTGTGTCAAAAGAACTTCCTAACGCACACTTTTTCAAAGTAGGTGAATTCATCAGATCTGTTTGAAACATTGCATTTTATCCATGCACGACGACTGCTTAGATACTCGCAGCACAGTTGCCCCATATAAATTGCCCATGAGCGCGGAGCTTGTCTTTGTCACTGTAGCAACTTTGCTCCATCAGCGGGAGAAGGCGGTTCGACGCCCCTGTAAGCACATGTTTCTCTAATTCCTTTGTTTCAGGCAAGCCACTGTGACGTCAGACGCCTTTACGCATACAGCTTTGCGATGCTTAGACAGTAATAACATAATTCATGTTTACATTTCTTTAATTTTCGACGCATTGTCGTTATTCGTGACGCATCAATGACCAATTGATTATATGGCAATGCAATGAAAAAAGCGTGTGGAAAACAGTGTTAATGACAGATTTGAGAAGCACATTTCTTCAATGTTGGCCGCATGGCATTCCTGTGCAGGTGACAATGGTAATTTTTCAAAACGACAAGGATATTTAAACACATGATTATTTGTTTGCTGTGCTCTATGGCCTCTGCTACAGACCTCATCGAAATGACACTTAGATATCTTAGGGTGTACATATCAAGTTTTCCCAAATGGTCTAGCGGATAGGCTTCTACCTTGTAACGCAGGGCGGCCCGGGTTCGATTCCCGTCATGGCAAATGTTTTTTGTAGAAAAATAAAATGAGTCCCAACGTGTGCAACAGAACAGTTCGAAATCTCGTTACATTTGCATCGTCATGAACATGACTTATATCAGGCTAGCTCATTTTTTCTTTGTTCATTTTAAGTGTAGAAACAATATTTCGTTTGTAACCATTTTTTTCTGCCGTTTTGACAACAGGCTCATGACTAAAGAACACACGGCTGTCTGCTGATTGACGCTTGACTGTAGATTTTCGCTTTGTGTCAAAAGAACTTCCTAACGCACACTTTTTCAAAGTAGGTGAATTCATCAGATCTGTTTGAAACATTGCATTTTATCCATGCACGACGACTACTTAGATACTCGCAGCACAGTTGCCTCATATAAATTGCCCATGAGCGCGGAGCTTGTCTTTGTCACTGTAGCAACTTTGCTCCATCAGCGGGAGAAGGCGGTTCGACGCCCCTGTAAGCACATGTTTCTCTAATTCCTTTGTTTCAGGCAAGCCACTGTGACGTCAGACGCCTTTACGCATACAGCTTTGCGATGCTTAGACAGTAATAACATAATTCATGTTTACATTTCTTTAATTTTCGACGCATTGTCGTTATTCGTGACGCATCAATGACCAATTGATTATATGGCAATGCAATGAAAAAAGCGTGTTGAAAACAGTGTTAATGACAGATTTGAGAAGCACATTTCTTCAATGTTGGCCGCATGGCATTCCTGTGCAGGTGACAATGGTAATTTTTCAAAACGACAAGGATATTTAAACACATGATTATTTGTTTGCTGTGCTCTATGGCCTCTGCTACAGACCTCATCGAAATGACACTTAGATATCTTAGGGTGTACATGTCAAGTCTTCCCAAATGGTCTAGCGGATAGGCATCTACCTTGTAACGCAGGGCGGCCCGGGTTCGATTCCCGTCATGGCAAATGTTTTTTGTAGAAAAATAAAATGAGTCCCAACGTGTGCAACAGAACAGTTCGAAATCTCGTTACATTTGCATCGTCATGAACATGACTTATATCAGGCTAGCTCATTTTTTCTTTGTTCATTTTAAGTGTAGAAACAATATTTCGTTTGTAACCATTTTTTTCTGCCGTTTTGACAACAGGCTCATGACTAAAGAACACACGGCTGTCTGCTGATTGACGCTTGACTGTAGATTTTCGCTTTGTGTCAAAAGAACTTCCTAACGCACACTTTTTCAAAGTAGGTGAATTCATCAGATCTGTTTGAAACATTGCATTTTATCCATGCACGACGACTGCTTAGATACTCGCAGCACAGTTGCCCCATATAAATTGCCCATGAGCGCGGAGCTTGTCATTGTCACTGTTGCAACTTTGCTCCATCAGCGGGAGAAGGCGCTTCGACGCCCCTGTAAGCACATGTTTCTCTGATTCCTTTGTTTCAGGCAAGCCACTGTGACGTCAGACGCCTTTACGCATACAGCTTTGCGATGCTTAGACAGTAATAACATAATTCATGTTTACATTTCTTTAATTTTCGACGCATTGTCGTTATTCGTGACGCATCAATGACCAATTGATTATATGGCAATGCAATGAAAAAAGCGTGTGGAAAACAGTGTTAATGACAGATTTGAGAAGCACATTTCTTCAATGTTGGCCGCATGGCATTCCTGTGCAGGTGACAATGGTAATTTTTCAAAACGACAAGGATATTTAAACACATGATTATTTGTTTGCTGTGCTCTATGGCCTCTGCTACAGACCTCATCGAAATGACACTTAGATATCTTAGGGTGTACATATCAAGTTTTCCCAAATGGTCTAGCGGATAGGCATCTACCTTGTAACGCAGGGCGGCCCGGGTTCGATTCCCGTCATGGCAAATGTTTTTTGTAGAAAAATAAAATGAGTCCCAACATGTGCAACAGAACAGTTCGAAATCTCGTTACATTTGCATCGTCATGAACATGACTTATATCAGGCTAGCTAATTCTTTCTTTGTTCATTTTAAGTGTAGAAACAATATTTCGTTTGTGAACATTTTTTTCTGCCGTTTTGACAACAGGCTCATTACTAAAGAATACAATGCTGTCTGCTGATTGACGGTTGACTGTAGATTTTCGCTTTGTGTCAAAAGAACTCCCTAACGCACACTTTTTCAAAGTAGGTGAATTCATCAGATCTGTTTGAAACATTGCATTTTATCCATGCACGACGACTACTTAGATACTCGCAGCACAGTTGCCTCATATAAATTGCCCATGAGCGCGGAGCTTGTCTTTGTCACTGTAGCAACTTTGCTCCATCAGCGGGAGAAGGCGCTTCGACGCCCCTGTAAGCACATGTTTCTCTAATTCCTTTGTTTCAGGCAAGCCACTGTGACGTCAGACGCCTTTACGCATACAGCTTTGCGATGCTTAGACAGTAATAACATAATTCATGTTTACATTTCTTTAATTTTCGACGCATTGTCGTTATTCGTGACGCATCAATGACCAATTGATTATATGGCAATGCAATGAAAAAAGCGTGTGGAAAACAGTGTTAATGACAGATTTGAGAAGCACATTTCTTCAATGTTGGCCGCATGGCATTCCTGTGCAGGTGACAATGGTAATTTTTCAAAACGACAAGGATATTTAAACACATGATTATTTGTTTGCTGTGCTCTATGGCCTCTGCTACAGACCTCATCGAAATGACACTTAGATATCTTAGGGTGTACATATCAAGTCTTCCCAAATGGTCTAGCGGATAGGAATCTGCCTTGTCACGCAGGGCGGCCCGGGTTCGATTCCCGTCATGGCAAATGATTTTTGTAGAAAAATAAAATGAGTCCCAACGTGTGCAACAGAACAGTTCGAAATCTCGTTACATTTGCATCGTCATGAACATGACTTATATCAGGCTAGCTAATTTTTTCTTTTTCATTTTAAGTGTAGAAACAATATTTCGTTTGTGAACATTTTTTTCTGCCGTTTTGACAACAGGCTCATTACTAAAGAACACACGGCTGTCTGCTGATTGACGCTTGACTGTAGATTTTCGCTTTGTGTCAAAAGAACTCCCTAACGCACACTTTTTCAAAGTAGGTGAATTCATCAGATCTGTTTGAAACATTGCATTTTATCCATGCACGACGACTGCTTAGATACTCGCAGCACAGTTGCCCCATATAAATTGCCCATGAGCGCGGAGCTTGTCTTTGTCACTGTAGCAATTTTGCTCCATCAGCGGGAGAAGGCGGTTCGACGCCCCTGTAAGCACATGTTTCTCTAATTCCTTTGTTTCAGGCAAGCCACTGTGACGTCAGACGCCTTTACGCATACAGCTTTGCGATACTTAGACAGTAATAACATAATTCATGTTTACATTTCTTTAATTTTCGACGCATTGTCGTTATTCGTGACGCATCAATGACCAATTGATTATATGGCAATGCATTGAAAAAAGCGTGTGGAAAACAGTGTTAATGACAGATTTGAGAAGCACATTTCTTCAATGTTGGCCGCATGGCATTCCTGTGCAGGTGACAATGGTAATTTTTCAAAACGACAAGGATATTTAAACACATGATTATTTGTTTGCTGTGCTCTATGGCCTCTGCTACAGACCTCATCGAAATGACACTTAGATATCTTAGGGTGTACATATCAAGTTTTCCCAAATGGTCTAGCGGATAGGCATCTACCTTGTAACGCAGGGCGGCCCGGGTTCGATTCCCGTCATGGCAAATGTTTTTTGTAGAAAAATAAAATGAGTCCCAACGTGTGCAACAGAACAGTTCGAAATCTCGTTACATTTGCATCGTCATGAACATGACTTATATCAGGCTAGCTAATTTTTTCTTTGTTCATTTTAATTGTAGAAACAATATTTCGTTTGTGAACATTTTTTTCTGCCGTTTTGACAACAGGCTCATGACTAAAGAACACACGGCTGTCTGCTGATTGACGCTTGACTGTAGATTTTCGCTTTGTGTCAAAAGAACTCCCTAACGCACACTTTTTCAAAGTAGGTGAATTCATCAGATCTGTTTGAAACATTGCATTTTATCCATGCACGACGACTACTTAGATACTCGCAGCACAGTTGCCTCATATAAATTGCCCATGAGCGCGGAGCTTGTCTTTGTCACTGTAGCAACTTTGCTCCATTAGCGGGAGAAGGCGGTTCGACGCCCCTATAAGCACATGTTTCTCTAATTCCTTTGTTTCAGGCAAGCCACTGTGACGTCAGACGCCTTTACGCATACAGCTTTGCGATGCTTAGACAGTAATAACATAATTCATGTTTACATTTCTTTAATTTTCGACGCATTGTCGTTATTCGTGACGCATCAATGACCAATTGATTATATGGCAATGCAATGAAAAAAGCGTGTGGAAAACAGTGTTAATGACAGATTTGAGAAGCACATTTCTTCAATGTTGGCCGCATGGCATTCCTGTGCAGGTGACAATGGTAATTTTTCAAAACGACAAGGATATTTAAACACGTGATTATTTGTTTGCTGTGCTCTATGGCCTCTGCTACAGACCTCATCGAAATGACACTTAGATATCTTAGGGTGTACATATCAAGTTTTCCCAAATGGTCTAGCGGATAGGCATCTACCTTGTAACGCAGGGCGGCCGGGGTTCGATTCCCGTCATGGCAAATGTTTTTTGTAGAAAAATAAAATGAGTCCCAACGTGTGCAACAGAACAGTTCGAAATCTCGTTACATTTGCATCGTCATGAACATGACTTATATCAGGCTAGCTCATTTTTTCTTTGTTCATTTTAAGTGTAGAAACAATATTTCGTTTGTGAACATTTTTTTCTGCCGTTTTGACAACAGGCTCATGACTAAAGAACACACGGCTGTCTGCTGATTGACGCTTGACTGTAGATTTTCGCTTTGTGTCAAAAGAACTTCCTAACGCACACTTTTTCAAAGTAGGTGAATTCATCAGATCTGTTTGAAACATTGCATTTTATCCATGCACGACGACTGCTTAGATACTCGCAGCACAGTTGCCCCATATAAATTGCCCATGAGCGCGGAGCTTGTCTTTGTCACTGTAGCAATTTTGCTCCATCAGCGGGAGAAGGCGGTTCGACGCCCCTGTAAGCACATGTTTCTCTAATTCCTTTGTTTCAGGCAAGCCACCGTGACGTCAGACGCCTTTACGCATACAGCTTTGCGATACTTAGACAGTAATAACATAATTCATGTTTACATTTCTTTAATTTTCGACGCATTGTCGTTATTCGTGACGCATCAATGACCAATTGATTATATGGCAATGCAATGAAAAAAGCGTGTGGAAAACAATGTTAATGACAGATTTGAGAAGCACATTTCTTCAATGTTGGCCGCATGGCATTCCTGTGCAGGTGACAATGGTAATTTTTCAAAACGACAAGGATATTTAAACACATGATTATTTGTTTGCTGTGCTCTATGGCCTCTGCTACAGACCTCATCGAAATGACACTTAGATATCTTAGGGTGTACATATCAAGTTTTCCCAAATGGTCTAGCGGATAGGCATCTACCTTGTAACGCAGGGCGGCCCGGGTTCGATTCCCGTCATGGCAAATGTTTTTTGTAGAAAAATAAAATGAGTCCCAACGTGTGCAACAGAACAGTTCGAAATCTCGTTACATTTGCATCGTCATGAACATGACTTATATCAGGCTAGCTCATTTTTTCTTTGTTCATTTTAAGTGTAGAAACAATATTTCGTTTGTGAACATTTTTTTCTGCCGTTTTGACAACAGGCTCATGACTAAAGAACACACGGCTGTCTGCTGATTGACGCTTGACTGTAGATTTTCGCTTTGTGTCAAAAGAACTCCCTAACGCACACTTTTTCAAAGTAGGTGAATTCATCAGATCTGTTTGAAACATTGCATTTTATCCATGCACGACGACTACTTAGATACTCGCAGCACAGTTGCCTCATATAAATTGCCCATGAGCGCGGAGCTTGTCTTTGTCACTGTAGCAACTTTGCTACATCAGCGGGAGAAGGCGGTTCGACGCCCCTGTAAGCACATGTTTCTCTAATACCTTTGTTTCAGGCAAGCCACTGTGACGTCAGACGCCTTTACGCATACAGCTTTGCGATGCTTAGACAGTAATAACATAATTCATGTTTACATTTCTTTAATTTTCGACGCATTGTCGTTATTCGTGACGCATCAATGACCAATTGATTATATGGCAATGCAATGAAAAAAGCGTGTGGAAAACAGTGTTAATGACAGATTTGAGAAGCACATTTCTTCAATGTTGGCCGCATGGCATTCCTGTGCAGGTGACAATGGTAATTTTTCAAAACGACAAGGATATTTAAACACATTATTATTTGTTTGCTGTGCTCTATGGCCTCTGCTACAGACCTCATCGAAATGACACTTAGATATCTTAGGGTGTACATATCAAGTCTTCCCAAATGGTCTAGCGGATAGGCATCTATCTTGTAACGCAGGGCGGCTCGGGTTCGATTCCCGTCATGGCAAATGTTTTTTGTAGAAAAATAAAATGAGTCCCAACGTGTGCAACAGAACAGTTCGAAATCTCGTTACATTTGCATCGTCATGAACATGACTTATATCAGGCTAGCTAATTTTTTCTTTGTTCATTTTAAGTGTAGAAACAATATTTCGTTTGTGAACATTTTTTTCTGCCGTTTTGACAACAGGCTCATGACGAAAGAACACACGGCTGTCTGCTGATTGACGCTTGACTGTAGATTTTCGCTTTGTGTCAAAAGAACTTCCTAACGCACACTTTTTCAAAGTAGGTGAATTCATCAGATCTGTTTGAAACATTGCATTTTATCCATGCACGACGACTGCTTAGATACTCGCAGCACAGTTGCCCCATATAAATTGCCCATGAGCGCGGAGCTTGTCTTTGTCACTGTAGCAACTTTGCTCCATCAGCGGGAGAAGGCGGTTCGACGCCCCTGTAAGCACATGTTTCTCTAATTCCTTTGTTTCAGGCAAGCCACTGTGACGTCAGACGCCTTTACGCATACAGCTTTGCGATGCTTAGACAGTAATAACATAATTCATGTTTACATTTCTTTAATTTTCGACGCATTGTCGTTATTCGTGACGCATCAATGACCAATTGATTATATGGCAATGCAATGAAAAAAGCGTGTGGAAAACAGTGTTAATGACAGATTTGAGAAGCACATTTCTTCAATGTTGGCCGCATGGCATTCCTGTGCAGGTGACAATGGTAATTTTTCAAAACGACAAGGATATTTAAACACATGATTATTTGTTTGCTGTGCTCTATGGCCTCTGCTACAGACCTCATCGAAATGACACTTAGATATCTTAGGGTGTACATATCAAGTCTTCCCAAATGGTCTAGCGGATAGGCATCTACCTTGTAACGCAGGGCGGCCCGGGTTCGATTCCCGTCATGGCAAATGTTTTTTGTAGAAAAATAAAATGAGTCCCAACGTGTGCAACAGAACAGTTCGAAATCTCGTTACATTTGCATCGTCATGAACATGACTTATATCAGGCTAGCTCATTTTTTCTTTTGGCTCATTTTAAGTGTAGAAACAATATTTCGTTTGTGACCATTTTTTTCTGCCGTTTTGACAACAGGCTCATGACTAAAGAACACACGGCTGTCTGCTGATTGACGCTTGACTGTAGATTTTCGCTTTGTGTCAAAAGAACTTCCTAACGCACACTTTTTCAAAGTAGGTGAATTCATCAGATCTGTTTGAAACATTGCATTTTATCCATGCACGACGACTGCTTAGATACTCGCAGCACAGTTGCCCCATATAAATTGCCCATGAGAGCGGAGCTTGTCTTTGTCACTGTAGCAACTTTGCTCCATCAGCGGGAGAAGGCGGTTCGACGCCCCTGTAAGCACATGTTTCTCTAATTCCTTTGTTTCAGGCAAGCCACTGTGACGTCAGACGCCTTTACGCATACAGCTTTGCGATGCTTAGACAGTGATAACATAATTCATGTTTACATTTCTTTAATTTTCGACGCATTGTCGTTATTCGTGACGCATCAATGACCAATTGATTATATGGCAATGCAATGAAAAAAGCGTGTGGAAAACAGTGTTAATGACAGATTTGAGAAGCACATTTCTTCAATGTTGGCCGCATTGCATTCCTGTGCAGGTGACAATGGTAATTTTTCAAAACGACAAGGATATTTAAACACATGATTATTTGTTTGCTGTGCTCTATGGCCTCTGCTACAGATCTCATCGAAATGACACTTAGATATCTTAGGGTGTACCTATCAAGTCTTCCCAAATGGTCTAGCGGATAGGCATCTACCTTGTAACGCAGGGCGGCCCGGGTTCGATTCCCGTCATGGCAAATGTTTTTTGTAGAAAAATAAAATGAGTCCCAACGTGTGCAACAGAACAGTTCGAAATCTCGTTACATTTGCATCGTCATGAACATGACTTATATCAGGCTAGCTCATTTTTTCTTTGTTCATTTTAAGTGTAGAAACAATATTTCGTTTGTGAACATTTTTTTCTGCCGTTTTGACAACAGGCTCATGACTAAAGAACACACGGCTGTCTGCTGATTGACGCTTGACTGTAGATTTTCGCTTTGTGTCAAAAGAACTTCCTAACGCACACTTTTTCAAAGTAGGTGAATTCATCAGATCTGTTTGAAACATTGCATTTTATCCATGCACGACGACTGCTTAGATACTCGCAGCACAGTTGCCCCATATAAATTGCCCATGAGCGCGGAGCTTGTCTTTGTCACTGTAGCAATTTTGCTCCATCAGCGGGAGAAGGCGGTTCGACGCCCCTGTAAGCACATGTTTCTCTAATTCCTTTGTTTCAGGCAAGCCACCGTGACGTCAGACGCCTTTACGCATACAGCTTTGCGATACTTAGACAGTAATAACATAATTCATGTTTACATTTCTTTAATTTTCGACGCATTGTCGTTATTCGTGACGCATCAATGACCAATTGATTATATGGCAATGCAATGAAAAAAGCGTGTGGAAAACAGTGTTAATGACAGATTTGAGAAGCACATTTCTTCAATGTTGGCCGCATGGCATTCCTGTGCAGGTGACAATGGTAATTTTTCAAAACGACAAGGATATTTAAACACATGATTATTTGTTTGCTGTGCTCTATGGCCTCTGCTACAGACCTCATCGAAATGACACTTAGATATCTTAGGGTGTACATATCAAGTTTTCCCAAATGGTCTAGCGGATAGGCATCTACCTTGTAACGCAGGGCGGCCCGGGTTCGATTCCCGTCATGGCAAATGTTTTTTGTAGAAAAATAAAATGAGTCCCAACGTGTGCAACAGAACAGTTCGAAATCTCGTTACATTTGCATCGTCATGAACATGACTTATATCAGGCTAGCTCATTTTTTCTTTGTTCATTTTAAGTGTAGAAACAATATTTCGTTTGTGAACATTTTTTTCTGCCGTTTTGACAACAGGCTCATGACTAAAGAACACACGGCTGTCTGCTGATTGACGCTTGACTGTAGATTTTCGCTTTGTGTCAAAAGAACTCCCTAACGCACACTTTTTCAAAGTAGGTGAATTCATCAGATCTGTTTGAAACATTGCATTTTATCCATGCACGACGACTACTTAGATACTCGCAGCACAGTTGCGTCATATAAATTGCCCATGAGCGCGGAGCTTGTCTTTGTCACTGTAGCAACTTTGCTCCATCAGCGGGAGAAGGCGGTTCGACGCCCCTGTAAGCACATGTTTCTCTAATTCCTTTGTTTCAGGCAAGCCACTGTGACGTCAGACGCCTTTACGCATACAGCTTTGCGATGCTTAGACAGTAATAACATAATTCATGTTTACATTTCTTTAATTTTCGACGCATTGTCGTTATTCGTGACGCATCAATGACCAATTGATTATATGGCAATGCAATGAAAAAAGCGTGTGGAAAACAGTGTTAATGACAGATTTGAGAAGCACATTTCTTCAATGTTGGCCGCATGGCATTCCTGTGCAGGTGACAATGGTAATTTTTCAAAACGACAAGGATATTTAAACACATGATTATTTGTTTGCTGTGCTCTATGGCCTCTGCTACAGACCTCATCGAAATGACACTTAGATATCTTAGGGTGTACATATCAAGTCTTCCCAAATGGTCTAGCGGATAGGCATCTACCTTGTAACGCAGGGCGGCCCGGGTTCGATTCCCGTCATGGCAAATGTTTTTTGTAGAAAAATAAAATGAGTCCCAACGTGTGCAACAGAACAGTTCGAAATCTCGTTACATTTGCATCGTCATGAACATGACTTATATCAGGCTAGCTCATTTTTTCTTTGTTCATTTTAAGTGTAGAAACAATATTTCGTTTGTGACCATTTTTTTCTGCCGTTTTGACAACAGGCTCATGACTAAAGAACACACGGCTGTCTGCTGATTGACGCTTGACTGTAGATTTTCGCTTTGTGTCAAAAGAACTTCCTAACGCACACTTTTTCAAAGTAGGTGAATTCATCAGATCTGTTTGAAACATTGCATTTTATCCATGCACGACGACTGCTTAGATACTCGCAGCACAGTTGCCCCATATAAATTGCCCATGAGAGCGGAGCTTGTCTTTGTCACTGTAGCAACTTTGCTCCATCAGCGGGAGAAGGCGGTTCGACGCCCCTGTAAGCACATGTTTCTCTAATTCCTTTGTTTCAGGCAAGCCACTGTGACGTCAGACGCCTTTACGCATACAGCTTTGCGATGCTTAGACAGTAATAACATAATTCATGTTTACATTTCTTTAATTTTCGACGCATTGTCGTTATTCGTGACGCATCAATGACCAATTGATTATATGGCAATGCAATGAAAAAAGCGTGTGGAAAACAGTGTTAATGACAGATTTGAGAAGCACATTTCTTCAATGTTGGCCGCATGGCATTCCTGTGCAGGTGACAATGGTAATTTTTCAAAACGACAAGGATATTTAAACACATTATTATTTGTTTGCTGTGCTCTATGGCCTCTGCTACAGACCTCATCGAAATGACACTTAGATATCTTAGGGTGTACATATCAAGTCTTCCCAAATGGTCTAGCGGATAGGCATCTATCTTGTAACGCAGGGCGGCTCGGGTTCGATTCCCGTCATGGCAAATGTTTTTTGTAGAAAAATAAAATGAGTCCCAACGTGTGCAACAGAACAGTTCGAAATCTCGTTACATTTGCATCGTCATGAACATGACTTATATCAGGCTAGCTAATTTTTTCTTTGTTCATTTTAAGTGTAGAAACAATATTTCGTTTGTGAACATTTTTTTCTGCCGTTTTGACAACAGGCTCATGACGAAAGAACACACGGCTGTCTGCTGATTGACGCTTGACTGTAGATTTTCGCTTTGTGTCAAAAGAACTTCCTAACGCAAACTTTTTCAAAGTAGGTGAATTCATCAGATCTGTTTGAAACATTGCATTTTATCCATGCACGACGACTGCTTAGATACTCGCAGCACAGTTGCCCCATATAAATTGCCCATGAGCGCGGAGCTTGTCTTTGTCACTGTAGCAACTTTGCTCCATCAGCGGGAGAAGGCGGTTCGACGCCCCTGTAAGCACATGTTTCTCTAATTCCTTTGTTTCAGGCAAGCCACTGTGACGTCAGACGCCTTTACGCATACAGCTTTGCGATGCTTAGACAGTAATAACATAATTCATGTTTACATTTCTTTAATTTTCGACGCATTGTCGTTATTCGTGACGCATCAATGACCAATTGATTATATGGCAATGCAATGAAAAAAGCGTGTGGAAAACAGTGTTAATGACAGATTTGAGAAGCACATTTCTTCAATGTTGGCCGCATGGCATTCCTGTGCAGGTGACAATGGTAATTTTTCAAAACGACAAGGATATTTAAACACATGATTATTTGTTTGCTGTGCTCTATGGCCTCTGCTACAGACCTCATCGAAATGACACTTAGATATCTTAGGGTGTACATATCAAGTCTTCCCAAATGGTCTAGCGGATAGGCATCTACCTTGTAACGCAGGGCGGCCCGGGTTCGATTCCCGTCATGGCAAATGTTTTTTGTAGAAAAATAAAATGAGTCCCAACGTGTGCAACAGAACAGTTCGAAATCTCGTTACATTTGCATCGTCATGAACATGACTTATATCAGGCTAGCTCATTTTTTCTTTGTTCATTTTAAGTGTAGAAACAATATTTCGTTTGTGACCATTTTTTTCTGCCGTTTTGACAACAGGCTCATGACTAAAGAACACACGGCTGTCTGCTGATTGACGCTTGACTGTAGATTTTCGCTTTGTGTCAAAAGAACTTCCTAACGCACACTTTTTCAAAGTAGGTGAATTCATCAGATCTGTTTGAAACATTGCATTTTATCCATGCACGACGACTGCTTAGATACTCGCAGCACAGTTGCCCCATATAAATTGCCCATGAGCGCGGAGCTTGTCTTTGTCACTGTAGCAACTTTGCTCCATCAGCGGGAGAAGGCGGTTCGACGCCCCTGTAAGCACATGTTTCTCTAATTCCTTTGTTTCAGGCAAGCCACTGTGACGTCAGACGCCTTTACGCATACAGCTTTGCGATGCTTAGACAGTAATAACATAATTCATGTTTACATTTCTTTAATTTTCGACGCATTGTCGTTATTCGTGACGCATCAATGACCAATTGATTATATGGCAATGCAATGAAAAAAGCGTGTGGAAAACAGTGTTAATGACAGATTTGAGAAGCACATTTCTTCAATGTTGGCCGCATTGCATTCCTGTGCAGGTGACAATGGTAATTTTTCAAAACGACAAGGATATTTAAACACATGATTATTTGTTTGCTGTGCTCTATGGCCTCTGCTACAGATCTCATCGAAATGACACTTAGATATCTTAGGGTGTACCTATCAAGTCTTCCCAAATGGTCTAGCGGATAGGCATCTACCTTGTAACGCAGGGCGGCCCGGGTTCGATTCCCGTCATGGCAAATGTTTTTTGTAGAAAAATAAAATGAGTCCCAACGTGTGCAACAGAACAGTTCGAAATCTCGTTACATTTGCATCGTCATGAACATGACTTATATCAGGCTAGCTCATTTTTTCTTTGTTCATTTTAAGTGTAGAAACAATATTTCGTTTGTGAACATTTTTTTCTGCCGTTTTGACAACAGGCTCATGACTAAAGAACACACGGCTGTCTGCTGATTGACGCTTGACTGTAGATTTTCGCTTTGTGTCAAAAGAACTCCCTAACGCACACTTTTTCAAAGTAGGTGAATTCATCAGATCTGTTTGAAACATTGCATTTTATCCATGCACGACGACTACTTAGATACTCGCAGCACAGTTGCCTCATATAAATTGCCCATGAGCGCGGAGCTTGTCTTTGTCACTGTAGCAACTTTGCTCCATCAGCGGGAGAAGGCGGTTCGACGCCCCTGTAAGCACATGTTTCTCTAATACCTTTGTTTCAGGCAAGCCACTGTGACGTCAGACGCCTTTACGCATACAGCTTTGCGATGCTTAGACAGTAATAACATAATTCATGTTTACATTTCTTTAATTTTCGACGCATTGTCGTTATTCGTGACGCATCAATGACCAATTGATTATATGGCAATGCAATGAAAAAAGCGTGTGGAAAACAGTGTTAATGACAGATTTGAGAAGCACATTTCTTCAATGTTGGCCGCATGGCATTCCTGTGCAGGTGACAATGGTAATTTTTCAAAACGACAAGGATATTTAAACACATTATTATTTGTTTGCTGTGCTCTATGGCCTCTGCTACAGACCTCATCGAAATGACACTTAGATATCTTAGGGTGTACATATCAAGTCTTCCCAAATGGTCTAGCGGATAGGCATCTATCTTGTAACGCAGGGAGGCTCGGGTTCGATTCCCGTCATGGCAAATGTTTTTTGTAGAAAAATAAAATGAGTCCCAACGTGTGCAACAGAACAGTTCGAAATCTCGTTACATTTGCATCGTCATGAACATGACTTATATCAGGCTAGCTAATTTTTTCTTTGTTCATTTTAAGTGTAGAAACAATATTTCGTTTGTGAACATTTTTTTCTGCCGTTTTGACAACAGGCTCATGACGAAAGAACACACGGCTGTCTGCTGATTGACGCTTGACTGTAGATTTTCGCTTTGTGTCAAAAGAACTTCCTAACGCAAACTTTTTCAAAGTAGGTGAATTCATCAGATCTGTTTGAAACATTGCATTTTATCCATGCACGACGACTGCTTAGATACTCGCAGCACAGTTGCCCCATATAAATTGCCCATGAGCGCGGAGCTTGTCTTTGTCACTGTAGCAACTTTGCTCCATCAGCGGGAGAAGGCGGTTCGACGCCCCTGTAAGCACATGTTTCTCTAATTCCTTTGTTTCAGGCAAGCCACTGTGACGTCAGACGCCTTTACGCATACAGCTTTGCGATGCTTAGACAGTAATAACATAATTCATGTTTACATTTCTTTAATTTTCGACGCATTGTCGTTATTCGTGACGCATCAATGACCAATTGATTATATGGCAATGCAATGAAAAAAGCGTGTGGAAAACAGTGTTAATGACAGATTTGAGAAGCACATTTCTTCAATGTTGGCCGCATGGCATTCCTGTGCAGGTGACAATGGTAATTTTTCAAAACGACAAGGATATTTAAACACATGATTATTTGTTTGCTGTGCTCTATGGCCTCTGCTACAGACCTCATCGAAATGACACTTAGATATCTTAGGGTGTACATATCAAGTCTTCCCAAATGGTCTAGCGGATAGGCATCTACCTTGTAACGCAGGGCGGCCCGGGTTCGATTCCCGTCATGGCAAATGTTTTTTGTAGAAAAATAAAATGAGTCCCAACGTGTGCAACAGAACAGTTCGAAATCTCGTTACATTTGCATCGTCATGAACATGACTTATATCAGGCTAGCTCATTTTTTCTTTGTTCATTTTAAGTGTAGAAACAATATTTCGTTTGTGACCATTTTTTTCTGCCGTTTTGACAACAGGCTCATGACTAAAGAACACACGGCTGTCTGCTGATTGACGCTTGACTGTAGATTTTCGCTTTGTGTCAAAAGAACTTCCTAACGCACACTTTTTCAAAGTAGGTGAATTCATCAGATCTGTTTGAAACATTGCATTTTATCCATGCACGACGACTGCTTAGATACTCGCAGCACAGTTGCCCCATATAAATTGCCCATGAGCGCGGAGCTTGTCTTTGTCACTGTAGCAACTTTGCTCCATCAGCGGGAGAAGGCGGTTCGACGCCCCTGTAAGCACATGTTTCTCTAATTCCTTTGTTTCAGGCAAGCCACTGTGACGTCAGACGCCTTTACGCATACAGCTTTGCGATGCTTAGACAGTAATAACATAATTCATGTTTACATTTCTTTAATTTTCGACGCATTGTCGTTATTCGTGACGCATCAATGACCAATTGATTATATGGCAATGCAATGAAAAAAGCGTGTGGAAAACAGTGTTAATGACAGATTTGAGAAGCACATTTCTTCAATGTTGGCCGCATTGCATTCCTGTGCAGGTGACAATGGTAATTTTTCAAAACGACAAGGATATTTAAACACATGATTATTTGTTTGCTGTGCTCTATGGCCTCTGCTACAGATCTCATCGAAATGACACTTAGATATCTTAGGGTGTACCTATCAAGTCTTCCCAAATGGTCTAGCGGATAGGCATCTACCTTGTAACGCAGGGCGGCCCGGGTTCGATTCCCGTCATGGCAAATGTTTTTTGTAGAAAAATAAAATGAGTCCCAACGTGTGCAACAGAACAGTTCGAAATCTCGTTACATTTGCATCGTCATGAACATGACTTATATCAGGCTAGCTCATTTTTTCTTTGTTCATTTTAAGTGTAGAAACAATATTTCGTTTGTGAACATTTTTTTCTGCCGTTTTGACAACAGGCTCATGACTAAAGAACACACGGCTGTCTGCTGATTGACGCTTGACTGTAGATTTTCGCTTTGTGTCAAAAGAACTCCCTAACGCACACTTTTTCAAAGTAGGTGAATTCATCAGATCTGTTTGAAACATTGCATTTTATCCATGCACGACGACTACTTAGATACTCGCAGCACAGTTGCCTCATATAAATTGCCCATGAGTGCGGAGCTTGTCTTTGTCACTGTAGCAACTTTGCTCCATCAGCGGGAGAAGGCGGTTCGACGCCCCTGTAAGCACATGTTTCTCTAATACCTTTGTTTCAGGCAAGCCACTGTGACGTCAGACGCCTTTACGCATACAGCTTTGCGATGCTTAGACAGTAATAACATAATTCATGTTTACATTTCTTTAATTTTCGACGCATTGTCGTTATTCGTGACGCATCAATGACCAATTGATTATATGGCAATGCAATGAAAAAAGCGTGTGGAAAACAGTGTTAATGACAGATTTGAGAAGCACATTTCTTCAATGTTGGCCGCATGGCATTCCTGTGCAGGTGACAATGGTAATTTTTCAAAACGACAAGGATATTTAAACACATTATTATTTGTTTGCTGTGCTCTATGGCCTCTGCTACAGACCTCATCGAAATGACACTTAGATATCTTAGGGTGTACATATCAAGTCTTCCCAAATGGTCTAGCGGATAGGCATCTATCTTGTAACGCAGGGCGGCTCGGGTTCGATTCCCGTCATGGCAAATGTTTTTTGTAGAAAAATAAAATGAGTCCCAACGTGTGCAACAGAACAGTTCGAAATCTCGTTACATTTGCATCGTCATGAACATGACTTATATCAGGCTAGCTAATTTTTTCTTTGTTCATTTTAAGTGTAGAAACAATATTTCGTTTGTGAACATTTTTTTCTGCCGTTTTGACAACAGGCTCATGACGAAAGAACACACGGCTGTCTGCTGATTGACGCTTGACTGTAGATTTTCGCTTTGTGTCAAAAGAACTTCCTAACGCAAACTTTTTCAAAGTAGGTGAATTCATCAGATCTGTTTGAAACATTGCATTTTATCCATGCACGACGACTGCTTAGATACTCGCAGCACAGTTGCCCCATATAAATTGCCCATGAGCGCGGAGCTTGTCTTTGTCACTGTAGCAACTTTGCTCCATCAGCGGGAGAAGGCGGTTCGACGCCCCTGTAAGCACATGTTTCTCTAATTCCTTTGTTTCAGGCAAGCCACTGTGACGTCAGACGCCTTTACGCATACAGCTTTGCGATGCTTAGACAGTAATAACATAATTCATGTTTACATTTCTTTAATTTTCGACGCATTGTCGTTATTCGTGACGCATCAATGACCAATTGATTATATGGCAATGCAATGAAAAAAGCGTGTGGAAAACAGTGTTAATGACAGATTTGAGAAGCACATTTCTTCAATGTTGGCCGCATGGCATTCCTGTGCAGGTGACAATGGTAATTTTTCAAAACGACAAGGATATTTAAACACATGATTATTTGTTTGCTGTGCTCTATGGCCTCTGCTACAGACCTCATCGAAATGACACTTAGATATCTTAGGGTGTACATATCAAGTCTTCCCAAATGGTCTAGCGGATAGGCATCTACCTTGTAACGCAGGGCGGCCCGGGTTCGATTCCCGTCATGGCAAATGTTTTTTGTAGAAAAATAAAATGAGTCCCAACGTGTGCAACAGAACAGTTCGAAATCTCGTTACATTTGCATCGTCATGAACATGACTTATATCAGGCTAGCTCATTTTTTCTTTGTTCATTTTAAGTGTAGAAACAATATTTCGTTTGTGACCATTTTTTTCTGCCGTTTTGACAACAGGCTCATGACTAAAGAACACACGGCTGTCTGCTGATTGACGCTTGACTGTAGATTTTCGCTTTGTGTCAAAAGAACTTCCTAACGCACACTTTTTCAAAGTAGGTGAATTCATCAGATCTGTTTGAAACATTGCATTTTATCCATGCACGACGACTGCTTAGATACTCGCAGCACAGTTGCCCCATATAAATTGCCCATGAGCGCGGAGCTTGTCTTTGTCACTGTAGCAACTTTGCTCCATCAGCGGGAGAAGGCGGTTCGACGCCCCTGTAAGCACATGTTTCTCTAATTCCTTTGTTTCAGGCAAGCCACTGTGACGTCAGACGCCTTTACGCATACAGCTTTGCGATGCTTAGACAGTAATAACATAATTCATGTTTACATTTCTTTAATTTTCGACGCATTGTCGTTATTCGTGACGCATCAATGACCAATTGATTATATGGCAATGCAATGAAAAAAGCGTGTGGAAAACAGTGTTAATGACAGATTTGAGAAGCACATTTCTTCAATGTTGGCCGCATGGCATTCCTGTGCAGGTGACAATGGTAATTTTTCAAAACGACAAGGATATTTAAACACATGATTATTTGTTTGCTGTGCTCTATGGCCTCTGCTACAGACCTCATCGAAATGACACTTAGATATCTTAGGGTGTACATATCAAGTCTTCCCAAATGGTCTAGCGGATAGGCATCTACCTTGTAACGCAGGGCGGCCCGGGTTCGATTCCCGTCATGGCAAATGTTTTTTGTAGAAAAATAAAATGAGTCCCAACGTGTGCAACAGAACAGTTCGAAATCTCGTTACATTTGCATCGTCATGAACATGACTTATATCAGGCTAGCTCATTTTTTCTTTGTTCATTTTAAGTGTAGAAACAATATTTCGTTTGTGACCATTTTTTTCTGCCGTTTTGACAACAGGCTCATGACTAAAGAACACACGGCTGTCTGCTGATTGACGCTTGACTGTAGATTTTCGCTTTGTGTCAAAAGAACTTCCTAACGCACACTTTTTCAAAGTAGGTGAATTCATCAGATCTGTTTGAAACATTGCATTTTATCCATGCACGACGACTGCTTAGATACTCGCAGCACAGTTGCCCCATATAAATTGCCCATGAGCGCGGAGCTTGTCTTTGTCACTGTAGCAACTTTGCTCCATCAGCGGGAGAAGGCGGTTCGACGCCCCTGTAAGCACATGTTTCTCTAATTCCTTTGTTTCAGGCAAGCCACTGTGACGTCAGACGCCTTTACGCATACAGCTTTGCGATGCTTAGACAGTAATAACATAATTCATGTTTACATTTCTTTAATTTTCGACGCATTGTCGTTATTCGTGACGCATCAATGACCAATTGATTATATGGCAATGCAATGAAAAAAGCGTGTGGAAAACAGTGTTAATGACAGATTTGAGAAGCACATTTCTTCAATGTTGGCCGCATTGCATTCCTGTGCAGGTGACAATGGTAATTTTTCAAAACGACAAGGATATTTAAACACATGATTATTTGTTTGCTGTGCTCTATGGCCTCTGCTACAGATCTCATCGAAATGACACTTAGATATCTTAGGGTGTACCTATCAAGTCTTCCCAAATGGTCTAGCGGATAGGCATCTACCTTGTAACGCAGGGCGGCCCGGGTTCGATTCCCGTCATGGCAAATGTTTTTTGTAGAAAAATAAAATGAGTCCCAACGTGTGCAACAGAACAGTTCGAAATCTCGTTACATTTGCATCGTCATGAACATGACTTATATCAGGCTAGCTCATTTTTTCTTTGTTCATTTTAAGTGTAGAAACAATATTTCGTTTGTGAACATTTTTTTCTGCCGTTTTGACAACAGGCTCATGACTAAAGAACACACGGCTGTCTGCTGATTGACGCTTGACTGTAGATTTTCGCTTTGTGTCAAAAGAACTCCCTAACGCACACTTTTTCAAAGTAGGTGAATTCATCAGATCTGTTTGAAACATTGCATTTTATCCATGCACGACGACTACTTAGATACTCGCAGCACAGTTGCCTCATATAAATTGCCCATGAGCGCGGAGCTTGTCTTTGTCACTGTAGCAACTTTGCTCCATCAGCGGGAGAAGGCGGTTCGACGCCCCTGTAAGCACATGTTTCTCTAATACCTTTGTTTCAGGCAAGCCACTGTGACGTCAGACGCCTTTACGCATACAGCTTTGCGATGCTTAGACAGTAATAACATAATTCATGTTTACATTTCTTTAATTTTCGACGCATTGTCGTTATTCGTGACGCATCAATGACCAATTGATTATATGGCAATGCAATGAAAAAAGCGTGTGGAAAACAGTGTTAATGACAGATTTGAGAAGCACATTTCTTCAATGTTGGCCGCATGGCATTCCTGTGCAGGTGACAATGGTAATTTTTCAAAACGACAAGGATATTTAAACACATTATTATTTGTTTGCTGTGCTCTATGGCCTCTGCTACAGACCTCATCGAAATGACACTTAGATATCTTAGGGTGTACATATCAAGTCTTCCCAAATGGTCTAGCGGATAGGCATCTATCTTGTAACGCAGGGCGGCTCGGGTTCGATTCCCGTCATGGCAAATGTTTTTTGTAGAAAAATAAAATGAGTCCCAACGTGTGCAACAGAACAGTTCGAAATCTCGTTACATTTGCATCGTCATGAACATGACTTATATCAGGCTAGCTAATTTTTTCTTTGTTCATTTTAAGTGTAGAAACAATATTTCGTTTGTGAACATTTTTTTCTGCCGTTTTGACAACAGGCTCATGACGAAAGAACACACGGCTGTCTGCTGATTGACGCTTGACTGTAGATTTTCGCTTTGTGTCAAAAGAACTTCCTAACGCAAACTTTTTCAAAGTAGGTGAATTCATCAGATCTGTTTGAAACATTGCATTTTATCCATGCACGACGACTGCTTAGATACTCGCAGCACAGTTGCCCCATATAAATTGCCCATGAGCGCGGAGCTTGTCTTTGTCACTGTAGCAACTTTGCTCCATCAGCGGGAGAAGGCGGTTCGACGCCCCTGTAAGCACATGTTTCTCTAATTCCTTTGTTTCAGGCAAGCCACTGTGACGTCAGACGCCTTTACGCATACAGCTTTGCGATGCTTAGACAGTAATAACATAATTCATGTTTACATTTCTTTAATTTTCGACGCATTGTCGTTATTCGTGACGCATCAATGACCAATTGATTATATGGCAATGCAATGAAAAAAGCGTGTGGAAAACAGTGTTAATGACAGATTTGAGAAGCACATTTCTTCAATGTTGGCCGCATGGCATTCCTGTGCAGGTGACAATGGTAATTTTTCAAAACGACAAGGATATTTAAACACATGATTATTTGTTTGCTGTGCTCTATGGCCTCTGCTACAGACCTCATCGAAATGACACTTAGATATCTTAGGGTGTACATATCAAGTCTTCCCAAATGGTCTAGCGGATAGGCATCTACCTTGTAACGCAGGGCGGCCCGGGTTCGATTCCCGTCATGGCAAATGTTTTTTGTAGAAAAATAAAATGAGTCCCAACGTGTGCAACAGAACAGTTCGAAATCTCGTTACATTTGCATCGTCATGAACATGACTTATATCAGGCTAGCTCATTTTTTCTTTGTTCATTTTAAGTGTAGAAACAATATTTCGTTTGTGACCATTTTTTTCTGCCGTTTTGACAACAGGCTCATGACTAAAGAACACACGGCTGTCTGCTGATTGACGCTTGACTGTAGATTTTCGCTTTGTGTCAAAAGAACTTCCTAACGCACACTTTTTCAAAGTAGGTGAATTCATCAGATCTGTTTGAAACATTGCATTTTATCCATGCACGACGACTGCTTAGATACTCGCAGCACAGTTGCCCCATATAAATTGCCCATGAGCGCGGAGCTTGTCTTTGTCACTGTAGCAACTTTGCTCCATCAGCGGGAGAAGGCGGTTCGACGCCCCTGTAAGCACATGTTTCTCTAATTCCTTTGTTTCAGGCAAGCCACTGTGACGTCAGACGCCTTTACGCATACAGCTTTGCGATGCTTAGACAGTAATAACATAATTCATGTTTACATTTCTTTAATTTTCGACGCATTGTCGTTATTCGTGACGCATCAATGACCAATTGATTATATGGCAATGCAATGAAAAAAGCGTGTGGAAAACAGTGTTAATGACAGTTTTGAGAAGCACATTTCTTCAATGTTGGCCGCATGGCATTCCTGTGCAGGTGACAATGGTAATTTTTCAAAACGACAAGGATATTTAAACACATGATTATTTGTTTGCTGTGCTCTATGGCCTCTGCTACAGACCTCATCGAAATGACACTTAGATATCTTAGGGTGTACCTATCAAGTCTTCCCAAATGGTCTAGCGGATAGGCATCTACCTTGTAATGCAGGGCGGCCCGGGTTCGATTCCCGTCATGGCAAATGTTTTTTGTAGAAAAATAAAATGAGTCCCAACGTGTGCAACATAACAGTTCGAAATCTCGTTACATTTGCATCGTCATGAACATGACTTATATCAGGCTAGCTCATTTTTTCTTTGTTCATTTTAAGTGTAGAAACAATATTTCGTTTGTGACCATTTTTTTCTGCCGTTTTGACAACAGGCTCATGACTAAAGAACACACGGCTGTCTGCTGATTGACGCTTGACTGTAGATTTTCGCTTTGTGTCAAAAGAACTTCCTAACGCACACTTTTTCAAAGTAGGTGAATTCATCAGATCTGTTTGAAACATTGCATTTTATCCATGCACGACGACTGCTTAGATACTCGCAGCACAGTTGCCCCATATAAATTGCCCATGAGCGCGGAGCTTGTCTTTGTCACTGTAGCAACTTTGCTCCATCAGCGGTAGAAGGCGCTTCGACGCCCCTGTAAGCACATGTTTCTCTGATTCCTTTGTTTCAGGCAAGCCACTGTGACGTCAGACGCCTTTACGCATACAGCTTTGCGATGCTTAGACAGTAATAACATAATTCATGTTTACATTTCTTTAATTTTCGACGCATTGTCGTTATTCGTGACGCATCAATGACCAATTGATTATATGGCAATGCAATGAAAAAAGCGTGTGGAAAACAGTGTTAATGACAGATTTGAGATGCTCATTTCTTCAATGTTGGCCGCATGGCATTCCTGTGCAGGTGACAATGGTAACTTTTCAAAACGACAAGGATATTTAAACACATGATTATTTGTTTGCTGTGCTCTATGGCCTCTGCTACAGACCTCATCGAAATGACACTTAGATATCTTAGGGTGTACGTATCAAGTTTTCCCAAATGGTCTTGCGGATAGGCATCTACCTTGTAATGCAGGGCGGCCCGGGTTCGATTCCCGTCATGGCAAATGTTTTTTGTAGAAAAATAAAATGAGTCCCAACGTGTGCAACAGAACAGTTCGAAATCTCGTTACATTTGCATCGTCATGAACATGACTTATATCAGGCTAGCTCATTTTTTCTTTGTTCATTTTAAGTGTAGAAACAATATTTCGTTTGTGAACATTTTTTTCTGCCGTTTTGACAACAGGCTCATGACTAAAGAACACACGGCTGTCTGCTGATTGACGCTTGACTGTAGATTTTCGCTTTGTGTCAAAAGAACTTCCTAACGCACACTTTTTCAAAGTAGGTGAATTCATCAGATCTGTTTGAAACATTGCATTTTATCCATGCACGACGACTGCTTAGATACTCGCAGCACAGTTGCCCCATATAAATTGCCCATGAGCGCGGAGCTTGTCTTTGTCACTGTAGCAACTTTGCTCCATCAGCGGGAGAAGGCGGTTCGAAGCCCATGTAAGCACATGTTTCTCTGATTCCTTTGTTTCAGGCAAGCCACTGTGACGTAAGACGCCTTTACGCATACAGCTTTGCGATGCTTAGACAGTAATAACATAATTCATGTTTACATTTCTTTAATTTTCGACGCATTGTCGTTATTCGTGACGCATCAATGACCAATTGATTATATGGCAATGCAATGAAAAAAGCGTGTGGAAAACAGTGTTAATGACAGATTTGAGAAGCACATTTCTTCAATGTTGGCCGCATGGCATTCCTGTGCAGGTGACAATGGTAATTTTTCAAAACGACAAGGATATTTCAACACATGATTATTTGTTTGCTGTGCTCTATGGCCTCTGCTACAGACCTCATCGAAATGACACTTAGATATCTTAGGGTGTACCTATCAAGTCTTCCCAAATGGTCTAGCGGATAGGCATCTACCTTGTAATGCAGGGCGGCCCGGGTTCGATTCCCGTCATGGCAAATGTTTTTTGTAGAAAAATAAAATGAGTCCCAACGTGTGCAACAGAACAGTTCGAAATCTCGTTACATTTGCATCGTCATGAACATGACTTATATCAGGCTAGCTAATTTTTTCTTTGTTCATTTTAAGTGTAGAAACAATATTTCATTTGTGAACATTTTTTTCTGCCGTTTTGACAACAGGCTCATTACTAAAGAACACACGGCTGTCTGCTGATTGACGCTTGACTGTAGATGTTCGCTTTGTGTCAAAAGAACTCCCTAACGCACACTTTTTCAAAGTAGGTGAATTCATCAGATCTGTTTGAAACATTGCATTTTATCCATGCACGACGACTACTTAGATACTCGCAGCACAGTTGCCTCATATAAATTGCCCATGAGCGCGGAGCTTGTCTTTGTCACTGTAGCAACTTTGCTCCATCAGCGGGAGAAGGCGGTTCGACGCCCCTGTAAGCACATGTTTCTCTAATTCCTTTGTTTCAGACAAGCCACTGTGACTTCAGACGCCTTTACGCATACAGCTTTGCGATGCTTAGACAGTAATAACATAATTCATGTTTACATTTCTTTAATTTTCGACGCATTGTCGTTATTCGTGACGCATCAATGACCAATTGATTATATGGCAATGCAATGAAAAAAGCGTGTGGAAAACAGTGTTAATGACAGATTTGAGAAGCACATTTCTTCAATGTTGGCCGCATGGCATTCCTGTGCAGGTGACAATGGTAATTTTTCAAAACGACAAGGATATTTAAACACATGATTATTTGTTTGCTGTGCTCTATGGCCTATGCTACAGACCTCATCGAAATGACACTTAGATATCTTAGGGTGTACATATCAAGTTTTCCCAAATGGTCTTGCGGATAGGCATCTACCTTGTAACGCAGGGCGGCCCGGGTTCGATTCCCGTCATGGCAAATGTTTTTTGTAGAAAAATAAAATGAGTCCCAACGTGTGCAACAGAACAGTTCGAAATCTCGTTACATTTGCATCGTCATGAACATGACTTATATCAGGCTAGCTCATTTTTTCTTTGTTCATTTTAAGTGTAGAAACAATATTTCGTTTGTGACCATTTTTTTCTGCCGTTTTGACAACAGGCTCATGACTAAAGAACACACGGCTGTCTGCTGATTGACGCTTGACTGTAGATTTTCGCTTTGTGTCAAAAGAACTCCCTAACGCACACTTTTTCAAAGTAGGTGAATTCATCAGATCTGTTTGAAACATTGCATTTTATCCATGCACGACGACTACTTAGATATTCGCAGCACAGTTGCCTCATATAAATTGCCCATGAGCGCGGAGCTTGTCTTTGTCACTGTAGCAACTTTGCTCCATCAGCGGGAGAAGGCGGTTCGACGCCCCTGTAAGCACATGTTTCTCTAATTCCTTTGTTTCAGGCAAGCTACTGTGACGTCAGACGCCTTTACGCATACAGCTTTGCGATGCTTAGACAGTAATAACATAATTCATGTTTACATTTCTTTAATTTTTGACGCATTGTCGTTATTCGTGACGCATCAATGACCAATTGAATATATGGCAATGCAGTGAAAAAAGCGTGTGGAAAACAGTGTTAATGACAGATTTGAGATGCTCATTTCTTCAATGTTGGCCGCATGGCATTCCTGTGCAGGTGACAATGGTAATTTTTCAAAACGACAAGGATATTTCAACACATGATTATTTGTTTGCTGTGCTCTATGGCCTCTGCTACAGACCTCATCGAAATGACACTTAGATATCTTAGGGTGTACCTATCAAGTCTTCCCAAATGGTCTAGCGGATAGGCATCTACCTTGTAATGCAGGGCGGCCCGGGTTCGATTCCCGTCATGGCAAATGTTTTTTGTAGAAAAATAAAATGAGTCCCAACGTGTGCAACAGAACAGTTCGAAATCTCGTTACATTTGCATCGTCATGAACATGACTTATATCAGGCTAGCTAATTTTTTCTTTGTTCATTTTAAGTGTAGAAACAATATTTCGTTTGTGAACATTTTTTTCTGCCGTTTTGACAACAGGCTCATGACTAAAGAACACACGGCTGTCTGCTGATTGACGCTTGACTGTAGATTTTCGCTTTGTGTCAAAAGAACTCCCTAACGCACACTTTTTCAAAGTAGGTGAATTCATCAGATCTGTTTGAAACATTGCATTTTATCCATGCACGACGACTACTTAGATACTCGCAGCACAGTTGCCTCATATAAATTGCCCATGAGCGCGGAGCTTGTCTTTGTCACTGTAGCTACTTTGCTCCATCAGCGGGAGAAGGAGGTTCGACGCCCCTGTAAGCACATGTTTCTCTAATTCCTTTGTTTCAGGCAAGCCACTGTGACGTCAGACGCCTTTACGCATACAGCTTTGCGATGCTTAGACAGTAATAACATAATTCATGTTTACATTTCTTTAATTTTCGACGCATTGTCGTTATTCGTGACGCATCAATGACCAATTGATTATATGGCAATGCAATGAAAAAAGCGTGTGGAAAACAGTGTTAATGACAGATTTGAGAAGCACATTTCTTCAATGTTGGCCGCATGGCATTCCTGTTCAGGTGACAATGGTAATTTTTCAAAACGACAAGGATATTTCAACACATGATTATTTGTTTGCTGTGCTCTATGGCCTCTGCTACAGACCTCATCGAAATGACACTTAGATATCTTAGGGTGTACATATCAAGTCTTCCCAAATGGTCTAGCGGATAGGCATCTACTTTGTAACGCAGGGAGGCCCGGGTTCGATTCCCGTCGTGGCAAATGTTTTTTGTAGAAAAATAAAATGAGTCCCAACGTGTGCAACAGAACAGTTCGAAATCTCGTTACATTTGCATCGTCATGAACATGACTTATATCAGGCTAGCTAATTTTTTCTTTGTTCATTTTAAGTGTAGAAACAATATTTCGTTTGTGAACATTTTTTTCTGCCGTTTTGACAACAGGCTCATGACTAAAGAACACACGGCTGTCTGCTGATTGACGCTTGACTGTAGATTTTCGCTTTGTGTCAAAAGAACTTCCTAACGCACACTTTTTCAAAGTAGGTGAATTCATCAGATCTGTTTGAAACATTGCATTTTATCCATGCACGACGACTGCTTAGATACTCGCAGCACAGTTGCCCCATATAAATTGCCCATGAGCGCGGAGCTTGTCTTTGTCACTGTAGCAACTTTGCTCCATCAGCGGGAGAAGGCGGTTCGACGCCCCTGTAAGCACATGTTTCTCTAATTCCTTTGTTTCAGGCAAGCCACTGTGACGTCAGACGCCTTTACGCATACAGCTTTGCGATGCTTAGACAGTAATAACATAATTCATGTTTACATTTCTTTAATTTTCGACGCATTGTCGTTATTCGTGACGCATCAATGACCAATTGATTATATGGCAATGCAATGAAAAAAGCGTGTGGAAAACAGTGTTAATGACAGATTTGAGAAGCACATTTCTTCAATGTTGGCCGCATGGCATTCCTGTGCAGGTGACAATGGTAATTTTTCAAAACGACAAGGATATTTATACACATGATTATTTGTTTGCTGTGCTCTATGGCCTATGCTACAGACCTCTTCGAAATGACACTTAGATATCTTAGGGTATACATATCAAGTTTTCCCAAATGGTATAGCGGATAGGCATCTACCTTGTAAACCATGGCGGCCCGGGTTCGATTCCCGTCATGGCAAATGTTTTTTGTAGAAAAATAAAATGAGTCCCAACGTGTGCAACAGAACAGTTCGAAATCTCGTTACATTTGCATCGTCATGAACGTGACTTATATCAGGCTAGCTCATTTTTTCTTTGTTCATTTTAAGTGTAGAAACAATATTTCGTTTGTGAACATTTTTTTCTGCCGTTTTGACAACAGGCTCATGACTAAAGAACACACGGCTGTCTGCTGATTGACGCTTGACTGTAGATTTTCGCTTTGTGTCAAAAGAACTCCCTAACGCACACTTTTTCAAAGTAGGTGAATTCATCAGATCTGTTTGAAACATTGCATTTTATCCATGCACGACGACTACTTAGATACTCCCAGCACAGTTGCCTCATATAAATTGCCCATGAGCGCGGAGCTTGTCTTTGTCACTGCAGCAACTTTGCTCCATCAGCGGGAGAAGGCGGTTCGACGCCCCTGTAAGCACATGTTTCTCTAATTCCTTTGTTTCAGGCAAGCCACTGTGACGTCAGACGCCTTTACGCATTCAGCTTTGCGATGCTTAGACAGTAATAACATAATTCATGTTTACATTTCTTTAATTTTCGACGCATTGTCGTTATTCGTGACGCATCAATGACCAATTGATTATATGGCAATGCAATGAAAAAAGCGTGTGGAAAACAGTGTTAATGACAGATTTGAGAAGCACATTTCTTCAATGTTGTCCGCATGGCATTCCTGTGCAGGTGACAATGGTAATTTTTCAAAACGACAAGGATATTTAAACACATGATTATTTGTTTGCTGTGCTCTATGGCCTCTGCTACAGACCTCATCGAAATGACACTTAGATATCTTAGGGTGTACATGTCAAGTTTTCCCAAATGGTCTAGCGGATAGGCATCTACCTTGTAACGCAGGGCGGCCCGGGTTTGATTCCCGTCATGGCAAATGTTTTTTGTAGAAAAATAAAATGAGTCCCAACGTGTGCAACAGAACAGTTCGAAATCTCGTTACATTTGCATCGTCATGAACATGACTTATATCAGGCTAGCTAATTTTTTCTTTGTTCATTTTAAGTGTAGAAACAATATTTCGTTTGTGAACATTTTTTTCTGCCGTTTTGACAACAGGCTCATTACTAAAGAACACACGACTGTCTGCTGATTGACGCTTGACTGTAGATTTTCGCTTTGTGTCAAAAGAACTCCCTAACGCACACTTTTTCAAAGTAGGTGAATTCATCAGATCTGTTTGAAACATTGCATTTTATCCATGCACGACGACTACTTAGATACTCGCAGCACAGTTGCCTCATATAAATTGCCCATGAGCGCGGAGCTTGTCTTTGTCACTGTAGCAACTTTGCTCCATCAGCGGGAGAAGGCGGTTCGACGCCCCTGTAAGCACATGTTTCTCTAATTCCTTTGTTTCAGGCAAGCCACTGTGACGTCAGACGCCTTTACGCATACAGCTTTGCGATGCTTAGACAGTAATAACATAATTCATGTTTACATTTCTTTAATTTTCGACGCATTGTCGTTATTCGTGACGCATCAATGACCAATTCATTAAATGGCAATGCAATGAAAAAAGCGTGTGGAAAACAGTGTTAATGACAGATTTGAGAAGCACATTTCTTCAATGTTGGCCGCATGGCATTCCTGTGCAGGTGACAATGGTAACTTTTCAAAACGACAAGGATATTTAAACACATGATTATTTGTTTGCTGTGCTCTATGGCCTCTGCTACAGACCTCATCGAAATGACACTTAGATATCTTAGGGTGTACATATCAAGTTTTCCCAAATGGTCTTGCGGATAGGCATCTACCTTGTAACGCAGGGAGGCCTGGGTTCGATTCCCGTCATGGCAAATGTTTTTTGTAGAAAAATAAAATGAGTCCCAACATGTGCAACAGAACAGTTCGAAATCTCGTTACATTTGCATCGTCATGAACATAACTTATATCAGGCTAGCTCATTTTTTCTTTGTTCATTTTAAGTGTAGAAACAATATTTCGTTTGTGAACATTTTTTTCTGACGTTTTGACAACAGGCTCATGACTAAAGAACACACGGCTGTCTGCTGATTGACGCTTGACTGTAGATTTTCGCTTTGTGTCAAAAGAACTCCCTAACGCACACTTTTTCAAAGTAGGTGAATTCATCAGATCTGTTTGAAACATTGCATTTTATCCATGCACGACGACTACTTAGATACTCGCAGCACAGTTGCCTCATATAAATTGCCCATGAGCGCGGAGCTTGTCTTTGTCACTGTAGCAACTTTGCTCCATCAGCGGGAGAAGGCGGTTCGACGCCCCTGTAAGCACATGTTTCTCTAATTCCTTTGTTTCAGGCAAGCCACTGTGACGTCAGACGCCTTTACGCATACAGCTTTGCGATGCTTAGACAGTAATAACATAATTCATGTTTACATTTCTTTAATTTTCGACGCATTGTCGTTATTCGTGACGCATCAATGACCAATTGATTAAATGGCAATTTAATGAAAAAAGCGTGTGGAAAACAGTGTTAATGACAGATTTGAGAAGCACATTTCTTCAATGTTGGCCGCATGGCATTCCTGTGCAGGTGACAATGGTAACTTTTCAAAACGACAAGGATATTTAAACACATGATTATTTGTTTGCTGTGCTCTATGGCCTCTGCTACAGACCTCATCGAAATGACACTTAGATATCTTAGGGTGTACATATCAAGTTTTCCCAAATGGTCTTGCGGATAGGCATCTACCTTGTAACGCAGGGCGGCCCGGGTTCGATTCCCGTCATGGCAAATGTTTTTTGTAGAAAAATAAAATGAGTCCCAACATGTGCAACAGAACAGTTCGAAATCTCGTTACATTTGCATCGTCATGAACATAACTTATATCAGGCTAGCTCATTTTTTCTTTGTTCATTTTAAGTGTAGAAACAATATTTCGTTTGTGAACATTTTTTTCTGACGTTTTGACAACAGGCTCATGACTAAAGAACACACGGCTGTCTGCTGATTGACGCTTGACTGTAGATTTTCGCTTTGTGTCAAAAGAACTCCCTAACGCACACTTTTTCAAAGTAGGTGAATTCATCAGATCTGTTTGAAACATTGCATTTTATCCATGCACGACGACTACTTAGATACTCGCAGCACAGTTGCCTCATATAAATTGCCCATGAGCGCGGAGCTTGTCTTTGTCACTGTAGCAACTTTGCTCCATCAGCGGGAGAAGGCGGTTCGACGCCCCTGTAAGCACATGTTTCTCTAATTCCTTTGTTTCAGGCAAGCCACTGTGACGTCAGACGCCTTTACGCATACAGCTTTGCGATGCTTAGACAGTAATAACATAATTCATGTTTACATTTCTTTAATTTTCGACGCATTGTCGTTATTCGTGACGCATCAATGACCAATTGATTAAATGGCAATTTAATGAAAAAAGCGTGTGGAAAACAGTGTTAATGACAGATTTGAGAAGCACATTTCTTCAATGTTGGCCGCATGGCATTCCTGTGCAGGTGACAATGGTAACTTTTCAAAACGACAAGGATATTTAAACACATGATTATTTGTTTGCTGTGCTCTATGGCCTCTGCTACAGACCTCATCGAAATGACACTTAGATATCTTAGGGTGTACATGTCAAGTCTTCCCAAATGGTCTAGTGGATAGGAATCTGCCTTGTCACGCAGGGCGGCCTGGGTTCGATTCCCGTCATGGCAAATGATTTTTGTAGAAAAATAAAATGAGTCCCAACGTGTGCAACAGAACAGTTCGAAATCTCGTTACATTTGCATCGTCATGAACATGACTTATATCAGGCTAGCTAATTTTTTCTTTGTTCATTTTAAGTGTAGAAACAATATTTCGTTTGTGAACATTTTTTTCTGCCGTTTTGACAACAGGCTCATGACTAAAGAACACACGGCTGTCTGCTGATTGACGCTTGACTGTAGATTTTCGCTTTGTGTCAAAAGAACTCCCTAACGCACACTTTTTCAAAGTAGGTGAATTCATCAGATCTGTTTGAAACATTGCATTTTATCCATGCACGACGACTACTTAGATACTCGCAGCACAGTTGCCTCATATAAATTGCCCATGAGCGCGGAGCTTGTCTTTGTCACTGTAGCAACTTTGCTCCATCAGCGGGAGAAGGCGGTTCGACGCCCCTGTAAGCACATGTTTCTCTAATTCCTTTGTTTCAGGCAAGCCACTGTGACGTCAGACGCCTTTACGCATACAGCTTTGCGATGCTTAGACAGTAATAACATAATTCATGTTTACATTTCTTTAATTTTCGACGCATTGTCGTTATTCGTGACGCATCAATGACCAATTGATTATATGGCAATGCAATGAAAAAAGCGTGTGGAAAACAGTGTTAATGACAGATTTGAGAAGCACATTTCTTCAATGTTGGCCGCATGGCATTCCTGTGCAGGTGACAATGGTAATTTTTCAAAACGACAAGGATATTTAAACACATGATTATTTGTTTGCTGTGCTCTATGGCCTCTGCTACAGACCTCATCGAAATGACACTTAGATATCTTAGGGTGTACATGTCAAGTCTTCCCAAATGGTCTAGTGGATAGGAATCTGCCTTGTCACGCAGGGCGGCCTGGGTTCGATTCCCGTCATGGCAAATGATTTTTGTAGAAAAATAAAATGAGTCCCAACGTGTGCAACAGAACAGTTCGAAATCTCGTTACATTTGCATCGTCATGAACATGACTTATATCAGGCTAGCTCATTTTTTCTTTGTTCATTTTAAGTGTAGAAACAATATTTCGTTTGTGAACATTTTTTTCTGCCGTTTTGACAACAGGCTCATGACTAAAGAACACACGGCTGTCTGCTGATTGACGCTTGACTGTAGATTTTCGCTTTGTGTCAAAAGAACTTCCTAAAGCACACTTTTTCAAAGTAGGTGAATTCATCAGATCTGTTTGAAACATTGCATTTTATCCATGCACGACGACTACTTAGATACTCGCAGCACAGTTGCCTCATATAAATTGCCCATGAGCGCGGAGCTTGTCTTTGTCACTGTAGCAACTTTGCTCCATCAGCGGGAGAAGGCGCTTCGACGCCCCTGTAAGCACATGTTTCTCGAATTCCTTTGTTTCAGGCAAGCCACTGTGACGTCAGACGCCTTTACGCATACAGCTTTGCGATGCTTAGACAGTAATAACATAATTCATGTTTACATTTCTTTAATTTTCGACGCATTGTCGTTATTCGTGACGCATCAATGACCAATTGATTATATGGCAATGCAATGAAAAAAGCGTGTGGAAAACAGTGTTAATGACAGATTTGAGAAGCACATTTCTTCAATGTTGGCCGCATGGCATTCCTGTGCAGGTGACAATGGTAATTTTTCAAAACGACAAGGATATTTAAACACATGATTATTTGTTTGCTATGCTCTATGGCCTCTGCTACAGACCTCATCGAAATGACACTTAGATATCTTAGGGTGTACATATCAAGTTTTCCCAAATGGTCTAGCTGATAGGCATCTACCTTGTAACGCAGGGAGGCCCGGGTTCGATTCCCGTCATGGCAAGTGTTTTTTGTAGAAAAATAAAATGAGTCCCAACGTGTGCAACAGAACAGTTCGAAATCTCGTTACATTTGCATCGTCATGAACATGACTTATATCAGGCTAGCTCATTTTTTCTTTGTTCATTTTAAGTGTAGAAACAATATTTCGTTTGTGACCATTTTTTTCTGCCGTTTTGACAACAGGCTCATGACTAAAGAACACACGGCTGTCTGCTGATTGACGCTTGACTGTAGATTTTCGCTTTGTGTCAAAAGAACTTCCTAACGCACACTTTTTCAAAGTAGGTGAATTCATCAGATCTGTTTGAAACATTGCATTTTATCCATGCACGACGACTGCTTAGATACTCGCAGCACAGTTGCCCCATATAAATTGCCCATGAGCGCGGAGCTTGTCTTTGTCACTGTCGCAACTTTGCTCCATCAGCGGGAGAAGGCGCTTCGACGCCCCTGTAAGCACATGTTTCTCTGATTCCTTTGTTTCAGGCAAGCCACTGTGACGTCAGACGCCTTTACGCATACAGCTTTGCGATGCTTAGACAGTAATAACATAATTCATGTTTACATTTCTTTAATTTTCGACGCATTGTCGTTATTCGTGACGCATCAATGACCAATTGATTATATGGCAATGCAATGAAAAAAGCGTGTGGAAAACAGTGTTAATGACAGATTTGAGAAGCACATTTCTTCAATGTTGGCCGCATGGCATTCCTGTGCAGGTGACAATGGTAATTTTTCAAAACGAGAAGGATATTTAAACACATGATTATATGTTTGCTATGCTCTATGGCCTCTGCTACAGACCTCATCGAAATGACACTTAGATATCTTAGGGTGTACATATCAAGTTTTCCCAAATGGTCTAGCTGATAGGCATCTACCTTGTAACGCAGGGAGGCCCGGGTTCGATTCCCGTCATGGCAAGTGTTTTTTGTAGAAAAATAAAATGAGTCCCAACGTGTGCAACAGAACAGTTCGAAATCTCGTTACATTTGCATCGTCATGAACATGACTTATATCAGGCTAGCTCATTTTTTCTTTGTTCATTTTAAGTGTAGAAACAATATTTCGTTTGTGACCATTTTTTTCTGCCGTTTTGACAACAGGCTCATGACTAAAGAACACACGGCTGTCTGCTGATTGACGCTTGACTGTAGATTTTCGCTTTGTGTCAAAAGAACTTCCTAACGCACACTTTTTCAAAGTAGGTGAATTCATCAGATCTGTTTGAAACATTGCATTTTATCCATGCACGACGACTGCTTAGATACTCGCAGCACAGTTGCCCCATATAAATTGCCCATGAGCGCGGAGCTTGTCTTTGTCACTGTCGCAACTTTGCTCCATCAGCGGGAGAAGGCGCTTCGACGCCCCTGTAAGCACATGTTTCTCTGATTCCTTTGTTTCAGGCAAGCCACTGTGACGTCAGACGCCTTTACGCATACAGCTTTGCGATGCTTAGACAGTAATAACATAATTCATGTTTACATTTCTTTAATTTTCGACGCATTGTCGTTATTCGTGACGCATCAATGACCAATTGATTATATGGCAATGCAATGAAAAAAGCGTGTGGAAAACAGTGTTAATGACAGATTTGAGAAGCACATTTCTTCAATGTTGGCCGCATGGCATTCCTGTGCAGGTGACAATGGTAATTTTTCAAAACGACAAGGATATTTAAACACATGATTATTTGTTTGCTGTGCTCTATGGCCTCTGCTACAGACCTCATCGAAATGACACTTAGATATCTTAGGGTGTACATATCAAGTCTTCCCAAATGGTCTAGCGGATAGGCATCTCCCTTGTAACGCAGGGCGGCCCGGGTTCGATTCCCGTCATGGCAAATGTTTTTTGTAGAAAAATAAAATGAGTCCCAACGTGTGCAACAGAACAGTTCGAAATCTCGTTACATTTGCATCGTCATGAACATGACTTATATCAGGCTAGCTCATTTTTTCTTTGTTCATTTTAAGTGTAAAAACAATATTTCGTTTGTGACCATTTTTTTCTGCCGTTTTGACAACAGGCTCATGACTAAAGAACACACGGCTGTCTGCTGATTGACGCTTGACTGTAGATTTTCGCTTTGTGTCAAAAGAACTCCCTAACGCACACTTTTTCAAAGTAGGTGAATTCATCAGATCTGTTTGAAACATTGCATTTTATCCATGCACGACGACTACTTAGATACTCGCAGCACAGTTGCCTCATATAAATTGCCCATGAGCGCGGAGCTTGTCTTTGTCACTGTAGCAACTTTGCTCCATCAGCGGGAGAAGCCGGTTCGATGCCCCTGTAAGCACATGTTTCTCGAATTCCTTTGTTTCAGGCAAGCCACTGTGACGTCAGACGCCTTTACGCATACAGCTTTGCGATGCTTAGACAGTAATAACATAATTCATGTTTACATTTCTTTAATTTTCGACGTATTGTCGTTATTCGTGACGCATCAATGACCAATTGATTATATGGCAATGCAATGAAAAAAGCGTGTGGAAAACAGTGTTAATGACAGATTTGAGAAGCACATTTCTTCAATGTTGGCCGCATGGCATTCCTGGGCAGGTGACAATGGTAATTTTTCAAAACGACAAGGATATTTAAACACATGATTATTTGTTTGCTGTACTCTATGGCCTCTGCTACAGACCTCATCGAAATGACACTTAGATATCTTAGGGTCTACATGTGAAATCTTCCCAAATGGTCTAGCGGATAGGAATCTGCCTTGTAACGCAGGGCGGCCCGGGTTCGATTCCCGTCATGGCAAATGATTCTTGTAGAAAAATAAAATGAGTCCCAACGTGTGCAACAGAACAGTTCGAAATCTCGTTACATTTGCATTGTCATGAACATGACTTATATCAGGCTAGCTCATTTTTTCTTTGTTCATTTTAAGTGTAGAAACAATATTTCGTTTGTGACCATTTTTTTCTGCCGTTTTGACAACAGGCTCATGACTAAAGAACACACGGCTGTCTGCTGATTGACGCTTGACTGTAGATTTCCGCTTTGTGTCAAAATGACTCCCTTAACGCACACTTTTTCAAAGTAGGTGAATTCATCAGATCTGTTTGAAACATTGCATTTTATCCATGCACGACGACAGCTTAGATACTCGCAGCACAGTTGCCCCATATAAATTGCCCATGAGCGCGGAGCTTGTCTTTGTCACTGTAGCAACTTTGCTCCATCAGGGGGACAAGCCGTTTCGACGCCCCGGTAAGCACATGTTTCTCTAATTCCTTTGTTTCAGGCAAGCCACAGTGACGTCAGACGCCTTTACGCATACAGCTTTGCGATGCTTAGACAGTAATAACATAATTCATGTTTACATTTCTTTAATTTTCGACGCATTGTCGTTATTCGTGACGCATCAATGACCAATTGATTATATGGCAATGCAATGAAAAAAGCGTGTGGAAAACAGTGTTAATGACAGATTTGAGAAGCACATTTCTTCAATGTTGGCCGCATGGCATTCCTGTGCAGGTGACAATGGTAATTTTTCAAAACGACAAGGATATTTAAACACATGATTATTTGTTTGGTGTGCTCTATGGCCTCTGCTACAGACCTCATCGAAATGACACTTAGATATCTTAGGGTTTACATATCAAGTCTTCCCAAATGGTCTAGCGGATAGGAATCTGCCTTGTAACGCAGGGAGTCCCGGGTTCGATTCCCGTCATGGCAAATGATTCTTGTCGAAAAATAAAATGAGTCCCAACGTGTGCAACAGAACAGTTCGAAATCTCGTTACATTTGCATCGTCATGAACATGACTTATATCAGGCTAGCTAATTTTTTTCTTTGTTCATTTTAAGTGTAGAAACAATATTTCGTTAGTGACCATTTTTTTCTGCCCTTTTGACAACAGGCTCATGACTAAAGAACACACGGCTGTCTGCTGATTGACGCTTGACTGTAGATTTTCGCTTTGTTTCAAAAGGACTCCCTAACACACACTTTTTCAAAGTAGGTGAATTCATCAGATCTGTTTGAAACATTGCATTTTATCCATGCACGACGACTGCTTAGATACTCGCAGCACAGTTGCCCCATATAAATTGCCCATGAGCGCGGAGCTTGTCTTTGTCACTGTAGCAACTTTGCTCCATCAGGGGGACAAGCCGGTTCGACGCCCCTGTAAGCACATGTTTCTCTAATTCCTTTGTTTCAGGCAAGCCACAGTGACGTCAGACGCCTTTGCGCATACAGCTTTGCGATGCTTAGACAGTAATAACATAATTCATGTTTACATTTCTTTAATTTTCGACGCATTGTCGTTATTCGTGACGCATCAATGACCAATTGATTATATGGCAATGCAATGAAAAAAGCGTGTGGAAAACAGTGTTAATGACAGATTTGAGAAGCACATTTCTTCAATGTTGGCCGCATGGCATTCCTGTGCAGGTGACAATGGTAATTTTTCAAAACGACAAGGATATTTAAACACATGATTATTTGTTTGGTGTGCTCTATGGCCTCTGCTACAGACCTCATCGAAATGACACTTAGATATCTTAGGGTTTACATATCAAGTCTTCCCAAATGGTCTAGCGGATAGGAATCTGCCTTGTAACGCAGGGAGGCCCGGGTTCGATTCCCGTCATGGCAAATGATTCTTGTCGAAAAATAAAATGAGTCCCAACGTGTGCAACAGAACAGTTCGAAATCTCGTTACATTTGCATCGTCATGAACATGACTTATATCAGGCTAGCTCATTTTTTTCTTTGTTCATTTTAAGTGTAGAAACAATATTTCGTTAGTGACCATTTTTTTCTGCCGTTTTGACAACAGGCTCATGACTAAAGAACACACGGCTGTCTGCTGATTGACGCTTGACTGTAGATTTTCGCTTTGTTTCAAAAGGACTCCCTAACACACACTTTTTCAAAGTAGGTGAATTCATCAGATCTGTTTGAAACATTGCATTTTATCCATGCACGACGACTGCTTAGATACTCGCAGCACAGTTGCCCCATATAAATTGCCCATGAGCGCGGAGCTTGTCTTTGTCACTGTAGCAACTTTGCTCCATCAAGGGGACAAGCCGGTTCGACGCCCCTGTAAGCACATGTTTCTCTAATTCCTTTGTTTCAGGCAAGCCACAGTGACGTCAGACGCCTTTGCGCATACAGCTTTGCGATGCTTAGACAGTAATAACATAATTCATGTTTACATTTCTTTAATTTTCGACGCATTGTCGTTATTCGTGACGCATCAATGACCAATTGATTATATGGCAATGCAATGAAAAAAGCGTGTGGAAAACAGTGTTAATGACAGATTTGAGAAGCACATTTCTTCAATGTTGGCAGCATGGCATTCCTGTGCAGGTGACAATGGTAATTTTTCAAAACGACAAGGATATTTAAACACATGATTATTTGTTTGCTGTGCTCTATGGCCTCTGCTACAGACCTCATCGAAATGACACTTAGATATCTTAGGGTGTACATATCAAGTCTTCCCAAATGGTCTAGCGGATAGGAATCTGCCTTGTCACGCAGGGCGGCCCGGGTTCGATTCCCGTCATGGCAAATGTTTTTTGTAGAAAAATAAAATGAGTCCCAACGTGTGCAACAGAACAGTTCGAAATCTCGTTACATTTGCATCGTCATGAACATGACTTATATCAGGCTAGCTAATTTTTTCTTTGTTCATTTTAAGTGTAGAAACAATATTTCGTTTGTGAACATTTCTTTCTGCCGTTTTGACAACAGGCTCATGACTAAAGAACACACGGCTGTCTGCTGATTGACGCTTGACTGTAGATTTTCGCTTTGTGTCAAAAGAACTTCCTAACGCACACTTTTTCAAAGTAGGTGAATTCATCAGATCTGTTTGAAACATTGCATTTTATCCATGCACGACGACTGCTTAGATACTCGCAGCACAGTTGCCCCATATAAATTGCCCATGAGCGCGGAGCTTGTCTTTGTCACTGTAGCAACTTTGCTCCATCAGCGGGAGAAGGCGGTTCGTCGCCCCTGTAAGCACATGTTTCTCTAATTCCTTTGTTTCAGGCAAGCCACTGTGACGTCAGACGCCTTTACGCATACAGCTTTGCGATGCTTAGACAGTAATAACATAATTCATGTTTACATTTCTTTAATTTTCGACGCATTGTCGTTATTCGTGACGCATCAATGACCAATTGATTATATGGCAATGCAATGAAAAAAGCGTGTGGAAAACAGTGTTAATGACAGATTTGAGAAGCACATTTCTTCAATGTTGGCCGCATGGCATTCCTGTGCAGGTGACAATGGTAATTTTTCAAAACGACAAGGATATTTAAACACATGATTATTTGTTTGCTGTGCTCTATGGCCTCTGCTACAGACCTCATCGAAATGACACTTAGATATCTTAGGGTGTACATATCAAGTTTTCTCAAATGGTCTAGCGGATAGGCATCTACCTTGTAACGCAGGGCGGCCTGGGTTCGATTCCCGTCATGGCAAATATTTTTTGTAGAAAAATAAAATGAGTCCCAACGTGTGCAACAGAACAGTTCGAAATCTCGTTACATTTGCATCGTCATGAACATGACTTATATCAGGCTAGCTAATTTTTTCTTTGTTCATTTTAAGTGTAGAAACAATATTTCGTTTGTGAACATTTTTTTCTGCCGTTTTGACAACAGGCTCATTACTAAAGAACACACAGCTGTCTGCTGATTGACGCTTGACTGTAGATTTTCGCTTTGTGTCAAAAGAACTCCCTAACGCACACTTTTTCAAAGTAGGTGAATTCATCAGATCTGTTTGAAACATTGCATTTTATCCATGCACGACGACTACTTAGATACTCGCAGCACAGTTGCCTCATATAAATTGCCCATGAGCGCGGAGCTTGTCTTTGTCACTGTAGCAACTTTGCTCCATCAGCGGGAGAAGGAGGTTCAACGCCCCTGTAAGCACATGTTTCTCTAATTCCTTTGTTTCAGGCAAGCCACTGTGACGTCAGACGCCTTTACGCATACAGCTTTGCGATGCTTAGACAGTAATAACATAATTCATGTTTACATTTCTTTAATTTTCGACGCATTGTCGTTATTCGTGACGCATCAATGACCAATTGATTATATGGCAATGCAATGAAAATAGCGTGTGGAAAACAGTGTTAATGACAGATTTGAGAAGCACATTTCTTCAATGTTGGCCGCATGGCATTCCTGTGCAGGTGACAATGGTAATTTTTCAAAACGACAAGGATATTTAAACACATGATTATTTGTTTGCTGTGCTCTATGGCCTCTGCTACAGACCTCATCGAAATGACACTTAGATATCTTAGGGTGTACATATCAAGTCTTCCCAAATGGTCTAGCGGATAGGAATCTGCCTTGTCATGCAGGGCGGCCCGGGTTCGAATCCCGTCATGGCAAATTATTTTTGTAGAAAAATAAAATGAGTCCCAACGTGTGCAACAGAACAGTTCGAAATCTCGTTGCATTTGCATCGTCATGAACATGACTTATATCAGGCTAGCTAATTTTTTCTTTGTTCATTTTAAGTGTAGAAACAATATTTCGTTTGTGAACATTTTTTTCTGCCGTTTTGACAACAGGCTCATTACTAAAGAACACACGGCTGTCTGCTGATTGACGCTTGACTGTAGATTTTCGCTTTGTGTCAAAAGAACTCCCTAACGCACACTTTTTCAAAGTAGGTGAATTCATCAGATCTGTTTGAAACATTGCATTTTATCCATGCACGACGACTACTTAGATACTCGCAGCACAGTTGCCTCATATAAATTGCCCATGAGCGCGGAGCTTGTCTTTGTCACTGTAGCAACTTTGCTCCATCAGCTGGAGAAGGCGGTTCGACGCCCCTGTAAGCACATGTTTCTCTAATTCCTTTGTTTCAGGCAAGCCACTGTGACGTCAGACGCCTTTACGCATACAGCTTTGCGATGCTTAGACAGTAATAACATAATTCATGTTTACATTTCTTTAATTTTCGACGCATTGTCGTTATTCGTGACGCATCAATGACCAATTGATTATATGGCAATGCAATGAAAAAAGCGTGTGGAAAACGGTGTTAATGACAGATTTGAGAAGCACATTTCTTCAATGTTGGCCGCATGGCATTCCTGTGCAGGTGACAATGGTAATTTTTCAAAACGACAAGGATATTTAAACACATGATTATTTGTTTGCTGTGCTCTATGGCCTCTGCTACAGACCTCATCGAAATGACACTTAGATATCTTAGGGTGTACGTATCAAGTCTTCCCAAATGGTCTAGCGGATAGGAATCTGCCTTGTCACGCAGGGCGGCCCGGGTTCGATTCCCGTCATGGCAAATGATTTTTGTAGAAAAATAAAATGAGTCCCAACGTGTGCAACAGAACAGTTCGAAATCTCGTTACATTTGCATCGTCATGAACATGACTTATATCAGGCTAGCTAATTTTTTCTTTGTTCATTTTAAGTGTAGAAACAATATTTCGTTTGTGAAAATTTTTTTCTGCCGTTTTGACAACAGGCTCATTACTAAAGAACACACAGCTGTCTGCTGATTGACGCTTGACTGTAGATTTTCGCTTTGTGTCAAAAGAACTCCCTAACGCACACTTTTTCAAAGTAGGTGAATTCATCAGATCTGTTTGAAACATTGCATTTTATCCATGCACGACGACTACTTAGATACTCGCAGCACAGTTGCCTCATATAAATTGCCCATGAGCGCGGAGCTTGTCTTTGTCACTGTAGCAACTTTGCTCCATCAGCGGGAGAAGGAGGTTCAACGCCCCTGTAAGCACATGTTTCTCTAATTCCTTTGTTTCAGGCAAGCCACTGTGACGTCAGACGCCTTTACGCATACAGCTTTGCGATGCTTAGACAGTAATAACATAATTCATGTTTACATTTCTTTAATTTTCGACGCATTGTCGTTATTCGTGACGCATCAATGACCAATTGATTATATGGCAATGCAATGAAAATAGCGTGTGGAAAACAGTGTTAATGACAGATTTGAGAAGCACATTTCTTCAATGTTGGCCGCATGGCATTCCTGTGCAGGTGACAATGGTAATTTTTCAAAACGACAAGGATATTTAAACACATGATTATTTGTTTGCTGTGCTCTATGGCCTCTGCTACAGACCTCATCGAAATGACACTTAGATATCTTAGGGTGTACATATCAAGTCTTCCCAAATGGTCTAGCGGATAGGAATCTGCCTTGTCATGCAGGGCGGCCCGGGTTCGAATCCCGTCATGGCAAATTATTTTTGTAGAAAAATAAAATGAGTCCCAACGTGTGCAACAGAACAGTTCGAAATCTCGTTACATTTGCATCGTCATGAACATGACTTATATCAGGCTAGCTAATTTTTTCTTTGTTCATTTTAAGTGTAGAAACAATATTTCGTTTGTGAACATTTTTTTCTGCCGTTTTGACAACAGGCTCATTACTAAAGAACACACGGCTGTCTGCTGATTGACGCTTGACTGTAGATTTTCGCTTTGTGTCAAAAGAACTCCCTAACGCACACTTTTTCAAAGTAGGTGAATTCATCAGATCTGTTTGAAACATTGCATTTTATCCATGCACGACGACTACTTAGATACTCGCAGCACAGTTGCCTCATATAAATTGCCCATGAGCGCGGAGCTTGTCTTTGTCACTGTAGCAACTTTGCTCCATCAGCTGGAGAAGGCGGTTCGACGCCCCTGTAAGCACATGTTTCTCTAATTCCTTTGTTTCAGGCAAGCCACTGTGACGTCAGACGCCTTTACGCATACAGCTTTGCGATGCTTAGACAGTAATAACATAATTCATGTTTACATTTCTTTAATTTTCGACGCATTGTCGTTATTCGTGACGCATCAATGACCAATTGATTATATGGCAATGCAATGAAAAAAGCGTGTGGAAAACGGTGTTAATGACAGATTTGAGAAGCACATTTCTTCAATGTTGGCCGCATGGCATTCCTGTGCAGGTGACAATGGTAATTTTTCAAAACGACAAGGATATTTAAACACATGATTATTTGTTTGCTGTGCTCTATGGCCTCTGCTACAGACCTCATCGAAATGACACTTAGATATCTTAGGGTGTACGTATCAAGTCTTCCCAAATGGTCTAGCGGATAGGAATCTGCCTTGTCACGCAGGGCGGCCCGGGTTCGATTCCCGTCATGGCAAATGATTTTTGTAGAAAAATAAAATGAGTCCCAACGTGTGCAACAGAACAGTTCGAAATCTCGTTACATTTGCATCGTCATGAACATGACTTATATCAGGCTAGCTAATTTTTTCTTTGTTCATTTTAAGTGTAGAAACAATATTTCGTTTGTGAACATTTTTTTCTGCCGTTTTGACAACAGGCTCATTACTAAAGAACACACAGCTGTCTGCTGATTGACGCTTGACTGTAGATTTTCGCTTTGTGTCAAAAGAACTCCCTAACGCACACTTTTTCAAAGGAGGTGAATTCATCAGATCTGTTTGAAACATTGCATTTTATCCATGCACGACGACTACTTAGATACTCGCAGCACAGTTGCCTCATATAAATTGCCCATGAGCGCGGAGCTTGTCTTTGTCACTGTAGCAACTTTGCTCCATCAGCGGGAGAAGGCGGTTCAACGCCCCTGTAAGCACATGTTTCTCTAATTCCTTTGTTTCAGGCAAGCCACTGTGACGTCAGACGCCTTTACGCATACAGCTTTGCGATGCTTAGACAGTAATAACATAATTCATGTTTACATTTCTTTAATTTTCGACGCATTGTCGTTATTCGTGACGCATCAATGACCAATTGATTATATGGCAATGCAATGAAAAAAGCGTGTGGAAAACAGTGTTAATGACAGATTTGAGAAGCACATTTCTTCAATGTTGGCCGCATGGCATTCCTGTGCAGGTGACAATGGTAATTTTTCAAAACGACAAGGATATTTAAACACATGATTATTTGTTTGCTGTGCTCTATGGCCTCTGCTACAGACCTCATCGAAATGACACTTAGATATCTTAGGGTGTACGTATCAAGTCTTCCCAAATGGTCTAGCGGATAGGAATCTGCCTTGTCACGCAGGGCGGCCCGGGTTCGATTCCCGTCATGGCAAATGACTTTTGTAGAAAAATAAAATGAGTCCCAACGTGTGCAACAGAACAGTTCGAAATCTCGTTACATTTGCATCGTCATGAACATGACTTATATCAGGCTAGCTAATTTTTTCTTTGTTCATTTTAAGTGTAGAAACAATATTTCGTTTGTGAACATTTTTTTCTGCCGTTTTGACAACAGGCTCATTACTAAAGAACACACGGCTGTCTGCTGATTGACGCTTGACTGTAGATTTTCGCTTTGTGTCAAAAGAACTCCCTAACGCACACTTTTTCAAAGTAGGTGAATTCATCAGATCTGTTTGAAACATTGCATTTTATCCATGCACGACGACTACTTAGATACTCGCAGCACAGTTGCCTCATATAAATTGCCCATGAGCGCGGAGCTTGTCTTTGTCACTGTAGCAACTTTGCTCCATCAGCGGGAGAAGGCGGTTCGACGCCCCTGTAAGCACATGTTTCTCTAATTCCTTTGTTTCAGACAAGCCACTGTGACGTCAGACGCCTTTACGCATACAGCTTTGCGATGCTTAGACAGTAATAACATAATTCATGTTTACATTTCTTTAATTTTCGACGCATTGTCGTTATTCGTGACGCATCAATGACCAATTGATTATATGGCAATGCAATGAAAAAAGCGTGTGGAAAACAGTGTTAATGACAGATTTGAGAAGCACATTTCTTCAATGTTGGCCGCATGGCATTCCTGTGCAGGTGACAATGGTAATTTTTCAAAACGACAAGGATATTTAAACGCATGATTATTTGTTTGCTGTGCTCTATGGCCTCTGCTACAGACCTCATCGAAATGACACTTAGATATCTTAGGGTGTACATATCAAGTCTTCCCAAATGGTCTAGCGGATAGGAATCTGCCTTGTCACGCAGGGCGGCCCGGGTTCGATTCCCGTCATGGCAAATGTTTTTTGTAGAAAAATAAAATGAGTCCCAACGTGTGCAACAGAACAGTTCGAAATCTCGTTACATTTGCATCGTCATGAACATGACTTATATCAGGCTAGCTAATTTTTTCTTTGTTCATTTTAAGTGTAGAAACAATATTTCGTTTGTGAACATTTTTTTCTGCCGTTTTGACAACAGGCTCATGACTAAAGAACACACGGCTGTCTGCTGATTGACGCTTGACTGTAGATTTTCGCTTTGTGTCAAAAGAACTTCCTAACGTACACTTTTTCAAAGTAGGTGAATTCATCAGATCTGTTTGAAACATTGCATTTTATCCATGCACGACGACTGCTTAGATACTCACAGCACAGTTGCCCCATATAAATTGCCCATGAGCGCGGAGCTTGTCTTTGTCACTGTAGCAACTTTGCTCCATCAGCGGGAGAAGGCGGTTCGACGCCCCTGTAAGCACATGTTTCTCTAATTCCTTTGTTTCAGGCAAGCCACTGTGACGTCAGACGCCTTTACGCATACAGCTTTGCGATGCTTAGACAGTAATAACATAATTCATGTTTACATTTCTTTAATTTTCGACGCATTGTCGTTATTCGTGACGCATCAATGACCAATTGATTATATGGCAATGCAATGAAAAAAGCGTGTGGAAAACAGTGTTAATGACAGATTTGAGAAGCACATTTCTTCAATGTTGGCCGCATGGCATTCCTGTGCAGGTGACAATGGTAATTTTTCAAAACGACAAGGATATTTAAACGCATGATTATTTGTTTGCTGTGCTCTATGGCCTCTGCTACAGACCTCATCGAAATGACACTTAGATATCTTAGGGTGTACATATCAAGTTTTCTCAAATGGTCTAGCGGATAGGCATCTACCTTGTAACGCAGGGCGGCCCGGGTTCGATTCCCGTCATGGCAAATATTTTTTGTAGAAAAATAAAATGAGTCCCAACGTGTGCAACAGAACAGTTCGAAATCTCGTTACATTTGCATCGTCATGAACATGACTTATATCAGGCTAGCTAATTTTTTCTTTGTTCATTTTAAGTGTAGAAACAATATTTCGTTTGTGAACATTTTTTTCTGCCGTTTTGACAACAGGCTCATTACTAAAGAACACACAGCTGTCTGCTGATTGACGCTTGACTGTAGATTTTCGCTTTGTGTCAAAAGAAGTCCCTAACGCACACTTTTTCAAAGTAGGTGAATTCATCAGATCTGTTTGAAACATTGCATTTTATCCATGCACGACGACTACTTAGATACTCGCAGCACAGTTGCCTCATATAAATTGCCCATGAGCTCGCAGCTTGTCTTTGTCACTGTAGCAACTTTGCTCCATCAGCGGGAGAAGGCGGTTCGACGCCCCTGTAAGCACATGTTTCTCTAATTCCTTTGTTTCAGACAAGCCACTGTGACGTCAGACGCCTTTACGCATACAGCTTTGCGATGCTTAGACAGTAATAACATAATTCATGTTTACATTTCTTTAATTTTCGACGCATTGTCGTTATTCGTGACGCATCAATGACCAATTGATTATATGGCAATGCAATGAAAAAAGCGTGTGGAAAACAGTGTTAATGACAGATTTGAGAAGCACATTTCTTCAATGTTGGCCGCATGGCATTCCTGTGCAGGTGACAATGGTAATTTTTCAAAACGACAAGGATATTTAAACACATGATTATTTGTTTGCTGTGCTCTATGGCCTCTGCTACAGACCTCATCGAAATGACACTTAGATATCTTAGGGTGTACATATCAAGTTTTCCCAAATGGTCTAGTGGATAGGCATCTACCTTGTAACGCAGGGCGGCCCGGGTTCGATTCCCGTCATGGCAAATGTTTTTTGTAGAAAAATAAAATGAGTCCCAACGTGTGCAACAGAACAGTTCGAAATCTCGTTACATTTGCATCGTCATGAACATGACTTATATCAGGCTAGCTCATTTTTTCTTTGTTCATTTTAAGTGTAGAAACAATATTTCGTTTGTGAACATTTTTTTCTGCCGTTTTGACAACAGGCTCATGACTAAAGAACACACGGCTGTCTGCTGATTGACGCTTGACTGTAGATTTTCGCTTTGTGTCAAAAGAACTCCCTAACGCACACTTTTTCAAAGTAGGTGAATTCATCAGATCTGTTTGAAACATTGCATTTTATCCATGCACGACGACTACTTAGATACTCGCAGCACAGTTGCGTCATATAAATTGCCCATGAGCGCGGAGCTTGTCTTTGTCACTGTAGCAACTTTGCTCCATCAGCGGGAGAAGGCGGTTCGACGCCCCTGTAAGCACATGTTTCTCTAATTCCTTTGTTTCAGGCAAGCCACTGTGACGTCAGACGCCTTTACGCATACAGCTTTGCGATGCTTAGACAGTAATAACATAATTCATGTTTACATTTCTTTAATTTTCGACGCATTGTCGTTATTCGTGACGCATCAATGACCAATTGATTATATGGCAATGCAATGAAAAAAGCGTGTGGAAAACAGTGTTAATGACAGATTTGAGAAGCACATTTCTTCAATGTTGGCCGCATGGCATTCCTGTGCAGGTGACAATGGTAATTTTTCAAAACGACAAGGATATTTAAACACATGATTATTTGTTTGCTGTGCTCTATGGCCTCTGCTACAGACCTCATCGAAATGACACTTAGATATCTTAGGGTGTACGTATGAAGTCTTCCCAAATGGTCTAGCGGATAGGAATCTGCCTTGTCACGCATGGCGGCCCGGGTTCGATTCCCGTCATGGCAAATGTTTTTTGTAGAAAAATAAAATGAGTCCCAACGTGTGCAACAGAACAGTTCGAAATCTCGTTACATTTGCATCGTCATGAACATGACTTATATCAGGCTAGCTAATTTTTTCTTTGTTCATTTTAAGTGTAGAAACAATATTTCGTTTGTGAACATTTCTTTCTGCCGTTTTGACAACAGGCTCATTACTAAAGAACACACGGCTGTCTGCTGATTGACGCTTGACTGTAGATTTTCGCTTTGTGTCAAAAGAAGTCCCTAACGCACACTTTTTCAAAGTAGGTGAATTCATCAGATCTGTTTGAAACATTGCATTTTATCCATGCACGACGACTACTTAGATACTCGCAGCACAGTTGCCTCATATAAATTGCCCATGAGCGCGCAGCTTGTCTTTGTCACTGTAGCAACTTTGCTCCATCAGCGGGAGAAGGCGGTTCGACGCCCCTGTAAGCACATGTTTCTCTAATTCCTTTGTTTCAGACAAGCCACTGTGACGTCAGACGCCTTTACGCATACAGCTTTGCGATGCTTAGACAGTAATAACATAATTCATGTTTACATTTCTTTAATTTTCGACGCATTGTCGTTATTCGTGACGCATCAATGACCAATTGATTATATGGCAATGCAATGAAAAAAGCGTGTGGAAAACAGTGTTAATGACAGATTTGAGAAGCACATTTCTTCAATGTTGGCCGCATGGCATTCCTGTGCAGGTGACAATGGTAATTTTTCAAAACGACAAGGATATTTAAACACATGATTATTTGTTTGCTGTGCTCTATGGCCTCTGCTACAGACCTCATCGAAATGACACTTAGATATCTTAGGGTGTACGTATCAAGTCTTCCCAAATGGTCTAGCGGATAGGAATCTGCCTTGTCACGCAGGGCGGCCCGGGTTCGATTCCCGTCATGGCAAATGTTTTTTGTAGAAAAATAAAATGAGTCCCAACGTGTGCAACAGAACAGTTCGAAATCTCGTTACATTTGCATCGTCATGAACATGACTTATATCAGGCTAGCTCATTTTTTCTTTGTTCATTTTAAGTGTAGAAACAATATTTCGTTTGTGAACATTTTTTTCTGCCGTTTTGACAACAGGCTCATGACTAAAGAACACACGGCTGTCTGCTGATTGACGCTTGACTGTAGATTTTCGCTTTGTGTCAAAAGAACTCCCTAACGCACACTTTTTCAAAGTAGGTGAATTCATCAGATCTGTTTGAAACATTGCATTTTATCCATGCACGACGACTACTTAGATACTCGCAGCACAGTTGCCTCATATAAATTGCCCATGAGCGCGGAGCTTGTCTTTGTCACTGTAGCAACTTTGCTCCATCAGCGGGAGAAGGCGGTTCAACGCCCCTGTAAGCACATGTTTCTCTAATTCCTTTGTTTCAGGCAAGCCACTGTGACGTCAGACGCCTTTACGCATACAGCTTTGCGATGCTTAGACAGTAATAACATAATTCATGTTTACATTTCTTTAATTTTCGACGCATTGTCGTTATTCGTGACGCATCAATGACCAATTGATTATATGGCAATGCAATGAAAATAGCGTGTGGAAAACAGTGTTAATGACAGATTTGAGAAGCACATTTCTTCAATGTTGGCCGCATGGCATTCCTGTGCAGGTGACAATGGTAATTTTTCAAAACGACAAGGATATTTAAACACATGATTATTTGTTTGCTGTGCTCTATGGCCTCTGCTACAGACCTCATCGAAATGACACTTAGATATCTTAGGGTATACATATCAAGTTTTCCCAAATGGTCTAGCGGATAGGCATCTACCTTGTAACCCATAGCGGCCCGGGTTCGATTCCCGTCAAGGCAAATGTTTTTTGTAGAAAAATAAAATGAGTCCCAACGTGTGCAACAGAACAGTTCGAAATCTCGTTACATTTGCATCGTCATGAACATGACTTATATCAGGCTAGCTCATTTTTTCTTTGTTCATTTTAAGTGTAGAAACAATATTTCGTTTGTGAACATTTTTTTCTGCCGTTTTGACAACAGGCTCATGACTAAAGAACACACGGCTGTCTGCTGATTGACGCTTGACTGTAGATTTTCGCTTTGTGTCAAAAGAACTCCCTAACGCACACTTTTTCAAAGTAGGTGAATTCATCAGATCTGTTTGAAACATTGCATTTTATCCATGCACGACGACTACTTAGATACTCGCAGCACAGTTGCCTCATATAAATTGCCCATGAGCGCGGAGCTTGTCTTTGTCACTGCAGCAACTTTGCTCCATCAGCGGGAGAAGGCGGTTCGACGCCCCTGTAAGCACATGTTTCTCTAATTCCTTTGTTTCAGGCAAGCCACTGTGACGTCAGACGCCTTTACGCATACAGCTTTGCGATGCTTAGACAGTAATAACATAATGCATGTTTACATTTCTTTAATTTTCGACGCATTGTCGTTATTCGTGACGCATCAATGACCAATTGATTATATGGCAATGCAATGAAAAAAGCGTGTGGAAAACAGTGTTAATGACAGATTTGAGAAGCACATTTCTTCAATGTTGGCCGCATGTCATTCCTGTGCAGGTGACAATGGTAATTTTTCAAAACGACAAGGATATTTAAACACATGATTATTTGTTTGCTGTGCTCTATGGCCTCTGCTACAGACCTCATCGAAATGACACTTAGATATCTTAGGGTGTACATATCAAGTCTTCCCAAATGGTCTAGCGGATAGGAATCTGCCTTGTCACGCAGGGCGGCCCGGGTTCGATTCCCGTCATGGCAAATTATTTTTGTAGAAAAATAAAATGAGTCCCAACGTGTGCAACAGAACAGTTCGAAATCTCGTTACATTTGCATCGTCATGAACATGACTTATATCAGGCTAGCTAATTTTTTCTTTGTTCATTTTAAGTGTAGAAACAATATTTCGTTTGTGAACATTTTTTTCTGCCGTTTTGACAACAGGCTCATTACTAAAGAACACACGGCTGTCTGCTGATTGACGCTTGACTGTAGATTTTCGCTTTGTGTCAAAAGAACTCCCTAACGCACACTTTTTCAAAGTAGGTGAATTCATCAGATCTGTTTGAAACATTGCATTTTATCCATGCACGACGACTACTTAGATACTCGCAGCACAGTTGCCTCATATAAATTGCCCATGAGCGCGGAGCTTGTCTTTGTCACTGTAGCAACTTTGCTCCATCAGCGGGAGAAGGCGGTTCAACGCCCCTGTAAGCACATGTTTCTCTAATTCCTTTGTTTCAGGCAAGCCACTGTGACGTCAGACGCCTTTACGCATACAGCTTTGCGATGCTTAGACAGTAATAACATAATTCATGTTTACATTTCTTTAATTTTCGACGCATTGTCGTTATTCGTGACGCATCAATGACCAATTGATTATATGGCAATGCAATGAAAATAGCGTGTGGAAAACAGTGTTAATGACAGATTTGAGAAGCACATTTCTTCAATGTTGGCCGCATGGCATTCCTGTGCAGGTGACAATGGTAATTTTTCAAAACGACAAGGATATTTAAACACATGATTATTTGTTTGCTGTGCTCTATGGCCTCTGCTACAGACCTCATCGAAATGACACTTAGATATCTTAGGGTATACATATCAAGTTTTCCCAAATGGTCTAGCGGATAGGCATCTACCTTGTAACCCATGGCGGCCCGGGTTCGATTCCCGTCATGGCAAATGTTTTTTGTAGAAAAATAAAATGAGTCCCAACGTGTGCAAAAGAACAGTTCGAAATCTCGTTACATTTGCATCGTCATGAACATGACTTATATCAGGCTAGCTCATTTTTTCTTTGTTCATTTTAAGTGTAGAAACAATATTTCGTTTGTGAACATTTTTTTCTGCCGTTTTGACAACAGGCTCATGACTAAAGAACACACGGCTGTCTGCTGATTGACGCTTGACTGTAGATTTTCGCTTTGTGTCAAAAGAACTCCCTAACGCACACTTTTTCAAAGTAGGTGAATTCATCAGATCTGTTTGAAACATTGCATTTTATCCATGCACGACGACTACTTAGATACTCGCAGCACAGTTGCCTCATATAAATTGCCCATGAGCGCGGAGCTTGTCTTTGTCACTGCAGCAACTTTGCTCCATCAGCGGGAGAAGGCGGTTCGACGCCCCTGTAAGCACATGTTTCTCTAATTCCTTTGTTTCAGGCAAGCCACTGTGACGTCAGACGCCTTTACGCATACAGCTTTGCGATGCTTAGACAGTAATAACATAATTCATGTTTACATTTCTTTAATTTTCGACGCATTGTCGTTATTCGTGACGCATCAATGACCAATTGATTATATGGCAATGCAATGAAAAAAGCGTGTGGAAAACAGTGTTAATGACAGATTTGAGAAGCACATTTCTTCAATGTTGGCCGCATGGCATTCCTGTGCAGGTGACAATGGTAATTTTTCAAAACGACAAGGATATTTAAACACATGATTATTTGTTTGCTGTGCTCTATGGCCTCTACTACAGACCTCATCGAAATGACACTTAGATATCTTAGGGTGTACATATCAAGTTTTCCCAAATGGTCTAGCGGATAGGCATCTACCTTGTAACGCAGGGCGGCCCGGGTTCGATTCCCGTCTTGGCAAATGTTTTTTGTAGAAAAATAAAATGAGTCCCAACGTGTGCAACAGAACAGTTCGAAATCTCGTTACATTTGCATCGTCATGAACATGACTTATATCAGGCTAGCTCATTTTTTCTTTGTTCATTTTAAGTGTAGAAACAATATTTCGTTTGTGAACATTTTTTTCTGCCGTTTTGACAACAGGCTCATGACTAAAGAACACACGGCTGTCTGCTGATTGACGCTTGACTGTAGATTTTCGCTTTGTGTCAAAAGAACTCCCTAACGCACACTTTTTCAAAGTAGGTGAATTCATCAGATCTGTTTGAAACATTGCATTTTATCCATGCACGACGACTACTTAGATAATCGCAGCACAGTTGGCTCATATAAATTGCCCATGAGCGCGGAGCTTGTCTTTGTCACTGTAGCAACTTTGCTCCATCAGCGGGAGAAGGCGGTTCGACGCCCCTGTAAGCACATGTTTCTCTAATTCCTTTGTTTCAGGCAAGCCACTGTGACGTCAGACGCCTTTACGCATACAGCTTTGCGATGCTTAGACAGTAATAACATAATTCATGTTTACATTTCTTTAATTTTCGACGCATTGTCGTTATTCGTGACGCATCAATGACCAATTGATTATATGGCAATGCAATGAAAAAAGCGTGTGGAAAACAGTGTTAATGACAGATTTGAGAAGCACATTTCTTCAATGTTGGCCGCATGGCATTCCTGTGCAGGTGACAATGGTAATTTTTCAAAACGACAAGGATATTTAAACACATGATTATTTGTTTGCTGTGCTCTATGGCCTCTGCTACAGACCTCATCGAAATGACACTTAGATATCTTAGGGTGTACATATCAAGTCTTCCCAAATGGTCTAGCGGATAGGAATCTGCCTTGTCACGCAGGGCGGCCCGGGTTCGATTCCCGTCATGGCAAATGATTTTTGTAGAAAAATAAAATGAGTCCCAACGTGTGCCACAGAACAGTTCGAAATCTCGTTACATTTGCATCGTCATGAACATGACTTATATCAGGCTAGCTCATTTTTTCTTTGTTCATTTTAAGTGTAGAAACAATATTTCGTTTGTGAACATTTTTTTCTGCCGTTTTGACAACAGGCTCATGACTAAAGAACACACGGCTGTCTGCTGATTGACGCTTGACTGTAGATTTTCGCTTTGTGTCAAAAGAACTTCCTAACGCACACTTTTTCAAAGTAGGTGAATTCATCAGATCTGTTTGAAACATTGCATTTTATCCATGCACGACGACTGCTTAGACACTCGCAGCACAGTTGCCCCATATACATTGCCCATGAGCGCGGAGCTTGTCTTTGTCACTGTAGCAACTTTGCTCCATCAGGGGGACAAGCCGGTTCGACGGCCCTGTAAGCACATGTTTCTCTAATTCCTTTGTTTCAGGCAAGCCACAGTGACGTCAGACGCCTTTGCGCATACAGCTTTGCGATGCTTAGACAGTAATAACATAATTCATGTTTACATTTCTTTAATTTTCGACGCATTGTCGTTATTCGTGACGCATCAATGACCAATTGATTATATGGCAATGCAATGAAAAAAGCGTGTGGAAAACAGTGTTAATGACAGATTTGAGAAGCACATTTCTTCAATGTTGGCCGCATGGCATTCCTGTGCAGGTGACAATGGTAATTTTTCAAAACGACAAGGATATTTAAACACATGATTATTTGTTTGCTGTGCTCTATGGCCTCTACTACAGACCTCATCGAAATGACACTTAGATATCTTAGGGTGTACGTATCAAGTCTTCCCAAATGGTCTAGCGGATAGGAATCTGCCTTGTCACGCAGGGCGGCCCGGGTTCGATTCCCGTCATGGCAAAGGATTTTTGTAGAAAAATAAAATGAGTCCCAACGTGTGCAACAGAACAGTTCGAAATCTCGTTACATTTGCATCGTCATGAACATGACTTATATCAGGCTAGCTCATTTTTTCTTTGTTCATTTTAAGTGTAGAAACAATATTTCGTTTGTGAACATTTTTTTCTGCCGTTTTGACAACAGGCTCATTACTAAAGAACACACGGCTGTCTGCTGATTGACGCTTGACTGTAGATTTTCGCTTTGTGTCAAAAGAACTCCCTAACGCACACTTTTTCAAAGTAGGTGAATTCATCAGATCTGTTTGAAACATTGCATTTTATCCATGCACGACGACTACTTAGATACTCGCAGCACAGTTGCCTCATATAAATTGCCCATGAGCGCGGAGCTTGTCTTTGTCACTGTAGCAACTTTGCTCCATCAGCTGGAGAAGGCGGTTCGACGCCCCTGTAAGCACATGTTTCTCTAATTCCTTTGTTTCAGACAAGCCACTGTGACGTCAGACGCCTTTACGCATACAGCTTTGCGATGCTTAGACAGTAATAACATAATTCATGTTTACATTTCTTTAATTTTCGACGCATTGTCGTTATTCGTGACGCATCAATGACCAATTGATTATATGGCAATGCAATGAAAAAAGCGTGTGGAAAACAGTGTTAATGACAGATTTGAGAAGCACATTTCTTCAATGTTGGCCGCATGGCATTTCTGTGCAGGTGACAATGGTAATTTTTCAAAACGACAAGGATATTTAAACACATGATTATTTGTTTGCTGTGCTCTATGGCCTCTGCTACAGACCTCATCGAAATGACACTTAGATATCTTAGGGTGTACATATCAAGTTTTCCCAAATGGTCTAGCGGATAGGCATCTACCTTGTAACGCAGGGCGGCCCGGGTTCGATTCCCGTCATGGCAAATGTTTTTTGTAGAAAAATAAAATGAGTCCCAACGTGTGCAACAGAACAGTTCGAAATCTCGTTACATTTGCATCGTCATGAACATGACTTATATCAGGCTAGCTCATTTTTTCTTTGTTCATTTTAAGTGTAGAAACAATATTTCGTTTGTGAACATTTTTTTCTGCCGTTTTGACAACAGGCTCATGACTAAAGAACACACGGCTGTCTGCTGATTGACGCTTGACTGTAGATTTTCGCTTTGTGTCAAAAGAACTCCCTAACGCACACTTTTTCAAAGTAGGTGAATTCATCAGATCTGTTTGAAACATTGCATTTTATCCATGCACGACGACTACTTAGATACTCGCAGCACAGTTGCCTCATATAAATTGCCCATGAGCGCGGAGCTTGTCTTTGTCACTGTAGCAACTTTGCTCCATCAGCTGGAGAAGGCGGTTCGACGCCCCTGTAAGCACATGTTTCTCTAATTCCTTTGTTTCAGACAAGCCACTGTGACGTCAGACGCCTTTACGCATACAGCTTTGCGATGCTTAGACAGTAATAACATAATTCATGTTTACATTTCTTTAATTTTCGACGCATTGTCGTTATTCGTGACGCATCAATGACCAATTGATTATATGGCAATGCAATGAAAAAAGCGTGTGGAAAACAGTGTTAATGACAGATTTGAGAAGCACATTTCTTCAATGTTGGCCGCATGGCATTTCTGTGCAGGTGACAATGGTAATTTTTCAAAACGACAAGGATATTTAAACACATGATTATTTGTTTGCTGTGCTCTATGGCCTCTGCTACAGACCTCATCGAAATGACACTTAGATATCTTAGGGTGTACATATCAAGTTTTCCCAAATGGTCTAGCGGATAGGCATCTACCTTGTAACGCAGGGCGGCCCGGGTTCGATTCCCGTCATGGCAAATGTTTTTTGTAGAAAAATAAAATGAGTCCCAACGTGTGCAACAGAACAGTTCGAAATCTCGTTACATTTGCATCGTCATGAACATGACTTATATCAGGCTAGCTCATTTTTTCTTTGTTCATTTTAAGTGTAGAAACAATATTTCGTTTGTGAACATTTTTTTCTGCCGTTTTGACAACAGGCTCATGACTAAAGAACACACGGCTGTCTGCTGATTGACGCTTGACTGTAAATTTTCGCTTTGTGTCAAAAGAACTCCCTAACGCACACTTTTTCAAAGTAGGTGAATTCATCAGATCTGTTTGAAACATTGCATTTTATCCATGCACGACGACTACTTAGATACTCGCAGCACAGTTGGCTCATATAAATTGCCCATGAGCGCGGAGCTTGTCTTTGTCACTGTAGCAACTTTGCTCCATCAGCGGGAGAAGGCGGTTCGACGCCCCTGTAAGCACATGTTTCTCTAATTCCTTTGTTTCAGGCAAGCCACTGTGACGTCAGACGCCTTTACGCATACAGCTTTGCGATGCTTAGACAGTAATAACATAATTCATGTTTACATTTCTTTAATTTTCGACGCATTGTCGTTATTCGTGACGCATCAATGACCAATTGATTATATGGCAATGCAATGAAAAAAGCGTGTGGAAAACAGTGTTAATGACAGATTTGAGAAGCACATTTCTTCAATGTTGGCCGCATGGCATTCCTGTGCAGGTGACAATGGTAATTTTTCAAAACGACAAGGATATTTAAACACATGATTATTTGTTTGCTGTGCTCTATGGCCTCTGCTACAGACCTCATCGAAATGACACTTAGATATCTTAGGGTGTACATATCAAGTCTTCCCAAATGGTCTAGCGGATAGGAATCTGCCTTGTCACGCAGGGCGGCCCGGGTTCGATTCCCGTCATGGCAAATGATTTTTGTAGAAAAATAAAATGAGTCCCAACGTGTGCCACAGAACAGTTCGAAATCTCGTTACATTTGCATCGTCATGAACATGACTTATATCAGGCTAGCTCATTTTTTCTTTGTTCATTTTAAGTGTAGAAACAATATTTCGTTTGTGAACATTTTTTTCTGCCGTTTTGACAACAGGCTCATGACTAAAGAACACACGGCTGTCTGCTGATTGACGCTTGACTGTAGATTTTCGCTTTGTGTCAAAAGAACTTCCTAACGCACACTTTTTCAAAGTAGGTGAATTCATCAGATCTGTTTGAAACATTGCATTTTATCCATGCACGACGACTGCTTAGACACTCGCAGCACAGTTGCCCCATATACATTGCCCATGAGCGCGGAGCTTGTCTTTGTCACTGTAGCAACTTTGCTCCATCAGGGGGACAAGCCGGTTCGACGGCCCTGTAAGCACATGTTTCTCTAATTCCTTTGTTTCAGGCAAGCCACAGTGACGTCAGACGCCTTTGCGCATACAGCTTTGCGATGCTTAGACAGTAATAACATAATTCATGTTTACATTTCTTTAATTTTCGACGCATTGTCGTTATTCGTGACGCATCAATGACCAATTGATTATATGGCAATGCAATGAAAAAAGCGTGTGGAAAACAGTGTTAATGACAGATTTGAGAAGCACATTTCTTCAATGTTGGCCGCATGGCATTCCTGTGCAGGTGACAATGGTAATTTTTCAAAACGACAAGGATATTTAAACACATGATTATTTGTTTGCTGTGCTCTTTGGCCTCTGCTACAGACCTCATCGAAATGACACTTAGATATCTTAGGGTGTACATATCAAGTCTTCCCAAATGGTCTAGCGGATAGGCATCTACCTTGTAACGCAGGGCGGCCGGGGTTCGATTCCCGTCATGGCAAATGTTTTTTGTAGAAAAATAAAATGAGTCCCAACGTGTGCAACAGAACAGTTCGAAATCTCGTTACATTTGCATCGTCATGAACATGACTTATATCAGGCTAGCTCATTTTTTCTTTGTTCATTTTAAGTGTAGAAACAATATTTCGTTTGTGAACATTTTTTTCTGCCGTTTTGACAACAGGCTCATGACTAAAGAACACACGGCTGTCTGCTGATTGACGCTTGACTGTAGATTTTCGCTTTGTGTCAAAAGAACTCCCTAACGCACACTTTTTCAAAGTAGGTGAATTCATCAGATCTGTTTGAAACATTGCATTTTATCCATGCACGACGACTACTTAGATACTCGCAGCACAGTTGCCCCATATAAATTGCCCATGAGCGCGGAGCTTGTCTTTGTCACTGTAGCAACTTTGCTCCATCAGCGGGAGAAGGCGGTTCGACGCCCCTGTAAGCACATGTTTCTCTAATTCCTTTGTTTCAGGCAAGCCACTGTGACGTCAGACGCCTTTACGCATACAGCTTTGCGATGCTTAGACAGTAATAACATAATTCATGTTTACATTTCTTTAATTTTCGACGCATTGTCGTTATTCGTGACGCATCAATGACCAATTGATTATATGGCAATGCAATGAAAAAAGCGTGTGGAAAACAGTGTTAATGACAGATTTGAGAAGCACATTTCTTCAATGTTGGCCGCATGGCATTCCTGTGCAGGTGACAATGGTAATTTTTCAAAACGACAAGGATATTTAAACACATGATTATTTGTTTGCTGTGCTCTATGGCCTCTGCTACAGACCTCATCGAAATGACACTTAGATATCTTAGGGTGTACATATCAAGTTTTCCCAAATGGTCTAGCGGATAGGCATCTACCTTGTAACGCAGGGCGGCCCGGGTTCGATTCCCGTCATGGCAAATGTTTTTTGTAGAAAAATAAAATGAGTCCCAACGTGTGCAACAGAACAGTTCGAAATCTCGTTACATTTGCATCGTCATGAACATGACTTATATCAGGCTAGCTCATTTTTTCTTTGTTCATTTTAAGTGTAGAAACAATATTTCGTTTGTGAACATTTTTTTCTGCCGTTTTGACAACAGGCTCATGACTAAAGAACACACGGCTGTCTGCTGATTGACGCTTGACTGTAGATTTTCGCTTTGTGTCAAAAGAACTCCCTAACGCACACTTTTTCAAAGTAGGTGAATTCATCAGATCTGTTTGAAACATTGCATTTTATCCATGCACGACGACTACTTAGATACTCGCAGCACAGTTGCCTCATATAAATTGCCCATGAGCGCGGAGCTTGTCTTTGTCACTGTAGCAACTTTGCTCCATCAGCGGGAGAAGGCGGTTCGACGCCCCTGTAAGCACATGTTTCTCTAATTCCTTTGTTTCAGGCAAGCCACTGTGACGTCAGACGCCTTTACGCATACAGCTTTGCGATGCTTAGACAGTAATAACATAATTCATGTTTACATTTCTTTAATTTTCGACGCATTGTCGTTATTCGTGACGCATCAATGACCAATTGATTATATGGCAATGCAATGAAAAAAGCGTGTGGAAAACAGTGTTAATGACAGATTTGAGAAGCACATTTCTTCAATGTTGGCCGCATGGCATTCCTGTGCAGGTGACAATGGTAATTTTTCAAAACGACAAGGATATTTAAACACATGATTATTTGTTTGCTGTGCTCTATGGCCTCTGCTACAGACCTCATCGAAATGACACTTAGATATCTTAGGGTGTCCATATCAAGTCTTCCCAAATGGTCTAGCGGATAGGAATCTGCCTTGTCACGCAGGGCGGCCCGGGTTCGATTCCCGTCATGGCAAATGTTTTTTGTAGAAAAATAAAATGAGTCCCAACGTGTGCAACAGAACAGTTCGAAATCTCGTTACATTTGCATCGTCATGAACATGACTTATATCAGGCTAGCTAATTTTTTCTTTGTTCATTTTAAGTGTAGAAACAATATTTCGTTTGTGACCATTTTTTCTGCCGTTTTGACAACAGGCTCATGACTAAAGAACACACGGCTGTCTGCTGATTGACGCTTGACTGTAGATTTTCGCTTTGTGTCAAAAGAACTCCCTAACGCACACTTTTTCAAAGTAGGTGAATTCATCAGATCTGTTTGAAACATTGCATTTTATCCATGCACGACGACTACTTAGATACTCGCAGCACAGTTGCCTCATATAAATTGCCCATGAGCGCGGAGCTTGTCTTTGTCACTGTAGCAACTTTGCTCCATCAGCGGGAGAAGGCGGTTCGACGCCCCTGTAAGCACATGTTTCTCTAATTCCTTTGTTTCAGGCAAGCCACTGTGACGTCAGACGCCTTTACGCATACAGCTTTGCGATGCTTAGACAGTAATAACATAATTCATGTTTACATTTCTTTAATTTTCGACGCATTGTCGTTATTCGTGACGCATCAATGACCAATTGATTATATGGCAATGCAATGAAAAAAGCGTGTGGAAAACAGTGTTAATGACAGATTTGAGAAGCACATTTCTTCAATGTTGGCCGCATGGCATTCCTGTGCAGGTGACAATGGTAATTTTTCAAAACGACAAGGATATTTAAACACATGATTATTTGTTTGCTGTGCTCTATGGCCTCTGCTACAGACCTCATCGAAATGACACTTAGATATCTTAGGGTGTACATATCAAGTCTTCCCAAATGGTCTAGCGGATAGGCATCTACCTTGTAACGCAGGGCGGCCTGGGTTCGATTCCCGTCATGGCAAATGTTTTTTGTAGAAAAATAAAATGAGTCCCAACGTGTGCAACAGAACAGTTCGAAATCTCGTTACATTTGCATCGTCATGAACATGACTTATATCAGGCTAGCTAATTTTTTCTTTGTTCATTTTAAGTGTAGAAACAATATTTCGTTTGTGAACATTTTTTTCTGCCGTTTTGACAACAGGCTCATTACTAAAGAACACATTGCTGTCTGCTGATTGACGCTTGACTGTAGATTTTCGCTTTGTGTCAAAAGAAGTCCCTAACGCACACTTTTTCAAAGTAGGTGAATTCATCAGATCTGTTTGAAACATTGCATTTTATCCATGCACGACGACTGCTTAGATACTCGCAGCACAGTTGCCCCATATACATTGCCCATGAGCGCGGAGCTTGTCTTTGTCACTGTAGCAACTTTGCTCCATCAGCGGGAGAAGGCGCTTCGACGCCCCTGTAAGCACATGTTTCTCTGATTCCTTTGTTTCAGGCAAGCCACTGTGACGTCAGACGCCTTTACGCATACAGCTTTGCGATGCTTAGACAGTAATAACATAATTCATGTTTACATTTCTTTAATTTTCGACGCATTGTCGTTATTCGTGACGCATCAATGACCAATTGATTATATGGCAATGCAATGAAAAAAGCGTGTGGAAAACAGTGTTAATGACAGATTTGAGAAGCACATTTCTTCAATGTTGGCCGCATGGCATTCCTGTGCAGGTGACAATGGTAATTTTTCAAAACGACAAGGATATTTAAACACATGATTATTTGTTTGCTGTGCTCTATGGCCTCTGCTACAGACCTCATCGAAATGACACTTAGATATCTTAGGGTGTCCATATCAAGTCTTCCCAAATGGTCTAGTGGATAGGAATCTGCCTTGTCACGCAGGGCGGCCCGGGTTCGATTCCCGTCATGGCAAATGTTTTTTGTAGAAAAATAAAATGAGTCCCAACGTGTGCAACAGAACAGTTCGAAATCTCGTTACATTTGCATCGTCATGAACATGACTTATATCAGGCTAGCTAATTTTTTCTTTGTTCATTTTAAGTGTAGAAACAATATTTCGTTTGTGACCATTTTTTCTGCCGTTTTGACAACAGGCTCATGACTAAAGAACACACGGCTGTCTGCTGATTGACGCTTGACTGTAGATTTTCGCTTTGTGTCAAAAGAACTCCCTAACGCACACTTTTTCAAAGTAGGTGAATTCATCAGATCTGTTTGAAACATTGCATTTTATCCATGCACGACGACTACTTAGATACTCGCAGCACAGTTGCCTCATATAAATTGCCCATGAGCGCGGAGCTTGTCTTTGTCACTGTAGCAACTTTGCTCCATCAGCGGGAGAAGGCGGTTCGACGCCCCTGTAAGCACATGTTTCTCGAATTCCTTTGTTTCAGGCAAGCCACTGTGACGTCAGACGCCTTTACGCATACAGCTTTGCGATGCTTAGACAGTAATAACATAATTCATGTTTACATTTCTTTAATTTTCGACGCATTGTCGTTATTCGTGACGCATCAATGACCAATTGATTATATGGCAATGCAATGAAAAAAGCGTGTGGAAAACAGTGTTAATGACAGATTTGAGAAGCACATTTCTTCAATGTTGGCCGCATGGCATTCCTGTGCAGGTGACAATGGTAATTTTTCAAAACGACAAGGATATTTAAACACATGATTATTTGTTTGCTGTGCTCTATGGCCTCTGCTACAGACCTCATCGAAATGACACTTAGATATCTTAGGGTGTACATATCAAGTCTTCCCAAATGGTCTAGCGGATAGGCATCTACCTTGTAACGCAGGGCGGCCCGGGTTCGATTCCCGTCATGGCAAATGTTTTTTGTAGAAAAATAAAATGAGTCCCAACGTGTGCAACAGAACAGTTCGAAATCTCGTTACATTTGCATCGTCATGAACATGACTTATATCAGGCTAGCTAATTTTTTCTTTGTTCATTTTAAGTGTAGAAACAATATTTCGTTTGTGACCATTTTTTCTGCCGTTTTGACAACAGGCTCATGACTAAAGAACACACGGCTGTCTGCTGATTGACGCTTGACTGTAGATTTTCGCTTTGTGTCAAAAGAACTCCCTAACGCACACTTTTTCAAAGTAGGTGAATTCATCAGATCTGTTTGAAACATTGCATTTTATCCATGCACGACGACTACTTAGATACTCGCAGCACAGTTGCCTCATATAAATTGCCCATGAGCGCGGAGCTTGTCTTTGTCACTGTAGCAACTTTGCTCCATCAGCGGGAGAAGGCGGTTCGACGCCCCTGTAAGCACATGTTTCTCGAATTCCTTTGTTTCAGGCAAGCCACTGTGACGTCAGACGCCTTTACGCATACAGCTTTGCGATGCTTAGACAGTAATAACATAATTCATGTTTACATTTCTTTAATTTTCGACGCATTGTCGTTATTCGTGACGCATCAATGACCAATTGATTATATGGCAATGCAATGAAAAAAGCGTGTGGAAAACAGTGTTAATGACAGATTTGAGAAGCACATTTCTTCAATGTTGGACGCATGGCATTCCTGTGCAGGTGACAATGGTAATTTTTCAAAACGACAAGGATATTTAAACACATGATTATTTGTTTGCTGTGCTCTATGGCCTCTGCTACAGACCTCATCGAAATGACACTTAGATATCTTAGGGTGTACATATCAAGTCTTCCCAAATGGTCTAGAGGATAGGCATCTACCTTGTAACGCAGGGCGGCCCGGGTTCGATTCCCGTCATGGCAAATGTTTTTTGTAGAAAAATAAAATGAGTCCCAACGTGTGCAACAGAACAGTTCGAAATCTCGTTACATTTGCATCGTCATGAACATGACTTATATCAGGCTAGCTAATTTTTTCTTTGTTCATTTTAAGTGTAGAAACAATATTTCGTTTGTGACCATTTTTTCTGCCGTTTTGACAACAGGCTCATGACTAAAGAACACACGGCTGTCTGCTGATTGACGCTTGACTGTAGATTTTCGCTTTGTGTCAAAAGAACTCCCTAACGCACACTTTTTCAAAGTAGGTGAATTCATCAGATCTGTTTGAAACATTGCATTTTATCCATGCAAGACGACTACTTAGATACTCGCAGCACAGTTGCCTCATATAAATTGCCCATGAGCGCGGAGCTTGTCTTTGTCACTGTAGCAACTTTGCTCCATCAGCGGGAGAAGGCGGTTCGACGCCCCTGTAAGCACATGTTTCTCGAATTCCTTTGTTTCAGGCAAGCCACTGTGACGTCAGACGCCTTTACGCATACAGCTTTGCGATGCTTAGACAGTAATAACATAATTCATGTTTACATTTCTTTAATTTTCGACGCATTGTCGTTATTCGTGACGCATCAATGACCAATTGATTATATGGCAATGCAATGAAAAAAGCGTGTGGAAAACAGTGTTAATGACAGATTTGAGAAGCACATTTCTTCAATGTTGGCCGCATGGCATTCCTGTGCAGGTGACAATGGTAATTTTTCAAAACGACAAGGATATTTAAACACATGATTATTTGTTTGCTGTGCTCTATGGCCTCTGCTACAGACCTCATCGAAATGACACTTAGATATCTTAGGGTGTACATATCAAGTCTTCCCAAATGGTCTAGCGGATAGGCATCTACCTTGTAACGCAGGGCGGCCCGGGTTCGATTCCCGTCATGGCAAATGTTTTTTGTAGAAAAATAAAATGAGTCCCAACGTGTGCAACAGAACAGTTCGAAATCTCGTTACATTTGCATCGTCATGAACATGACTTATATCAGGCTAGCTAATTTTTTCTTTGTTCATTTTAAGTGTAGAAACAATATTTCGGTTGTGAAAAAAATTTTCTGCCGTTTTGACAACAGGCTCATTACTAAAGAACACACGGCTGTCTGCTGATTGACGCTTGACTGTAGATTTTCGCTTTGTGTCAAAAGAACTCCCTAACGCACACTTTTTCAAAGTAGGTGAATTCATCAGATCTGTTTGAAACATTGCATTTTATCCATGCACGACGACTACTTAGATACTCGCAGCACAGTTGCCTCATATAAATTGCCCATGAGCGCGGAGCTTGTCTTTGTCACTGTAGCAACTTTGCTCCATGAGCGGGAAAAGGCGGTTCGACGCCCCTGTAAGCACATGTTTCTCTAATTCCTTTGTTTCAGGCAAGCCACTGTGACGTCAGACGCCTTTACGCATACAGCTTTGCGATGCTTAGACAGTAATAACATAATTCATGTTTACATTTCTTTAATTTTCGACGCATTGTCGTTATTCGTGACGCATCAATGACCAATTGATTATATGGCAATGCAATGAAAAAAGCGTGTGGAAAACAGTGTTAATGACAGATTTGAGAAGCACATTTCTTCAATGTTGGCCGCATGGCATTCCTGTGCAGGTCACAATGGTAATTTTTCAAAACGACAAGGATATTTAAACACATGATTATTTGTTTGCTGTGCTCTATGGCCTCTGCTACAGACCTCATCGAAATGACACTTAGATATCTTAGGGTGTATATATCAAGTTTTCCCAAATGGTCTAGCGGATAGGCATCTACCTTGTAACGCAGGGCGGCCCGGGTTCGATTCCCGTCATGGCAAATGATTTTTGTAGAAAAATAAAATGAGTCCCAACGTGTGCAACAGAACAGTTCGAAATCTCGTTACATTTGCATCGTCATGAACATGACTTATATCAGGCTAGCTCATTTTTTCTTTGTTCATTTTAAGTGTAGAAACAATATTTCGTTTGTGAACATTTTTTTCTGCCGTTTTGACAACAGGCTCATGACTAAAGAACAAACGGCTGTCTGCTGATTGACGCTTGACTGTAGATTTTCGCTTTGTGTCAAAAGAACTTCCTAACGCACACTTTTTCAAAGTAGGTGAATTCATCAGATCTGTTTGAAACATTGCATTTTATCCATGCACGACGACTGCTTAGATACTCGCAGCACAGTTGCCCCATATAAATTGCCCATGAGCGCGGAGCTTGTCTTTGTCACTGTAGCAACTTTGCTCCATCAGCGGGAGAAGGCGGTTCGACGCCCCTGTAAGCACATGTTTCTCTAATTCCTTTGTTTCAGGCAAGCCACTGTGACGTCAGACGCCTTTACGCATACAGCTTTGCGATGCTTAGACAGTAATAACATAATTCATGTTTACATTTCTTTAATTTTCGACGCATTGTCGTTATTCGTGACGCATCAATGACCAATTGATTATATGGCAATGCAATGAAAAAAGCGTGTGGAAAACAGTGTTAATGACAGATTTGAGAAGCACATTTCTTCAATGTTGGCCGCATGGCATTCCTGTGCAGGTGACAATGGTAATTTTTCAAAACGACAAGGATATTTAAACACATGATTATTTGTTTGCTGTGCTCTATGGCCTCTGCTACAGACCTCATCGAAATGACACTTAGATATCTTAGGGTGTACATATCAAGTTTTCCCAAATGGTCTAGCGGATAGGCTTCTACCTTGTAACGCAGGGCGGCCCGGGTTCGATTCCCGTCATGGCAAATGTTTTTTGTAGAAAAATAAAATGAGTCCCAACGTGTGCAACAGAACAGTTCGAAATCTCGTTACATTTGCATCGTCATGAACATGACTTATATCAGGCTAGCTCATTTTTTCTTTGTTCATTTTAAGTGTAGAAACAATATTTCGTTTGTAACCATTTTTTTCTGCCGTTTTGACAACAGGCTCATGACTAAAGAACACACGGCTGTCTGCTGATTGACGCTTGACTGTAGATTTTCGCTTTGTGTCAAAAGAACTTCCTAACGCACACTTTTTCAAAGTAGGTGAATTCATCAGATCTGTTTGAAACATTGCATTTTATCCATGCACGACGACTACTTAGATACTCGCAGCACAGTTGCCTCATATAAATTGCCCATGAGCGCGGAGCTTGTCTTTGTCACTGTAGCAACTTTGCTCCATCAGCGGGAGAAGGCGGTTCGACGCCCCTGTAAGCACATGTTTCTCTAATTCCTTTGTTTCAGGCAAGCCACTGTGACGTTAGACGCCTTTACGCATACAGCTTTGCGATGCTTAGACAGTAATAACATAATTCATGTTTACATTTCTTTAATTTTCGACGCATTGTCGTTATTCGTGACGCATCAATGACCAATTGATTATATGGCAATGCAATGAAAAAAGCGTGTTGAAAACAGTGTTAATGACAGATTTGAGAAGCACATTTCTTCAATGTTGGCCGCATGGCATTCCTGTGCAGGTGACAATGGTAATTTTTCAAAACGACAAGGATATTTAAACACATGATTATTTGTTTGCTGTGCTCTATGGCCTCTGCTACAGACCTCATCGAAATGACACTTAGATATCTTAGGGTGTACATATCAAGTCTTCCCAAATGGTCTAGCGGATAGGCATCTACCTTGTAACGCAGGGCGGCCCGGGTTCGATTCCCGTCATGGCAAATGTTTTTTGTAGAAAAATAAAATGAGTCCCAACGTGTGCAACAGAACAGTTCGAAATCTCGTTACATTTGCATCGTCATGAACATGACTTATATCAGGCTAGCTCATTTTTTCTTTGTTCATTTTAAGTGTAGAAACAATATTTCGTTTGTAACCATTTTTTTCTGCCGTTTTGACAACAGGCTCATGACTAAAGAACACACGGCTGTCTGCTGATTGACGCTTGACTGTAGATTTTCGCTTTGTGTCAAAAGAACTTCCTAACGCACACTTTTTCAAAGTAGGTGAATTCATCAGATCTGTTTGAAACATTGCATTTTATCCATGCACGACGACTGCTTAGATACTCGCAGCACAGTTGCCCCATATAAATTGCCCATGAGCGCGGAGCTTGTCATTGTCACTGTTGCAACTTTGCTCCATCAGCGGGAGAAGGCGCTTCGACGCCCCTGTAAGCACATGTTTCTCTGATTCCTTTGTTTCAGGCAAGCCACTGTGACGTCAGACGCCTTTACGCATACAGCTTTGCGATGCTTAGACAGTAATAACATAATTCATGTTTACATTTCTTTAATTTTCGACGCATTGTCGTTATTCGTGACGCATCAATGACCAATTGATTATATGGAAATGCAATGAAAAAAGCGTGTGGAAAACAGTGTTAATGACAGATTTGAGAAGCACATTTCTTCAATGTTGGCCGCATGGCATTCCTGTGCAGGTGACAATGGTAATTTTTCAAAACGACAAGGATATTTAAACACATGATTATTTGTTTGCTGTGCTCTATGGCCTCTGCTACAGACCTCATCGAAATGACACTTAGATATCTTAGGGTGTACATATCAAGTTTTCCCAAATGGTCTAGCGGATAGGCATCTACCTTGTAACGCAGGGCGGCCCGGGTTCGATTCCCGTCATGGCAAATGTTTTTTGTAGAAAAATAAAATGAGTCCCAACATGTGCAACAGAACAGTTCGAAATCTCGTTACATTTGCATCGTCATGAACATGACTTATATCAGGCTAGCTAATTCTTTCTTTGTTCATTTTAAGTGTAGAAACAATATTTCGTTTGTGAACATTTTTTTCTGCCGTTTTGACAACAGGCTCATTACTAAAGAATACAATGCTGTCTGCTGATTGACGGTTGACTGTAGATTTTCGCTTTGTGTCAAAAGAACTCCCTAACGCACACTTTTTCAAAGTAGGTGAATTCATCAGATCTGTTTGAAACATTGCATTTTATCCATGCACGACGACTACTTAGATACTCGCAGCACAGTTGCCTCATATAAATTGCCCATGAGCGCGGAGCTTGTCTTTGTCACTGTAGCAACTTTGCTCCATCAGCGGGAGAAGGCGCTTCGACGCCCCTGTAAGCACATGTTTCTCTAATTCCTTTGTTTCAGGCAAGCCACTGTGACGTCAGACGCCTTTACGCATACAGCTTTGCGATGCTTAGACAGTAATAACATAATTCATGTTTACATTTCTTTAATTTTCGACGCATTGTCGTTATTCGTGACGCATCAATGACCAATTGATTATATGGCAATGCAATGAAAAAAGCGTGTGGAAAACAGTGTTAATGACAGATTTGAGAAGCACATTTCTTCAATGTTGGCCGCATGGCATTCCTGTGCAGGTGACAATGGTAATTTTTCAAAACGACAAGGATATTTAAACACATGATTATTTGTTTGCTGTGCTCTATGGCCTCTGCTACAGACCTCATCGAAATGACACTTAGATATCTTAGGGTGTACATATCAAGTCTTCCCAAATGGTCTAGCGGATAGGAATCTGCCTTGTCACGCAGGGCGGCCCGGGTTCGATTCCCGTCATGGCAAATGATTTTTGTAGAAAAATAAAATGAGTCCCAACGTGTGCAACAGAACAGTTCGAAATCTCGTTACATTTGCATCGTCATGAACATGACTTATATCAGGCTAGCTAATTTTTTCTTTTTCATTTTAAGTGTAGAAACAATATTTCGTTTGTGAACATTTTTTTCTGCCGTTTTGACAACAGGCTCATTACTAAAGAACACACGGCTGTCTGCTGATTGACGCTTGACTGTAGATTTTCGCTTTGTGTCAAAAGAACTCCCTAACGCACACTTTTTCAAAGTAGGTGAATTCATCAGATCTGTTTGAAACATTGCATTTTATCCATGCACGACGACTGCTTAGATACTCGCAGCACAGTTGCCCCATATAAATTGCCCATGAGCGCGGAGCTTGTCTTTGTCACTGTAGCAATTTTGCTCCATCAGCGGGAGAAGGCGGTTCGACGCCCCTGTAAGCACATGTTTCTCTAATTCCTTTGTTTCAGGCAAGCCACCGTGACGTCAGACGCCTTTACGCATACAGCTTTGCGATACTTAGACAGTAATAACATAATTCATGTTTACATTTCTTTAATTTTCGACGCATTGTCGTTATTCGTGACGCATCAATGACCAATTGATTATATGGCAATGCATTGAAAAAAGCGTGTGGAAAACAGTGTTAATGACAGATTTGAGAAGCACATTTCTTCAATGTTGGCCGCATGGCATTCCTGTGCAGGTGACAATGGTAATTTTTCAAAACGACAAGGATATTTAAACACATGATTATTTGTTTGCTGTGCTCTATGGCCTCTGCTACAGACCTCATCGAAATGACACTTAGATATCTTAGGGTGTACATATCAAGTTTTCCCAAATGGTCTAGCGGATAGGCATCTACCTTGTAACGCAGGGCGGCCCGGGTTCGATTCCCGTCATGGCAAATGTTTTTTGTAGAAAAATAAAATGAGTCCCAACGTGTGCAACAGAACAGTTCGAAATCTCGTTACATTTGCATCGTCATGAACATGACTTATATCAGGCTAGCTAATTTTTTCTTTGTTCATTTTAATTGTAGAAACAATATTTCGTTTGTGAACATTTTTTTCTGCCGTTTTGACAACAGGCTCATGACTAAAGAACACACGGCTGTCTGCTGATTGACGCTTGACTGTAGATTTTCGCTTTGTGTCAAAAGAACTCCCTAACGCACACTTTTTCAAAGTAGGTGAATTCATCAGATCTGTTTGAAACATTGCATTTTATCCATGCACGACGACTACTTAGATACTCGCAGCACAGTTGCCTCATATAAATTGCCCATGAGCGCGGAGCTTGTCTTTGTCACTGTAGCAACTTTGCTCCATTAGCGGGAGAAGGCGGTTCGACGCCCCTATAAGCACATGTTTCTCTAATTCCTTTGTTTCAGGCAAGCCACTGTGACGTCAGACGCCTTTACGCATACAGCTTTGCGATGCTTAGACAGTAATAACATAATTCATGTTTACATTTCTTTAATTTTCGACGCATTGTCGTTATTCGTGACGCATCAATGACCAATTGATTATATGGCAATGCAATGAAAAAAGCGTGTGGAAAACAATGTTAATGACAGATTTGAGAAGCACATTTCTTCAATGTTGGCCGCATGGCATTCCTGTGCAGGTGACAATGGTAATTTTTCAAAACGACAAGGATATTTAAACACATGATTATTTGTTTGCTGTGCTCTATGGCCTCTGCTACAGACCTCATCGAAATGACACTTAGATATCTTAGGGTGTACATATCAAGTTTTCCCAAATGGTCTAGCGGATAGGCATCTACCTTGTAACGCAGGGCGGCCCGGGTTCGATTCCCGTCATGGCAAATGTTTTTTGTAGAAAAATAAAATGAGTCCCAACGTGTGCAACAGAACAGTTCGAAATCTCGTTACATTTGCATCGTCATGAACATGACTTATATCAGGCTAGCTCATTTTTTCTTTGTTCATTTTAAGTGTAGAAACAATATTTCGTTTGTGAACATTTTTTTCTGCCGTTTTGACAACAGGCTCATGACTAAAGAACACACGGCTGTCTGCTGATTGACGCTTGACTGTAGATTTTCGCTTTGTGTCAAAAGAACTCCCTAACGCACACTTTTTCAAAGTAGGTGAATTCATCAGATCTGTTTGAAACATTGCATTTTATCCATGCACGACGACTACTTAGATACTCGCAGCACAGTTGCCTCATATAAATTGCCCATGAGCGCGGAGCTTGTCTTTGTCACTGTAGCAACTTTGCTACATCAGCGGGAGAAGGCGGTTCGACGCCCCTGTAAGCACATGTTTCTCTAATACCTTTGTTTCAGGCAAGCCACTGTGACGTCAGACGCCTTTACGCATACAGCTTTGCGATGCTTAGACAGTAATAACATAATTCATGTTTACATTTCTTTAATTTTCGACGCATTGTCGTTATTCGTGACGCATCAATGACCAATTGATTATATGGCAATGCAATGAAAAAAGCGTGTGGAAAACAGTGTTAATGACAGATTTGAGAAGCACATTTCTTCAATGTTGGCCGCATGGCATTCCTGTGCAGGTGACAATGGTAATTTTTCAAAACGACAAGGATATTTAAACACATTATTATTTGTTTGCTGTGCTCTATGGCCTCTGCTACAGACCTCATCGAAATGACACTTAGATATCTTAGGGTGTACATATCAAGTCTTCCCAAATGGTCTAGCGGATAGGCATCTATCTTGTAACGCAGGGCGGCTCGGGTTCGATTCCCGTCATGGCAAATGTTTTTTGTAGAAAAATAAAATGAGTCCCAACGTGTGCAACAGAACAGTTCGAAATCTCGTTACATTTGCATCGTCATGAACATGACTTATATCAGGCTAGCTAATTTTTTCTTTGTTCATTTTAAGTGTAGAAACAATATTTCGTTTGTGAACATTTTTTTCTGCCGTTTTGACAACAGGCTCATGACGAAAGAACACACGGCTGTCTGCTGATTGACGCTTGACTGTAGATTTTCGCTTTGTGTCAAAAGAACTTCCTAACGCACACTTTTTCAAAGTAGGTGAATTCATCAGATCTGTTTGAAACATTGCATTTTATCCATGCACGACGACTGCTTAGATACTCGCAGCACAGTTGCCCCATATAAATTGCCCATGAGCGCGGAGCTTGTCTTTGTCACTGTAGCAACTTTGCTCCATCAGCGGGAGAAGGCGGTTCGACGCCCCTGTAAGCACATGTTTCTCTAATTCCTTTGTTTCAGGCAAGCCACTGTGACGTCAGACGCCTTTACGCATACAGCTTTGCGATGCTTAGACAGTAATAACATAATTCATGTTTACATTTCTTTAATTTTCGACGCATTGTCGTTATTCGTGACGCATCAATGACCAATTGATTATATGGCAATGCAATGAAAAAAGCGTGTGGAAAACAGTGTTAATGACAGATTTGAGAAGCACATTTCTTCAATGTTGGCCGCATGGCATTCCTGTGCAGGTGACAATGGTAATTTTTCAAAACGACAAGGATATTTAAACACATGATTATTTGTTTGCTGTGCTCTATGGCCTCTGCTACAGACCTCATCGAAATGACACTTAGATATCTTAGGGTGTACATATCAAGTCTTCCCAAATGGTCTAGCGGATAGGCATCTACCTTGTAACGCAGGGCGGCCCGGGTTCGATTCCCGTCATGGCAAATGTTTTTTGTAGAAAAATAAAATGAGTCCCAACGTGTGCAACAGAACAGTTCGAAATCTCGTTACATTTGCATCGTCATGAACATGACTTATATCAGGCTAGCTCATTTTTTCTTTGTTCATTTTAAGTGTAGAAACAATATTTCGTTTGTGACCATTTTTTTCTGCCGTTTTGACAACAGGCTCATGACTAAAGAACACACGGCTGTCTGCTGATTGACGCTTGACTGTAGATTTTCGCTTTGTGTCAAAAGAACTTCCTAACGCACACTTTTTCAAAGTAGGTGAATTCATCAGATCTGTTTGAAACATTGCATTTTATCCATGCACGACGACTGCTTAGATACTCGCAGCACAGTTGCCCCATATAAATTGCCCATGAGAGCGGAGCTTGTCTTTGTCACTGTAGCAACTTTGCTCCATCAGCGGGAGAAGGCGGTTCGACGCCCCTGTAAGCACATGTTTCTCTAATTCCTTTGTTTCAGGCAAGCCACTGTGACGTCAGACGCCTTTACGCATACAGCTTTGCGATGCTTAGACAGTGATAACATAATTCATGTTTACATTTCTTTAATTTTCGACGCATTGTCGTTATTCGTGACGCATCAATGACCAATTGATTATATGGCAATGCAATGAAAAAAGCGTGTGGAAAACAGTGTTAATGACAGATTTGAGAAGCACATTTCTTCAATGTTGGCCGCATTGCATTCCTGTGCAGGTGACAATGGTAATTTTTCAAAACGACAAGGATATTTAAACACATGATTATTTGTTTGCTGTGCTCTATGGCCTCTGCTACAGATCTCATCGAAATGACACTTAGATATCTTAGGGTGTACCTATCAAGTCTTCCCAAATGGTCTAGCGGATAGGCATCTACCTTGTAACGCAGGGCGGCCCGGGTTCGATTCCCGTCATGGCAAATGTTTTTTGTAGAAAAATAAAATGAGTCCCAACGTGTGCAACAGAACAGTTCGAAATCTCGTTACATTTGCATCGTCATGAACATGACTTATATCAGGCTAGCTCATTTTTTCTTTGTTCATTTTAAGTGTAGAAACAATATTTCGTTTGTGAACATTTTTTTCTGCCGTTTTGACAACAGGCTCATGACTAAAGAACACACGGCTGTCTGCTGATTGACGCTTGACTGTAGATTTTCGCTTTGTGTCAAAAGAACTTCCTAACGCACACTTTTTCAAAGTAGGTGAATTCATCAGATCTGTTTGAAACATTGCATTTTATCCATGCACGACGACTGCTTAGATACTCGCAGCACAGTTGCCCCATATAAATTGCCCATGAGCGCGGAGCTTGTCTTTGTCACTGTAGCAATTTTGCTCCATCAGCGGGAGAAGGCGGTTCGACGCCCCTGTAAGCACATGTTTCTCTAATTCCTTTGTTTCAGGCAAGCCACCGTGACGTCAGACGCCTTTACGCATACAGCTTTGCGATACTTAGACAGTAATAACATAATTCATGTTTACATTTCTTTAATTTTCGACGCATTGTCGTTATTCGTGACGCATCAATGACCAATTGATTATATGGCAATGCAATGAAAAAAGCGTGTGGAAAACAGTGTTAATGACAGATTTGAGAAGCACATTTCTTCAATGTTGGCCGCATGGCATTCCTGTGCAGGTGACAATGGTAATTTTTCAAAACGACAAGGATATTTAAACACATGATTATTTGTTTGCTGTGCTCTATGGCCTCTGCTACAGACCTCATCGAAATGACACTTAGATATCTTAGGGTGTACATATCAAGTTTTCCCAAATGGTCTAGCGGATAGGCATCTACCTTGTAACGCAGGGCGGCCCGGGTTCGATTCCCGTCATGGCAAATGTTTTTTGTAGAAAAATAAAATGAGTCCCAACGTGTGCAACAGAACAGTTCGAAATCTCGTTACATTTGCATCGTCATGAACATGACTTATATCAGGCTAGCTCATTTTTTCTTTGTTCATTTTAAGTGTAGAAACAATATTTCGTTTGTGAACATTTTTTTCTGCCGTTTTGACAACAGGCTCATGACTAAAGAACACACGGCTGTCTGCTGATTGACGCTTGACTGTAGATTTTCGCTTTGTGTCAAAAGAACTCCCTAACGCACACTTTTTCAAAGTAGGTGAATTCATCAGATCTGTTTGAAACATTGCATTTTATCCATGCACGACGACTACTTAGATACTCGCAGCACAGTTGCCTCATATAAATTGCCCATGAGCGCGGAGCTTGTCTTTGTCACTGTAGCAACTTTGCTCCATCAGCGGGAGAAGGCGGTTCGACGCCCCTGTAAGCACATGTTTCTCTAATACCTTTGTTTCAGGCAAGCCACTGTGACGTCAGACGCCTTTACGCATACAGCTTTGCGATGCTTAGACAGTAATAACATAATTCATGTTTACATTTCTTTAATTTTCGACGCATTGTCGTTATTCGTGACGCATCAATGACCAATTGATTATATGGCAATGCAATGAAAAAAGCGTGTGGAAAACAGTGTTAATGACAGATTTGAGAAGCACATTTCTTCAATGTTGGCCGCATGGCATTCCTGTGCAGGTGACAATGGTAATTTTTCAAAACGACAAGGATATTTAAACACATGATTATTTGTTTGCTGTGCTCTATGGCCTCTGCTACAGACCTCATCGAAATGACACTTAGATATCTTAGGGTGTACATATCAAGTCTTCCCAAATGGTCTAGCGGATAGGCATCTACCTTGTAACGCAGGGCGGCCCGGGTTCGATTCCCGTCATGGCAAATGTTTTTTGTAGAAAAATAAAATGAGTCCCAACGTGTGCAACAGAACAGTTCGAAATCTCGTTACATTTGCATCGTCATGAACATGACTTATATCAGGCTAGCTCATTTTTTCTTTGTTCATTTTAAGTGTAGAAACAATATTTCGTTTGTGACCATTTTTTTCTGCCGTTTTGACAACAGGCTCATGACTAAAGAACACACGGCTGTCTGCTGATTGACGCTTGACTGTAGATTTTCGCTTTGTGTCAAAAGAACTTCCTAACGCACACTTTTTCAAAGTAGGTGAATTCATCAGATCTGTTTGAAACATTGCATTTTATCCATGCACGACGACTGCTTAGATACTCGCAGCACAGTTGCCCCATATAAATTGCCCATGAGAGCGGAGCTTGTCTTTGTCACTGTAGCAACTTTGCTCCATCAGCGGGAGAAGGCGGTTCGACGCCCCTGTAAGCACATGTTTCTCTAATTCCTTTGTTTCAGGCAAGCCACTGTGACGTCAGACGCCTTTACGCATACAGCTTTGCGATGCTTAGACAGTAATAACATAATTCATGTTTACATTTCTTTAATTTTCGACGCATTGTCGTTATTCGTGACGCATCAATGACCAATTGATTATATGGCAATGCAATGAAAAAAGCGTGTGGAAAACAGTGTTAATGACAGATTTGAGAAGCACATTTCTTCAATGTTGGCCGCATTGCATTCCTGTGCAGGTGACAATGGTAATTTTTCAAAACGACAAGGATATTTAAACACATGATTATTTGTTTGCTGTGCTCTATGGCCTCTGCTACAGATCTCATCGAAATGACACTTAGATATCTTAGGGTGTACCTATCAAGTCTTCCCAAATGGTCTAGCGGATAGGCATCTACCTTGTAACGCAGGGCGGCCCGGGTTCGATTCCCGTCATGGCAAATGTTTTTTGTAGAAAAATAAAATGAGTCCCAACGTGTGCAACAGAACAGTTCGAAATCTCGTTACATTTGCATCGTCATGAACATGACTTATATCAGGCTAGCTCATTTTTTCTTTGTTCATTTTAAGTGTAGAAACAATATTTCGTTTGTGAACATTTTTTTCTGCCGTTTTGACAACAGGCTCATGACTAAAGAACACACGGCTGTCTGCTGATTGACGCTTGACTGTAGATTTTCGCTTTGTGTCAAAAGAACTTCCTAACGCACACTTTTTCAAAGTAGGTGAATTCATCAGATCTGTTTGAAACATTGCATTTTATCCATGCACGACGACTGCTTAGATACTCGCAGCACAGTTGCCCCATATAAATTGCCCATGAGCGCGGAGCTTGTCTTTGTCACTGTAGCAATTTTGCTCCATCAGCGGGAGAAGGCGGTTCGACGCCCCTGTAAGCACATGTTTCTCTAATTCCTTTGTTTCAGGCAAGCCACCGTGACGTCAGACGCCTTTACGCATACAGCTTTGCGATACTTAGACAGTAATAACATAATTCATGTTTACATTTCTTTAATTTTCGACGCATTGTCGTTATTCGTGACGCATCAATGACCAATTGATTATATGGCAATGCAATGAAAAAAGCGTGTGGAAAACAGTGTTAATGACAGATTTGAGAAGCACATTTCTTCAATGTTGGCCGCATGGCATTCCTGTGCAGGTGACAATGGTAATTTTTCAAAACGACAAGGATATTTAAACACATGATTATTTGTTTGCTGTGCTCTATGGCCTCTGCTACAGACCTCATCGAAATGACACTTAGATATCTTAGGGTGTACATATCAAGTTTTCCCAAATGGTCTAGCGGATAGGCATCTACCTTGTAACGCAGGGCGGCCCGGGTTCGATTCCCGTCATGGCAAATGTTTTTTGTAGAAAAATAAAATGAGTCCCAACGTGTGCAACAGAACAGTTCGAAATCTCGTTACATTTGCATCGTCATGAACATGACTTATATCAGGCTAGCTCATTTTTTCTTTGTTCATTTTAAGTGTAGAAACAATATTTCGTTTGTGAACATTTTTTTCTGCCGTTTTGACAACAGGCTCATGACTAAAGAACACACGGCTGTCTGCTGATTGACGCTTGACTGTAGATTTTCGCTTTGTGTCAAAAGAACTCCCTAACGCACACTTTTTCAAAGTAGGTGAATTCATCAGATCTGTTTGAAACATTGCATTTTATCCATGCACGACGACTACTTAGATACTCGCAGCACAGTTGCCTCATATAAATTGCCCATGAGCGCGGAGCTTGTCTTTGTCACTGTAGCAACTTTGCTCCATCAGCGGGAGAAGGCGGTTCGACGCCCCTGTAAGCACATGTTTCTCTAATACCTTTGTTTCAGGCAAGCCACTGTGACGTCAGACGCCTTTACGCATACAGCTTTGCGATGCTTAGACAGTAATAACATAATTCATGTTTACATTTCTTTAATTTTCGACGCATTGTCGTTATTCGTGACGCATCAATGACCAATTGATTATATGGCAATGCAATGAAAAAAGCGTGTGGAAAACAGTGTTAATGACAGATTTGAGAAGCACATTTCTTCAATGTTGGCCGCATGGCATTCCTGTGCAGGTGACAATGGTAATTTTTCAAAACGACAAGGATATTTAAACACATTATTATTTGTTTGCTGTGCTCTATGGCCTCTGCTACAGACCTCATCGAAATGACACTTAGATATCTTAGGGTGTACATATCAAGTCTTCCCAAATGGTCTAGCGGATAGGCATCTATCTTGTAACGCAGGGCGGCTCGGGTTCGATTCCCGTCATGGCAAATGTTTTTTGTAGAAAAATAAAATGAGTCCCAACGTGTGCAACAGAACAGTTCGAAATCTCGTTACATTTGCATCGTCATGAACATGACTTATATCAGGCTAGCTAATTTTTTCTTTGTTCATTTTAAGTGTAGAAACAATATTTCGTTTGTGAACATTTTTTTCTGCCGTTTTGACAACAGGCTCATGACGAAAGAACACACGGCTGTCTGCTGATTGACGCTTGACTGTAGATTTTCGCTTTGTGTCAAAAGAACTTCCTAACGCAAACTTTTTCAAAGTAGGTGAATTCATCAGATCTGTTTGAAACATTGCATTTTATCCATGCACGACGACTGCTTAGATACTCGCAGCACAGTTGCCCCATATAAATTGCCCATGAGCGCGGAGCTTGTCTTTGTCACTGTAGCAACTTTGCTCCATCAGCGGGAGAAGGCGGTTCGACGCCCCTGTAAGCACATGTTTCTCTAATTCCTTTGTTTCAGGCAAGCCACTGTGACGTCAGACGCCTTTACGCATACAGCTTTGCGATGCTTAGACAGTAATAACATAATTCATGTTTACATTTCTTTAATTTTCGACGCATTGTCGTTATTCGTGACGCATCAATGACCAATTGATTATATGGCAATGCAATGAAAAAAGCGTGTGGAAAACAGTGTTAATGACAGATTTGAGAAGCACATTTCTTCAATGTTGGCCGCATGGCATTCCTGTGCAGGTGACAATGGTAATTTTTCAAAACGACAAGGATATTTAAACACATGATTATTTGTTTGCTGTGCTCTATGGCCTCTGCTACAGACCTCATCGAAATGACACTTAGATATCTTAGGGTGTACATATCAAGTCTTCCCAAATGGTCTAGCGGATAGGCATCTACCTTGTAACGCAGGGCGGCCCGGGTTCGATTCCCGTCATGGCAAATGTTTTTTGTAGAAAAATAAAATGAGTCCCAACGTGTGCAACAGAACAGTTCGAAATCTCGTTACATTTGCATCGTCATGAACATGACTTATATCAGGCTAGCTCATTTTTTCTTTGTTCATTTTAAGTGTAGAAACAATATTTCGTTTGTGACCATTTTTTTCTGCCGTTTTGACAACAGGCTCATGACTAAAGAACACACGGCTGTCTGCTGATTGACGCTTGACTGTAGATTTTCGCTTTGTGTCAAAAGAACTTCCTAACGCACACTTTTTCAAAGTAGGTGAATTCATCAGATCTGTTTGAAACATTGCATTTTATCCATGCACGACGACTGCTTAGATACTCGCAGCACAGTTGCCCCATATAAATTGCCCATGAGCGCGGAGCTTGTCTTTGTCACTGTAGCAACTTTGCTCCATCAGCGGGAGAAGGCGGTTCGACGCCCCTGTAAGCACATGTTTCTCTAATTCCTTTGTTTCAGGCAAGCCACTGTGACGTCAGACGCCTTTACGCATACAGCTTTGCGATGCTTAGACAGTAATAACATAATTCATGTTTACATTTCTTTAATTTTCGACGCATTGTCGTTATTCGTGACGCATCAATGACCAATTGATTATATGGCAATGCAATGAAAAAAGCGTGTGGAAAACAGTGTTAATGACAGATTTGAGAAGCACATTTCTTCAATGTTGGCCGCATTGCATTCCTGTGCAGGTGACAATGGTAATTTTTCAAAACGACAAGGATATTTAAACACATGATTATTTGTTTGCTGTGCTCTATGGCCTCTGCTACAGATCTCATCGAAATGACACTTAGATATCTTAGGGTGTACCTATCAAGTCTTCCCAAATGGTCTAGCGGATAGGCATCTACCTTGTAACGCAGGGCGGCCCGGGTTCGATTCCCGTCATGGCAAATGTTTTTTGTAGAAAAATAAAATGAGTCCCAACGTGTGCAACAGAACAGTTCGAAATCTCGTTACATTTGCATCGTCATGAACATGACTTATATCAGGCTAGCTCATTTTTTCTTTGTTCATTTTAAGTGTAGAAACAATATTTCGTTTGTGAACATTTTTTTCTGCCGTTTTGACAACAGGCTCATGACTAAAGAACACACGGCTGTCTGCTGATTGACGCTTGACTGTAGATTTTCGCTTTGTGTCAAAAGAACTCCCTAACGCACACTTTTTCAAAGTAGGTGAATTCATCAGATCTGTTTGAAACATTGCATTTTATCCATGCACGACGACTACTTAGATACTCGCAGCACAGTTGCCTCATATAAATTGCCCATGAGCGCGGAGCTTGTCTTTGTCACTGTAGCAACTTTGCTCCATCAGCGGGAGAAGGCGGTTCGACGCCCCTGTAAGCACATGTTTCTCTAATACCTTTGTTTCAGGCAAGCCACTGTGACGTCAGACGCCTTTACGCATACAGCTTTGCGATGCTTAGACAGTAATAACATAATTCATGTTTACATTTCTTTAATTTTCGACGCATTGTCGTTATTCGTGACGCATCAATGACCAATTGATTATATGGCAATGCAATGAAAAAAGCGTGTGGAAAACAGTGTTAATGACAGATTTGAGAAGCACATTTCTTCAATGTTGGCCGCATGGCATTCCTGTGCAGGTGACAATGGTAATTTTTCAAAACGACAAGGATATTTAAACACATTATTATTTGTTTGCTGTGCTCTATGGCCTCTGCTACAGACCTCATCGAAATGACACTTAGATATCTTAGGGTGTACATATCAAGTCTTCCCAAATGGTCTAGCGGATAGGCATCTATCTTGTAACGCAGGGAGGCTCGGGTTCGATTCCCGTCATGGCAAATGTTTTTTGTAGAAAAATAAAATGAGTCCCAACGTGTGCAACAGAACAGTTCGAAATCTCGTTACATTTGCATCGTCATGAACATGACTTATATCAGGCTAGCTAATTTTTTCTTTGTTCATTTTAAGTGTAGAAACAATATTTCGTTTGTGAACATTTTTTTCTGCCGTTTTGACAACAGGCTCATGACGAAAGAACACACGGCTGTCTGCTGATTGACGCTTGACTGTAGATTTTCGCTTTGTGTCAAAAGAACTTCCTAACGCAAACTTTTTCAAAGTAGGTGAATTCATCAGATCTGTTTGAAACATTGCATTTTATCCATGCACGACGACTGCTTAGATACTCGCAGCACAGTTGCCCCATATAAATTGCCCATGAGCGCGGAGCTTGTCTTTGTCACTGTAGCAACTTTGCTCCATCAGCGGGAGAAGGCGGTTCGACGCCCCTGTAAGCACATGTTTCTCTAATTCCTTTGTTTCAGGCAAGCCACTGTGACGTCAGACGCCTTTACGCATACAGCTTTGCGATGCTTAGACAGTAATAACATAATTCATGTTTACATTTCTTTAATTTTCGACGCATTGTCGTTATTCGTGACGCATCAATGACCAATTGATTATATGGCAATGCAATGAAAAAAGCGTGTGGAAAACAGTGTTAATGACAGATTTGAGAAGCACATTTCTTCAATGTTGGCCGCATGGCATTCCTGTGCAGGTGACAATGGTAATTTTTCAAAACTACAAGGATATTTAAACACATGATTATTTGTTTGCTGTGCTCTATGGCCTCTGCTACAGACCTCATCGAAATGACACTTAGATATCTTAGGGTGTACATATCAAGTCTTCCCAAATGGTCTAGCGGATAGGCATCTACCTTGTAACGCAGGGCGGCCCGGGTTCGATTCCCGTCATGGCAAATGTTTTTTGTAGAAAAATAAAATGAGTCCCAACGTGTGCAACAGAACAGTTCGAAATCTCGTTACATTTGCATCGTCATGAACATGACTTATATCAGGCTAGCTCATTTTTTCTTTGTTCATTTTAAGTGTAGAAACAATATTTCGTTTGTGACCATTTTTTTCTGCCGTTTTGACAACAGGCTCATGACTAAAGAACACACGGCTGTCTGCTGATTGACGCTTGACTGTAGATTTTCGCTTTGTGTCAAAAGAACTTCCTAACGCACACTTTTTCAAAGTAGGTGAATTCATCAGATCTGTTTGAAACATTGCATTTTATCCATGCACGACGACTGCTTAGATACTCGCAGCACAGTTGCCCCATATAAATTGCCCATGAGCGCGGAGCTTGTCTTTGTCACTGTAGCAACTTTGCTCCATCAGCGGGAGAAGGCGGTTCGACGCCCCTGTAAGCACATGTTTCTCTAATTCCTTTGTTTCAGGCAAGCCACTGTGACGTCAGACGCCTTTACGCATACAGCTTTGCGATGCTTAGACAGTAATAACATAATTCATGTTTACATTTCTTTAATTTTCGACGCATTGTCGTTATTCGTGACGCATCAATGACCAATTGATTATATGGCAATGCAATGAAAAAAGCGTGTGGAAAACAGTGTTAATGACAGATTTGAGAAGCACATTTCTTCAATGTTGGCCGCATGGCATTCCTGTGCAGGTGACAATGGTAATTTTTCAAAACGACAAGGATATTTAAACACATGATTATTTGTTTGCTGTGCTCTATGGCCTCTGCTACAGACCTCATCGAAATGACACTTAGATATCTTAGGGTGTACATATCAAGTCTTCCCAAATGGTCTAGCGGATAGGCATCTACCTTGTAACGCAGGGCGGCCCGGGTTCGATTCCCGTCATGGCAAATGTTTTTTGTAGAAAAATAAAATGAGTCCCAACGTGTGCAACAGAACAGTTCGAAATCTCGTTACATTTGCATCGTCATGAACATGACTTATATCAGGCTAGCTCATTTTTTCTTTGTTCATTTTAAGTGTAGAAACAATATTTCGTTTGTGACCATTTTTTTCTGCCGTTTTGACAACAGGCTCATGACTAAAGAACACACGGCTGTCTGCTGATTGACGCTTGACTGTAGATTTTCGCTTTGTGTCAAAAGAACTTCCTAACGCACACTTTTTCAAAGTAGGTGAATTCATCAGATCTGTTTGAAACATTGCATTTTATCCATGCACGACGACTGCTTAGATACTCGCAGCACAGTTGCCCCATATAAATTGCCCATGAGCGCGGAGCTTGTCTTTGTCACTGTAGCAACTTTGCTCCATCAGCGGGAGAAGGCGGTTCGACGCCCCTGTAAGCACATGTTTCTCTAATTCCTTTGTTTCAGGCAAGCCACTGTGACGTCAGACGCCTTTACGCATACAGCTTTGCGATGCTTAGACAGTAATAACATAATTCATGTTTACATTTCTTTAATTTTCGACGCATTGTCGTTATTCGTGACGCATCAATGACCAATTGATTATATGGCAATGCAATGAAAAAAGCGTGTGGAAAACAGTGTTAATGACAGATTTGAGAAGCACATTTCTTCAATGTTGGCCGCATTGCATTCCTGTGCAGGTGACAATGGTAATTTTTCAAAACGACAAGGATATTTAAACACATGATTATTTGTTTGCTGTGCTCTATGGCCTCTGCTACAGATCTCATCGAAATGACACTTAGATATCTTAGGGTGTACCTATCAAGTCTTCCCAAATGGTCTAGCGGATAGGCATCTACCTTGTAACGCAGGGCGGCCCGGGTTCGATTCCCGTCATGGCAAATGTTTTTTGTAGAAAAATAAAATGAGTCCCAACGTGTGCAACAGAACAGTTCGAAATCTCGTTACATTTGCATCGTCATGAACATGACTTATATCAGGCTAGCTCATTTTTTCTTTGTTCATTTTAAGTGTAGAAACAATATTTCGTTTGTGAACATTTTTTTCTGCCGTTTTGACAACAGGCTCATGACTAAAGAACACACGGCTGTCTGCTGATTGACGCTTGACTGTAGATTTTCGCTTTGTGTCAAAAGAACTCCCTAACGCACACTTTTTCAAAGTAGGTGAATTCATCAGATCTGTTTGAAACATTGCATTTTATCCATGCACGACGACTACTTAGATACTCGCAGCACAGTTGCCTCATATAAATTGCCCATGAGCGCGGAGCTTGTCTTTGTCACTGTAGCAACTTTGCTCCATCAGCGGGAGAAGGCGGTTCGACGCCCCTGTAAGCACATGTTTCTCTAATACCTTTGTTTCAGGCAAGCCACTGTGACGTCAGACGCCTTTACGCATACAGCTTTGCGATGCTTAGACAGTAATAACATAATTCATGTTTACATTTCTTTAATTTTCGACGCATTGTCGTTATTCGTGACGCATCAATGACCAATTGATTATATGGCAATGCAATGAAAAAAGCGTGTGGAAAACAGTGTTAATGACAGATTTGAGAAGCACATTTCTTCAATGTTGGCCGCATGGCATTCCTGTGCAGGTGACAATGGTAATTTTTCAAAACGACAAGGATATTTAAACACATTATTATTTGTTTGCTGTGCTCTATGGCCTCTGCTACAGACCTCATCGAAATGACACTTAGATATCTTAGGGTGTACATATCAAGTCTTCCCAAATGGTCTAGCGGATAGGCATCTATCTTGTAACGCAGGGCGGCTCGGGTTCGATTCCCGTCATGGCAAATGTTTTTTGTAGAAAAATAAAATGAGTCCCAACGTGTGCAACAGAACAGTTCGAAATCTCGTTACATTTGCATCGTCATGAACATGACTTATATCAGGCTAGCTAATTTTTTCTTTGTTCATTTTAAGTGTAGAAACAATATTTCGTTTGTGAACATTTTTTTCTGCCGTTTTGACAACAGGCTCATGACGAAAGAACACACGGCTGTCTGCTGATTGACGCTTGACTGTAGATTTTCGCTTTGTGTCAAAAGAACTTCCTAACGCAAACTTTTTCAAAGTAGGTGAATTCATCAGATCTGTTTGAAACATTGCATTTTATCCATGCACGACGACTGCTTAGATACTCGCAGCACAGTTGCCCCATATAAATTGCCCATGAGCGCGGAGCTTGTCTTTGTCACTGTAGCAACTTTGCTCCATCAGCGGGAGAAGGCGGTTCGACGCCCCTGTAAGCACATGTTTCTCTAATTCCTTTGTTTCAGGCAAGCCACTGTGACGTCAGACGCCTTTACGCATACAGCTTTGCGATGCTTAGACAGTAATAACATAATTCATGTTTACATTTCTTTAATTTTCGACGCATTGTCGTTATTCGTGACGCATCAATGACCAATTGATTATATGGCAATGCAATGAAAAAAGCGTGTGGAAAACAGTGTTAATGACAGATTTGAGAAGCACATTTCTTCAATGTTGGCCGCATTGCATTCCTGTGCAGGTGACAATGGTAATTTTTCAAAACGACAAGGATATTTAAACACATGATTATTTGTTTGCTGTGCTCTATGGCCTCTGCTACAGATCTCATCGAAATGACACTTAGATATCTTAGGGTGTACCTATCAAGTCTTCCCAAATGATCTAGCGGATAGGCATCTACCTTGTAACGCAGGGCGGCCCGGGTTCGATTCCCGTCATGGCAAATGTTTTTTGTAGAAAAATAAAATGAGTCCCAACGTGTGCAACAGAACAGTTCGAAATCTCGTTACATTTGCATCGTCATGAACATGACTTATATCAGGCTAGCTCATTTTTTCTTTGTTCATTTTAAGTGTAGAAACAATATTTCGTTTGTGAACATTTTTTTCTGCCGTTTTGACAACAGGCTCATGACTAAAGAACACACGGCTGTCTGCTGATTGACGCTTGTCTGTAGATTTTCGCTTTGTGTCAAAAGAACTTCCTAACGCACACTTTTTCAAAGTAGGTGAATTCATCAGATCTGTTCGAAACATTGCATTTTATCCATGCACGACGACTGCTTAGATACTCGCAGCACAGTTGCCCCATATAAATTGCCCATGAGCGCGGAGCTTGTCTTTGTCACTGTAGCAACTTTGCTCCATCAGCGGGAGAAGGCGGTTCGACGCCCCTGTAAGCACATGTTTCTCTAATTCCTTTGTTTCAGGCAAGCCACTGTGACGTCAGACGCCTTTACGCATACAGCTTTGCGATGCTTAGACAGTAATAACATAATTCATGTTTACATTTCTTTAATTTTCGACGCATTGTCGTTATTCGTGACGCATCAATGACCAATTGATTATATGGCAATGCAATGAAAAAAGCGTGTGGAAAACAGTGTTAATGACAGATTTGAGAAGCACATTTCTTCAATGTTGGCCGCATTGCATTCCTGTGCAGGTGACAATGGTAATTTTTCAAAACGACAAGGATATTTAAACACATGATTATTTGTTTGCTGTGCTCTATGGCCTCTGCTACAGATCTCATCGAAATGACACTTAGATATCTTAGGGTGTACCTATCAAGTCTTCCCAAATGGTCTAGCGGATAGGCATCTACCTTGTAACGCAGGGCGGCCCGGGTTCGATTCCCGTCATGGCAAATGTTTTTTGTAGAAAAATAAAATGAGTCCCAACGTGTGCAACAGAACAGTTCGAAATCTCGTTACATTTGCATCGTCATGAACATGACTTATATCAGGCTAGCTCATTTTTTCTTTGTTCATTTTAAGTGTAGAAACAATATTTCGTTTGTGAACATTTTTTTCTGCCGTTTTGACAACAGGCTCATGACTAAAGAACACACGGCTGTCTGCTGATTGACGCTTGACTGTAGATTTTCGCTTTGTGTCAAAAGAACTTCCTAACGCACACTTTTTCAAAGTAGGTGAATTCATCAGATCTGTTTGAAACATTGCATTTTATCCATGCACGACGACTGCTTAGATACTCGCAGCACAGTTGCCCCATATAAATTGCCCATGAGCGCGGAGCTTGTCTTTGTCACTGTAGCAACTTTGCTCCATCAGCGGGAGAAGGCGGTTCGACGCCCCTGTAAGCACATGTTTCTCTAATTCCTTTGTTTCAGGCAAGCCACTGTGACGTCAGACGCCTTTACGCATACAGCTTTGCGATGCTTAGACAGTAATAACATAATTCATGTTTACATTTCTTTAATTTTCGACGCATTGTCGTTATTCGTGACGCATCAATGACCAATTGATTATATGGCAATGCAATGAAAAAAGCGTGTGGAAAACAGTGTTAATGACAGATTTGAGAAGCACATTTCTTCAATGTTGGCCGCATTGCCTTCCTGTGCAGGTGACAATGGTAATTTTTCAAAACGACAAGGATATTTAAACACATGATTATTTGTTTGCTGTGCTCTATGGCCTCTGCTACAGATCTCATCGAAATGACACTTAGATATCTTAGGGTCTACATATCAAGTTTTCCCAAATGGTCTAGCGGATAGGCATCTACCTTGTAACGCAGGGCGGCCCGGGTTCGATTCCCGTCATGGCAAATGTTTTTTGTAGAAAAATAAAATGAGTCCCAACGTGTGCAACAGAACAGTTCGAAATCTCGTTACATTTGCATTTTCATGAACATGACTTATATCAGGCTAGCTCATTTTTTCTTTGTTCATTTTAAGTGTAGAAACAATATTTCGTTTGTGAACATTTTTTTCTGCCGTTTTGACAACAGGCTCATGACTAAAGAACACACGGCTGTCTGCTGATTGACGCTTGACTGTAGATTTTCGCTTTGTGTCAAAAGAATTCCCTAACGCACACTTATTCAAAGTAGGTGAATTCATCAGATCTGTTTGAAACATTGCATTTTATCCATGCACGACGACTGCTTAGATACTCGCAGCACAGTTGCCCCATATAAATTGCCCATGAGCGCGGAGCTTGTCTTTGTCACTGTAGCAACTTTGCTCCATCAGCGGGAGAAGGCGGTTCGACGCCCCTGTAAGCACATGTTTCTCTAATTCCTTTGTTTCAGGCAAGCCACTGTGACGTCAGACGCCTTTACGCATACAGCTTTGCGATGCTTAGACAGTAATAACATAATTCATGTTTACATTTCTTTAATTTTCGACGCATTGTCGTTATTCGTGACGCATCAATGACCAATTGATTATATGGCAATGCAATGAAAAAAGCGTGTGGAAAACAGTGTTAATGACAGATTTGAGAAGCACATTTCTTCAATGTTGGCCGCATTGCCTTCCTGTGCAGGTGACAATGGTAATTTTTCAAAACGACAAGGATATTTAAACACATGATTATTTGTTTGCTGTGCTCTATGGCCTCTGCTACAGATCTCATCGAAATGACACTTAGATATCTTAGGGTCTACATATCAAGTTTTCCCAAATGGTCTAGCGGATAGGCATCTACCTTGTAACGCAGGGCGGCCCGGGTTCGATTCCCGTCATGGCAAATGTTTTTTGTAGAAAAATAAAATGAGTCCCAACGTGTGCAACAGAACAGTTCGAAATCTCGTTACATTTGCATTTTCATGAACATGACTTATATCAGGCTAGCTCATTTTTTCTTTGTTCATTTTAAGTGTAGAAACAATATTTCGTTTGTGAACATTTTTTTCTGCCGTTTTGACAACAGGCTCATGACTAAAGAACACACGGCTGTCTGCTGATTGACGCTTGACTGTAGATTTTCGCTTTGTGTCAAAAGAATTCCCTAACGCACACTTATTCAAAGTAGGTGAATTCATCAGATCTGTTTGAAACATTGCATTTTATCCATGCACGACGACTGCTTAGATACTCGCAGCACAGTTGCCCCATATAAATTGCCCATGAGCGCGGAGCTTGTCTTTGTCACTGTAGCAACTTTGCTCCATCAGCGGGAGAAGGCGGTTCGACGCCCCTGTAAGCACATGTTTCTCTAATTCCTTTGTTTCAGGCAAGCCACTGTGACGTCAGACGCCTTTACGCATACAGCTTTGCGATGCTTAGACAGTAATAACATAATTCATGTTTACATTTCTTTAATTTTCGACGCATTGTCGTTATTCGTGACACATCAATGACCAATTGATTATATGGCAATGCAATGAAAAAAGCGTGTGGAAAACAGTGTTAATGAAAGATTTGAGAAGCACATTTCTTCAATGTTGGCCGCATGGCATTCCTGTGCAGGTGACAATGGTAATTTTTCAAAACGACAAGGATATTTAAACACATGATTATTTGTTTGCTGTGCTCTATGGCCTCTGCTACAGACCTCATCGAAATGACACTTAGATATCTTAGGGTGTACATATCAAGTTTTCCCAAATGGTCTAGCGGATAGGCATCTACCTTGTAACGCAGGGCGGCCCGGGTTCGATTCCCGTCATGGCAAATGTTTTTTGTAGAAAAATAAGATGAGTCCCAACGTGTGCAACAGAACAGTTCGAAATCTCGTTACATTTGCATCGTCATGAACATGACTTATATCAGGCTAGCTCATTTTTTCTTTGTTCATTTTAAGTGTAGAAACAATATTTCGTTTGTGACCATTTTTTTCTGCCGTTTTGACAACAGGCTCATGACTAAAGAACACACGGCTGTCTGCTGATTGACGCTTGACTGTAGATTTTCGCTTTGTGTCAAAAGAACTTCCTAACGCACACTTTTTCAAAGTAGGTGAATTCATCAGATCTGTTTGAAACATTGCATTTTATCCATGCACGACGACTACTTAGATACTCGCAGCACAGTTGCCCCATATACATTGCCCATGAGCGCGGAGCTTGTCTTTGTCACTGTAGCAACTTTGCTCCATCAGCGGGAGAAGGCGGTTCGACGCCCCTGTAAGCACATGTTTCTCTAATTCCTTTGTTTCAGGCAAGCCACTGTGACGTCAGACGCCTTTACGCATACAGCTTTGCGATGCTTAGACAGTAATAACATAATTCATGTTTACATTTCTTTAATTTTCGACGCATTGTCGTTATTCGTGACGCATCAATGACCAATTGATTATATGGCAATGCAATGAAAAAAGCGTGTGGAAAACAGTGTTAATGACAGATTTGAGAAGCACATTTCTTCAATGTTGGCCGCATGGCATTCCTGTGCAGGTGACAATGGTAATTTTTCAAAACGACAAGGATATTTAAACACATGATTATTTGTTTGCTGTGTTCTATGGCCTCTGCTACAGACCTCATCGAAATGACACTTAGATATCTTAGGGTGTACATATCAAGTCTTCCCAAATGGTCTAGCGGATAGGCATCTACCTTGTAACGCAGGGCGGCCCGGGTTCGATTCCCGTCATGGCAAATGTTTTTTGTAGAAAAATAAAATGAGTCCCAACGTGTGCAACAGAACAGTTCGAAATCTCGTTACATTTGCATCGTCATGAACATGACTTATATCAGGCTAGCTCATTTTTTCTTTGTTCATTTTAAGTGTAGAAACAATATTTTGTTTGTGAAAATTTTTTTCTGCCGTTTTGACAACAGGCTCATGACTAAAGAACACACGGCTGTCTGCTGATTGACGCTTGACTGTAGATTTTCGCTTTGTGTCAAAAGAACTTCCTAACGCACACTTTTTCAAAGTAGGTGAATTCATCAGATCTGTTTGAAACATTGCATTTTATCCATGCACGACGACTGCTTAGATACTCGCAGCACAGTTGCCCCATATAAATTGCCCATGAGCGCGGAGCTTGTCTTTGTCACTGTAGCAACTTTGCTCCATCAGCGGGAGAAGGCGGTTCGACGCACATGTTTCTCTAATTCCTTTGTTTCAGGCAAGCCACTGTGACGTCAGACGCCTTTACGCATACAGCTTTGCGATGCTTAGACAGTAATAACATAATTCATGTTTACATTTCTTTAATTTTCGACGCATTGTCGTTATTCGTGACGCATCAATGACCAATTGATTATATGGCAATGCAATGAAAAAAGCGTGTGGAAAACAGTGTTAATGACAGATTTGAGAAGCACATTTCTTCAATGTTGGCCGCATGGCATTCCTGTGCAGGTGACAATGGTAATTTTTCAAAACGACAAGGATATTTAAACACATGATTATTTGTTTGATGTGCTCTATGGCCTCTGCTACAGACCTCATCGAAATGACACTTAGATATCTTAGGGTGTACATATCAAGTCTTCCCAAATGGTCTAGCGGATAGGCATCTATCTTGTAACGCAGGGCGGCCCGGGTTCGATTCCCGTCATGGCAAATGTTTTTTGTAGAAAAATAAAATGAGTCCCAACGTGTGCAACAGAACAGTTCGAAATCTCGTTACATTTGCATCGTCATGAACATGACTTATATCAGGCTAGCTCATTTTTTCTTTGTTCATTTTAAGTGTAGAAACAATATTTCGTTTGTGAACATTTTTTTCTGCCGTTTTGACAACAGGCTCATGACTAAAGAACACACGGCTGTCTGCTGATTGACGCTTGACTGTAGATTTTCGCTTTGTGTCAAAAGAACTCCCTAACGCACACTTTTTCAAAGTAGGTGAATTCATCAGATCTGTTTGAAACATTGCATTTTATCCATGCACGACGACTACTTAGATACTCGCAGCACAGTTGCCTCATATAAATTGCCCATGAGCGCGGAGCTTGTCTTTGTCACTGTAGCAACTTTGCTCCATCAGCGGGAGAAGGCGGTTCGACGCCCCTGTAAGCACATGTTTCTCTAATTCCTTTGTTTCAGGCAAGCCACTGTGACGTCAGACGCCTTTACGCATACAGCTTTGCGATGCTTAGACAGTAATAACATAACTCATGTTTACATTTCTTTAATTTTCGACGCATTGTCGTTATTCGTGACGCATCAATGACCAATTGATTATATGGCAATGCAATGAAAAAAGCGTGTGGAAAACAGTGTTAATGACAGATTTGAGAAGCACATTTCTTCAATGTTGGCCGCATGGCATTCCTGTGCAGGTGACAATGGTAATTTTTCAAAACGACAAGGATATTTAAACACATGATTATTTGTTTGCTGTGCTCTATGGCCTCTGCTACAGACCTCATCGAAATGACACTTAGATATCTTAGGGTGTACATATCAAGTTTTCCCAAATGGTCTAGCGGATAGGCATCTACCTTGTAACGCAGGGCGGCCCGGGTTCGATTCCCGTCTTGGCAAATGTTTTTTGTAGAAAAATAAAATGAGTCCCAACGTGTGCAACAGAACAGTTCGAAATCTCGTTACATTTGCATCGTCATGAACATGACTTATATCAGGCTAGCTCATTTTTTCTTTGTTCATTTTAAGTGTAGAAACAATATTTCGTTTGTGACCATTTTTTTCTGCCGTTTTGACAACAGGCTCATGACTAAAGAACACACGGCTGTCTGCTGATTGACGCTTGACTGTAGATTTTCGCTTTGTGTCAAAAGAACTTCCTAACGCACACTTTTTCAAAGTAGGTGAATTCATCAGATCTGTTTGAAACATTGCATTTTATCCATGCACGACGACTGCTTAGATACTCGCAGCACAGTTGACCCATATACATTGCCCATGAGCGCGGAGCTTGTCTTTGTCACTGTAGCAACTTTGCTCCATCAGCGGGAGAAGGCGCTTCGACGCCCCTGTAAGCACATGTTTCTCTGATTCCTTTGTTTCAGGCAAGCCACTGTGACGTCAGACGCCTTTACGCATACAGCTTTGCGATGCTTAGACAGTAATAACATAATTCATGTTTACATTTCTTTAATTTTCGACGCATTGTCGTTATTCGTGACGCATCAATGACCAATTGATTATATGGCAATGCAATGAAAAAAGCGTGTGGAAAACAGTGTTAATGACAGATTTGAGAAGCACATTTCTTCAATGTTGGCCGCATGGCATTCCTGTGCAGGTGACAATGGTAATTTTTCAAAACGACAAGGATATTTAAACACATGATTATTTGTTTGCTGTGCTCTATGGCCTCTGCTACAGACCTCATCGAAATGACACTTAGATATCTTAGGGTGTACATATCAAGTTTTCCCAAATGGTCTAGCGGATAGGCATCTACCTTGTAACGCAGGGCGGCCCGGGTTCGATTCCCGTCATGGCAAATGTTTTTTGTAGAAAAATAAGATGAGTCCCAACGTGTGCAACAGAACAGTTCGAAATCTCGTTACATTTGCATCGTCATGAACATGACTTATATCAGGCTAGCTCATTTTTTCTTTGTTCATTTTAAGTGTAGAAACAATATTTCGTTTGTGAACATTTTTTTCTGCCGTTTTGACAACAGGCTCATGACTAAAGAACACACGGCTGTCTGCTGATTGACGCTTGACTGTAGATTTTCGCTTTGTGTCAAAAGAACTCCCTAACGCACACTTTTTCAAAGTAGGTGAATTCATCAGATCTGTTTGAAACATTGCATTTTATCCATGCACGACGACTGCTTAGATACTCGCAGCACAGTTGACCCATATACATTGCCCATGAGCGCGGAGCTTGTCTTTGTCACTGTAGCAACTTTGCTCCATCAGCGGGAGAAGGCGCTTCGACGCCCCTGTAAGCACATGTTTCTCTGATTCCTTTGTTTCAGGCAAGCCACTGTGACGTCAGACGCCTTTACGCATACAGCTTTGCGATGCTTAGACAGTAATAACATAATTCATGTTTACATTTCTTTAATTTTCGACGCATTGTCGTTATTCGTGACGCATCAATGACCAATTGATTATATGGCAATGCAATGAAAAAAGCGTGTGGAAAACAGTGTTAATGACAGATTTGAGAAGCACATTTCTTCAATGTTGGCCGCATGGCATTCCTGTGCAGGTGACAATGGTAATTTTTCAAAACGACAAGGATATTTAAACACATGATTATTTGTTTGCTGTGCTCTATGGCCTCTGCTACAGACCTCATCGAAATGACACTTAGATATCTTAGGGTGTACATATCAAGTCTTCCCAAATGGTCTAGCGGATAGGAATCTGCCTTGTCATGCAGGGCAGCCTGGGTTCGATTCCCGTCATGGCAAATGATTTTTGTAGAAAAATAAAATGAGTCCCAACGTGTGCAACAGAACAGTTCGAAATCTCGTTACATTTGCATCGTCATGAACATGACTTATATCAGGCTAGCTCATTTTTTCTTTGTTCATTTTAAGTGTAGAAACAATATTTCGTTTGTGAACATTTTTTTCTGCCGTTTTGACAACAGGCTCATGACTAAAGAACACACGGCTGTCTGCTGATTGACGCTTGACTGTAGATTTTCGCTTTGTGTCAAAAGAACTTCCTAACGCACACTTTTTCAAAGTAGGTGAATTCATCAGATCTGTTTGAAACATTGCATTTTATCCATGCACGACGACTGCTTAGATACTCGCAGCACAGTTGACCCATATACATTGCCCATGAGCGCGGAGCTTGTCTTTGTCACTGTAGCAACTTTGCTCCATCAGCGGGAGAAGGCGTTTCGACGCCCCTGTAAGCACATGTTTCTCTGAATCCTTTGTTTCAGGCAAGCCACTGTGACGTCAGACGCCTTTACGCATACAGCTTTGCGATGCTTAGACAGTAATAACATAATTCATGTTTACATTTCTTTAATTTTCGACGCATTGTCGTTATTCGTGACGCATCAATGACCAATTGATTATATGGCAATGCAATGAAAAAAGCGTGTGGAAAACAGTGTTAATGACAGATTTGAGAAGCACATTTCTTCAATGTTGGCCGCATGGCATTCCTGTGCAGGTGACAATGGTAATTTTTCAAAACGACAAGGATATTTCAACACATGATTATTTGTTTGCTGTGTTCTATGGCCTCTGCTACAGACCTCATCGAAATGACACTTAGATATCTTAGGGTGTACATATCAAGTCTTCCCAAATGGTCTAGCGGATAGGCATCTACCTTGTAACGCAGGGCGGCCCGGGTTCGATTCCCGTCATGGCAAATGTTTTTTGTAGAAAAATAAAATGAGTCCCAACGTGTACAACAGAACAGTTCGAAATCTCGTTACATTTGCATCGTCATGAACATGACTTATATCAGGCTAGCTCATTTTTTCTTTGTTCATTTTAAGTGTAGAAACAATATTTCGTTTGTGAACATTTTTTTCTGCCGTTTTGACAACAGGCTCATGACTAAAGAACACACGGCTGTCTGCTGATTGACGCTTGACTGTAGATTTTCGCTTTGTGTCAAAAGAATTCCCTAACGCACACTTATTCAAAGTAGGTGAATTCATCAGATCTGTTTGAAACATTGCATTTTATCCATGCACGACGACTACTTAGATACTCGCAGCACAGTTGCCTCATATAAATTGCCCATGAGCGCGGAGCTTGTCTTTGTCACTGTAGCAACTTTGCTCCATCAGCGGGAGAAGGCGGTTCGACGCCCCTGTAAGCACATGTTTCTCTAATTCCTTTGTTTCAGGCAAGCCACTGTGACGTCAGACGCCTTTACGCATACAGCTTTGCGATGCTTATACAGTAATAACATAATTCATGTTTACATTTCTTTAATTTTCGACGCATTGTCGTTATTCGTGACGCATCAATGACCAATTGATTATATGGCAATGCAATGAAAAAAGCGTGTGGAAAACAGTGTTAATGACAGATTTGAGAAGCACATTTCTTCAATGTTGGCCGCATGGCATTCCTGTGCAGGTGACAATGGTAATTTTTCAAAACGACAAGGATATTTAAACACATGATTATTTGTTTGCTGTGCTCTATGGCCTCTGCTACAGACCTCATCGAAATGACACTTAGATATCTTAGGGTGTACATATCAAGTCTTCCCAAATGGTCTAGCGGATAGGAATTTGCCTTGTCATGCAGGGCAGCCTGGGTTCGATTCCCGTCATGGCAAATGATTTTTGTAGAAAAATAAAATGAGTCCCAACGTGTGCAACAGAACAGTTCGAAATCTCGTTACATTTGCATCGTCATGAACATGACTTATATCAGGCTAGCTCATTTTTTCTTTGTTCATTTTAAGTGTAGAAACAATATTTCGTTTGTGAACATTTTTTTCTGCCGTTTTGACAACAGGCTCATGACTAAAGAACACACGGCTGTCTGCTGATTGACGCTTGACTGTAGATTTTCGCTTTGTGTCAAAAGAACTTCCTAACGCACACTTTTTCAAAGTAGGTGAATTCATCAGATCTGTTTGAAACATTGCATTTTATCCATGCACGACGACTGCTTAGATACTCGCAGCACAGTTGACCCATATACATTGCCCATGAGCGCGGAGCTTGTCTTTGTCACTGTAGCAACTTTGCTCCATCAGCGGGAGAAGGCGTTTCGACGCCCCTGTAAGCACATGTTTCTCTGATTCCTTTGTTTCAGGCAAGCCACTGTGACGTCAGACGCCTTTACGCATACAGCTTTGCGATGCTTAGACAGTAATAACATAATTCATGTTTACATTTCTTTAATTTTCGACGCATTGTCGTTATTCGTGACGCATCAATGACCAATTGATTATATGGCAATGCAATGAAAAAAGCGTGTGGAAAACAGTGTTAATGACAGATTTGAGAAGCACATTTCTTCAATGTTGGCCGCATGGCATTCCTGTGCAGGTGACAATGGTAATTTTTCAAAACGACAAGGATATTTCAACACATGATTATTTGTTTGCTGTGTTCTATGGCCTCTGCTACAGACCTCATCGAAATGACACTTAGATATCTTAGGGTGTACATATCAAGTCTTCCCAAATGGTCTAGCGGATAGGCATCTACCTTGTAACGCAGGGCGGCCCGGGTTCGATTCCCGTCATGGCAAATGTTTTTTGTAGAAAAATAAAATGAGTCCCAACGTGTACAACAGAACAGTTCGAAATCTCGTTACATTTGCATCGTCATGAACATGACTTATATCAGGCTAGCTCATTTTTTCTTTGTTCATTTTAAGTGTAGAAACAATATTTCGTTTGTGACCATTTTTTTCTGCCGTTTTGACAACAGGCTCATGACTAAAGAACACACGGCTGTCTGCTGATTGACGCTTGACTGTAGATTTTCGCTTTGTGTCAAAAGAACTTCCTAACGCACACTTTTTCAAAGTAGGTGAATTCATCAGATCAGTTTGAAACATTGCATTTTATCCATGCACGACGACTGCTTAGATACTCGCAGCACAGTTGACCCATATACATTGCCCATGAGCGCGGAGCTTGTCTTTGTCACTGTAGCAACTTTGCTCCATCAGCGGGAGAAGGCGGTTCGACGCCCCTGTAAGCACATGTTTCTCTAATTCCTTTGTTTCAGGCAAGCCACTGTGACGTCAGACGCCTTTACGCATACAGCTTTGCGATGCTTATACAGTAATAACATAATTCATGTTTACATTTCTTTAATTTTCGACGCATTGTCGTTATTCGTGACGCATCAATGACCAATTGATTATATGGCAATGCAATGAAAAAAGCGTGTGGAAAACAGTGTTAATGACAGATTTGAGAAGCACATTTCTTCAATGTTGGCCGCATGGCATTCCTGTGCAGGTGACAATGGTAATTTTTCAAAACGACAAGGATATTTAAACACATGATTATTTGTTTGCTGTGTTCTATGGCCTCTGCTACAGACCTCATCGAAATGACACTTAGATATCTTAGGGTGTACATATCAAGTCTTCCCAAATGGTCTAGCGGATAGGCATCTACCTTGTAACGCAGGGCGGCCCTGGTTCGATTCCCGTCAAGGCAAATGTTTTTTGTAGAAAAATAAAATGAGTCCCAACGTGTGCAACAGAACAGTTCGAAATCTCGTTACATTTGCATCGTCATGAACATGAATTATATCAGGCTAGCTCATTTTTTCTTTGTTCATTTTAAGTGTAGAAACAATATTTTGTTTGTGAACATTTTTTTCTGCCGTTTTGACAACAGGCTCATGACTAAAGAACACACGGCTGTCTGCTGATTGACGCTTGACTGTAGATTTTCGCTTTGTGTCAAAAGAACTTCCTAACGCACACTTTTTCAAAGTAGGTGAATTCATCAGATCTGTTTGAAACATTGCATTTTATCCATGCACGACGACTGCTTAGATACTCGCAGCACAGTTGCCCCATATAAATTGCCCATGAGCGCGGAGCTTGTCTTTGTCACTGTAGCAACTTTGCTCCATCAGCGGGAGAAGGCGGTTCGACGCCCCTGTAAGCACATGTTTCTCTAATTCCTTTGTTTCAGGCAAGCCACTGTGACGTCAGACGCCTTTACGCATACAGCTTTGCGATGCTTATACAGTAATAACATAATTCATGTTTACATTTCTTTAATTTTCGACGCATTGTCGTTATTCGTGACGCATCAATGACCAATTGATTATATGGCAATGCAATGAAAAAAGCGTGTGGAAAACAGTGTTAATGACAGATTTGAGAAGCACATTTCTTCAATGTTGGCCGCATGGCATTCCTGTGCAGGTGACAATGGTAATTTTTCAAAACGACAAGGATATTTAAACACATGATTATTTGTTTGCTGTGTTCTATGGCCTCTGCTACAGACCTCATCGAAATGACACTTAGATATCTTAGGGTGTACATATCAAGTCTTCCCAAATGGTCTAGCGGATAGGCATCTACCTTGTAACGCAGGGCGGCCCTGGTTCGATTCCCGTCAAGGCAAATGTTTTTTGTAGAAAAATAAAATGAGTCCCAACGTGTGCAACAGAACAGTTCGAAATCTCGTTACATTTGCATCGTCATGAACATGAATTATATCAGGCTAGCTCATTTTTTCTTTGTTCATTTTAAGTGTAGAAACAATATTTTGTTTGTGAACATTTTTTTCTGCCGTTTTGACAACAGGCTCATGACTAAAGAACACACGGCTGTCTGCTGATTGACGCTTGACTGTAGATTTTCGCTTTGTGTCAAAAGAACTTCCTAACGCACACTTTTTCAAAGTAGGTGAATTCATCAGATCTGTTTGAAACATTGCATTTTATCCATGCACGACGACTGCTTAGATACTCGCAGCACAGTTGCCCCATATAAATTGCCCATGAGCGCGGAGCTTGTCTTTGTCACTGTAGCAACTTTGCTCCATCAGCGGGAGAAGGCGGTTCGACGCCCCTGTAAGCACATGTTTCTCTAATTCCTTTGTTTCAGGCAAGCCACTGTGACGTCAGACGCCTTTACGCATACAGCTTTGCGATGCTTAGACAGTAATAACATAATTCATGTTTACATTTCTTTAATTTTCGACGCATTGCCGTTATTCGTGACGCATCAATGACCAATTGATTATATGGCAATGCAATGAAAAAAGCGTGTGGAAAACAGTGTTAATGACAGATTTGAGAAGCACATTTCTTCAATGTTGGCCGCATGGCATTCCTGTGCAGGTGACAATGGTAATTTTTCAAAACGACAAGGATATTTAAACACATGATTATTTGTTTGCTGTGCTCTATGGCCTCTGCTACAGACCTCATCGAAATGACACTTAGATATCTTAGGGTGTACATATCAAGTCTTCCCAAATGGTCTAGCGGATAGGAATCTGCCTTGTCATGCAGGGCAGCCCGGGTTCGATTCCCGTCATGGCAAATGATTTTTGTAGAAAAATAAAATGAGTCCCAACGTGTGCAACAGAACAGTTCGAAATCTCGTTACATTTGCATCGTCATGAACATGACTTATATCAGGCTAGCTCATTTTTTCTTTGTTCATTTTAAGTGTAGAAACAATATTTCGTTTGTGAACATTTTTTTCTGCCGTTTTGACAACAGGCTCATGACTAAAGAACACACGGCTGTCTGCTGATTGACGCTTGACTGTAGATTTTCGCTTTGTGTCAAAAGAACTTCCTAACGCACACTTTTTCAAAGTAGGTGAATTCATCAGATCTGTTTGAAACATTGCATTTTATCCATGCACGACGACTGCTTAGATACTCGCAGCACAGTTGACCCATATACATTGCCCATGAGCGCGGAGCTTGTCTTTGTCACTGTAGCAACTTTGCTCCATCAGCGGGAGAAGGCGGTTCGACGCCCCTGTAAGCACATGTTTCTCTGATTCCTTTGTTTCAGGCAAGCCACTGTGACGTCAGACGCCTTTACGCATACAGCTTTGCGATGCTTAGACAGTAATAACATAATTCATGTTTACATTTCTTTAATTTTCGACGCATTGCCGTTATTCGTGACGCATCAATGACCAATTGATTATATGGCAATGCAATGAAAAAAGCGTGTGGAAAACAGTGTTAATGACAGATTTGAGAAGCACATTTCTTCAATGTTGGCCGCATGGCATTCCTGTGCAGGTGACAATGGTAATTTTTCAAAACGACAAGGATATTTAAACACATGATTATTTGTTTGCTGTGCTCTATGGCCTCTGCTACAGACCTCATCGAAATGACACTTAGATATCTTAGGGTGTACATATCAAGTTTTCCCAAATGGTCTAGCGGATAGGCATCTACCTTGTAACGCAGGGCGGCCCGGGTTCGATTCCCGTCATGGCAAATGTTTTTTGTAGAAAAATAAAATGAGTCCCAACGTGTGCAACAGAACAGTTCGAAATCTCGTTACATTTGCATCGTCATGAACATGACTTATATCAGGCTAGCTCATTTTTTCTTTGTTCATTTTAAGTGTAGAAACAATATTTCGTTTGTGAACATTTTTTTCTGCCGTTTTGACAACAGGCTCATGACTAAAGAACACACGGCTGTCTGCTGATTGACGCTTGACTGTAGATTTTCGCTTTGTGTCAAAAGAATTCCCTAACGCACACTTATTCAAAGTAGGTGAATTCATCAGATCTGTTTGAAACATTGCATTTTATCCATGCACGACGACTGCTTAGATACTCGCAGCACAGTTGACCCATATACATTGCCCATGAGCGCGGAGCTTGTCTTTGTCACTGTAGCAACTTTGCTCCATCAGCGGGAGAAGGCGGCTCGACGCCCCTGTAAGCACATGTTTCTCTAATTCCTTTGTTTCAGGCAAGCCACTGTGACGTCAGACGCCTTTACGCATACAGCTTTGCGATGCTTACACAGTAATAACATAATTCATGTTTACATTTCTTTAATTTTCGACGCATTGTCGTTATTCGTGACGCATCAATGACCAATTGATTATATGGCAATGCAATGAAAAAAGCGTGTGGAAAACAGTGTTAATGACAGATTTGAGAAGCACATTTCTTCAATGTTGGCCGCATGGCATTCCTGTGCAGGTGACAATGGTAATTTTTCAAAACGACAAGGATATTTAAACACATGATTATTTGTTTGCTGTGTTCTATGGCCTCTGCTACAGACCTCATCGAAATGAAACTTAGATATCTTCGGGTGTACATATCAAGTCTTCCCAAATGGTCTAGCGGATAGACATCTACCTTGTAACGCAGGGCGGCCCGGGTTCGATTCCCGTCATGGCAAGTGTTTTTTGTAGAAAAATAAAATGAGTCCCAACGTGTGCAACAGAACAGTTCGAAATCTCGTTACATTTGCATCGTCATGAACATGACTTATATCAGGCTAGCTCATTTTTTCTTTGTTCATTTTAAGTGTAGAAACAATATTTCGTTTGTGACCATTTTTTTCTGCCGTTTTGACAACAGGCTCATGACTAAAGAACACACGGCTGTCTGCTGATTGACGCTTGACTGTAGATTTTCGCTTTGTGTCAAAAGAACTTCCTAACGCACACTTTTTCAAAGTAGGTGAATTCATCAGATCTGTTTGAAACATTGCATTTTATCCATGCACGACGACTGCTTAGATACTCGCAGCACAGTTGCCCCATATACATTGCCCATGAGCGCGGAGCTTGTCTTTGTCACTGTAGCAACTTTGCTCCATCAGCGGGAGAAGGCGGTTCGACGCCCCTGTAAGCACATGTTTCTCTAATTCCTTTGTTTCAGGCAAGCCACTGTGACGTCAGACGCCTTTACGCATACAGCTTTGCGATGCTTACACAGTAATAACATAATTCATGTTTACATTTCTTTAATTTTCGACGCATTGTCGTTATTCGTGACGCATCAATGACCAATTGATTATATGGCAATGCAATGAAAAAAGCGTGTGGAAAACAGTGTTAATGACAGATTTGAGAAGCACATTTCTTCAATGTTGGCCGCATGGCATTCCTGTGCAGGTGACAATGGTAATTTTTCAAAACGACAAGGATATTTAAACACATGATTATTTGTTTGCTGTGTTCTATGGCCTCTGCTACAGACCTCATCGAAATGACACTTAGATATCTTAGGGTGTACATATCAAGTCTTCCCAAATGGTCTAGCGGATAGGCATCTACCTTGTAACGCAGGGCGGCCCGGGTTCGATTCCCGTCAAGGCAAATGTTTTTTGTAGAAAAATAAAATGAGTCCCAACGTGTGCAACAGAACAGTTCGAAATCTTGTTACATTTGCATCGTCATGAACATGACTTATATCAGGCTAGCTCATTTTTTCTTTGTTCATTTTAAGTGTAGAAACAATATTTTGTTTGTGAACATTTTTTTCTGCCGTTTTGACAACAGGCTCATGACTAAAGAACACACGGCTGTCTGCTGATTGACGCTTGACTGTAGATTTTCGCTTTGTGTCAAAAGAACTTCCTAACGCACACTTTTTCAAAGTAGGTGAATTCATCAGATCTGTTTGAAACATTGCATTTTATCCATGCACGACGACTGCTTAGATACTCGCAGCACAGTTGCCCCATATAAATTGCCCATGAGCGCGGAGCTTGTCTTTGTCACTGTAGCAACTTTGCTCCATCAGCGGGAGAAGGCGGTTCGACGCCCCTGTAAGCACATGTTTCTCTAATTCCTTTGTTTCAGGCAAGCCACTGTGACGTCAGACGCCTTTACGCATACAGCTATGCGATGCTTAGACAGTAATAACATAATTCATGTTTACATTTCTTTAATTTTCGACGCATTGTCGTTATTCGTGACGCATCAATGACCAATTGATTATATGGCAATGCAATGAAAAAAGCGTGTGGAAAACAGTGTTAATGACAGATTGGAGAAGCACATTTCTTCAATGTTGGCCGCATGGCATTCCTGTGCAGGTGACAATGGTAATTTTTCAAAACGACAAGGATATTTAAACACATGATTATTTGTTTGCTGTGCTCTATGGCCTCTGCTACAGACCTCATCGAAATGACACTTAGATATCTTAGGGTGTACATATCAAGTTTTCCCAAATGGTCTAGCGGATAGGCATCTACCTTGTAACGCAGGGCGGCCCGGGTTCGATTCCCGTCATGGCAAATGTTTTTTGTAGAAAAATAAAATGAGTCCCAACGTGTGCAACAGAACAGTTCGAAATCTCGTTACATTTGCATCGTCATGAACATGACTTATATCAGGCTAGCTCATTTTTTCTTTGTTCATTTTAAGTGTAGAAACAATATTTCGTTTGTGACCATTTTTTTCTGCCGTTTTGACAACAGGCTCATGACTAAAGAACACACGGCTGTCTGCTGATTGACGCTTGACTGTAGATTTTCGCTTTGTGTCAAAAGAACTTCCTAACGCACACTTTTTCAAAGTAGGTGAATTCATCAGATCTGTTTGAAACATTGCATTTTATCCATGCACGACGACTGCTTAGATACTCGCAGCACAGTTGACCCATATACATTGCCCATGAGCGCGGAGCTTGTCTTTGTCACTGTAGCAACTTTGCTCCATCAGCGGGAGAAGGCGGTTCGACGCCCCTGTAAGCACATGTTTCTCTAATTCCTTTGTTTCAGGCAAGCCACTGTGACGTCAGACGCCTTTACGCATACAGCTATGCGATGCTTAGACAGTAATAACATAATTCATGTTTACATTTCTTTAATTTTCGACGCATTGTCGTTATTCGTGACGCATCAATGACCAATTGATTATATGGCAATGCAATGAAAAAAGCGTGTGGAAAACAGTGTTAATGACAGATTGGAGAAGCACATTTCTTCAATGTTGGCCACATGGCATTCCTGTGCAGGTGACAATGGTAATTTTTCAAAACGACAAGGATATTTAAACACATGATTATTTGTTTGCTGTGCTCTATGGCCTCTGCTACAGACCTCATCGAAATGACACTTAGATATCTTAGGGTGTACATATCAAGTCTTCCCAAATGGTCTAGCGGATAGGCATCTACCTTGTAACGCAGGGCGGCCCGGGTTCGATTCCCGTCATGGCAAATGTTTTTTGTAGAAAAATAAAATGAGTCCCAACGTGTGCAACAGAACAGTTCGAAATCTCGTTACATTTGCATCGTCATGAACATGACTTATATCAGGCTAGCTCATTTTTTATTTGTTCATTTTAAGTGTAGAAACAATATTTCGTTTGTGAACATTTTTTTCTGCCGTTTTGACAACAGGCTCATGACGAAAGAACACACGGCTTTCTTCTGATTGACGCTTGACTGTAGATTTTCGCTTTGTGTCAAAAGAACTCCCTAACGCACACTTTTTCAAAGTAGGTGAATTCATCAGATCTGTTTGAAACATTGCATTTTATCCATGCACGACGACTACTTAGATACTCGCAGCACAGTTGCCTCATATAAATTGCCCATGAGCGCGGAGCTTGTCATTGTCACTGTAGCAACTTTGCTCCATCAGCGGGAGAAGCCGTTTCGACGCCCCTGTAAGCACATGTTTCTCTAATTCCTTTGTTTCAGCCAAGCCACTGTGACGTCAGACGCCTTTACGCATACAGCTTTGCGATGCTTAGACAGTAATAACATAATTCATGTTTACATTTCTTTAATTTTCGACGCATTGTCGTTATTCGTGACGCATCAATGACCAATTGATTATATGGCAATGCAATGAAAAAAGCGTGTGGAAAACAGTGTTAATGACAGATTTGAGAAGCACATTTCTTCAATGTTGGCCGCATGGCATTCCTGTGCAGGTGACAATGGTAATTTTTCAAAACGACAAGGATATTTAAACACATGATTATTTGTTTGCTGTGTTCTATGGCCTCTGCTACAGACCTCATCGAAATGACACTTAGATATCTTAGGGTGTACATATCAAGTCTTCCCAAATGGTCTAGCGGATAGGCATCTACCTTGTAACGCAGGGCGGCCCGGGTTCGATTCCCGTCATGGCAAATGTTTTTTGTAGAAAAATAAAATGAGTCCCAACGTGTGCAACAGAACAGTTCGAAATCTCGTTACATTTGCATCGTCATGAACATGACTTATATCAGGCTAGCTCATTTTTTCTTTGTTCATTTTAAGTGTAGAAACAATATTTTGTTTGTGAACATTTTTTTCTGCCGTTTTGACAACAGGCTCATGACTAAAGAACACACGGCTGTCTGCTGATTGACGCTTGACTGTAGATTTTCGCTTTGTGTCAAAAGAACTTCCTAACGCACACTTTTTCAAAGTAGGTGAATTCATCAGATCTGTTTGAAACATTGCATTTTATCCATGCACGACGACTGCTTAGATACTCGCAGCACAGTTGCCCCATATAAATTGCCCATGAGCGCGGAGCTTGTCTTTGTCACTGTAGCAACTTTGCTCCATCAGCGGGAGAAGGCGGTTCGACGCCCCTGTAAGCACATGTTTCTCTAATTCCTTTGTTTCAGGCAAGCCACTGTGACGTCAGACGCCTTTACGCATACAGCTTTGCGATGCTTAGACAGTAATAACATAATTCATGTTTACATTTCTTTAATTTTCGACGCATTGTCGTTATTCGTGACGCATCAATGACCAATTGATTATATGGCAATGCAATGAAAAAAGCGTGTGGAAAACAGTGTTAATGACAGATTTGAGAAGCACATTTCTTCAATGTTGGCCGCATGGCATTCCTGTGCAGGTGACAATGGTAATTTTTCCAAACGACAAGGATATTTAAACACATGATTATTTGTTTGCTGTGCTCTATGGCCTCTGCTACAGACCTCATCGAAATGACACTTAGATATCTTAGGGTATACATATCAAGTTTTCCCAAATGGTCTAGCGGATAGGCATCTACCTTGTAACCCATGGCGGCCCGGGTTCGATTCCCGTCATGGCAAATGTTTTTTGTAGAAAAATAAAATGAGTCCCAACGTGTGCAACAGAACAGTTCGAAATCTCGTTACATTTGCATCGTCATGAACATGACTTATATCAGGCTAGCTCATTTTTTCTTTGTTCATTTTAAGTGTAGAAACAATATTTCGTTTGTGAACATTTTTTTCTGCCGTTTTGACAACAGGCTCATGACTAAAGAACACACGGCTGTCTGCTGATTGACGCTTGACTGTAGATTTTCGCTTTGTGTCAAAAGAACTCCCTTACGCACACTTTTTCAAAGTAGGTGAATTCATCAGATCTGTTTGAAACATTGCATTTTATCCATGCACGACGACTGCTTAGATACTCGCAGCACAGTTGCCTCATATAAATTGCCCATGAGCGCGGAGCTTGTCTTTGTCACTGTAGCAACTTTGCTCCATCAGCGGGAGAAGGCGGTTCGACGCCCCTGTAAGCACATGTTTCTCTATTTCCTTTGTTTCAGGCACGCCACTGTGACGTCAGACGCCTTTACGCATACAGCTTTGCGATGCTTAGACAGTAATAACATAATTCATGTTTACATTTCTTTAATTTTCGACGCATTGTCGTTATTCGTGACGCATCAATGACCAATTGATTATATGGCAATGCAATGAAAAAAGCGTGTGGAAAACAGTGTTAATGACAGATTTGAGAAGCACATTTCTTCAATGTTGGCCGCATGGCATTCCTGTGCAGGTGACAATGGTAATTTTTCAAAACGAAAAGGATATTTCAACACATGATTATTTGTTTGCTGTGCTCTATGGCCTCTGCTACAGACCTCATCGAAATGACACTTAGATATCTTAGGGTGTAAATATCAAGTTTTCCCAAATGGTCTAGCGGATAGGCATCTACCTTGTAACGCAGGGCGGCCCGGGTTCGATTCCCGTCATGGCAAGTGTTTTTTGTAGAAAAATAAAATGAGTCCCAACGTGTGCAACAGAACAGTTCGAAATCTCGTTACATTTGCATCGTCATGAACATGACTTATATCAGGCTAGCTCATTTTTTCTTTGTTCATTTTAAGTGTAGAAACAATATTTCGTTTGTGACCATTTTTTTCTGCCGTTTTGACAACAGGCTCATGACTAAAGAACACACGGCTGTCTGCTGATTGACGCTTGACTGTAGATTTTCGCTTTGTGTCAAAAGAACTTCCTAACGCACACTTTTTCAAAGTAGGTGAATTCATCAGATCTGTTTGAAACATTGCATTTTATCCATGCACGACGACTGCTTAGATACTCGCAGCACAGTTGCCCCATATACATTGCCCATGAGCGCGGAGCTTGTCTTTGTCACTGTAGCAACTTTGCTCCATCAGCGGGAGAAGGCGCTTCGACGCCCCTGTAAGCACATGTTTCTCTGATTCCTTTGTTTCAGGCAAGCCACTGTGACGTCAGACTCCTTTACGCATACAGCTTTGCGATGTTTAGACAGTAATAACATAATTCATGTTTACATTTCTTTAATTTTCGACGCATTGTCGTTATTCGTGACGCATCAATGACCAATTGATTATATGGCAATGCAATGAAAAAAGCGTGTGGAAAACAGTGTTAATGACAGATTTGAGAAGCACATTTCTTCAATGTTGGCCGCATGGCATTCCTGTGCAGGTGACAATGGTAATTTTTCAAAACGACAAGGATATTTAAACACATGATTATTTGTTTGCTGTGCTCTATGGCCTCTGCTACAGACCTCATCGAAATGACACTTAGATATCTTAGGGTGTACATATCAAGTTTTCCCAAATGGTCTAGCGGATAGGCATCTACCTTGTAACGCAGGGCGGCCCGGGTTCGATTCCCGTCATGGCAAATGTTTTTTGTAGAAAAATAAAATGAGTCCCAACGTGTGCAACAGAACAGTTCGAAATCTCGTTACATTTGCATCGTCATGAACATGACTTATATCAGGCTAGCTCATTTTTTCTTTGTTCATTTTAAGTGTAGAAACAATATTTCGTTTGTGACCATTTTTTTCTGCCGTTTTGACAACAGGCTCATGACTAAAGAACACACGGCTGTCTGCTGATTGACGCTTGACTGTAGATTTTCGCTTTGTGTCAAAAGAACTTCCTAACGCACACTTTTTCAAAGTAGGTGAATTCATCAGATCTGTTTGAAACATTGCATTTTATCCATGCACGACGACTGCTTAGATACTCGCAGCACAGTTGCCCCATATAAATTGCCCATGAGCGCGGAGCTTGTCTTTGTCACTGTAGCAACTTTGCTCCATCAGCGGGAGAAGGCGGTTCGACGCCCCTGTAAGCACATGTTTCTCTAATTCCTTTGTTTCAGGCACGCCACTGTGACGTCAGACGCCTTTACGCATACAGCTTTGCGATGCTTAGACAGTAATAACATAATTCATGTTTACATTTCTTTAATTTTCGACGCATTGTCGTTATTCGTGACGCATCAATGACCAATTGATTATATGGCAATGCAATGAAAAAAGCGTGTGGAAAACAGTGTTAATGACAGATTTGAGAAGCACATTTCTTCAATGTTGGCCGCATGGCATTCCTGTGCAGGTGACAATGGTAATTTTTCAAAACGACAAGGATATTTAAACACATGATTATTTGTTTGCTGTGCTCTATGGCCTCTGCTACAGACCTCATCGAAATGACACTTAGATATCTTAGGGTGTACATATCAAGTTTTCCCAAATGGTCTAACGGATAGGCATCTACCTTGTAACGCAGGGCGGCCCGGGTTCGATTCCCGTCATGGCAAATGTTTTTTGTAGAAAAATAAAATGAGTCCCAACGTGTGCAACAGAACAGTTCGAAATCTCGTTACATTTGCATCGTCATGAACATGACTTATATCAGGCTAGCTCATTTTTTCTTTGTTCATTTTAAGTGTAGAAACAATATTTCGTTTGTGACCATTTTTTTCTGCCGTTTTGACAACAGGCTCATGACTAAAGAACACACGGCTGTCTGCTGATTGACGCTTGACTGTAGATTTTCGCTTTGTGTCAAAAGAACTTCCTAACGCACACTTTTTCAAAGTAGGTGAATTCATCAGATCTGTTTGAAACATTGCATTTTATCCATGCACGACGACTGCTTAGATACTCGCAGCACAGTTGCCCCATATACATTGCCCATGAGCGCGGAGCTTGTCTTTGTCACTGTAGCAACTTTGCTCCATCAGCGGGAGAAGGCGCTTCGACGCCCCTGTAAGCACATGTTTCTCTGATTCCTTTGTTTCAGGCAAGCCACTGTGACGTCAGACTCCTTTACGCATACAGCTTTGCGATGCTTAGACAGTAATAACATAATTCATGTTTACATTTCTTTAATTTTCGACGCATTGTCGTTATTCGTGACGCATCAATGACCAATTGATTATATGGCAATGCATTGAAAAAAGCGTGTGGAAAACAGTGTTAATGACAGATTTGAGAAGCACATTTCTTCAATGTTGGCCGCATGGCATTCCTGTGCAGGTGACAATGGTAATTTTTCAAAACGACAAGGATATTTAAACACATGATTATTTGTTTGCTGTGCTCTATGGCCTCTGCTACAGACCTCATCGAAATGACACTTAGATATCTTAGGGTGTACATATCAAGTCTTCCCAAATGGTCTAGCGGATAGGCATCTACCTTGTAACGCAGGGCGGCCCGGGTTCGATTCTCGTCATGGCAATTTTTTTTGGAGAAAAATAAAATGAGTCCCAACGTGTGCAACAGAACAGTTCGAAATCTCGTTACATTTGCAACGTCATGAACATGACTTATATCAGGCTAGCTCATTTTTTCTTTGTTCATTTTAAGTGTAGAAACAATATTTCGTTTGTGACCATTTTTTTCTGCCGTTTTGACAACAGGCTCATGACTAAAGAACACACGGCTGTCTGCTGATTGACGCTTGACTGTAGATTTTCGCTTTGTGTCAAAAGAACTTCCTAACGCACACTTTTTCAAAGTAGGTGAATTCATCAGATCTGTTTGAAACATTGCATTTTATCCATGCACGACGACTGCTTAGATACTCGCAGCACAGTTGCCCCATATACATTGCCCATGAGCGCGGAGCTTGTCTTTGTCACTGTAGCAACTTTGCTCCATCAGCGGGAGAAGGCGCTTCGACGCCCCTGTAAGCACATGTTTCTCTGATTCCTTTGTTTCAGGCAAGCCACTGTGACGTCAGACTACTTTACGCATACAGCTTTGCGATGATTAGACAGTAATAACATAATTCATGTTTACATTTCTTTAATTTTCGACGCATTGTCGTTATTCGTGACGCATCAATGACCAATTGATTATATGGCAATGCAATGAAAAAAGCGTGTGGAAAACAGTGTTAATGACAGATTTGAGAAGCACATTTCTTCAATGTTGGCCGCATGGCATTCCTGTGCAGGTGACAATGGTAATTTTTCAAAACGACAAGGATATTTAAACACATGATTATTTGTTTGCTGTGCTCTATGGCCTCTGCTACAGACCTCATCGAAATGACACTTAGATATCTTAGGGTGTACATATCAAGTCTTCCCAAATGTTCTAGCGGATAGGCATCTACCTTGTAACGCAGGGCGGCCCGGGTTCGATTCTCGTCATGGCAAATGTTTTTTGTAGAAAAATAAAATGAGTCCCAACGTGTGCAACAGAACAGTTCGAAATCTCGTTACATTTGCATCGTCATGAACATGACTTATATCAGGCTAGCTCATTTTTTCTTTGTTCATTTTAAGTGTAGAAACAATATTTCGTTTGTGACCATTTTTTTCTGCCGTTTTGACAACAGGCTCATGACTAAAGAACACACGGCTGTCTGCTGATTGACGCTTGACTGTAGATTTTCGCTTTGTGTCAAAAGAACTTCCTCACGCACACTTTTTCAAAGTAGGTGAATTCATCAGATCTGTTTGAAACATTGCATTTTATCCATGCACGACGACTGCTTAGATACTCGCAGCACAGTTGCCCCATATACATTGCCCATGAGCGCGGAGCTTGTCTTTGTCACTGTAGCAACTTTGCTCCATCAGCGGGAGAAGGCGCTTCGACGCCCCTGTAAGCACATGTTTCTCTGATTCCTTTGTTTCAGGCAAGCCACTGTGACGTCAGACTCCTTTACGCATACAGCTTTGCGATGCTTAGACAGTAATAACATAATTCATGTTTACATTTCTTTAATTTTCGACGCATTGTCGTTATTCGTGACGCATCAATGACCAATTGATTATATGGCAATGCAATGAAAAAAGCGTGTGGAAAACAGTGTTAATGACAGATTTGAGAAGCACATTTCTTCAATGTTGGCCGCATGGCATTCCTGTGCAGGTGACAATGGTAATTTTTCAAAACGACAAGGATATTTAAACACATGATTATTTGTTTGCTGTGCTCTATGGCCTCTGCTACAGACCTCATCGAAATGACACTTAGATATCTTAGGGTGTACATATCAAGTCTTCCCAAATGGTCTAGCGGATAGGCATCTACCTTGTAACGCAGGGCGGCCAGGGTTCGATTCTCGTCATGGCAAATGTTTTTTGTAGAAAAATAAAATGAGTCCCAACGTGTGCAACAGAAGAGTTCGAAATCTCGTTACATTTGCATCGTCATGAACATGACTTATATCAGGCTAGCTCATTTTTTCTTTGTTCATTTTAAGTGTAGAAACAATATTTCGTTTGTGACCATTTCTTTCTGCCGTTTTGACAACAGGCTCATGACTAAAGAACACACGGCTGTCTGCTGATTGACGCTTGACTGTAGATTTTCGCTTTGTGTCAAAAGAACTTCCTAACGCACACTTTTTCAAAGTAGGTGAATTCATCAGATCTGTTTGAAACATTGCATTTTATCCATCCACGACGACAGCTTAGATACTCGCAGCACAGTTGCCCCATATACATTGCCCATGAGCGCGGAGCTTGTCTTTGTCACTGTCGCAACTTTGCTCCATCAGCGGGAGAAGGCGCTTCGACGCCCCTGTAAGCACATGTTTCTCTGATTCCTTTGTTTCAGGCAAGCCACTGTGACGTCAGACGCCTTTACGCATACAGCTTTGCGATGCTTAGACAGTAATAACATAATTCATGTTTACATTTCTTTAATTTTCGACGCATTGTCGTTATTCGTGACGCATCAATGACCAATTGATTATATGGCAATGCAATGAAAAAAGCGTGTGGAAAACAGTGTTAATGACAGATTTGAGAAGCACATTTCTTCAATGTTGGCCGCATGGCATTCCTGTGCAGGTGACAATGGTAATTTTTCAAAACGACAAGGATATTTAAACACATGATTATTTGTTTGCTGTGCTCTATGGCCTCTGCTACAGACCTCATCGAAATGACACTTAGATATCTTAGGGTGTACATATCAAGTCTTCCCAAATGGTCTAGCGGATAGGCATCTACCTTGTAACGCAGGGCGGCCCGGGTTCGATTCCCGTCATGGCAAATGTTTTTTGTAGAAAAATAAAATGAGTCCCAACGTGTGCAACAGAAGAGTTCGAAATCTCGTTACATTTGCATCGTCATGAACATGACTTATATCAGGCTAGCTCATTTTTTCTTTGTTCATTTTAAGTGTAGAAACAATATTTCGTTTGTGACCATTTCTTTCTGCCGTTTTGACAACAGGCTCATGACTAAAGAACACACGGCTGTCTGCTGATTGACGCTTGACTGTAGATTTTCGCTTTGTGTCAAAAGAACTTCCTAACGCACACTTTTTCAAAGTAGGTGAATTCATCAGATCTGTTTGAAACATTGCATTTTATCCATGCACGACGACTGCTTAGATACTCGCAGCACAGTTGCCCCATATACATTGCCCATGAGCGCGGAGCTTGTCTTTGTCACTGTAGCAACTTTGCTCCATCAGCGGGAGAAGGCGCTTCGACGCCCCTGTAAGCACATGTTTCTCTGATTCCTTTGTTTCAGGCAAGCCACTGTGACGTCAGACGCCTTTACGCATACAGCTTTGCGATGCTTAGACAGTAATAACATAATTCATGTTTACATTTCTTTAATTTTCGACGCATTGTCGTTATTCGTGACGCATCAATGACCAATTGATTATATGGCAATGCAATGAAAAAAGCGTGTGGAAAACAGTGTTAATGACAGATTTGAGAAGCACATTTCTTCAATGTTGGCCGCATGGCATTCCTGTGCAGGTGACAATGGTAATTTTTCAAAACGACAAGGATATTTAAACACATGATTATTTGTTTGCTGTGCTCTATGGCCTCTGCTACAGACCTCATCGAAATGACACTTAGATATCTTAGGGTGTACATATCAAGTTTTCCCAAATGGTCTAGCGGATAGGCATCTACCTTGTAACGCAGGGCGGTCCGGGTTCGATTCCCGTCATGGCAAGTGTTTTTTGTAGAAAAATAAAATGAGTCCCAACGTGTGCAACAGAACAGTTCGAAATCTCGTTACATTTGCATCGTCATGAACATGACTTATATCAGGCTAGCTCATTTTTTCTTTGTTCATTTTAAGTGTAGAAACAATATTTCGTTTGTGACCATTTTTTTCTGCCGTTTTGACAACAGGCTCATGACTAAAGAACACACGGCTGTCTGCTGATTGACGCTTGACTGTAGATTTTCGCTTTGTGTCAAAAGAACTTCCTAACGCACACTTTTTCAAAGTAGGTGAATTCATCAGATCTGTTTGAAACATTGCATTTTATCCATGCACGACGACTACTTAGATACTCGCAGCACAGTTGCCTCATATAAATTGCCCATGAGCGCGGAGCTTGTCTTTGTCACTGTAGCAACTTTGCTCCATCAGCGGGAGAAGGCGCTTCGACGCCCCTGTAAGCACATGTTTCTCTGATTCCTTTGTTTCAGGCAAGCCACTGTGACGTCAGACGCCTTTACGCATACAGCTTTGCGATGCTTAGACAGTAATAACATAATTCATGTTTACATTTCTTTAATTTTCGACGCATTGTCGTTATTCGTGACGCATCAATGACCAATTGATTATATGGCAATGCAATGAAAAAAGCGTGTGGAAAACAGTGTTAATGACAGATTTGAGAAGCACATTTCTTCAATGTTGGCCGCATGGCATTCCTGTGCAGGTGACAATGGTAATTTTTCAAAACGACAAGGATATTTAAACACATGATTATTTGTTTGCTGTGCTCTATGGCCTCTGCTACAGACCTCATCGAAATGACACTTAGATATCTTAGGGTGTACATATCAAGTTTTCCCAAATGGTCTAGCGGATAGGCATCTACCTTGTAACGCAGGGCGGCCCGGGTTCGATTCCCGTCATGGCAAGTGTTTTTTGTAGAAAAATAAAATGAGTCCCAACGTGTGCAACAGAACAGTTCGAAATCTCGTTACATTTGCATCGTCATGAACATGACTTATATCAGGCTAGCTCATTTTTTCTTTGTTAATTTTAAGTGTAGAAACAATATTTCGTTTGTGACCATTTTTTTCTGCCGTTTTGACAACAGGCTCATGACTAAAGAACACACGGCTGTCTGCTGATTGACGCTTGACTGTAGATTTTCGCTTTGTGTCAAAAGAACTTCCTAACGCACACTTTTTCAAAGTAGGTGAATTCATCAGATCTGTTTGAAACATTGCATTTTATCCATGCACGACGACTACTTAGATACTCGCAGCACAGTTGCCTCATATAAATTGCCCATGAGCGCGGAGCTTGTCTTTGTCACTGTAGCAACTTTGCTCCATCAGCGGGAGAAGGCGGATCGACGCCCCTGTAAGCACATGTTTCTCTAATTCCTTTGTTTCAGGCACGCCACTGTGACGTCAGACGCCTTTACGCATACAGCTTTGCGATGCTTAGACAGTAATAACATAATTCATGTTTACATTTCTTTAATTTTCGACGCATTGTCGTTATTCGTGACGCATCAATGACCAATTGATTATATGGCAATGCAATGAAAAAAGCGTGTGGAAAACAGTGTTAATGACAGATTTGAGAAGCACATTTCTTCAATGTTGGCCGCATGGCATTCCTGTGCAGGTGACAATGGTAATTTTTCAAAACGACAAGGATATTTAAACACATGATTATTTGTTTGCTGTGCTCTATGGCCTCTGCTACAGACCTCATCGAAATGACACTTAGATATCTTAGGGTGTACATATCAAGTCTTCCCAAATGGTCTAGCGGATAGGAATCTGCCTTGTCACGCAGGGCGGCCCGGGTTCGATTCCCGTAATGACAAATGATTTTTGGAGAAAAATAAAATGAGTCCCAACGTGTGCAACAGAACAGTTCGAAATCTCGTTACATTTGCATCGTCATGAACATGACTTATATCAGGCTAGCTCATTTTTTCTTTGTTCATTTTAAGTGTAGAAACAATATTTCGTTTGTGACCATTTTTTTCTGCCGTTTTGACAACAGGCTCATGACTAAAGAACACACGGCTGTCTGCTGATTGACGCTTGACTGTAGATTTTCGCTTTGTGTCAAAAGAACTTCCTAACGCACACTTTTTCAAAGTAGGTGAATTCATCAGATCTGTTTGAAACATTGCATTTTATCCATGCACGACGACTGCTTAGATACTCGCAGCACAGTTGCCCCATATACATTGCCCATGAGCGCGGAGCTTGTCTTTGTCACTGTAGCAACTTTGCTCCATCAGCGGGAGAAGGCGCTTCGACGCCCCTGTAAGCACATGTTTCTCTGATTCCTTTGTTTCAGGCAAGCCACTGTGACGTCAGACGCCTTTACGCATACAGCTTTGCGATGCTTAGACAGTAATAACATAATTCATGTTTACATTTCTTTAATTTTCGACGCATTGTCGTTATTCGTGACGCATCAATGACCAATTGATTATATGGCAATGCAATGAAAAAAGCGTGTGGAAAACAGTGTTAATGACAGATTTGAGAAGCACATTTCTTCAATGTTGGCCGCATGGCATTCCTGTGCAGGTGACAATGGTAATTTTTCAAAACGACAAGGATATTTAAACACATGATTATTTGTTTGCTGTGCTCTATGGCCTCTGCTACAGACCTCATCGAAATGACACTTAGATATCTTAGGGTGTACATATCAAGTTTTCCCAAATGGTCTAGCGGATAGGCATCTACCTTGTAACGCAGGGCGGCCCGGGTTCGATTCCCGTCATGGCAAGTGTTTTTTGTAGAAAAATAAAATGAGTCCCAACGTGTGCAACAGAACAGTTCGAAATCTCGTTACATTTGCATCGTCATGAACATGACTTATATCAGGCTAGCTCATTTTTTCTTTGTTCATTTTAAGTGTAGAAACAATATTTCGTTTGTGACCATTTTTTTCTGCCGTTTTGACAACAGGCTCATGACTAAAGAACACACGGCTGTCTGCTGATTGACGCTTGACTGTAGATTTTCGCTTTGTGTCAAAAGAACTTCCTAACGCACACTTTTTCAAAGTAGGTGAATTCATCAGATCTGTTTGAAACATTGCATTTTATCCATGCACGACGACTACTTAGATACTCGCAGCACAGTTGCCTCATATAAATTGCCCATGAGCGCGGAGCTTGTCTTTGTCACTGTAGCAACTTTGCTCCATCAGCGGGAGAAGGCGCTTCGACGCCCCTGTAAGCACATGTTTCTCTGATTCCTTTGTTTCAGGCAAGCCACTGTGACGTCAGACGCCTTTACGCATACAGCTTTGCGATGCTTAGACAGTAATAACATAATTCATGTTTACATTTCTTTAATTTTCGACGCATTGTCGTTATTCGTGACGCATCAATGACCAATTGATTATATGGCAATGCAATGAAAAAAGCGTGTGGAAAACAGTGTTAATGACAGATTTGAGAAGCACATTTCTTCAATGTTGGCCGCATGGCATTCCTGTGCAGGTGACAATGGTAATTTTTCAAAACGACAAGGATATTTAAACACATGATTATTTGTTTGCTGTGCTCTATGGCCTCTGCTACAGACCTCATCGAAATGACACTTAGATATCTTAGGGTGTACATATCAAGTTTTCCCAAATGGTCTAGCGGATAGGCATCTACCTTGTAACGCAGGGCGGCCCGGGTTCGATTCCCGTCATGGCAAGTGTTTTTTGTAGAAAAATAAAATGAGTCCCAACGTGTGCAACAGAACAGTTCGAAATCTCGTTACATTTGCATCGTCATGAACATGACTTATATCAGGCTAGCTCATTTTTTCTTTGTTCATTTTAAGTGTAGAAACAATATTTCGTTTGTGACCATTTTTTTCTGCCGTTTTGACAACAGGCTCATGACTAAAGAACACACGGCTGTCTGCTGATTGACGCTTGACTGTAGATTTTCGCTTTGTGTCAAAAGAACTTCCTAACGCACACTTTTTCAAAGTAGGTGAATTCATCAGATCTGTTTGAAACATTGCATTTTATCCATGCACGACGACTGCTTAGATACTCGCAGCACAGTTGCCCCATATACATTGCCCATGAGCGCGGAGCTTGTCTTTGTCACTGTAGCAACTTTGCTCCATCAGCGGGAGAAGGCGCTTCGACGCCCCTGTAAGCACATGTTTCTCTGATTCCTTTGTTTCAGGCAAGCCACTGTGACGTCAGACGCCTTTACGCATACAGCTTTGCGATGCTTAGACAATAATAACATAATTCATGTTTACATTTCTTTAATTTTCGACGCATTGTCGTTATTCGTGACGCATCAATGACCAATTGATTATATGGCAATGCAATGAAAAAAGCGTGTGGAAAACAGTGTTAATGACAGATTTGAGAAGCACATTTCTTCAATGTTGGCCGCATGGCATTCCTGTGCAGGTGACAATGGTAATTTTTCAAAACGACAAGGATATTTAAACACATGATTATTTGTTTGCTGTGCTCTATGGCCTCTGCTACAGACCTCATCGAAATGACACTTAGATATCTTAGGGTGTACATATCAAGTTTTCCCAAATGGTCTAGCGGATAGGCATCTACCTTGTAACGCAGGGCGGCCCGGGTTCGATTCCCGTCATGGCAAATGTTTTTTGTAGAAAAATAAAATGAGTCCCAACGTGTGCAACAGAACAGTTCGAAATCTCGTTACATTTGCATCGTCATGAACATGACTTATATCAGGCTAGCTAATTTTTTCTTTGTTCATTTTAAGTGTAGAAACAATATTTCGTTTGTGAACATTTTTTTCTGCCGTTTTGACAACTAGCTCATGACTAAAGAACACACGGCTGTCTGCTGATTGACGCTTGACTGTAGATTTTCGCTTTGTGTCAAAAGAACTTCCTAACGCACACTTTTTCAAAGTAGGTGAATTCATCAGATCTGTTTGAAACATTGCATTTTATCCATGCACGACGACTGCTTAGATACTCGCAGCACAGTTGCCCCATATACATTGCCCATGAGCGCGGAGCTTGTCTTTGTCACTGTAGCAACTTTGCTCCATCAGCGGGAGAAGGCGCTTCGACGCCCCTGTAAGCACATGTTTCTCTGATTCCTTTGTTTCAGGCAAGCCACTGTGACGTCAGACTCCTTTACGCATACAGCTTTGCGATGCTTAGACAGTAATAACATAATTCATGTTTACATTTCTTTAATTTTCGACGCATTGTCGTTATTCGTGACTCATCAATGACCAATTGATTATATGGCAATGCAATGAAAAAAGCGTGTGGAAAACAGTGTTAATGACAGATTTGAGAAGCACATTTCTTCAATGTTGGCCGCATGGCATTCCTGTGCAGGTGACAATGGTAATTTTTCAAAACGACAAGGATATTTAAACACATGATTATTTGTTTGCTGTGCTCTATGGCCTCTGCTACAGACCTCATCGAAATGACACTTAGATATCTTAGGGTGTACATATCAAGTCTTCCCAAATGGTCTAGCGGATAGGCATCTACCTTGTAACGCAGGGCGGCCCGGGTTCGATTCCCGTCATGGCAAATGTTTTTTGTAGAAAAATAAAATGAGTCCCAACGTGTGCAACAGAAGAGTTCGAAATCTCGTTACATTTGCATCGTCATGAACATGACTTATATCAGGCTAGCTCATTTTTTCTTTGTTCATTTTAAGTGTAGAAACAATATTTCGTTTGTGACCATTTCTTTCTGCCGTTTTGACAACAGGCTCATGACTAAAGAACACACGGCTGTCTGCTGATTGACGCTTGACTGTAGATTTTCGCTTTGTGTCAAAAGAACTTCCTAACGCACACTTTTTCAAAGTAGGTGAATTCATCAGATCTGTTTGAAACATTGCATTTTATCCATGCACGACGACTGCTTAGATACTCGCAGCACAGTTGCCCCATATACATTGCCCATGAGCGCGGAGCTTGTCTTTGTCACTGTAGCAACTTTGCTCCATCAGCGGGAGAAGGCGCTTCGACGCCCCTGTAAGCACATGTTTCTCTGATTCCTTTGTTTCAGGCAAGCCACTGTGACGTCAGACGCCTTTACGCATACAGCTTTGCGATGCTTAGACAGTAATAACATAATTCATGTTTACATTTCTTTAATTTTCGACGCATTGTCGTTATTCGTGACGCATCAATGACCAATTGATTATATGGCAATGCAATGAAAAAAGCGTGTGGAAAACAGTGTTAATGACAGATTTGAGAAGCACATTTCTTCAATGTTGGCCGCATGGCATTCCTGTGCAGGTGACAATGGTAATTTTTCAAAACGACAAGGATATTTAAACACATGATTATTTGTTTGCTGTGCTCTATGGCCTCTGCTACAGACCTCATCGAAATGACACTTAGATATCTTAGGGTGTACATATCAAGTTTTCCCAAATGGTCTAGCGGATAGGCATCTACCTTGTAACGCAGGGCGGCCCGGGTTCGATTCCCGTCATGGCAAGTGTTTTTTGTAGAAAAATAAAATGAGTCCCAACGTGTGCAACAGAACAGTTCGAAATCTCGTTACATTTGCATCGTCATGAACATGACTTATATCAGGCTAGCTCATTTTTTCTTTGTTCATTTTAAGTGTAGAAACAATATTTCGTTTGTGACCATTTTTTTCTGCCGTTTTGACAACAGGCTCATGACTAAAGAACACACGGCTGTCTGCTGATTGACGCTTGACTGTAGATTTTCGCTTTGTGTCAAAAGAACTTCCTAACGCACACTTTTTCAAAGTAGGTGAATTCATCAGATCTGTTTGAAACATTGCATTTTATCCATGCACGACGACTGCTTAGATACTCGCAGCACAGTTGCCCCATATACATTGCCCATGAGCGCGGAGCTTGTCTTTGTCACTGTAGCAACTTTGCTCCATCAGCGGGAGAAGGCGCTTCGACGCCCCTGTAAGCACATGTTTCTCTGATTCCTTTGTTTCAGGCAAGCCACTGTGACGTCAGACGCCTTTACGCATACAGCTTTGCGATGCTTAGACAATAATAACATAATTCATGTTTACATTTCTTTAATTTTCGACGCATTGTCGTTATTCGTGACGCATCAATGACCAATTGATTATATGGCAATGCAATGAAAAAAGCGTGTGGAAAACAGTGTTAATGACAGATTTGAGAAGCACATTTCTTCAATGTTGGCCGCATGGCATTCCTGTGCAGGTGACAATGGTAATTTTTCAAAACGACAAGGATATTTAAACACATGATTATTTGTTTGCTGTGCTCTATGGCCTCTGCTACAGACCTCATCGAAATGACACTTAGATATCTTAGGGTGTACATATCAAGTTTTCCCAAATGGTCTAGCGGATAGGCATCTACCTTGTAACGCAGGGCGGCCCGGGTTCGATTCCCGTCATGGCAAATGTTTTTTGTAGAAAAATAAAATGAGTCCCAACGTGTGCAACAGAACAGTTCGAAATCTCGTTACATTTGCATCGTCATGAACATGACTTATATCAGGCTAGCTAATTTTTTCTTTGTTCATTTTAAGTGTAGAAACAATATTTCGTTTGTGAACATTTTTTTCTGCCGTTTTGACAACTAGCTCATGACTAAAGAACACACGGCTGTCTGCTGATTGACGCTTGACTGTAGATTTTCGCTTTGTGTCAAAAGAACTTCCTAACGCACACTTTTTCAAAGTAGGTGAATTCATCAGATCTGTTTGAAACATTGCATTTTATCCATGCACGACGACTGCTTAGATACTCGCAGCACAGTTGCCCCATATACATTGCCCATGAGCGCGGAGCTTGTCTTTGTCACTGTAGCAACTTTGCTCCATCAGCGGGAGAAGGCGCTTCGACGCCCCTGTAAGCACATGTTTCTCTGATTCCTTTGTTTCAGGCAAGCCACTGTGACGTCAGACTCCTTTACGCATACAGCTTTGCGATGCTTAGACAGTAATAACATAATTCATGTTTACATTTCTTTAATTTTCGACGCATTGTCGTTATTCGTGACTCATCAATGACCAATTGATTATATGGCAATGCAATGAAAAAAGCGTGTGGAAAACAGTGTTAATGACAGATTTGAGAAGCACATTTCTTCAATGTTGGCCGCATGGCATTCCTGTGCAGGTGACAATGGTAATTTTTCAAAACGACAAGGATATTTAAACACATGATTATTTGTTTGCTGTGCTCTATGGCCTCTGCTACAGACCTCATCGAAATGACACTTAGATATCTTAGGGTGTACATATCAAGTCTTCCCAAATGGTCTAGCGGATAGGCATCTACCTTGTAACGCAGGGCGGCCCGGGTTCGATTCCCGTCATGGCAAATGTTTTTTGTAGAAAAATAAAATGAGTCCCAACGTGTGCAACAGAAGAGTTCGAAATCTCGTTACATTTGCATCGTCATGAACATGACTTATATCAGGCTAGCTCATTTTTTCTTTGTTCATTTTAAGTGTAGAAACAATATTTCGTTTGTGACCATTTCTTTCTGCCGTTTTGACAACAGGCTCATGACTAAAGAACACACGGCTGTCTGCTGATTGACGCTTGACTGTAGATTTTCGCTTTGTGTCAAAAGAACTTCCTAACGCACACTTTTTCAAAGTAGGTGAATTCATCAGATCTGTTTGAAACATTGCATTTTATCCATGCACGACGACTGCTTAGATACTCGCAGCACAGTTGCCCCATATACATTGCCCATGAGCGCGGAGCTTGTCTTTGTCACTGTAGCAACTTTGCTCCATCAGCGGGAGAAGGCGCTTCGACGCCCCTGTAAGCACATGTTTCTCTGATTCCTTTGTTTCAGGCAAGCCACTGTGACGTCAGACGCCTTTACGCATACAGCTTTGCGATGCTTAGACAGTAATAACATAATTCATGTTTACATTTCTTTAATTTTCGACGCATTGTCGTTATTCGTGACGCATCAATGACCAATTGATTATATGGCAATGCAATGAAAAAAGCGTGTGGAAAACAGTGTTAATGACAGATTTGAGAAGCACATTTCTTCAATGTTGGCCGCATGGCATTCCTGTGCAGGTGACAATGGTAATTTTTCAAAACGACAAGGATATTTAAACACATGATTATTTGTTTGCTGTGCTCTATGGCCTCTGCTACAGACCTCATCGAAATGACACTTAGATATCTTAGGGTGTACATATCAAGTTTTCCCAAATGGTCTAGCGGATAGGCATCTACCTTGTAACGCAGGGCGGCCCGGGTTCGATTCCCGTCATGGCAAGTGTTTTTTGTAGAAAAATAAAATGAGTCCCAACGTGTGCAACAGAACAGTTCGAAATCTCGTTACATTTGCATCGTCATGAACATGACTTATATCAGGCTAGCTCATTTTTTCTTTGTTCATTTTAAGTGTAGAAACAATATTTCGTTTGTGACCATTTTTTTCTGCCGTTTTGACAACAGGCTCATGACTAAAGAACACACGGCTGTCTGCTGATTGACGCTTGACTGTAGATTTTCGCTTTGTGTCAAAAGAACTTCCTAACGCACACTTTTTCAAAGTAGGTGAATTCATCAGATCTGTTTGAAACATTGCATTTTATCCATGCACGACGACTACTTAGATACTCGCAGCACAGTTGCCTCATATAAATTGCCCATGAGCGCGGAGCTTGTCTTTGTCACTGTAGCAACTTTGCTCCATCAGCGGGAGAAGGCGCTTCGACGCCCCTGTAAGCACATGTTTCTCTTATTCCTTTGTTTCAGGCAAGCCACTGTGACGTCAGACGCCTTTACGCATACAGCTTTGCGATGCTTAGACAGTAATAACATAATTCATGTTTACATTTCTTTAATTTTCGACGCATTGTCGTTATTCGTGACGCATCAATGACCAATTGATTATATGGCAATGCAATGAAAAAAGCGTGTGGAAAACAGTGTTAATGACAGATTTGAGAAGCACATTTCTTCAATGTTGGCCGCATGGCATTCCTGTGCAGGTGACAATGGTAATTTTTCAAAACGACAAGGATATTTAAACACATGATTATTTGTTTGCTGTGCTCTATGGCCTCTGCTACAGACCTCATCGAAATGACACTTAGATATCTTAGGGTGTACATATCAAGTCTTCCCAAATGGTCTAGCGGATAGGAATCTGCCTTGTCACGCAGGGCGGCCCGGGTTCGATTCCCGTAATGACAAATGATTTTTGGAGAAAAATAAAATGAGTCCCAACGTGTGCAACAGAACAGTTCGAAATCTCGTTACATTTGCATCGTCATGAACATGACTTATATCAGGCTAGCTAATTTTTTCTTTGTTCATTTTAAGTGTAGAAACAATATTTCGTTTGTGAACATTTTTTTCTGCCGTTTTGACAACTAGCTCATGACTAAAGAACACACGGCTGTCTGCTGATTGACGCTTGACTGTAGATTTTCGCTTTGTGTCAAAAGAACTTCCTAACGCACACTTTTTCAAAGTAGGTGAATTCATCAGATCTGTTTGAAACATTGCATTTTATCCATGCACGACGACTGCTTAGATACTCGCAGCACAGTTGCCCCATATACATTGCCCATGAGCGCGGAGCTTGTCTTTGTCACTGTAGCAACTTTGCTCCATCAGCGGGAGAAGGCGCTTCGACGCCCCTGTAAGCACATGTTTCTCTGATTCCTTTGTTTCAGGCAAGCCACTGTGACGTCAGACTCCTTTACGCATACAGCTTTGCGATGCTTAGACAGTAATAACATAATTCATGTTTACATTTCTTTAATTTTCGACGCATTGTCGTTATTCGTGACGCATCAATGACCAATTGATTATATGGCAATGCAATGAAAAAAGCGTGTGGAAAACAGTGTTAATGACAGATTTGAGAAGCACATTTCTTCAATGTTGGCCGCATGGCATTCCTGTGCAGGTGACAATGGTAATTTTTCAAAACGACAAGGATATTTAAACACATGATTATTTGTTTGCTGTGCTCTATGGCCTCTGCTACAGACCTCATCGAAATGACACTTAGATATCTTAGGGTGTACATATCAAGTCTTCCCAAATGGTCTAGCGGATAGGCATCTACCTTGTAACGCAGGGCGGCCCGGGTTCGATTCCCGTCATGGCAAATGTTTTTTGTAGAAAAATAAAATGAGTCCCAACGTGTGCAACAGAAGAGTTCGAAATCTCGTTACATTTGCATCGTCATGAACATGACTTATATCAGGCTAGCTCATTTTTTCTTTGTTCATTTTAAGTGTAGAAACAATATTTCGTTTGTGACCATTTCTTTCTGCCGTTTTGACAACAGGCTCATGACTAAAGAACACACGGCTGTCTGCTGATTGACGCTTGACTGTAGATTTTCGCTTTGTGTCAAAAGAACTTCCTAACGCACACTTTTTCAAAGTAGGTGAATTCATCAGATCTGTTTGAAACATTGCATTTTATCCATGCACGACGACTGCTTAGATACTCGCAGCACAGTTGCCCCATATACATTGCCCATGAGCGCGGAGCTTGTCTTTGTCACTGTAGCAACTTTGCTCCATCAGCGGGAGAAGGCGCTTCGACGCCCCTGTAAGCACATGTTTCTCTGATTCCTTTGTTTCAGGCAAGCCACTGTGACGTCAGACGCCTTTACGCATACAGCTTTGCGATGCTTAGACAGTAATAACATAATTCATGTTTACATTTCTTTAATTTTCGACGCATTGTCGTTATTCGTGACGCATCAATGACCAATTGATTATATGGCAATGCAATGAAAAAAGCGTGTGGAAAACAGTGTTAATGACAGATTTGAGAAGCACATTTCTTCAATGTTGGCCGCATGGCATTCCTGTGCAGGTGACAATGGTAATTTTTCAAAACGACAAGGATATTTAAACACATGATTATTTGTTTGCTGTGCTCTATGGCCTCTGCTACAGACCTCATCGAAATGACACTTAGATATCTTAGGGTGTACATATCAAGTTTTCCCAAATGGTCTAGCGGATAGGCATCTACCTTGTAACGCAGGGCGGCCCGGGTTCGATTCCCGTCATGGCAAGTGTTTTTTGTAGAAAAATAAAATGAGTCCCAACGTGTGCAACAGAACAGTTCGAAATCTCGTTACATTTGCATCGTCATGAACATGACTTATATCAGGCTAGCTCATTTTTTCTTTGTTCATTTTAAGTGTAGAAACAATATTTCGTTTGTGACCATTTTTTTCTGCCGTTTTGACAACAGGCTCATGACTAAAGAACACACGGCTGTCTGCTGATTGACGCTTGACTGTAGATTTTCGCTTTGTGTCAAAAGAACTTCCTAACGCACACTTTTTCAAAGTAGGTGAATTCATCAGATCTGTTTGAAACATTGCATTTTATCCATGCACGACGACTACTTAGATACTCGCAGCACAGTTGCCTCATATAAATTGCCCATGAGCGCGGAGCTTGTCTTTGTCACTGTAGCAACTTTGCTCCATCAGCGGGAGAAGGCGCTTCGACGCCCCTGTAAGCACATGTTTCTCTGATTCCTTTGTTTCAGGCAAGCCACTGTGACGTCAGACGCCTTTACGCATACAGCTTTGCGATGCTTAGACAGTAATAACATAATTCATGTTTACATTTCTTTAATTTTCGACGCATTGTCGTTATTCGTGACGCATCAATGACCAATTGATTATATGGCAATGCAATGAAAAAAGCGTGTGGAAAACAGTGTTAATGACAGATTTGAGAAGCACATTTCTTCAATGTTGGCCGCATGGCATTCCTGTGCAGGTGACAATGGTAATTTTTCAAAACGACAAGGATATTTAAACACATGATTATTTGTTTGCTGTGCTCTATGGCCTCTGCTACAGACCTCATCGAAATGACACTTAGATATCTTAGGGTGTACATATCAAGTTTTCCCAAATGGTCTAGCGGATAGGCATCTACCTTGTAACGCAGGGCGGCCCGGGTTCGATTCCCGTCATGGCAAGTGTTTTTTGTAGAAAAATAAAATGAGTCCCAACGTGTGCAACAGAACAGTTCGAAATCTCGTTACATTTGCATCGTCATGAACATGACTTATATCAGGCTAGCTCATTTTTTCTTTGTTCATTTTAAGTGTAGAAACAATATTTCGTTTGTGACCATTTTTTTCTGCCGTTTTGACAACAGGCTCATGACTAAAGAACACACGGCTGTCTGCTGATTGACGCTTGACTGTAGATTTTCGCTTTGTGTCAAAAGAACTTCCTAACGCACACTTTTTCAAAGTAGGTGAATTCATCAGATCTGTTTGAAACATTGCATTTTATCCATGCACGACGACTACTTAGATACTCGCAGCACAGTTGCCTCATATAAATTGCCCATGAGCGCGGAGCTTGTCTTTGTCACTGTAGCAACTTTGCTCCATCAGCGGGAGAAGGCGGATCGACGCCCCTGTAAGCACATGTTTCTCTAATTCCTTTGTTTCAGGCACGCCACTGTGACGTCAGACGCCTTTACGCATACAGCTTTGCGATGCTTAGACAGTAATAACATAATTCATGTTTACATTTCTTTAATTTTCGACGCATTGTCGTTATTCGTGACGCATCAATGACCAATTGATTATATGGCAATGCAATGAAAAAAGCGTGTGGAAAACAGTGTTAATGACAGATTTGAGAAGCACATTTCTTCAATGTTGGCCGCATGGCATTCCTGTGCAGGTGACAATGGTAATTTTTCAAAACGACAAGGATATTTAAACACATGATTATTTGTTTGCTGTGCTCTTTGGCCTCTGCTACAGACCTCATCGAAATGACACTTAGATATCTTAGGGTGTACATATCAAGTTTACCCAAATGGTCTAGCGGATAGGCATCTACCTTGTAACGCAGGGCGGCCCGGGTTCGATTCCCGTCATGGCAAGTGTTTTTTGTAGAAAAATAAAATGAGTCCCAACGTGTGCAACAGAACAGTTCGAAATCTCGTTACATTTGCATCGTCATGAACATGACTTATATCAGGCTAGCTCATTTTTTCTTTGTTCATTTTAAGTGTAGAAACAATATTTCGTTTGTGAACATTTTTTTCTGCCGTTTTGACAACAGGCTCATGACTAAAGAACACACGGCTGTCTGCTGATTGACGCTTGACTGTAGATTTTCGCTTTGTGTCAAAAGAACTCCCTAACGCACACTTTTTCAAAGTAGGTGAATTCATCAGATCTGTTTGAAACATTGCATTTTATCCATGCACGACGACTACTTAGATACTCGCAGCACAGTTGCCTCATATAAATTGCCCATGAGCGCGGAGCTTGTCTTTGTCACTGTAGCAACTTTGCTCCATCAGCGGGAGAAGGCGGTTCGACGCCCCTGTAAACACATGTTTCTCTAATTCCTTTGTTTCAGGCAAGCCACTGTGACGTCAGACGCCTTTACGCATACAGCTTTGCGATGCTTAGACAGTAATAACATAATTCATGTTTACATTTCTTTTATTTTCGACGCATTGTCGTTATTCGTGACGCATCAATGACCAATTGATTATATGGCAATGCAATGAAAAAAGCGTGTGGAAAACAGTGTTAATGACAGATTTGAGAAGCACATTTCTTCAATGTTGGCCGCATGGCATTCCTGTGCAGGTGACAATGGTAATTTTTCAAAACGACAAGGATATTTCAACACATGATTATTTGTTTGCTGTGCTCTATGGCCTCTGCTACAGACCTCATCGAAATGACACTTAGATATCTTAGGGTGTACATATCAAGTTTTCCCAAATGGTCTAGCGGATAGGCATCTACCTTGTAACGCAGGGCGTCCCGGGTTCGATTCCCGTCATGGCAAATGTTTTTTGTAGAAAAATAAAATGAGTCCCAACGTGTGCAACAGAACAGTTCGAAATCTCGTTACATTTGCATCGTCATGAACATGACTTATATCAGGCTAGCTAATTTTTTCTTTGTTCATTTTAAGTGTAGAAACAATATTTCGTTTGTGACCATTTTTTTCTGCCGTTTTGACAACAGGCTCATGACTAAAGAACACACGGCTGTCTGCTGATTGACGCTTGACTGTAGATTTTCGCTTTGTGTCAAAAGAACTCCCTAACGCACACTTTTTCAAAGTAGGTGAATTCATCAGATCTGTTTGAAACATTGCATTTTATCCATGCACGACGACTACTTAGATACTCGCAGCACAGTTGCCTCATATAAATTGCCCATGAGCGCGGAGCTTGTCTTTGTCACTGCAGCAACTTTGCTCCATCAGCGGGAGAAGGCGGTTCGACGCCCCTGTAAGCACATGATTCTCTAATTCCTTTGTTTCAGGCAAGCCACTGTGACGTCAGACGCCTTTACGCATACAGCTTTGCGATGCTTAGACAGTAATAACATAATTCATGTTTACATTTCTTTAATTTTCGACGCATTGTCGTTATTCGTGACGCATCAATGACCAATTGATTATATGGCAATGCAATGAAAAAAGCGTGTGGAAAACAGTGTTAATGACAGATTTGAGAAGCACATTTCTTCAATGTTGGCCGCATGGCATTCCTGTGCAGGTGACAATGGTAATTTTTCAAAACGACAAGGATATTTAAACACATGATTATTTGTTTGCTGTGCTCTATGGCCTCTGCTACAGACCTCATCGAAATGACACTTAGATATCTTAGGGTGTACATATCAAGTCTTCCCAAATGGTCTAGCGGATAGGAATCTGCCTTGTCACGCAGGGCGGCCCGGGTTCGATTCCCGTAATGACAAATGATTTTTGGAGAAAAATAAAATGAGTCCCAACGTGTGCAACAGAACAGTTCGAAATCTCGTTACATTTGCATCGTCATGAACATGACTTATATCAGGCTAGCTCATTTTTTCTTTGTTCATTTTAAGTGTAGAAACAATATTTCGTTTGTGAACATTTTTTTCTGCCGTTTTGACAACAGGCTCATTACTAAAGAACACACGGCTGTCTTCTGATTGACACTTGACTGTAGATTTTCGCTTTGTGTCAAAAGAACTCCCTAACGCACACTTTTTCAAAGTAGGTGAATTCATCAGATCTGTTTGAAACATTGCATTTTATCCATGCACGACGACTACTTAGATACTCGCAGCACAGTTGCCTCATATAAATTGCCCATGAGCGCGGAGCTTGTCTTTGTCACTGTAGCAACTTTGCTCCATCAGCGGGAGAAGGCGCTTCGTCGCCCCTGTAAGCACATGTTTCTCTGATTCCTTTGTTTCAGGCAAGCCACTGTGACGTCAGACGCCTTTACGCATACAGCTTTGCGATGCTTAGACAGTAATAACATAATTCATGTTTACATTTCTTTAATTTTCGACGCATTGTCGTTATTCGTGACGCATCAATGACCAATTGATTATATAGCAATGCAATGAAAAAAGCGTGTGGAAAACAGTGTTAATGACAGATTTGAGAAGCACATTTCTTCAATGTTGGCCGCATGGCATTCCTGTGCAGGTGACAATGGTAATTTTTCAAAACGACAAGGATATTTAAACACATGATTATTTGTTTGCTGTGCTCTTTGGCCTCTGCTACAGACCTCATCGAAATGACACTTAGATATCTTAGGGTGTACATATCAAGTTTACCCAAATGGTCTAGCGGATAGGCATCTACCTTGTAACGCAGGGCGGCCCGGGTTCGATTCCCGTCATGGCAAGTGTTTTTTGTAGAAAAATAAAATGAGTCCCAACGTGTGCAACAGAACAGTTCGAAATCTCGTTACATTTGCATCGTCATGAACATGACTTATATCAGGCTAGCTCATTTTTTCTTTGTTCATTTTAAGTGTAGAAACAATATTTCGTTTGTGAACATTTTTTTCTGCCGTTTTGACAACAGGCTCATGACTAAAGAACACACGGCTGTCTGCTGATTGACGCTTGACTGTAGATTTTCGCTTTGTGTCAAAAGAACTCCCTAACGCACACTTTTTCAAAGTAGGTGAATTCATCAGATCTGTTTGAAACATTGCATTTTATCCATGCACGACGACTACTTAGATACTCGCAGCACAGTTGCCTCATATAAATTGCCCATGAGCGCGGAGCTTGTCTTTGTCACTGTAGCAACTTTGCTCCATCAGCGGGAGAAGGCGGTTCGACGCCCCTGTAAACACATGTTTCTCTAATTCCTTTGTTTCAGGCAAGCCACTGTGACGTCAGACGCCTTTACGCATACAGCTTTGCGATGCTTAGACAGTAATAACATAATTCATGTTTACATTTCTTTTATTTTCGACGCATTGTCGTTATTCGTGACGCATCAATGACCAATTGATTATATGGCAATGCAATGAAAAAAGCGTGTGGAAAACAGTGTTAATGACAGATTTGAGAAGCACATTTCTTCAATGTTGGCCGCATGGCATTCCTGTGCAGGTGACAATGGTAATTTTTCAAAACGACAAGGATATTTCAACACATGATTATTTGTTTGCTGTGCTCTATGGCCTCTGCTACAGACCTCATCGAAATGACACTTAGATATCTTAGGGTGTACATATCTAGTTTTCCCAAATGGTCTAGCGGATAGGCATCTACCTTGTAACGCAGGGCGTCCCGGGTTCGATTCCCGTCATGGCAAATGTTTTTTGTAGAAAAATAAAATGAGTCCCAACGTGTGCAACAGAACAGTTCGAAATCTCGTTACATTTGCATCGTCATGAACATGACTTATATCAGGCTAGCTAATTTTTTCTTTGTTCATTTTAAGTGTAGAAACAATATTTCGTTTGTGACCATTTTTTTCTGCCGTTTTGACAACAGGCTCATGACTAAAGAACACACGGCTGTCTGCTGATTGACGCTTGACTGTAGATTTTCGCTTTGTGTCAAAAGAACTCCCTAACGCACACTTTTTCAAAGTAGGTGAATTCATCAGATCTGTTTGAAACATTGCATTTTATCCATGCACGACGACTACTTAGATACTCGCAGCACAGTTGCCTCATATAAATTGCCCATGAGCGCGGAGCTTGTCTTTGTCACTGCAGCAACTTTGCTCCATCAGCGGGAGAAGGCGGTTCGACGCCCCTGTAAGCACATGATTCTCTAATTCCTTTGTTTCAGGCAAGCCACTGTGACGTCAGACGCCTTTACGCATACAGCTTTGCGATGCTTAGACAGTAATAACATAATTCATGTTTACATTTCTTTAATTTTCGACGCATTGTCGTTATTCGTGACGCATCAATGACCAATTGATTATATGGCAATGCAATGAAAAAAGCGTGTGGAAAACAGTGTTAATGACAGATTTGAGAAGCACATTTCTTCAATGTTGGCCGCATGGCATTCCTGTGCAGGTGACAATGGTAATTTTTCAAAACGACAAGGATATTTAAACACATGATTATTTGTTTGCTGTGCTCTATGGCCTCTGCTACAGACCTCATCGAAATGACACTTAGATATCTTAGGGTGTACATATCAAGTCTTCCCAAATGGTCTAGCGGATAGGCATCTACCTTGTAACGCAGGGCGGCCCGGGTTCGATTCCCGTCATGGCAAATGTTTTTTGTAGAAAAATAAAATGAGTCCCAACGTGTGCAACAGAACAGTTCGAAATCTCGTTACATTTGCATCGTCATGAACATGACTTATATCAGGCTAGCTAATTTTTTCTTTGTTCATTTTAAGTGTAGAAACAATATTTCGTTTGTGACCATTTTTTTCTGCCGTTTTGACAACAGGCTCATGACTAAAGAACACACGGCTGTCTGCTGATTGACGCTTGACTGTAGATTTTCGCTTTGTGTCAAAAGAACTCCCTAACGCACACTTTTTCAAAGTAGGTGAATTCATCAGATCTGTTTGAAACATTGCATTTTATCCATGCACGACGACTACTTAGATACTCGCAGCACAGTTGCCTCATATAAATTGCCCATGAGCGCGGAGCTTGTCTTTGTCACTGCAGCAACTTTGCTCCATCAGCGGGAGAAGGCGGTTCGACGCCCCTGTCAGCACATGATTCTCTAATTCCTTTGTTTCAGGCAAGCCACTGTGACGTCAGACGCCTTTACGCATACAGCTTTGCGATGCTTAGACAGTAATAACATAATTCATGTTTACATTTCTTTAATTTTCGACGCATTGTCGTTATTCGTGACGCATCAATGACCAATTGATTATATGGCAATGCAATGAAAAAAGCGTGTGGAAAACAGTGTTAATGACAGATTTGAGAAGCACATTTCTTCAATGTTGGCCGCATGGCATTCCTGTGCAGGTGACAATGGTAATTTTTCAAAACGACAAGGATATTTAAACACATGATTATTTGTTTGCTGTGCTCTATGGCCTCTGCTACAGACCTCATCGAAATGACACTTAGATATCTTAGGGTGTACATATCAAGTCTTCCCAAATGGTCTAGCGGATAGGCATCTACCTTGTAACGCAGGGCGGCCCGGGTTCGATTCCCGTCATGGCAAATGTTTTTTGTAGAAAAATAAAATGAGTCCCAACGTGTGCAACAGAACAGTTCGAAATCTCGTTACATTTGCATCGTCATGAACATGACTTATATTAGGCTAGCTAATTTTTTCTTTGTTCATTTTAAGTGTAGAAACAATATTTCGTTTGTGAACATTTTTTTCTGCCGTTTTGACAACAGGCTCATTACTAAAGAACACACGGCTGTCTGCTGATTGACGCTTGACTGTAGATTTTCGCTTTGTGTCAAAAGAACTCCCTAACGCACACTTTTTCAAAGTAGGTGAATTCATCAGATCTGTTTGAAACATTGCATTTTATCCATGCACGACGACTGCTTAGATACTCGCAGCACAGTTGCCCCATATAAATTGCCCATGAGCGCGGAGCTTGTCTTTGTCACTGTAGCAACTTTGCTCCATCAGCGGGAGAAGGCGGTTCGACGCCCCTGTAAGCACATGTTTCTCAAATTCCTTTGTTTCAGTCAAGCCACTGTGACGTCAGACGCCTTTACGCATACAGCTTTGCGATGCTTAGACAGTAATAACATAATTCATGTTAACATTTCTTTAATTTTCGACGCATTGTCGTTATTCGTGACGCATCAATGACCAATTGATTATATGGCAATGCAATGAAAAAAGCGTGTGGAAAACAGTGTTAATGACAGATTTGAGAAGCACATTTCTTCAATGTTGGCCGCAGGGCATTCCTGTGCAGGTGACAATGGTAATTTTTCAAAACGACAAGGATATTTAAACACTTGATTATTTGTTTGCTGTGCTCTATGGCCTCTGCTACAGACCTCATCGAAATGACACTTAGATATCTTAGGGTGTACATATCAAGTCTTCCCAAATGGTCTAGCGGATAGGAATCTGCCTTGTCACGCAGGGCGGCCCGGGTTCGATTCCCGTCATGGCAAAGGATTTTTGTAGAAAAATAAAATGAGTCCCAACGTGTGCAACAGAACAGTTCGAAATCTCGTTACATTTGCATCGTCATGAACATGACTTATATCAGGCTAGCTAATTTTTTCTTTGTTCATTTTAAGTGTAGAAACAATATTTCGTTTGTGAACATTTTTTTCTGCCGTTTTGACAACAGGCTCATTACTAAAGAACACACGGCTGTCTGCTGATTGACGCTTGACTGTAGATTTTCGCTTTGTGTCAAAAGAACTCCCTAACGCACACTTTTTCAAAGTAGGTGAATTCATCAGATCTGTTTGAAACATTGCATTTTATCCATGCACGACGACTACTTAGATACTCGCAGCACAGTTGCCTCATATAAATTGCCCATGAGCGCGGAGCTTGTCTTTGTCACTGTAGCAACTTTGCTCCATCAGCGGGAGAAGGCGGTTCGACGCCCCTGTAAGCACATGTTTCTCAAATTCCTTTGTTTCAGTCAAGCCACTGTGACGTCAGACGCCTTTACGCATACAGCTCTGCGATGCTTAGACAGTAATAACATAATTCATGTTAACATTTCTTTAATTTTCGACGCATTGTCGTTATTCGTGACGCATCAATGACCAATTGATTATATGGCAATGCAATGAAAAAAGCGTGTGGAAAACAGTGTTAATGACAGATTTGAGAAGCACATTTCTTCAATGTTGGCCGCAGGGCATTCCTGTGCAGGTGACAATGGTAATTTTTCAAAACGACAAGGATATTTAAACACTTGATTATTTGTTTGCTGTGCTCTATGGCCTCTGCTACAGACCTCATCGAAATGACACTTAGATATCTTAGGGTGTACATATCAAGTCTTCCCAAATGGTCTAGCGGATAGGCATCTGCCTTGTCACGCAGGGCGGCCCGGGTTCGATTCCCGTCATGGCAAATGTTTTTTGTAGAAAAATAAAATGAGTCCCAACGTGTGCAACAGAACAGTTCGAAATCTCGTTACATTTGCATCGTCATGAACATGACTTATATCAGGCTAGCTAATTTTTTCTTTTTTCATTTTAAGTGTAGAAACAATATTTCGTTTGTGAACATTTTTTTCTGCCGTTTTGACAACAGGCTCATGACTAAAGAACACACGGCTGTCTGCTGATTGACGCTTGACTGTAGATTTTCGCTTTGTGTCAAAAGAACTCCCTAACGCACACTTTTTCAAAGTAGGTGAATTCATCAGATCTGTTTGAAACATTGCATTTTATCCATGCACGACGACTACTTAGATACTCGCAGCACAGTTGCCTCATATAAATTGCCCATGAGCGCGGAGCTTGTCTTTGTCACTGTAGCAACTTTGCTCCATCAGCGGGAGAAGGCGGTTCGACGCCCCTGTAAGCACATGTTTCTCTAATTCCTTTGTTTCAGGCAAGCCACTGTGACGTCAGACGCCTTTACGCATACAGCTTTGCGATGCTTAGACAGTAATAACATAATTCATGTTTACATTTCTTTAATTTTCGACGCATTGTCGTTATTCGTGACGCATCAATGACCAATTGATTATATGGCAATGCAATGAAAAAAGCGTGTGGAAAACAGTGTTAATGACAGATTTGAGAAGCACATTTCTTCAATGTTGGCCGCATGGCATTCCTGTGCAGGTGACAATGGTAATTTTTCAAAACGACAAGGATATTTAAACACATGATTATTTGTTTGCTGTGTTCTATGGCCTCTGCTACAGACCTCATCGAAATGACACTTAGATATCTTAGGGTGTACATATCAAGTCTTCCCAAATGGTCTAGCGGATAGGCATCTACCTTGTAACGCAGGGCGGCCCGGGTTCGATTCCCGTCATGGCAAATGTTTTTTGTAGAAAAATAAAATGAGTCCCAACGTGTGCAACAGAACAGTTCGAAATCTCGTTACATTTGCATCGTCATGAACATGACTTATATCAGGCTAGCTAATTTTTTCTTTGTTCATTTTAAGTGTAGAAACAATATTTCGTTTGTGAACATTTTTTTCTGCCGTTTTGAAAACAGGCTCATTACTAAAGAACACACTGCTGTCTGCTGATTGACGCTTGACTGTAGATTTTCGCTTTGTGTCAAAAGAACTCCCTAACGCACACTTTTTCAAAGTAGGTGAATTCATCAGATCTGTTTGAAACATTGCATTTTATCCATGCACGACGACTACTTAGATACTCGCAGCACAGTTGCCTCATATAAATTGCCCATGAGCGCGGAGCTTGTCTTTGTCACTGTAGCAACTTTGCTCCATCAGCGGGAGAAGGAGGTTCGACGCCCCTGTAAGCACATGTTTCTCTAATTCCTTTGTTTCAGGCAAGCCACTGTGACGTCAGACGCCTTTACGCATACAGCTTTGCGATGCTTAGACAGTAATAACATAATTCATGTTTACATTTCTTTAATTTTCGACGCATTGTCGTTATTCGTGACGCATCAATGACCAATTGATTATATGGCAATGCAATGAAAAAAGCGTGTGGAAAACAGTGTTAATGAAAGATTTGAGAAGCACATTTCTTCAATGTTGGCCGCAGGGCATTCCTGTGCAGGTGACAATGGTAATTTTTCAAAACGACAAGGATATTTAAACACTTGATTATTTGTTTGCTGTGCTCTATGGCCTCTGCTACAGACCTCATCGAAATGACACTTAGATATCTTAGGGTGTACATATCAAGTCTTCCCAAATGGTCTAGCGGATAGGAATCTGCCTTGTCACGCAGGGCGGCCCGGGTTCGATTCCCGTCATGGCAAAGGATTTTTGTAGAAAAATAAAATGAGTCCCAACGTGTGCAACAGAACAGTTCGAAATCTCGTTACATTTGCATCGTCATGAACATGACTTATATCAGGCTAGCTAATTTTTTCTTTGTTCATTTTAAGTGTAGAAACAATATTTCGTTTGTGAACATTTTTTTCTGCCGTTTTGACAACAGGCTCATTACTAAAGAACACACGGCTGTCTGCTGATTGACGCTTGACTGTAGATTTTCGCTTTGTGTCAAAAGAACTCCCTAACGCACACTTTTTCAAAGTAGGTGAATTCATCAGATCTGTTTGAAACATTGCATTTTATCCATGCACGACGACTACTTAGATACTCGCAGCACAGTTGCCTCATATAAATTGCCCATGAGCGCGGAGCTTGTCTTTGTCACTGTAGCAACTTTGCTCCATCAGCGGGAAAAGGCGGTTCGACGCCCCTGTAAGCACATGTTTCTCAAATTCCTTTGTTTCAGTCAAGCCACTGTGACGTCAGACGCCTTTACGCATACAGCTTTGCTATGCTTAGACAGTAATAACATAATTCATGTTAACATTTCTTTAATTTTCGACGCATTGTCGTTATTCGTGACGCATCAATGACCAATTGATTATATGGCAATGCAATGAAAAAAGCGTGTGGAAAACAGTGTTAATGACAGATTTGAGAAGCACATTTCTTCAATGTTGGCCGCAGGGCATTCCTGTGCAGGTGACAATGGTAATTTTTCAAAACGACAAGGATATTTAAACACTTGATTATTTGTTTGCTGTGCTCTATGGCCTCTGCTACAGACCTCATCGAAATGACACTTAGATATCTTAGGGTGTACATATCAAGTCTTCCCAAATGGTCTAGCGGATAGGAATCTGCCTTGTCACGCAGGGCGGCCCGGGTTCGATTCCCGTCATGGCAAAGGATTTTTGTAGAAAAATAAAATGAGTCCCAACGTGTGCAACAGAACAGTTCGAAATCTCGTTACATTTGCATCGTCATGAACATGACTTATATCAGGCTAGCTAATTTTTTCTTTGTTCATTTTAAGTGTAGAAACAATATTTCGTTTGTGAACATTTTTTTCTGCCGTTTTGACAACAGGCTCATTACTAAAGAACACACGGCTGTCTGCTGATTGACGCTTGACTGTAGATTTTCGCTTTGTGTCAAAAGAACTCCCTAACGCACACTTTTTCAAAGTAGGTGAATTCATCAGATCTGTTTGAAACATTGCATTTTATCCATGCACGACGACTACTTAGATACTCGCAGCACAGTTGCCTCATATAAATTGCCCATGAGCGCGGAGCTTGTCTTTGTCACTGTAGCAACTTTGCTCCATCAGCGGGAGAAGGCGGTTCGACGCCCCTGTAAGCACATGTTTCTCTAATTCCTTTGTTTCAGTCAAGCCACTGTGACGTCAGACGCCTTTACGCATACAGCTTTGCGATGCTTAGACAGTAATAACATAATTCATGTTAACATTTCTTTAATTTTCGACGCATTGTCGTTATTCGTGACGCATCAATGACCAATTGATTATATGGCAATGCAATGAAAAAAGCGTGTGGAAAACAGTGTTAATGACAGATTTGAGAAGCACATTTCTTCAATGTTGGCCGCAGGGCATTCCTGTGCAGGTGACAATGGTAATTTTTCAAAACGACAAGGATATTTAAACACTTGATTATTTGTTTGCTGTGCTCTATGGCCTCTGCTACAGACCTCATCGAAATGACACTTAGATATCTTAGGGTGTACATATCAAGTCTTCCCAAATGGTCTAGCGGATAGGCATCTGCCTTGTCACGCAGGGCGGCCCGGGTTCGATTCCCGTCATGGCAAAGGATTTTTGTAGAAAAATAAAATGAGTCCCAACGTGTGCAACAGAACAGTTCGAAATCTCGTTACATTTGCATCGTCATGAACATGACTTATATCAGGCTAGCTAATTTTTTCTTTGTTCATTTTAAGTGTAGAAACAATATTTCGTTTGTGAACATTTTTTTCTGCCGTTTTGACAACAGGCTCATTACTAAAGAACACACGGCTGTCTGCTGATTGACGCTTGACTGTAGATTTTCGCTTTGTGTCAAAAGAACTCCCTAACGCACACTTTTTCAAAGTAGGTGAATTCATCAGATCTGTTTGAAACATTGCATTTTATCCATGCTCGACGACTACTTAGATATTCGCAGCACAGTTGCCTCATATAAATTGCCCATGAGCGCGGAGCTTGTCTTTGTCACTGTAGCAACTTTGCTCCATCAGCGGGAGAAGGAGGTTCGACGCCCCTGTAAGCACATGTTTCTCTAATTCCTTTGTTTCAGGCAAGCCACTGTGACGTCAGACGCCTTTACGCATACAGCTTTGCGATGCTTAGACAGTAATAACATAATTCATGTTAACATTTCTTTAATTTTCGACGCATTGTCGTTATTCGTGACGCATCAATGACCAATTGATTATATGGCAATGCAATGAAAAAAGCGTGTGGAAAACAGTGTTAATGACAGATTTGAGAAGCACATTTCTTCAATGTTGGCCGCAGGGCATTCCTGTGCAGGTGACAATGGTAATTTTTCAAAACGACAAGGATATTTAAACACTTGATTATTTGTTTGCTGTGCTCTATGGCCTCTGCTACAGACCTCATCGAAATGACACTTAGATATCTTAGGGTGTACATATCAAGTCTTCCCAAATGGTCTAGCGGATAGGCATCTGCCTTGTCACGCAGGGCCGCCCGGGTTCGATTCCCGTCATGGCAAATGTTTTTTGTAGAAAAATAAAATGAGTCCCAACGTGTGCAACAGAACAGTTCGAAATCTCGTTACATTTGCATCGTCATGAACATGACTTATATCAGGCTAGCTAATTTTTTCTTTGTTCATTTTAAGTGTAGAAACAATATTTCGTTTGTGAACATTTTTTTCTGCCGTTTTGACAACAGGCTCATTACTAAAGAACACACGGCTGTCTGCTGATTGACGCTTGACTGTAGATTTTCGCTTTGTGTCAAAAGAACTCCCTAACGCACACTTTTTCAAAGTAGGTGAATTCATCAGATCTGTTTGAAACATTGCATTTTATCCATGCACGACGACTACTTAGATACTCGCAGCACAGTTGCCTCATATAAATTGCCCATGAGCGCGGAGCTTGTCTTTGTCACTGTAGCAACTTTGCTCCATCAGCGGGAAAAGGCGGTTCGACGCCCCTGTAAGCACATGTTTCTCAAATTCCTTTGTTTCAGTCAAGCCACTGTGACGTCAGACGCCTTTACGCATACAGCTTTGCTATGCTTAGACAGTAATAACATAATTCATGTTAACATTTCTTTAATTTTCGACGCATTGTCGTTATTCGTGACGCATCAATGACCAATTGATTATATGGCAATGCAATGAAAAAAGCGTGTGGAAAACAGTGTTAATGACAGATTTGAGAAGCACATTTCTTCAATGTTGGCCGCAGGGCATTCCTGTGCAGGTGACAATGGTAATTTTTCAAAACGACAAGGATATTTAAACACTTGATTATTTGTTTGCTGTGCTCTATGGCCTCTGCTACAGACCTCATCGAAATGACACTTAGATATCTTAGGGTGTACATATCAAGTCTTCCCAAATGGTCTAGCGGATAGGAATCTGCCTTGTCACGCAGGGCGGCCCGGGTTCGATTCCCGTCATGGCAAAGGATTTTTGTAGAAAAATAAAATGAGTCCCAACGTGTGCAACAGAACAGTTCGAAATCTCGTTACATTTGCATCGTCATGAACATGACTTATATCAGGCTAGCTAATTTTTTCTTTGTTCATTTTAAGTGTAGAAACAATATTTCGTTTGTGAACATTTTTTTCTGCCGTTTTGACAACAGGCTCATTACTAAAGAACACACGGCTGTCTGCTGATTGACGCTTGACTGTAGATTTTCGCTTTGTGTCAAAAGAACTCCCTAACGCACACTTTTTCAAAGTAGGTGAATTCATCAGATCTGTTTGAAACATTGCATTTTATCCATGCACGACGACTACTTAGATACTCGCAGCACAGTTGCCTCATATAAATTGCCCATGAGCGCGGAGCTTGTCTTTGTCACTGTAGCAACTTTGCTCCATCAGCGGGAGAAGGCGGTTCGACGCCCCTGTAAGCACATGTTTCTCTAATTCCTTTGTTTCAGTCAAGCCACTGTGACGTCAGACGCCTTTACGCATACAGCTTTGCGATGCTTAGACAGTAATAACATAATTCATGTTAACATTTCTTTAATTTTCGACGCATTGTCGTTATTCGTGACGCATCAATGACCAATTGATTATATGGCAATGCAATGAAAAAAGCGTGTGGAAAACAGTGTTAATGACAGATTTGAGAAGCACATTTCTTCAATGTTGGCCGCAGGGCATTCCTGTGCAGGTGACAATGGTAATTTTTCAAAACGACAAGGATATTTAAACACTTGATTATTTGTTTGCTGTGCTCTATGGCCTCTGCTACAGACCTCATCGAAATGACACTTAGATATCTTAGGGTGTACATATCAAGTCTTCCCAAATGGTCTAGCGGATAGGCATCTGCCTTGTCACGCAGGGCGGCCCGGGTTCGATTCCCGTCATGGCAAAGGATTTTTGTAGAAAAATAAAATGAGTCCCAACGTGTGCAACAGAACAGTTCGAAATCTCGTTACATTTGCATCGTCATGAACATGACTTATATCAGGCTAGCTAATTTTTTCTTTGTTCATTTTAAGTGTAGAAACAATATTTCGTTTGTGAACATTTTTTTCTGCCGTTTTGACAACAGGCTCATTACTAAAGAACACACGGCTGTCTGCTGATTGACGCTTGACTGTAGATTTTCGCTTTGTGTCAAAAGAACTCCCTAACGCACACTTTTTCAAAGTAGGTGAATTCATCAGATCTGTTTGAAACATTGCATTTTATCCATGCACGACGACTACTTAGATATTCGCAGCACAGTTGCCTCATATAAATTGCCCATGAGCGCGGAGCTTGTCTTTGTCACTGTAGCAACTTTGCTCCATCAGCGGGAGAAGGAGGTTCGACGCCCCTGTAAGCACATGTTTCTCTAATTCCTTTGTTTCAGGCAAGCCACTGTGACGTCAGACGCCTTTACGCATACAGCTTTGCGATGCTTAGACAGTAATAACATAATTCATGTTTACATTTCTTTAATTTTCGACGCATTGTCGTTATTCGTGACGCATCAATGACCAATTGATTATATGGCAATGCAATGAAAAAAGCGTGTGGAAAACAGTGTTAATGACAGATTTGAGAAGCACATTTCTTCAATGTTGGCCGCAGGGCATTCCTGTGCAGGTGACAATGGTAATTTTTCAAAACGACAAGGATATTTAAACACTTGATTATTTGTTTGCTGTGCTCTATGGCCTCTGCTACAGACCTCATCGAAATGACACTTAGATATCTTAGGGTGTACATATCAAGTCTTCCCAAATGGTCTAGCGGATAGGCATCTGCCTTGTCAAGCAGGGCGGCCCGGGTTCGATTCCCGTCATGGCAAAGGATTTTTGTAGAAAAATAAAATGAGTCCCAACGTGTGCAACAGAACAGTTCGAAATCTCGTTACATTTGCATCGTCATGAACATGACTTATATCAGGCTAGCTAATTTTTTCTTTGTTCATTTTAAGTGTAGAAACAATATTTCGTTTGTGAACATTTTTTTCTGCCGTTTTGACAACAGGCTCATTACTAAAGAACACACGGCTGTCTGCTGATTGACGCTTGACTGTAGATTTTCGCTTTGTGTCAAAAGAACTCCCTAACGCACACTTTTTCAAAGTAGGTGAATTCATCAGATCTGTTTGAAACATTGCATTTTATCCATGCACGACGACTACTTAGATACTCGCAGCACAGTTGCCTCATATAAATTGCCCATGAGCGCGGAGCTTGTCTTTGTCACTGTAGCAACTTTGCTCCATCAGCGGGAGAAGGCGGTTCGACGCCCCTGTAAGCACATGTTTCTCAAATTCCTTTGTTTCAGTCAAGCCACTGTGACGTCAGACGCCTTTACGCATACAGCTTTGCGATGCTTAGACAGTAATAACATAATTCATGTTAACATTTCTTTAATTTTCGACGCATTGTCGTTATTCGTGACGCATCAATGACCAATTGATTATATGGCAATGCAATGAAAAAAGCGTGTGGAAAACAGTGTTAATGACAGATTTGAGAAGCACATTTCTTCAATGTTGGCCGCAGGGCATTCCTGTGCAGGTGACAATGGTAATTTTTCAAAACGACAAGGATATTTAAACACTTGATTATTTGTTTGCTGTGCTCTATGGCCTCTGCTACAGACCTCATCGAAATGACACTTAGATATCTTAGGGTGTACATATCAAGTCTTCCCAAATGGTCTAGCGGATAGGCATCTGCCTTGTCACGCAGGGCGGCCCGGGTTCGATTCCCGTCATGGCAAAGGTTTTTTGTAGAAAAATAAAATGAGTCCCAACGTGTGCAACAGAACAGTTCGAAATCTCGTTACATTTGCATCGTCATGAACATGACTTATATCAGGCTAGCTAATTTTTTCTTTGTTCATTTTAAGTGTAGAAACAATATTTCGTTTGTGAACATTTTTTTCTGCCGTTTTGACAACAGGCTCATTACTAAAGAACACACGGCTGTCTGCTGATTGACGCTTGACTGTAGATTTTCGCTTTGTGTCAAAAGAACTCCCTAACGCACACTTTTTCAAAGTAGGTGAATTCATCAGATCTGTTTGAAACATTGCATTTTATCCATGCACGACGACTACTTAGATACTCGCAGCACAGTTGCCTCATATAAATTGCCCATGAGCGCGGAGCTTGTCTTTGTCACTGTAGCAACTTTGCTCCATCAGCGGGAGAAGGCGGTTCGACGCCCCTGTAAGCACATGTTTCTCAAATTCCTTTGTTTCAGTCAAGCCACTGTGACGTCAGACGCCTTTACGCATACAGCTTTGCGATGCTTAGACAGTAATAACATAATTCATGTTAACATTTCTTTAATTTTCGACGCATTGTCGTTATTCGTGACGCATCAATGACCAATTGATTATATGGCAATGCAATGAAAAAAGCGTGTGGAAAACAGTGTTAATGACAGATTTGAGAAGCACATTTCTTCAATGTTGGCCGCAGGGCATTCCTGTGCAGGTGACAATGGTAATTTTTCAAAACGACAAGGATATTTAAACACTTGATTATTTGTTTGCTGTGCTCTATGGCCTCTGCTACAGACCTCATCGAAATGACACTTAGATATCTTAGGGTGTACATATCAAGTCTTCCCAAATGGTCTAGCGGATAGGAATCTGCCTTGTCACGCAGGGCGGCCCGGGTTCGATTCCCGTCATGGCAAAGGATTTTTGTAGAAAAATAAAATGAGTCCCAACGTGTGCAACAGAACAGTTCGAAATCTCGTTACATTTGCATCGTCATGAACATGACTTATATCAGGCTAGCTAATTTTTTCTTTGTTCATTTTAAGTGTAGAAACAATATTTCGTTTGTGAACATTTTTTTCTGCCGTTTTGACAACAGGCTCATTACTAAAGAACACACGGCTGTCTGCTGATTGACGCTTGACTGTAGATTTTCGCTTTGTGTCAAAAGAACTCCCTAACGCACACTTTTTCAAAGTAGGTGAATTCATCAGATCTGTTTGAAACATTGCATTTTATCCATGCACGACGACTACTTAGATACTCGCAGCACAGTTGCCTCATATAAATTGCCCATGAGCGCGGAGCTTGTCTTTGTCACTGTAGCAACTTTGCTCCATCAGCGGGAGAAGGCGGTTCGACGCCCCTGTAAGCACATGTTTCTCAAATTCCTTTGTTTCAGTCAAGCCACTGTGACGTCAGACGCCTTTACGCATACAGCTTTGCGATGCTTAGACAGTAATAACATAATTCATGTTAACATTTCTTTAATTTTCGACGCATTGTCGTTATTCGTGACGCATCAATGACCAATTGATTATATGGCAATGCAATGAAAAAAGCGTGTGGAAAACAGTGTTAATGACAGATTTGAGAAGCACATTTCTTCAATGTTGGCCGCAGGGCATTCCTGTGCAGGTGACAATGGTAATTTTTCAAAACGACAAGGATATTTAAACACTTGATTATTTGTTTGCTGTGCTCTATGGCCTCTGCTACAGACCTCATCGAAATGACACTTAGATATCTTAGGGTGTACATATCAAGTCTTCCCAAATGGTCTAGCGGATAGGCATCTGCCTTGTCACGCAGGGCGGCCCGGGTTCGATTCCCGTCATGGCAAAGGTTTTTTGTAGAAAAATAAAATGAGTCCCAACGTGTGCAACAGAACAGTTCGAAATCTCGTTACATTTGCATCGTCATGAACATGACTTATATCAGGCTAGCTAATTTTTTCTTTGTTCATTTTAAGTGTAGAAACAATATTTCGTTTGTGAACATTTTTTTCTGCCGTTTTGACAACAGGCTCATTACTAAAGAACACACGGCTGTCTGCTGATTGACGCTTGACTGTAGATTTTCGCTTTGTGTCAAAAGAACTCCCTAACGCACACTTTTTCAAAGTAGGTGAATTCATCAGATCTGTTTGAAACATTGCATTTTATCCATGCACGACGACTACTTAGATACTCGCAGCACAGTTGCCTCATATAAATTGCCCATGAGCGCGGAGCTTGTCTTTGTCACTGTAGCAACTTTGCTCCATCAGCGGGAGAAGGCGGTTCGACGCCCCTGTAAGCACATGTTTCTCAAATTCCTTTGTTTCAGTCAAGCCACTGTGACGTCAGACGCCTTTACGCATACAGCTTTGCGATGCTTAGACAGTAATAACATAATTCATGTTAACATTTCTTTAATTTTCGACGCATTGTCGTTATTCGTGACGCATCAATGACCAATTGATTATATGGCAATGCAATGAAAAAAGCGTGTGGAAAACAGTGTTAATGACAGATTTGAGAAGCACATTTCTTCAATGTTGGCCGCAGGGCATTCCTGTGCAGGTGACAATGGTAATTTTTCAAAACGACAAGGATATTTAAACACTTGATTATTTGTTTGCTGTGCTCTATGGCCTCTGCTACAGACCTCATCGAAATGACACTTAGATATCTTAGGGTGTACATATCAAGTCTTCCCAAATGGTCTAGCGGATAGGAATCTGCCTTGTCACGCAGGGCGGCCCGGGTTCGATTCCCGTCATGGCAAAGGATTTTTGTAGAAAAATAAAATGAGTCCCAACGTGTGCAACAGAACAGTTCGAAATCTCGTTACATTTGCATCGTCATGAACATGACTTATATCAGGCTAGCTAATTTTTTCTTTGTTCATTTTAAGTGTAGAAACAATATTTCGTTTGTGAACATTTTTTTCTGCCGTTTTGACAACAGGCTCATGACTAAAGAACACACGGCTGTCTGCTGATTGACGCTTGACTGTAGATTTTCGCTTTGTGTCAAAAGAACTCCCTAACGCACACTTTTTCAAAGTAGGTGAATTCATCAGATCTGTTTGAAACATTGCATTTTATCCATGCACGACGACTACTTAGATACTCGCAGCACAGTTGCCTCATATAAATTGCCCATGAGCGCGGAGCTTGTCTTTGTCACTGTAGCAACTTTGCTCCATCAGCGGGAGAAGGCGGTTCGACGCCCCTTGTAAGCACATGTTTCTCTAATTCCTTTGTTTCAGGCAAGCCACTGTGACGTCAGACGCCTTTACGCATACAGCGTTGCGATGCTTAGACAGTAATAACATAATTCATGTTTACATTTCTTTAATTTTCGACGCATTGTCGTTATTCGTGACGCATCAATGACCAATTGATTATATGGCAATGCAATGAAAAAAGCGTGTGGAAAACAGTGTTAATGACAGATTTGAGAAGCACATTTCTTCAATGTTGGCCGCATGGCATTCCTGTGCAGGTGACAATGGTAATTTTTCAAAACGACAAGGATATTTAAACACATGATTATTTGTTTGCTGTGCTCTATGGCCTCTGCTACAGACCTCATCGAAATGACACTTAGATATCTTAGGGTGTACATATCAAGTCTTCCCAAATGGTCTAGCGGATAGGAATCTGCCTTGTCACGCAGGGCGGCCCGGGTTCGATTCCCGTCATGGCAAATGATTTTTGTAGAAAAATAAAATGAGTCCAAACGTGTGCAACAGAACAGTTCGAAATCTCGTTACATTTGCATCGTCATGAACATGACTTATATCAGGCTAGCTAATTTTTTCTTTGTTCATTTAAAGTGTAGAAACAATATTTCGTTTGTGAACATTTTTTTCTGCCGTTTTGACAACAGGCTCATGACTAAAGAACACACGGCTGTCTGCTGATTGACGCTTGACTGTAGATTTTCGCTTTGTGTCAAAAGAACTCCCTAACGCACACTTTTTCAAAGTAGGTGAATTCATCAGATCTGTTTGAAACATTGCATTTTATCCATGCACGACGACTACTTAGATACTCGCAGCACAATTGCCTCATATAAATTGCCCATGAGCGCGGAGCTTGTCTTTGTCACTGTAGCAACTTTGCTCCATCAGCGGGAGAAGGCGGTTCGACGCCCCTGTAAGCACATGTTTCTCTAATTCCTTTGTTTCAGGCAAGCCACTGTGACGTCAGACGCCTTTACGCATACAGCTTTGCGATGCTTAGACAGTAATAACATAATTCATGTTTACATTTCTTTAATTTTCGACGCATTGTCGTTATTCGTGACGCATCAATGACCAATTGATTATATGGCAATGCAATGAAAAAAGCGTGTGGAAAACAGTGTTAATGACAGATTTGAGAAGCACATTTCTTCAATGTTGGCCGCATGGCATTCCTGTGCAGGTGACAATGGTAATTTTTCAAAACGACAAGGATATTTAAACACATGATTATTTGTTTGCTGTGCTCTATGGCCTCTGCTACAGACCTCATCGAAATGACACTTAGATATCTTAGGGTGTACATATCAAGTCTTCCCAAATGGTCTAGCGGATAGGAATCTGCCTTGTAACGCAGGGCGGCCCGGGTTCGATTCCCGTCATGGCAAAGGATTTTTGTAGAAAAATAAAATGAGTCCCAACGTGTGCAACAGAACAGTTCGAAATCTCGTTACATTTGCATCGTCATGAACATGACTTATATCAGGCTAGCTAATTTTTTCTTTGTTCATTTTAAGTGTAGAAACAATATTTCGTTTGTGAACATTTTTTTCTGCCGTTTTGACAACAGGCTCATGACTAAAGAACACACGGCTGTCTGCTGATTGACGCTTGACTGTAGATTTTCGCTTTGTGTCAAAAGAACTCCCTAACGCACACTTTTTCAAAGTAGGTGAATTCATCAGATCTGTTTGAAACATTGCATTTTATCCATGCACGACGACTACTTAGATACTCGCAGCACAATTGCCTCATATAAATTGCCCATGAGCGCGGAGCTTGTCTTTGTCACTGTAGCAACTTTGCTCCATCAGCGGGAGAAGGCGGTTCGACGCCCCTGTAAGCACATGTTTGTCTAATTCCTTTGTTTCAGGCAAGCCACTGTGACGTCAGACGCCTTTACGCATACAGCTTTGCGATGCTTAGACAGTAATAACATAATTCATGTTTACATTTCTTTAATTTTCGACGCATTGTCGTTATTCGTGACGTATCAATGACCAATTGATTATATGGCAATGCAATGAAAAAAGCGTGTGGAAAACAGTGTTAATGACAGATTTGAGAAGCACATTTCTTCAATGTTGGCCGCATGGCATTCCTGTGCAGGTGACAATGGTAATTTTTCAAAACGACAAGGATATTTAAACACATGATTATTTGTTTGCTGTGCTCTATGGCCTCTGCTACAGACCTCATCGAAATGACACTTAGATATCTTAGGGTGTACATATCAAGTCTTCCCAAATGGTCTAGCGGATAGGAATCTGCCTTGTCATGCAGGGCGACCCGGGTTCGATTCCCGTCATGGCAAATGTTTTTTGTAGAAAAATAAAATGAGTCCCAACGTGTGCAACAGAACAGTTCGAAATCTCGTTACATTTGCATCGTCATGAACATGACTTATATCAGGCTAGCTCATTTTTTCTTTGTTCATTTTAAGTGTAGAAACAATATTTCGTTTGTGACCATTTTTTTCTACCGTTTTGACAACAGGCTCATGACTAAAGAACACACGGCTGTCTGCTGATTGACGCTTGACTGTAGATTTTCGCTTTGTGTCAAAAGAACTTCCTAACGCACACTTTTTCAAAGTAGGTGAATTCATCAGATCTGATTGAAACATTGCATTTTATCCATGCACGACGACTGCTTAGATACTCGCAGCACAGTTGCTCCATATACATTGCCCATGAGCGCGGAGCTTGTCTTTGTCACTGTAGCAACTTTGCTCCATCAGCGGGAGAAGGCGCTTCGACGCCCCTGTAAGCACATGTTTCTCTGATTCCTTTGTTTCAGGCAAGCCACTGTGACGTCAGACGCCTTTACGCATACAGCTTTGCGATGCTTAGACAGTAATAACATAATTCATGTTTACATTTCTTTAATTTTCGACGCATTGTCGTTATTCGTGACGCATCAATGACCAATTGATTATATGGCAATGCAATGAAAAAAGCGTGTGGAAAACAGTGTTAATGACAGATTTGAGAAGCACATTTCTTCAATGTTGGCCGCATGGCATTCCTGTGCAGGTGACAATGGTAATTTTTCAAAACTACAAGGATATTTAAACACATGATTATTTGTTTGCTGTGCTCTATGGCCTCTGCTACAGACCTCATCGAAATGACACTTAGATATCTTAGGGTGTACATATCAAGTCTTCCCAAATGGTCTAGCGGATAGGAATCTGCCTTGTAATGCAGGGCGGCCCGGGTTCGATTCCCGTCATGGCAAAGGATTTTTGTAGAAAAATAAAATGAGTCCCAACGTGTGCAACAGAACAGTTCGAAATCTCGTTACATTTGCATCGTCATGAACATGACTTATATCAGGCTAGCTCATTTTTTCTTTGTTCATTTTAAGTGTAGAAACAATATTTCGTTTGTGAACATTTTTTTCTGCCGTTTTGACAACAGGCTCATGACTAAAGAACACACGGCTGTCTGCTGATTGACGCTTGACTGTAGATTTTCGCTTTGTGTCAAAAGAACTCCCTAACGCACACTTTTTCAAAGTAGGTGAATTCATCAGATCTGTTTGAAACATTGCATTTTATCCATGCACGACGACTACTTAGATACTCGCAGCACAGTTGCCTCATATAAATTGCCCATGAGCGCGGAGCTTGTCTTTGTCACTGTAGCAACTTTGCTCCATCAGCGGGAGAAGGCGGTTCGACGCCCCTGTAAGCACATGTTTGTCTAATTCCTTTGTTTCAGGCAAGCCACTGTGACGTCAGACGCCTTTACGCATACAGCTTTGCGATGCTTAGACAGTAATAACATAATTCATGTTTACATTTCTTTAATTTTCGACGCATTGTCGTTATTCGTGACGCATCAATGACCAATTGATTATATGGCAATGCAATGAAAAAAGCGTGTGGAAAACAGTGTTAATGACAGATTTGAGAAGCACATTTCTTCAATGTTGGCCGCATGGCATTCCTGTGCAGGTGACAATGGTAATTTTTCAAAACGACAAGGATATTTAAACACTTGATTATTTGTTTGCTGTGCTCTATGGCCTCTGCTACAGACCTCATCGAAATGACACTTAGATATCTTAGGGTGTACATATCAAGTCTTCCCAAATGGTCTAGCGGATAGGAATCTGCCTTGTCAAGCAGGGCGGCCCGGGTTCGATTCCCGTCATGGCAAATGATTTTTGTAGAAAAATAAAATGAGTCCCAACGTGTGCAACAGAACAGTTCGAAATCTCGTTACATTTGCATCGTCATGAACATGACTTATATCAGGCTAGCTAATTTTTTTTTTCTTCATTTTAAGTGTAGAAACAATATTTCGTTTGTGACCATTTTTTTCTGCCGTTTTGACAACAGGCTCATGACTAAAGAACACACGGCTGTCTGCTGATTGACGTTTGACTGTAGATTTTCGCTTTGTGTCAAAAGAACTCCCTAACGCACACTTTTTCAAAGTAGGTGAATTCATCAGATCTGTTTGAAACATTGCATTTTATCCATGCACGACGACTACTTAGATACTCGCAGCACAGTTGCGTCATATAAATTGCCCATGAGCGCGGAGCTTGTCGTTGTCACTGCAGCAGCTTTGCTCCATCAGCGGGAGAAGGCGGTTCGACGCCCCTGTAAGCACATGTTTCTCTAATTCCTTTGTTTCAGGCAAGCCACTGTGACGTCAGACGCCTTTACGCATACAGCTTTGCGATGCTTAGACAGTAATAACATAATTCATGTTTACATTTCTTTAATTTTCGACGCATTGTCGTTATTCGTGACGCATCAATGACCAATTGATTATATGGCAATGCAATGAAAAAAGCGTGTGGAAAACAGTGTTAATGACAGATTTGAGAAGCACATTTCTTCAATGTTGGCCGCATGGCATTCCTGTGCAGGTGACAATGGTAATTTTTCAAAACTACAAGGATATTTAAACACATGATTATTTGTTTGCTGTGCTCTATGGCCTCTGCTACAGACCTCATCGAAATGACACTTAGATATCTTAGGGTGTACATATCAAGTCTTCCCAAATGGTCTAGCGGATAGGAATCTGCCTTGTAATGCAGGGCGGCCCGGGTTCGATTCCCGTCATGGCAAAGGATTTTTGTAGAAAAATAAAATGAGTCCCAACGTGTGCAACAGAACAGTTCGAAATCTCGTTACATTTGCATCGTCATGAACATGACTTATATCAGGCTAGCTAATTTTTTCTTTGTTCATTTTAAGTGTAGAAACAATATTTCGTTTGTGAACATTTTTTTCTGCCGTTTTGACAACAGGCTCATGACTAAAGAACACACGGCTGTCTGCTGATTGACGCTTGACTGTAGATTTTCGCTTTGTGTCAAAAGAACTCCCTAACGCACACTTTTTCAAAGTAGGTGAATTCATCAGATCTGTTTGAAACATTGCATTTTATCCATGCACGACGACTACTTAGATACTCGCAGCACAGTTGCCTCATATAAATTGCCCATGAGCGCGGAGCTTGTCTTTGTCACTGTAGCAACTTTGCTCCATCAGCGGGAGAAGGCGGTTCGACGCCCCTGTAAGCACATGTTTGTCTAATTCCTTTGTTTCAGGCAAGCCACTGTGACGTCAGACGCCTTTACGCATACAGCTTTGCGATGCTTAGACAGTAATAACATAATTCATGTTTACATTTCTTTAATTTTCGACGCATTGTCGTTATTCGTGACGCATCAATGACCAATTGATTATATGGCAATGCAATGAAAAAAGCGTGTGGAAAACAGTGTTAATGACAGATTTGAGAAGCACATTTCTTCAATGTTGGCCGCATGGCATTCCTGTGCAGGTGACAATGGTAATTTTTCAAAACGACAAGGATATTTAAACACTTGATTATTTGTTTGCTGTGCTCTATGGCCTCTGCTACAGACCTCATCGAAATGACACTTAGATATCTTAGGGTGTACATATCAAGTCTTCCCAAATGGTCTCGCGGATAGGAATCTGCCTTGTCACGCAGGGCGGCCCGGGTTCGATTCCCGTCATGGCAAATGATTTTTGTAGAAAAATAAAATGAGTCCCAACGTGTGCAACAGAACAGTTCAAAATCTCGTTACATTTGCATCGTCATGAACATGACTTATATCAGGCTAGCTAATTTTTTTTTTCTTCATTTTAAGTGTAGAAACAATATTTCGTTTGTGACCATTTTTTTCTGCCGTTTTGACAACAGGCTCATGACTAAAGAACACACGGCTGTCTGCTGATTGACGCTTGACTGTAGATTTTCGCTTTGTGTCAAAAGAACTCCCTAACGCACACTTTTTCAAAGTAGGTTAATTCATCAGATCTGTTTGAAACATTGCATTTTATCCATGCACGATGACTACTTAGATACTCGCAGCACAGTTGCCTCATATAAATTGCCCATGAGCGCGGAGCTTGTCTTTGTCACTGTAGCAACTTTGCTCCATCAGCGGGAGAAGGCGGTTCGACGCACATGTTTCTCTAATTCCTTTGTTTCAGGCAAGCCACTGTGACGTCAGACGCCTTTACGCATACAGCTTTGCGATGCTTAGACAGTAATAACATAATTCATGTTTACATTTCTTTAATTTTCGACGCATTGTCGTTATTCGTGACGCATCAATGACCAATTGATTATATGGCAATGCAATGAAAAAAGCGTGTGGAAAACAGTGTTAATGACAGATTTGAGAAGCACATTTCTTCAATGTTGGCCGCATGGCATTCCTGTGCAGGTGACAATGGTAATTTTTCAAAACGACAAGGATATTTAAACACATGATTATTTGTTTGCTGTGCTCTATGGCCTCTGCTACAGACCTCATCGAAATGACACTTAGATATCTTAGGGTGTACATATCAAGTCTTCCCAAATGGTCTAGCGGATAGGAATCTGCCTTGTAACGCATGGCGGCCCGGGTTCGATTCCCGTCATGGCAAAGGATTTTTGTAGAAAAATAAAATGAGTCCCAACGTGTGCAACAGAACAGTTCGAAATCTCGTTACATTTGCATCGTCATGAACATGACTTATATCAGGCTAGCTAATTTTTTCTTTGTTCATTTTAAGTGTAGAAACAATATTTCGTTTGTGAACATTTTTTTCTGCCGTTTTGACAACAGGCTCATGACTAAAGAACACACGGCTGTCTGCTGATTGACGCTTGACTGTAGATTTTCGCTTTGTGTCAAAAGAACTCCCTAACGCACACTTTTTCAAAGTAGGTGAATTCATCAGATCTGTTTGAAACATTGCATTTTATCCATGCACGACGACTACTTAGATACTCGCAGCACAGTTGCCTCATATAAATTGCCCATGAGCGCGGAGCTTGTCTTTGTCACTGTAGCAACTTTGCTCCATCAGCGGGAGAAGGCGGTTCAACGCCCCTGTAAGCACATGTTTCTCTAATTCCTTTGTTTCAGGCAAGCCACTGTGACGTCAGACGCCTTTACGCATACAGCTTTGCGATGCTTAGACAGTAATAACATAATTCATGTTTACATTTCTTCAATTTTCGACGCATTGTCGTTATTCGTGACGCATCAATGACCAATTGATTATATGGCAATGCAATGAAAAAAGCGTGTGGAAAACAGTGTTAATGACAGATTTGAGAAGCACATTTCTTCAATGTTGGCCGCATGGCATTCCTGTGCAGGTGACAATGGTAATTTTTCAAAACGACAAGGATATTTAAACACATGATTATTTGTTTGCTGTGCTCTATGGCCTCTGCTACAGACCTCATCGAAATGACACTTAGATATCTTAGGGTGTACATATCAAGTCTTCCCAAATGGTCTAGCGGATAGGAATCTGCCTTGTAACGCAGGGCGGCCCGGGTTCGATTCCCGTCATGGCAAAGGATTTTTGTAGAAAAATAAAATGAGTCCCAACGTGTGCAACAGAACAGTTTGAAATCTCGTTACATTTGCATCGTCATGAACATGACTTATATCAGGCTAGCTAATTTTTTCTTTGTTCATTTTAAGTGTAGAAACAATATTTCGTTTGTGAACATTTTTTTCTGCCGTTTTGACAACAGGCTCATGACTAAAGAACACACGGCTGTCTGCTGATTGACGCTTGACTGTAGATTTTCGCTTTGTGTCAAAAGAACTCCCTAACGCACACTTTTTCAAAGTAGGTGAATTCATCAGATCTGTTTGAAACATTGCATTTTATCCATGCACGACGACAACTTAGATACTCGCAGCACAGTTGCCTCATATAAATTGCCCATGAGCGCGGAGCTTGTCTTTGTCACTGTAGCAACTTTGCTCCATCAGCGGGAGAAGGTGGTTCGACGCCCCTGTAAGCACATGTTTCTCTAATTCCTTTGTTTCAGGCAAGCCACTGTGACGTCAGACGCCTTTACGCATACAGCTTTGCGATGCTTAGACAGTAATAACATAATTCATGTTTACATTTCTTTAATTTTCGACGCATTGTCGTTATTTGTGACGCATCAATGACCAATTGATTATATGGCAATGCAATGAAAAAAGCGTGTGGAAAACAGTGTTAATGACAGATTTGAGAAGCACATTTCTTCAATGTTGGCCGCATGGCATTCCTGTGCAGGTGACAATGGTAATTTTTCAAAACGACAAGGATATTTAAACACATGATTATTTGTTTGCTGTGCTCTATGGCCTCTGCGACAGACCTCATCGAAATGACACTTAGATATCTTAGGGTATACATATCAAGTTTTCCCAAATGGTCTAGAGGATAGGCATCTACCTTGTAACCCATGGCGGCCCGGGTTCGATTCCCGTCATGGCAAATGTTTTTTGTAGAAAAATAAAATGAGTCCCAACTTGTGCAACAGAACAGTTCGAAATCTCGTTACATTTGCATCGTCATGAACATGACTTATATCAGGCTAGCTAATTTTTTCTTTGTTCATTTTAAGTGTAGAAACAATATTTCGTTTGTGAACATTTTTTTCTGCCGTTTTGACAACAGGCTCATTACTAAAGAACACACGGCTGTCTGCTGATTGACGCTTGACTGTAGATTTTCGCTTTGTGTCAAAAGAACTCCCTAACGCACACTTTTTCAAAGTAGGTGAATTCATCAGATCTGTTTGAAACATTGCATTTTATCCATGCTCGACGACTACTTAGATACTCGCAGCACAGTTGCCTCATATAAATTGCCCATGAGCGCGGAGCTTGTCTTTGTCACTGTAGCAACTTTGCTCCATCAGCGGGAGAAGGCGGTTCGACGCCCCTGTCAGCACATGTTTCTCTAATTCCTTTGTTTCAGGCAAGCCACTGTGACGTCAGACGCCTTTACGCATACAGCTTTGCGATGCTTAGACAGTAATAACATAATTCATGTTTACATTTCTTTAATTTTCGACGCATTGTCGTTATTCGTGACGCATCAATGACCAATTGATTATATGGCAATGCAATGAAAAAAGCGTGTGGAAAACAGTGTTAATGACAGATTTGAGAAGCACATTTCTTCAATGTTGGCCGCATGGCATTCCTGTGCAGGTGACAATGGTAATTTTTCAAAACGACAAGGATATTTAAACACATGATTATTTGTTTGCTGTGCTCTATGGCCTCTGCTACAGACCTCATCGAAATGACACTTAGATATCTTAGGGTGTACATATCAAGTCTTCCCAAATGGTCTAGCGGATAGGAATCTGCCTTGTCACGCAGGGCGGCCCGGGTTCGATTCCCGTCATGGCAAATGATTTTTGTAGAAAATTAAAATGAGTCCCAACGTGTGCAACAGAACAGTTCGAAATCTCGTTACATTTGCATCGTCATGAACATGACTTATATCAGGCTAGCTCATTTTTTCTTTGTTCATTTTAAGTGTAGAAACAATATTTCGTTTGTGACCATTTTTTTCTGCCGTTTTGACAACAGGCTCATGACTAAAGAACACACGGCTGTCTGCTGATTGACGCTTGACTGTAGATTTTCGCTTTGTGTCAAAAGAACTTCCTAACGCACACTTTTTCAAAGTAGGTGAATTCATCAGATCTGTTTGAAACATTGCATTTTATCCATGCACGACGACTGCTTAGATACTCGCAGCACAGTTGCCCCATATAAATTGCCCATGAGCGCGGAGCTTGTCTTTGTCACTGTAGCAACTTTGCTCCATCAGCGGGAGAAGGCGCTTCGACGCCCCTGTAAGCACATGTTTCTCTGATTCCTTTGTTTCAGGCAAGCCACTGTGACGTCAGACGCCTTTACGCATACAGCTTTGCGATGCTTAGACAGTAATAACATAATTCATGTTTACATTTCTTTAATTTTCGACGCATTGTCGTTATTCGTGACGCATCAATGACCAATTGATTATATGGCAATGCAATGAAAAAAGCGTGTGGAAAACAGTGTTAATGACAGATTTGAGAAGCACATTTCTTCAATGTTGGCCGCATGGCATTCCTGTGCAGGTGACAATGGTAATTTTTCAAAACGACAAGGATATTTAAACACATGATTATTTGTTTGCTGTGCTCTATGGCCTCTGCAACAGACCTCATCGAAATGACACTTAGATATCTTAGGGTATACATATCAAGTCTTCCCAAATGGTCTAGCGGATAGGAATCTGCCTTGTCACGCAGGGCGGCCCGGGTTTGATTCCCGTCATGGCAAATGATTTTTGTAGAAAAATAAAATGAGTCCCAACGTGTGCAACAGAACAGTTCGAAATCTCGTTACATTTGCATCGTCATGAACATGACTTATATCAGGCTAGCTAATTTTTTCTTTGTTCATTTTAAGTGTAGAAACAATATTTCGTTTGTGAACATTTTTTTCTGCCGTTTTGACAACAGGCTCATTACTAAAGAACACACGGCTGTCTGCTGATTGACGCTTGACTGTAGATTTTCGCTTTGTGTCAAAAGAACTCCCTAACGCACACTTTTTCAAAGTAGATGAATTCATCAGATCTGTTTGAAACATTGCATTTTATCCATGCACGACGACTACTTAGATACTCGCAGCACAGTTGCCTCATATAAATTGCCCATGAGCGCGGAGCTTGTCTTTGTCACTGTAGCAACTTTGCTCCATCAGCGGGAGAAGGCGGTTCGACGCCCCTGTAAGCACATGTTTCTCTAATTCCTTTGTTTCAGGCAAGCCACTGTGACGTCAGACGCCTTTACGCATACAGCTTTGCGATGCTTAGACAGTAATAACATAATTCATGTTTACATTTCTTTAATTTTCGACGCATTGTCGTTATTCGTGACGCATCAATGACCAATTGATTATATGGCAATGCAATGAAAAAAGCGTGTGGAAAACAGTGTTAATGACAGATTTGAGAAGCACATTTCTTCAATGTTGGCCGCATGGCATTCCTGTGCAGGTGACAATGGTAATTTTTCAAAACGACAAGGATATTTAAACACATGATTATTTGTTTGCTGTGCTCTATGGCCTCTGCTACAGACCTCATCGAAATGACACTTAGATATCTTAGGGTGTACATATCAAGTCTTCCCAAATGGTCTAGCGGATAGGAATCTGCCTTGTAACGCAGGGCGGCCCGGGTTCGATTCCGTCATGGCAAATGTTTTTTGTAGAAAAATAAAATGAGTCCCAACGTGTGCAACAGAACAGTTCGAAATCTCGTTACATTTGCATCGTCATGAACATGACTTATATCAGGCTAGCTAATTTTTTCTTTGTTCATTTTAAGTGCAGAAACAATATTTCGTTTGTGAACATTTTTTTCTGCCGTTTTGACAACAGGCTCATGACTAAAGAACACACGGCTGTCTGCTGATTGACGCTTGACTGTAGATTTTCGCTTTGTGTCAAAAGAACTTCCTAACGCACACTTTTTCAAAGTAGGTGAATTCATCAGATCTGTTTGAAACATTGCATTTTATCCATGCACGACGACTGCTTAGATACTCGCAGCACAGTTGCCCCATATAAATTGCCCATGAGCGCGGAGCTTGTATTTGTCACTGTAGCAACTTTGCTCCATCAGCGGGAGAAGGCGGTTCGACACCCCTGTAAGCACATGTTTCTCTAATTCCTTTGTTTCAGGCAAGCCACTGTGACGTCAGACGCCTTTACGCATACAGCTTTGCGATGCTTAGACAGTAATAACATAATTCATGTTTACATTTCTTTAATTTTCGACGCATTGTCGTTATTCGTGACGCATCAATGACCAATTGATTATATGGCAATGCAATGAAAAAAGCGTGTGGAAAACAGTGTTAATGACAGATTTGAGAAGCACATTTCTTCAATGTTGGCCGCATGGCATTCCTGTGCAGGTGACAATGGTAATTTTTCAAAACGACAAGGATATTTAAACACATGATTATTTGTTTGCTGTGCTCTATGGCCTCTGCTACAGACCTCATCGAAATGACACTTAGATATCTTAGGGTGTACATATCAAGTCTTCCCAAATGGTCTAGCGGATAGGAATCTGCCTTGTCACGCAGGGCGGCCCGGGTTCGATTCCCGTCAATGCAAACGATTTTTGTAGAAAAATAAAATGAGTCCCAACGTGTGCAACAGAACAGTTCGAAATCTCGTTACATTTGCATCGTCATGAACATGACTTATATCAGGCTAGCTAATTTTTTCTTTGTTCATTTTAAGTGTAGAAACAATATTTCGTTTGTGAACATTTTTTTCTGCCGTTTTGACAACAGGCTCATGACTAAAGAACACACGGCTGTCTGCTGATTGACGGTTGACTGTCGATTTTCGCTTTGTGTCAAAAGAACTCCCTAACGCACACTTTTTCAAAGTAGGTGAATTCATCAGATCTGTTTGAAACATTGCATTTTATCCATGCACGACGACTACTTAGATACTCGCAGCACAGTTGCCTCATATAAATTGCCCATGAGCGCGGAGCTTGTCTTTGTCACTGTAGCAACTTTGCTCCATCAGCGGGAGAAGGCGGTTCGACGCCCCTGTAAGCACATGTTTCTCTAATTCCTTTGTTTCAGGCAAGCCACTGTGACGTCAGACGCCTTTACGCATACAGCTTTGCGATGCTTAGACAGTAATAACATAATTCATGTTTACATTTCTTTAATTTTCGACGCATTGTCGTTATTCGTGACGCATCAATGACCAATTGATTATATGGCAATGCAATGAAAAAAGCGTGTGGAAAACAGTGTTAATGACAGATTTGAGAAGCACATTTCTTCAATGTTGGCCGCATGGCATTCCTGTGCAGGTGACAATGGTAATTTTTCAAAACGACAAGGATATTTAAACACATGATTATTTGTTTGCTGTGCTCTATGGCCTCTGCTACAGACCTCATCGAAATGACACTTAGATATCTTAGGGTGTACATATCAAGTCTTCCCAAATGGTCTAGCGGATAGGCATCTACCTTGTAACGCAGGGCGGCCCGGGTTCGATTCCCGTCATGGCAAATGTTTTTTGTAGAAAAATAAAATGAGTCCCAACGTGTGCAACAGAACAGTTCGAAATCTCGTTACATTTGCATCGTCATGAACATGACTTATATAAGGCTAGCTAATTTTTTCTTTGTTCATTTTAAGTGTAGAAACAATATTTCGTTTGTGAACATTTTTTTCTGCCGTTTTGACAACAGGCTCATGACTAAAGAACACACGGCTGTCTGCTGATTGACGCTTGACTGTAGATTTTCGCTTTGTGTCAAAAGAACTTCCTAACGCACACTTTTTCAAAGTAGGTGAATTCATCAGATCTGTTTGAAACATTGCATTTTATCCATGCACGACGACTGCTTAGATACTCGCAGCACAGTTGCCCCATATAAATTGCCCATGAGCGCGGAGCTTGTATTTGTCACTGTAGCAACTTTGCTCCATCAGCGGGAGAAGGCGGTTCGACACCCCTGTAAGCACATGTTTCTCTAATTCCTTTGTTTCAGGCAAGCCACTGTGACGTCAGACGCCTTTACGCATACAGCTTTGCGATGCTTAGACAGTAATAACATAATTCATGTTTACATTTCTTTAATTTTCGACGCATTGTCGTTATTCGTGATGCATCAATGACCAATTGATTATATGGCAATGCAATGAAAAAAGCGTGTGGAAAACAGTGTTAATGACAGATTTGAGAAGCACATTTCTTCAATGTTGGCCGCATGGCATTCCTGTGCAGGTGACAATGGTAATTTTTCAAAACGACAAGGATATTTCAACACATGATTATTTGTTTGCTGTGCTCTATGGCCTCTGCTACAGACCTCATCGAAATGACACTTAGATATCTTAGGGTGTACATATCAAGTCTTCCCAAATGGTCTAGCGGATAGGCATCTACCTTGTAACGCAGGGCGGCCTGGGTTCGATTCCCGTCATGGCAAATGTTTTTTGTAGAAAAATAAAATGAGTCCCAACGTGTGCAACAGAACAGTTCGAAATCTCGTTACATTTGCATCGTCATGAACATGACTTATATAAGGCTAGCTAATTTTTTCTTTGTTCATTTTAAGTGTAGAAACAATATTTCGTTTGTGAACATTTATTTCTGCCGTTTTGACAACAGGCTCATGACTAAAGAACACACGGCTGTCTGCTGATTGACGCTTGACTGTAGATTTTCGCTTTGTGTCAAAAGAACTCCCTAACGCACACTTTTTCAAAGTAGGTGAATTCATCAGATCTGTTTGAAACATTGCATTTTATCCATGCACGACGACTACTTAGATACTCGCAGCACAGTTGCCTCATATAAATTGCCCATGAGCGCGGAGCTTGTCTTTGTCACTGTAGCAACTTTGCTCCATCAGCGGGAGAAGGCGGTTCAACGCCCCTGTAAGCACATGTTTCTCTAATTCCTTTGTTTCAGGCAAGCCACTGTGACGTCAGACGCCTTTACGCATACAGCTTTGCGATGCTTAGACAGTAATAACATAATTCATGTTTACATTTCTTCAATTTTCGACGCATTGTCGTTATTCGTGACGCATCAATGACCAATTGATTATATGGCAATGCAATGAAAAAAGCGTGTGGAAAACAGTGTTAATGACAGATTTGAGAAGCACATTTCTTCAATGTTGGCCGCATGGCATTCCTGTGCAGGTGACAATGGTAATTTTTCAAAACGACAAGGATATTTAAACACATGATTATTTGTTTGCTGTGCTCTATGGCCTCTGCTACAGACCTCATCGAAATGACACTTAGATATCTTAGGGTGTACATATCAAGTCTTCCCAAATGGTCTAGCGGATAGGAATCTGCCTTGTAACGCAGGGCGGCCCGGGTTCGATTCCCGTCATGGCAAAGGATTTTTGTAGAAAAATAAAATGAGTCCCAACGTGTGCAACAGAACAGTTTGAAATCTCGTTACATTTGCATCGTCATGAACATGACTTATATCAGGCTAGCTAATTTTTTCTTTGTTCATTTTAAGTGTAGAAACAATATTTCGTTTGTGAACATTTTTTTCTGCCGTTTTGACAACAGGCTCATGACTAAAGAACACACGGCTGTCTGCTGATTGACGCTTGACTGTAGATTTTCGCTTTGTGTCAAAAGAACTCCCTAACGCACACTTTTTCAAAGTAGGTGAATTCATCAGATCTGTTTGAAACATTGCATTTTATCCATGCACGACGACAACTTAGATACTCGCAGCACAGTTGCCTCATATAAATTGCCCATGAGCGCGGAGCTTGTCTTTGTCACTGTAGCAACTTTGCTCCATCAGCGGGAGAAGGTGGTTCGACGCCCCTGTAAGCACATGTTTCTCTAATTCCTTTGTTTCAGGCAAGCCACTGTGACGTCAGACGCCTTTACGCATACAGCTTTGCGATGCTTAGACAGTAATAACATAATTCATGTTTACATTTCTTTAATTTTCGACGCATTGTCGTTATTTGTGACGCATCAATGACCAATTGATTATATGGCAATGCAATGAAAAAAGCGTGTGGAAAACAGTGTTAATGACAGATTTGAGAAGCACATTTCTTCAATGTTGGCCGCATGGCATTCCTGTGCAGGTGACAATGGTAATTTTTCAAAACGACAAGGATATTTAAACACATGATTATTTGTTTGCTGTGCTCTATGGCCTCTGCGACAGACCTCATCGAAATGACACTTAGATATCTTAGGGTATACATATCAAGTTTTCCCAAATGGTCTAGCGGATAGGCATCTACCTTGTAACCCATGGCGGCCCGGGTTCGATTCCCGTCATGGCAAATGTTTTTTGTAGAAAAATAAAATGAGTCCCAACTTGTGCAACAGAACAGTTCGAAATCTCGTTACATTTGCATCGTCATGAACATGACTTATATCAGGCTAGCTAATTTTTTCTTTGTTCATTTTAAGTGTAGAAACAATATTTCGTTTGTGAACATTTTTTTCTGCCGTTTTGACAACAGGCTCATTACTAAAGAACACACGGCTGTCTGCTGATTGACGCTTGACTGTAGATTTTCGCTTTGTGTCAAAAGAACTCCCTAACGCACACTTTTTCAAAGTAGGTGAATTCATCAGATCTGTTTGAAACATTGCATTTTATCCATGCTCGACGACTACTTAGATACTCGCAGCACAGTTGCCTCATATAAATTGCCCATGAGCGCGGAGCTTGTCTTTGTCACTGTAGCAACTTTGCTCCATCAGCGGGAGAAGGCGGTTCGACGCCCCTGTCAGCACATGTTTCTCTAATTCCTTTGTTTCAGGCAAGCCACTGTGACGTCAGACGCCTTTACGCATACAGCTTTGCGATGCTTAGACAGTAATAACATAATTCATGTTTACATTTCTTTAATTTTCGACGCATTGTCGTTATTCGTGACGCATCAATGACCAATTGATTATATGGCAATGCAATGAAAAAAGCGTGTGGAAAACAGTGTTAATGACAGATTTGAGAAGCACATTTCTTCAATGTTGGCCGCATGGCATTCCTGTGCAGGTGACAATGGTAATTTTTCAAAACGACAAGGATATTTAAACACATGATTATTTGTTTGCTGTGCTCTATGGCCTCTGCTACAGACCTCATCGAAATGACACTTAGATATCTTAGGGTGTACATATCAAGTCTTCCCAAATGGTCTAGCGGATAGGAATCTGCCTTGTCACGCAGGGCGGCCCGGGTTCGATTCCCGTCATGGCAAATGATTTTTGTAGAAAATTAAAATGAGTCCCAACGTGTGCAACAGAACAGTTCGAAATCTCGTTACATTTGCATCGTCATGAACATGACTTATATCAGGCTAGCTCATTTTTTCTTTGTTCATTTTAAGTGTAGAAACAATATTTCGTTTGTGACCATTTTTTTCTGCCGTTTTGACAACAGGCTCATGACTAAAGAACACACGGCTGTCTGCTGATTGACGCTTGACTGTAGATTTTCGCTTTGTGTCAAAAGAACTTCCTAACGCACACTTTTTCAAAGTAGGTGAATTCATCAGATCTGTTTGAAACATTGCATTTTATCCATGCACGACGACTGCTTAGATACTCGCAGCACAGTTGCCCCATATAAATTGCCCATGAGCGCGGAGCTTGTCTTTGTCACTGTAGCAACTTTGCTCCATCAGCGGGAGAAGGCGCTTCGACGCCCCTGTAAGCACATGTTTCTCTGATTCCTTTGTTTCAGGCAAGCCACTGTGACGTCAGACGCCTTTACGCATACAGCTTTGCGATGCTTAGACAGTAATAACATAATTCATGTTTACATTTCTTTAATTTTCGACGCATTGTCGTTATTCGTGACGCATCAATGACCAATTGATTATATGGCAATGCAATGAAAAAAGCGTGTGGAAAACAGTGTTAATGACAGATTTGAGAAGCACATTTCTTCAATGTTGGCCGCATGGCATTCCTGTGCAGGTGACAATGGTAATTTTTCAAAACGACAAGGATATTTAAACACATGATTATTTGTTTGCTGTGCTCTATGGCCTCTGCAACAGACCTCATCGAAATGACACTTAGATATCTTAGGGTATACATATCAAGTCTTCCCAAATGGTCTAGCGGATAGGAATCTGCCTTGTCACGCAGGGCGGCCCGGGTTTGATTCCCGTCATGGCAAATGATTTTTGTAGAAAAATAAAATGAGTCCCAACGTGTGCAACAGAACAGTTCGAAATCTCGTTACATTTGCATCGTCATGAACATGACTTATATCAGGCTAGCTAATTTTTTCTTTGTTCATTTTAAGTGTAGAAACAATATTTCGTTTGTGAACATTTTTTTCTGCCGTTTTGACAACAGGCTCATTACTAAAGAACACACGGCTGTCTGCTGATTGACGCTTGACTGTAGATTTTCGCTTTGTGTCAAAAGAACTCCCTAACGCACACTTTTTCAAAGTAGATGAATTCATCAGATCTGTTTGAAACATTGCATTTTATCCATGCACGACGACTACTTAGATACTCGCAGCACAGTTGCCTCATATAAATTGCCCATGAGCGCGGAGCTTGTCTTTGTCACTGTAGCAACTTTGCTCCATCAGCGGGAGAAGGCGGTTCGACGCCCCTGTAAGCACATGTTTCTCTAATTCCTTTGTTTCAGGCAAGCCACTGTGACGTCAGACGCCTTTACGCATACAGCTTTGCGATGCTTAGACAGTAATAACATAATTCATGTTTACATTTCTTTAATTTTCGACGCATTGTCGTTATTCGTGACGCATCAATGACCAATTGATTATATGGCAATGCAATGAAAAAAGCGTGTGGAAAACAGTGTTAATGACAGATTTGAGAAGCACATTTCTTCAATGTTGGCCGCATGGCATTCCTGTGCAGGTGACAATGGTAATTTTTCAAAACGACAAGGATATTTAAACACATGATTATTTGTTTGCTGTGCTCTATGGCCTCTGCTACAGACCTCATCGAAATGACACTTAGATATCTTAGGGTGTACATATCAAGTCTTCCCAAATGGTCTAGCGGATAGGAATCTGCCTTGTAACGCAGGGCGGCCCGGGTTCGATTCCGTCATGGCAAATGTTTTTTGTAGAAAAATAAAATGAGTCCCAACGTGTGCAACAGAACAGTTCGAAATCTCGTTACATTTGCATCGTCATGAACATGACTTATATCAGGCTAGCTAATTTTTTCTTTGTTCATTTTAAGTGCAGAAACAATATTTCGTTTGTGAACATTTTTTTCTGCCGTTTTGACAACAGGCTCATGACTAAAGAACACACGGCTGTCTGCTGATTGACGCTTGACTGTAGATTTTCGCTTTGTGTCAAAAGAACTTACTAACGCACACTTTTTCAAAGTAGGTGAATTCATCAGATCTGTTTGAAACATTGCATTTTATCCATGCACGACGACTGCTTAGATACTCGCAGCACAGTTGCCCCATATAAATTGCCCATGAGCGCGGAGCTTGTATTTGTCACTGTAGCAACTTTGCTCCATCAGCGGGAGAAGGCGGTTCGACACCCCTGTAAGCACATGTTTCTCTAATTCCTTTGTTTCAGGCAAGCCACTGTGACGTCAGACGCCTTTACGCATACAGCTTTGCGATGCTTAGACAGTAATAACATAATTCATGTTTACATTTCTTTAATTTTCGACGCATTGTCGTTATTCGTGACGCATCAATGACCAATTGATTATATGGCAATGCAATGAAAAAAGCGTGTGGAAAACAGTGTTAATGACAGATTTGAGAAGCACATTTCTTCAATGTTGGCCGCATGGCATTCCTGTGCAGGTGACAATGGTAATTTTTCAAAACGACAAGGATATTTAAACACATGATTATTTGTTTGCTGTGCTCTATGGCCTCTGCTACAGACCTCATCGAAATGACACTTAGATATCTTAGGGTGTACATATCAAGTCTTCCCAAATGGTCTAGCGGATAGGAATCTGCCTTGTCACGCAGGGCGGCCCGGGTTCGATTCCCGTCAATGCAAACGATTTTTGTAGAAAAATAAAATGAGTCCCAACGTGTGCAACAGAACAGTTCGAAATCTCGTTACATTTGCATCGTCATGAACATGACTTATATCAGGCTAGCTAATTTTTTCTTTGTTCATTTTAAGTGTAGAAACAATATTTCGTTTGTGAACATTTTTTTCTGCCGTTTTGACAACAGGCTCATGACTAAAGAACACACGGCTGTCTGCTGATTGACGGTTGACTGTCGATTTTCGCTTTGTGTCAAAAGAACTCCCTAACGCACACTTTTTCAAAGTAGGTGAATTCATCAGATCTGTTTGAAACATTGCATTTTATCCATGCACGACGACTACTTAGATACTCGCAGCACAGTTGCCTCATATAAATTGCCCATGAGCGCGGAGCTTGTCTTTGTCACTGTAGCAACTTTGCTCCATCAGCGGGAGAAGGCGGTTCGACGCCCCTGTAAGCACATGTTTCTCTAATTCCTTTGTTTCAGGCAAGCCACTGTGACGTCAGACGCCTTTACGCATACAGCTTTGCGATGCTTAGACAGTAATAACATAATTCATGTTTACATTTCTTTAATTTTCGACGCATTGTCGTTATTCGTGACGCATCAATGACCAATTGATTATATGGCAATGCAATGAAAAAAGCGTGTGGAAAACAGTGTTAATGACAGATTTGAGAAGCACATTTCTTCAATGTTGGCCGCATGGCATTCCTGTGCAGGTGACAATGGTAATTTTTCAAAACGACAAGGATATTTAAACACATGATTATTTGTTTGCTGTGCTCTATGGCCTCTGCTACAGACCTCATCGAAATGACACTTAGATATCTTAGGGTGTACATATCAAGTCTTCCCAAATGGTCTAGCGGATAGGCATCTACCTTGTAACGCAGGGCGGCCCGGGTTCGATTCCCGTCATGGCAAATGTTTTTTGTAGAAAAATAAAATGAGTCCCAACGTGTGCAACAGAACAGTTCGAAATCTCGTTACATTTGCATCGTCATGAACATGACTTATATAAGGCTAGCTAATTTTTTCTTTGTTCATTTTAAGTGTAGAAACAATATTTCGTTTGTGAACATTTTTTTCTGCCGTTTTGACAACAGGCTCATGACTAAAGAACACACGGCTGTCTGCTGATTGACGCTTGACTGTAGATTTTCGCTTTGTGTCAAAAGAACTTCCTAACGCACACTTTTTCAAAGTAGGTGAATTCATCAGATCTGTTTGAAACATTGCATTTTATCCATGCACGACGACTGCTTAGATACTCGCAGCACAGTTGCCCCATATAAATTGCCCATGAGCGCGGAGCTTGTATTTGTCACTGTAGCAACTTTGCTCCATCAGCGGGAGAAGGCGGTTCGACACCCCTGTAAGCACATGTTTCTCTAATTCCTTTGTTTCAGGCAAGCCACTGTGACGTCAGACGCCTTTACGCATACAGCTTTGCGATGCTTAGACAGTAATAACATAATTCATGTTTACATTTCTTTAATTTTCGACGCATTGTCGTTATTCGTGACGCATCAATGACCAATTGATTATATGGCAATGCAATGAAAAAAGCGTGTGGAAAACAGTGTTAATGACAGATTTGAGAAGCACATTTCTTCAATGTTGGCCGCATGGCATTCCTGTGCAGGTGACAATGGTAATTTTTCAAAACGACAAGGATATTTAAACACATGATTATTTGTTTGCTGTGCTCTATGGCCTCTGCTACAGACCTCATCGAAATGACACTTAGATATCTTAGGGTGTACATATCAAGTCTTCCCAAATGGTCTAGCGGATAGGCATCTACCTTGTAACGCAGGGCGGCCCGGGTTCGATTCCCGTCATGGCAAATGTTTTTTGTAGAAAAATAAAATGAGTCCCAACGTGTGCAACAGAACAGTTCGAAATCTCGTTACATTTGCATCGTCATGAACATGACTTATATAAGGCTAGCTAATTTTTTCTTTGTTCATTTTAAGTGTAGAAACAATATTTCGTTTGTGAACATTTTTTTCTGCCGTTTTGACAACAGGCTCATGACTAAAGAACACACGGCTGTCTGCTGATTGACGCTTGACTGTAGATTTTCGCTTTGTGTCAAAAGAACTTCCTAACGCACACTTTTTCAAAGTAGGTGAATTCATCAGATCTGTTTGAAACATTGCATTTTATCCATGCACGACGACTGCTTAGAAACTCGCAGCACAGTTGCCCCATATAAATTGCCCATGAGCGCGGAGCTTGTATTTGTCACTGTAGCAACTTTGCTCCATCAGCGGGAGAAGGCGGTTCGACACCCCTGTAAGCACATGTTTCTCTAATTCCTTTGTTTCAGGCAAGCCACTGTGACGTCAGACGCCTTTACGCATACAGCTTTGCGATGCTTAGACAGTAATAACATAATTCATGTTTACATTTCTTTAATTTTCGACGCATTGTCGTTATTCGTGATGCATCAATGACCAATTGATTATATGGCAATGCAATGAAAAAAGCGTGTGGAAAACAGTGTTAATGACAGATTTGAGAAGCACATTTCTTCAATGTTGGCCGCATGGCATTCCTGTGCAGGTGACAATGGTAATTTTTCAAAACGACAAGGATATTTCAACACATGATTATTTGTTTGCTGTGCTCTATGGCCTCTGCTACAGACCTCATCGAAATGACACTTAGATATCTTAGGGTGTACATATCAAGTCTTCCCAAATGGTCTAGCGGATAGGCATCTACCTTGTAACGCAGGGCGGCCCGGGTTCGATTCCCGTCATGGCAAATGTTTTTTGTAGAAAAATAAAATGAGTCCCAACGTGTGCAACAGAACAGTTCGAAATCTCGTTACATTTGCATCGTCATGAACATGACTTATATAAGGCTAGCTAATTTTTTCTTTGTTCATTTTAAGTGTAGAAACAATATTTCGTTTGTGAACATTTTTTTCTGCCGTTTTGACAACAGGCTCATGACTAAAGAACACACGGCTGTCTGCTGATTGACGCTTGACTGTAGATTTTCGCTTTGTGTCAAAAGAACTCCCTAACGCACACTTTTTCAAAGTAGGTGAATTCATCAGATCTGTTTGAAACATTGCATTTTATCCATGCACGACGACTACTTAGATACTCGCAGCATAGTTGCCTCATATAAATTGCCCATGAGCGCGGAGCTTGTCTTTGTCACTGTAGCAACTTTGCTCCATCAGCGGGAGAAGGCGGTTCGACGCCCCTGTAAGCACATGTTTCTCTAATTCCTTTGTTTCAGGCAAGCCACTGTGACGTCAGACGCCTTTACGCATACAGCTTTGCGATGCTTAGACAGTAATAACATAATTCATGTTTACATTTCTTTAATTTTCGACGCATTGTCGTTATTCGTGACGCATCAATGACCAATTGATTATATGGCAATGCAATGAAAAAAGCGTGTGGAAAACAGTGTTAATGACAGATTTGAGAAGCACATTTCTTCAATGTTGGCCGCATGGCATTCCTGTGCAGGTGACAATGGTAATTTTTCAAAACGAAAAGGATATTTCAACACATGATTATTTGTTTGCTGTGCTCTATGGCCTCTGCTACAGACCTCATCGAAATGACACTTAGATATCTTAGGGTGTACATATCAAGTCTTCCCAAATGGTCTAGCGGATAGGCATCTACCTTGTAACGCAGGGCGGCCCGGGTTCGATTCCCGTCATGGCAAATGTTTTTTGTAGAAAAATAAAATGAGTCCCAACGTGTGCAACAGAACAGTTCGAAATCTCGTTACATTTGCATCGTCATGAACATGACTTATATCAGGCTAGCTAATTTTTTCTTTGTTCATTTTAAGTGTAGAAACAATATTTCGTTTGTGAACATTTTTTTCTGGCGTTTTGACAACAGGCTCATGACTAAAGAACACACGGCTGTCTGCTGATTGACGCTTGACTGTCGATTTTCGCTTTGTGTCAAAAGAACTCCCTAACGCACACTTTTTCAAAGTAGGTGAATTCATCAGATCTGTTTGAAACATTGCATTTTATCCATGCACGACGACTACTTAGATACTCGCAGCACAGTTGCCTCATATAAATTGCCCATGAGCGCGGAGCTTGTCTTTGTCACTGTAGCAACTTTGCTCCATCAGCGGGAGAAGGCGGTTCGACGCCCCTGTAAGCACATGTTTCTCTAATTCCTTTGTTTCAGGCAAGCCACTGTGACGTCAGACGCCTTTACGCATACAGCTTTGCGATGCTTAGACAGTAATAACATAATTCATGTTTAAATTTCTTTAATTTTCGACGCATTGTCGTTGTTCGTGACGCATCAATGACCAATTGATTATATGGCAATGCAATGAAAAAAGCGTGTGGAAAACAGTGTTAATGACAGATTTGAGAAGCACATTTCTTCAATGTTGGCCGCATGGCATTCCTGTGCAGGTGACAATGGTAATTTTTCAAAACGACAAGGATATTTAAACACATGATTATTTGTTTGCTGTGCTCTATGGCCTCTGCTACAGACCTCATCGAAATGACACTTAGATATCTTAGGGTGTACATATCAAGTCTTCCCAAATGGTGTAGCGGATAGGAATCTGCCTTGTAACGCAGGGCGGCCCGGGTTCGATTCCCGTCTTGGCAAATGTTTTTTGTAGAAAAATAAAATGAGTCCCAACGTGTGCAACAGAACAGTTCGAAATCTCGTTACATTTGCATCGTCATGAACATGACTTATATCAGGCTAGCTAATTTTTTCTTTGTTCATTTTAAGTGTAGAAACAATATTTCGTTTGTGAAAATTTTTTTCTGCCGTTTTGACAACAGGCTCATGACTAAAGAACACACGGCTGTCTGCTGATTGACGCTTGACAGTAGATTTTCGCTTTGTGTCAAAAGAACTTCCTAACGCACACTTTTTCAAAGTAGGTGAATTCATCAGATCTGTTTGAAACATTGCATTTTATCCATGCACGACGACTACTTAGATACTCGCAGCACAGTTGCCTCATATAAATTGCCCATGAGCGCGGAGCTTGTCTTTGTCACTGTAGCAACTTTGCTCCATCAGCGGGAGAAGGCGGTTCAACGCCCCTGTAAGCACATGTTTCTCTAATTCCTTTGTTTCAGGCAAGCCACTGTGACGTCAGACGCCTTTACGCATACAGCTTTGCGATGCTTAGACAGTAATAACATAATTCATGTTTACATTTCTTTAATTTTCGACGCATTGTCGTTATTCGTGACGCATCAATGACCAATTGATTATATGGCAATGCAATGAAAAAAGCGTGTGGAAAACAGTGTTAATGACAGATTTGAGAAGCACATTTCTTCAATGTTGGCCGCATGGCATTCCTGTGCAGGTGACAATGGTAATTTTTCAAAACGACAAGGATATTTCAACACATGATTATTTGTTTGCTGTGCTCTATGGCCTCTGCTACAGACCTCATCGAAATGACACTTAGATATCTTAGGGTGTACATATCAAGTCTTCCCAAATGGTCTAGCGGATAGGCATCTACCTTGTAAGGCAAGGCGGCCCGGGTTCGATTCCCGTCATGGCAAATGTTTTTTGTAGAAAAATAAAATGAGTCCCAACGTGTGCAACAGAACAGTTCGAAATCTCGTTACATTTGCATCGTCATGAACATGACTTATATCAGGCTAGCTAATTTTTTCTTTGTTCATTTTAAGTGTAGAAACAATATTTCGTTTGTGAACATTTTTTTCTGCCGTTTTGACAACAGGCTCATGACTAAAGAACACACGGCTGTCTGCTGATTGACGCTTGACTGTAGATTTTCGCTTTGTGTCAAAAGAACTTCCTAACGCACACTTTTTCAAAGTAGGTGAATTCATCAGATCTGTTTGAAACATTGCATTTTATCCATGCACGACGACTGCTTAGATACTCGCAGCACAGTTGCCCCATATAAATTGCCCATGAGCGCGGAGCTTGTCTTTGTCACTGTAGCAACTTTGCTCCATCAGCGGGAGAAGGCGGTTCGACGCCCCTGTAAGCACATGTTTCTCTAATTCCTTTGTTTCAGGCAAGCCACTGTGACGTCAGACGCCTTTACGCATACAGCTTTGCGATGCTTAGACAGTAATAACATAATTCATGTTTACATTTCTTTAATTTTCGACGCATTGTCGTTATTCGTGACGCATCAATGACCAATTGATTATATGGCAATGCAATGAAAAAAGCGTGTGGAAAACAGTGTTAATGACAGATTTGAGAAGCACATTTCTTCAATGTTGGCCGCATGGCATTCCTGTGCAGGTGACAATGGTAATTTTTCAAAACGACAAGGATATTTCAACACATGATTATTTGTTTGCTGTGCTCAATGGCCTCTGCTACAGACCTCATTGAAATGACACTTAGATATCTTAGGGTGTACATATCAAGTCTTCCCAAATGGTCTAGCGGATAGGCATCTACCTTGTAACGCAAGGCGGCCCGGGTTCGATTCCCGTCATGGCAAATGTTTTTTGTAGAAAAATAAAATGAGTCCCAACGTGTGCAACAGAACAGTTCGAAATCTCGTTACATTTGCATCGTCATGAACATGACTTATATCAGGCTAGCTAATTTTTTCTTTGTTCATTTTAAGTGTAGAAACAATATTTCGTTTGTGAACATTTTTTTCTGCCGTTTTGACAACAGGCTCATGACTAAAGAACACACGGCTGTCTGCTGATTGACGCTTGACTGTAGATTTTCGCTTTGTGTCAGAAGAACTTCCTAACGCACACTTTTTCAAAGTAGGTGAATTCATCAGATCTGTTTGAAACAGTGCATTTTATCCATGCACGACGACTACTTAGATACTCGCAGCACAGTTGCCTCATATAAATTGCCCATGAGCGCGGAGCTTGTCTTTGTCACTGTAGCAACTTTGCTCCATCAGCGGGAGAAGGCGGTTCGACGCCCCTGTAAGCACATGTTTCTCTAATTCCTTTGTTTCAGGCAAGCCACTGTGACGTCAGACGACTTTACGCATACAGCTTTGCGATGCTTAGACAGTAATAACATAATTCATGTTTACATTTCTTTAATTTTCGACGCATTGTCGTTATTCGTGACGCATCAATGACCAATTGATTATATGGCAATGCAATGAAAAAAGCGTGTGGAAAACAGTGTTAATGACAGATTTGAGAAGCACATTTCTTCAATGTTGGACGCATGGCATTCCTGTGCAGGTGACAATGGTAATTTTTCAAAACGACAAGAATATTTAAACACATGATTATTTGTTTGCTGTGCTCTATGGCCTCTGCTACAGACCTCATCGAAATGACACTTAGATATCTTAGGGTGTACATATCAAGTCTTCCCAAATGGTCTAGCGGATAGGCATCTACCTTGTAACGCAGGGCGGCCCGGGTTCGATTCCCGTCATGGCAAATGTTTTTTGTAGAAAAATAAAATGAGTCCCAACGTGTGCAACAGAACAGTTCGAAATCTCGTTACATTTGCATCGTCATGAACATGACTTATATCAGGCTAGCTAATTTTTTCTTTGTTCATTTTAAGTGTAGAAACAATATTTCGTTTGTGAACATTTTTTTCTGCCGTTTTGACAACAGGCTCATGACTAAAGAACACACGGCTGTCTGCTGATTGACGCTTGACTGTAGATTTTCGCTTTGTGTCAAAAGAACTTCCTAACGCACACTTTTTCAAAGTAGGTGAATTCATCAGATCTGTTTGAAACATTGCATTTTATCCATGCACGACGACTACTTAGATACTCGCAGCACAGTTGCCTCATATAAATTGCCCATGAGCGCGGAACTTGTCTTTGTCACTGTAGCAACTTTGCTCCATCAGCGGGAGAAGGCGGTTCGACGCCCCTGTAAGCACATGTTTCTCTAATTCCTTTGTTTCAGGCAAGCCACTGTGACGTCAGACGCCTTTACGCATACAGCTTTGCGATGCTTAGACAGTAATAACATAATTCATGTTTACATTTCTTTAATTTTCGACGCATTGTCGTTATTCGTGACGCATCAATGACCAATTGATTATATGGCAATGCAATGAAAAAAGCGTGTGGAAAACAGTGTTAATGACAGATTTGAGAAGCACATTTCTTCAATGTTGGCCGCATGGCATTCCTGTGCAGGTGACAATGGTAATTTTTCAAAATGACAAGGATATTTAAACACATGATTATTTGTTTGCTGTGCTCTATGGCCTCTGCTACAGACCTCATCGAAATGACACTTAGATATCTTAGGGTGGACATATCAAGTCTTCCCAAATGGTCTAGCGGATAGGCATCTACCTTGTAACGCAAGGCGGCCCGGGTTCGATTCCCGTCATGGCAAATGTTTTTTGTAGAAAAATAAAATGAGTCCCAACGTGTGCAACAGAACAGTTCGAAATCTCGTTACATTTGCATCGTCATGAACATGACTTATATCAGGCTAGCTAATTTTTTCTTTGTTCATTTTAAGTGTAGAAACAATATTTCGTTTGTGAACATTTTTTTCTGCCGTTTTGACAACAGGCTCATGACTAAAGAACACACGGCTGTCTGCTGATTGACGCTTGACTGTAGATTTTCGCTTTGTGTCAAAAGAACTTCCTAACGCACACTTTTTCAAAGTAGGTGAATTCATCAGATCTGTTTGAAACATTGCATTTTATCCATGCACGACGACTGCTTAGATACTCGCAGCACAGTTGCCCCGTATAAATTGCCCATGAGCGCGGAGCTTGTCTTTGTCACTGTAGCAACTTTGCTCCATCAGCGGGAGAAGGCGCTTCGACGCCCCTGTAAGCACATGTTTCTCTGATTCCTTTGTTTCAGGCAAGCCACGGTGACGTCAGACGCCTTTACGCATACAGCTTTGCGATGCTTAGACAGTAATAACATAATTCATGTTTACATTTCTTTAATTTTCGACGCATTGTCGTTATTCGTGACGCATCAATGACCAATTGATTATATGGCAATGCAATGAAAAAAGCGTGTGGAAAACAGTGTTAATGACAGATTTGAGAAGCACATTTCTTCAATGTTGGCCGCATGGCATTCCTGTGCAGGTGACAATGGTAATTTTTCAAAACGACAAGGATATTTCAACACATGATTATTTGTTTGCTGTGCTCTATGGCCTCTGCTACAGACCTCATCGAAATGACACTTAGATATCTTAGGGTGTACATATCAAGTCTTCCCAAATGGTCTAGCGGATAGGCATCTACCTTGTAACGCAAGGCGGCCCGGGTTCGATTCCCGTCATGGCAAATGTTTTTTGTAGAAAAATAAAATGAGTCCCAACGTGTGCAACAGAACAGTTCGAAATCTCGTTACATTTGCATCGTCATGAACATGACTTATATCAGGCTAGCTAATTTTTTCTTTGTTCATTTTAAGTGTAGAAACAATATTTCGTTTGTGAACATTTTTTTCTGCCGTTTTGACAACAGGCTCATGACTAAAGAACACACGGCTGTCTGCTGATTGACGCTTGACTGTAGATTTTCGCTTTGTGTCAAAAGAACTTCCTAACGCACACTTTTTAAAAGTAGGTGAATTCATCAGATCTGTTTGAAACATTGCATTTTATCCATGCACGACGACTACTTAGATACTCGCAGCACAGTTGCCTCATATAAATTGCCCATGAGCGCGGAGCTTGTCTTTGTCACTGTAGCAACTTTGCTCCATCAGCGGGAGAAGGCGGTTCGACGCCCCTGTAAGCACATGTTTCTCTAATTCCTTTGTTTCAGGCAAGCCACTGTGACGTCAGACGCCTTTACGCATACAGCTTTGCGATGCTTAGACAGTAATAACATAATTCATGTTTACATTTCTTTAATTTTCGACGCATTGTCGTTATTCGTGACGCATCAATGACCAATTGATTATATGGCAATGCAATGAAAAAAGCGTGTGGAAAACAGTGTTAATGACAGATTTGAGAAGCACATTTCTTCAATGTTGGCCGCATGGCATTCCTGTGCAGGTGACAATGGTAATTTTTCAAAACGACAAGGATATTTAAACACATGATTATTTGTTTGCTGTGCTCTATGGCCTCTGCTACAGACCTCATCGAAATGACACTTAGATATCTTAGGGTGTACATATCAAGTCTTCCCAAATGGTCTAGCGGATAGGCATCTACCTTGTAACGCAAGGCGGCCCGGGTTCGATTCCCGTCATGGCAAATGTTTTTTGTAGAAAAATAAAATGAGTCCCAACGTGTGCAACAGAACAGTTCGAAATCTCGTTACATTTGCATCGTCATGAACATGACTTATATCAGGCTAGCTAATTTTTTCTTTGTTCATTTTAAGTGTAGAAACAATATTTCGTTTGTGAACATTTTTTTCTGCCGTTTTGACAACAGGCTCATGACTAAAGAACACACGGCTGTCTGCTGATTGACGCTTGACTGTAGATTTTCGCTTTGTGTCAAAAGAACTTCCTAACGCACACTTTTTAAAAGTAGGTGAATTCATCAGATCTGTTTGAAACATTGCATTTTATCCATGCACGACGACTACTTAGATACTCGCAGCACAGTTGCCTCATATAAATTGCCCATGAGCGCGGAGCTTGTCTTTGTCACTGTAGCAACTTTGCTCCATCAGCGGGAGAAGGCGGTTCGACGCCCCTGTAAGCACATGTTTCTCTAATTCCTTTGTTTCAGGCAAGCCACTGTGACGTCAGACGCCTTTACGCATACAGCTTTGCGATGCTTAGACAGTAATAACATAATTCATGTTTACATTTCTTTAATTTTCGACGCATTGTCGTTATTCGTGACGCATCAATGACCAATTGATTATATGGCAATGCAATGAAAAAAGCGTGTGGAAAACAGTGTTAATGACAGATTTGAGAAGCACATTTCTTCAATGTTGGCCGCATGGCATTCCTGTGCAGGTGACAATGGTAATTTTTCAAAACGACAAGGATATTTAAACACATGATTATTTGTTTGCTGTGCTCTATGGCCTCTGCTACAGACCTCATCGAAATGACACTTAGATATCTTAGGGTGTACATATCAAGTCTTCCCAAATGGTCTAGCGGATAGGCATCTACCTTGTAACGCAAGGCGGCCCGGGTTCGATTCCCGTCATGGCAAATGTTTTTTGTAGAAAAATAAAATGAGTCCCAACGTGTGCAACAGAACAGTTCGAAATCTCGTTACATTTGCATCGTCATGAACATGACTTATATCAGGCTAGCTAATTTTTTCTTTGTTCATTTTAAGTGTAGAAACAATATTTCGTTTGTGAACATTTTTTTCTGCCGTTTTGACAACAGGCTCATGACTAAAGAACACACGGCTGTCTGCTGATTGACGCTTGACTGTAGATTTTCGCTTTGTGTCAAAAGAACTTCCTAACGCACACTTTTTCAAAGTAGGTGAATTCATCAGATCTGTTTGAAACATTGCATTTTATCCATGCACGACGACTGCTTAGATACTCGCAGCACAGTTGCCCCATATAAATTGCCCATGAGCGCGGAGCTTGTCTTTGTCACTGTAGCAACTTTGCTCCATCAGCGGGAGAAGGCGCTTCGACGCCCCTGTAAGCACATGTTTCTCTGATTCCTTTGTTTCAGGCAAGCCACTGTGACGTCAGACGCCTTTACGCATACAGCTTTGGATGCTTAGACAGTAATAACATAATTCATGTTTACATTTCTTTAATTTTCGACGCATTGTCGTTATTCGTGACGCATCAATGACCAATTGATTATATGGCAATGCAATGAAAAAAGCGTGTGGAAAACAGTGTTAATGACAGATTTGAGAAGCACATTTCTTCAATGTTGGCCACATGGCATTCCTGTGCAGGTGACAATGGTAATTTTTCAAAACGACAAGGATATTTAAACACATGATTATTTGTTTGGTGTGCTCTATGGCCTCTGCTACAGACCTCATCGAAATGACACTTAGATATCTTAGGGTCTACATATGAAATCTTCCCAAATGGTGTAGCGGATAGGAATCTGCCTTGTAACGCAGGGCGGCCCGGGTTCGATTCCCGTCATGGCAAATGATTCTTGTAGAAAAATAAAATGAGTCCCAACGTGTGCAACAGAACAGTTCGAAATCTCGTTACATTTGCATCGTCATGAACATGACTTATATCAGGCTAGCTCATTTTTTCTTTGTTCATTTTAAGTGTAGAAACAATATTTCGTTTGTGACCATTTTTTTCTGCCGTTTTGACAACAGGCTCATGACTAAAGAACACACGGCTGTCTGCTGATTGACGCTTGACTGTAGATTTTCGCTTTGTGTCAAAAGGACTCCCTTAACGCACACTTTTTCAAAGTAGGTGAATTCATCAGATCTGTTTGAAACATTGCATTTTATCCATGCACGACGACTGCTTAGATACTCGCAGCACAGTTGCCCCATATAAATTGCCCATGAGCGCGGAGCTTGTCTTTGTCACTGTCGCAACTTTGCTCCATCAGGGGGACAAGCCGGTTCGACGCCCCTGTAAGCACATGTTTCTCTAATTCCTTTGTTTCAGGCAAGCCACAGTGACGTCAGACCCCTTTGCGCATACAGCTTTGCGATGCTTAGACAGTAATAACATAATTCATGTTTACATTTCTTTAATTTTCGACGCATTGTCGTTATTCGTGACGCATCAATGACCAATTGATTATATGGCAATGCAATGAAAAAAGCGTGTGGAAAACAGTGTTAATGACAGATTTGAGAAGCACATTTCTTCAATGTTGGCCACATGGCATTCCTGTGCAGGTGACAATGGTAATTTTTCAAAACGACAAGGATATTTAAACACATGATTATTTGTTTGGTGTGCTCTATGGCCTCTGCTACAGACCTCATCGAAATGACACTTAGATATCTTAGGGTGTACATATCAAGTCTTCCCAAATGGTCTAGCGGATAGGCATCTACCTTGTATCGCAAGGCGGCCCGGGTTCGATTCCCGTCATGGCAAATGTTTTTTGTAGAAAAATAAAATGAGTCCCAACGTGTGCAACAGAACAGTTCGAAATCTCGTTACATTTGCATCGTCATGAACATGACTTATATCAGGCTAGCTAATTTTTTCTTTGTTCATTTTAAGTGTAGAAACAATATTTCGTTTGTGAACATTTTTTTCTGCCGTTTTGACAACAGGCTCATGACTAAAGAACACACGGCTGTCTGCTGATTGACGCTTGACTGTAGATTTTCGCTTTGTGTCAAAAGAACTTCCTAACGCACACTTTTTCAAAGTAGGTGAATTCATCAGATCTGTTTGAAACATTGCATTTTATCCATGCACGACGACTGCTTAGATACTCGCAGCACAGTTGCCCCATATAAATTGCCCATGAGCACGGAGCTTGTCTTTGTCACTGTAGCAACTTTGCTCCATCAGCGGGAGAAGGCGCTTCGACGCCCCTGTAAGCACATGTTTCTCTGATTCCTTTGTTTCAGGCAAGCCACTGTGACGTCAGACGCCTTTACGCATACAGCTTTGCGATGCTTAGACAGTAATAACATAATTCATGTTTACATTTCTTTAATTTTCGACGCATTGTCGTTATTCGTGACGCATCAATGACCAATTGATTATATGGCAATGCAATGAAAAAAGCGTGTGGAAAACAGTGTTAATGACAGATTTGAGAAGCACATTTCTTCAATGTTGGCCGCATGGCATTCCTGTGCAGGTGACAATGGTAATTTTTCAAAACGACAAGGATATTTAAACACATGATTATTTGTTTGGTGTGCTCTATGGCCTCTGCTACAGACCTCATCGAAATGACACTTAGATATCTTAGGGTGTACATATCAAGTCTTCCCAAATGGTCTAGCGGATAGGCATCTACCTTGTAACGCAGGGCGGCCCGGGTTCGATTCCCGTCATGACAAATGTTTTTTGTAGAAAAATAAAATTAGTCCCAACGTGTGCAACAGAACAGTTCGAAATCTCGTTACATTTGCATCGTCATGAACATGACTTATATCAGGCTAGCTAATTTTTTCTTTGTTCATTTTAAGTGTAGAAACAACATTTCGTTTGTGAACATTTTTTTCTGCCGTTTTGACAACAGGCTCATGACTAAAGAACACACGGCTGTCTGCTGATTGACGCTTGACTGTAGATTTTCGCTTTGTGTCAAAAGAACTTCCTAACGCACACTTTTTCAAAGTAGGTGAATTCATCAGATCTGTTTGAAACATTGCATTTTATCCATGCACGACGACTGCTTAGATACTCGCAGCACAGTTACCCCATATAAATTGCCCATGAGCGCGGAGCTTGTCTTTGTCACTGTAGCAACTTTGCTCCATCAGCGGGAGAATGCGGTTCGACGCCCCTGTAAGCACATGTTTCTCTAATTCCTTTGTTTCAGGCAAGCCACTGTGACGTCAGACGCCTTTACGCATACAGCTTTGCGATGCTTAGACAGTAATAACATAATTCATGTTTACATTTCTTTAATTTTCGACGCATTGTCGTTATTCGTGACGCATCAATGACCAATTGATTATATGGCAATGCAATGAAAAAAGCGTGTGGAAAACAGTGTTAATGACAGATTTGAGAAGCACATTTCTTCAATGTTGGCCGCATGGCATTCCTGTGCAGGTGACAATGGTAATTTTTCAAAACGACAAGGATATTTAAACACATGATTATTTGTTTGGTGTGCTCTATGGCCTCTGCTACAGACCTCATCGAAATGCCACTTAGATATCTTAGGGTCTACATATGAAATCTTCCCAAATGGTCTAGCGGATAGGAATCTGCCTTGTAACGCAGGGCGGCCCGGGTTCGATTCCAGTCATGGCAAATGATTCTTGTAGAAAAATCAAATGAGTCCCAATGTGTGCAACAGAACAGTTCGAAATCTCGTTACATTTGCATCGTCATGAACATGACTTATATCAGGCTAGCTCATTTTTTCTTTGTTCATTTTAAGTGTAGAAACAATATTTCGTTTGTGACAATTTTTTTCTGCCGTTTTGACAACAGGCTCATGACTAAAGAACACACGGCTGTCTGCTGATTGACGCTTGACTGTAGATTTTCGCTTTTTGTCAAAAGGACTCCCTTAACGCACACTTTTTCAAAGTAGGTGAATTCATCAGATCTGTTTGAAACATTGCATTTTATCCATGCACGACGACTGCTTAGATACTCGCAGCACAGTTGCCCCATATAAATTGCCCATGAGCGCGGAGCTTGTCTTTGTCACTGTAGCAACTTTGCTCCATCAGGGGGACAAGCCGGTTCGACGCCCCTGTAAGCACATGTTTCTCTAATTCCTTTGTTTCAGGCAAGCCACAGTGACGTCAGACGCCTTTGCGCATACAGCTTTGCGATGCTTAGACAGTAATAACATAATTCATGTTTACATTTCTTTAATTTTCGACGCATTGTCGTTATTCGTGACGCATCAATGACCAATTGATTATATGGCAATGCAATGAAAAAAGCGTGTGGAAAACAGTGTTAATGACAGATTTGAGAAGCACATTTCTTCAATGTTGGCCGCATGGCATTCCTGTGCAGGTGACAATGGTAATTTTTCAAAACGACAAGGATATTTAAACACGTGATTATTTGTTTGGTGTGCACTTTGGCCTCTGCTACAGACCTCATCGAAATGACACTTAGATATCTTAGGGTCTACATATGAAATCTTCCCAAATGGTCTAGCGGATAGGAATCTGCCTTGTAACGCAGGGCGGCCCGGGTTCGATTCCCGTCATGGCAAATGATTCTTGTAGAAAAATAAAATGAGTCCCAACGTGTGCAACAGAACAGTTCGAAATCTCGTTACATTTGCATCGTCATGAACATGACTTATATCAGGCTAGCTCATTTTTTCTTTGTTCATTTTAAGTGGAGAAACAATATTTCGTTTGTGACCATTTTTTTCTGCCGTTTTGACAACAGGCTCATGACTAAAGAACACACGGCTGTCTGCTGATTGACGCTTGACTGTAGATTTTCGCTTTGTGTCAAAAGGACTCCCTTAACGCACACTTTTTCAAAGTAGGTGAATTCATCAGATCTGTTTGAAACATTGCATTTTATCCATGCACGACGACTGCTTAGATACTCGCAGCACAGTTGCCCCATATAAATTGCCCATGAGCGCGGAGCTTGTCTTTGTCAATGTAGCAACTTTGCTCCATCAGCGGGAGAAGCCGGTTCGACGCCCCTGTAAGCACATGTTTCTCTAATTCCTTTGTTTCAGGCAAGCCACAGTGACGTCAGACGCCTTTACGCATACAGCTTTGCGATGCTTAGACAGTAATAACATAATTCATGTTTACATTTCTTTAATTTTCGACGCATTGTCGTTATTCGTGACGCATCAATGACCAATTGATTATATGGCAATGCAATGAAAAAAGCGTGTGGAAAACAGTGTTAATGACAGATTTGAGAAGCACATTTCTTCAATGTTGGCCGCATGGCATTCCTGTGCAGGTGACAATGGTAATTTTTCAAAACGACATGGATATTTAAACACGTGATTATTTGTTTGGTGTGCTCTATGGCCTCTGCGACAGACCTCATCGAAATGACACTTAGATATCTTAGGGTGCACATATGAAATCTTCCCAAATGGTCTAGCGGATAGGAATCTGCCTTGTAACGCAGGGTGGCCCGGGTTCGATTCCCGTCATGGCAAATGATTCTTGTGGAGAAATAAAATGAGTCCCAACGTGTGCAACAGAACAGTTCGAAATCTCGTTACATTTGCATCGTCATGAACATGACTTATATCAGGCTAGCTCATTTTTTCTTTGTTCATTTTAAGTGGAGAAACAATATTTCGTTTGTGACCATTTTTTTCTGCCGTTTTGACAACAGGCTCATGACTAAAGAACACACGGCTGTCTGCTGATTGACGCTTGACTGTAGATTTTCGCTTTGTGTCAAAAGGACTCCCTTAACGCACACTTTTTCAAAGTAGGTGAATTCATCAGATCTGTTTGAAACATTGCATTTTATCCATGCACGACGACTGCTTAGATACTCGCAGCACAGTTGCCCCATATAAATTGCCCATGAGCGCGGAGCTTGTCTTTGTCAATGTAGCAACTTTGCTCCATCAGCGGGAGAAGCCGGTTCGACGCCCCTGTAAGCACATGTTTCTCTAATTCCTTTGTTTCAGGCAAGCCACAGTGACGTCAGACGCCTTTACGCATACAGCTTTGCGATGCTTAGACAGTAATAACATAATTCATGTTTACATTTCTTTAATTTTCGACGCATTGTCGTTATTCGTGACGCATCAATGACCAATTGATTATATGGCAATGCAATGAAAAAAGCGTGTGGAAAACAGTGTTAATGACAGATTTGAGAAGCACATTTCTTCAATGTTGGCCGCATGGCATTCCTGTGCAGGTGACAATGGTAATTTTTCAAAACGACATGGATATTTAAACACGTGATTATTTGTTTGGTGTGCTCTATGGCCTCTGCGACAGACCTCATCGAAATGACACTTAGATATCTTAGGGTGCACATATGAAATCTTCCCAAATGGTCTAGCAGATAGGAATCTGCCTTGTAACGCAGGGTGGCCCGGGTTCGATTCCCGTCATGGCAAATGATTCTTGTGGAGAAATAAAATGAGTCCCAACGTGTGCAACAGAACAGTTCGAAATCTCGTTACATTTGCATCGTCATGAACATGACTTATATCAGGCTAGCTCATTTTGTCTTTGTTCATTTTAAGTGGAGAAACAATATTTCGTTTGTGACCATTTTTTTCTGCCGTTTTGACAACAGGCTCATGACTAAAGAACACACGGCTGTCTGCTGATTGACGCTTGACTGTAGATTTTCGCTTTGTGTCAAAAGGACTCCCTTAACGCACACTTTTTCAAAGTAGGTGAATTCATCAGATCTGTTTGAAACATTGCATTTTATCCATGCACGACGACTGCTTAGATACTCGCAGCACAGTTGCCCCATATAAATTACCCATGAGCGCGGAGCTTGTCTTTGTCACTGGAGCAGCTTTGCTCCATCAGGGGGACAAGCCGGTTCGACGCCCCTGTAAGCACATGTTTCTCTAATTCCTTTGTTTCAGGCAAGCCACTGTGACGTCAGACGCCTTTACGCATACAGCTTTGCGATGCTTAGACAGTAATAACATAATTCATGTTTAAATTTCTTTAATTTTCGACGCATTGTCGTTATTCGTGACGCATCAATGACCAATTGATTATATGGCAATGCAATGAAAAAAGCGTGTGGAAAACAGTGTTAATGACAGATTTGAGAAGCACATTTCTTCAATGTTGGCCGCATGGCATTCCTGTGCAGGTGACAATGGTAATTTTTCAAAACGACAAGGATATTTAAACACATGATTATTTGTTTGGTGTGCTCTATGGCCTCTGCTACAGACCTCATCGAAATGACACTACATATCTTAGGGTCTACATTTGAAATCTTCCCAAATGGTCTAGCGGATAGGAATCTGCCTTGTAACGCAGGGCGGCCCGGGTTCGATTCCCGTCATGGCAAATGATTTTTGTAGAAAAATAAAATGAGTCCCAACGTGTGCAACAGAACAGTTCGAAATCTCGTTACATTTGCATCGTCATGAACATGACTTATATCAGGCTAGCTCATTTTGTCTTTGTTCATTTTAAGTGGAGAAACAATATTTCGTTTGTGACCATTTTTTTCTGCCGTTTTGACAACAGGCTCATGACTAAAGAACACACGGCTGTCTGCTGATTGACGCTTGACTGTCGATTTTCGCTTTGTGTCAAAAGGACTCCCTTAACGCACACTTTTTCAAAGTAGGTGAATTCATCAGATCTGTTTGAAACATTGCATTTTATCCATGCACGACGACTGCTTAGATACTCGCAGCACAGTTGCCCCATATAAATTGCCCATGAGCGCGGAGCTTGTCTTTGTCACTGTAGCAACTTTGCTCCATCAGGGGGACAAGCGGTTCGACGCCCCTGTAAGCACATGTTTCTCTAATTCCTTTGTTTCAGGCAAGCCACAGTGACGTCAGACGCCTTTGCGCATACAGCTTTGCGATGCTTAGACAGTAATAACATAATTCATGTTTACATTTCTTTAATTTTCGACGCATTGTCGTTATTCGTGACGCATCAATGACCAATTGATTATATGGCAATGCAATGAAAAAAGCGTGTGGAAAACAGTGTTAATGACAGATTTGAGAAGCACATTTCTTCAATGTTGGCCGCATGGCATTCCTGTGCAGGTGACAACGGTAATTTTTCAAAACGACAAGGATATTTAAACACATGATTATTTGTTTGGTGTGCTCTATGGCCTCTGCTACAGACCTCATCGAAATGACACTTAGATATCTTAGGGTGTACATATCAAGTCTTCCCAAATGGTCTAGCGGATAGGAATCTGCCTTGTAACGCAGGGCGGCCCGGGTTCGATTCCCGTCATGGCAAATTATTTTTGTAGAAAAATAAAATGAGTCCCAACGTGTGCAACAGAACAGTTCGAAATCTCGTTACATTTGCATCGTCATGAACATGACTTATATCAGGCTAGCTCATTTTGTCTTTGTTCATTTTAAGTGGAGAAACAATATTTCGTTTGTGACCATTTTTTTCTGCCGTTTTGACAACAGGCTCATGACTAAAGAACACACGGCTGTCTGCTGATTGACGCTTGACTGTAGATTTTCGCTTTGTGTCAAAAGGACTCCCTTAACGCACACTTTTTCAAAGTAGGTGAATTCATCAGATCTGTTTGAAACATTGCATTTTATCCATGCACGACGACTGCTTAGATACTCGCAGCACAGTTGCCCCATATAAATTACCCATGAGCGCGGAGCTTGTCTTTGTCACTGGAGCAGCTTTGCTCCATCAGGGGGACAAGCCGGTTCGACGCCCCTGTAAGCACATGTTTCTCTAATTCCTTTGTTTCAGGCAAGCCACTGTGACGTCAGACGCCTTTACGCATACAGCTTTGCGATGCTTAGACAGTAATAACATAATTCATGTTTAAATTTCTTTAATTTTCGACGCATTGTCGTTATTCGTGACGCATCAATGACCAATTGATTATATGGCAATGCAATGAAAAAAGCGTGTGGAAAACAGTGTTAATGACAGATTTGAGAAGCACATTTCTTCAATGTTGGCCGCATGGCATTCCTGTGCAGGTGACAATGGTAATTTTTCAAAACGACAAGGATATTTAAACACATGATTATTTGTTTGGTGTGCTCTATGGCCTCTGCTACAGACCTCATCGAAATGACACTACATATCTTAGGGTCTACATTTGAAATCTTCCCAAATGGTCTAGCGGATAGGAATCTGCCTTGTAACGCAGGGCGGCCCGGGTTCGATTCCCGTCATGGCAAATGATTTTTGTAGAAAAATAAAATGAGTCCCAACGTGTGCAACAGAACAGTTCGAAATCTCGTTACATTTGCATCGTCATGAACATGACTTATATCAGGCTAGCTCATTTTGTCTTTGTTCATTTTAAGTGGAGAAACAATATTTCGTTTGTGACCATTTTTTTCTGCCGTTTTGACAACAGGCTCATGACTAAAGAACACACGGCTGTCTGCTGATTGACGCTTGACTGTCGATTTTCGCTTTGTGTCAAAAGGACTCCCTTAACGCACACTTTTTCAAAGTAGGTGAATTCATCAGATCTGTTTGAAACATTGCATTTTATCCATGCACGACGACTGCTTAGATACTCGCAGCACAGTTGCCCCATATAAATTGCCCATGAGCGCGGAGCTTGTCTTTGTCACTGTAGCAACTTTGCTCCATCAGGGGGACAAGCGGTTCGACGCCCCTGTAAGCACATGTTTCTCTAATTCCTTTGTTTCAGGCAAGCCACAGTGACGTCAGACGCCTTTGCGCATACAGCTTTGCGATGCTTAGACAGTAATAACATAATTCATGTTTACATTTCTTTAATTTTCGACGCATTGTCGTTATTCGTGACGCATCAATGACCAATTGATTATATGGCAATGCAATGAAAAAAGCGTGTGGAAAACAGTGTTAATGACAGATTTGAGAAGCACATTTCTTCAATGTTGGCCGCATGGCATTCCTGTGCAGGTGACAACGGTAATTTTTCAAAACGACAAGGATATTTAAACACATGATTATTTGTTTGGTGTGCTCTATGGCCTCTGCTACAGACCTCATCGAAATGACACTTAGATATCTTAGGGTGTACATATCAAGTCTTCCCAAATGGTCTAGCGGATAGGAATCTGCCTTGTAACGCAGGGCGGCCCGGGTTCGATTCCCGTCATGGCAAATTATTTTTGTAGAAAAATAAAATGAGTCCCAACGTGTGCAACAGAACAGTTCGAAATCTCGTTACATTTGCATCGTCATGAACATGACTTATATCAGGCTAGCTCATTTTGTCTTTGTTCATTTTAAGTGGAGAAACAATATTTCGTTTGTGACAATTTTTTTCTGCCGTTTTGACAACAGGCTCATGACTAAAGAACACACGGCTGTCTGCTGATTGACGCTTGACTGTAGATTTTCGCTTTGTGTCAAAAGGACTCCCTTAACGCACACTTTTTCAAAGTAGGTGAATTCATCAGATCTGTTTGAAACATTGCATTTTATCCATGCACGACGACTGCTTAGATACTCGCAGCACAGTTGCCCCATATAAATTGCCCATGAGCGCGGAGCTTGTCTTTGTCACTGTAGCAACTTTGCTCAATCAGGGGGACAAGCCGGTTCGACGCCCCTGTAAGCACATGTTTCTCTAATTCCTTTGTTTCAGGCAAGCCACAGTGACGTCAGACGCCTTTGCGCATACAGCTTTGCGATGCTTAGACAGTAATAACATAATTCATGTTTACATTTCTTTAATTTTCGACGCATTGTCGTTATTCGTGACGCATCAATGACCAATTGATTATATGGCAATGCAATGAAAAAAGCGTGTGGAAAACAGTGTTAATGACAGATTTGAGAAGCACATTTCTTCAATGTTGGCCGCATGGCATTCCTGTGCAGGTGACAACGGTAATTTTTCAAAACGACAAGGATATTTAAACACATGATTATTTGTTTGGTGTGCTCTATGGCCTCTGCTACAGACCTCATCGAAATGACACTTAGATATCTTAGGGTGTACATATCAAGTCTTCCCAAATGGTCTAGCGGATAGGAATCTGCCTTGTAACGCAGGGCGGCCCGGGTTCGATTCCCGTCATTTCAAATTATTTTTGTAGAAAAATAAAATGAGTCCCAACGTGTGCAACAGAACAGTTCGAAATCTCGTTACATTTGCATCGTCATGAACATGACTTATATCAGGCTAGCTCATTTTTTCTTTGTTCATTTTAAGTGGAGAAACAATATTTCGTTTGTGACCATTTTTTTCTGCCGTTTTGACAACAGGCTCATGACTAAAGAACACACGGCTGTCTGCTGATTGACGCTTGACTGTAGATTTTCGCTTTGTGTCAAAAGGACTCCCTTAACGCACACTTTTTCAAAGTAGGTGAATTCATCAGATCTGTTTGAAACATTGCATTTTATCCATGCACGACGACTGCTTAGATACTCGCAGCACAGTTGCCCCATATAAATTGCCCATGAGCGCGGAGCTTGTCTTTGTCACTGTAGCAACTTTGCTCCATCAGGGGGACAACCCGGTTCGACGCCCCTTGTAAGCACATGTTTCTCTAATTCCTTTGTTTCAGGCAAGCCACTGTGACGTCAGACGCCTTTACGCATACAGCTTTGCGATGCTTAGACAGTAATAACATAATTCATGTTTACATTTCTTTAATTTTCGACGCATTGTCGTTATTCGTGACGCATCAATGACCAATTGATTATATGGCAATGCAATGAAAAAAGCGTGTGGAAAACAGTGTTAATGACAGATTTGAGAAGCACATTTCTTCAATGTTGGCCGCATGGCATTCCTGTGCAGGTGACAATGGTAATTTTTCAAAACGACAAGGATATTTAAACACATGATTATTTGTTTGGTGTGCTCTATGGCCTCTGCGACAGACCTCATCGAAATGACACTTAGATATCTTAGGGTGCACATACGAAATCTTCCCAAATGGTCTAGCGGATAGGAATCTGCCTTGTAAAGCAGGGCGGCCCGGGTTCGATTCCCGTCATGGCAAATGATTCTTGTAGAAAAATAAAATGAGTCCCAACGTGTGCAACAGAACAGTTCGAAATCTTGTTACATTTGCATCGTCATGAACATGACTTATATCAGGCTAGCTCATTTTGTCTTTGTTCATTTTAAGTGTAGAAACAATATTTCGTTTGTGAACATTTTTTTCTGCCGTTTTGACAACAGGCTCATGACTAAAGAACACACGGCTGTCTGCTGATTGACGCTTGACTGTAGATTTTCGCTTTGTGTCAAAAGGACTCCCTTAACGCCCACTTTTTCAAAGTAGGTGAATTCATCAGATCTGTTTGAAACATTGCATTTTATCCATGCACGACGACTGCTTAGATACTCGCAGCACAGTTGCCCCATATAAATTGCCCATGAGTGCGGAGCTTGTCTTTGTCACTGTAGCAACTTTGCTCCATCAGGGGGACAAGCCGGTTCGACGCCCCTGTAAGCACATGTTTCTCTAATTCCTTTGTTTCAGGCAAGCCACAGTGACGTCAGACGCCTTTGCGCATACAGCTTTGCGATGCTTAGACAGGAATAACATAATTCATGTTTACATTTCTTTAATTTACGACGCATTGTCGTTATTCGTGACGCATCAATGACCAATTGATTATATGGCAATGCAATGAAAAAAGCGTGTGGAAAACAGTGTTAATGACAGATTTGAGAAGCACATTTCTTCAATGTTGGCCGCATGGCATTCCTGTGCAGGTGACAATGGTAATTTTTCAAAACGACAAGGATATTTAAACACATGATTATTTGTTTGGTGTGCTCTATGGCCTCTGCTACAGACCTCATCGAAATGACACTTAGATATCTTAGGGTGCACCTATGAAATCTTCCCAAATGGTCTAGCGGATAGGAGTCTGCCTTGTAACGCAGGGTGGCCCGGGTTCGATTCCCGTCATGGCAAATGATTCTTGTAGAAAAGTAAAATGAGTCCCAACGTGTGCAACAGAACAGTTCGAAATCTCGTTACATTTGCATCGTCATGAACATGACTTATATCAGGCTAGCTCATTTTTTCTTTGTTCATTTTAAGTGTAGAAACAATATTTCGTTTGTGACCATTTTTTTCTGTCGTTTTGACAACAGGCTCATGACTAAAGAACACACGGCTGTCTGCTGATTGACGCTTGACTGTTGATTTTCGCTTTGTGTCAAAAGGACTCCCTTAACGCACACTTTTTCAAAGTAGGTGAATTCATCAGATCTGTTTGAAACATTGCATTTTATCCATGCACGACGACTGCTTAGATACTCGCAGCACAGTTGTCCCATATAAATTGCCCATGAGCGCGGAGCTTGTCTTTGTCACTGTAGCAACTTTGCTCCATCAGGGGGACAAGCCGGTTCGACGCCCCTTGTAAGCACATGTTTCTCTAATTCCTTTGTTTCAGGCAAGCCACAGTGACGTCAGACGCCTTTGCGCATACAGCTTTGCGATGCTTAGACAGTAATAACATAATTCATGTTTACATTTCTTTAATTTTCGACGCATTGTCGTTATTCGTGACGCATCAATGACCAATTGATTATATGGCAATGCAATGAAAAAAGCGTGTGGAAAACAGTGTTAATGACAGATTTGAGAAGCACATTTCTTCAATGTTGGCCGCATGGCATTCCTGTGCAGGTGACAATGGTAATTTTTCAAAACGACAAGGATATTTAAACACATGATTATTTGTTTGGTGTGCTCTATGGCCTCTGCTACAGACCTCATCGAAATGACACTTAGATATCTTAGGGTGCACCTATGAAATCTTCCCAAATGGTCTAGCGGATAGGAATCTGCCTTGTAACGCAGGGCGGCCCGGGTTCGATTCCCGTTATGGCAAATGATTCTTGTAGAAAAATAAAATGAGTCCCAACGTGTGCAACAGAAAAGTTCGAAAACTGGTTACATTTGCATCGTCATGAACATGACTTATATCAGGCTAGCTCATTTTGTCTTTGTTCATTTTAAGTGTAGAAACAATATTTCGTTTGTGACCATTTTTTTCTGCCGTTTTGACAACAGGCTCATGACTAAAGAACACACGGCTGTCTGCTGATTGACGCTTGACTGTAGATTTTCGCTTTGTGTCAAAAGGACTCCCTTAACGCACACTTTTTCAAAGTAGGTGAATTCATCAGATCTGTTTGAAACATTGCATTTTATCCACGCACGACGACTGCTTAGATACTCGCAGCACAGTTGCCCCATATAAATTGCCCATGAGCGCGGAGCTTGTCTTTGTCACTGTAGCAACTTTGCTCCATCAGGGGGACAACCCGGTTCGACGCCCCTGTAAGCACATGTTTCTCTAATTCCTTTGTTTCAGGCAAGCCACTGTGACGTCAGACGCCTTTACGCATACAGCTTTGCGATGCTTAGACAGTAATAACATAATTCATGTTTACATTTCTTTAATTTTCGACGCATTGTCGTTATTCGTGACGCATCAATGACCAATTGATTATATGGCAATGCAATGAAAAAAGCGTGTGGAAAACAGTGTTAATGACAGATTTGAGAAGCACATTTCTTCAATGTTGGCCGCATGGCATTCCTGCGCAGGTGACAATGGTAATTTTTCAAAACGACAAGGATATTTAAACACATGATTATTTGTTTGGTGTGCTCTATGGCCTCTGCTACAGACCTCATCGAAATGACACTTAGATATCTTAGGGTCTACATATGAAATCTTCCCAAATGGTCTAGCGGATAGGAATCTGCCTTGTAACGAAGGGCGGCCCGGGTTCGATTCCCGTCATGACAAATGATTCTTGTAGAAAAATAAAATGAGTCCCAACGTGTGCAACAGAACAGTTTGAAATCTCGTTACATTTGCATCGTCATGAACATGACTTATATCAGGCTAGCTCATTTTTTCTTTGTTCATTTTAAGTGTAGAAACAATATTTCGTTTGTGACCATTTTTTTCTGCCGTTTTGACAACAGGCTCATGACTAAAGAACACACGGCTGTCTGCTGATTGACGCTTGACTGTAGATTTTCGCTTTGTGTCAAAAGGACTCCCTTAACGCACACTTTTTCAAAGTAGGTGAATTCATCAGATCTGTTTGAAACATTGCATTTTATCCATGCACGACGACTGCTTAGATACTCGCAGCACAATTGTCCCATATAAATTGCCCATGAGCGCGGAGCTTGTCTTTGTCACTGTAGCAACTTTGCTCCATCAGGGGGACAAGCCGGTTCGACGCCCCTTGTAAGCACATGTTTCTCTAATTCCTTTGTTTCAGGCAAGCCACAGTGACGTCAGACGCCTTTGCGCATACAGCTTTGCGATGCTTAGACAGTAATAACATAATTCATGTTTACATTTCTTTAATTTTCGACGCATTGTCGTTATTCGTGACGCATCAATGACCAATTGATTATATGGCAATGCAATGAAAAAAGCGTGCGGAAAACAGTGTTAATGACAGATTTGAGAAGCACATTTCTTCAATGTTGGCCGCATGGCATTCCTGTGCAGGTGACAATGGTAATTTTTCAAAACGACAAGGATATTTAAACAAATGATTATTTGTTTGGTGTGCTGTATGGCCTCTGCTACAGACCTCATCGAAATGACACTTAGATATCTTAGGGTCTACATATGAAATCTTCCCAAATTGTCTAGCGGATAGGAATCTGCCTTGTAACGCAGGGCGGCCCGGGTTCGATTCCCGTCATGACAAATGATTCTTGTAGAAAAATAAAATGAGTCCCAACGTGTGCAACAGAACAGTTCGAAATCTCGTTACATTTGCATCGTCATGAACATGACTTATATCAGGCTCGCTCATTTTTTCTTTGTTCATTTTAAGTGTAGAAACAATATTTCGTTTGTGACCATTTTTTTCTGCCGTTTTGACAACAGGCTCATGACTAAAGAACACACGGCTGTCTGCTGATTGACGCTTGACTGTAGATTTTCGCTTTGTGTCAAAAGGACTCCCTTAACGCACACTTTTTCAAAGTAGGTGAATTCATCAGATCTGTTTGAAACATTGCATTTTATCCATGCACGACGACTGCTTAGATACTCGCAGCACAATTGTCCCATATAAATTGCCCATGAGCGCGGAGCTTGTCTTTGTCACTGTAGCAACTTTGCTCCATCAGGGGGACAAGCCGGTTCGACGCCCCTTGTAAGCACATGTTTCTCTAATTCCTTTGTTTCAGGCAAGCCACAGTGACGTCAGACGCCTTTGCGCATACAGCTTTGCGATGCTTAGACAGTAATAACATAATTCATGTTTACATTTCTTTAATTTTCGACGCATTGTCGTTATTCGTGACGCATCAATGACCAATTGATTATATGGCAATGCAATGAAAAAAGCGTGTGGAAAACAGTGTTAATGACAGATTTGAGAAGCACATTTCTTCAATGTTGACCGCATGGCATTCCTGTGCAGGTGACAATGGTAATTTTTCAAAACGACAAGGATATTTAAACACATGATTATTTGTTTGCTGTGCTCTATGGCCTCTGCAACAGACCTCATCGAAATGACACTTAGATATCTTAGGGTGCACATATGAAATCTTCCCAAATGGTCTAGCGGATAGGAATCTGCCTTGTAACGCAGGGCGGCCCGGGTTCGATTCCCGTCATGGCAAATGCTTCTTGTAGAAAAATAAAATGAGTCCCAACGTGTGCAACAGAACAGTTTGAGATCTCGTTACATTTGCATCGTCATGAACATGACTTATATCAGGCTAGCTCATTTTTTCTTTGTTCATTTTAAGTGTAGAAACAATATTTCGTTTGTGACCATTTTTTTCTGCCGTTTTGACAACAGGCTCATGACTAAAGAACACACGGCTGTCTTCTGATTGACGCTTGACTGTAGATTTTCGCTTTGTGTCAAAAGGACTCCCTTAACGCACACTTTTTCAAAGTAGGTGAATTCATCAGATCTGTTTGAAACATTACATTTTATCCATGCACGACGACTGCTTAGATACTCGCAGCACAGTTGCCCCATATAAGTTGCCCATGAGCGCGGAGCTTGTCTTTGTCACTGTCGCAACTTTGCTCCATCAGGGGGACAAGCCGGTTCGACGCCCCTGTAAGCACATGTTTCTCTAATTCCTTTGTTTCAGGCAAGCCACAGTGACGTCAGACGCCTTTGCGCATACAGCTTTGCGATGCTTAGACAGTAATAACATAATTCATGTTTACATTTCTTTAATTTACGACGCATTGTCGTTATTCGTGACGCATCAATGAACAATTGATTATATGGCAATGCAATGAAAAAAGCGTGTGGAAAACAGTGTTAATGACAGATTTGAGTAGCACATTTCTTCAATGTTGGCCGCATGGCATTCCTGTGCAGGTGACAATGGTAATTTTTCAAAACGACAAGGATATTTAAACACATGATTATTTGTTTGGTGTGCTCTATGGCCTCTGCGACAGACCTCATCGAAATGACACTTAGATATCTTAGGGTGCACATATGAAATCTTCCCAAATGGTCTAGCGGATAGGAATCTGCCTTGTAACGCAGGGCGGCCCGGTTCGATTCCCGTCATGGCAAATGATTCTTGTAGAAAAATAAAATGAGTCTCAACGTGTGCAACAGAACAGTTTGAAATCTCGTTACATTTGCATCGTCATGAACATGACTAATATCAGGCTAGCTCATTTTTTCTTTGTTCATTTTAAGTGTAGAAACAATATTTCGTTTGTGACCATTTTTTTCTGCCGTTTTGACAACAGGCTCATGACTAAAGAACACACGGCTGTCTGCTGATTGACGCTTGACTGTAGATTTTCGCTTTGTGTCAAAAGGACTCCCTTAACGCACACTTTTTCAAAGTAGGTGAATTCATCAGATCTGTTTGAAACATTGCATTTTATCCATGCACGACGACTGCTTAGATACTCGCAGCACAGTTGCCCCATATAAATTGCCCATGAGCGCGGAGCTTGTCTTTGTCACTGTAGCAACTTTGCTCCATCAGGGGGACAACCCGGTTCGACGCCCCTTGTAAGCACATGTTTCTCTAATTCCTTTGTTTCAGGCAAGCCACTGTGACGTCAGACGCTTTTACGCATACAGCTTTGCGATGCTTAGACAGTAATAACATAATTCATGTTTACATTTCTTTAATTTTCGACGCATTGTCGTTATTCGTGACGCATCAATGACCAATTGATTATATGGCAATGCAATGAAAAAAGCGTGTGGAAAACAGTGTTAATGACAGATTTGAGAAGCACATTTCTTCAATGTTGGCCGCATGGCATTCCTGTGCAGGTGACAATGGTAATTTTTCAAAACGACAAGGATATTTAAACACATGATTATTTGTTTGGTGTGCTCTATGGCCTCTGCTACAGACCTCATCGAAATGACACTTAGATATCTTAGGGTCTACATATGAAATCTTCCCAAATGGTCTAGCGGATAGGAATCTGCCTTGTAACGCAGGGCGGCCCGGGTTCGATTCCCGTCATGACAAATGATTCTTGTAGAAAAATAAAATGAGTCCCAACGTGTGCAACAGTACAGTTTGAAATCTCGTTACATTTTCATCGTCATGAACATGACTTATATCAGGCTAGCTCATTTTTTCTTTGTTCATTTTAAGTGTAGAAACAATATTTCGTTTGTGACCATTTTTTTCTGCCGTTTTGACAACAGGCTCATGACTAAAGAACACACGGCTGTCTGCTGATTGACGCTTGACTGTAGATTTTCGCTTTGTGTCAAAAGGACTCCCTTAACGCACACTTTTTCAAAGTAGGTGAATTCATCAGATCTGTTTGAAACATTGCATTTTATCCATGCACGACGACTGCTTAGATACTCGCAGCACAGTTGCCCCATATAAATTGCCCATGAGCGCGGAGCTTGTCTTTGTCACTGTAGCAACTTTGCTCCATCAGGGGGACAAGCCGGTTCGACGCCCCTGTAAGCACATGTTTCTCTAATTCCTTTGTTTCAGGCAAGCCACAGTGACGTCAGACGCCTTTGCGCATACAGCTTTGCGATGCTTCGATAGTAATAACATAATTCATGTTTACATTTCTTTAATTTACGACGCATTGTCGTTATTCGTGACGCATCAATGACCAATTGATTATATGGCAATGCAATGAAAAAAGCGTGTGGAAAACAGTGTTAATGACAGATTTGAGAAGCACATTTCTTCAATGCTGGCCGCATGGCATTCCTGTGCAGGTGACAATGGTAATTTTTCAAAACGACAAGGATATTTAAACACATGATTATTTGTTTGGTGTGCTCTATGGCCTCTGCTACAGACCTCATCGAAATGACACTTAGATATCTTAGGGTGCACCTATGAAATCTTCCCAAATGGTCTAGCGGATAGGAATCTGCCTTGTAACGCAGAGCGGCCCGGGTTCGATTCCCGTCATGGCAAATGATTCTTGTAGAAAAATAAAATGAGTCCCAACGTGTGCAACAGAACAGTTTGAAATCTCGTTACATTTGCATCGTCATGAACATGACTTATATCAGGCTAGCTCATTTTTTCTTTGTTCATTTTAAGTGTAGAAACAATATTTCGTTTGTGACCATTTTTTTCTGCCGTTTTGACAACAGGCTCATGACTAAAGAACACACGGCTGTCTGCTGATTGACGCTTGACTGTAGATTTTCGCTTTGTGTCAAAAGGACTCCCTTAACACACACTTTTTCAAAGTAGGTGAATTCATCAGATCTGTTTGAAACATTACATTTTATCCATGCACGACGACTGCTTAGATACTCGCAGCACAGTTGCCCCATATAAATTGCCCATGAGGGCGGAGCTTGTCTTTGTCACTGTAGCAACTTTGCTCCATCAGGGAGACAAGCCGGTTCGACGCCCCTGTAAGCACATGTTTCTCTAATTCCTTTGTTTCAGGCAAGCCACTGTGACGTCAGACGCCTTTACGCATACAGCTTTGCGATGCTTAGACAGTAATAACATAATTCATGTTTACATTTCTTTAATTTTCGACGCATTGTCGTTATTCGTGACGCATCAATGACCAATTGATTATATGGCAATGCAATGAAAAAAGCGTGTGGAAAACAGTGTTAATGACAGATTTGAGAAGCACATTTCTTCAATGTTGGCCGCATGGCATTCCTGTGCAGGTGACAATGGTAATTTTTCAAAACGACAAGGATATTTAAACACATGATTATTTTTTTGGTGTGCTCTATGGCCTCTGCGACAGACCTCATCGAAATGACACTTAGATATCTTAGGGTGCACATATGAAATCTTCCCAAATGGTCTAGCGGATAGGAATCTGCCTTGTAACGCAGGGCGGCCCGGGTTCGATTCCCGTCATGGCAAATGATTCTTGTAGAAAAATAAAATGAGTCCCAACGCGTGCAACAGAACAGTTCGGAATCTCGTTACATTTGCATCGTCATGAACATGACTTATATCAGGCTAGCTCATTTTTTCTTTGTTCATTTTAAGTGTAGAAACAATATTTCGTTTGTGACCATTTTTTTCTGCCGTTTTGACAACAGGCTCATGACTAAAGAACACACGGCTGTCTGCTGATTGACGCTTGACTGTAGATTTTCGCTTTGTGTCAAAAGGACTCCCTTAACGCACACTTTTTCAAAATAGGTGAATTCATCAGATCTGTTTGAAACATTGCATTTTATCCATGCACGACGACTGCTTAGATACTCGCAGCACAGTTGCCCCATATAAGTTGCCCATGAGCGCGGAGCTTGTCTTTGTCACTGTCGCAACTTTGCTCCATCAGGGGGACAAGCCGGTTCGACGCCCCTGTAAGCACATGTTTCTCTAATTCCTTTGTTTCAGGCAAGCCACAGTGACGTCAGACGCCTTTGCGCATACAGCTTTGCGATGCTTAGACAGTAATAACATAATTCATGTTTACATTTCTTTAATTTACGACGCATTGTCGTTATTCGTGACGCATCAATGAACAATTGATTATATGGCAATGCAATGAAAAAAGCGTGTGGAAAACAGTGTTAATGACAGATTTGAGAAGCACATTTCTTCAATGTTGGCCGCATGGCATTCCTGTGCAGGTGACAATGGTAATTTTTCAAAACGACAAGGATATTTAAACACATGATTATTTGTTTGGTGTGCTGTATGGCCTCTGCTACAGACCTCATCGAAATGACACTTAGATATCTTAGGGTCTTCATATGAAATCTTCCCAAAAGGTCTAGCGGATAGGAATCTGCCTTGTAACGCAGGGCGGCGCGGGTTCGATTCCCGTCATGGCAAATGATTCTTGTAGAAAAATAAAATAAGTCCCAACGTGTGCAACAGAACAGTTCGAAATCTCGTTACATTTGCATCGTCATGAACATGACTTATATCAGGCTAGCTCATTTTTTCTTTGTTCATTTTAAGTGTAGAAACAATATTTCGTTTGTGACCATTTTTTTCTGCCGTTTTGACAACAGGCTCATGACTAAAGAACACACGGCTGTCTGCTGATTGACGCTTGACTGTAGATTTTCGCTTTGTGTCAAAAGGACTCCCTTAACGCACACTTTTTCAAAGTAGGTGAATTCATCAGATCTGTTTGAAACATTGCATTTTATCCATGCACGACGACTGCTTAGATACTCGCAGCACAGTTGCCCCATATAAATTGCCCATGAGCGCGGAGTTTGTCTTTGTCACTGTAGCAACTTTGCTCCATCAGGGGGACAAGCCGGTTCGACACCCCTTGTAAACACATGTTTCTCTAATTCCTTTGTTTCAGGCAAGCCACAGTGACGTCAGACGCCTTTGCGCATACAGCTTTGCGATGCTTAGACAGTAATAACATAATTCATGTTTACATTTCTTTAATTTTCGACGCATTGTCGTTATTCGTGACGCATCAATGACCAATTGATTATATGGCAATGCAATGAAAAAAGCGTGTGGAAAACAGTGTTAATGACAGATTTGAGAAGCACATTTCTTCAATGTTGGCCGCATGGCATTCCTGTGCAGGTGACAATGGTAATTTTTCAAAACGACAAGGATATTTAAACACATGATTATTTGTTTGGTGTGCTGTATGGCCTCTGCTACAGACCTCATCGAAATGACACTTAGATATCTTAGGGTCTACATATGAAATCTTCCCAAATGGTCTAGCGGATAGGAATCTGCCTTGTAATGCAGGGCGGCCCGGGTTCGATTCCCGTCATGGCAAATGATTCTTGTAGAAAAATAAAATGAGTCCCAACGTGTGCAACAGAAAAGTTCGAAATCTCGTTACATTTGCATCGTCATGAACATGACTTATATCAGGCTAGCTCATTTTGTCTTTGTTCATTTTAAGTGTAGAAACAATATTTCGTTTGTGACCATTTTTTTCTGCCGTTTTGACAACAGGCTCATGACTAAAGAACACACGGCTGTCTGCTGATTGACGCTTGACTGTAGATTTTCGCTTTGTGTCAAAAGGACTCCCTTAACGCACGCTTTTTCAAAGTAGGTGAATTCATCAGATCTGTTTGAAACATTGCATTTTATCCATGCACGACGACTGCTTAGATACTCGCCGCACAGTTGCCCCATATAAATTGCCCATGAGCGCGGAGCTTGTCTTTGTCACTGTCGCAACTTTGCTCCATCAGGGGGACAAGCCGGTTCGACGCCCCTGTAAGCATATGTTTCTCTAATTCCTTTGTTTCAGGCAAGCCACAGTGACGTCAGACGCCTTTGCGCATACAGCTTTGCGATGCTTAGACAGTAATAACATAATTCATGTTTACATTTCTTTAATTTACGACGCATTGTCGTTATTCGTGACGCATCAATGACCAATTGATTATATGGCAATGCAATGAAAAAAGCGTGTGGAAAACAGTGTTAATGACAGATTTGAGAAGCATATTTCTTCAATGCTGGCCGCATGGCATTCCTGTGCAGGTGACAATGGTAATTTTTCAAAACGACAAGGATATTTAAACACATGATTATTTGTTTGGTGTGCTCTTTGGCCTCTGCTACAGACCTCATCGAAATGACACTTAGATATCTTAGGGTGCACCTATGAAATCTTCCCAAATGGTCTAGCGGATAGGAATCTGCCTTGTAACGCAGGGCGGCCCTGGTTCGATTCCCGTCATGGCAAATGATTTTTGTAGAAAAATAAAATGAGTCCCAACGTGTGCAACAGAACAGTTCGAAATCTCGTTACATTTGCATCGTCATGAACATGACTTATATCAGGCTAGCTCATTTTTTCTTTGTTCATTTTAAGTGTAGAAACAATATTTCGTTTGTGACCATTTTTTTCTGCCGTTTTGACAACAGGCTCATGACTAAAGAACACACGGCTGTCTGCTGATTGACGCTTGACTGTAGATTTTCGCTTTGTGTCAAAAGGACTCCCTTAACGCACACTTTTTCAAAGTAGGTGAATTCATCAGATCTGTTTGAAACATTGCATTTTATCCATGCACGACGACTGCTTAGATACTCGCAGCACAGTTGCCCCATATAAATTGCCCATGAGCGCGGAGTTTGTCTTTGTCACTGTAGCAACTTTGCTCCATCAGGGGGACAAGCCGGTTCGACACCCCTTGTAAACACATGTTTCTCTAATTCCTTTGTTTCAGGCAAGCCACAGTGACGTCAGACGCCTTTGCGCATACAGCTTTGCGATGCTTAGACAGTAATAACATAATTCATGTTTACATTTCTTTAATTTTCGACGCATTGTCGTTATTCGTGACGCATCAATGACCAATTGATTATATGGCAATGCAATGAAAAAAGCGTGTGGAAAACAGTGTTAATGACAGATTTGAGAAGCACATTTCTTCAATGTTGGCCGCATGGCATTCCTGTGCAGGTGACAATGGTAATTTTTCAAAACGACAAGGATATTTAAACACATGATTATTTGTTTGGTGTGCTGTATGGCCTCTGCTACAGACCTCATCGAAATGACACTTAGATATCTTAGGGTCTACATATGAAATCTTCCCAAATGGTCTAGCGGATAGGAATCTGCCTTGTAATGCAGGGCGGCCCGGGTTCGATTCCCGTCATGGCAAATGATTCTTGTAGAAAAATAAAATGAGTCCCAACGTGTGCAACAGAAAAGTTCGAAATCTCGTTACATTTGCATCGTCATGAACATGACTTATATCAGGCTAGCTCATTTTGTCTTTGTTCATTTTAAGTGTAGAAACAATATTTCGTTTGTGACCATTTTTTTCTGCCGTTTTGACAACAGGCTCATGACTAAAGAACACACGGCAGTCTGCAGATTGACGCTTGACTGTAGATTTTCGCTTGAGTCGAAAGAACTCCCTAACGCACACTTTTTCAAAGTAGGTGAATTCATCAGATCTGTTTGAAACATTGCATTTTATCCATGCACGACGACTGCTTAGATACTCGCAGCACAGTTGCCCCATATAAATTGCCCATGAGCGCGGAGCTTGTCTTTGTCACTGTAGCAACTTTGCTCCATCAGCGGGAGAAGCCGGTTCGACGCCCCTGTGAGCACATGTTTCTCTAATTCCTTTGTTTCAGGCAAGCCACTGTGACGTCAGAGGCCTTTACGCATACAGCTTTGCGATGCTTAGACAGTAATAACATAATTCATGTTTACATTTCTTTAATTTTCGACGCATTGTCGTTATTCGTGACACATCAATGACCAATTGATTATATGGCAATGCAATGAAAAAAGCGTGTGGAAAACAGTGTTAATGACAGATTTGAGAAGCACATTTCTTCAATGTTGGCCGCATGGCATTCCTGTGCAGGTGACAATGGTAATTTTTCAAAACGACAAGGATATTTAAACACATGATTATTTGTTTGCTGTGCTCTATGGCCTCTGCTACAGACCTCATCGAAATGACACTTAGATATCTTAGGGTGTACATATCAAGTCTTCCCAAATGGTCTAGCAGAGAGGATTCTGCCTTGTAACGCAGGGCGGCCCGGGTTCGATTCCCGTCATGGCAAATGATTTTTGTAGAAAAATAAAATGAGTCCTTACGTGTGCAACAGAACAGTTCGAAATCTCGTTACATTTGCATCGTCATGAACATGACTTATATCAGGCTAGCTCATTTTTTCTTTGTTCATTTTAAGTGTAGAAACAATATTTCGTTTGTGACCATTTTTTTCTGCCGTTTTGACAACAGGCTCATGACTAAAGAACACACGGCAGTCTGCTGATTGACGCTTGACTGTAGATTTTCGCTTGAGTCGAAAGAACTCCCTAACGCACACTTTTTCAAAGTAGGTGAATTCATCAGATCGGTTTGAAACATTGCATTTTATCCATGCACGACGACTGCTTAGATACTCGCAGCACAGTTGCCCCATATAAATTGCCAATGAGCGCGGAGCTTGTCTTTGTCACTGTAGCAACTTTGCTCCATCAGCGTGAGAAGCCGGTTCGACGCCCCTGTAAGCACATGTTTCTCAAATTCCTTTGTTTCAGGCAAGCCACTGTGACGTCAGACGCCTTTACGCATACAGCTTTGCGATGCTTAGACAGTAATAACATAATTCATGTTTAAATTTCTTTAATTTTAAACGCATTGTCGTTATTCGTGACGCATCAATGACCAATTGATTATATGGCAATGCAATGAAAAAAGCGTGTGGAAAACAGTGTTAATGACAGATTTGAGAAGCACATTTCTTCAATGTTGGCCGCATGGCATTCCTGTGCAGGTGACAATGGTAATTTTTCAAAACGACAAGGATATTTAAACACATGATTATTTGTTTGCTGTGCTCTATGGCCTCTGCTACAGACCTCATCGAAATGACACTTAGATATCTTAAGGTGTACATATCAAGTCTTCCCAAATGGTCTAGCGGATAGGAATCTGCCTTGTAACGCAGGGCGGCCCGGGTTCGATTCCCGTCATGGCAAATGATTTTTGTAGAAAAATAAAATGAGTCCCAACGTGTGCAACAGAACAGTTCGAAATCTCGTTGCATTTGCATCGTCATGAACATGACTTATATCAGGCTAGCTCATTTTTTCTTTGTTCATTTTAAGTGTAGAAACAATATTTCGATTGTGAACATTTTTTTCTGCCGTTTTGACAACAGGCTCATGACTAAAGAACACACGGCTGTCTGCTGGTTGACGCTTGACTGTAGATTTTCGCTTTGTGTCAAAAGAACTCCCTAACCACACTTTTTCAAAGTAGGTGAATTCATCGGATCTGTTTGAAACATTGCATTTTATCCATGCACGACGACTGCTTAGATACTCGCAGCACAGTTGCCCCATATAAATTGCCCATGAGCGCGGAGCTTGTCTTTGTCATTGTAGCAACTTTGCTCCATCAGCGTGAGAAACCGGTTCGATGCCCCTGTAAGCACATGTTTCTCGAATTCCTTTGTTTCAGGCAAGCCACTGTGACGTCAGACGCCTTTACGCATACAGCTTTGCGATGCTTAGACAGTAATAACATAATTCATGTTTACATTTCTTTAATTTTCGACGTATTGTCGTTATTCGTGACGCATCAATGACCAATTGATTATATGGCAATGCAATGAAAAAAGCGTGTGGAAAACAGTGTTAATGACAGATTTGAGAAGCACATTTCTTCAATGTTGGCCGCATGGCATTCCTGTGCAGGTGACAATGGTAATTTTTCAAAACGACAAGGATATTTAAACACATGATTATTTGTTTGCTGTACTCTATGGCCTCTGCTACAGACCTCATCGAAATGACACTTAGATATCTTAGGGTGCACATATCAAGTCTTCCCAAATGGTCTAGCGGATAGGAATCTCCCTTGTAACGCAGGGCGGCCCGGATTCGATTCCCGTCATGGCAAATGATTTTTTGTAGAAAAATAAAATGAGTCCCAACGTGTGCAACAGAACAGTTCGAAATCTGGTTATATTTGCATCGTCATGAACATGACTTATATCAGGCTAGCTCATTTTTTCTTTGTTCATTTTAAGTGTAGAAACAATATTTCGTTTGTGACCATTTTTTTCTGCCGTTTTGACAACAGGCTCATGACTAAAGAACACACGGCTGTCTGCTGATTGACGCTTGACTGTAGATTTTCGCTTTGTGTCAAAAGAACTCCCTAACGCACACTTTTTCAAAGTAGGTGAATTCATCAGATCTGTTTGAAACATTGCATTTTATCCATGCACGACGACTGCTTAGATACTCGCAGCACAGTTGCCCCATATAAATTGCCCATGAGCGCGGAGCTTGTCTTTGTCACTGTAGCAACTTTGCTCTATCAGCGGGAGAAGCCGGTTCGACGGCCCTGTAAGCACAAGTTTCTCTAATTCCTTTGTTTCAGGCAAGCCACTGTGACGTCAGACGCCTTTACGCATACAGCTTTGCTATGCTTAGACAGTAATAACATAATTCATGTTTACATTTCTTTAATTTTCGACGCATTGTCGTTATTCGTGACGCATCAATGACCGATTAATTATATGGCAATGCAATGAAAAAAGCGTGTGGAAAACAGTGTTAATGACAGATTTGAGAAGCACATTTCTTCAATGTTGGCCGCATGGCATTCCTGTGCAGGTGACAATGGTAATTTTTCAAAACGACAAGGATATTTAAACACATGATTATTTGTTTGGTGTGCTCTATGGCCTCTGCTACAGACCTCATCGAAATGACACTTAGATATCTTAGGGTCTACATATGAAATCTTCCCAAATGGTCTAGCGGATAGGAATCTCCCTTGTAACGCAGGGCGGCCCGGATTCGATTCCCGTCATGGCAAATGATTTTTGAAGAAAAATAAAATGAGTCCCAACGTGTGCAACAGAACAGTTCGAAATCTCGTTACATTTGCATCGTGATGAACATGACTTATATCAGGCTAGCTCATTTTTTCTTTGTTCATTTTAAGTGTAGAAACAATATTTCGTTTGTGACCATTTTTTTCTGCCGTTTTGACAACAGGCTCATGACTAAAGAACACACGGCTGTCTGCTGATTGACGCTTGACTGTAGATTTTCGCTTTGTTTCAAAAGGACTCCCTAACACACACTTTTTCAAAGTAGGTGAATTCATCAGATCTGTTTGAAACATTGCATTTTATCCATGCACGACGACTGCTTAGATACTCGCAGCACAGTTGCCCCATATAAATTGCCCATGAGCGCGGAGCTTATCTTTGTCACTGTAGCAACTTTGCTCCATCAGCGGGAGAAGCCGGTTCGACGCCCCTGTAAGCACATGTTTCTCTAATTCCTTTGTTTCAGGCAAGCCACTGTGACGTCAGACGCCTTTACGCATACAGCTTTGTTATGCTTAGACAGTAATAACATAATTCATGTTTACATTTCTTTAATTTTCGACGTATTGTCGTTATTCGTGACGCATCAATGACCAATTGATTATATGGCAATGCAATGAAAAAAGCGTGTGGAAAACAGTGTTAATGACAGATTTGAGAAGCACATTTCTTCAATGTTGGCCGCATGGCATTCCTGTGCAGGTGACAATGGTAATTTTTCAAAACGACAAGGATATTTAAACACATGATTATTTGTTTGCTGTACTCTATGGCCTCTGCTACAGACCTCATCGAAATGACACTTAGATATCTTAGGGTGCACATATCAAGTCTTCCCAAATGGTCTAGCGGATAGGAATCTCCCTTGTAACGAAGGGCGGCCCGGATTCGATTCCCGTCATGGCAAATGATTTTTTGTAGAAAAATAAAATGAGTCCCAACGTGTGCAACAGAACAGTTCGAAATCTGGTTATATTTGCATCGTCATGAACATGACTTATATCAGGCTAGCTCATTTTTTCTTTGTTCATTTTATGTGTAGAAACAATATTTCGTTTGTGACCATTTTTTTCTGCCGTTTTGACAACAGGCTCATGACTAAAGAACACACGGCTGTCTGCTGATTGACGCTTGACTGTAGATTTTCGCTTTGTGTCAAAAGAACTCCCTAAAGCACACTTTTTCAAAGTAGGTGAATTCATCAGATCTGTTTGAAACATTGCATTTTATCCATGCACGACGACTGCTTAGATACTCGCAGCACAGTTGCCCCATATAAATTGCCCATGAGCGCGGAGCTTGTCTTTGTCACTGTAGCAACTTTGCTCCATCAGTGGGAGAAGCCGGTTCGACGGCCCTGTAAGCACAAGTTTCTCTAATTCCTTTGTTTCAGGCAAGCCACAGTGACGTCAGACACCTTTACGCATACAGCTTTGCGATGCTTAGACAGTAATAACATAATTCATGTTTACATTTCTTTAATTTTCGACGCATTGTCGTTATTCGTGACGCATCAATGACCAATTGATTATATGACAATGCAATGAAAAAAGCGTGTGGAAAACAGTGTTAATGACAGATTTGAGAAGCACATTTCTTCAATGTTGGCCGCATGGCATTCCTGTGCAGGTGACAATGGTAATTTTTCAAAACGACAAGGATATTTAAACACATGATTATTTGTTTGCTGTGCTCTATGGCCTCTGCTACAGACCTCATCGAAATGACACTTAGATATCTTAGGGTCTACGTATGAAATCTTCCCAAATGATCTACCGGATAGGAATCTGCCTTGTAACGCAGGGCGGCCCGGGTTCGATTCCCGTCATGGCAAATGATTCTTGTAGAAAAATAAAATGAGTCCCAACGTGTGCAACAGAACAGTTCGAAATCTCGTTACATTTGCATCGTCATGAACATGACTTATATCAGGCTAGCTCATTTTTTCTTTGTTCATTTTAAGTGTAGAAACAATATTTCGTTTGTGACAATTTTTTTCTGCCGTTTTGACAACAGGTTCATGACTAAAGAACACACGGCTGTCTGCTGATTGACGCTTGACTGTAGATTTTCGCTTTCTGTCAAAAGGACTCCCTTAACGCACACTTTTTCAAAGTAGGTGAATTCATCAGATCTGTTTGAAACATTGCATTTTATCCATGCACGACGACTGCTTAGATACTCGCAGCACAGTTGCCCCATATAAATTGCCCATGAGCTCGGAGCTTGTCTTTGTCACTGTAGCAACTTTGCTCCATCAGGGGGACAAGTCGGTTCGACGCCCCTGTAAGCACATGTTTCTCTAATTCCTTTGTTTCAGGCAAGCCACTGTGACGTCAGACGCCTTTACGCATACAGCTTTGTTATGCTTAGACAGTAATAACATAATTCATGTTTACATTTCTTTAATTTTCGACGTATTGTCGTTATTCGTGACGCATCAATGACCAATTGATTATATGGCAATGCAATGAAAAAAGCGTGTGGAAAACAGTGTTAATGACAGATTTGAGAAGCACATTTCTTCAATGTTGGCCGCATGGCATTCCTGTGCAGGTGACAATGGTAATTTTTCAAAACGACAAGGATATTTAAACACATGATTATTTGTTTGCTGTACTCTATGGCCTCTGCTACAGACCTCATCGAAATGACACTTAGATATCTTAGGGTGCACATATCAAGTCTTCCCAAATGGTCTAGCGGATAGGAATCTCCCTTGTAACGAAGGGCGGCACGGATTCGATTCCCGTCATGGCAAATGATTTTTTGCAGAAAAATAAAATGAGTCCCAACGTGTGCAACAGAACAGTTCGAAATCTGGTTATATTTGCATCGTCATGAACATGACTTATATCAGGCTAGCTCATTTTTTCTTTGTTCATTTTATGTGTAGAAACAATATTTCGTTTGTGACCATTTTTTTCTGCCGTTTTGACAACAGGCTCATGACTAAAGAACACACGGCTGTCTGCTGATTGACGCTTGACTGTAGATTTTCGCTTTGTTTCAAAAGAACTCCCTAAAGCACACTTTTTCAAAGTAGGTGAATTCATCAGATCTGTTTGAAACATTGCATTTTATCCATGCACGACGACTGCTTAGATACTCGCAGCACAGTTGCCCCATATAAATTGCCCATGAGCGCGGAGCTTGTCTTTGTCACTGTAGCAACTTTGCTCCATCAGTGGGAGAAGCCGGTTCGACGGCCCTGTAAGCACAAGTTTCTCTAATTCCTTTGTTTCAGGCAAGCCACAGTGACGTCAGACACCTTTACGCATACAGCTTTGCGATGCTTAGACAGTAATAACATAATTCATGTTTACATTTCTTTAATTTTCGACGCATTGTCGTTATTCGTGACGCATCAATGACCAATTGATTATATGACAATGCAATGAAAAAAGCGTGTGGAAAACAGTGTTAATGACAGATTTGAGAAGCACATTTCTTCAATGTTGGCCGCATGGCATTCCTGTGCAGGTGACAATGGTAATTTTTCAAAACGACAAGGATATTTAAACACATGATTATTTGTTTGCTGTGCTCTATGGCCTCTGCTACAGACCTCATCGAAATGACACTTAGATATCTTAGGGTCTACGTATGAAATCTTCCCAAATGATCTAGCGGATAGGAATCTGCCTTGTAACGCAGGGCGGCCCGGGTTCGATTCCCGTCATGGCAAATGATTCTTGTAGAAAAATAAAATGAGTCCCAACGTGTGCAACAGAACAGTTCGAAATCTCGTTACATTTGCATCGTCATGAACATGACTTATATCAGGCTAGCTCATTTTTTCTTTGTTCATTTTAAGTGTAGAAACAATATTTCGTTTGTGACAATTTTTTTCTGCCGTTTTGACAACAGGTTCATGACTAAAGAACACACGGCTGTCTGCTGATTGACGCTTGACTGTAGATTTTCGCTTTCTGTCAAAAGGACTCCCTTAACGCACACTTTTTCAAAGTAGGTGAATTCATCAGATCTGTTTGAAACATTGCATTTTATCCATGCACGACGACTGCTTAGATACTCGCAGCACAGTTGCCCCATATAAATTGCCCATGAGCTCGGAGCTTGTCTTTGTCACTGTAGCAACTTTGCTCCATCAGGGGGACAAGTCGGTTCGACGCCCCTGTAAGCACATGTTTCTCTAATTCCTTTGTTTCAGGCAAGCCACTGTGACGTCAGACGCCTTTACGCATACAGCTTTGCGATGCTTAGACAGTAATAACATAATTCATGTTTACATTTCTTTAATTTTCGACGCATTGTCGTTATTCGTGACGCATCAATGACCAATTGATTATATGGCAATGCAATGAAAAAAGCGTGTGGAAAACAGTGTTAATGACAGATTTGAGAAGCACATTTCTTCAATGTTGGCCGCATGGCATTCCTGTGCAGGTGACAATGGTAATTTTTCAAAACAACAAGGATATTTAAACACATGATTATTTGTTTGCTGTGCTCTATGGCCTCTGCTACAGACCTCATCGAAATGACACTTAGATATCTTAGGGTTTACATATCAAGTCTTCCCAAATGGTCTAGCGGATAGGAATCTGCCTTGTAACGCAGGGCGGCCCGGGTTCGATTCCCGTCATGGCAAATGGTTCTTGTAGAAAAATAAAATGAGTCCCAACGTGTGCAACAGAACAGTTCGAAATCTCGTTACATTTGCATCGTCATGAACATGACTTATATCAGGCTAGCTCATTTTTTTCTTTGTTCATTTTAAGTGTAGAAACAATATTTCGTTAGTGACCATTTTTTTCTGCCGTTTTGACAACAGGCTCATGACTAAAGAACACACGGCTGTCTGCTGATTGACGCTTGACTGTAGATTTTCGCTTTGTTTCAAAAGGACTCCCTAACACACACTTTTCAAAGTAGGTGAATTCATCAGATCTGTTTGAAACATTGCATTTTATCCATGCACGACGACTGCTTAGATACTCGCAGCACAGTTGCCCCATATAAATTGCCCATGAGCGCGGAGCTTGTCTTTGTCACTGTAGCAACTTTGCTCCATCAGCGGGAGAAGACGGTCGACGGCCCTGTTAGCACATGTTTCTCTAATTCCTTTGTTTCAGGCAAGCCACTGTGACGTCAGATGCCTTTACGCATACAGCTTTGCTATGCTTAGACAGTAATAACATAATTCATGTTTACATTTCTTTAATTTTCGACGTATTGTCGTTATTCGTGACGCATCAATGACCAATTGATTATATGGCAATGCAATGAAAAAAGCGTGTGGAAAACAGTGTTAATGACAGATTTGAGAAGCACATTTCTTCAATGTTGGCCGCATGGCATTCCTGTGCAGGTGACAATGGTAATTTTTCAAAACGACAAGGATATTTAAACACATGATTATTTGTTTGGTGTGCTCTTTGGCCTCTGCTACAGACCTCATCGAAATGACACTTAGATATCTTAGGGTCTACATATGAAATCTTCCCAAATGGTCTAGCGGATAGGAATCTGCCTTGTAACGCAGGGCGGCCGGGGTTCGATTCCCGTCATGGCAAATGATTCTTGTAGAAAAATAAAATGAGTCCCAACGTGTGCAACAGAACAGTTCGAAATCTGGTTACATTTGCATCGTCATGAACATGACTTATATCAGGCTAGCTCATTTTTTCTTTGTTCATTTTAAGTGTAGAAACAATATTTCGTTTGTGACCATTTTTTTCTGCCGTTTTGACAACAGGCTCATGACTAAAGAACACACGGCTGTCTGCTGATTGACGCTTGACTGTAGATTTTCGCTTTCTGTCAAAAGGACTCCCTTAACGCACACTTTTTCAAAGTAGGTGAATTCATCAGATCTGTTTGAAACATTGCATTTTATCCATGCACGACGACTGCTTAGATACTCGCAGCACAGTTGCCCCATATAAATTGCCCATGAGCGCGGAGCTTGTCTTTGTCACTGTAGCAACTTTGCTCCATCAGGGGGACAAGCCGGTTCGACGCCCCGGTAAGCACATGTTTCTCTAATTCCTTTGTTTCAGGCAAGCCACAGTGACGTCAGACGCCTTTGCGCATACAGCTTTGCGATGCTTAGACAGTAATAACATAATTCATGTTTACATTTCTTTAATTTTCGACGTATTGTCGTTATTCGTGACGCATCAATGACCAATTGATTATATGGCAATGCAATGAAAAAAGCGTGTGGAAAACAGTGTTAATGACAGATTTGAGAAGCACATTTCTTCAATGTTGGCCGCATGGCATTCCTGTGCAGGTGACAATGGTAATTTTTCAAAACGACAAGGATATTTAAACACATGATTATTTGTTTGCTGTGCTCTATGGCCTCTGCTACAGACCTCATCGAAATGACACTTAGATATCTTAGGGTGCACATATCAAGTCTTCCCAAATGGTCTAGCGGATAGGAATCTCCCTTTTAACGCAGGGCGGCCCGGATTCGATTCCCGTCATGGCAAATGATTTTTGAAGAAAAATAAAATGAGTCCCAACGTGTGCAACAGAACAGTTCGAAATCTCGTTACATTTGCATCGTGATGAACATGACTTATATCAGGCTAGCTCATTTTTTCTTTGTTCATTTTAAGTGTAGAAACAATATTTCGTTTGTGACCATTTTTTTCTGCCGTTTTGACAACAGGCTCATGACTAAAGAACACACGGCTGTCTGCTGATTGACGCTTGACTGTAGATTTTCGCTTTGTTTCAAAAGGACTCCCTAACACACACTTTTTCAAAGTAGGTGAATTCATCAGATCTGTTTGAAACATTGCATTTTATCCATGCACGACGACTGCTTAGATACTCGCAGCACAGTTGCCCCATATAAATTGCCCATGAGCGCGGAGCTTGTCTTTGTCACTGTAGCAACTTTGCTCCATCAGCGGGAGAAGCCGGTTCGACGCCCCTGTAAGCACATGTTTCTCTAATTCCTTTGTTTCAGGCAAGCCACTGTGACGTCAGACGCCTTTACGCATACAGCTTTGCTATGCTTAGACAGTAATAACATAATTCATGTTTACATTTCTTTAATTTTCGACGCATTGTCGTTATTCGTGACGCATCAATGACCAATTGATTATATGGCAATGCAATGAAAAAAGCGTGTGGAAAACAGTGTTAATGACAGATTTGAGAAGCACATTTCTTCAATGTTGGCCGCATGGCATTCCTGTGCAGGTGACAATGGTAATTTTTCAAAACGACAAGGATATTTAAACACATGATTATTTGTTTGCTGTACTCTATGGCCTCTGCTACAGACCTCATCGAAATGACACTTAGATATCTTAGGGTGCACATATCAAGTCTTCCCAAATGGTCTAGCGGATAGGAATCTCCCTTGTAACGCAGGGCGGCCCGGATTCGATTCCCGTCATGGCAAATGATTTTTTGTAGAAAAATAAAATGAGTCCCAACGTGTGCAACAGAACAGTTCGAAATCTGGTTATATTTGCATCGTCATGAACATGACTTATATCAGGCTAGCTCATTTTTTCTTTGTTCATTTTAAGTGTAGAAACAATATTTCGTTAGTGACCATTTTTTTCTGCCGTTTTGACAACAGGCTCATGACTAAAGAACACACGGCTGTCTGCTGATTGACGCTTGACTGTAGATTTTCGCTTTGTGTCAAAAGTACTCCCTTAACACACACTTTTTCAAAGTAGGTGAATTCATCAGATCTGTTTGAAACATTGCATTTTATCCATGCACGACGACTGCTTAGATACTCGCAGCACAGTTGCCCCATATAAATTGCCCATGAGCGCGGAGCTTGTCTTTGTCACTGTAGCAACTTTGCTCCATCAGGGGGACAAGCCGGTTCGACGCCCCTGTAAGCACATGTTTCTCTAATTCCTTTGTTTCAGGCAAGCCACAGTGACGTCAGACGCCTTTGCGCATACAGCTTTGCGATGCTTAGACAGTAATAACATAATTCATGTTTACATTTCTTTAATTTTCGACGCATTGTATTCGTGACGCATCAATGACCAATTGATTATATGGCAATGCAATGAAAAAAGCGTGTGGAAAACAGTGTTAATGACAGATTTGAGAAGCACATTAGAGAATATAGTATACACATTGTGACAAAAAGTGATGACGTCACATAATTTATGAGGCTGTGGCCCCTCCCACAGGATGTAGATCCGTGAGAATGGAAGGTATGGGTTAGGAGGGAGGGGTGGGTAGGGGATGTGGAGGGGGCCCCCCTGGGGGGCCCTGAACTGCCTGAAGAACCATAGGGGGGTCAGCTAAAGTTTGTCACAGATAAGGGGTGTTGGGAAGGGGGGTTTATTGCCCTATGAGACGTGGGTGAGAGTCTAAGGTGTATGTATATATATGAGCAAGGGTGAGATCTGGAGTAGTTGAGGCTATATGACAGTGTCTAAAATGGCGTCTACAAGCATGATGTGGGAATTGACGGATGGTAGTGTAGTGTATGTAGAGTATGCATCTGGAGGTGCACACCCCTATGCGGACATATACGCTTTCGAAAAAGAATCAGAGAATCGTCTGAGAATCTATTCATCAGAATTCGATACATTGAAGGCTTACATCTTGGAATTCATCCGCTACATGCAATCTGTGCACGACACACAAAGTGTGCCCCTGGAGGGTATGAAAGCTTCTATAGAGATGGGCGTGGATCTTAGAGTACCGTGCCGTAACCCGCAGGAAGCTTTTCTTGTTGACTGTTCAAGATCTCACATATGGCTGTTGGTGCGATTCCAGACAGAGGCTGAGTCTTCTGAAAGACCAAAGACGGTGATGGAGAAAGAGCGCTACTGGCCTATTAAACTGGCGTTCAAAGTGGTAGATTTCTCAACCTTGAGAAATCTCCTGAAATCTATCACTGGGTTTTTCAAGCTGGAAAGTCAGAGACAGAGACTCCTCCAGCTGGCAAAAAGTCTGAACACGTGCTCAGGTAAACGGATCTCAGGCCCTTCCAGGCGTTTAACCCCTAGATCTCGGTCTGACTTAGAGTTATGCAGTCGTAATCTTTTTCCTGAAGACACGCTTGAAACAGATGGTGCTGAATCATAGTAAATCGTGCTAGACACCTCTACTAGCCGGTCCTACTAGACACGCCTACTAGACACATGCCCCTTACCCCGCCCCCTCACCTACAATCTGTATAAGAAGTTTGGAAAAACGAGTTTGTGCTACAATACTTATTACTTCAACATGGCTGATTTTTTCACAGTCAACGATTTGCCATCCTCAAGTGAAGACGAAGGCTACTCTACAGGTGGGGAATGTAAACCCTTAGAATCTCAAGATGAAGAGTCTAAGCTTCTCAGCTATCTTCCGAGCCTTTCTCAGGAATCTAGCGGCTACGCTGATTTGTATAAACCAGTTCTTGAAGACTACCGGAATGCCCAGACGGACGACCTCACAAGGTGGAAAGCCCTAGAGCCTCAGTGCAATTCCGAGGAGCCTATTACCCCGGTCACCTACTCACCCGTCTCCCCCGACAGCGACGCGTCAAATACTCTGTTCGAGACTCTTGAATTCCCCGTCAGAAGATATAGGCCGTATACAGGCAGGCCTACATTCGACAAAGGACACGGTCTATACACCCCCGGAGGTCAGGCTTCAGATTATGCAGCCCTTGTGGCGGAAGATCATGCTGTCCTCAACGGCCATCAGACACCTCCGACTTCGCCTAGCCTGCAAGTACCAGGGTCCGCTGGGTCTCAGAACGAACCCTCTGCGGAAGCTAGCATCACTGCCCAAGGGACACCTCAGAACACTCCCATGGTCGATCCGATGGTTGCAGAGGTTAAAGAAATTCTAGAGAACCGGCTTCGATCTCAGCGGCAGGATGTTGATGTTTTTCTGGACACGGTGAAGGCCGGCGTAGCCATGGTGTTAACAATGGTGATAGACGTTCAGATGAAAAACGAATGTTATGGGTGTAAAACCGGTCATCCAAGCCAACGACGACATTCTTGTCTGTACCCTCTAGAGAGTGATTACTTTTACCACAACTTTGAGGTGCTGATGACCGCCCTGTGGACGTGGAAATTTCTCCCGACTCTTATGGTTGCTCTGGAGACGGTTGGATTAGGGGGAATAGCAACCGGCCGGGTTCAAGGAGCAGCCGAGGCCTTTCTATACGGTCTGAAGTATGAAGAAAACATCCAGGGGAAACTTAAAGAAATCCTTGATGCGTATGTGGGGGTTAACAGGGACCGGGATCATATGATAGATGAACTCGTATCCTACTGGAATAGTGTTGAAATAGTTCACACCCTCTTTTGAACAAGTCTAAACTGTTCAAAAATGGGGAATGCTTTCAGACTATTCTTTAACTTTTTAAATTCCGCTTCTGGGGTCAGCTCTCTTGTAAAACGGGCTATTGCTAATCGGGTTAATGATGAATCTTTATTTCAAACATGTAGCGCTGTTGACATTGAGCAAGTTGTCCGTTTTGAGAGGTCATTGGAAATTGTGAGAGATTGTGTGTCTTTTAACCGTTGGAAGGAATTGGTGTATATTGGTTCAAATGCCTCGGATGCGGAGAAATTTGAAAAAACATTAGATGGAATTATTAGAGAAGTGTCTGTGCATAGCTTCAAATTTAGTCATTTCATGGTGTTGTATACCTATATAATTGATGTAGCAACATATCGTTTTAAGAATGGTCTAGCATTTGATGTTGATAGGGCCCTAAATGTCTTATACACTTCTATGGGGATGTATTAAAAACTTGTATTAATCATTCAAATGTAATGACGTGTAATCATTCAGATGTAATGACTTGTAATCAATAAATAATTATGCAAAATTGACATTGTACTCAGATCTCGCATGATTGCAAGTCGTCATGACCTCAAAAAAGGCTGAGCGTGTAATGAAGAGAATATATTATAACCCGGCACACCCGGGATCTTTTGGAGGGGTAGAAAAACTTCAAAAAGCCGTCGAAGAGCAGACGGCTGAAAAAGTTAGCGGTGATCAAGTACGAGAGTGGCTGTCTGGTCAAGAGGCGTATACCTTACACAAAACGGCTAGAAAAACCTATGCTAGAAATCGTGTTTTTGCGCCACGGCCTATGTATCAATTTCAAGCGGATCTTTGCGATATGGGTGCACTGTCTGAAGACAATGATAATTTTAAATTTCTGCTTACAGTAATAGATGTATTTTCAAAAAAAGCTTATGCACGCTCTTTAAAAAACAAGACGGCCGTCGTAGTTGCGGAGGCCTTTGCAGCAGTCTTAGAAGAGAGCGGTATACCAGTTAAAATCCAAACGGATGCTGGAAAAGAATTTTTTAACCGTATCTTTGAAAAACTAATGAAGAAACATAATATTCAACACTTTGCAACGGGTAGTGATTTGAAGGCGTCAGTCGTGGAACGTTTTAACCGTACGCTGAAGACAAAGATGTGGAGGTTTTTCACAGCTAAGAACACCCGCAGATATATTGATGTGATTCGGGATTTGCTTGATAGCTATAATAATAGTTATCATAGCAGTATCAAAATGAAACCTGTTGAGGTAACATCCTCCAATAGCATGCAAGTCTTTGAGAATTTATACGGGACTTTACCTTTGAACAGTATGACCCCTGTGTTTAAATTCAAAGAGGGTGACATTGTGCGGATTTCCAAATACAGGGGGATATTCGATAAAATGTACGAACAATCATTCACTGACGAATACTTTATCGTTAACGAATGTATCCCTAGACTCCCGCCCGTTTATAAATTAAGGGATATAAAAGGTGAAATTCTTACTGGCACGTTCTATGAAGCAGAACTGCAGAAGGTGAGAATCACCTCTGACACAGTCTTTCGGGTAGAAAGGATTTTAGACAAGAAAATTCAAAAGGGCCGGAAGATGGTTTTAGTCCACTGGCAAGGTTGGCCTAGTCAGTTTGACTCATGGCTCCCTGCTAAAGAGGTCATGGAGCTCGGGAGGAAGAAAAACAAGAAGCCAACCTAGAAGAAGCAAGGATGGAGGAGCGAGAATCTTTCTATGTGACTCTCCCTTCAAATGCATGTCACAGCGTTTACCCTAGCAATAACAGTTCAAATTATACGATAACGCTGTCTCACCCTATAGAGTTACATGGACCTTATGAGGTGGCATTAGCCGAGATAATGTACTGTCATACCTGGAATAATATTTTAAGTTTAGAAGAAACCTATGACCTGAAAGACCATTCGAGACCGCGGGACCCTCCATTCTCCCAGAAAATCCCTACAGGATATTATGACAGTGTCGATGCGATAGTGAAGGAGATAAATGCCGTATTTAAGAAACAAAAAACAGATCTACTTTTATATTACAGTTCTGTACATAAAAGAATTTCTATATTAGGACCTGACAAATATTCTCTCAGGTTCAAGGCTCCACTAGCCTACATGCTAGGGTTTGAACCCGACGCTTGGACACGGTCGGGTGGAAAACCGTTGAGTAAATATCCCAGCGATATTAATGCGGGGCAGTATAATTTTTTCGTCTATACGAATATCGTGGAAGCCCAGCATATTGGTGACTATACGGTTCCGCTTCTAAGAATCGTTAAAAAAGAAGGATCTTACGGGGATGTAATCACTCTCTCCTACAGCAGGCTACACTACGTTACTGTTAATAAACAGCGCATTCAGGATATACAGATTGAGCTAAAAACGGATTTAAACAAGCCGATTCGATTCACATACGGGAAGACAATTTGCAAGCTGCACTTTAAACCCAAGTCTCTCATCTGAATCTATAGAACAAAGCAAAAACAGCTGCAAAAATAAAATAAAAAAAATGGATTCACAAAGATTTGTGAATTATTACGTAAACCAAACAGGGCGCGGCAGTCTAAGTGGGTTTGTAGGTACTCCTGTGCAATATGGTCGAGGGTTAGGGTCTATCTTAAGTAGGGCGTTCAGATTTGTCCTACCGTTTCTTAAACGCGGCGCATATATAGTTAAACCGCATTTGAAAACAGCAGCGAAGGGGATAGCATCAGACGTGGTGGGAGCCGTAACCCGTCATATCGCCGATCGCGCCAGCAGGTCTCAGGAAGGATCTGGAATAGGACGCCTTGCCAGAGGAAGAAGAAGAAAAAGATCTGTGGCATTGTTAGAGCATCGCACCTCTAAGAAACGCATATCAAAAAAACCCAGAAAGTCTAAAAAACATACTGACGGAAATATATTCTAAAAAGAATAAGAATAAGAATAAGAAGAATGTCTCTTGTACATCATCTCTCAGCAGAGTGCACCAAATCGGAACTTGACCTTTTTGCACCGCCCATGACCCAATTGTCTATAGAACAAAGCGGTTACGTGGAGATCCATCCTCTAAACTCTATTGTGGATCAAGAGGTTCTGGATTTTCAGATATCAGGAAGTGGAAGTGCATATCTAGATCTAAACTCAACATTGCTATATCTACGACTCAAGATTACCAAGGCTGATGGAACAGATCTGGGGGGCGGTGATAATTGTGGAATAATACAATACCCCTTAAATACTATATTCTCCCAGGTAGATGTTAGTCTAAATGATGTTCTCATTAGCTCATCGTCCGCTACACATCCTTACAGATCTATTATTGAAACTCTGCTCAACTTTTCAAAAGAAACCTTGGAGAGTCAGTTTTCCGCGGGTCTATGGTACAAAGATGAAGGTGTAGATTTGGACTCTGTATCTATTGCCGCTGATGGTCCTAACACAGGACTTGTTAAGCGCGCGAGCTTCTGTCGAGATTCACGCGCATTCGAAGTAATGGGACCTCTACACAGTGACATATTTTTCTCCGAAAGACTCTTGTTAAACAATGTCGATGTTCGTTTGAAACTGGTGAAAGCCAAAAGTGCTTTTACACTGGTGTCAGCTGCTGACCAGGAGTATGCATTAAAAATCCTATCTGCAAGTATTTTTGCGAAAAAAGTACAGGTTTCACCCGATGTCATGTTAGGACATTCGGCTGCTCTGATGAAATCCAATGCGTTATACCCTATAAGCCGGGTAGTCGTTAAGAATTATACAATCCCTAGAGGCTCACGGGTGTGCGCGCAAGACAATTTATATTTAGGGAGGCTCCCTAAATATATAGTAGCGGGATTAGTTGATCATCGAGCTTTCGTAGGGGCAAGAGATAAGAACCCTTTCAAATTCCATCACTCGGATCTTGAATATCTCAGTCTCAGTGTAAATTCACGCTATATTCCCGCAAAACCCTACCAACCCCACTTTGACACCCATCAGAGTGTTCGAGAATTTTACAACTTATATGTGGGTACAAACCGACATATCAGAGACTCTCCGCTCTGCATCAACCGTGACAACTTTGAAAATGGATACTCGCTGTTCCTGTTCAATTTGTCAAGGGATGATGAATTAGACAGCGAGGCTCTCTCACCCTCGGTGCATGGCACATGTCGTCTGGATTTAAGATTCAGAATAGCCCTCCCTCAGACAATGACCCTGATAGTGTACGCCTGCTACGACAGTGTTATAGAGATAAACTCAAAGCGTCAAGTCCTGATTGACTATTAAAAAAAAAAAAAAAAAAAAAGAAAGAAAGTGGAAACCTTTAAACCTGATAAAAGGATGGATAACCATCAGCTGGAGTCTATATTAAAGCCAATTTTAGGGGATGCTTTTGCAGGTGTTTGGCCTAGTGATTTACTACCCTCCGAGATAGCTAGACGCCCCAGCTATCTAGTCGTTAACACGCACGATCAGAACAGAGAAGGCGAACATTGGGTGGGTATGATTATCGAAGCTGAACCAGACAAGGCAACATTTTTTGATTCATATGCAAATCCTCCAGATCACAGATTCTACCCTGAAGCGTTTATGCGTTTTCTATCAAGGAATGCTCAAGAAATACTCTATAACAAACAGAAGGTTCAAGATGATTATTCAACGACTTGTGGAGCCCATGTAGTATTCTACCTATGTCATCGATTTAAAGGACTCTCCTTTCAAGAAACAATGCGATTGTATTCAGATCATTTAAAAAAGAATGATGTTATGGTCAGCAAGTTTGTCAAGAAATATGCTAAATGTATTTCACGGATGAAGACTGTTAAAATGTATAATCAGAATGCCTGCTCTTTAAAACTGTTTAATGAGTGTTATAATTGTCATGAATGAATACTCTTTTCGAACATATATTAATTTCAATAAATCATTTTATTGATTAAAACATCATACAGTCTGTTTGAATTCATTTTTTTCGATTGAAATCTAACCATCTAGAATGGATGGGTGTAGAGAGTTGCCATTCGGTGGGCGTTGACCATTCAGAGTCTGCAGGTGTAGACATCTGTAACATGTCCATAGGGTTTTTTTTAGAAGGGGTCTTGGCGTAAGACATGTCTAATAATAAGGATGTTGACAATGGAGATTTTTTTTTCTTTTCTCCACGGTTTCTCTTGCTATGACGTATCTGAGGAATTGATTCACTCGCGGTTTTGGAGGGTTTAAGGCGTAATTGCTGGCGAGCGTGTGTGTTCGTAACCGTTGTGATTGGAATATTTAATTCGGAAATTGTATTTAAAAAAACATCCCAGCCTCGCGGTAGAGTTCCGGAATGGAACCGACGGTTTGACAACGTCTTCATCAAATCGAAAATATGAGATCCTTTAATAGGGCTATCCTGGACAATTATCTCGCCTGAGCGATTCCAACTTAGAAGGTTTGATTGACGAAGCTTCTGCAGAATGTAGGCGGCGTTTTTTCGATTGCGTGAACCTATATTCTCCAAAATCTCCTCCTCCAGTGTGTCTGAAGCTTCTTCCTCCACGCCTACTCTTATGTAGCCCTCATCGGGTTCACCTGATTTCTCAGAGGGTTTGTCAGGTAGTTTAAAAACGATTTCGCGATCTTGAGTCGCCCCCTTGCGGTGCAAGGTTAGATATTTATCGAGTAAATCATTGAACTGCTTGGCTTTAGTATGCGAGTCAACACTTGTCTGTTTCAGAACCCGTTCCATATTGTTTTGCAAGACATGTTGGGCTCGCTCGCCAATGCTCTGTGAACTCTTTTGGGTTAAATTATCCAACTGTTGTGGAGAAATCATGTACATTTTATTAAACGCCGACATGCCCAGAATGTCTCTGACTATCTCTGCCGAGAGAACAGACTAGTTATAAAGGGTAGGGCTGTCGCTAATAAGGGCAATAGGAAGCCCCCCGATTGCGTCAGCACTTTCCGCTTGTGTTTAAATCCGGTTTTACGCTGGGCAAAGAGCTTGATAAATTTTTTCTGTTTTTTTAATTTAGTGAACTGTCCAGGGGTGAGAGGTATGTTTCCCTTCAATATGTTTAAAGCAATCTCACACAGGGCTAGTATGAGATCTTCCGACCCGCTACATAGAAAACTTCTTCTCTCCGAGGGTTTTAGAGCGAGCAAAGCTTTTAAAATGGGAAGGTTTCTTTTCATCCGTTGAGACATGGTTTATTTATTTAAAAAAGTCTCTTGTCACTTTTTAGTTTGATAGACCACCGGCCACTCTCCAGGGAGTATTCCACTCCTCAGTCTTAGGGGATCTGGACAATTAGGACGCAGGTCAACGATTAAATATGTATACGGTTCCCTTGTAGCATCTTCATAACTTTCTAAAAAGAATTTTTTCAGGCCGGGATACATTTGTTGAGCTAAAACCCGGATCTGCATTTTATCACGCGGTGATTTAAACAGCACCATGTAATTAGTGTTTAAACTAATCGTGCGCGAATGTTTCCCTTGATTAAACAAATTCTGAAGCAGATAAAATACGCTCAATTTTTTATGATGGCGATATTCTGTGAACGCTTTCATTAATTCTTCATGATTGCCCCCCACATCCATGGAGTCATCTACCACTAAAAGATTGTGTTGGTTCCGTGGGAATAGATTTTCATCATTAAAGTTTGCGGGAATACCTTCTACAAATTCGATATTGACATTTTGACTGAGCTCGTCATACATTGGCTGATATGAAGAGTATGCCCAGATTATACGAGACGGGACTTTTGAAAATGTCCTCTCCATGTTTTCAAGTAATTGTTTTACAAAAAAAGTTTTACCTGAGCCACTAGGCCCCACTATTAGCATGCTACAGGGCATTTGGAATGCCAGATCGACAGTCACATCCATTCTTACAACTGTACTAAAACAGACTAACCGCATGGTTAACGATGAACCCTGATTATATCCAGCCCAGAATATGTAAAAAACGACGAGGTGGGGTGACGTATGAATAAGAATTTAATGAGATATACATTTTTCAAATACAATAAAACAGTATTAGGATACTTCGTAGAACACATTGTAGAATACATTGTAGAATACATTTTTCAAACACGATAAAACAACATTAGGATACTTCCTAGAATACATTGCAGAATACATTGCAGAATACATTGTAGAATACATTTTTCAAACACGATAAAACAACATTAGGATACTTCGTAGAATACATTGCAGAATACATTTTTCAAACACGATAAAACAACATTAGGATACTTCGTAGAATACATTGCAGAATACATTTTTCAAACACGATAAAACAACATTAGGATACTTTGTAGAATACACTGTAGAATACATTTTTTCAAACACTATAAAACATCATTAGGATACATTGTGAACACAGGCTATTGTGAACCCTGGTAATAACAGATGATAACCGGTAATAACAACTCAGTAACCAAACGGCAAGGTTCTACCCGAAGGGAGAAGGCGTCTCTTATCAAAAACAACAGAAAAGTTGATAACTTGATGTTTATTAGCGAGCGAAAAAGCTTTGATATCACGTTTAATTCTATTGTAACGGGCAGGGATCTCGCGTCGCGTGTTAGGATCTATAATATAGTCTTCTACCAGAGCAGTCAAATTATTAAAGTTAAGTTTTTTACAATTTTCATAATTCTGGATAAAACCTTTGACTTTCAAACACACCTTTCCTTGCAGGGTGAGAAAGCCGTAGGATTTCGGACCCGCCGCGGTCCACTCACAAATATGGTCATCTGCCGCTAATTCTGATGTCAAATCACCTAGATAATTGCCTGTCGGAGGGGTGTAAAGATCTTCAGGGCTGGAGAGGTAAACAATTGAGTCGGTGTCGTAGTATAGTACTCGCTCTTGCAATAAATGTAACTGTTTGTATAATACACCTCTTGCATATGCGGTCGTAAAAGCCGCTAAAAAAATATTTGAGTCACCGGGTGGTAAGACACACTTGGAATTATGACGCCATTGAATGATTGCAATATCATTATTTATGAAATGGAACTGGCTTATATCATACTTACTGCTAAAGAGGTACTGAAAAAACTCTTTGGGTTCTTTCACGTAATGGTTGTAAGTTGATTAGATCTTTGAGCCATTTTTCCCCAGAGGGAATTAAGTAAAAGTTTTGCGATCTGACGCTTTGCAGCGTTGTACACAATTTTAGGCGGGTCAAGTTGGATACCTTGATTCTCTCTATAATCGTTTATATAAGCCTGTTTACTAACCTCGTCTGTGGCATCCTCAGGATACCCCGAGGCCTCCTGCTTCTGCTTAAGGAATGTATGGATGTAATCTTTAAACAATTTATCGGATCTCTGTTCAAAATGCCAGACCTCATAAATTTCAGCTATAATGTAACCTCTTTTTTGAGCTTCTAATAACTCAATGCTAACCCATACGCCTTGAAGCGATCTCTCATCCAGAGAATGCAAACAATTCGAATTCTGGTTGTTTTCAAGCCCACATGTTCGACAGAGTGTAAAAAGCAATTTACCTTCGTCATTTTTCATAGGTAGCACAGGGAAAAACAAACCCCTCGGGGGGTGAACTTTAGCATGTATAAAGCCAAAGTAATTTTCAACCGGTTTAAAATCTTTCCTGATTATAACCGGGTGACCAATTGGATAATCAAACTCTGCATTACAATACGGGTATAAGCTGGTAAAATCGACATATTGGATGGTCTGCCCTTGTTCAATTTTGCGTCTCAAGACAATAGCCTCGGTCCTGCCTCCAAATAGCGCGGCCCTAGGATTTAAAGGGCTAGGCTCCCGGTATCTCTCTAGGAATAATTTAACAGAAGGTTGCTGTTGTTTCATCGAATTCCATGTATGTTCCCATATAACCTCTGTTTTCAGCTTAAACTCTGTTTCTAACCGAGTTAGCCTTTTCAGAGTGTTAGAGTACATCACGCCAAACTCTATTCCTGTAAGCGGCGATATGTCATGAGGGTTATAACAAGTCGGACAACCATGAAAATAACAGCCATAGAATTCTAATGCTGTTTTCACACCTTTTATCACTGCATACCCATCGACATGAAAAGGGCCGAAACACCGTTCACCCTGAGGTGTTAATGCGTGTTCAATGTCTATGCAGCGTGAAAACGCTAGATACTCAAGCCACTGTATTGAAGCATGGGAATAGGCCTTGAATTGTCGTCTATAGTTGTTAGCATCTGGTAATGCGATTGTGTTTTTGATTAAGAAATTGGTTTGAAAAACAGCTAAAGCTGCTGACGCAATTGTCACGCTCGCAAAAGGATCGCATTGAGTTGTCTTTATAAATTCATGGCGGAAATTGCAGGCACCTTCGGCTAAAATCTCCACATCATTCTGACAATAAGCCTTTAACTCGGTTAAAAAGTCAAATTCCTGATCTTTTACTGTGTTATACCACTTAAAGAAACTGTTTCTCTGGTCTGTCGACATTTCATCACACCCGTACATTTCAACTTCAGGATAGGCGCCCTTGTACTTATTTAACATTTTTGAATAATCTGTCATTTTATGAGGGAAATATCCCTTTTTCGATTCAGTTTTACATCCTAGCGCTTTTGGAAACTGTCTTAAGGGGATGGGGATGAAGGAATATGTGTCAATGAATTTGAGCCGGAATTGTTTATCAATAATGAGTATGATTTTACTCCCTTGGGCTATGACGAACGGTGTTATCCCCTGTTTTACATATGCCTCTAAAATTAGATAACTGTCATAACCTTTGCTATAATGGGCTAAGAACACCGTGCCTTTGAATTGGTTTTGACGGTAATGCAATAAAAACTCTAGAGCACAATCAGGTCCCTGGGCACTCCATCGAACCCCCTGCAGGGATTGTGTAGCCACATAGACAGGGATATGTGTTCCAGTTGTCTGGCTTGATTCAAAATCATAAAATACCAGCTTCTGATTAATCCTCTCCTCTGGTACACGAGGTTTAGATTGCATGTAACATTGATGAATATCCGCGCACTCTGACACTTCTTCAGAAGTCTGAACAGCTGACTGAGATGGGGGTTTAACGGGCTGAAGGAATTGTTTACAGATGTGACAAACTTTAATTGAACAGACATGGGGTTTAGAGTCTATGAGGTTTATACGGTATGTAAATCCACATTTAAGACATTTCTTATTTATTTGACAATTGCTAGCCTTCTTTTTAGCTTTTGGATGCCATCTGCACACCTTATGCAGCCTATAACACACACTATTTGAGCAGTTACGATTGCAATCATTACAATGGACTTTTTGAAATGCAGCTTGTTGTTTACAGTCTGAAAGACAGACGTTGCAAGCTTTTTCGCAATAGTGTCCTCCTTCTCGACTATACCCCTTGTAACAATGAATACAGAAAAATGCACAGCCAAGGAATCCTTTAACATTTTTTATCCCGTAAAAATGATTGTCATGCAAAAGCATGTAACGGATTGTCTCTGACTCGGTTTCAGTATGGAACGTAATCAGATTAACTCTATCTGAGGCTCTGTAAAAAATAACGATTTTACAGTTTAACAGCTGTTCAAATTTGATCACATCTTCAAATGTGGTCCTATCATTAGCCCCGAGCCCGGCTTCGACATGAATATTGTAACCCTCCCTCCCTGCCTCTTCATAGGTTAAACCGGGATTTGCAAGTAGAGCTAGGTTTATTCCGAAGCATGCATGGTTCTGATTTGGAATTACAAATAAATGTTTGCTTTTTTTTTTTAGGATCTCCGTGATAAATAATGTATTAATTTCCCGCCTACCTGAACCGCCCGGAGGCCTGACAATGTTCACGGAAAGATGCATTCCCGAACCACTGAAAATAGCCATGTTAGACTGAACAAGCCGGTCAAGAATTTGGTTGAAATCTGTTAGCCTACCTTCACCGTAACGCACAGTCATTGAGACGTCATCTTGTAAGCTATCAGCTCGTAAATTGAGCTGGATAATATCGCGAGGGTTTACCCCAACTCTTTCGATTATCGCAGACATTCGGTTCTGAAAACCATTTACTACAGCGTGGTAAAACTCTCCAAAATTAGGGTTGGTAAGTGCCCTATCGGGCATTGGGAAATTTAAAAATGATCTCACCTCAACATTATTGAAGCTCTCTCTGTTTATTACCTGCAAGCCATCAGGCCTGTCAATAGAGCCTCGGTCAATTTCCATACGCTCCGCTAAATCCTCCCCGTTACCTCCATTACAGGACGGTACAGACACTCCAGCTTCACCCTCCTCTGGTAATTGCTGGTTGTTATTACCCATTACATTATCATTAATTTCTCCACCTCCAACACCTCCACCGCTCCCGTGTTGAGTTTCAACATCGTTGACGGCTTGACAACATACATTATCAGCGGGACTCCAGGGGGTCTCATAGTCAGTTATCGGGGAAAGGGGTATTGGAGTCCCGGGGGACTCACTGTCAGTTATCTGGGAAAGGGGTATTGGAGTCCAGGGCGACTCACAGTCAGTTATCTGGGAAAGGGGTATCGGAGTCCAGGGGGACTCATAGTCAGTTATCTGGGAAAGGGGTATAGGACTCCAATCCATGTCCGTATCACGACTGGGATCCATAACATCCTCTGTCGAATCAGACCCCTCCTCCATACAGATAGACGACTGAAGCGTGTCAGATAAAGGATATCTATAAGCGGTGAGTATATCATCTAACGCCTCCTCGGTAGGGAGGAAGTAGTGCTCCTGAGGCCTGTTTACAGGGACATCGGGAAGCATCTGGTGTAATGGACGGTCTACAGGTTCAAACTCTCTAACAACATTAGACGTATTAAGATCATTGACCATTTGCCTGAGGTCATGTGGAATATCATGATGATTAACCCTGTCTGATTCAGCCATTTTTTTTTTTTCTTTTTTTTTTTTTTTTAATATTATTAATTTGAATGAAACTGTGACTTTTTAAACAGTAAACAGACGTCTTGCGATACGTTTCAATACGCCTGTACGCTTTCGTATATGTCTAAGCCTACTACGGCGATCACCAGGTTGTGCTATATTTCTGGATCTCACACGTAACAACCGGGCTGTATGCAATCTCATTTCAATACTGATCAAACTCTGTTCAAAATCTAGACTATTCACAGAATCGGTCTCTGAATCCTCATCTTCATCAGACACTTCTGCTAGAGCCAGACCTTCATTAAGACCTTCATAATAAGCTGAGAGAACCGCATCAGGGCGACCATCATCGTCATGCGCATCTTGACTGGGGACGGGAGACAGTTGAACATCATCATCATTATTATAAAAACCTTGGCGATTCTCCTCAAGATGGTTCAGTCCAGGCATCTGCGCATCCTCGCTGTGGAGAGAAGCTTGTGGTGACGTCGGCAAATACGCCTCACTGTCGCTCTCAGCCGATAGGAACTGCCTGAATGTATCAAGGGGTCCAGAATCTTCAGCGTTGTAACCCTCGGCTTCCATTGTAAAAAGAAGAGAAGCAGGTTACAGATTGTTTTTATTTAATTATGTATTTAATAATTTGTTGATTTATTTATTTATTTATTTATTTAACATACCTGCAGCATCCCTCCAGGGACGATATGGAGAAACACGGGCTATTTGACGTTCACGATGAGGTGACGATTGAAGACTTGTAGAGTCAATTGTTTGATCTGGAAAGATTAAAGATTACCTCTCTTACAGAAACCCGCCCTTACACCCTCAGGATGGGAAACCCCATAGGAAAAACTTACGTACATCTTCCATGGCTGAGAGAGTGAGAGACTTGTCTGTTGAGTCAACACTTGTCTGTTTCAGAACCCGTTCCATATTGTTTTGCAAGACATGTTGGGCTCGCTCGCCAATGCTCTGTGAACTCTTTTGGGTTAAATTATCCAACTGTTGTGGAGAAATCATGTACATTTTATTAAACGCCGACATGCCCAGAATGTCTCTGACTATCTCTGCCGAGAGAACAGACTAGTTATAAAGGGTAGGGCTGTCGCTAATAAGGGCAATAGGAAGCCCCCCGATTGCGTCAGCACTTTCCGCTTGTGTTTAAATCCGGTTTTACGCTGGGCAAAGAGCTTGATAAATTTTTTCTGTTTTTTTAATTTAGTGAACTGTCCAGGGGTGAGAGGTATGTTTCCCTTCAATATGTTTAAAGCAATCTCACACAGGGCTAGTATGAGATCTTCCGACCCGCTACATAGAAAACTTCTTCTCTCCGAGGGTTTTAGAGCGAGCAAAGCTTTTAAAATGGGAAGGTTTCTTTTCATCCGTTGAGACATGGTTTATTTATTTAAAAAAGTCTCTTGTCACTTTTTAGTTTGATAGACCACCGGCCACTCTCCAGGGAGTATTCCACTCCTCAGTCTTAGGGGATCTGGACAATTAGGACGCAGGTCAACGATTAAATATGTATACGGTTCCCTTGTAGCATCTTCATAACTTTCTAAAAAGAATTTTTTCAGGCCGGGATACATTTGTTGAGCTAAAACCCGGATCTGCATTTTATCACGCGGTGATTTAAACAGCACCATGTAATTAGTGTTTAAACTAATCGTGCGCGAATGTTTCCCTTGATTAAACAAATTCTGAAGCAGATAAAATACGCTCAATTTTTTATGATGGCGATATTCTGTGAACGCTTTCATTAATTCTTCATGATTGCCCCCCACATCCATGGAGTCATCTACCACTAAAAGATTGTGTTGGTTCCGTGGGAATAGATTTTCATCATTAAAGTTTGCGGGAATACCTTCTACAAATTCGATATTGACATTTTGACTGAGCTCGTCATACATTGGCTGATATGAAGAGTATGCCCAGATTATACGAGACGGGACTTTTGAAAATGTCCTCTCCATGTTTTCAAGTAATTGTTTTACAAAAAAAGTTTTACCTGAGCCACTAGGCCCCACTATTAGCATGCTACAGGGCATTTGGAATGCCAGATCGACAGTCACATCCATTCTTACAACTGTACTAAAACAGACTAACCGCATGGTTAACGATGAACCCTGATTATATCCAGCCCAGAATATGTAAAAAACGACGAGGTGGGGTGACGTATGAATAAGAATTTAATGAGATATACATTTTTCAAATACAATAAAACAGTATTAGGATACTTCGTAGAACACATTGTAGAATACATTGTAGAATACATTTTTCAAACACGATAAAACAACATTAGGATACTTCCTAGAATACATTGCAGAATACATTGCAGAATACATTGTAGAATACATTTTTCAAACACGATAAAACAACATTAGGATACTTCGTAGAATACATTGCAGAATACATTTTTCAAACACGATAAAACAACATTAGGATACTTCGTAGAATACATTGCAGAATACATTTTTCAAACACGATAAAACAACATTAGGATACTTTGTAGAATACACTGTAGAATACATTTTTTCAAACACTATAAAACATCATTAGGATACATTGTGAACACAGGCTATTGTGAACCCTGGTAATAACAGATGATAACCGGTAATAACAACTCAGTAACCAAACGGCAAGGTTCTACCCGAAGGGAGAAGGCGTCTCTTATCAAAAACAACAGAAAAGTTGATAACTTGATGTTTATTAGCGAGCGAAAAAGCTTTGATATCACGTTTAATTCTATTGTAACGGGCAGGGATCTCGCGTCGCGTGTTAGGATCTATAATATAGTCTTCTACCAGAGCAGTCAAATTATTAAAGTTAAGTTTTTTACAATTTTCATAATTCTGGATAAAACCTTTGACTTTCAAACACACCTTTCCTTGCAGGGTGAGAAAGCCGTAGGATTTCGGACCCGCCGCGGTCCACTCACAAATATGGTCATCTGCCGCTAATTCTGATGTCAAATCACCTAGATAATTGCCTGTCGGAGGGGTGTAAAGATCTTCAGGGCTGGAGAGGTAAACAATTGAGTCGGTGTCGTAGTATAGTACTCGCTCTTGCAATAAATGTAACTGTTTGTATAATACACCTCTTGCATATGCGGTCGTAAAAGCCGCTAAAAAAATATTTGAGTCACCGGGTGGTAAGACACACTTGGAATTATGACGCCATTGAATGATTGCAATATCATTATTTATGAAATGGAACTGGCTTATATCATACTTACTGCTAAAGAGGTACTGAAAAAACTCTTTGGGTTCTTTCACGTAATGGTTGTAAGTTGATTAGATCTTTGAGCCATTTTTCCCCAGAGGGAATTAAGTAAAAGTTTTGCGATCTGACGCTTTGCAGCGTTGTACACAATTTTAGGCGGGTCAAGTTGGATACCTTGATTCTCTCTATAATCGTTTATATAAGCCTGTTTACTAACCTCGTCTGTGGCATCCTCAGGATACCCCGAGGCCTCCTGCTTCTGCTTAAGGAATGTATGGATGTAATCTTTAAACAATTTATCGGATCTCTGTTCAAAATGCCAGACCTCATAAATTTCAGCTATAATGTAACCTCTTTTTTGAGCTTCTAATAACTCAATGCTAACCCATACGCCTTGAAGCGATCTCTCATCCAGAGAATGCAAACAATTCGAATTCTGGTTGTTTTCAAGCCCACATGTTCGACAGAGTGTAAAAAGCAATTTACCTTCGTCATTTTTCATAGGTAGCACAGGGAAAAACAAACCCCTCGGGGGGTGAACTTTAGCATGTATAAAGCCAAAGTAATTTTCAACCGGTTTAAAATCTTTCCTGATTATAACCGGGTGACCAATTGGATAATCAAACTCTGCATTACAATACGGGTATAAGCTGGTAAAATCGACATATTGGATGGTCTGCCCTTGTTCAATTTTGCGTCTCAAGACAATAGCCTCGGTCCTGCCTCCAAATAGCGCGGCCCTAGGATTTAAAGGGCTAGGCTCCCGGTATCTCTCTAGGAATAATTTAACAGAAGGTTGCTGTTGTTTCATCGAATTCCATGTATGTTCCCATATAACCTCTGTTTTCAGCTTAAACTCTGTTTCTAACCGAGTTAGCCTTTTCAGAGTGTTAGAGTACATCACGCCAAACTCTATTCCTGTAAGCGGCGATATGTCATGAGGGTTATAACAAGTCGGACAACCATGAAAATAACAGCCATAGAATTCTAATGCTGTTTTCACACCTTTTATCACTGCATACCCATCGACATGAAAAGGGCCGAAACACCGTTCACCCTGAGGTGTTAATGCGTGTTCAATGTCTATGCAGCGTGAAAACGCTAGATACTCAAGCCACTGTATTGAAGCATGGGAATAGGCCTTGAATTGTCGTCTATAGTTGTTAGCATCTGGTAATGCGATTGTGTTTTTGATTAAGAAATTGGTTTGAAAAACAGCTAAAGCTGCTGACGCAATTGTCACGCTCGCAAAAGGATCGCATTGAGTTGTCTTTATAAATTCATGGCGGAAATTGCAGGCACCTTCGGCTAAAATCTCCACATCATTCTGACAATAAGCCTTTAACTCGGTTAAAAAGTCAAATTCCTGATCTTTTACTGTGTTATACCACTTAAAGAAACTGTTTCTCTGGTCTGTCGACATTTCATCACACCCGTACATTTCAACTTCAGGATAGGCGCCCTTGTACTTATTTAACATTTTTGAATAATCTGTCATTTTATGAGGGAAATATCCCTTTTTCGATTCAGTTTTACATCCTAGCGCTTTTGGAAACTGTCTTAAGGGGATGGGGATGAAGGAATATGTGTCAATGAATTTGAGCCGGAATTGTTTATCAATAATGAGTATGATTTTACTCCCTTGGGCTATGACGAACGGTGTTATCCCCTGTTTTACATATGCCTCTAAAATTAGATAACTGTCATAACCTTTGCTATAATGGGCTAAGAACACCGTGCCTTTGAATTGGTTTTGACGGTAATGCAATAAAAACTCTAGAGCACAATCAGGTCCCTGGGCACTCCATCGAACCCCCTGCAGGGATTGTGTAGCCACATAGACAGGGATATGTGTTCCAGTTGTCTGGCTTGATTCAAAATCATAAAATACCAGCTTCTGATTAATCCTCTCCTCTGGTACACGAGGTTTAGATTGCATGTAACATTGATGAATATCCGCGCACTCTGACACTTCTTCAGAAGTCTGAACAGCTGACTGAGATGGGGGTTTAACGGGCTGAAGGAATTGTTTACAGATGTGACAAACTTTAATTGAACAGACATGGGGTTTAGAGTCTATGAGGTTTATACGGTATGTAAATCCACATTTAAGACATTTCTTATTTATTTGACAATTGCTAGCCTTCTTTTTAGCTTTTGGATGCCATCTGCACACCTTATGCAGCCTATAACACACACTATTTGAGCAGTTACGATTGCAATCATTACAATGGACTTTTTGAAATGCAGCTTGTTGTTTACAGTCTGAAAGACAGACGTTGCAAGCTTTTTCGCAATAGTGTCCTCCTTCTCGACTATACCCCTTGTAACAATGAATACAGAAAAATGCACAGCCAAGGAATCCTTTAACATTTTTTATCCCGTAAAAATGATTGTCATGCAAAAGCATGTAACGGATTGTCTCTGACTCGGTTTCAGTATGGAACGTAATCAGATTAACTCTATCTGAGGCTCTGTAAAAAATAACGATTTTACAGTTTAACAGCTGTTCAAATTTGATCACATCTTCAAATGTGGTCCTATCATTAGCCCCGAGCCCGGCTTCGACATGAATATTGTAACCCTCCCTCCCTGCCTCTTCATAGGTTAAACCGGGATTTGCAAGTAGAGCTAGGTTTATTCCGAAGCATGCATGGTTCTGATTTGGAATTACAAATAAATGTTTGCTTTTTTTTTTTAGGATCTCCGTGATAAATAATGTATTAATTTCCCGCCTACCTGAACCGCCCGGAGGCCTGACAATGTTCACGGAAAGATGCATTCCCGAACCACTGAAAATAGCCATGTTAGACTGAACAAGCCGGTCAAGAATTTGGTTGAAATCTGTTAGCCTACCTTCACCGTAACGCACAGTCATTGAGACGTCATCTTGTAAGCTATCAGCTCGTAAATTGAGCTGGATAATATCGCGAGGGTTTACCCCAACTCTTTCGATTATCGCAGACATTCGGTTCTGAAAACCATTTACTACAGCGTGGTAAAACTCTCCAAAATTAGGGTTGGTAAGTGCCCTATCGGGCATTGGGAAATTTAAAAATGATCTCACCTCAACATTATTGAAGCTCTCTCTGTTTATTACCTGCAAGCCATCAGGCCTGTCAATAGAGCCTCGGTCAATTTCCATACGCTCCGCTAAATCCTCCCCGTTACCTCCATTACAGGACGGTACAGACACTCCAGCTTCACCCTCCTCTGGTAATTGCTGGTTGTTATTACCCATTACATTATCATTAATTTCTCCACCTCCAACACCTCCACCGCTCCCGTGTTGAGTTTCAACATCGTTGACGGCTTGACAACATACATTATCAGCGGGACTCCAGGGGGTCTCATAGTCAGTTATCGGGGAAAGGGGTATTGGAGTCCCGGGGGACTCACTGTCAGTTATCTGGGAAAGGGGTATTGGAGTCCAGGGCGACTCACAGTCAGTTATCTGGGAAAGGGGTATCGGAGTCCAGGGGGACTCATAGTCAGTTATCTGGGAAAGGGGTATAGGACTCCAATCCATGTCCGTATCACGACTGGGATCCATAACATCCTCTGTCGAATCAGACCCCTCCTCCATACAGATAGACGACTGAAGCGTGTCAGATAAAGGATATCTATAAGCGGTGAGTATATCATCTAACGCCTCCTCGGTAGGGAGGAAGTAGTGCTCCTGAGGCCTGTTTACAGGGACATCGGGAAGCATCTGGTGTAATGGACGGTCTACAGGTTCAAACTCTCTAACAACATTAGACGTATTAAGATCATTGACCATTTGCCTGAGGTCATGTGGAATATCATGATGATTAACCCTGTCTGATTCAGCCATTTTTTTTTTTTCTTTTTTTTTTTTTTTTAATATTATTAATTTGAATGAAACTGTGACTTTTTAAACAGTAAACAGACGTCTTGCGATACGTTTCAATACGCCTGTACGCTTTCGTATATGTCTAAGCCTACTACGGCGATCACCAGGTTGTGCTATATTTCTGGATCTCACACGTAACAACCGGGCTGTATGCAATCTCATTTCAATACTGATCAAACTCTGTTCAAAATCTAGACTATTCACAGAATCGGTCTCTGAATCCTCATCTTCATCAGACACTTCTGCTAGAGCCAGACCTTCATTAAGACCTTCATAATAAGCTGAGAGAACCGCATCAGGGCGACCATCATCGTCATGCGCATCTTGACTGGGGACGGGAGACAGTTGAACATCATCATCATTATTATAAAAACCTTGGCGATTCTCCTCAAGATGGTTCAGTCCAGGCATCTGCGCATCCTCGCTGTGGAGAGAAGCTTGTGGTGACGTCGGCAAATACGCCTCACTGTCGCTCTCAGCCGATAGGAACTGCCTGAATGTATCAAGGGGTCCAGAATCTTCAGCGTTGTAACCCTCGGCTTCCATTGTAAAAAGAAGAGAAGCAGGTTACAGATTGTTTTTATTTAATTATGTATTTAATAATTTGTTGATTTATTTATTTATTTATTTATTTAACATACCTGCAGCATCCCTCCAGGGACGATATGGAGAAACACGGGCTATTTGACGTTCACGATGAGGTGACGATTGAAGACTTGTAGAGTCAATTGTTTGATCTGGAAAGATTAAAGATTACCTCTCTTACAGAAACCCGCCCTTACACCCTCAGGATGGGAAACCCCATAGGAAAAACTTACGTACATCTTCCATGGCTGAGAGAGTGAGAGATTGGTCAGATTCAGCAGTCCCAAGTCTTCGGCCCTTTGTGACCAGCTCTCAGGGTCTCATATATATATACATCTTTATGTCAGGGAAACACATGCTCTTATCAGAGGCAGACTTTAGCAGGACCTCGGTCGGTCGGTCTTCCGCCAGTTCAGGGCCCTGTGATTCCCCCCTAATCCAACCAATCCCTTCTCACGGTTCTACATCCTACGGGGGTGACCCCCTCCTCATAAAAATGTCAAGATGCTACAACTAATTTTACAAACAACAGAACACCTTAGCCTCACACCCATGTCTCATGGATCATTAAACACCCTTCCATTTCCCCCATCCTCCTTGTAGACGCCATTTTAGACAATGTCATACATCCACAACTACTTACTACTACAGTTCCCACCCATGGGTCATATATATACACCTTTTTTGCCCGGGAAACACGTGATCTTATCAACGTCACGTCCGAGACACTGGGTCAGACCCCCGTTTGAAACTAAACATTTTTAAAAATTGAACCTTTTTTTTTTTTTTTAAGCCCCCCTTTTATTAACCCTAACCCTTCATTATTGAACACAATACTAGCACTAGAGTAGCAGCCTAACCATTTTTTAATTGCACATTTTAACCCCCCAGTATTGAAGTTTTATTTTAAGCCTCACATGCAATTTTGACATAGAGGCCTGTATGCATCATAAAGTCATCACCACCCATCCCCCAGTCCTTATCAGTGACAAACTTTAGCTGAACCCCCTATGGTTCTTCAGACAGTTCAGGGCCCCCCATGGGGGCCCCCACCCCTCACCCCTATTCCATCCAATCCATTCTCGCGGTTCTACAGTGCCCGAGGGTGACCATATCCTCATAAAAATGTCATGTTCCGACAAACCCAGAACACCTTAGACTCTCACCCACGTCTCATAGGGCAATAAACCCCCCTTCCCAACACCGCTTATCTGTGACAAACTTTAGCTGACCCCCCTATGGTTCTTCAGGCAGTTCAGGGCCCCCCAGGGGGGCCCCCTCCACATCCCCTACCCACCCCTCCCTCCTAACCCATACCTTCCATTCTCACGGATCTACATCCTGTGGGAGGGGCCACAGCCTCATAAATTATGTGACGTCATCACTTTTTGTCACAATGTGTATACTATATTCTCTCACATTTCTTCAATGTTGGCCGCATGGCATTCCTGTGCAGGTGACAATGGTAATTTTTCAAAACGACAAGGATATTTAAACACATGATTATTTGTTTGGTGTGCTCTATGGCCTCTGCTACAGACGTCATCGAAATGACACTTAGATATCTTAGGGTCTACATATGAAATCTTCCCAAATGGTCTAGCGGATAGGAATCTGCCTTGTAACGCAGGGTGGCCCGGGTTCGATTCCCGTCATGGCAAATGATTCTTGTCGAAAAATAAAATGAATCCCAACGTGTGCAACAGAACAGTTCGAAATCTCGTTACATTTGCATCGTCATGAACATGACTTATATCAGGCTAGCTCATTTTTTCTTTGTTCATTTTAAGTGTAGAAACAATATTTCGTTAGTGACCATTTTTTTCTGCCGTTTTGACAACAGGCTCATGACTAAAGAACACACGGCTGTCTGCTGATTGACGCTTGACTGTAGATTTTCGCTTTGTGTCAAAAGTACTCCCTTAACACACACTTTTTCAAAGTAGGTGAATTCATCAGATCTGTTTGAAACATTGCATTTTATCCATGCACGACGACTGCTTAGATACTCGCAGCACAGTTGCCCCATATAAATTGCCCATGAGCGCGGAGCTTGTCTTTGTCACTGTAGCAACTTTGCTCCATCAGGGGGACAAGCCGGTTCGACGCCCCTGTAAGCACATGTTTCTCTAATTCCTTTGTTTCAGGCAAGCCACAGTGACGTCAGACGCCTTTGCGCATACAGCTTTGCGATGCTTAGACAGTAATAACATAATTCATGTTTACATTTCTTTAATTTTCGACGCATTGTATTCGTGACGCATCAATGACCAATTGATTATATGGCAATGCAATGAAAAAAGCGTGTGGAAAACAGTGTTAATGACAGATTTGAGAAGCACATTTCTTCAATGTTGGCCGCATGGCATTCCTGTGCAGGTGACAATGGTAATTTTTCAAAACGACAAGGATATTTAAACACATGATTATTTGTTTGGTGTGCTCTATGGCCTCTGCTACAGACGTCATCGAAATGACACTTAGATATCTTAGGGTCTACATATGAAATCTTCCCAAATGGTCTAGCGGATAGGAAGCTGCCTTGTAACGCAGGGTGGCCCGGGTTCGATTCCCGTCATGGCAAATGATTCTTGTCGAAAAATAAAATGAATCCCAACGTGTGCAACAGAACAGTTCGAAATCTCGTTACATTTGCATCGTCATGAACATGACTTATATCAGGCTAGCTCATTTTTTCTTTGTTCATTTTAAGTGTAGAAACAATATTTCGTTAGTGACCATTTTTTTCTGCCGTTTTGACAACAGGCTCATGACTAAAGAACACACGGCTGTCTGCTGATTGACGCTTGACTGTAGATTTTCGCTTTGTGTCAAAAGTACTCCCTTAACACACACTTTTTCAAAGTAGGTGAATTCATCAGATCTGTTTGAAACATTGCATTTTATCCATGCACGACGACTGCTTAGATACTCGCAGCACAGTTGCCCCATATAAATTGCCCATGAGCGCGGAGCTTGTCTTTGTCACTGTAGCAACTTTGCTCCATCAGGGGGACAAGCCGGTTCGACGCCCCTGTAAGCACATGTTTCTCTAATTCCTTTGTTTCAGACAAGCCACAGTGACGTCAGACGCCTTTGCGCATACAGCTTTGCGATGCTTAGACAGTAATAACATAATTCATGTTTACATTTCTTTAATTTTCGACGCATTGTATTCGTGACGCATCAATGACCAATTATATGGCAATGCAATGAAAAAAGCGTGTGGAAAACAGTGTTAATGACAGATTTGAGAAGCACATTTCTTCAATGTTGGCCGCATGGCATTCCTGTGCAGGTGACAATGGTAATTTTTCAAAACGACAAGGATATTTAAACACATGATTATTTGTTTGGTGTGCTCTATGGCCTCTGCTACAGACCTCATCGAAATGACACTTAGATATCTTAAGGTCTACATATGAAATCTTTCCAAATGGTCTAGCGGATAGGAATCTGCCTTGTAACGCAGGGCGACCCGGGTTCGTTTCCCGTCATGGCAAAGGATTTTTGTAGAAAAATAAAATGAGTCCCAACGTGTGCAACAGAACAGTTCGAAATCTCGTTACATTTGCATCGTCATGAACATGACTTATATCAGGCTAGCTCATTTTTTCTTTGTTCATTTTAAGTGTAGAAACAATATTTCGTTTGTGAACATTTTTTTCTGCCGTTTTGACAACAGGCTCATGACTAAAGAACACACGGCTGTCTGCTGATTGACGCTTGACTGTAGATTTTCGCTTTGTGTCAAAAGAACTCCCTAACGCACACTTTTTCAAAGTAGGTGAATTCATCAGATCTGTTTGAAACATTGCATTTTATCCATGCACGACGACTACTTAGATACTCGCAGCACAGTTGCCTCATATAAATTGCCCATGAGCGCGGAGCTTGTCTTTGTCACTGTAGCAACTTTGCTCCATCAGCGGGAGAAGGCGCTTCGACGCCCCTGTAAGCACATGTTTCTCTGATTCCTTTGTTTCAGGCAAGCCACTGTGACGTCAGACGCCTTTACGCATACAGCTTTGCGATGCTTAGACAGTAATAACATAATTCATGTTTACATTTCTTTAATTTTCGACGCATTGTCGTTATTCGTGACGCATCAATGACCAATTGATTATATGGCAATGCAATGAAAAAAGCGTGTGGAAAACAGTGTTAATGACAGATTTGAGAAGCACATTTCTTCAATGTTGGCCGCATGGCATTCCTGTGCAGGTGACAATGGTAATTTTTCAAAACGACAAGGATATTTAAACACATGATTATTTGTTTGCTGTGCTCTATGGCCTCTGCTACAGACCTCATCGAAATGACACTTAGATATCTTAGGGTGTACATATCAAGTCTTCCCAAATGGTCTAGCGGATAGGCATCTACCTTGTAACGCAGGGCGGCCCGGGTTCGATTCCCGTCATGGCAAAGGATTTTTGTAGAAAAATAAAATGAGTCCCAACGTGTGCAACAGAACAGTTCGAAATCTCGTTACATTTGCATCGTCATGAACATGACTTATATCAGGCTAGCTCATTTTTTCTTTGTTCATTTTAAGTGTAGAAACAATATTTCGTTTGTGAACATTTTTTTCTGCCGTTTTGACAACAGGCTCATGACTAAAGAACACACGGCTGTCTGCTGATTGACGCTTGACTGTAGATTTTCGCTTTGTGTCAAAAGAACTCCCTAACGCACACTTTTTCAAAGTAGGTGAATTCATCAGATCTGTTTGAAACATTGCATTTTATCCATGCACGACGACTACTTAGATACTCGCAGCACAGTTGCCTCATATAAATTGCCCATGAGCGCGGAGCTTGTCTTTGTCACTGTAGCAACTTTGCTCCATCAGCGGGAGAAGGCGCTTCGACGCCCCTGTAAGCACATGTTTCTCTGATTCCTTTGTTTCAGGCAAGCCACTGTGACGTCAGACACCTTTACGCATACAGCTTTGCGATGCTTAGACAGTAATAACATAATTCATGTTTACATTTCTTTAATTTTCGACGCATTGTCGTTATTCGTGACGCATCAATGACCAATTGATTATATGGCAATGCAATGAAAAAAGCGTGTGGAAAACAGTGTTAATGACAGATTTGAGAAGCACATTTCTTCAATGTTGGCCGCATGGCATTCCTGTGCAGGTGACAATGGTAATTTTTCAAAACGACAAGGATATTTAAACACATGATTATTTGTTTGCTGTGCTCTATGGCCTCTGCTACAGACCTCATCGAAATGACACTTAGATATCTTAGGGTGTACATATCAAGTCTTCCCAAATGGTCTAGCGGATAGGCATCTACCTTGTAACGCAGGGCGGCCCGGGTTCGATTCCCGTCATGGCAAATGATTTTTGTAGAAAAATAAAATGAGTCCCAACGTGTGCAACAGAACAGTTCGAAATCTCGTTACATTTGCATCGTCATGAACATGACTTATATCAGGCTAGCTAATTTTTTCTTTGTTCATTTTAAGTGTAGAAACAATATTTCGTTTGTGAACATTTTTTTCTGCCGTTTTGACAACAGGCTCATGACTAAAGAACACACGGCTGTCTGCTGATTGATGCTTGACTGTAGATTTTCGCTTTGTGTCAAAAGAACTTCCTAACGCACACTTTTTCAAAGTAGGTGAATTCATCAGATCTGTTTGAAACATTGCATTTTATCCATGCACGACGACTGCTTAGATACACAGTTGCCCCATATAAATTGCCCATGAGTGCGGAGCTTGTCTTTGTCACTGTAGCAACTTTGCTCCATCAGCGGGAGAAGGCGGTTCGACGCCCCTGTCAGCACATGTTTCTCTAATTCCTTTGTTTCAGGCAAGCCACTGTGACGTCAGACGCCTTTACGCATACAGCTTTGCGATGCTTAGACAGTAATAACATAATTCATGTTTACATTTCTTTAATTTTCGACGCATTGTCGTTATTCGTGACGCATCAATGACCAATTGATTATATGGCAATGCAATGAAAAAAGCGTGTGGAAAACAGTGTTAATGACAGATTTGAGAAGCACATTTCTTCAATGTTGGCCGCATGGCATTCCTGTGCAGGTGACAATGGTAATTTTTCAAAACGACAAGGATATTTCAACACATGATTATTTGTTTGCTGTGCTCTATGGCCTCTGCTACAGACCTCATCGAAATGACACTTAGATATCTTAGGGTGTACATATCAAGTCTTCCCAAATGGTCTAGCGGATAGGAATCTGCCTTGTAACGCAGGGTGGCCCGGGTTCGATTCCCGTCATGGCAAAAGATTTTTGTAGAAAAATAAAATGAGTCCCAACGTGTGCAACAGAACAGTTCGAAATCTCGTTACATTTGCATCGTCATGAACATGACTTATATCAGGCTAGCTCATTTTTTCTTTGTTCATTTTAAGTGTAGAAACAATATTTCGTTTGTGAACATTTTTTTCTGCCGTTTTGACAACAGGCTCATGACTAAAGAACACACGGCTGTCTGCTGATTGACGCTTGACTGTAGATTTTCGCTTTGTGTCAAAAGAACTCCCTAACGCACACTTTTTCAAAGTAGGTGAATTCATCAGATCTGTTTGAAACATTGCATTTTATCCATGCACGACGACTACTTAGATACTCGCAGCACAGTTGCCTCATATAAATTGCCCATGAGCGCGGAGCTTGTCTTTGTCACTGCAGCAACTTTGCTCCATCAGCGGGAGAAGGAGGTTCGACGCCCCTGTAAGCACATGTTTCTCTAATTCCTTTGTTTCAGGCAAGCCACTGTGACGTCAGACGCCTTTACGCATACAGCTTTGCGATGCTTAGACAGTAATAACATAATTCATGTTTACATTTCTTTAATTTTCGACGCATTGTCGTTATTCGTGACGCATCAATGACCAATTGATTATATGGCAATGCAATGAAAAAAGCGTGTGGAAAACAGTGTTAATGACAGATTTGAGAAGCACATTTCTTCAATGTTGGCCGCATGGCATTCCTGTGCAGATGACAATGGTAATTTTTCAAAACGACAAGGATATTTCAACACATGATTATTTGTTTGCTGTGCTCTATGGCCTCTGCTACAGACCTCATCGAAATGACACTTAGATATCTTAGGGTGTACATATCAAGTCTTCCCAAATGGTCTAGCGGATAGGAATCTGCCTTGTCACGCAGGGCGGCCCGGGTTCGATTCCCGTCATGGCAAATGATTTTTGTAGAAAAATAAAATGAGTCCCAACGTGTGCAACAGAACATTTCGAAATCTCGTTACATTTGCATCGTCATGAACATGACTTATATCAGGCTAGCTAATTTTTTCTTTGTTCATTTTAAGTGTAGAAACAATATTTCGTTTGTGAACATTTTTTTCTGCCGTTTTGACAACAGGCTCATTACTAAAGAACACACGGCTGTCTGCTGATTGACGCTTGACTGTCGATTTTCGCTTTGTGTCAAAAGAACTCCCTAACGCACACTTTTTCAAAGTAGGTGAATTCATCAGATCTGTTTGAAACATTGCATTTTATCCATGCACGACGACTACTTAGATACTCGCAGCACAGTTGCCTCATATAAATTGCCCATGAGCGCGGAGCTTGTCTTTGTCACTGCAGCAACTTTGCTCCATCAGCGGGAGAAGGCGGTTCGACGCCCCTGTAAGCACATGTTTCTCTAATTCCTTTGTTTCAGGCAAGCCACTGTGACGTCAGACGCCTTTACGCATACAGCTTTGCGATGCTTAGACAGTAATAACATAATTCATGTTTACATTTCTTTAATTTTCGACGCATTGTCGTTATTCGTGACGCATCAATGACCAATTGATTATATGGCAATGCAATGAAAAAAGCGTGTGGAAAACAGTGTTAATGACAGATTTGAGAAGCACATTTCTTCAATGTTGGCCGCATGGCATTCCTGTGCAGGTGACAATGGTAATTTTTCAAAACGACAAGGATATTTAAACACATGATTATTTGTTTGCTGTGCTCTATGGCCTCTGCTACAGACCTCATCGAAATGACACTTAGATATCTTAGGGTGTACATATCAAGTCTTCCCAAATGGTCTAGCGGATAGGAATCTGCCTTCTCACGCAGGGCGGCCAGGGTTCGATTCCCGTCATGACAAATGATTTTTGTAGAAAAATAAAATGAGTCCCAACGTGTGCAACAGAACAGTTCGAAATCTCGTTACATTTGCATCGTCATGAACATGACTTATATCAGGCTAGCTCATTTCTTCTTTGTTCATTTTAAGTGTAGAAACAATATTTCGTTTGTGACCATTTTTTTCTGCCGTTTTGACAACAGGCTCATGACTAAAGAACACACGGCTGTCTGCTGATTGACGCTTGACTGTAGATTTTCGCTTTGTGTCAAAAGAACTTCCTAACGCACACTTTTTCAAAGTAGGTGAATTCATCAGATCTGTTTGAAACATTGCATTTTATCCATGCACGACGACTACTTAGATACTCGCAGCACAGTTGCCTCATATAAATTGCCCATGAGCGCGGAGCTTGTCTTTGTCACTGTAGCAACTTTGCTCCATCAGCGGGAGAAGGCGGTTCGACGCCCCTGTAAGCACATGTTTCTCTAATTCCTTTGTTTCAGGCAAGCCACTGTGACGTCAGACGCCTTTACGCATACAGCTTTGCGATGCTTAGACAGTAATAACATAATTCATGTTTACATTTCTTTAATTTTCGACGCATTGTCGTTATTCGTGACGCATCAATGACCAATTGATTATATGGCAATGCAATGAAAAAAGCGTGTGGAAAACAGTGTTAATGACAGATTTGAGAAGCACATTTCTTCAATGTTGGCCGCATGGCATTCCTGTGCAGGTGACAATGGTAATTTTTCAAAACGACAAGGATATTTAAACACATGATTATTTGTTTGCTGTGCTCTATGGCCTCTGCTACAGACCTCATCGAAATGACACTTAGATATCTTAGGGTGTACATATCAAGTCTTCCCAAATGGTCTAGCGGATAGGCATCTACCTTGTAACGCAGGGCGGCCCGGGTTCGATTCCCGTCATGGCAAATGTTTTTTGTAGAAAAATAAAATGAGTCCCAACGTGTGCAACAGAACAGTTCGAAATCTCGTTACATTTGCATCGTCATGAACATGACTTATATCAGGCTAGCTAATTTTTTCTTTGTTCATTTTAAGTGTAGAAACAATATTTCGTTTGTGAATATTTTTTTCTGCCGTTTTGACAACAGGCTCATGACTAAAGAACACACGGCTGTCTGCTGATTGACGCTTGACTGTAGATTTTCGCTTTGTGTCAAAAGAACTTCCTAACGCACACTTTTTCAAAGTAGGTGAATTCATCAGATCTGTTTGAAACATTGCATTTTATCCATGCACGACGACTGCTTAGATACACAGTTGCCCCATATAAATTGCCCATGAGTGCGGAGCTTGTCTTTGTCACTGTAGCAACTTTGCTCCATCAGCGGGAGAAGGCGGTTCGACGCCCCTGTCAGCACATGTTTCTCTAATTCCTTTGTTTCAGGCAAGCCACTGTGACGTCAGACGCCTTTACGCATACAGCTTTGCGATGCTTAGACAGTAATAACATAATTCATGTTTACATTTCTTTAATTTTCGACGCATTGTCGTTATTCGTGACGCATCAATGACCAATTGATTATATGGCAATGCAATGAAAAAAGCGTGTGGAAAACAGTGTTAATGACAGATTTGAGAAGCACATTTCTTCAATGTTGGCCGCATGGCATTCCTGTGCAGGTGACAATGGTAATTTTTCAAAACGACAAGGATATTTCAACACATGATTATTTGTTTGCTGTGCTCTATGGCCTCTGCTACAGACCTCATCGAAATGACACTTAGATATCTTAGGGTGTACATATCAAGTCTTCCCAAATGGTCTAGCGGATAGGCATCTACCTTGTAACGCAGGGCGGCCCGGGTTCGATTCCCGTCATGGCAAATGTTTTTTGTAGAAAAATAAAATGAGTCCCAACGTGTGCAACAGAACAGTTCGAAATCTCGTTACATTTGCATCGTCATGAACATGACTTATATCAGGCTAGCTAATTTTTTCTTTGTTCATTTTAAGTGTAGAAACAATATTTCGTTTGTGAACATTTTTTTCTGCCGTTTTGACAACAGGCTCATGACTAAAGAACACACGGCTGTCTGCTGATTGACGCTTGACTGTAGATTTTCGCTTTGTGTCAAAAGAACTTCCTAACGCACACTTTTTCAAAGTAGGTGAATTCATCAGATCTGTTTGAAACATTGCATTTTATCCATGCACGACGACTGCTTAGATACACAGTTGCCCCATATAAATTGCCCATGAGTGCGGAGCTTGTCTTTGTCACTGTAGCAACTTTGCTCCATCAGCGGGAGAAGGCGGTTCGACGCCCCTGTCAGCACATGTTTCTCTAATTCCTTTGTTTCAGGCAAGCCATTGTGACGTCAGACGCCTTTACGCATACAGCTTTGCGATGCTTAGACAGTAATAACATAATTCATGTTTACATTTCTTTAATTTTCGACGCATTGTCGTTATTCGTGACGCATCAATGACCAATTGATTATATGGCAATGCAATGAAAAAAGCGTGTGGAAAACAGTGTTAATGACAGATTTGAGAAGCACATTTCTTCAATGTTGGCCGCATGGCATTCCTGTGCAGGTGACAATGGTAATTTTTCAAAACGACAAGGATATTTCAACACATGATTATTTGTTTGCTGTGCTCTATGGCCTCTGCTACAGACCTCATCGAAATGACACTTAGATATCTTAGGGTGTACATATCAAGTCTTCCCAAATGGTCTAGCGGATAGGCATCTACCTTGTAACGCAGGGCGGCCCGGGTTCGATTCCCGTCATGGCAAATGTTTTTTGTAGAAAAATAAAATGAGTCCCAACGTGTGCAACAGAACAGTTCGAAATCTCGTTACATTTGCATCGTCATGAACATGACTTATATCAGGCTAGCTAATTTTTTCTTTGTTCATTTTAAGTGTAGAAACAATATTTCGTTTGTGAACATTTTTTTCTGCCGTTTTGACAACAGGCTCATGACTAAAGAACACACGGCTGTCTGCTGATTGACGCTTGACTGTAGATTTTCGCTTTGTGTCAAAAGAACTTCCTAACGCACACTTTTTCAAAGTAGGTGAATTCATCAGATCTGTTTGAAACATTGCATTTTATCCATGCACGACGACTGCTTAGATACACAGTTGCCCCATATAAATTGCCCATGAGTGCGGAGCTTGTCTTTGTCACTGTAGCAACTTTGCTCCATCAGCGGGAGAAGGCGGTTCGACGCCCCTGTCAGCACATGTTTCTCTAATTCCTTTGTTTCAGGCAAGCCACTGTGACGTCAGACGCCTTTACGCATACAGCTTTGCGATGCTTAGACAGTAATAACATAATTCATGTTTACATTTCTTTAATTTTCGACGCATTGTCGTTATTCGTGACGCATCAATGACCAATTGATTATATGGCAATGCAATGAAAAAAGCGTGTGGAAAACAGTGTTAATGACAGATTTGAGAAGCACATTTCTTCAATGTTGGCCGCATGGCATTCCTGTGCAGGTGACAATGGTAATTTTTCAAAACGACAAGGATATTTCAACACATGATTATTTGTTTGCTGTGCTCTATGGCCTCTGCTACAGACCTCATCGAAATGACACTTAGATATCTTAGGGTGTACATATCAAGTCTTCCCAAATGGTCTAGCGGATAGGAATCTGCCTTGTCACGCAGGGCGGCCCGGGTTCGATTCCCGTCATGGCAAATGATTTTTGTAGAAAAATAAAATGACTCCCAACGTGTGCAACAGAACATTTCGAAATCTCGTTACATTTGCATCGTCATGAACATGACTTATATCAGGCTAGCTAATTTTTTCTTTGTTCATTTTAAGTGTAGAAACAATATTTCGTTTGTGAACATTTTTTTCTGCCGTTTTGACAACAGGCTCATGACTAAAGAACACACGGCTGTCTGCTGATTGACGCTTGACTGTAGATTTTCGCTTTGTGTCAAAAGAACTTCCTAACGCACACTTTTTCAAAGTAGGTGAATTCATCAGATCTGTTTGAAATATTGCATTTTATCCATGCACGACGACTACTTAGATACTCGCAGCACAGTTGCCTCATATAAATTGCCCATGAGCGCGGAGCTTGTCTTTGTCACTGTAGCAACTTTGCTCCATCAGCGGGAGAAGGCGGTTCGACGCCCCTGTAAGCACATGTTTCTCTAATTCCTTTGTTTCAGGCAAGCCACTGTGACGTCAGACGCCTTTACGCATACAGCTTTGCGATGCTTAGACAGTAATAACATAATTCATGTTTACATTTCTTTAATTTTCGACGCATTGTCGTTATTCGTGACGCATCAATGACCAATTGATTATATGGCAATGCAATGAAAAAAGCGTGTGGAAAACAGTGTTAATGACAGATTTGAGAAGCACATTTCTTCAATGTTGTCCGCATGGCATTCCTGTGCAGGTGACAATGGTAATTTTTCAAAACGACAAGGATATTTAAACACATGATTATTTGTTTGCTGTGCTCTATGGCCTCTGCTACAGACCTCATCGAAATGACACTTAGATATCTTAGGGTGTACATATCAAGTCTTCCCAAATGGTCTAGCGGATAGGAATCTGCCTTGTCACGCAGGGCGGCCGGGGTTCGATTCCCGTCATGGCAAATGATTTTTGTAGAAAAATAAAATGAGTCCCAACGTGTGCAACAGAACAGTTCGAAATCTCGTTACATTTGCATCGTCATGAACATGACTTATATCAGGCTAGCTCATTTTTTCTTTGTTCATTTTAAGTGTAGAAACAATATTTCGTTTGTGAACATTTTTTTCTGCCGTTTTGACAACAGGCTCATGACTAAAGAACACACGGCTGTCTGCTGATTGACGCTTGACTGTAGATTTTCGCTTTGTGTCAAAAGAACTCCCTAACGCACACTTTTTCAAAGTAGGTGAATTCATCAGATCTGTTTGAAACATTGCATTTTATCCATGCACGACGACTACTTAGATACTCGCAGCACAGTTGCCTCATATAAATTGCCCATGAGCGCGGAGCTTGTCTTTGTCACTGCAGCAACTTTGCTCCATCAGCGGGAGAAGGCGGTTCGACGCCCCTGTAAGCACATGTTTCTCTAATTCCTTTGTTTCAGGCAAGCCACTGTGACGTCAGACGCCTTTACGCATACAGCTTTGCGATGCTTAGACAGTAATAACATAATTCATGTTTACATTTCTTTAATTTTCGACGCATTGTCGTTATTCGTGACGCATCAATGACCAATTGATTATATGGCAATGCAATGAAAAAAGCGTGTGGAAAACAGTGTTAATGACAGATTTGAGAAGCACATTTCTTCAATGTTGTCCGCATGGCATTCCTGTGCAGGTGACAATGGTAATTTTTCAAAACGACAAGGATATTTAAACACATGATTATTTGTTTGCTGTGCTCTATGGCCTCTGCTACAGACCTCATCGAAATGACACTTAGATATCTTAGGGTGTACATATCAAGTCTTCCCAAATGGTCTAGTGGATAGGAATCTGCCTTGTCACGCAGGGCGGCCCGGGTTCGATTCCCGTCATGGCAAATGATTTTTGTAGAAAAATAAAATGAGTCCCAACGTGTGCAACAGAACAGTTCGAAATCTCGTTACATTTGCATCGTCATGAACATGACTTATATCAGGCTAGCTCATTTTTTCTTTGTTCATTTTAAGTGTAGAAACAATATTTCGTTTGTGAACATTTTTTTCTGCCGTTTTGACAACAGGCTCATGACTAAAGAACACACGGCTGTCTGCTGATTGACGCTTGACTGTAGATTTTCGCTTTGTGTCAAAAGAACTCCCTAACGCACACTTTTTCAAAGTAGGTGAATTCATCAGATCTGTTTGAAACATTGCATTTTATCCATGCACGACGACTACTTAGATACTCGCAGCACAGTTGCCTCATATAAATTGCCCATGAGCGCGGAGCTTGTCTTTGTCACTGCAGCAACTTTGCTCCATCAGCGGGAGAAGGCGGTTCGACGCCCCTGTAAGCACTGTTTCTCTAATTCCTTTGTTTCAGGCAAGCCACTGTGACGTCAGACGCCTTAACGCATTCAGCTTTGCGATGCTTAGACAGTAATAACATAATTCATGTTTACATTTCTTTAATTTTCGACGCATTGTCGTTATTCGTGACGCATCAATGACCAATTGATTATATGGCAATGCAATGAAAAAAGCGTGTGGAAAACAGTGTTAATGACAGATTTGAGAAGCACATTTCTTCAATGTTGGCCGCATGGCATTCCTGTGCAGGTGACAATGGTAATTTTTCAAAACGACAAGGATATTTAAACACATGATTATTTGTTTGCTGTGCTCTATGGCCTCTGCTACAGACCTCATCGAAATGACACTTAGATATCTTAGGGTGTACATATCAAGTCTTCCCAAATGGTCTAGCGGATAGGAATCTGCCTTGTCACGTAGGGCGGCCAGGGTTCGATTCCCGTCATGGCAAATGATTTTTGTAGAAAAATAAAATGAGTCCCAACGTGTGCAACAGAACAGTTCGAAATCTCGTTACATTTGCATCGTCATGAACATGACTTATATCAGGCTAGCTCATTTCTTCTTTGTTCATTTTAAGTGTAGAAACAATATTTCGTTTGTGACCATTTTTTTCTGCCGTTTTGACAACAGGCTCATGACTAAAGAACACACGGCTGTCTGCTGATTGACGCTTGACTGTAGATTTTCGCTTTGTGTCAAAAGAACTTCCTAACGCACACTTTTTCAAAGTAGGTGAATTCATCAGATCTGTTTGAAACATTGCATTTTATCCATGCACGACGACTACTTAGATACTCGCAGCACAGTTGCCTCATATAAATTGCCCATGAGCGCGGAGCTTGTCTTTGTCACTGTAGCAACTTTGCTCCATCAGCGGGAGAAGGCGGTTCGACGCCCCTGTAAGCACATGTTTCTCTAATTCCTTTGTTTCAGGCAAGCCACTGTGACGTCAGACGCCTTTACGCATACAGCTTTGCGATGCTTAGACAGTAATAACATAATTCATGTTTACATTTCTTTAATTTTCGACGCATTGTCGTTATTCGTGACGCATCAATGACCAATTGATTATATGGCAATGCAATGAAAAAAGCATGTGGAAAACAGTGTTAATGACAGATTTGAGAAGCACATTTCTTCAATGTTGGCCGCATGGCATTCCTGTGCAGGTGACAATGGTAATTTTTCAAAACGACAAGGATATTTAAACACATGATTATTTGTTTGCTGTGCTCTATGGCCTCTGCTACAGACCTCATCGAAATGACACTTAGATATCTTAGGGTATACATATCAAGTTTTCCCAAATGGTCTAGCGGATAGGCATCTACCTTGTAACCCATGGCGGCCCGTGTTCGATTCCCGTCATGGCAAATGTTTTTTGTAGAAAAATAAAATGAGTCCCAACGTGTGCAACAGAACAGTTCGAAATCTCGTTACATTTGCATCGTCATGAACATGACTTATATCAGGCTAGCTAATTTTTTCTTTGTTCATTTTAAGTGTAGAAACAATATTTCGTTTGTGAACATTTTTTTCTGCCGTTTTGACAACAGGCTCATGACTAAAGAACACACGGCTGTCTGCTGATTGACGCTTGACTGTAGATTTTCGCTTTGTGTCAAAAGAACTCCCTAACGCACACTTTTTCAAAGTAGGTGAATTCATCAGATCTGTTTGAAACATTGCATTTTATCGATGCACGACGACTACTTAGATACTCTCAGCATAGTTGCCTCATATAAATTGCCCATGAGCGCGGAGCTTGTCTTTGTCACTGCAGCAACTTTGCTCCATCAGCGGGAGAGGGCGGTTCAACGCCCCTGTAAGCACATGTTTCTCTAATTCCTTTGTTTCAGGCAAGCCACTGTGACGTCAGACGCCTTTACGCATACAGCTTTGCGATGCTTAGACAGTAATAACATAATTCATGTTTACATTTCTTTAATTTTCGACGCATTGTCGTTATTCGTGACGCATCAATGACCAATTGATTATATGGCAATGCAATGAAAAAAGCGTGTGGAAAACAGTGTTAATGACAGATTTGAGAAGCACATTTCTTCAATGTTGGCCGCATGGCATTCCTGTGCAGGTGACAATGGTAATTTTTCAAAACGACAAGGATATTTAAACACATGATTATTTGTTTGCTGTGCTCTATGGCCTCTGCTACAGACCTCATCGAAATGACACTTAGATATCTTAGGGTGTACAAATCAAGTCTTCCCAAATGGTCTAGCGGATAGGAATCTGCCTTGTCACGCAGGGCGGCCCGGGTTCGATTCCCGTCATGGCAAATGATTTTTGTAGAAAAATAAAATGAGTCCCAACGTGTGCAACAGAACAGTTCGAAATCTCGTTACATTTGCATCGTCATGAACATGACTTATATCAGGCTAGCTAATTTTTTCTTTGTTCATTTTAAGTGTAGAAACAATATTTCGTTTGTGAACATTTTTTTCTGCCGTTTTGACAACAGGCTCATTACTAAAGAACACACGGCTGTCTGCTGATTGACGCTTGACTGTAGATTTTCGCTTTGTGTCAAAAGAACTTCCTAACGCACACTTTTTCAAAGTAGGTGAATTCATCAGATCTGTTTGAAACATTGCATTTTATCCATGCACGACGACTACTTAGATACTCGCAGCACAGTTGCCTCATATAAATTGCCCATGAGCGCGGAGCTTGTCTTTGTCACTGCAGCAACTTTGCTCCATCAGCGGGAGAAGGCGGTTCGACGCCCCTGTAAGCACATGTTTCTCTAATTCCTTTGTTTCAGGCAAGCCACTGTGACGTCAGACGCCTTTACGCATACAGCTTTGCGATGCTTAGACAGTAATAACATAATTCATGTTTACATTTCTTTAATTTTCGACGCATTGTCGTTATTCGTGACGCATCAATGACCAATTGATTATATGGCAATGCAATGAAAAAAGCGTGTGGAAAACTGTTAATGACAGATTTGTGAAGCACATTTCTTCAATGTTGGCCGCATGGCATTCCTGTGCAGGTGACAATGGTAATTTTTCAAAACGACAAGGATATTTAAACACATGATTATTTGTTTGCTGTGCTCTATGGCCTCTGCTACAGACCTCATCGAAATGACACTTAGATATCTTAGGGTGTACATATCAAGTCTTCCCAAATGGTCTAGCGGATAGGAATCTGCCTTGTCACGCAGGGCGGCCCGGGTTCGATTCCCGTCATGGCAAATGATTTTTGTAGAAAAATAAAATGAGTCCCAACGTGTGCAACAGAACAGTTCGAAATCTCGTTACATTTGCATCGTCATGAACATGACTTATATCAGGCTAGCTAATTTTTTCTTTGTTCATTTTAAGTGTAGAAACAATATTTCGTTTGTGAACATTTTTTTCTGCCGTTTTGACAACAGGCTCATGACTAAAGAACACACGGCTGTCTGCTGATTGACGCTTGACTGTAGATTTTCGCTTTGTGTCAAAAGAACTCCCTAACGCACACTTTTTCAAAGTAGGTGAATTCATCAGATCTGTTTGAAACATTGCATTTTATCCATGCACGACGACTACTTAGATACTCTCAGCATAGTTGCCTCATATAAATTGCCCATGAGCGCGGAGCTTGTCTTTGTCACTGCAGCAACTTTGCTCCATCAGCGGGAGAGGGCGGTTCAACGCCCCTGTAAGCACATGTTTCTCTAATTACTTTGTTTCAGGCAAGCCACTGTGACGTCAGACGCCTTTACGCATACAGCTTTGCGATGCTTAGACAGTAATAACATAATTCATGTTTACATTTCTTTAATTTTCGACGCATTGTCGTTATTCGTGACGCATCAATGACCAATTGATTATATGGCAATGCAATGAAAAAAGCGTGTGGAAAACAGTGTTAATGACAGATTTGAGAAGCACATTTCTTCAATGTTGGCCGCATGGCATTCCTGTGCAGGTGACAATGGTAATTTTTCAAAACGACAAGGATATTTAAACACATGATTATTTGTTTGCTGTGCTCTATGGCCTCTGCTACAGACCTCATCGAAATGACACTTAGATATCTTAGGGTGTACATATCAAGTCTTCCCAAATGGTCTAGCGGATAGGAATCTGCCTTGTCACGCAGGGCGGCCCGGGTTCGATTCCCGTCATGGCAAATGATTTTTGTAGAAAAATAAAATGAGTCCCAACGTGTGCAACAGAACAGTTCGAAATCTCGTTACATTTGCATCGTCATGAACATGACTTATATCAGGCTAGCTAATTTTTTCTTTGTTCATTTTAAGTGTAGAAACAATATTTCGTTTGTGAACATTTTTTTCTGCCGTTTTGACAACAGGCTCATTACTAAAGAACACACGGCTGTCTGCTGATTGACGCTTGACTGTAGATTTTCGCTTTGTGTCAAAAGAACTTCCTAACGCACACTTTTTCAAAGTAGGTGAATTCATCAGATCTGTTTGAAACATTGCATTTTATCCATGCACGACGACTACTTAGATACTCGCAGCACAGTTGCCTCATATAAATTGCCCATGAGCGCGGAGCTTGTCTTTGTCACTGCAGCAACTTTGCTCCATCAGCGGGAGAAGGCGGTTCGACGCCCCTGTAAGCACATGTTTCTCTAATTCCTTTGTTTCAGGCAAGCCACTGTGACGTCAGACGCCTTTACGCATACAGCTTTGCGATGCTTAGACAGTAATAACATAATTCATGTTTACATTTCTTTAATTTTCGACGCATTGTCGTTATTCGTGACGCATCAATGACCAATTGATTATATGGCAATGCAATGAAAAAAGCGTGTGGAAAACAGTGTTAATGACAGATTTGAGAAGCACATTTCTTCAATGTTGGCCGCATGGCATTCCTGTGCAGGTGACAATGGTAATTTTTCAAAACGACAAGGATATTTAAACACATGATTATTTGTTTGCTGTGCTCTATGGCCTCTGCTACAGACCTCATCGAAATGACACTTAGATATCTTAGGGTGTACATATCAAGTCTTCCCAAATGGTCTAGCGGATAGGAATCTGCCTTGTCACGCAGGGCGGCCCGGGTTCGATTCCCGTCATGGCAAATGATTTTTGTAGAAAAATAAAATGAGTCCCAACGTGTGCAACAGAACAGTTCGAAATCTCGTTACATTTGCATCGTCATGAACATGACTTATATCAGGCTAGCTAATTTTTTCTTTGTTCATTTTAAGTGTAGAAACAATATTTCGTTTGTGAACATTTTTTTCTGCCGTTTTGACAACAGGCTCATTACTAAAGAACACACGGCTGTCTGCTGATTGACGCTTGACTGTAGATTTTCGCTTTGTGTCAAAAGAACTTCCTAACGCACACTTTTTCAAAGTAGGTGAATTCATCAGATCTGTTTGAAACATTGCATTTTATCCATGCACGACGACTACTTAGATACTCGCAGCACAGTTGCCTCATATAAATTGCCCATGAGCGCGGAGCTTGTCTTTGTCACTGCAGCAACTTTGCTACATCAGCGGGAGAAGGCGGTTCGACGCCCCTGTAAGCACATGTTTCTCTAATTCCTTTGTTTCAGGCAAGCCACTGTGACGTCAGACGCCTTTACGCATACAGCTTTGCGATGCTTAGACAGTAATAACATAATTCATGTTTACATTTCTTTAATTTTCGACGCATTGTCGTTATTCGTGACGCATCAATGACCAATTGATTATATGGCAATGCAATGAAAAAAGCGTGTGGAAAACTGTTAATGACAGATTTGTGAAGCACATTTCTTCAATGTTGGCCGCATGGCATTCCTGTGCAGGTGACAATGGTAATTTTTCAAAACGACAAGGATATTTAAACAAATGATTATTTGTTTGCTGTGCTCTATGGCCTCTGCTACAGACCTCATCGAAATGACACTTAGATATCTTAGGGTGTACATATCAAGTCTTCCCAAATGGTCTAGCGGATAGGAATCTGCCTTGTCACGCAGGGCGGCCCGGGTTCGATTCCCGTCATGGCAAATGATTTTTGTAGAAAAATAAAATGAGTCCCAACGTGTGCAACAGAACAGTTCGAAATCTCGTTACATTTGCATCGTCATGAACATGACTTATATCAGGCTAGCTAATTTTTTCTTTGTTCATTTTAAGTGTAGAAACAATATTTCGTTTGTGAACATTTTTTTCTGCCGTTTTGACAACAGGCTCATTACTAAAGAACACACGGCTGTCTGCTGATTGACGCTTGACTGTAGATTTTCGCTTTGTGTCAAAAGAAGTCCCTAACGCACACTTTTTCAAAGTAGGTGAATTCATCAGATCTGTTTGAAACATTGCATTTTATCCATGCACGACGACTGCTTAGATACTCGCAGCACAGTTGCCCCATATAAATTGCCCATGAGCGCGGAGCTTGTCTTTGTCACTGTAGCAACTTTGCTCCATCAGCGGGAGAAGGCGGTTCGACGCCCCTGTAAGCACATGTTTCTCAAATTCCTTTGTTTCAGGCAAGCCACTGTGACGTCAGACGCCTTTACGCATACAGCTTTGCGATGCTTAGACAGTAATAACATAATTCATGTTTACATTTCTTTAATTTTCGACGCATTGTCGTTATTCGTGACGCATCAATGACCAATTGATTATATGGCAATGCAATGAAAAAAGCGTGTGGAAAACAGTGTTAATGACAGATTTGAGAAGCACATTTCTTCAATGTTGGCCGCATGGCATTCCTGTGCAGGTGACAATGGTAATTTTTCAAAACGACAAGGATATTTAAACACATGATTATTTGTTTGCTGTGCTCTATGGCCTCTGCTACAGACCTCATCGAAATGACACTTAGATATCTTAGGGTGTACATATCAAGTCTTCCCAAATGGTCTAGCGGATAGGAATCTGCCTTGTCACGCAGGGCGGCCCGGGTTCGATTCCCGTCATGGCAAATGATTTTTGTAGAAAAATAAAATGAGTCCCAACGTGTGCAACAGAACAGTTCGAAATCTCGTTACATTTGCATCGTCATGAACATGACTTATATCAGGCTAGCTCATTTTTTCTTTGTTCATTTTAAGTGTAGAAACAATATTTCGTTTGTGAACATTTTTTTCTGCCGTTTTGACAACAGGCTCATTACTATAGAACACACGGCTGTCTGCTGATTGACGCTTGACTGTGGATTTTCGCTTTGTGTCAAAAGAACTCCCTAACGCACACTTTTTCAAAGTAGGTGAATTCATCAGATCTGTTTGAAACATTGCATTTTATCCATGCACGACGACTACTTAGATACTCGCAGCACAGTTGCCTCATATAAATTGCCCATGAGCGCGGAGCTTGTCTTTGTCACTGTAGCAACTTTGCTCCATCAGCGGGAGAAGGCGGTTCGACGCCCCTGTAAGCACATGTTTCTCTAATTTCTTTGTTTCAGGCAAGCCACTGTGACGTCAGACGCCTTTACGCATACAGCTTTGCGATGCTTAGACAGTAATAACATAATTCATGTTTACATTTCTTTAATTTTCGACGCATTGTCGTTATTCGTGACGCATCAATGACCAATTGATTATATGGCAATGCAATGAAAAAAGCGTGTGGAAAACAGTGTTAATGACAGATTTGAGAAGCACATTTCTTCAATGTTGGCCGCATGGCATTCCTGTGCAGGTGACAATGGTAATTTTTCAAAACGACAAGGATATTTAAACACATGATTATTTGTTTGCTGTGCTCTATGGCCTCTGCTACAGACCTCATCGAAATGACACTTAGATATCTTAGGGTGTACATATCAAGTCTTCCCAAATGGTCTAGCGGATAGGAATCTGCCTTGTCACGCAGGGCAGCCCGGGTTCGATTCCCGTCATGGCAAATGTTTTTTGTAGAAAAATAAAATGAGTCCCAACGTGTGCAACAGAACAGTTCGAAATCTCGTTACATTTGCATCGTCATGAACATGACTTATATCAGGCTTGCTCATTTTTTCTTTGTTCATTTTAAATGTAGAAACAATATTTCGTTTGTGACCATTTTTTTCTGCCGTTTTGACAACAGGCTCATGACTAAAGAACACACGGCTGTCTGCTGATTGACGCTTGACTGTAGATTTTCGCTTTGTGTCAAAAGAAGTCCCTAACGCACACTTTTTCAAAGTAGGTGAATTCATCAGATCTGTTTGAAACATTGCATTTTATCCATGCACGACGACTGCTTAGATACTCGCAGCACAGTTGCCCCATATAAATTGCCCATGAGCGCGGAGCTTGTCTTTGTCACTGTAGCAACTTTGCTCCATCAGCGGGAGAAGGCGGTTCGACGCCCCTGTAAGCACATGTTTCTCAAATTCCTTTGTTTCAGGCAAGCCACTGTGACGTCAGACGCCTTTACGCATACAGCTTTGCGATGCTTAGACAGTAATAACATAATTCATGTTTACATTTCTTTAATTTTCGACGCATTGTCGTTATTCGTGACGCATAAATGACCAATTGATTATATGGCAATGCAATGAAAAAAGCGTGTGGAAAACAGTGTTAATGACATATTTGAGAAGCACATTTCTTCAATGTTGGCCGCATGGCATTCCTGTGCAGGTGACAATGGTAATTTTTCAAAACGACAAGGATATTTAAACACATGATTATTTGTTTGCTGTGCTCTATGGCCTCTGCTACAGACCTCATCGAAATGACACTTAGATATCTTAGGGTGTACATATCAAGTTTTCCCAAATGGTCTAGCGGATAGGCATCTACCTTGTAACGCAGGGCGGCCCGGGTTCGATTCCCGTCATGGCAAATGTTTTTTGTAGAAAAATAAAATGAGTCCCAACGTGTGCAACAGAACAGTTCGAAATCTCGTTACATTTGCATCGTCATGAACATGACTTATATCAGGCTTGCTCATTTTTTCTTTGTTCATTTTAAATGTAGAAACAATATTTCGTTTGTGACCATTTTTTTCTGCCGTTTTGACAACAGGCTCATGACTAAAGAACACACGGCTGTCTGCTGATTGACGCTTGACTGTAGATTTTCGCTTTGTGTCAAAAGAACTTCCTAACGCACACTTTTTCAAAGTAGGTGAATTCATCAGATCTGTTTGAAACATTGCATTTTATCCATGCACGACGACTACTTAGATACTCGCAGCACAGTTGCCTCATATAAATTGCCCATGAGCGCGGAGCTTGTCTTTGTTACTGTAGCAACTTTGCTCCATCAGTGGGAGAAGGCGGTTCGACGTCCCTGTAAGCACATGTTTCTCTAATTCCTTTGTTTCAGGCAAGCCACTGTGACGTCAGACGCCTTTACGCATACAGCTTTGCGATGCTTAGACAGTAATAACATAATTTATGTTTACATTTCTTTAATTTTCGACGCATTGTCGTTATTCGTGACGCATCAATGACCAATTGATTTTATGGCAATGCAATGAAAAAAGCGTGTGGAAAACAGTGTTAATGACAGATTTGAGAAGCACATTTCTTCAATGTTGGCCGCATGGCATTCCTGTGCAGGTGACAATGGTAATTTTTCAAAACGACAAGGATATTTAAACACATGATTATTTGTTTGCTGTGCTCTATGGCCTCTGCTACAGACCTCATCTAAATGACACTTAGATATCTTAGGGTGTACATATCAAGTTTTCCCAAATGGTCTAGCGGATATGCATCTACCTTGTAACGCAGGGCGGCCCGGGTTCGATTCCCGTCATGGCAAATGTTTTTTGTAGAAAAATAAAATGAGTCCCAACGTGTGCAACAGAACAGTTCGAAATCTCGTTACATTTGCATCGTCATGAACATGACTTATATCAGGCTAGCTCATTTTTTCTTTGTTCATTTTAAGTGTAGAAACAATATTTCGTTTGTGACCATTTTTTTCTGCCGTTTTGACAACAGGCTCATGACTAAAGAACACACGGCTGTCTGCTGATTGACGCTTGACTGTAGATTTTCGCTTTGTGTCAAAAGAACTTCCTAACGCACACTTTTTCAAAGTAGGTGAATTCATCAGATCTGTTTGAAACATTGCATTTTATCCATGCACGACGACTGCTTAGATACTCGCAGCACAGTTGCCCCATATACATTGCCCATGAGCGCGGAGCTTGTCTTCGTCACTGTAGCAACTTTGCTCCATCAGCGGGAGAAGGCGCTTCGACGCCCCTGTAAGCACATGTTTCTCTGATTCCTTTGTTTCAGGCAAGCCACTGTGACGTCAGACGCCTTTACGCATACAGCTTTGCGATGCTTAGACAGTAATAACATAATTCATGTTTACATTTCTTTAATTTTCGACGCATTGTCGTTATTCGTGACGCATCAATGACCAATTGATTATATGGCAATGCAATGAAAAAAGCGTGTGGAAAACAGTGTTAATGACAGATTTGAGAAGCACATTTCTTCAAAGTTGGCCGCATGGCATTCCTGTGCAGGTGACAATGGTAATTTTTCAAAACGACAAGGATATTTAAACACATGATTATTTGTTTGCTGTGCTCTATGGCCTCTGCTACAGACCTCATCGAAATGACACTTAGATATCTTAGGGTGTACATATCAAGTTTTCCCAAATGGTCTAGCGGATAGGCATCTACCTTGTAACGCAGGGCGGCCTGGGTTCGATTCCCGTCATGGCAAATGTTTTTTGTAGAAAAATAAAATGAGTCCCAACGTGTGCAACAGAACAGTTCGAAATCTCGTTACATTTGCATCGTCATGAACATGACTTATATCAGGCTAGCTAATTTTTTCTTTGTTCATTTTAAGTGTAGAAACAATATTTCGTTTGTGAACATTTTTTTCTGCCGTTTTGACAACAGGCTCATTACTAAAGAACACACGGCTGTCTGCTGATTGACGCTTGACTGTAGATTTTCGCTTTGTGTCAAAAGAACTCCCTAACGCACACTTTTTCAAAGTAGATGAATTCATCAGATCTGTTTGAAACATTGCATTTTATCCATGCACGACGACTGCTTAGATACTCGCAGCACAGTTGCCTCATATAAATTGCCCATGAGCGCGGAGCTTGTCTTTGTCACTGTAGCAACTTTGCTCCATCAGCGGGAGAAGGCGGTTCGACGCCCCTGTAAGCACATGTTTCTCTAATTCCTTTGTTTCAGGCAAGCCACTGTGACGTCAGACGCCTTTACGCATACAGCTTTGCGATGCTTAGACAGTAATAACATAATTCATGTTTACATTTCTTTAATTTTCGACGCATAGTCGTTATTCGTGACGCATCAATGACCAATTGATTTTATGGCAATGCAATGAAAAAAGCGTGTGGAAAACAGTGTTAATGACAGATTTGAGAAGCACATTTCATCAATGTTGGCCGCATGGCATTCCTGTGCAGGTGACAATGGTAATTTTTCAAAACGACAAGGATATTTAAACACATGATTATTTGTTTGCTGTGCTCTATGGCCTCTGCTACAGACCTCATCGAAATGACACTTAGATATCTTAGGGTGTACGTATCCAGTTTTCCCAAATGGTCTAGCGGATAGGCATCTACCTTGTAACGCAGGGCGGCCCGGGTTCGATTCCCGTCATGGCAAATGTTTTTTGTAGAAAAATAAAATGAGTCCCAACGTGTGCAACAGAACAGTTCGAAATCTCGTTACATTTGCATCGTCATGAACATGACTTATATCAGGCTAGCTCATTTTTTCTTTGTTCATTTTAAGTGTAGAAACAATATTTCGTTTGTGACCATTTTTTTCTGCCGTTTTGACAACAGGCTCATGACTAAAGAACACACGGCTGTCTGCTGATTGACGCTTGACTGTAGATTTTCGCTTTGTGTCAAAAGAACTTCCTAACGCACACTTTTTCAAAGTAGGTGAATTCATCAGATCTGTTTGAAACATTGCATTTTATCCATGCACGACGACTACTTAGATACTCGCAGCACAGTTGCCTCATATAAATTGCCCATGAGTGCGGAGCTTGTCTTTGTCACTGTAGCAACTTTGCTCCATCAGCGGGAGAAGGCGGTTCGACGCCCCTGTAAGCACATGTTTCTCTAATTCCTTTGTTTCAGGCAAGCCACTGTGACGTCAGACGCCTTTACGCATACAGCTTTGCGATGCTTAGACAGTAATAACATAGTTCATGTTTACATTTCTTTAATTTTCGACGCATAGTCGTTATTCGTGACGCATCAATGACCAATTGATTTTATGGCAATGCAATGAAAAAAGCGTGTGGAAAACAGTGTTAATGACAGATTTGAGAAGCACATTTCATCAATGTTGGCCGCATGGCATTCCTGTGCAGGTGACAATGGTAATTTTTCAAAACGACAAGGATATTTAAACACATGATTATTTGTTTGCTGTGCTCTATGGCCTCTGCTACAGACCTCATCGAAATGACACTTAGATATCTTAGGGTGTACATATCAAGTTTTCCCAAATGGTCTAGCGGATAGGCATCTACCTTGTAACGCAGGGTGGCCCGGGTTCGATTCCCGTCATGGCAAATGTTTTTTGTAGAAAAATAAAATGAGTCCCAACGTGTGCAACAGAACAGTTCGAAATCTCGTTACATTTGCATCGTCATGAACATGACTTATATCAGGCTAGCTCATTTTTTCTTTGTTCATTTTAAGTGTAGAAACAATATTTCGTTTGTGACCATTTTTTTCTGCCGTTTTGACAACAGGCTCATGACTAAAGAACACACGGCTGTCTGCTGATTGACGCTTGACTGTAGATTTTCGCTTTGTGTCAAAAGAACTTCCTAACGCACACTTTTTCAAAGTAGGTGAATTCATCAGATCTGTTTGAAACATTGCATTTTATCCATGCACGACGACTGCTTAGATACTCGCAGCACAGTTGCCCCATATACATTGCCCATGAGCGCGGAGCTTGTCTTTGTCACTGTAGCAACTTTGCTCCATCAGCGGGAGAAGGCGCTTCGACGCCCCTGTAAGCACATGTTTCTCTGATTCCTTTGTTTCAGGCAAGCCACTGTGACGTCAGACGCCTTTACGCATACAGCTTTGCGATGCTTAGACAGTAATAACATAATTCATGTTTACATTTCTTTAATTTTCGACGCATTGTCGTTATTCGTGACGCATCAATGACCAATTGATTATATGGCAATGCAATGAAAAAAGCGTGTGGAAAACAGTGTTAATGACAGATTTGAGAAGCACATTTCTTCAATGTTGGCCGCATGGCATTCCTGTGCAGGTGACAATGGTAATTTTTCAAAACGACAAGGATATTTAAACACATGATTATTTGTTTGCTGTGCTCTATGGCCTCTGCTACAGACCTCATCGAAATGACACTTAGATATCTTAGGGTGTACATATCAAGTTTTCCCAAATGGTCTAGCGGATAGGCATCTACCTTGTAACGCAGGGTGGCCCGGGTTCGATTCCCGTCATGGCAAATGTTTTTTGTAGAAAAATAAAATGAGTCCCAACGTGTGCAACAGAACAGTTCGAAATCTCGTTACATTTGCATCGTCATGAACATGACTTATATCAGGCTAGCTCATTTTTTCTTTGTTCATTTTAAGTGTAGAAACAATATTTCGTTTGTGACCATTTTTTTCTGCCGTTTTGACAACAGGCTCATGACTAAAGAACACACGGCTGTCTGCTGATTGACGCTTGACTGTAGATTTTCGCTTTGTGTCAAAAGAACTTCCTAACGCACACTTTTTCAAAGTAGGTGAATTCATCAGATCTGTTTGAAACATTGCATTTTATCCATGCACGACGACTGCTTAGATACTCGCAGCACAGTTGCCCCATATACATTGCCCATGAGCGCGGAGCTTGTCTTTGTCACTGTAGCAACTTTGCTCCATCAGCGGGAGAAGGCGCTTCGACGCCCCTGTAAGAACATGTTTCTCTGATTCCTTTGTTTCAGGCAAGCCACTGTGACGTCAGACGCCTTTACGCATACAGCTTTGCGATGCTTAGACAGTAATAACATAATTCATGTTTACATTTCTTTAATTTTCGACGCATTGTCGTTATTCGTGACGCATCAATGACCAATTGATTATATGGCAATGCAATGAAAAAAGCGTGTGGAAAACAGTGTTAATGACAGATTTGAGAAGCACATTTCTTCAATGTTGGCCGCATGGCATTCCTGTGCAGGTGACAATGGTAATTTTTCAAAACGACAAGGATATTTAAACACATGATTATTTGTTTGCTGTGCTCTATGGCCTCTGCTACAGACCTCATCGAAATGACACTTAGATATCTTAGGGTGTACATATCAAGTCTTCCCAAATGGTCTAGCGGATAGGAATCTGCCTTGTCACGCAGGGCGGCCCGGGTTCGATTCCCGTCATGGCAAATGATTTTTGTAGAAAAATAAAATGAGTCCCAACGTGTGCAACAGAACAGTTCGAAATCTCGTTACATTTGCATCGTCATGAACATGACTTATATCAGGCTAGCTAATTTTTTCTTTGTTCATTTTAAGTGTAGAAACAATATTTCGTTTGTGACCATTTTTTTCTGCCGTTTTGACAACAGGCTCATGACTAAAGAACACACGGCTGTCTGCTGATTGACGCTTGACTGTAGATTTTCGCTTTGTGTCAAAAGAACTTCCTAACGCACACTTTTTCAAAGTAGGTGAATTCATCAGATCTGTTTGAAACATTGCATTTTATCCATGCACGACGACTGCTTAGATACTCGCAGCACAGTTGCCCCATATACATTGCCCATGAGCGCGGAGCTTGTCTTTGTCACTGTAGCAACTTTGCTCCATCAGCGGGAGAAGGCGCTTCGACGCCCCTGTAAGCACATGTTTCTCTGATTCCTTTGTTTCAGGCAAGCCACTGTGACGTCAGACGCCTTTACGCATACAGCTTTGCGATGCTTAGACAGTAATAACATAATTCATGTTTACATTTCTTTAATTTTCGACGCATTGTCGTTATTCGTGACGCATCAATGACCAATTGATTATATGGCAATGCAATGAAAAAAGCGTGTGGAAAACAGTGTTAATGACAGATTTGAGAAGCACATTTCTTCAATGTTGGCCGCATGGCATTCCTGTGCAGGTGACAATGGTAATTTTTCAAAACGACAAGGATATTTAAACACATGATTATTTGTTTGCTGTGCTCTATGGCCTCTGCTACAGACCTCATCGAAATGACACTTAGATATCTTAGGGTGTACATATCAAGTTTTCCCAAATGGTCTAGCGGATAGGCATCTACCTTGTAACGCAGGGCGGCCCGGGTTCGATTCCCGTCATGACAAATATTTTTTGTAGAAAAATAAAATGAGTCCCAACGTGTGCAACAGAACAGTTCGAAATCTCGTTACATTTGCATCGTCATGAACATGACTTATATCAGGCTTGCTCATTTTTTCTTTGTTCATTTTAAGTGTAGAAACAATATTTCGTTTGTGACCATTTTTTTCTGCCGTTTTGACAACAGGCTCATGACTAAAGAACACACGGCTGTCTGCTGATTGACGCTTGACTGTAGATTTTCGCTTTGTGTCAAAAGAACTCCCTAACGCACACTTTTTCAAAGTAGGTGAATTCATCAGATCTGTTTGAAACATTGCATTTTATCCATGCACGACGACTACTTAGATACTCGCAGCACAGTTGCCTCATATAAATTGCCCATGAGCGTGGAGCTTGTCTTTGTCACTGTAGCAACTTTGCTCCATCAGCGGGAGAAGGCGGTTCGACGCCCCTGTAAGCACATGTTTCTCTAATTCCTTTGTTTCAGGCAAGCCACTGTGACGTCAGACGCCTTTACGCATACAGCTTTGCGATGCTTAGACAGTAATAACATAATTCATGTTTACATTTCTTTAATTTTCGACGCATTGTCGTTATTCGTGACGCATCAATGACCAATTGATTATATGGCAATGCAATGAAAAAAGCGTGTGGAAAACAGTGTTAATGACAGATTTGAGAAGCACATTTCTTCAATGTTGGCCGCATGGCATTCCTGTGCAGGTGACAATGGTAATTTTTCAAAACGACAAGGATATTTAAACACATGATTATTTGTTTGCTGTGCTCTATGGCCTCTGCTACAGACCTCATCGAAATGACACTTAGATATCTTAGGGTGTACATATCAAGTCTTCCCAAATGGTCTAGCGGATAGGAATCTGCCTTGTCACGCAGGGCGGCCCGGGTTCGATTCCCGTCATGGCAAATGATTTTTGTAGAAAAATAAAATGAGTCCCAACGTGTGCAACAGAACAGTTCGAAATCTCGTTACATTTGCATCGTCATGAACATGACTTATATCAGGCTAGCTAATTTTTTCTTTGTTCATTTTAAGTGTAGAAACAATATTTCGTTTGTGACCATTTTTTTCTGCCGTTTTGACAACAGGCTCATGACTAAAGAACACACGGCTGTCTGCTGATTGACGCTTGACTGTAGATTTTCGCTTTGTGTCAAAAGAACTTCCTAACGCACACTTTTTCAAAGTAGGTGAATTCATCAGATCTGTTTGAAACATTGCATTTTATCCATGCACGACGACTGCTTAGATACTCGCAGCACAGTTGCCCCATATACATTGCCCATGAGCGCGGAGCTTGTCTTTGTCACTGTAGCAACTTTGCTCCATCAGCGGGAGAAGGCGCTTCGACGCCCCTGTAAGCACATGTTTCTCTGATTCCTTTGTTTCAGGCAAGCCACTGTGACGTCAGACGCCTTTACGCATACAGCTTTGCGATGCTTAGACAGTAATAACATAATTCATGTTTACATTTCTTTAATTTTCGACGCATTGTCGTTATTCGTGACGCATCAATGACCAATTGATTATATGGCAATGCAATGAAAAAAGCGTGTGGAAAACAGTGTTAATGACAGATTTGAGAAGCACATTTCTTCAATGTTGGCCGCATGGCATTCCTGTGCAGGTGACAATGGTAATTTTTCAAAACGACAAGGATATTTAAACACATGATTATTTGTTTGCTGTGCTCTATGGCCTCTGCTACAGACCTCATCGAAATGACACTTAGATATCTTAGGGTGTACATATCAAGTTTTCCCAAATGGTCTAGCGGATAGGCATCTACCTTGTAACGCAGGGCGGCCCGGGTTCGATTCCCGTCATGACAAATATTTTTTGTAGAAAAATAAAATGAGTCCCAACGTGTGCAACAGAACAGTTCGAAATCTCGTTACATTTGCATCGTCATGAACATGACTTATATCAGGCTTGCTCATTTTTTCTTTGTTCATTTTAAGTGTAGAAACAATATTTCGTTTGTGACCATTTTTTTCTGCCGTTTTGACAACAGGCTCATGACTAAAGAACACACGGCTGTCTGCTGATTGACGCTTGACTGTAGATTTTCGCTTTGTGTCAAAAGAACTCCCTAACGCACACTTTTTCAAAGTAGGTGAATTCATCAGATCTGTTTGAAACATTGCATTTTATCCATGCACGACGACTACTTAGATACTCGCAGCACAGTTGCCTCATATAAATTGCCCATGAGCGTGGAGCTTGTCTTTGTCACTGTAGCAACTTTGCTCCATCAGCGGGAGAAGGCGGTTCGACGCCCCTGTAAGCACATGTTTCTCTAATTCCTTTGTTTCAGGCAAGCCACTGTGACGTCAGACGCCTTTACGCATACAGCTTTGCGATGCTTAGACAGTAATAACATAATTCATGTTTACATTTCTTTAATTTTCGACGCATTGTCGTTATTCGTGACGCATCAATGACCAATTGATTATATGGCAATGCAATGAAAAAAGCGTGTGGAAAACAGTGTTAATGACAGATTTGAGAAGCACATTGCTTCAATGTTGGCCGCATGGCATTCCTGTGCAGGTGACAATGGTAATTTTTCAAAACGACAAGGATATTTAAACACATGATTATTTGTTTGCTGTGCTCTATGGCCTCTGCTACAGACCTCATCGAAATGACACTTAGATATCTTAGGGTGTACATATCAAGTTTTCCCAAATGGTCTAGCGGATAGGAATCTGCCTTGTCACGCAGGGCGGCCCGGGTTCGATTCCCGTCATGGCAAATGTTTTTTGTAGAAAAATAAAATGAGTCCCAACGTGTGCAACAGAACAGTTCGAAATCTCGTTACATTTGCATCGTCATGAACATGACTTATATCAGGCTTGCTCATTTTTTCTTTGTTCATTTTAAATGTAGAAACAATATTTCGTTTGTGACCATTTTTTTCTGCCGTTTTGACAACAGGCTCATGACTAAAGAACACACGGCTGTCTGCTGATTGACGCTTGACTGTAGATTTTCGCTTTGTGTCAAAAGAACTCCCTAACGCACACTTTTTCAAAGTAGGTGAATTCATCAGATCTGTTTGAAACATTGCATTTTATCCATGCACGACGACTACTTAGATACTCGCAGCACAGTTGCCTCATATAAATTGCCCATGAGCGCGGAGCTTGTCTTTGTCACTGTAGCAACTTTGCTCCATCAGCGGGAGAAGGCGGTTCGACGCCCCTGTAAGCACATGTTTCTCTAATTCCTTTGTTTCAGGCAAGCCACTGTGACGTCAGACGCCTTTACGCATACAGCTTTGCGATGCTTAGACAGTAATAACATAATTCATGTTTACATTTCTTTAATTTTCGACGCATTGTCGTTATTCGTGACGCATCAATGACCAATTGATTATATGGCAATGCAATGAAAAAAGCGTGTGGAAAACAGTGTTAATGACAGATTTGAGAAGCACATTTCTTCAATGTTGGCCGCATGGCATTCCTGTGCAGGTGACAATGGTAATTTTTCAAAACGACAAGGATATTTAAACACATGATTATTTGTTTGCTGTGCTCTATGGCCTCTGCTACAGACCTCATCGAAATGACACTTAGATATCTTAGGGTGTACATATCAAGTTTTCCCAAATGGTCTAGCGGATAGGCATCTACCTTGTAACGCAGGGCGGCCCGGGTTCGATTCCCGTCATGGCAAATGTTTTTTGTAGAAAAATAAAATGAGTCCCAACGTGTGCAACAGAACAGTTCGAAATCTCGTTACATTTGCATCGTCATGAACATGACTTATATCAGGCTTGCTCATTTTTTCTTTGTTCATTTTAAATGTAGAAACAATATTTCGTTTGTGACCATTTTTTTCTGCCGTTTTGACAACAGGCTCATGACTAAAGAACACACGGCTGTCTGCTGATTGACGCTTGACTGTAGATTTTCGCTTTGTGTCAAAAGAACTCCCTAACGCACACTTTTTCAAAGTAGGTGAATTCATCAGATCTGTTTGAAACATTGCATTTTATCCATGCACGACGACTACTTAGATACTCGCAGCACAGTTGCCTCATATAAATTGCCCATGAGCGCGGAGCTTGTCTTTGTCACTGTAGCAACTTTGCTCCATCAGCGGGAGAAGGCGGTTCGACGCCCCTGTAAGCACATGTTTCTCTAATTCCTTTGTTTCAGGCAAGCCACTGTGACGTCAGACGCCTTTACGCATACAGCTTTGCGATGCTTAGACAGTAATAACATAATTCATGTTTACATTTCTTTAATTTTCGACGCATTGTCGTTATTCGTGACGCATCAATGACCAATTGATTATATGGCAATGCAATGAAAAAAGCGTGTGGAAAACAGTGTTAATGACAGATTTGAGAAGCACATTTCTTCAATGTTGGCCGCATGGCATTCCTGTGCAGGTGACAATGGTAATTTTTCAAAACGACAAGGATATTTAAACACATGATTATTTGTTTGCTGTGCTCTATGGCCTCTGCTACAGACCTCATCGAAATGACACTTAGATATCTTAGGGTGTACATATCAAGTCTTCCCAAATGGTCTAGCGGATAGGAATCTGCCTTGTCACGCAGGGCGGCCCGGGTTCGATTCCCGTCATGGCAAATGATTTTTGTAGAAAATTAAAATGAGTCCCAACGTGTGCAACAGAACAGTTCGAAATCTCGTTACATTTGCATCGTCATGAACATGACTTATATCAGGCTAGCTAATTTTTTCTTTGTTCATTTTAAGTGTAGAAACAATATTTCGTTTGTGAACATTTTTTTCTGCCGTTTTGACAACAGGCTCATTACTATAGAACACACGGCTGTCTGCTGATTGACTCTTGACTGTAGATTTTCGCTTTGTGTCAAAAGAACTCCCTAACGCACACTTTTTCAAAGTAGGTGAATTCATCAGATCTGTTTGAAACATTGCATTTTATCCATGCACGACGACTACTTAGATACTCGCAGCACAGTTGCCTCATATAAACTGCTCATGAGCGCGGAGCTTGTCTTTGTCACTGTAGCAACTTTGCTCCATCAGCGGGAGAAGGCGGTTCGACGCCCCTGTAAGCACATGTTTCTCTAATTCCTTTGTTTCAGGCAAGCCACTGTGACGTCAGACGCCTTTACGCATACAGCTTTGCGATGCTTAGACAGTAATAACATAATTCATGTTTACATTTCTTTAATTTTCGACGCATTGTCGTTATTCGTGACGCATCAATGACCAATTGATTATATGGCAATGCAATGAAAAAAGCGTGTGGAAAACAGTGTTAATGACAGATTTGAGAAGCACATTTCTTCAATGTTGGCCGCATGGCATTCCTGTGCAGGTGACAATGGTAATTTTTCAAAACGACAAGGATATTTAAACACATGATTATTTGTTTGCTGTGCTCTATGGCCTCTGCTACAGACCTCATCGAAATGACACTTAGATATCTTAGGGTGTACATATCAAGTTTTCCCAAATGGTCTAGCGGATAGGAATCTGCCTTGTCACGCAGGGCGGCCCGGGTTCGATTCCCGTCATGGCAAATGTTTTTTGTAGAAAAATAAAATGAGTCCCAACGTGTGCAACAGAACAGTTCGAAATCTCGTTACATTTGCATCGTCATGAACATGACTTATATCAGGCTTGCTCATTTTTTCTTTGTTCATTTTAAATGTAGAAACAATATTTCGTTTGTGACCATTTTTTTCTGCCGTTTTGACAACAGGCTCATGACTAAAGAACACACGGCTGTCTGCTGATTGACGCTTGACTGTAGATTTTCGCTTTGTGTCAAAAGAACTCCCTAACGCACACTTTTTCAAAGTAGGTGAATTCATCAGATCTGTTTGAAACATTGCATTTTATCCATGCACGACGACTACTTAGATACTCGCAGCACAGTTGCCTCATATAAATTGCCCATGAGGGCGGAGCTTGTCTTTGTCACTGTAGCAACTTTGCTCCATCAGCGGGAGAAGGCGGTTCGACGCCCCTGTAAGCACATGTTTCTCTAATTCCTTTGTTTCAGGCAAGCCACTGTGACGTCAGACGCCTTTACGCATACAGCTTTGCGATGCTTAGACAGTAATAACATAATTCATGTTTACATTTCTTTAATTTTCGACGCATTGTCGTTATTCGTGACGCATCAATGACCAATTGATTATATGGCAATGCAATGAAAAAAGCGTGTGGAAAACAGTGTTAATGACAGATTTGAGAAGCACATTTCTTCAATGTTGGCCGCATGGCATTCCTGTGCAGGTGACAATGGTAATTTTTCAAAACGACAAGGATATTTAAACACATGATTATTTGTTTGCTGTGCTCTATGGCCTCTGCTACAGACCTCATCGAAATGACACTTAGATATCTTAGGGTGTACATATCAAGTTTTCCCAAATGGTCTAGCGGATAGGAATCTGCCTTGTCACGCAGGGCGGCCCGGGTTCGATTCCCGTCATGGCAAATGTTTTTTGTAGAAAAATAAAATGAGTCCCAACGTGTGCAACAGAACAGTTCGAAATCTCGTTACATTTGCATCGTCATGAACATGACTTATATCAGGCTAGCTCATTTTTTCTTTGTTAATTTTAAGTGTAGAAACAATATTTCGTTTGTGACCATTTTTTTCTGCCGTTTTGACAACAGGCTCATGACTAAAGAACACACGGCTGTCTGCTGATTGACGCTTGACTGTAGATTTTCGCTTTGTGTCAAAAGAACTTTCTAACGCACACTTTTTCAAAGTAGGTGAATTCATCAGATCTGTTTGAAACATTGCATTTTATCCATGCACGACGACTGCTTAGATACTCGCAGCACAGTTGCCCCATATACATTGCCCATGAGCGCGGAGCTTGTCTTTGTCACTGTAGCAACTTTGCTCCATCAGCGGGAGAAGGCGCTTCGACGCCCCTGTAAGCACATGTTTCTCTGATTCCTTTGTTTCAGGCAAGCCACTGTGACGTCAGACGCCTTTACGCATACAGCTTTGCGATGCTTAGACAGTAATAACATAATTCATGTTTACATTTCTTTAATTTTCGACGCATTGTCGTTATTCGTGACGCATCAATGACCAATTGATTATATGGCAATGCAATGAAAAAAGCGTGTGGAAAACAGTGTTAATGACAGATTTGAGAAGCACATTTCTTCAATGTTGGCCGCATGGCATTCCTGTGCAGGTGACAATGGTAATTTTTCAAAACGACAAGGATATTTAAACACATGATTATTTGTTTGCTGTGCTCTATGGCCTCTGCTACAGACCTCATCGAAATCACACTTAGATATCTTAGGGTGTACATATCAAGTTTTCCCAAATGGTCTAGCGGATAGGCATCTACCTTGTAACGCAGGGCGGCCCGGGTTCGATTCCCGTCATGGCAAATGTTTTTTGTAGAAAAATAAAATGAGTCCCAACGTGTGCAACAGAACAGTTCGAAATCTCGTTACATTTGCATCGTCATGAACATGACTTATATCAGGCTAGCTAATTTTTTCTTTGTTCATTTTAAGTGTAGAAACAATATTTCGTTTGTGAACATTTTTTTCTGCCGTTTTGACAACAGGCTCATTACTATAGAACACACGGCTGTCTGCTGATTGACTCTTGACTGTAGATTTTCGCTTTGTGTCAAAAGAACTCCCTAACGCACACTTTTTCAAAGTAGGTGAATTCATCAGATCTGTTTGAAACATTGCATTTTATCCATGCACGACGACTACTTAGATACTCGCAGCACAGTTGCCTCATATAAACTGCTCATGAGCGCGGAGCTTGTCTTTGTCACTGTAGCAACTTTGCTCCATCAGCGGGAGAAGGCGGTTCGACGCCCCTGTAAGCACATGTTTCTCTAATTCCTTTGTTTCAGGCAAGCCACTGTGACGTCAGACGCCTTTACGCATACAGCTTTGCGATGCTTAGACAGTAATAACATAATTCATGTTTACATTTCTTTAATTTTCGACGCATTGTCGTTATTCGTGACGCATCAATGACCAATTGATTATATGGCAATGCACTGAAAAAAGCGTGTGGAAAACAGTGTTAATGACAGATTTGAGAAGCACATTTCTTCAATGTTGGCCGCATGGCATTCCTGTGCAGGTGACAATGGTAATTTTTCAAAACGACAAGGATATTTAAACACATGATTATTTGTTTGCTGTGCTCTATGGCCTCTGCTACAGACCTCATCGAAATGACACTTAGATATCTTAGGGTGTACATATCAAGTTTTCCCAAATGGTCTAGCGGATAGGAATCTGCCTTGTCACGCAGGGCGGCCCGGGTTCGATTCCCGTCATGGCAAATGTTTTTTGTAGAAAAATAAAATGAGTCCCAACGTGTGCAACAGAACAGTTCGAAATCTCGTTACATTTGCATCGTCATGAACATGACTTATATCAGGCTTGCTCATTTTTTCTTTGTTCATTTTAAATGTAGAAACAATATTTCGTTTGTGACCATTTTTTTCTGCCGTTTTGACAACAGGCTCATGACTAAAGAACACACGGCTGTCTGCTGATTGACGCTTGACTGTAGATTTTCGCTTTGTGTCAAAAGAACTTTCTAACGCACACTTTTTCAAAGTAGGTGAATTCATCAGATCTGTTTGAAACATTGCATTTTATCCATGCACGACGACTGCTTAGATACTCGCAGCACAGTTGCCCCATATACATTGCCCATGAGCGCGGAGCTTGTCTTTGTCACTGTAGCAACTTTGCTCCATCAGCGGGAGAAGGCGCTTCGACGCCCCTGTAAGCACATGTTTCTCTGATTCCTTTGTTTCAGGCAAGCCACTGTGACGTCAGACGCCTTTACGCATACAGCTTTGCGATGCTTAGACAGTAATAACATAATTCATGTTTACATTTCTTTAATTTTCGACGCATTGTCGTTATTCGTGACGCATCAATGACCAATTGATTATATGGCAATGCAATGAAAAAAGCGTGTGGAAAACAGTGTTAATGACAGATTTGAGAAGCACATTTCTTCAATGTTGGCCGCATGGCATTCCTGTGCAGGTGACAATGGTAATTTTTCAAAACGACAAGGATATTTAAACACATGATTATTTGTTTGCTGTGCTCTATGGCCTCTGCTACAGACCTCATCGAAATCACACTTAGATATCTTAGGGTGTACATATCAAGTTTTCCCAAATGGTCTAGCGGATAGGCATCTACCTTGTAACGCAGGGCGGCCCGGGTTCGATTCCCGTCATGGCAAATGTTTTTTGTAGAAAAATAAAATGAGTCCCAACGTGTGCAACAGAACAGTTCGAAATCTCGTTACATTTGCATCGTCATGAACATGACTTATATCAGGCTAGCTAATTTTTTCTTTGTTCATTTTAAGTGTAGAAACAATATTTCGTTTGTGAACATTTTTTTCTGCCGTTTTGACAACAGGCTCATTACTATAGAACACACGGCTGTCTGCTGATTGACTCTTGACTGTAGATTTTCGCTTTGTGTCAAAAGAACTCCCTAACGCACACTTTTTCAAAGTAGGTGAATTCATCAGATCTGTTTGAAACATTGCATTTTATCCATGCACGACGACTACTTAGATACTCGCAGCACAGTTGCCTCATATAAACTGCTCATGAGCGCGGAGCTTGTCTTTGTCACTGTAGCAACTTTGCTCCATCAGCGGGAGAAGGCGGTTCGACGCCCCTGTAAGCACATGTTTCTCTAATTCCTTTGTTTCAGGCAAGCCACTGTGACGTCAGACGCCTTTACGCATACAGCTTTGCGATGCTTAGACAGTAATAACATAATTCATGTTTACATTTCTTTAATTTTCGACGCATTGTCGTTATTCGTGACGCATCAATGACCAATTGATTATATGGCAATGCAATGAAAAAAGCGTGTGGAAAACAGTGTTAATGACAGATTTGAGAAGCACATTTCTTCAATGTTGGCCGCATGGCATTCCTGTGCAGGTGACAATGGTAATTTTTCAAAACGACAAGGATATTTAAACACATGATTATTTGTTTGCTGTGCTCTATGGCCTCTGCTACAGACCTCATCGAAATGACACTTAGATATCTTAGGGTGTACATATCAAGTTTTCCCAAATGGTCTAGCGGATAGGAATCTGCCTTGTCACGCAGGGCGGCCCGGGTTCGATTCCCGTCATGGCAAATGTTTTTTGTAGAAAAATAAAATGAGTCCCAACGTGTGCAACAGAACAGTTCGAAATCTCGTTACATTTGCATCGTCATGAACATGACTTATATCAGGCTTGCTCATTTTTTCTTTGTTCATTTTAAATGTAGAAACAATATTTCGTTTGTGACCATTTTTTTCTGCCGTTTTGACAACAGGTCATGACTAAAGAACACACGGCTGTCTGCTGATTGACGCTTGACTGTAGATTTTCGCTTTGTGTCAAAAGAACTTCCTAACGCACACTTTTTCAAAGTAGGTGAATTCATCAGATGTGTTTGAAACATTGCATTTTATCCATGCACGACGACTACTTAGATACTCGCAGCACAGTTGCCTCATATAAATTGCCCATGAGCGCGGAGCTTGTCTTTGTCACTGTAGCAACTTTGCTCCATCAGCGGGAGAAGGCGGTTCGACGCCCCTGTAAGCACATGTTTCTCTAATTCCTTTGTTTCAGGCAAGCCACTGTGACGTCAGACGCCTTTACGCATACAGCTTTGAGATGCTTAGACAGTAATAACATAATTCATGTTTACATTTCTTTAATTTTCGACGCATTGTCGTTATTCGTGACGCATCAATGACCAATTGATTTTATGGCAATGCAATGAAAAAAGCGTGTGGAAAACAGTGTTAATGACAGATTTGAGAAGCACATTTCATCAATGTTGGCCGCATGGCATTCCTGTGCAGGTGACAATGGTAATTTTTCAAAACGACAAGGATATTTAAACACATGATAATTTGTTTGCTGTGCTCTATGGCCTCTGCTACAGACCTCATCGAAATGACACTTAGATATCTTAGGGTGTACATATCAAGTTTTCCCAAATGGTCTAGCGGATAGGCATCTACCTTGTAACGCAGGGCGGCCCGGGTTCGATTCCCGTCATGGCAAATGTTTTTTGTAGAAAAATAAAATGAGTCCCAACGTGTGCAACAGAACAGTTCGAAATCTCGTTACATTTGCATCGTCATGAACATGACTTATATCAGGCTAGCTCATTTTTTCTTTGTTAATTTTAAGTGTAGAAACAATATTTCGTTTGTGACCATTTTTTTCTGCCGTTTTGACAACAGGCTCATGACTAAAGAACACACGGCTGTCTGCTGATTGACGCTTGACTGTAGATTTTCGCTTTGTGTCAAAAGAACTTTCTAACGCACACTTTTTCAAAGTAGGTGAATTCATCAGATCTGTTTGAAACATTGCATTTTATCCATGCACGACGACTGCTTAGATACTCGCAGCACAGTTGCCCCATATACATTGCCCATGAGCGCGGAGCTTGTCTTTGTCACTGTAGCAACTTTGCTCCATCAGCGGGAGAAGGCGCTTCGACGCCCCTGTAAGCACATGTTTCTCTGATTCCTTTGTTTCAGGCAAGCCACTGTGACGTCAGACGCCTTTACGCATACAGCTTTGCGATGCTTAGACAGTAATAACATAATTCATGTTTACATTTCTTTAATTTTCGACGCATTGTCGTTATTCGTGACGCATCAATGACCAATTGATTATATGGCAATGCAATGAAAAAAGCGTGTGGAAAACAGTGTTAATGACCGATTTGAGAAGCACATTTCTTCAATGTTGGCCGCATGGCATTCCTGTGCAGGTGACAATGGTAATTTTTCAAAACGACAAGGATATTTAAACACATGATTATTTGTTTGCTGTGCTCTATGGCCTCTGCTACAGACCTCATCGAAATGACACTTAGATATCTTAGGGTGTACATATCAAGTTTTCCCAAATGGTCTAGCGGATAGGCATCTACCTTGTAACGCAGGGCGGCCCGGGTTCGATTCCCGTCATGGCAAATGTTTTTTGTAGAAAAATAAAATGAGTCCCAACGTGTGCAACAGAACAGTTCGAAATCTCGTTACATTTGCATCGTCATGAACATGACTTATATCAGGCTAGCTCATTTTTTCTTTGTTCATTTTAAGTGTAGAAACAATATTTCGTTTGTGACCATTTTTTTCTGCCGTTTTGACAACAGGCTCATGACTAAAGAACACACGGCTGTCTGCTGATTGACGCTTGACTGTAGATTTTCGCTTTGTGTCAAAAGAACTTCCTAATGCACACTTTTTCAAAGTAGGTGAATTCATCAGATCTGTTTGAAACATTGCATTTTATCCATGCACGACGACTACTTAGATACTCGCAGCACAGTTGCCTCATATAAATTGCCCATGAGCGCGGAGCTTGTCTTTGTCACTGTAGCAACTTTGCTCCATCAGCGGGAGAAGGCGCTTCGACGCCCCTGTAAGCACATGTTTCTCTGATTCCTTTGTTTCAGGCAAGCCACTGTGACGTCAGACGCCTTTACGCATACAGCTTTGCGATGCTTAGACAGTAATAACATAATTCATGTTTACATTTCTTTAATTTTCGACGCATTGTCGTTATTCGTGACGCATCAATGACCAATTGATTATATGGCAATGCAATGAAAAAAGCGTGTGGAAAACAGTGTTAATGACAGATTTGAGAAGCACATTTCTTCAATGTTGGCCGCATGGCATTCCTGTGCAGGTGACAATGGTAATTTTTCAAAACGACAAGGATATTTAAACACATGATTATTTGTTTGCTGTGCTCTATGGCCTCTGCTACAGACCTCATCGAAATGACACTTAGATATCTTAGGGTGTACATATCAAGTCTTCCCAAATGGTCTAGCGGATAGGAATCTGCCTTGTCACGCAGGGCGGCCCGGGTTCGATTCCCGTCATGGCAAATGATTTTTGTAGAAAATTAAAATGAGTCCCAACGTGTGCAACAGAACAGTTCGAAATCTCGTTACATTTGCATCGTCATGAACATGACTTATATCAGGCTAGCTAATTTTTTCTTTGTTCATTTTAAGTGTAGAAACAATATTTCGTTTGTGACCATTTTTTTCTGCCGTTTTGACAACAGGCTCATGACTAAAGAACACACGGCTGTCTGCTGATTGACGCTTGACTGTAGATTTTCGCTTTGTGTCAAAAGAACTTCCTAACGCACACTTTTTCAAAGTAGGTGAATTCATCAGATCTGTTTGAAACATTGCATTTTATCCATGCACGACGACTGCTTAGATACTCGCAGCACAGTTGCCCCATATACATTGCCCATGAGCGCGGAGCTTGTCTTTGTCACTGTAGCAACTTTGCTCCATCAGCGGGAGAAGGCGCTTCGACGCCCCTGTAAGCACATGTTTCTCTGATTCCTTTGTTTCAGGCAAGCCACTGTGACGTCAGACGCCTTTACGCATACAGCTTTGCGATGCTTAGACAGTAATAACATAATTCATGTTTACATTTCTTTAATTTTCGACGCATTGTCGTTATTCGTGACGCATCAATGACCAATTGATTATATGGCAATGCAATGAAAAAAGCGTGTGGAAAACAGTGTTAATGACAGATTTGAGAAGCACATTTCTTCAATGTTGGCCGCATGGCATTCCTGTGCAGGTGACAATGGTAATTTTTCAAAACGACAAGGATATTTAAACACATGATTATTTGTTTGCTGTGCTCTATGGCCTCTGCTACAGACCTCATCGAAATGACACTTAGATATCTTAGGGTGTACATATCAAGTTTTCCCAAATGGTCTAGCGGATAGGCATCTACCTTGTAACGCAGGGCGGCCCGGGTTCGATTCCCGTCATGACAAATATTTTTTGTAGAAAAATAAAATGAGTCCCAACGTGTGCAACAGAACAGTTCGAAATCTCGTTACATTTGCATCGTCATGAACATGACTTATATCAGGCTTGCTCATTTTTTCTTTGTTCATTTTAAGTGTAGAAACAATATTTCGTTTGTGACCATTTCTTTCTGCCGTTTTGACAACAGGCTCATGACTAAAGAACACACGGCTGTCTGCTGATTGACGCTTGACTGTAGATTTTCGCTTTGTGTCAAAAGAACTCCCTAACGCACACTTTTTCAAAGTAGGTGAATTCATCAGATCTGTTTGAAACATTGCATTTTATCCATGCACGACGACTACTTAGATACTCGCAGCACAGTTGCCTCATATAAATTGCCCATGAGCGTGGAGCTTGTCTTTGTCACTGTAGCAACTTTGCTCCATCAGCGGGAGAAGGCGGTTCGACGCCCCTGTAAGCACATGTTTCTCTAATTCCTTTGTTTCAGGCAAGCCACTGTGACGTCAGGCGCCTTTACGCATACAGCTTTGCGATGCTTAGACAGTAATAACATAATTCATGTTTACATTTCTTTAATTTTCGACGCATTGTCGTTATTCGTGACGCATCAATGACCAATTGATTATATGGCAATGCAATGAAAAAAGCGTGTGGAAAACAGTGTTAATGACCGATTTGAGAAGCACATTTCTTCAATGTTGGCCGCATGGCATTCCTGTGCAGGTGACAATGGTAATTTTTCAAAACGACAAGGATATTTAAACACATGATTATTTGTTTGCTGTGCTCTATGGCCTCTGCTACAGACCTCATCGAAATCACACTTAGATATCTTAGGGTGTACATATCAAGTTTTCCCAAATGGTCTAGCGGATAGGCATCTACCTTGTAACGCAGGGCGGCCCGGGTTCGATTCCCGTCATGGCAAATGTTTTTTGTAGAAAAATAAAATGAGTCCCAACGTGTGCAACAGAACAGTTCGAAATCTCGTTACATTTGCATCGTCATGAACATGACTTATATCAGGCTAGCTCATTTTTTCTTTGTTCATTTTAAGTGTAGAAACAATATTTCGTTTGTGACCATTTTTGTCTGCCGTTTTGACAACAGGCTCATGACTAAAGAACACACGGCTGTCTGCTGATTGACGCTTGACTGTAGATTTTCGCTTTGTGTCAAAAGAACTTCCTAACGCACACTTTTTCAAAGTAGGTGAATTCATCAGATCTGTTTGAAACATTGCATTTTATCCATGCACGACGACTGCTTAGATACTCGCAGCACAGTTGCCCCATATACATTGCCCATGAGCGCGGAGCTTGTCTTTGTCACTGTAGCAACTTTGCTCCATCAGCGGGAGAAGGCGCTTCGACGCCCCTGTAAGCACATGTTTCTCTGATTCCTTTGTTTCAGGCAAGCCACTGTGACGTCAGACGCCTTTACGCATACAGCTTTGCGATGCTTAGACAGTAATAACATAATTCATGTTTACATTTCTTTAATTTTCGACGCATTGTCGTTATTCGTGACGCATCAATGACCAATTGATTATATGGCAATGCAATGAAAAAAGCGTGTGGAAAACAGTGTTAATGACAGATTTGAGAAGCACATTTCTTCAATGTTGGCCGCATGGCATTCCTGTGCAGGTGACAATGGTAATTTTTCAAAACGACAAGGATATTTAAACACATGATTATTTGTTTGCTGTGCTCTATGGCCTCTGGTTCAGACCTCATCGAAATGACACTTAGATATCTTAGGGTGTACATATCAAGTTTTCCCAAATGGTCTAGCGGATAGGCATCTACCTTGTAACGCAGGGCGGCCCGGGTTCGATTCCCGTCATGGCAAATGTTTTTTGTAGAAAAATAAAATGAGTCCCAACGTGTGCAACAGAACAGTTCGAAATCTCGTTACATTTGCATCGTCATGAACATGACTTATATCAGGCTAGCTCATTTTTTCTTTGTTCATTTTAAGTGTAGAACAATATTTCGTTTGTGACCATTTTTTTCTGCCGTTTTGACAACAGGCTCATGACTAAAGAACACACGGCTGTCTGCTGATTGACGCTTGACTGTAGATTTTCGCTTTGTGTCAAAAGAACTTCCTAATGCACACTTTTTCAAAGTAGGTGAATTCATCAGATCTGTTTGAAACATTGCATTTTATCCATGCACGACGACTACTTAGATACTCGCAGCACAGTTGCCTCATATAAATTGCCCATGAGCGCGGAGCTTGTCTTTGTCACTGTAGCAACTTTGCTCCATCAGCGGGAGAAGGCGCTTCGACGCCCCTGTAAGCACATGTTTCTCTGATTCCTTTGTTTCAGGCAAGCCACTGTGACGTCAGACGCCTTTACGCATACAGCTTTGCGATGCTTAGACAGTAATAACATAATTCATGTTTACATTTCTTTAATTTTCGACGCATTGTCGTTATTCGTGACGCATCAATGACCAATTGATTATATGGCAATGCAATGAAAAAAGCGTGTGGAAAACAGTGTTAATGACAGATTTGAGAAGCACATTTCTTCAATGTTGGCCGCATGGCATTCCTGTGCAGGTGACAATGGTAATTTTTCAAAACGACAAGGATATTTAAACACATGATTATTTGTTTGCTGTGCTCTATGGCCTCTGCTACAGACCTCATCGAAATGACACTTAGATATCTTAGGGTGTACATATCAAGTCTTCCCAAATGGTCTAGCGGATAGGAATCTGCCTTGTCACGCAGGGCGGCCCGGGTTCGATTCCCGTCATGGCAAATGATTTTTGTAGAAAATTAAAATGAGTCCCAACGTGTGCAACAGAACAGTTCGAAATCTCGTTACATTTGCATCGTCATGAACATGACTTATATCAGGCTAGCTAATTTTTTCTTTGTTCATTTTAAGTGTAGAAACAATATTTCGTTTGTGACCATTTTTTTCTGCCGTTTTGACAACAGGCTCATGACTAAAGAACACACGGCTGTCTGCTGATTGACGCTTGACTGTAGATTTTCGCTTTGTGTCAAAAGAACTTCCTAACGCACACTTTTTCAAAGTAGGTGAATTCATCAGATCTGTTTGAAACATTGCATTTTATCCATGCACGACGACTGCTTAGATACTCGCAGCACAGTTGCCCCATATACATTGCCCATGAGCGCGGAGCTTGTCTTTGTCACTGTAGCAACTTTGCTCCATCAGCGGGAGAAGGCGCTTCGACGCCCCTGTAAGCACATGTTTCTCTAATTCCTTTGTTTCAGGCAAGCCACTGTGACGTCAGACGCCTTTACGCATACAGCTTTGCGATGCTTAGACAGTAATAACATAATTCATGTTTACATTTCTTTAATTTTCGACGCATTGTCGTTATTCGTGACGCATCAATGACCAATTGATTATATGGCAATGCAATGAAAAAAGCGTGTGGAAAACAGTGTTAATGACAGATTTGAGAAGCACATTTCTTCAATGTTGGCCGCATGGCATTCCTGTGCAGGTGACAATGGTAATTTTTCAAAACGACAAGGATATTTAAACACATGATTATTTGTTTGCTGTGCTCTATGGCCTCTGCTACAGACCTCATCGAAATGACACTTAGATATCTTAGGGTGTACATATCAAGTCTTCCCAAATGGTCTAGCGGATAGGAATCTACCTTGTCACGCAGGGCGGCCCGGGTTCGATTCCCGTCATGGCAAATGATTTTTGTAGAAAATTAAAATGAGTCCCAACGTGTGCAACAGAACAGTTCGAAATCTCGTTACATTTGCATCGTCATGAACATGACTTATATCAGGCTAGCTAATTTTTTCTTTGTTCATTTTAAGTGTAGAAACAATATTTCGTTTGTGAACATTTTTTTCTGCCGTTTTGACAACAGGCTCATTACTATAGAACACACGGCTGTCTGCTGATTGACTCTTGACTGTAGATTTTCGCTTTGTGTCAAAAGAACTCCCTAACGCACACTTTTTCAAAGTAGGTGAATTCATCAGATCTGTTTGAAACATTGCATTTTATCCATGCACGACGACTACTTAGATACTCGCAGCACAGTTGCCTCATATAAACTGCTCATGAGCGCGGAGCTTGTCTTTGTCACTGTAGCAACTTTGCTCCATCAGCGGGAGAAGGCGGTTCGACGCCCCTGTAAGCACATGTTTCTCTAATTCCTTTGTTTCAGGCAAGCCACTGTGACGTCAGACGCCTTTACGCATACAGCTTTGCGATGCTTAGACAGTAATAACATAATTCATGTTTACATTTCTTTAATTTTCGACGCATCGTTATTCGTGACGCATCAATGACCAATTGATTATATGGCAATGCAATGAAAAAAGCGTGTGGAAAACAGTGTTAATGACAGATTTGAGAAGCACATTTCTTCAATGTTGGCCGCATGGCATTCCTGTGCAGGTGACAATGGTAATTTTTCAAAACGACAAGGATATTTAAACACATGATTATTTGTTTGCTGTGCTCTATGGCCTCTGCTACAGACCTCATCGAAATGACACTTAGATATCTTAGGGTGTACATATCAAGTCTTCCCAAATGGTCTAGCGGATAGGAATCTGCCTTGTCACGCAGGGCGGCCCGGGTTCGATTCCCGTCATGGCAAATGATTTTTGTAGAAAATTAAAATGAGTCCCAACGTGTGCAACAGAACAGTTCGAAATCTCGTTACATTTGCATCGTCATGAACATGACTTATATCAGGCTAGCTAATTTTTTCTTTGTTCATTTTAAGTGTAGAAACAATATTTCGTTTGTGAACATTTTTTTCTGCCGTTTTGACAACAGGCTCATTACTATAGAACACACGGCTGTCTGCTGATTGACTCTTGACTGTAGATTTTCGCTTTGTGTCAAAAGAACTCCCTAACGCACACTTTTTCAAAGTAGGTGAATTCATCAGATCTGTTTGAAACATTGCATTTTATCCATGCACGACGACTACTTAGATACTCGCAGCACAGTTGCCTCATATAAACTGCTCATGAGCGCGGAGCTTGTCTTTGTCACTGTAGCAACTTTGCTCCATCAGCGGGAGAAGGCGGTTCGACGCCCCTGTAAGCACATGTTTCTCTAATTCCTTTGTTTCAGGCAAGCCACTGTGACGTCAGACGCCTTTACGCATACAGCTTTGCGATGCTTAGACAGTAATAACATAATTCATGTTTACATTTCTTTAATTTTCGACGCATTGTCGTTATTCGTGACGCATCAATGACCAATTGATTATATGGCAATGCAATGAAAAAAGCGTGTGGAAAACAGTGTTAATGACAGATTTGAGAAGCACATTTCTTCAATGTTGGCCGCATGGCATTCCTGTGCAGGTGACAATGGTAATTTTTCAAAACGACAAGGATATTTAAACACATGATTATTTGTTTGCTGTGCTCTATGGCCTCTGCTACAGACCTCATCGAAATGACACTTAGATATCTTAGGGTGTACATATCAAGTTTTCCCAAATGGTCTAGCGGATAGGAATCTGCCTTGTCACGCAGGGCGGCCCGGGTTCGATTCCCGTCATGGCAAATGTTTTTTGTAGAAAAATAAAATGAGTCCCAACGTGTGCAACAGAACAGTTCGAAATCTCGTTACATTTGCATCGTCATGAACATGACTTATATCAGGCTTGCTCATTTTTTCTTTGTTCATTTTAAATGTAGAAACAATATTTCGTTTGTGACCATTTTTTTCTGCCGTTTTGACAACAGGCTCATGACTAAAGAACACACGGCTGTCTGCTGATTGACGCTTGACTGTAGATTTTCGCTTTGTGTCAAAAGAACTCCCTAACGCACACTTTTTCAAAGTAGGTGAATTCATCAGATCTGTTTGAAACATTGCATTTTATCCATGCACGACGACTACTTAGATACTCGCAGCACAGTTGCCTCATATAAATTGCCCATGAGCGCGGAGCTTGTCTTTGTCACTGTAGCAACTTTGCTCCATCAGCGGGAGAAGGCGGTTCGACGCCCCTGTAAGCACATGTTTCTCTAATTCCTTTGTTTCAGGCAAGCCACTGTGACGTCAGACGCCTTTACGCATACAGCTTTGCGATGCTTAGACAGTAATAACATAATTCATGTTTACATTTCTTTAATTTTCGACGCATTGTCGTTATTCGTGACGCATCAATGACCAATTGATTATATGGCAATGCATTGAAAAAAGCGTGTGGAAAACAGTGTTAATGACAGATTTGAGAAGCACATTTCTTCAATGTTGGCCGCATGGCATTCCTGTGCAGGTGACAATGGTAATTTTTCAAAACGACAAGGATATTTAAACACATGATTATTTGTTTGCTGTGCTCTATGGCCTCTGCTACAGACCTCATCGAAATGACACTTAGATATCTTAGGGTGTACATATCAAGTCTTCCCAAATGGTCTAGCGGATAGGAATCTGCCTTGTCACGCAGGGCGGCCCGGGTTCGATTCCCGTCATGGCAAATGATTTTTGTAGAAAAATAAAATGAGTCCCAACGTGTGCAACAGAACAATTCGAAATCTCGTTACATTTGCATCGTCATGAACATGACTTATATCAGGCTAGCTAATTTTTTCTTTGTTCATTTTAAGTGTAGAAACAATATTTCGTTTGTGAACATTTTTTTCTGCCGTTTTGACAACAGGCTCATTACTATAGAACACACGGCTGTCTGCTGATTGACTCTTGACTGTAGATTTTCGCTTTGTGTCAAAAGAACTCCCTAACGCACACTTTTTCAAAGTAGGTGAATTCATCAGATCTGTTTGAAACATTGCATTTTATCCATGCACGACGACTACTTAGATACTCGCAGCACAGTTGCCTCATATAAACTGCTCATGAGCGCGGAGCTTGTCTTTGTCACTGTAGCAACTTTGCTCCATCAGCGGGAGAAGGCGGTTCGACGCCCCTGTAAGCACATGTTTCTCTAATTCCTTTGTTTCAGGCAAGCCACTGTGACGTCAGACGCCTTTACGCATACAGCTTTGCGATGCTTAGACAGTAATAACATAATTCATGTTTACATTTCTTTAATTTTCGACGCATTGTCGTTATTCGTGACGCATCAATGACCAATTGATTATATGGCAATGCAATGAAAAAAGCGTGTGGAAAACAGTGTTAATGACAGATTTGAGAAGCACATTTCTTCAATGTTGGCCGCATGGCATTCCTGTGCAGGTGACAATGGTAATTTTTCAAAACGACAAGGATATTTAAACACATGATTATTTGTTTGCTGTGCTCTATGGCCTCTGCTACAGACCTCATCGAAATGACACTTAGATATCTTAGGGTGTACATATCAAGTCTTCCCAAATGGTCTAGCGGATAGGAATCTGCCTTGTCACGCAGGGCGGCCCGGGTTCGATTCCCGTCATGGCAAATGATTTTTGTAGAAAATTAAAATGAGTCCCAACGTGTGCAACAGAACAGTTCGAAATCTCGTTACATTTGCATCGTCATGAACATGACTTATATCAGGCTAGCTAATTTTTTCTTTGTTCATTTTAAGTGTAGAAACAATATTTCGTTTGTGAACATTTTTTTCTGCCGTTTTGACAACAGGCTCATTACTATAGAACACACGGCTGTCTGCTGATTGACTCTTGACTGTAGATTTTCGCTTTGTTTCAAAAGAACTCCCTAACGCACACTTTTTCAAAGTAGGTGAATTCATCAGATCTGTTTGAAACATGGCATTTTATCCATGCACGACGACTACTTAGATACTCGCAGCACAGTTGCCTCATATAAATTGCCCATGAGCGCGGAGCTTGTCTTTGTCACTGTAGCAACTTTGCTCCATCAGCGGGAGAAGGTGGTTCGACGCCCCTGTAAGCACATGTTTCTCTAATTCCTTTGTTTCAGGCAAGCCACTGTGACGTCAGACGCCTTTACGCATACAGCTTTGCGATGCTTAGACAGTAATAACATAATTCATGTTTACATTTCTTTAATTTTCGACGCATTGTCGTTATTCGTGACGCATCAATGACCAATTGATTATATGGCAATGCAATGAAAAAAGCGTGTGGAAAACAGTGTTAATGACAGATTTGAGAAGCACATTTCTTCAATGTTGGCCGCATGGCATTCCTGTGCAGGTGACAATGGTAATTTTTCAAAACGACAAGGATATTTAAACACATGATTATTTGTTTGCTGTGCTCTATGGCCTCTGCTACAGACCTCATCGAAATGACACTTAGATATCTTAGGGTGTACATATCAAGTCTTCCCAAATGGTCTAGCGGATAGGAATCTGCCTTGTCACGCAGGGCGGCCCGGGTTCGATTCCCGTCATGGCAAATGATTTTTGTAGAAAATTAAAATGAGTCCCAACGTGTGCAACAGAACAGTTCGAAATCTCGTTACATTTGCATCGTCATGAACATGACTTATATCAGGCTAGCTAATTTTTTCTTTGTTCATTTTAAGTGTAGAAACAATATTTCGTTTGTGAACATTTTTTTCTGCCGTTTTGACAACAGGCTCATTACTATAGAACACACGGCTGTCTGCTGATTGACTCTTGACTGTAGATTTTCGCTTTGTTTCAAAAGAACTCCCTAACGCACACTTTTTCAAAGTAGGTGAATTCATCAGATCTGTTTGAAACATGGCATTTTATCCATGCACGACGACTACTTAGATACTCGCAGCACAGTTGCCTCATATAAATTGCCCATGAGCGCGGAGCTTGTCTTTGTCACTGTAGCAACTTTGCTCCATCAGCGGGAGAAGGTGGTTCGACGCCCCTGTAAGCACATGTTTCTCTAATTCCTTTGTTTCAGGCAAGCCACTGTGACGTCAGACGCCTTTACGCATACAGCTTTGCGATGCTTAGACAGTAATAACATAATTCATGTTTACATTTCTTTAATTTTCGACGCATTGTCGTTATTCATGACGCATCAATGACCAATTGATTTTATGGCAATGCAATGAAAAAAGCGTGTGGAAAACAGTGTTAATGACAGATTTGAGAAGCACATTTCATCAATGTTGGCCGCATGGCATTCCTGTGCAGGTGACAATGGTAATTTTTCAAAACGACATGGATATTTAAACACATGATTATTTGTTTGCTGTGCTCTATGGCCTCTGCTACAGACCTCATCGAAATGACACTTAGATATCTTAGGGTGTACATATCAAGTTTTCCCAAATGGTCTAGCGGATAGGCATCTACCTTGTAACGCAGGGTGGCCCGGGTTCGATTCCCGTCATGGCAAATGTTTTTTGTAGAAAAATAAAATGAGTCCCAACGTGTGCAACAGAACAGTTCGAAATCTCGTTACATTTGCATCGTCATGAACATGACTTATATCAGGCTAGCTCATTTTTTCTTTGTTCATTTTAAGTGTAGAAACAATATTTCGTTTGTGACCATTTTTTTCTGCCGTTTTGACAACAGGCTCATGACTAAAGAACACACGGCTGTCTGCTGATTGACGCTTGACTGTAGATTTTCGCTTTGTGTCAAAAGAACTTCCTAACGCACACTTTTTCAAAGTAGGTGAATTCATCAGATCTGTTTGAAACATTGCATTTTATCCATGCACGACGACTACTTAGATACTCGCAGCACAGTTGCCTCATATAAATTGCCCATGAGCGCGGAGCTTGTCTTTGTCACTGTAGCAACTTTGCTCCATCAGCGGGAGAAGGCGGTTCGACGCCCCTGTAAGCACATGTTTCTCTAATTCCTTTGTTTCAGGCAAGCCACTGTGACGTCAGACGCCTTTACGCATACAGCTTTGCGATGCTTAGACAGTAATAACATAATTCATGTTTACATTTCTTTAATTTTCGACGCATTGTCGTTATTCGTGACGCATCAATGACCAATTGATTATATGGCAATGCAATGAAAAAAGCGTGTGGAAAACAGTGTTAATGACAGATTTGAGAAGCACATTTCATCAATGTTGGCCGCATGGCATTCCTGTGCAGGTGACAATGGTAATTTTTCAAAACGACAAGGATATTTAAACACATGATTATTTGTTTGCTGTGCTCTATGGCCTCTGCTACAGACCTCATCGAAATGCCACTTAGATATCTTAGGGTGTACATATCAAGTTTTCCCAAATGGTCTAGCGGATAGGCATCTACCTTGTAACGCAGGGCGGCCCGGGTTCGATTCCCGTCATGGCAAATGTTTTTTGTAGAAAAATAAAATGAGTCCCAACGTGTGCAACAGAACAGTTCGAAATCTCGTTACATTTGCATCGTCATGAACATGACTTATATCAGGTTTGCTCATTTTTTCTTTGTTCATTTTAAATGTAGAAACAATATTTCGTTTGTGACCATTTTTTTCTGCCGTTTTGACAACAGGCTCATGACTAAAGAACACACGGCTGTCTGCTGATTGACGCTTGACTGTAGATTTTCGCTTTGTGTCAAAAGAACTTCCTAACGCACACTTTTTCAAAGTAGGTGAATTCATCAGATCTGTTTGAAACATTGCATTTTATCCATGCACGACGACTACTTAGATACTCGCAGCACAGTTGCCTCATATAAATTGCCCATGAGCGCGGAGCTTGTCTTTGTCACTGTAGCAACTTTGCTCCATCAGCGGGAGAAGGTGGTTCGACGCCCCTGTAAGCACATGTTTCTCTAATTCCTTTGTTTCAGGCAAGCCACTGTGACGTCAGACGCCTTTACGCATACAGCTTTGCGATGCTTAGACAGTAATAACATAATTCATGTTTACATTTCTTTAATTTTCGACGCATTGTCGTTATTCGTGACGCATCAATGACCAATTGATTTTATGGCAATGCAATGAAAAAAGCGTGTGGAAAACAGTGTTAATGACAGATTTGAGAAGCACATTTCATCAATGTTGGCCGCATGGCATTCCTGTGCAGGTGACAATGGTAATTTTTCAAAACGACAAGGATATTTAAACACATGATTATTTGTTTGCTGTGCTCTATGGCCTCTGCTACAGACCTCATCGAAATGACACTTAGATATCTTAGGGTGTACATATCAAGTTTTCCCAAATGGTCTAGCGGATAGGCATCTACCTTGTAACGCAGGGCGGCCCGGGTTCGATTCCCGTCATGGCAAATGTTTTTTGTAGAAAAATAAAATGAGTCCCAACGTGTGCAACAGAACAGTTCGAAATCTCGTTACATTTGCATCGTCATGAACATGACTTATATCAGGCTAGCTCATTTTTTCTTTGTTCATTTTAAGTGTAGAAACAATATTTCGTTTGTGACCATTTTTTTCTGCCGTTTTGACAACAGGCTCATGACTAAAGAACACACGGATGTCTGCTGATTGACGCTTGACTGTAGATTTTCGCTTTGTGTCAAAAGAACTTCCTAACGCACACTTTTTCAAAGTAGGTGAATTCATCAGATCTGTTTGAAACATTGCATTTTATCCATGCACGACGACTGCTTAGATACTCGCAGCACAGTTGCCCCATATACATTGCCCATGAGCGCGGAGCTTGTCTTTGTCACTGTAGCAACTTTGCTCCATCAGCGGGAGAAGGCGCTTCGACGCCCCTGTAAGCACATGTTTCTCTGATTCCTTTGTTTCAGGCAAGCCACTGTGACGTCAGACGCCTTTACGCATACAGCTTTGCGATGCTTAGACAGTAATAACATAATTCATGTTTACATTTCTTTAATTTTCGACGCATTGTCGTTATTCATGACGCATCAATGACCAATTGATTTTATGGCAATGCAATGAAAAAAGCGTGTGGAAAACAGTGTTAATGACAGATTTGAGAAGCACATTTCTTCAATGTTGGCCGCATGGCATTCCTGTGCAGGTGACAATGGTAATTTTTCAAAACGACAAGGATATTTAAACACATGATTATTTGTTTGCTGTGCTCTATGGCCTCTGCTACAGACCTCATCGAAATGACACTTAGATATCTTAGGGTGTACATATCAAGTTTTCCCAAATGGTCTAGCGGATAGGCATCTACCTTGTAACGCAGGGCGGCCCGGGTTCGATTCCCGTCATGGCAAATGTTTTTTGTAGAAAAATAAAATGAGTCCCAACGTGTGCAACAGAACAGTTCGAAATCTCGTTACATTTGCATCGTCATGAACATGACTTATATCAGGCTAGCTCATTTTTTCTTTGTTCATTTTAAGTGTAGAAACAATATTTCGTTTGTGACCATTTTTTTCTGCCGTTTTGACAACAGGCTCATGACTAAAGAACACACGGCTGTCTGCTGATTGACGCTTGACTGTAGATTTTCGCTTTGTGTCAAAAGAACTTCCTAATGCACACTTTTTCAAAGTAGGTGAATTCATCAGATCTGTTTGAAACATTGCATTTTATCCATGCACGACGACTACTTAGATACTCGCAGCACAGTTGCCTCATATAAATTGCCCATGAGCGCGGAGCTTGTCTTTGTCACTGTAGCAACTTTGCTCCATCAGCGGGAGAAGGCGCTTCGACGCCCCTGTAAGCACATGTTTCTCTGATTCCTTTGTTTCAGGCAAGCCACTGTGACGTCAGACGCCTTTACGCATACAGCTTTGCGATGCTTAGACAGTAATAACATAATTCATGTTTACATTTCTTTAATTTTCGACGCATTGTCGTTATTCGTGACGCATCAATGACCAATTGATTATATGGCAATGCAATGAAAAAAGCGTGTGGAAAACAGTGTTAATGACAGATTTGAGAAGCACATTTCTTCAATGTTGGCCGCATGGCATTCCTGTGCAGGTGACAATGGTAATTTTTCAAAACGACAAGGATATTTAAACACATGATTATTTGTTTGCTGTGCTCTATGGCCTCTGCTACAGACCTCATCGAAATGACACTTAGATATCTTAGGGTGTACATATCAAGTCTTCCCAAATGGTCTAGCGGATAGGAATCTGCCTTGTCACGCAGGGCGGCCCGGGTTCGATTCCCGTCATGGCAAATGATTTTTGTAGAAAATTAAAATGAGTCCCAACGTGTGCAACAGAACAGTTCGAAATCTCGTTACATTTGCATCGTCATGAACATGACTTATATCAGGCTAGCTAATTTTTTCTTTGTTCATTTTAAGTGTAGAAACAATATTTCGTTTGTGACCATTTTTTTCTGCCGTTTTGACAACAGGCTCATGACTAAAGAACACACGGCTGTCTGCTGATTGACGCTTGACTGTAGATTTTCGCTTTGTGTCAAAAGAACTTCCTAACGCACACTTTTTCAAAGTAGGTGAATTCATCAGATCTGTTTGAAACATTGCATTTTATCCATGCACGACGACTGCTTAGATACTCGCAGCACAGTTGCCCCATATACATTGCCCATGAGCGCGGAGCTTGTCTTTGTCACTGTAGCAACTTTGCTCCATCAGCGGGAGAAGGCGCTTCGACGCCCCTGTAAGCACATGTTTCTCTGATTCCTTTGTTTCAGGCAAGCCACTGTGACGTCAGACGCCTTTACGCATACAGCTTTGCGATGCTTAGACAGTAATAACATAATTCATGTTTACATTTCTTTAATTTTCGACGCATTGTCGTTATTCGTGACGCATCAATGACCAATTGATTATATGGCAATGCAATGAAAAAAGCGTGTGGAAAACAGTGTTAATGACAGATTTGAGAAGCACATTTCTTCAATGTTGGCCGCATGGCATTCCTGTGCAGGTGACAATGGTAATTTTTCAAAACGACAAGGATATTTAAACACATGATTATTTGTTTGCTGTGCTCTATGGCCTCTGCTACAGACCTCATCGAAATGACACTTAGATATCTTAGGGTGTACATATCAAGTTTTCCCAAATGGTCTAGCGGATAGGCATCTACCTTGTAACGCAGGGCGGCCCGGGTTCGATTCCCGTCATGGCAAATGTTTTTTGTAGAAAAATAAAATGAGTCCCAACGTGTGCAACAGAACAGTTCGAAATCTCGTTACATTTGCATCGTCATGAACATGACTTATATCAGGCTAGCTCATTTTTTCTTTGTTCATTTTAAGTGTAGAAACAATATTTCGTTTGTGACCATTTTTTTCTGCCGTTTTGACAACAGGCTCATGACTAAAGAACACACGGATGTCTGCTGATTGACGCTTGACTGTAGATTTTCGCTTTGTGTCAAAAGAACTTCCTAACGCACACTTTTTCAAAGTAGGTGAATTCATCAGATCTGTTTGAAACATTGCATTTTATCCATGCACGACGACTACTTAGATACTCGCAGCACAGTTGCCTCATATAAATTGCCCATGAGCGCGGAGCTTGTCTTTGTCACTGTAGCAACTTTGCTCCATCAGCGGGAGAAGGCGGTTCGACGCCCCTGTAAGCACATGTTTCTCTAATTCCTTTGTTTCAGGCAAGCCACTGTGACGTCAGACGCCTTTACGCATACAGCTTTGCGATGCTTAGACAGTAATAACATAATTCATGTTTACATTTCTTTAATTTTCGACGCATTGTCGTTATTCGTGACGCATCAATGACCAATTGATTATATGGCAATGCAATGAAAAAAGCGTGTGGAAAACAGTGTTAATGACAGATTTGAGAAGCACATTTCATCAATGTTGGCCGCATGGCATTCCTGTGCAGGTGACAATGGTAATTTTTCAAAACGACAAGGATATTTAAACACATGATTATTTGTTTGCTGTGCTCTATGGCCTCTGCTACAGACCTCATCGAAATGCCACTTAGATATCTTAGGGTGTACATATCAAGTTTTCCCAAATGGTCTAGCGGATAGGCATCTACCTTGTAACGCAGGGCGGCCCGGGTTCGATTCCCGTCATGGCAAATGTTTTTTGTAGAAAAATAAAATGAGTCCCAACGTGTGCAACAGAACAGTTCGAAATCTCGTTACATTTGCATCGTCATGAACATGACTTATATCAGGTTTGCTCATTTTTTCTTTGTTCATTTTAAATGTAGAAACAATATTTCGTTTGTGACCATTTTTTTCTGCCGTTTTGACAACAGGCTCATGACTAAAGAACACACGGCTGTCTGCTGATTGACGCTTGACTGTAGATTTTCGCTTTGTGTCAAAAGAACTTCCTAACGCACACTTTTTCAAAGTAGGTGAATTCATCAGATCTGTTTGAAACATTGCATTTTATCCATGCACGACGACTACTTAGATACTCGCAGCACAGTTGCCTCATATAAATTGCCCATGAGCGCGGAGCTTGTCTTTGTCACTGTAGCAACTTTGCTCCATCAGCGGGAGAAGGTGGTTCGACGCCCCTGTAAGCACATGTTTCTCTAATTCCTTTGTTTCAGGCAAGCCACTGTGACGTCAGACGCCTTTACGCATACAGCTTTGCGATGCTTAGACAGTAATAACATAATTCATGTTTACATTTCTTTAATTTTCGACGCATTGTCGTTATTCGTGACGCATCAATGACCAATTGATTTTATGGCAATGCAATGAAAAAAGCGTGTGGAAAACAGTGTTAATGACAGATTTGAGAAGCACATTTCATCAATGTTGGCCGCATGGCATTCCTGTGCAGGTGACAATGGTAATTTTTCAAAACGACAAGGATATTTAAACACATGATTATTTGTTTGCTGTGCTCTATGGCCTCTGCTACAGACCTCATCGAAATGACACTTAGATATCTTAGGGTGTACATATCAAGTTTTCCCAAATGGTCTAGCGGATAGGCATCTACCTTGTAACGCAGGGCGGCCCGGGTTCGATTCCCGTCATGGCAAATGTTTTTTGTAGAAAAATAAAATGAGTCCCAACGTGTGCAACAGAACAGTTCGAAATCTCGTTACATTTGCATCGTCATGAACATGACTTATATCAGGCTAGCTCATTTTTTCTTTGTTCATTTTAAGTGTAGAAACAATATTTCGTTTGTGACCATTTTTTTCTGCCGTTTTGACAACAGGCTCATGACTAAAGAACACACGGATGTCTGCTGATTGACGCTTGACTGTAGATTTTCGCTTTGTGTCAAAAGAACTTCCTAACGCACACTTTTTCAAAGTAGGTGAATTCATCAGATCTGTTTGAAACATTGCATTTTATCCATGCACGACGACTGCTTAGATACTCGCAGCACAGTTGCCCCATATACATTGCCCATGAGCGCGGAGCTTGTCTTTGTCACTGTAGCAACTTTGCTCCATCAGCGGGAGAAGGCGCTTCGACGCCCCTGTAAGCACATGTTTCTCTGATTCCTTTGTTTCAGGCAAGCCACTGTGACGTCAGACGCCTTTACGCATACAGCTTTGCGATGCTTAGACAGTAATAACATAATTCATGTTTACATTTCTTTAATTTTCGACGCATTGTCGTTATTCGTGACGCATCAATGACCAATTGATTTTATGGCAATGCAATGAAAAAAGCGTGTGGAAAACAGTGTTAATGACAGATTTGAGAAGCACATTTCATCAATGTTGGCCGCATGGCATTCCTGTGCAGGTGACAATGGTAATTTTTCAAAACGACAAGGATATTTAAACACATGATTATTTGTTTGCTGTGCTCTATGGCCTCTGCTACAGACCTCATCGAAATGACACTTAGATATCTTAGGGTGTACATTTCAAGTCTTCCCAAATGGTCTAGCGGATAGGAATCTGCCTTGTAACGCAGGGCGGCCCGGGTTCGATTCCCGTCATGGCAAAGGATTTTTGTAGAAAAATAAAATGAGTCCCAACGTGTGCAACAGAACAGTTCGAAATCTCGTTACATTTGCATCGTCATGAACATGACTTATATCAGGCTAGCTAATTTTTTCTTTGTTCATTTTAAGTGTAGAAACAATATTTCGTTTGTGAACATTTTTTTCTGCCGTTTTGACAACAGGCTCATTACTAAAGAACACACGGCTTTCTGCTGATTGACGCTTGACTGTAGATTTTCGCTTTGTGTCAAAAGAACTCCGTAACGCACACTTTTTCAAAGTAGGTGAATTCATCAGATCTGTTTGAAACATTGCATTTTATCCATGCACGACGACTACTTAGATACTCGCAGCACAGTTGCCTCATATAAGTTGCCCATGAGCGCGGAGCTTGTCTTTGTCACTGTAGCAACTTTGCTCCATCAGCGGGAGAAGGCGGTTCGACGCCCCTGTAAGCACATGTTTCTCTAATTCCTTTGTTTCAGGCAAGCCACTGTGACGTCAGACGCCTTTACGCATACAGCTTTGCGATGCTTAGACAGTAATAACATAATTCATGTTTACATTTCTTTAATTTTCGACGCATTGTCGTTATTCGTGACGCATCAATGACCAATTGATTATATGGCAATGCAATGAAAAAAGCGTGTGGAAAACAGTGTTAATGACAGATTTGAGAAGCACATTTCTTCAATGTTGGCCGCATGGCATTCCTGTGCAGGTGAGAATGGTAATTTTTCAAAACGACAAGGATATTTAAACACATGATTATTTGTTTGCTGTGCTCTATGGCCTCTGCTACAGACCTCATCGAAATGACACTTAGATATCTTAGGGTGTACATATCAAGTTTTCCCAAATGGTCTAGCGGATAGGCATCTACTTTGTAACGCAGGGCGGCCCGGGTTCGATTCCCGTCATGGCAAATGTTTTTTGTAGAAAAATAAAATGAGTCCCAACGTGTGCAACAGAACAGTTCGAAATCTCGTTACATTTGCATCGTCATGAACATGACTTATATCAGGCTAGCTCATTTTTTCTTTGTTCATTTTAAGTGTAGAAACAATATTTCGTTTGTGACCATTTTTTTCTGCCGTTTTGACAACAGGCTCATGACTAAAGAACACACGGATGTCTGCTGATTGACGCTTGACTGTAGATTTTCGCTTTGTGTCAAAAGAACTTCCTAACGCACACTTTTTCAAAGTAGGTGAATTCATCAGATCTGTTTGAAACATTGCATTTTATCCATGCACGACGACTGCTTAGATACTCGCAGCACAGTTGCCCCATATACATTGCCCATGAGCGCGGAGCTTGTCTTTGTCACTGTAGCAACTTTGCTCCATCAGCGGGAGAAGGCGCTTCGACGCCCCTGTAAGCACATGTTTCTCTGATTCCTTTGTTTCAGGCAAGCCACTGTGACGTCAGACGCCTTTACGCATACAGCTTTGCGATGCTTAGACAGTAATAACATAATTCATGTTTACATTTCTTTAATTTTCGACGCATTGTCGTTATTCATGACGCATCAATGACCAATTGATTTTATGGCAATGCAATGAAAAAAGCGTGTGGAAAACAGTGTTAATGACAGATTTGAGAAGCACATTTCATCAATGTTGGCCGCATGGCATTCCTGTGCAGGTGACAATGGTAATTTTTCAAAACGACATGGATATTTAAACACATGATTATTTGTTTGCTGTGCTCTATGGCCTCTGCTACAGACCTCATCGAAATGACACTTAGATATCTTAGGGTGTACATATCAAGTTTTCCCAAATGGTCTAGCGGATAGGCATCTACCTTGTAACGCAGGGTGGCCCGGGTTCGATTCCCGTCATGGCAAATGTTTTTTGTAGAAAAATAAAATGAGTCCCAACGTGTGCAACAGAACAGTTCGAAATCTCGTTACATTTGCATCGTCATGAACATGACTTATATCAGGCTAGCTCATTTTTTCTTTGTTCATTTTAAGTGTAGAAACAATATTTCGTTTGTGACCATTTTTTTCTGCCGTTTTGACAACAGGCTCATGACTAAAGAACACACGGCTGTCTGCTGATTGACGCTTGACTGTAGATTTTCGCTTTGTGTCAAAAGAACTTCCTAACGCACACTTTTTCAAAGTAGGTGAATTCATCAGATCTGTTTGAAACATTGCATTTTATCCATGCACGACGACTACTTAGATACTCGCAGCACAGTTGCCTCATATAAATTGCCCATGAGCGCGGAGCTTGTCTTTGTCACTGTAGCAACTTTGCTCCATCAGCGGGAGAAGGCGGTTCGACGCCCCTGTAAGCACATGTTTCTCTAATTCCTTTGTTTCAGGCAAGCCACTGTGACGTCAGACGCCTTTACGCATACAGCTTTGCGATGCTTAGACAGTAATAACATAATTCATGTTTACATTTCTTTAATTTTCGACGCATTGTCGTTATTCGTGACGCATCAATGACCAATTGATTATATGGCAATGCAATGAAAAAAGCGTGTGGAAAACAGTGTTAATGACAGATTTGAGAAGCACATTTCATCAATGTTGGCCGCATGGCATTCCTGTGCAGGTGACAATGGTAATTTTTCAAAACGACAAGGATATTTAAACACATGATTATTTGTTTGCTGTGCTCTATGGCCTCTGCTACAGACCTCATCGAAATGCCACTTAGATATCTTAGGGTGTACATATCAAGTTTTCCCAAATGGTCTAGCGGATAGGCATCTACCTTGTAACGCAGGGCGGCCCGGGTTCGATTCCCGTCATGGCAAATGTTTTTTGTAGAAAAATAAAATGAGTCCCAACGTGTGCAACAGAACAGTTCGAAATCTCGTTACATTTGCATCGTCATGAACATGACTTATATCAGGTTTGCTCATTTTTTCTTTGTTCATTTTAAATGTAGAAACAATATTTCGTTTGTGACCATTTTTTTCTGCCGTTTTGACAACAGGCTCATGACTAAAGAACACACGGCTGTCTGCTGATTGACGCTTGACTGTAGATTTTCGCTTTGTGTCAAAAGAACTTCCTAACGCACACTTTTTCAAAGTAGGTGAATTCATCAGATCTGTTTGAAACATTGCATTTTATCCATGCACGACGACTACTTAGATACTCGCAGCACAGTTGCCTCATATAAATTGCCCATGAGCGCGGAGCTTGTCTTTGTCACTGTAGCAACTTTGCTCCATCAGCGGGAGAAGGTGGTTCGACGCCCCTGTAAGCACATGTTTCTCTAATTCCTTTGTTTCAGGCAAGCCACTGTGACGTCAGACGCCTTTACGCATACAGCTTTGCGATGCTTAGACAGTAATAACATAATTCATGTTTACATTTCTTTAATTTTCGACGCATTGTCGTTATTCGTGACGCATCAATGACCAATTGATTTTATGGCAATGCAATGAAAAAAGCGTGTGGAAAACAGTGTTAATGACAGATTTGAGAAGCACATTTCATCAATGTTGGCCGCATGGCATTCCTGTGCAGGTGACAATGGTAATTTTTCAAAACGACAAGGATATTTAAACACATGATTATTTGTTTGCTGTGCTCTATGGCCTCTGCTACAGACCTCATCGAAATGACACTTAGATATCTTAGGGTGTACATATCAAGTTTTCCCAAATGGTCTAGCGGATAGGCATCTACCTTGTAACGCAGGGCGGCCCGGGTTCGATTCCCGTCATGGCAAATGTTTTTTGTAGAAAAATAAAATGAGTCCCAACGTGTGCAACAGAACAGTTCGAAATCTCGTTACATTTGCATCGTCATGAACATGACTTATATCAGGCTAGCTCATTTTTTCTTTGTTCATTTTAAGTGTAGAAACAATATTTCGTTTGTGACCATTTTTTTCTGCCGTTTTGACAACAGGCTCATGACTAAAGAACACACGGATGTCTGCTGATTGACGCTTGACTGTAGATTTTCGCTTTGTGTCAAAAGAACTTCCTAACGCACACTTTTTCAAAGTAGGTGAATTCATCAGATCTGTTTGAAACATTGCATTTTATCCATGCACGACGACTGCTTAGATACTCGCAGCACAGTTGCCCCATATACATTGCCCATGAGCGCGGAGCTTGTCTTTGTCACTGTAGCAACTTTGCTCCATCAGCGGGAGAAGGCGCTTCGACGCCCCTGTAAGCACATGTTTCTCTGATTCCTTTGTTTCAGGCAAGCCACTGTGACGTCAGACGCCTTTACGCATACAGCTTTGCGATGCTTAGACAGTAATAACATAATTCATGTTTACATTTCTTTAATTTTCGACGCATTGTCGTTATTCGTGACGCATCAATGACCAATTGATTTTATGGCAATGCAATGAAAAAAGCGTGTGGAAAACAGTGTTAATGACAGATTTGAGAAGCACATTTCATCAATGTTGGCCGCATGGCATTCCTGTGCAGGTGACAATGGTAATTTTTCAAAACGACAAGGATATTTAAACACATGATTATTTGTTTGCTGTGCTCTATGGCCTCTGCTACAGACCTCATCGAAATGACACTTAGATATCTTAGGGTGTACATTTCAAGTCTTCCCAAATGGTCTAGCGGATAGGAATCTGCCTTGTAACGCAGGGCGGCCCGGGTTCGATTCCCGTCATGGCAAAGGATTTTTGTAGAAAAATAAAATGAGTCCCAACGTGTGCAACAGAACAGTTCGAAATCTCGTTACATTTGCATCGTCATGAACATGACTTATATCAGGCTAGCTAATTTTTTCTTTGTTCATTTTAAGTGTAGAAACAATATTTCGTTTGTGAACATTTTTTTCTGCCGTTTTGACAACAGGCTCATTACTAAAGAACACACGGCTTTCTGCTGATTGACGCTTGACTGTAGATTTTCGCTTTGTGTCAAAAGAACTCCGTAACGCACACTTTTTCAAAGTAGGTGAATTCATCAGATCTGTTTGAAACATTGCATTTTATCCATGCACGACGACTACTTAGATACTCGCAGCACAGTTGCCTCATATAAGTTGCCCATGAGCGCGGAGCTTGTCTTTGTCACTGTAGCAACTTTGCTCCATCAGCGGGAGAAGGCGGTTCGACGCCCCTGTAAGCACATGTTTCTCTAATTCCTTTGTTTCAGGCAAGCCACTGTGACGTCAGACGCCTTTACGCATACAGCTTTGCGATGCTTAGACAGTAATAACATAATTCATGTTTACATTTCTTTAATTTTCGACGCATTGTCGTTATTCGTGACGCATCAATGACCAATTGATTATATGGCAATGCAATGAAAAAAGCGTGTGGAAAACAGTGTTAATGACAGATTTGAGAAGCACATTTCTTCAATGTTGGCCGCATGGCATTCCTGTGCAGGTGAGAATGGTAATTTTTCAAAACGACAAGGATATTTAAACACATGATTATTTGTTTGCTGTGCTCTATGGCCTCTGCTACAGACCTCATCGAAATGACACTTAGATATCTTAGGGTGTACATATCAAGTTTTCCCAAATGGTCTAGCGGATAGGCATCTACTTTGTAACGCAGGGCGGCCCGGGTTCGATTCCCGTCATGGCAAATGTTTTTTGTAGAAAAATAAAATGAGTCCCAACGTGTGCAACAGAACAGTTCGAAATCTCGTTACATTTGCATCGTCATGAACATGACTTATATCAGGCTTGCTCATTTTTTCTTTGTTCATTTTAAATGTAGAAACAATATTTCGTTTGTGACCATTTTTTTCTGCCGTTTTGACAACAGGCTCATGACTAAAGAACACACGGCTGTCTGCTGATTGACGCTTGACTGTAGATTTTCGCTTTGTGTCAAAAGAACTTCCTAACGCACACTTTTTCAAAGTAGGTGAATTCATCAGATCTGTTTGAAACATGGCATTTTATCCATGTACGACGACTACTTAGATACTCGCAGCACAGTTGCCTCATATAAATTGCCCATGAGCGCGGAGCTTGTCTTTGTCACTGTAGCAACTTTGCTCCATCAGCGGGAGAAGGTGGTTCGACGCCCCTGTAAGCACATGTTTCTCTAATTCCTTTGTTTCAGGCAAGCCACTGTGACGTCAGACGCCTTTACGCATACAGCTTTGCGATGCTTAGACAGTAATAACATAATTCATGTTTACATTTCTTTAATTTTCGACGCATTGTCGTTATTCATGACGCATCAATGACCAATTGATTTTATGGCAATGCAATGAAAAAAGCGTGTGGAAAACAGTGTTAATGACAGATTTGAGAAGCACATTTCATCAATGTTGGCCGCATGGCATTCCTGTGCAGGTGACAATGGTAATTTTTCAAAACGACATGGATATTTAAACACATGATTATTTGTTTGCTGTGCTCTATGGCCTCTGCTACAGACCTCATCGAAATGACACTTAGATATCTTAGGGTGTACATATCAAGTTTTCCCAAATGGTCTAGCGGATAGGCATCTACCTTGTAACGCAGGGTGGCCCGGGTTCGATTCCCGTCATGGCAAATGTTTTTTGTAGAAAAATAAAATGAGTCCCAACGTGTGCAACAGAACAGTTCGAAATCTCGTTACATTTGCATCGTCATGAACATGACTTATATCAGGCTAGCTCATTTTTTCTTTGTTCATTTTAAGTGTAGAAACAATATTTCGTTTGTGACCATTTTTTTCTGCCGTTTTGACAACAGGCTCATGACTAAAGAACACACGGCTGTCTGCTGATTGACGCTTGACTGTAGATTTTCGCTTTGTGTCAAAAGAACTTCCTAACGCACACTTTTTCAAAGTAGGTGAATTCATCAGATCTGTTTGAAACATTGCATTTTATCCATGCACGACGACTACTTAGATACTCGCAGCACAGTTGCCTCATATAAATTGCCCATGAGCGCGGAGCTTGTCTTTGTCACTGTAGCAACTTTGCTCCATCAGCGGGAGAAGGCGGTTCGACGCCCCTGTAAGCACATGTTTCTCTAATTCCTTTGTTTCAGGCAAGCCACTGTGACGTCAGACGCCTTTACGCATACAGCTTTGCGATGCTTAGACAGTAATAACATAATTCATGTTTACATTTCTTTAATTTTCGACGCATTGTCGTTATTCATGACGCATCAATGACCAATTGATTTTATGGCAATGCAATGAAAAAAGCGTGTGGAAAACAGTGTTAATGACAGATTTGAGAAGCACATTTCATCAATGTTGGCCGCATGGCATTCCTGTGCAGGTGACAATGGTAATTTTTCAAAACGACATGGATATTTAAACACATGATTATTTGTTTGCTGTGCTCTATGGCCTCTGCTACAGACCTCATCGAAATGACACTTAGATATCTTAGGGTGTACATATCAAGTTTTCCCAAATGGTCTAGCGGATAGGCATCTACCTTGTAACGCAGGGTGGCCCGGGTTCGATTCCCGTCATGGCAAATGTTTTTTGTAGAAAAATAAAATGAGTCCCAACGTGTGCAACAGAACAGTTCGAAATCTCGTTACATTTGCATCGTCATGAACATGACTTATATCAGGCTAGCTCATTTTTTCTTTGTTCATTTTAAGTGTAGAAACAATATTTCGTTTGTGACCATTTTTTTCTGCCGTTTTGACAACAGGCTCATGACTAAAGAACACACGGCTGTCTGCTGATTGACGCTTGACTGTAGATTTTCGCTTTGTGTCAAAAGAACTTCCTAACGCACACTTTTTCAAAGTAGGTGAATTCATCAGATCTGTTTGAAACATTGCATTTTATCCATGCACGACGACTACTTAGATACTCGCAGCACAGTTGCCTCATATAAATTGCCCATGAGCGCGGAGCTTGTCTTTGTCACTGTAGCAACTTTGCTCCATCAGCGGGAGAAGGCGGTTCGACGCCCCTGTAAGCACATGTTTCTCTAATTCCTTTGTTTCAGGCAAGCCACTGTGACGTCAGACGCCTTTACGCATACAGCTTTGCGATGCTGAGACAGTAATAACATAATTCATGTTTACATTTCTTTAATTTTCGACGCATTGTCGTTATTCGTGACGCATCAATGACCAATTGATTTTATGGCAATGCAATGAAAAAAGCGTGTGGAAAACAGTGTTAATGACAGATTTGAGAAGCACATTTCATCAATGTTGGCCGCATGGCATTCCTGTGCAGGTGACAATGGTAATTTTTCAAAACGACAAGGATATTTAAACACATGATTATTTGTTTGCTGTGCTCTATGGCCTCTGCTACAGACCTCATCGAAATGACACTTAGATATCTTAGGGTGTACATTTCAAGTCTTCCCAAATGGTCTAGCGGATAGGAATCTGCCTTGTAACGCAGGGCGGCCCGGGTTCGATTCCCGTCATGGCAAAGGATTTTTGTAGAAAAATAAAATGAGTCCCAACGTGTGCAACAGAACAGTTCGAAATCTCGTTACATTTGCATCGTCATGAACATGACTTATATCAGGCTAGCTCATTTTTTCTTTGTTCATTTTAAGTGTAGAAACAATATTTCGTTTGTGACCATTTTTTTCTGCCGTTTTGACAACAGGCTCATGACTAAAGAACACACGGCTGTCTGCTGATTGACGCTTGACTGTAGATTTTCGCTTTGTGTCAAAAGAACTTCCTAACGCACACTTTTTCAAAGTAGGTGAATTCATCAGATCTGTTTGAAACATTGCATTTTATCCATGCACGACGACTACTTAGATACTCGCAGCACAGTTGCCTCATATAAATTGCCCATGAGCGCGGAGCTTGTCTTTGTCACTGTAGCAACTTTGCTCCATCAGCGGGAGAAGGCGGTTCGACGCCCCTGTAAGCACATGTTTCTCTAATTCCTTTGTTTCAGGCAAGCCACTGTGACGTCAGACGCCTTTACGCATACAGCTTTGCGATGCTTAGACAGTAATAACATAATTCATGTTTACATTTCTTTAATTTTCGACGCATTGTCGTTATTCATGACGCATCAATGACCAATTGATTTTATGGCAATGCAATGAAAAAAGCGTGTGGAAAACAGTGTTAATGACAGATTTGAGAAGCACATTTCATCAATGTTGGCCGCATGGCATTCCTGTGCAGGTGACAATGGTAATTTTTCAAAACGACATGGATATTTAAACACATGATTATTTGTTTGCTGTGCTCTATGGCCTCTGCTACAGACCTCATCGAAATGACACTTAGATATCTTAGGGTGTACATATCAAGTTTTCCCAAATGGTCTAGCGGATAGGCATCTACCTTGTAACGCAGGGTGGCCCGGGTTCGATTCCCGTCATGGCAAATGTTTTTTGTAGAAAAATAAAATGAGTCCCAACGTGTGCAACAGAACAGTTCGAAATCTCGTTACATTTGCATCGTCATGAACATGACTTATATCAGGCTAGCTCATTTTTTCTTTGTTCATTTTAAGTGTAGAAACAATATTTCGTTTGTGACCATTTTTTTCTGCCGTTTTGACAACAGGCTCATGACTAAAGAACACACGGCTGTCTGCTGATTGACGCTTGACTGTAGATTTTCGCTTTGTGTCAAAAGAACTTCCTAACGCACACTTTTTCAAAGTAGGTGAATTCATCAGATCTGTTTGAAACATTGCATTTTATCCATGCACGACGACTACTTAGATACTCGCAGCACAGTTGCCTCATATAAATTGCCCATGAGCGCGGAGCTTGTCTTTGTCACTGTAGCAACTTTGCTCCATCAGCGGGAGAAGGCGGTTCGACGCCCCTGTAAGCACATGTTTCTCTAATTCCTTTGTTTCAGGCAAGCCACTGTGACGTCAGACGCCTTTACGCATACAGCTTTGCGATGCTGAGACAGTAATAACATAATTCATGTTTACATTTCTTTAATTTTCGACGCATTGTCGTTATTCGTGACGCATCAATGACCAATTGATTTTATGGCAATGCAATGAAAAAAGCGTGTGGAAAACAGTGTTAATGACAGATTTGAGAAGCACATTTCATCAATGTTGGCCGCATGGCATTCCTGTGCAGGTGACAATGGTAATTTTTCAAAACGACAAGGATATTTAAACACATGATTATTTGTTTGCTGTGCTCTATGGCCTCTGCTACAGACCTCATCGAAATGACACTTAGATATCTTAGGGTGTACATTTCAAGTCTTCCCAAATGGTCTAGCGGATAGGAATCTGCCTTGTAACGCAGGGCGGCCCGGGTTCGATTCCCGTCATGGCAAAGGATTTTTGTAGAAAAATAAAATGAGTCCCAACGTGTGCAACAGAACAGTTCGAAATCTCGTTACATTTGCATCGTCATGAACATGACTTATATCAGGCTAGCTAATTTTTTCTTTGTTCATTTTAAGTGTAGAAACAATATTTCGTTTGTGAACATTTTTTTCTGCCGTTTTGACAACAGGCTCATTACTAAAGAACACACGGCTTTCTGCTGATTGACGCTTGACTGTAGATTTTCGCTTTGTGTCAAAAGAACTCCCTAACGCACACTTTTTCAAAGTAGGTGAATTCATCAGATCTGTTTGAAACATTGCATTTTATCCATGCACGACGACTACTTAGATACTCGCAGCACAGTTGCCTCATATAAATTGCCCATGAGCGCGGAGCTTGTCTTTGTCACTGTAGCAACTTTGCTCCATCAGCGGGAGAAGGCGGTTCGACGCCCCTGTAAGCACATGTTTCTCTAATTCCTTTGTTTCAGGCAAGCCACTGTGACGTCAGACGCCTTTACGCATACAGCTATGCGATGCTTAGACAGTAATAACATAATTCATGTTTACATTTCTTTAATTTTCGACGCATTGTCGTTATTCGTGACGCATCAATGACCAATTGATTATATGGCAATGCAATGAAAAAAGCGTGTGGAAAACAGTGTTAATGACAGATTTGAGAAGCACATTTCTTCAATGTTGGCCGCATGGCATTCCTGTGCAGGTGACAATGGTAATTTTTCAAAACGACAAGGATATTTAAACACATGATTATTTGTTTGCTGTGCTCTATGGCCTCTGCTACAGACCTCATCGAAATGACACTTAGATATCTTAGGGTGTACATATCAAGTTTTCCCAAATGGTCTAGCGGATAGGCATCTACCTTGTAACGCAGGGCGGCCCGGGTTCGATTCCCGTCATGGCAAATGTTTTTTGTAGAAAAATAAAATGAGTCCCAACGTGTGCAACAGAACAGTTCGAAATCTCGTTACATTTGCATCGTCATGAACATGACTTATATCAGGCTTGCTCATTTTTTCTTTGTTCATTTTAAATGTAGAAACAATATTTCGTTTGTGACCATTTTTTTCTGCCGTTTTGACAACAGGCTCATGACTAAAGAACACACGGCTGTCTGCTGATTGACGCTTGACTGTAGATTTTCGCTTTGTGTCAAAAGAACTTCCTAACGCACACTTTTTCAAAGTAGGTGAATTCATCAGATCTGTTTGAAACATTGCATTTTATCCATGCACGACGACTACTTAGATACTCGCAGCACAGTTGCCTCATATAAATTGCCCATGAGCGCGGAGCTTGTCTTTGTCACTGTAGCAACTTTGCTCCATCAGCGGGAGAAGGTGGTTCGACGCCCCTGTAAGCACATGTTTCTCTAATTCCTTTGTTTCAGGCAAGCCACTGTGACGTCAGACGCCTTTACGCATACAGCTTTGCGATGCTTAGACAGTAATAACTTAATTCATGTTTACATTTCTTTAATTTTCGACGCATTGTCGTTATTCGTGACGCATCAATGACCAATTGATTTTATGGCAATGCAATGAAAAAAGCGTGTGGAAAACAGTGTTAATGACAGATTTGAGAAGCACATTTCATCAATGTTGGCCGCATGGCATTCCTGTGCAGGTGACAATGGTAATTTTTCAAAACGACATGGATATTTAAACACATGATTATTTGTTTGCTGTGCTCTATGGCCTCTGCTACAGACCTCATCGAAATGACACTTAGATATCTTAGGGTGTACATATCAAGTTTTCCCAAATGGTCTAGCGGATAGGCATCTACCTTGTAACGCAGGGTGGCCCGGGTTCGATTCCCGTCATGGCAAATGTTTTTTGTAGAAAAATAAAATGAGTCCCAACGTGTGCAACAGAACAGTTCGAAATCTCGTTACATTTGCATCGTCATGAACATGACTTATATCAGGCTAGCTCATTTTTTCTTTGTTCATTTTAAGTGTAGAAACAATATTTCGTTTGTGACCATTTTTTTCTGCCGTTTTGACAACAGGCTCATGACTAAAGAACACACGGCTGTCTGCTGATTGACGCTTGACTGTAGATTTTCGCTTTGTGTCAAAAGAACTTCCTAACGCACACTTTTTCAAAGTAGGTGAATTCATCAGATCTGTTTGAAACATTGCATTTTATCCATGCACGACGACTACTTAGATACTCGCAGCACAGTTGCCTCATATAAATTGCCCATGAGCGCGGAGCTTGTCTTTGTCACTGTAGCAACTTTGCTCCATCAGCGGGAGAAGGTGGTTCGACGCCCCTGTAAGCACATGTTTCTCTAATTCCTTTGTTTCAGGCAAGCCACTGTGACGTCAGACGCCTTTACGCATACAGCTTTGCGATGCTTAGACAGTAATAACATAATTCATGTTTACATTTCTTTAATTTTCGACGCATTGTCGTTATTCGTGACGCATCAATGACCAATTGATTATATGGCAATGCAATGAAAAAAGCGTGTGGAAAACAGTGTTAATGACAGATTTGAGAAGCACATTTCTTCAATGTTGGCCGCATGGCATTCCTGTGCAGGTGAGAATGGTAATTTTTCAAAACGACAAGGATATTTAAACACATGATTATTTGTTTGCTGTGCTCTATGGCCTCTGCTACAGACCTCATCGAAATGACACTTAGATATCTTAGGGTGTACATATCAAGTTTTCCCAAATGGTCTAGCGGATAGGCATCTACTTTGTAACGCAGGGCGGCCCGGGTTCGATTCCCGTCATGGCAAATGTTTTTTGTAGAAAAATAAAATGAGTCCCAACGTGTGCAACAGAACAGTTCGAAATCTCGTTACATTTGCATCGTCATGAACATGACTTATATCAGGCTTGCTCATTTTTTCTTTGTTCATTTTAAATGTAGAAACAATATTTCGTTTGTGACCATTTTTTTCTGCCGTTTTGACAACAGGCTCATGACTAAAGAACACACGGCTGTCTGCTGATTGACGCTTGACTGTAGATTTTCGCTTTGTGTCAAAAGAACTTCCTAACGCACACTTTTTCAAAGTAGGTGAATTCATCAGATCTGTTTGAAACATGGCATTTTATCCATGTACGACGACTACTTAGATACTCGCAGCACAGTTGCCTCATATAAATTGCCCATGAGCGCGGAGCTTGTCTTTGTCACTGTAGCAACTTTGCTCCATCAGCGGGAGAAGGTGGTTCGACGCCCCTGTAAGCACATGTTTCTCTAATTCCTTTGTTTCAGGCAAGCCACTGTGACGTCAGACGCCTTTACGCATACAGCTTTGCGATGCTTAGACAGTAATAACATAATTCATGTTTACATTTCTTTAATTTTCGACGCATTGTCGTTATTCATGACGCATCAATGACCAATTGATTTTATGGCAATGCAATGAAAAAAGCGTGTGGAAAACAGTGTTAATGACAGATTTGAGAAGCACATTTCATCAATGTTGGCCGCATGGCATTCCTGTGCAGGTGACAATGGTAATTTTTCAAAACGACATGGATATTTAAACACATGATTATTTGTTTGCTGTGCTCTATGGCCTCTGCTACAGACCTCATCGAAATGACACTTAGATATCTTAGGGTGTACATATCAAGTTTTCCCAAATGGTCTAGCGGATAGGCATCTACCTTGTAACGCAGGGTGGCCCGGGTTCGATTCCCGTCATGGCAAATGTTTTTTGTAGAAAAATAAAATGAGTCCCAACGTGTGCAACAGAACAGTTCGAAATCTCGTTACATTTGCATCGTCATGAACATGACTTATATCAGGCTAGCTCATTTTTTCTTTGTTCATTTTAAGTGTAGAAACAATATTTCGTTTGTGACCATTTTTTTCTGCCGTTTTGACAACAGGCTCATGACTAAAGAACACACGGCTGTCTGCTGATTGACGCTTGACTGTAGATTTTCGCTTTGTGTCAAAAGAACTTCCTAACGCACACTTTTTCAAAGTAGGTGAATTCATCAGATCTGTTTGAAACATTGCATTTTATCCATGCACGACGACTACTTAGATACTCGCAGCACAGTTGCCTCATATAAATTGCCCATGAGCGCGGAGCTTGTCTTTGTCACTGTAGCAACTTTGCTCCATCAGCGGGAGAAGGCGGTTCGACGCCCCTGTAAGCACATGTTTCTCTAATTCCTTTGTTTCAGGCAAGCCACTGTGACGTCAGACGCCTTTACGCATACAGCTTTGCGATGCTTAGACAGTAATAACATAATTCATGTTTACATTTCTTTAATTTTCGACGCATTGTCGTTATTCATGACGCATCAATGACCAATTGATTTTATGGCAATGCAATGAAAAAAGCGTGTGGAAAACAGTGTTAATGACAGATTTGAGAAGCACATTTCATCAATGTTGGCCGCATGGCATTCCTGTGCAGGTGACAATGGTAATTTTTCAAAACGACATGGATATTTAAACACATGATTATTTGTTTGCTGTGCTCTATGGCCTCTGCTACAGACCTCATCGAAATGACACTTAGATATCTTAGGGTGTACATATCAAGTTTTCCCAAATGGTCTAGCGGATAGGCATCTACCTTGTAACGCAGGGTGGCCCGGGTTCGATTCCCGTCATGGCAAATGTTTTTTGTAGAAAAATAAAATGAGTCCCAACGTGTGCAACAGAACAGTTCGAAATCTCGTTACATTTGCATCGTCATGAACATGACTTATATCAGGCTAGCTCATTTTTTCTTTGTTCATTTTAAGTGTAGAAACAATATTTCGTTTGTGACCATTTTTTTCTGCCGTTTTGACAACAGGCTCATGACTAAAGAACACACGGCTGTCTGCTGATTGACGCTTGACTGTAGATTTTCGCTTTGTGTCAAAAGAACTTCCTAACGCACACTTTTTCAAAGTAGGTGAATTCATCAGATCTGTTTGAAACATTGCATTTTATCCATGCACGACGACTACTTAGATACTCGCAGCACAGTTGCCTCATATAAATTGCCCATGAGCGCGGAGCTTGTCTTTGTCACTGTAGCAACTTTGCTCCATCAGCGGGAGAAGGCGGTTCGACGCCCCTGTAAGCACATGTTTCTCTAATTCCTTTGTTTCAGGCAAGCCACTGTGACGTCAGACGCCTTTACGCATACAGCTTTGCGATGCTGAGACAGTAATAACATAATTCATGTTTACATTTCTTTAATTTTCGACGCATTGTCGTTATTCGTGACGCATCAATGACCAATTGATTATATGGCAATGCAATGAAAAAAGCGTGTGGAAAACAGTGTTAATGACAGATTTGAGAAGCACATTTCTTCAATGTTGGCCGCATGGCATTCCTGTGCAGGTGACAATGGTAATTTTTCAAAACGACAAGGATATTTAAACACATGATTATTTGTTTGCTGTGCTCTATGGCCTCTGCTACAGACCTCATCGAAATGACACTTAGATATCTTAGGGTGTACATATCAAGTTTTCCCAAATGGTCTAGCGGATAGGCATCTACCTTGTAACGCAGGGCGGCCCGGGTTCGATTCCCGTCATGGCAAATGTTTTTTGTAGAAAAATAAAATGAGTCCCAACGTGTGCAACAGAACAGTTCGAAATCTCGTTACATTTGCATCGTCATGAACATGACTTATATCAGGCTTGCTCATTTTTTCTTTGTTCATTTTAAATGTAGAAACAATATTTCGTTTGTGACCATTTTTTTCTGCCGTTTTGACAACAGGCTCATGACTAAAGAACACACGGCTGTCTGCTGATTGACGCTTGACTGTAGATTTTCGCTTTGTGTCAAAAGAACTTCCTAACGCACACTTTTTCAAAGTAGGTGAATTCATCAGATCTGTTTGAAACATTGCATTTTATCCATGCACGACGACTACTTAGATACTCGCAGCACAGTTGCCTCATATAAATTGCCCATGAGCGCGGAGCTTGTCTTTGTCACTGTAGCAACTTTGCTCCATCAGCGGGAGAAGGTGGTTCGACGCCCCTGTAAGCACATGTTTCTCTAATTCCTTTGTTTCAGGCAAGCCACTGTGACGTCAGACGCCTTTACGCATACAGCTTTGCGATGCTTAGACAGTAATAACTTAATTCATGTTTACATTTCTTTAATTTTCGACGCATTGTCGTTATTCGTGACGCATCAATGACCAATTGATTTTATGGCAATGCAATGAAAAAAGCGTGTGGAAAACAGTGTTAATGACAGATTTGAGAAGCACATTTCATCAATGTTGGCCGCATGGCATTCCTGTGCAGGTGACAATGGTAATTTTTCAAAACGACATGGATATTTAAACACATGATTATTTGTTTGCTGTGCTCTATGGCCTCTGCTACAGACCTCATCGAAATGACACTTAGATATCTTAGGGTGTACATATCAAGTTTTCCCAAATGGTCTAGCGGATAGGCATCTACCTTGTAACGCAGGGTGGCCCGGGTTCGATTCCCGTCATGGCAAATGTTTTTTGTAGAAAAATAAAATGAGTCCCAACGTGTGCAACAGAACAGTTCGAAATCTCGTTACATTTGCATCGTCATGAACATGACTTATATCAGGCTAGCTCATTTTTTCTTTGTTCATTTTAAGTGTAGAAACAATATTTCGTTTGTGACCATTTTTTTCTGCCGTTTTGACAACAGGCTCATGACTAAAGAACACACGGCTGTCTGCTGATTGACGCTTGACTGTAGATTTTCGCTTTGTGTCAAAAGAACTTCCTAACGCACACTTTTTCAAAGTAGGTGAATTCATCAGATCTGTTTGAAACATTGCATTTTATCCATGCACGACGACTACTTAGATACTCGCAGCACAGTTGCCTCATATAAATTGCCCATGAGCGCGGAGCTTGTCTTTGTCACTGTAGCAACTTTGCTCCATCAGCGGGAGAAGGTGGTTCGACGCCCCTGTAAGCACATGTTTCTCTAATTCCTTTGTTTCAGGCAAGCCACTGTGACGTCAGACGCCTTTACGCATACAGCTTTGCGATGCTTAGACAGTAATAACATAATTCATGTTTACATTTCTTTAATTTTCGACGCATTGTCGTTATTCGTGACGCATCAATGACCAATTGATTTTATGGCAATGCAATGAAAAAAGCGTGTGGAAAACAGTGTTAATGACAGATTTGAGAAGCACATTTCATCAATGTTGGCCGCATGGCATTCCTGTGCAGGTGACAATGGTAATTTTTCAAAACGACATGGATATTTAAACACATGATTATTTGTTTGCTGTGCTCTATGGCCTCTGCTACAGACCTCATCGAAATGACACTTAGATATCTTAGGGTGTACATATTAAGTTTTCCCAAATGGTCTAGCGGATAGGCATCTACCTTGTAACGCAGGGCGGCCCGGGTTCGATTCCCGTCATGGCAAATGTTTTTTGTAGAAAAATAAAATGAGTCCCAACGTGTGCAACAGAACAGTTCGAAATCTCGTTACATTTGCATCGTCATGAACATGACTTATATCAGGCTAGCTCATTTTTTCTTTGTTCATTTGAAGTGTAGAAACAATATTTCGTTTGTGACCATTTTTTTCTGCCGTTTTGACAACAGGCTCATGACTAAAGAACATACGGCTGTCTGCTGATTGACGCTTGACTATAGATTTTCGCTTTGTGTCAAAAGAACTTCCTAACGCACACTTTTTCAAAGTAGGTCAATTCATCAGATCTGTTTGAAACATTGCATTTTATCCATGCACGACGACTACTTAGATACTCGCAGCACAGTTGCCTCATATAAATTGCCCATGAGCGCGGAGCTTGTCTTTGTCACTGTAGCAACTTTGCTCCATCAGCGGGAGAAGGCGGTTCGACGCCCCTGTAAGCACATGTTTCTCTGATTCCTTTGTTTCAGGCAAGCCACTGTGACGTCAGACGCCTTTACGCATACAGCTTTGCGATGCTTAGACAGTAATAACATAATTCATGTTTACATTTCGTTAATTTTCGACGCATTGTCGTTATTCGTGACGCATCAATGACCAATTGATTTTATGGCAATGCAATGAAAAAAGCGTGTGGAAAACAGTGTTAATGACAGATTTGAGAAGCACATTTCATCAATGTTGGCCGCATGGCATTCCTGTGCAGGTGACAATGGTAATTTTTCAAAACGACAAGGATATTTAAACACATGATTATTTGTTTGCTGTGCTCTATGGCCTCTGCTACAGACCTCATCGAAATGACACTTAGATATCTTAGGGTGTACATATCAAGTTTTCCCAAATGGTCTAGCGGATAGGCATCTACCTTGTAACGCAGGGTGGCCCGGGTTCGATTCCCGTCATGGCAAATGTTTTTTGTAGAAAAATAAAATGAGTCCCAACGTGTGCAACAGAACAGTTCGAAATCTCGTTACATTTGCATCGTCATGAACATGACTTATATCAGGCTAGCTCATTTTTTCTTTGTTCATTTTAAGTGTAGAAACAATATTTCGTTTGTGACCATTTTTTTCTGCCGTTTTGACAACAGGCTCATGACTAAAGAACACACGGCTGTCTGCTGATTGACGCTTGACTGTAGATTTTAGCTTTGTGTCAAAAGAACTTCCTAACGCACACTTTTTCAAAGTAGGTGAATTCATCAGATCTGTTTGAAACATTGCATTTTATCCATGCACGACGACTACTTAGATACTCGCAGCACAGTTGCCTCATATAAATTGCCCATGAGCGCGGAGCTTGTCTTTGTCACTGTAGCAACTTTGCTCCATCAGCGGGAGAAGGCGGTTCGACGCCCCTGTAAGCACATGTTTCTCTAATTCCTTTGTTTCAGGCAAGCCACTGTGACGTCAGACGCCTTTACGCATACAGCTTTGCGATGCTTAGACAGTAATAACATAATTCATGTTTACATTTCGTTAATTTTCGACGCATTGTCGTTATTCGTGACGCATCAATGACCAATTGATTTTATGGCAATGCAATGAAAAAAGCGTGTGGAAAACAGTGTTAATGACAGATTTGAGAAGCACATTTCTTCAATGTTGGCCGCATGGCATTCCTGTGCAGGTGACAATGGTAATTTTTCAAAACGACAAGGATATTTAAACACATGATTATTTGTTTGCTGTGCTCTATGGCCTCTGCTACAGACCTCATCGAAATGACACTTAGATATCTTAGGGTGTACATATCAAGTTTTCCCAAATGGTCTAGCGGATAGGCATCTACCTTGTAACGCAGGGCGGCCCGGGTTCGATTCCCGTCATGGCAAATGTTTTTTGTAGAAAAATAAAATGAGTCCCAACGTGTGCAACAGAACAGTTCGAAATCTCGTTACATTTGCATCGTCATGAACATGACTTATATCAGGCTAGCTCATTTTTTCTTTGTTCATTTTAAGTGTAGAAACAATATTTCGTTTGTGACCATTTTTTTCTGCCGTTTTGACAACAGGCTCATGACTAAAGAACACACGGCTGTCTGCTGATTGACGCTTGACTGTAGATTTTCGCTTTGTGTCAAAAGAACTTCCTAACGCACACTTTTTCAAAGTAGGTCAATTCATCAGATCTGTTTGAAACATTGCATTTTATCCATGCACGACGACTACTTAGATACTCGCAGCACAGTTGCCTCATATAAATTGCCCATGAGCGCGGAGCTTGTCTTTGTCACTGTAGCAACTTTGCTCCATCAGCGGGAGAAGGCGGTTCGACGCCCCTGTAAGCACATGTTTCTCTAATTCCTTTGTTTCAGGCAAGCCACTGTGACGTCAGACGCCTTTACGCATACAGCTTTGCGATGCTTAGACAGTAATAACATAATTCATGTTTACATTTCGTTAATTTTCGACGCATTGTCGTTATTCGTGACGCATCAATGACCAATTGATTTTATGGCAATGCAATGAAAAAAGCGTGTGGAAAACAGTGTTAATGACAGATTTGAGAAGCACATTTCATCAATGTTGGCCGCATGGCATTCCTGTGCAGGTGACAATGGTAATTTTTCAAAACGACAAGGATATTTAAACACATGATTATTTGTTTGCTGTGCTCTATGGCCTCTGCTACAGACCTCATCGAAATGACACTTAGATATCTTAGGGTGTACATATCAAGTTTTCCCAAATGGTCTAGCGGATAGGCATCTACCTTGTAACGCAGGGTGGCCCGGGTTCGATTCCCGTCATGGCAAATGTTTTTTGTAGAAAAATAAAATGAGTCCCAACGTGTGCAACAGAACAGTTCGAAATCTCGTTACATTTGCATCGTCATGAACATGACTTATATCAGGCTAGCTCATTTTTTCTTTGTTCATTTTAAGTGTAGAAACAATATTTCGTTTGTGACCATTTTTTTCTGCCGTTTTGACAACAGGCTCATGACTAAAGAACACACGGCTGTCTGCTGATTGACGCTTGACTGTAGATTTTAGCTTTGTGTCAAAAGAACTTCCTAACGCACACTTTTTCAAAGTAGGTGAATTCATCAGATCTGTTTGAAACATTGCATTTTATCCATGCACGACAACTGCTTAGATACTCGCAGCACAGTTGCCCCATATACATTGCCCATGAGCGCGGAGCTTGTCTTTGTCACTGTAGCAACTTTGCTCCATCAGCGGGAGAAGGCGCTTCGACGCCCCTGTAAGCACATGTTTCTCTGATTCCTTTGTTTCAGGCAAGCCACTGTGACGTCAGACGCCTTTACGCATACAGCTTTGCGATGCTTAGACAGTAATAACATAATTCATGTTTACATTTCGTTAATTTTCGACGCATTGTCGTTATTCGTGACGCATCAATGACCAATTGATTATATGGCAATGCAATGAAAAAAGCGTGTGGAAAACAGTGTTAATGACAGATTTGAGAAGCACATTTCTTCAATGTTGGCCGCATGGCATTCCTGTGCAGGTGACAATGGTAATTTTTCAAAACGACAAGGATATTTCAACACATGATTATTTGTTTGCTGTGCTCTATGGCCTCTGCTACAGACCTCATCGAAATCACACTTAGATATCTTAGGGTGTACATATCAAGTTTTCCCAAATGGTCTAGCGGATAGGCATCTACCTTGTAACGCAGGGCGGCCCGGGTTCGATTCCCGTCATGGCAAATGATTTTTGTAGAAAAATAAAATGAGTCCCAACGTGTGCAACAGAACAGTTCGAAATCTCGTTACATTTGCATCGTCATGAACATGACTTATATCAGGCTAGCTCATTTTTTCTTTGTTCATTTTAAGTGTAGAAACAATATTTCGTTTGTGACCATTTTTTTCTGCCGTTTTGACAACAGGCTCATGACTAAAGAACACACGGCTGTCTGCTGATTGACGCTTGACTTTAGATTTTCGCTTTGTGTCAAAAGAACTTCCTAACGCACACTTTTTCAAAGTAGGTGAATTCATCAGATCTGTTTGAAACATTGCATTTTATCCATGCACGACGACTGCTTAGATACTCGCAGCACAGTTGCCCCATATACATTGCCCATGAGCGCGGAGCTTGTCTTTGTCACTGTAGCAACTTTGCTCCATCAGCGGGAGAAGGCGCTTCGACGCCCCTGTAAGCACATGTTTCTCTGATTCCTTTGTTTCAGGCAAGCCACTGTGACGTCAGACGCCTTTACGCATACAGCTTTGCGATGCTTAGACAGTAATAACATAATTCATGTTTACATTTCTTTAATTTTCGACGCATTGTCGTTATTCGTGACGCATCAATGACCAATTGATTATATGGCAATGCAATGAAAAAAGCGTGTGGAAAACAGTGTTAATGACAGATTTGAGAAGCACATTTCTTCAATGTTGGCCGCATGGCATTCCTGTGCAGGTGACAATGGTAATTTTTCAAAACGACAAGGATATTTAAACACATGATTATTTGTTTGCTGTGCTCTATGGCCTCTGCTACAGACCTCATCGAAATGACACTTAGATATCTTAGGGTGTACATATCAAGTTTTCCCAAATGGTCTAGCGGATAGGCATCTACCTTGTAACGCAGGGCGGCCCGGGTTCGATTCCCGTCATGGCAAATGTTTTTTGTAGAAAAATAAAATGAGTCCCAACGTGTGCAACAGAACAGTTCGAAATCTCGTTACATTTGCATCGTCATGAACATGACTTATATCAGGCTTGCTCATTTTTTCTTTGTTCATTTTAAGTGTAGAAACAATATTTCGTTTGTGACCATTTTTTTCTGCCGTTTTGACAACAGGCTCATGACTAAAGAACACACGGCTGTCTGCTGATTGACGCTTGACTGTAGATTTTCGCTTTGTGTCAAAAGAACTTTCTAACGCACACTTTTTCAAAGTAGGTGAATTCATCAGATCTGTTTGAAACATTGCATTTTATCCATGCACGACGACTGCTTAGATACTTGCAGCACAGTTGCCCCATATACATTGCCCATGAGCGCGGAGCTTGTCTTTGTCACTGTAGCAACTTTGCTCCATCAGCGGGAGAAGGCGCTTCGACGCCCCTGTAAGCACATGTTTCTCTGATTCCTTTGTTTCAGGCAAGCCACTGTGACGTCAGACGCCTTTACGCATACAGCTTTGCGATGCTTAGACAGTAATAACATAATTCATGTTTACATTTCTTTAATTTTCGACGCATTGTCGTTATTCGTGACGCATCAATGACCAATTGATTATATGGCAATGCAATGAAAAAAGCGTGTGGAAAACAGTGTTAATGACAGATTTGAGAAGCACATTTCTTCAATGTTGGCCGCATGGCATTCCTGTGCAGGTGACAATGGTAATTTTTCAAAACGACAAGGATATTTAAACACATGATTATTTGTTTGCTGTGCTCTATGGCCTCTGCTACAGACCTCATCGAAATGACACTTAGATATCTTAGGGTGTACATATCAAGTTTTCCCAAATGGTCTAGCGGATAGGCATCTACCTTGTAACGCAGGGCGGCCCGGGTTCGATTTCCGTCATGGCAAATGTTTTTTGTAGAAAAATAAAATGAGTCCCAACGTGTGCAACAGAACAGTTCGAAATCTCGTTACATTTGCATCGTCATGAACATGACTTATATCAGGCTAGCTCATTTTTTCTTTGTTCATTTTAAGTGTAGAAACAATATTTCGTTTGTGACCATTTTTTTCTGCCGTTTTGACAACAGGCTCATGACTAAAGAACACACGGCTGTCTGCTGATTGACGCTTGACTGTAGATTTTCGCTTTGTGTCAAAAGAACTTCCTAACGCACACTTTTTCAAAGTAGGTGAATTCATCAGATCTGTTTGAAACATTGCATTTTATCCATGCACGACGACTGCTTAGATACTCGCAGCACAGTTGCCCCATATACATTGCCCATGAGCGCGGAGCTTGTCTTTGTCACTGTAGCAACTTTGCTCCATCAGCGGGAGAAGGCGCTTCGACGCCCCTGTAAGCACATGTTTCTCTGATTCCTTTGTTTCAGGCAAGCCACTGTGACGTCAGACGCCTTTACGCATACAGCTTTGCGATGCTTAGACAGTAATAACATAATTCATGTTTACATTTCTTTAATTTTCGACGCATTGTCGTTATTCGTGACGCATCAATGACCAATTGATTATATGGCAATGCAATGAAAAAAGCGTGTGGAAAACAGTGTTAATGACAGATTTGAGAAGCACATTTCTTCAATGTTGGCCGCATGGCATTCCTGTGCAGGTGACAATGGTAATTTTTCAAAACGACAAGGATATTTAAACACATGATTATTTGTTTGCTGTGCTCTATGGCCTCTGCTACAGACCTCATCGAAATGACACTTAGATATCTTAGGGTGAACATATCAAGTTTTCCCAAATGGTCTAGCGGATAGGCATCTACCTTGTAACGCAGGGCGGCCCGGGTTCGATTCCCGTCATGGCAAATGTTTTTTGTAGAAAAATAAAATGAGTCCCAACGTGTGCAACAGAACAGTTCGAAATCTCGTTACATTTGCATCGTCATGAACATGACTTATATCAGGCTAGCTCATTTTTTCTTTGTTCATTTTAAGTGTAGAAACAATATTTCGTTTGTGACCATTTTTTTCTGCCGTTTTGACAACAGGCTCATGACTAAAGAACACACGGCTGTCTGCTGATTGACGCTTGACTGTAGATTTTCGCTTTGTGTCAAAAGAACTTCCTAACGCACACTTTTTCAAAGTAGGTGAATTCATCAGATCTGTTTGAAACATTGCATTTTATCCATGCACGACGACTGCTTAGATACTCGCAGCACAGTTGCCCCATATACATTGCCCATGAGCGCGGAGCTTGTCTTTGTCACTGTAGCAACTTTGCTCCATCAGCGGGAGAAGGCGCTTCGACGCCCCTGTAAGCACATGTTTCTCTGATTCCTTTGTTTCAGGCAAGCCACTGTGACGTCAGACGCCTTTACGCATACAGCTTTGCGATGCTTAGACAGAAATAACATAATTCATGTTTACATTTCTTTAATTTTCGACGCATTGTCGTTATTCGTGACGCATCAATGACCAATTGATTATATGGCAATGCAATGAAAAAAGCGTGTGGAAAACAGTGTTAATGACAGATTTGAGAAGCACATTTCTTCAATGTTGGCCGCATGGCATTCCTGTGCAGGTGACAATGGTAATTTTTCAAAACGACAAGGATATTTAAACACATGATTATTTGTTTGCTGTGCTCTATGGCCTCTGCTACAGACCTCATCGAAATGACACTTAGATATCTTAGGGTGTACATATCAAGTTTTCCCAAATGGTCTAGCGGATAGGCATCTACCTTGTAACGCAGGGCGGCCCGGGTTCGATTCCCGTCATGGCAAATGTTTTTTGTAGAAAAATAAAATGAGTCCCAACGTGTGCAACAGAACAGTTCGAAATCTCGTTACATTTGCATCGTCATGAACATGACTTATATCAGGCTAGCTCATTTTTTCTTTGTTCATTTTAAGTGTAGAAACAATATTTCGTTTGTGACCATTTTTTTCTGCCGTTTTGACAACAGGCTCATGACTAAAGAACACACGGCTGTCTGCTGATTGACGCTTGACTGTAGATTTTCGCTTTGTGTCAAAAGAACTTCCTAACGCACACTTTTTCAAAGTAGGTGAATTCATCAGATCTGTTTGAAACATTGCATTTTATCCATGCACGACGACTACTTAGATACTCGCAGCACAGTTGCCTCATATAAATTGCCCATGAGCGCGGAGCTTGTCTTTGTCACTGTAGCAACTTTGCTCCATCAGCGGGAGAAGGCGGTTCGACGCCCCTGTAAGCACATTTTTCTCTAATTCCTTTGTTTCAGGCAAGCCACTGTGACGTCAGACGCCTTTACGCATACAGCTTTGCGATGCTTAGACAGTAATAACATAATTCATGTTTACATTTCTTTAATTTTCGACGCATTGTCGTTATTCGTGACGCATCAATGACCAATTGATTTTATGGCAATGCAATGAAAAAAGCGTGTGGAAAACAGTGTTAATGACAGATTTGAGAAGCACATTTCATCAATATTGGCCGCATGGCATTCCTGTGCAGGTGACAATGGTAATTTTTCAAAACGACAAGGATATTTAAACACATGATTATTTGTTTGCTGTGCTCTATGGCCTCTGCTACAGACCTCATCGAAATGACACTTAGATATCTTAGGGTGTACATATCAAGTTTTCCCAAATGGTCTAGCGGATAGGCATCTACCTTGTAACGCAGGGTGGCCCGGGTTCGATTCCCGTCATGGCAAATGTTTTTTGTAGAAAAATAAAATGAGTCCCAACGTGTGCAACAGAACAGTTCGAAATCTCGTTACATTTGCATCGTCATGAACATGACTTATATCAGGCTAGCTCATTTTTTCTTTGTTCATTTTAAGTGCAGAAACAATATTTCGTTTGTGACCATTTTTTTCTGCCGTTTTGACAACAGGCTCATGACTAAAGAACACACGGCTGTCTGCTGATTGACGCTTGACTGTAGATTTTCGCTTTGTGTCAAAAGAACTTCCTAACGCACACTTTTTCAAAGTAGGTGAATTCATCAGATCTGTTTGAAACATTGCATTTTATCCATGCACGACAACTGCTTAGATACTCGCAGCACAGTTGCCCCATATACATTGCCCATGAGCGCGGAGCTTGTCTTTGTCACTGTAGCAACTTTGCTCCATCAGCGGGAGAAGGCGCTTCGACGCCCCTGTAAGCACATGTTTCTCTGATTCCTTTGTTTCAGGCAAGCCACTGTGACGTCAGACGCCTTTACGCATACAGCTTTGCGATGCTTAGACAGTAATAACATAATTCATGTTTACATTTCTTTAATTTTCGACGCATTGTCGTTATTCGTGACGCATCAATGACCAATTGATTATATGGCAATGCAATGAAAAAAGCGTGTGGAAAACAGTGTTAATGACAGATTTGAGAAGCACATTTCTTCAATGTTGGCCGCATGGCATTCCTGTGCAGGTGACAATGGTAATTTTTCAAAACGACAAGGATATTTAAACACATGATTATTTGTTTGCTGTGCTCTATGGCCTCTGCTACAGACCTCATCGAAATGACACTTAGATATCTTAGGGTGTACATATCAAGTTTTCCCAAATGGTCTAGCGGATAGGCATCTACCTTGTAACGCAGGGCGGCCCGGGTTCGATTCCCGTCATGGCAAATGTTTTTTGTAGAAAAATAAAATGAGTCCCAACGTGTGCAACAGAACAGTTCGAAATCTCGTTACATTTGCATCGTCATGAACATGACTTATATCAGGCTAGCTCATTTTTTCTTTGTTCATTTTAAGTGTAGAAACAATATTTCGTTTGTGACCATTTTTTTCTGCCGTTTTGACAACAGGCTCATGACTAAAGAACACACGGCTGTCTGCTGATTGACGCTTGACTGTAGATTTTCGCTTTGTGTCAAAAGAACTTCCTAACGCACACTTTTTCAAAGTAGGTGAATTCATCAGATCTGTTTGAAACATTGCATTTTATCCATGCACGACGACTGCTTAGATACTCGCAGCACAGTTGCCCCATATACATTGCCCATGAGCGCGGAGCTTGTCTTTGTCACTGTAGCAACTTTGCTCCATCAGCGGGAGAAGGCGCTTCGACGCCCCTGTAAGCACATGTTTCTCTGATTCCTTTGTTTCAGGCAAGCCACTGTGACGTCAGACGCCTTTACGCATACAGCTTTGCGATGCTTAGACAGTAATAACATAATTCATGTTTACATTTCTTTAATTTTCGACGCATTGTCGTTATTCGTGACGCATCAATGACCAATTGATTATATGGCAATGCAATGAAAAAAGCGTGTGGAAAACAGTGTTAATGACAGATTTGAGAAGCACATTTCTTCAATGTTGGCCGCATGGCATTCCTGTGCAGGTGACAATGGTAATTTTTCAAAACGACAAGGATATTTAAACACATGATTATTTGTTTGCTGTGCTCTATGGCCTCTGCTACAGACCTCATCGAAATGACACTTAGATATCTTAGGGTGTACATATCAAGTTTTCCCAAATGGTCTAGCGGATAGGCATCTACCTTGTAACGCAGGGCGGCCCGGGTTCGATTCCCGTCATGGCAAATGTTTTTTGTAGAAAAATAAAATGAGTCCCAACGTGTGCAACAGAACAGTTCGAAATCTCGTTACATTTGCATCGTCATGAACATGACTTATATCAGGCTAGCTCATTTTTTCTTTGTTCATTTTAAGTGTAGAAACAATATTTCGTTTGTGACCATTTTTTTCTGCCGTTTTGACAACAGGCTCATGACTAAAGAACACACGGCTGTCTGCTGATTGACGCTTGACTGTAGATTTTCGCTTTGTGTCAAAAGAACTTCCTAACGCACACTTTTTCAAAGTAGGTGAATTCATCAGATCTGTTTGAAACATTGCATTTTATCCATGCACGACGACTGCTTAGATACTCGCAGCACAGTTGCCCCATATACATTGCCCATGAGCGCGGAGCTTGTCTTTGTCACTGTAGCAACTTTGCTCCATCAGCGGGAGAAGGCGCTTCGACGCCCCTGTAAGCACATGTTTCTCTGATTCCTTTGTTTCAGGCAAGCCACTGTGACGTCAGACGCCGTTACGCATACAGCTTTGCGATGCTTAGACAGTAATAACATAATTCATGTTTACATTTCTTTAATTTTCGACGCATTGTCGTTATTCGTGACGCATCAATGACCAATTGATTATATGGCAATGCAATGAAAAAAGCGTGTGGAAAACAGTGTTAATGACAGATTTGAGAAGCACATTTCTTCAATGTTGGCCGCATGGCATTCCTGTGCAGGTGACAATGGTAATTTTTCAAAACGACAAGGATATTTAAACACATGATTATTTGTTTGCTGTGCTCTATGGCCTCTGCTACAGACCTCATCGAAATGACACTTAGATATCTTAGGGTGTACATATCAAGTTTTCCCAAATGGTCTAGCGGATAGGCATCTACCTTGTAACGCAGGGCGGCCCGGGTTCGATTCCCGTCATGGCAAATGTTTTTTGTAGAAAAATAAAATGAGTCCCAACGTGTGCAACAGAACAGTTCGAAATCTCGTTACATTTGCATCGTCATGAACATGACTTATATCAGGCTAGCTCATTTTTTCTTTGTTCATTTTAAGTGTAGAAACAATATTTCGTTTGTGACCATTTTTTTCTGCCGTTTTGACAACAGGCTCATGACTAAAGAACACACGGCTGTCTGCTGATTGACGCTTGACTGTAGATTTTCGCTTTGTATCAAAAGAACTTCCTAACGCACACTTTTTCAAAGTAGGTGAATTCATCAGATCTGTTTGAAACATTGCATTTTATCCATGCACGACGACTGCTTAGATACTCGCAGCACAGTTGCCCCATATACATTGCCCATGAGCGCGGAGCTTGTCTTTGTCACTGTAGCAACTTTGCTCCATCAGCGGGAGAAGGCGCTTCGACGCCCCTGTAAGCACATGTTTCTCTGATTCCTTTGTTTCAGGCAAGCCACTGTGACGTCAGACGCCTTTACGCATACAGCTTTGCGATGCTTAGACAGTAATAACATAATTCATGTTTACATTTCTTTAATTTTCGACGCATTGTCGTTATTCGTGACGCATCAATGACCAATTGATTATATGGCAATGCAATGAAAAAAGCGTGTGGAAAACAGTGTTAATGACAGATTTGAGAAGCACATTTCTTCAATGTTGGCCGCATGGCATTCCTGTGCAGGTGACAATGGTAATTTTTCAAAACGACAAGGATATTTAAACACATGATTATTTGTTTGCTGTGCTCTATGGCCTCTGCTACAGACCTCATCGAAATGACACTTAGATATCTTAGGGTGTACATATCAAGTTTTCCCAAATGGTCTAGCGGATAGGCATCTACCTTGTAACGCAGGGTGGCCCGGGTTCGATTCCCGTCATGGCAAATGTTTTTTGTAGAAAAATAAAATGAGTCCCAACGTGTGCAACAGAACAGTTCGAAATCTCGTTACATTTGCATCGTCATGAACATGACTTATATCAGGCTAGCTCATTTTTTCTTTGTTCATTTTAAGTGTAGAAACAATATTTCGTTTGTGACCATTTTTTTCTGCCGTTTTGACAACAGGCTCATGACTAAAGAACACACGGCTGTCTGCTGATTGACGCTTGACTGTAGATTTTCGCTTTGTGTCAAAAGAACTTCCTAACGCACACTTTTTCAAAGTAGGTGAATTCATCAGATCTGTTTGAAACATTGCATTTTATCCATGCACGACGACTGCTTAGATACTCGCAGCACAGTTGCCCCATATACATTGTCCATGAGCGCGGAGCTTGTCTTTGTCACTGTAGCAACTTTGCTCCATCAGCGGGAGAAGGCGCTTCGACGCCCCTGTAAGCACATGTTTCTCTGATTCCTTTGTTTCAGGCAAGCCACTGTGACGTCAGACGCCTTTACGCATACAGCTTTGCGATGCTTAGACAGTAATAACATAATTCATGTTTACATTTCTTTAATTTTCGACGCATTGTCGTTATTCGTGACGCATCAATGACCAATTGATTTTATGGCAATGCAATGAAAAAAGCGTGTGGAAAACAGTGTTAATGACAGATTTGAGAAGCACATTTCATCAATGTTGGCCGCATGGCATTCCTGTGCAGGTGACAATGGTAATTTTTCAAAACGACAAGGATATTTAAACACATGATTATTTGTTTGCTGTGCTCTATGGCCTCTGCTACAGACCTCATCGAAATGACACTTAGATATCTTAGGGTGTACATATCAAGTTTTCCCAAATGGTCTAGCGGATAGGCATCTACCTTGTAACGCAGGGTGGCCCGGGTTCGATTCCCGTCATGGCAAATGTTTTTTGTAGAAAAATAAAATGAGTCCCAACGTGTGCAACAGAACAGTTCGAAATCTCGTTACATTTGCATCGTCATGAACATGACTTATATCAGGCTAGCTCATTTTTTCTTTGTTCATTTTAAGTGTAGAAACAATATTTCGTTTGTGAACATTTTTTTCTGCCGTTTTGACAACAGGCTCATGACTAAAGAACACACGGCTGTCTGCTGATTGACGCTTGACTGTAGATTTTCGCTTTGTGTCAAAAGAACTTCCTAACGCACACTTTTTCAAAGTAGGTGAATTCATCAGATCTGTTTGAAACATTGCATTTTATCCATGCACGACGACTGCTTAGATACTCGCAGCACAGTTGCCCCATATACATTGCCCATGAGCGCGGAGCTTGTCTTTGTCACTGTAGCAACTTTGCTCCATCAGCGGGAGAAGGCGCTTCGACGCCCCTGTAAGCACATGTTTCTCTGATTCCTTTGTTTCAGGCAAGCCACTGTGACGTCAGACGCCTTTACGCATACAGCTTTGCGATGCTTAGACAGTAATAACATAATTCATGTTTACATTTCTTTAATTTTCGACGCATTGTCGTTATTCGTGACGCATCAATGACCAATTGATTATATGGCAATGCAATGAAAAAAGCGTGTGGAAAACAGTGTTAATGACAGATTTGAGAAGCACATTTCTTCAATGTTGGCCGCATGGCATTCCTGTGCAGGTGACAATGGTAATTTTTCAAAACGACAAGGATATTTAAACACATGATTATTTGTTTGCTGTGCTCTATGGCCTCTGCTACAGACCTCATCGAAATGACACTTAGATATCTTAGGGTGTACATATCAAGTTTTCCCAAATGGTCTAGCGGATAGGCATCTACCTTGTAACGCAGGGCGGCCCGGGTTCGATTCCCGTCATGGCAAATGTTTTTTGTAGAAAAATAAAATGAGTCCCAACGTGTGCAACAGAACAGTTCGAAATCTCGTTACATTTGCATCGTCATGAACATGACTTATATCAGGCTAGCTCATTTTTTCTTTGTTCATTTTAAGTGTAGAAACAATATTTCGTTTGTGACCATTTTTTTCTGCCGTTTTGACAACAGGCTCATGACTAAAGAACACACGGCTGTCTGCTGATTGACGCTTGACTGTAGATTTTCGCTTTGTGTCAAAAGAACTTCCTAACGCACACTTTTTCAAAGTAGGTGAATTCATCAGATCTGTTTGAAACATTGCATTTTATCCATGCACGACGACTGCTTAGATACTCGCAGCACAGTTGCCCCATATACATTGCCCATGAGCGCGGAGCTTGTCTTTGTCACTGTAGCAACTTTGCTCCATCAGCGGGAGAAGGCGCTTCGACGCCCCTGTAAGCACATGTTTCTCTGATTCCTTTGTTTCAGGCAAGCCACTGTGACGTCAGACGCCTTTACGCATACAGCTTTGCGATGCTTAGACAGTAATAACATAATTCATGTTTACATTTCTTTAATTTTCGACGCATTGTCGTTATTCGTGACGCATCAATGACCAATTGATTATATGGCAATGCAATGAAAAAAGCGTGTGGAAAACAGTGTTAATGACAGATTTGAGAAGCACATTTCTTCAATGTTGGCCGCATGGCATTCCTGTGCAGGTGACAATGGTAATTTTTCAAAACGACAAGGATATTTAAACACATGATTATTTGTTTGCTGTGCTCTATGGCCTCTGCTACAGACCTCATCGAAATGACACTTAGATATCTTAGGGTGTACATATCAAGTTTTCCCAAATGGTCTAGCGGATAGGCATCTACCTTGTAACGCAGGGCGGCCCGGGTTCGATTCCCGTCATGGCAAATGTTTTTTGTAGAAAAATAAAATGAGTCCCAACGTGTGCAACAGAACAGTTCGAAATCTCGTTACATTTGCATCGTCATGAACATGACTTATATCAGGCTAGCTCATTTTTTCTTTGTTCATTTTAAGTGTAGAAACAATATTTCGTTTGTGACCATTTTTTTCTGCCGTTTTGACAACAGGCTCATGACTAAAGAACACACGGCTGTCTGCTGATTGACGCTTGACTGTAGATTTTCGCTTTGTGTCAAAAGAACTTCCTAACGCACACTTTTTCAAAGTAGGTGAATTCATCAGATCTGTTTGAAACATTGCATTTTATCCATGCACGACGACTGCTTAGATACTCGCAGCACAGTTGCCCCATATACATTGCCCATGAGCGCGGAGCTTGTCTTTGTCACTGTAGCAACTTTGCTCCATCAGCGGGAGAAGGCGCTTCGACGCCCCTGTAAGCACATGTTTCTCTGATTCCTTTGTTTCAGGCAAGCCACTGTGACGTCAGACGCCTTTACGCATACAGCTTTGCGATGCTTAGACAGTAATAACATAATTCATGTTTACATTTCTTTAATTTTCGACGCATTGTCGTTATTCGTGACGCATCAATGACCAATTGATTATATGGCAATGCAATGAAAAAAGCGTGTGGAAAACAGTGTTAATGACAGATTTGAGAAGCACATTTCTTCAATGTTGGCCGGATGGCATTCCTGTGCAGGTGACAATGGTAATTTTTCAAAACGACAAGGATATTTAAACACATGATTATTTGTTTGCTGTGCTCTATGGCCTCTGCTACAGACCTCATCGAAATGACACTTAGATATCTTAGGGTGTACATATCAAGTTTTCCCAAAGGGTCTAGCGGATAGGCATCTACCTTGTAACGCAGGGTGGCCCGGGTTCGATTCCCGTCATGGCAAATGTTTTTTGTAGAAAAATAAAATGAGTCCCAACGTGTGCAACAGAACAGTTCGAAATCTCGTTACATTTGCATCGTCATGAACATGACTTATATCAGGCTAGCTCATTTTTTCTTTGTTCATTTTAAGTGTAGAAACAATATTTCGTTTGTGACCATTTTTTTCTGCCGTTTTGACAACAGGCTCATGACTAAAGAACACACGGCTGTCTGCTGATTGACGCTTGACTGTAGATTTTCGCTTTGTGTCAAAAGAACTTCCTAACGCACACTTTTTCAAAGTAGGTGAATTCATCAGATCTGTTTGAAACATTGCATTTTATCCATGCACGACGACTGCTTAGATACTCGCAGCACAGTTGCCCCATATACATTGTCCATGAGCGCGGAGCTTGTCTTTGTCACTGTAGCAACTTTGCTCCATCAGCGGGAGAAGGCGCTTCGACGCCCCTGTAAGCACATGTTTCTCTGATTCCTTTGTTTCAGGCAAGCCACTGTGACGTCAGACGCCTTTACGCATACAGCTTTGCGATGCTTAGACAGTAATAACATAATTCATGTTTACATTTCTTTAATTTTCGACGCATTGTCGTTATTCGTGACGCATCAATGACCAATTGATTTTATGGCAATGCAATGAAAAAAGCGTGTGGAAAACAGTGTTAATGACAGATTTGAGAAGCACATTTCATCAATGTTGGCCGCATGGCATTCCTGTGCAGGTGACAATGGTAATTTTTCAAAACGACAAGGATATTTAAACACATGATTATTTGTTTGCTGTGCTCTATGGCCTCTGCTACAGACCTCATCGAAATGACACTTAGATATCTTAGGGTGTACATATCAAGTTTTCCCAAATGGTCTAGCGGATAGGCATCTACCTTGTAACGCAGGGTGGCCCGGGTTCGATTCCCGTCATGGCAAATGTTTTTTGTAGAAAAATAAAATGAGTCCCAACGTGTGCAACAGAACAGTTCGAAATCTCGTTACATTTGCATCGTCATGAACATGACTTATATCAGGCTAGCTCATTTTTTCTTTGTTCATTTTAAGTGTAGAAACAATATTTCGTTTGTGACCATTTTTTTCTGCCGTTTTGACAACAGGCTCATGACTAAAGAACACACGGCTGTCTGCTGATTGACGCTTGACTGTAGATTTTCGCTTTGTGTCAAAAGAACTTCCTAACGCACACTTTTTCAAAGTAGGTGAATTCATCAGATCAGTTTGAAACATTGCATTTTATCCATGCACGACGACTGCTTAGATACTCGCAGCACAGTTGCCCCATATACATTGTCCATGAGCGCGGAGCTTGTCTTTGTCACTGTAGCAACTTTGCTCCATCAGCGGGAGAAGGCGCTTCGACGCCCCTGTAAGCACATGTTTCTCTGATTCCTTTGTTTCAGGCAAGCCACTGTGACGTCAGACGCCTTTACGCATACAGCTTTGCGATGCTTAGACAGTAATAACATAATTCATGTTTACATTTCTTTAATTTTCGACGCATTGTCGTTATTCGTGACGCATCAATGACCAATTGATTTTATGGCAATGCAATGAAAAAAGCGTGTGGAAAACAGTGTTAATGACAGATTTGAGAAGCACATTTCATCAATGTTGGCCGCATGGCATTCCTGTGCAGGTGACAATGGTAATTTTTCAAAACGACAAGGATATTTAAACACATGATTATTTGTTTGCTGTGCTCTATGGCCTCTGCTACAGACCTCATCGAAATGACACTTAGATATCTTAGGGTGTACATATCAAGTTTTCCCAAATGGTCTAGCGGATAGGCATCTACCTTGTAACGCAGGGTGGCCCGGGTTCGATTCCCGTCATGGCAAATGTTTTTTGTAGAAAAATAAAATGAGTCCCAACGTGTGCAACAGAACAGTTCGAAATCTCGTTACATTTGCATCGTCATGAACATGACTTATATCAGGCTAGCTCATTTTTTCTTTGTTCATTTTAAGTGTAGAAACAATATTTCGTTTGTGACCATTTTTTTCTGCCGTTTTGACAACAGGCTCATGACTAAAGAACACACGGCTGTCTGCTGATTGACGCTTGACTGTAGATTTTCGCTTTGTGTCAAAAGAACTTCCTAACGCACACTTTTTCAAAGTAGGTGAATTCATCAGATCAGTTTGAAACATTGCATTTTATCCATGCACGACGACTGCTTAGATACTCGCAGCACAGTTGCCCCATATACATTGTCCATGAGCGCGGAGCTTGTCTTTGTCACTGTAGCAACTTTGCTCCATCAGCGGGAGAAGGCGCTTCGACGCCCCTGTAAGCACATGTTTCTCTGATTCCTTTGTTTCAGGCAAGCCACTGTGACGTCAGACGCCTTTACGCATACAGCTTTGCGATGCTTAGACAGTAATAACATAATTCATGTTTACATTTCTTTAATTTTCGACGCATTGTCGTTATTCGTGACGCATCAATGACCAATTGATTATATGGCAATGCAATGAAAAAAGCGTGTGGAAAACAGTGTTAATGACAGATTTGAGAAGCACATTTCTTCAATGTTGGCCGCATGGCATTCCTGCGCAGGTGACAATGGTAATTTTTCAAAACGACAAGGATATTTAAACACATGATTATTTGTTTGCTGTGCTCTATGGCCTCTGCTACAGACCTCATCGAAATGACACTTAGATATCTTAGGGTGTACATATCAAGTCTTCCCAAATGGTTTAGCGGATAGGCATCTACCTTGTAACGCAGGGCGGCCCGGGTTCGATTCCCGTCATGGCAAATGTTTTTTGTAGAAAAATAAAATGAGTCCCAACGTGTGCAACAGAACAGTTCGAAATCTCGTTACATTTGCATCGTCATGAACATGACTTATATCAGGCTAGCCAATTTTTTCTTTGTTCATTTTAAGTGTAGAAACAATATTTCGTTTGTGAACATTTTTTTCTGCCGTTTTGACAACAGGCTCATTACTAAAGAACACACGGCTGTCTGCTGATTGACGCTTGACTGTAGATTTTCGCTTTGTGTCAAAAGAACTCCCTAACGCACACTTTTTCAAAGTAGGTGAATTCATCAGATCTGTTTGAAACATTGCATTTTATCCATGCACGACGACTACTTAGATACTCGCAGCACAGTTGCCTCATATAAATTGCCCATGAGCGCGGAGCTTGTCTTTGTCACTGTAGCAACTTTGCTCCATCAGCGGGAGAAGGCGGTTCGACGCCCCTGTAAGCACATGTTTCTCTAATTCCTTTGTTTCAGGCAAGCCACTGTGACGTCAGACGCCTTTACGCATACAGCTTTGCGATGCTTAGACAGTAATAACATAATTCATGTTTACATTTCTTTAATTTTCGACGCATTGTCGTTATTCGTTACGCATCAATGACCAATTGATTATATGGCAATGCAATGAAAAAAGCGTGTGGAAAACAGTGTTAATGACAGATTTGAGAAGCACATTTCTTCAATGTTGGCCGCATGGCATTCCTGTGCAGGTGACAATGGTAATTTTTCAAAACGACAAGGATATTTAAACACATGATTATTTGTTTGCTGTGCTCTATGGCCTCTGCTACAGACCTCATCGAAATGACACTTAGATATCTTAGGGTGTACATATCAAGTCTTCCCAAATGGTCTAGCGGATAGGAATCTGCCTTGTAACGCAGGGTGGCCCGGGTTCGATTCCCGTCATGGCAAATGTTTTTTGTAGAAAAATAAAATGAGTCCCAACGTGTGCAACAGAACAGTTCGAAATCTCGTTACATTTGCATCGTCATGAACATGACTTATATCAGGCTAGCTCATTTTTTCTTTGTTCATTTTAAGTGTAGAAACAATATTTCGTTTGTGACCATTTTTTTCTGCCGTTTTGACAACAGGCTCATGACTAAAGAACACACGGCTGTCTGCTGATTGACGCTTGACTGTAGATTTTCGCTTTGTGTCAAAAGAACTTCCTAACGCACACTTTTTCAAAGTAGGTGAATTCATCAGATCTGTTTGAAACATTGCATTTTATCCATGCACGACGACTGCTTAGATACTCGCAGCACAGTTGCCCCATATACATTGTCCATGAGCGCGGAGCTTGTCTTTATCACTGTAGCAACTTTGCTCCATCAGCGGGAGAAGGCGCTTCGACGCCCCTGTAAGCACATGTTTCTCCGATTCCTTTGTTTCAGGCAAGCCACTGTGACGTCAGACGCCTTTACGCATACAGCTTTGCGATGCTTAGACAGTAATAACATAATTCATGTTTACATTTCTTTAATTTTCGACGCATTGTCGTTATTCGTGACGCATCAATGACCAATTGATTATATGGCAATGCAATGAAAAAAGCGTGTGGAAAACAGTGTTAATGACAGATTTGAGAAGCACATTTCTTCAATGTTGGCCGCATGGCATTCCTGTGCAGGTGACAATGGTAATTTTTCAAAACGACAAGGATATTTAAACACATGATTATTTGTTTGCTGTGCTCTATGGCCTCTGCTACAGACCTCATCGAAATGACACTTAGATATCTTAGGGTGTACATATCAAGTCTTCCCAAATGGTTTAGCGGATAGGCATCTACCTTGTAACGCAGGGCGGCCCGGGTTCGATTCCCGTCATGGCAAATGTTTTTTGTAGAAAAATAAAATGAGTCCCAACGTGTGCAACAGAACAGTTCGAAATCTCGTTACATTTGCATCGTCATGAACATGACTTATATCAGGCTAGCCAATTTTTTCTTTGTTCATTTTAAGTGTAGAAACAATATTTCGTTTGTGAACATTTTTTTCTGCCGTTTTGACAACAGGCTCATTACTAAAGAACACACGGCTGTCTGCTGATTGACGCTTGACTGTAGATTTTCGCTTTGTGTCAAAAGAACTCCCTAACGCACACTTTTTCAAAGTAGGTGAATTCATCAGATCTGTTTGAAACATTGCATTTTATCCATGCACGACGACTACTTAGATACTCGCAGCACAGTTGCCTCATATAAATTGCCCATGAGCGCGGAGCTTGTCTTTGTCACTGTAGCAACTTTGCTCCATCAGCGGGAGAAGGCGGTTCGACGCCCCTGTAAGCACATGTTTCTCTAATTCCTTTGTTTCAGGCAAGCCACTGTGACGTCAGACGCCTTTACGCATACAGCTTTGCGATGCTTAGACAGTAATAACATAATTCATGTTTACATTTCTTTAATTTTCGACGCATTGTCGTTATTCGTGACGCATCAATGACCAATTGATTATATGGCAATGCAATGAAAAAAGCGTGTGGAAAACAGTGTTAATGACAGATTTGAGAAGCACATTTCTTCAATGTTGGCCGCATGGCATTCCTGTGCAGGTGACAATGGTAATTTTTCAAAACGACAAGTATATTTAAATACATGATTATTTGTTTGCTGTGCTCTATGGCCTCTGCTACAGACCTCATCGAAATGACACTTAGATATCTTAGGGTGTACATATCAAGTTTTCCCAAATGGTCTAGCGGATAGGCATCTACCTTATAACGCAGGGTGGCCCGGGTTCGATTCCCGTCATGGCAAATGTTTTTTGTAGAAAAATAAAATGAGTCCCAACGTGTGCAACAGAACAGTTCGAAATCTCGTTACATTTGCATCGTCATGAACATGACTTATATCAGGCTAGCTCATTTTTTCTTTGTTCATTTTAAGTGTAGAAACAATATTTCGTTTGTGAACATTTTTTTCTGCCGTTTTGACAACAGGCTCATGACTAAAGAACACACGGCTGTCTGCTGATTGACGCTTGACTGTAGATTTTCGCTTTGTGTCAAAAGAACTTCCTAACGCACACTTTTTCAAAGTAGGTGAATTCATCAGATCTGTTTGAAACATTGCATTTTATCCATGCACGACGACTGCTTAGATACTCGCAGCACAGTTGCCCCATATAAATTGCCCATGAGCGCTGAGCTTGTCTTTGTCACTGTAGCAACTTTGCTCCATCAGCGGGAGAAGGCGGTTCGACGCCCCTGTAAGCACATGTTTCTCTAATTCCTTTGTTTCAGGCAAGCCACTGTGACGTCAGACGCCTTTACGCATACAGCTTTGCGATGCTTAGACAGTAATAACATAATTCATGTTTACATTTCTTTAATTTTCGACGCATTGTCGTTATTCGTGACGCATCAATGACCAATTGATTATATGGCAATGCAATGAAAAAAGCGTGTGGAAAACAGTGTTAATGACAGATTTGAGAAGCACATTTCTTCAATGTTGGCCGCATGGCATTCCTGTGCAGGTGACAATGGTAATTTTTCAAAACGACAAGGATATTTAAACACATGATTATTTGTTTGCTGTGCTCTATGGCCTCTGCTACAGACCTCATCGAAATGACACTTAGATATCTTAGGATGTACATATCAAGTTTTCCCAAATGGTCTAGCGGATAGGCATCTACCTTGTAACGCAGGGCGGCCCGGGTTCGATTCCAGTCATGGCAAATGATTTTTGTAGAAAAATAAAATGAGTCCCAACGTGTGCAACAGAACAGTTCGAAATCTCGTTACATTTGCATCGTCATGAACATGACTTATATCAGGCTAGCTAATTTTTTCTTTGTTCATTTTAAGTGTAGAAACAATATTTCTTTTGTGAACATTTTTTTCTGCCGTTTTGACAACAGACTCATTACTAAAGAACACACGGCTGTCTGCTGATTGACGCTTGACTGTAGATTTTCGCTTTGTGTCAAAAGAACTTCCTAACGCACACTTTTTCAAAGTAGGTGAATTCATCAGATCTGTTTGAAACATTGCATTTTATCCATGCACGACGACTGCTTAGATACTCGCAGCACAGTTGCCCCATATAAATTGCCCATGAGCGCGGAGCTTGTCTTTGTCACTGTAGCAACTTTGCTCCATCAGCGGGAGAAGGCGGTTCGACGCCCCTGTAAGCACATGTTTCTCTAATTCCTTTGTTTCAGGCAAGCCACTGTGACGTCAGACGCCTTTACGCATACAGCTTTGCGATGCTTAGACAGTAATAACATAATTCATGTTTACATTTCTTTAATTTTCGACGCATTGTCGTTATTCGTGACGCATCAATGACCAATTGATTATATGGCAATGCAATGAAAAAAGCGTGTGGAAAACAGTGTTAATGACAGATTTGAGAAGCACATTTCTTCAATGTTGGCCGCATGGCATTCCTGTGCAGGTGACAATGGTAATTTTTCAAAACGACAAGGATATTTAAACACATGATTATTTGTTTGCTGTGCTCTATGGCCTCTGCTACAGACCTCATCGAAATGACACTTAGATATCTTAGGGTGTACATATCAAGTTTTCCCAAATGGTCTAGCGGATAGGCATCTACCTTGTAACGCAGGGTGGCCCGGGTTCGATTCCCGTCATGGCAAATGTTTTTTGTAGAAAAATAAAATGAGTCCCAACGTGTGCAACAGAACAGTTCGAAATCTCGTTACATTTGCATCGTCATGAACATGACTTATATCAGGCTAGCTCATTTTTTCTTTGTTCATTTTAAGTGTAGAAACAATATTTCGTTTGTGACCATTTTTTTCTGCCGTTTTGACAACAGGCTCATGACTAAAGAACACACGGCTGTCTGCTGATTGACGCTTGACTGTAGATTTTCGCTTTGTGTCAAAAGAACTTCCTAACGCACACTTTTTCAAAGTAGGTGAATTCATCAGATCTGTTTGAAACATTGCATTTTATCCATGCACGACGACTACTTAGATACTCGCAGCACAGTTGCCTCATATAAATTGCCCATGAGCGTGGAGCTTGTCTTTGTCACTGTAGCAACTTTGCTCTATCAGCGGGAGAAGGCGGTTCGACGCCCCTGTAAGCACATGTTTCTCTAATTCCTTTGTTTCAGGCAAGCCACTGTGACGTCAGACGCCTTTACGCATACAGCTTTGCGATGCTTAGACAGTAATAACATAATTCATGTTTACATTTCTTTAATTTTCGACGCATTGTCGTTATTCGTGACGCATCAATGACCAATTGATTTTATGGCAATGAAATGAAAAAAGCGTGTGGAAAACAGTGTTAATGACAGATTTGAGAAGCACATTTCATCAATGTTGGCCGCATGGCATTCCTGTGCAGGTGACAATGGTAATTTTTCAAAACGACAAGGATATTTAAACACATGATTATTTGTTTGCTGTGCTCTATGGCCTCTGCTACAGACCTCATCGAAATGACACTTAGATATCTTAGGGTGTACATATCAAGTTTTCCCAAATGGTCTAGCGGATAGGTATCTACCTTGTAACGCAGGGCGGCCCGGGTTCGATTCCCGTCATGGCAAATATTTTTTGTAGAAAAATAAAATGAGTCCCAACGTGTGCAACAGAACAGTTCGAAATCTCGTTACATTTGCATCGTCATGAACATGACTTATATCAGGCTTGCTCATTTTTTCTTTGTTCATTTTAAGTGTAGAAACAATATTTCGTTTGTGAACATTTTTTTCTGCCGTTTTGACAACAGGCTCATGACTAAAGAACACACGGCTGTCTGCTGATTGACGCTTGACTGTAGATTTTCGCTTTGTGTCAAAAGAACTCCCTAACGCACACTTTTTCAAAGTAGGTGAATTCATCAGATCTGTTTGAAACATTGCATTTTATCCATGCACGACGACTACTTAGATACTCGCAGCACAGTTGCCTCATATAAATTGCCCATGAGCGCGGAGCTTGTCTTTGTCACTGTAGCAACTTTGCTCCATCAGCGGGAGAAGGCGGTTCGACGCCCCTGTAAGCACATGTTTCTCTAATTCCTTTGTTTCAGGCAAGCCACTGTGACGTCAGACGCCTTTACGCATACAGCTTTGCGATGCTTAGACAGTAATAACATAATTCATGTTTACATTTCTTTAATTTTCGACGCATTGTCGTTATTCGTGACGCATCAATGACCAATTGATTATATGGCAATGCAATGAAAAAAGCGTGTGGAAAACAGTGTTAATGACAGATTTGAGAAGCACATTTCTTCAATGTTGGCCGCATGGCATTCCTGTGCAGGGGACAATGGTAATTTTTCAAAACGACAAGCATATTTAAACACATGATTATTTGTTTGCTGTGCTCTATGGCCTCTGCTACAGACCTCATCGAAATGACACTTAGATATCTTAGGGTGTACATATCAAGTTTTCCCAAATGGTCTAGCGGATAGGCATCTACCTTGTAACGCAGGGCGGCCCGGGTTCGATTCCCGTCATGGCAAATGTTTTTTGTAGAAAAATAAAATGAGTCCCAACGTGTGCAACAGAATAGTTCGAAATCTCGTTACATTTGCATCGTCATGAACATGACTTATATCAGGCTTGCTCATTTTTTCTTTGTTCATTTTAAGTGTAGAAACAATATTTCGTTTGTGAACATTTTTTTCTGCCGTTTTGACAACAGGCTCATGACTAAAGAACACACGGCTGTCTGCTGATTGACGCTTGACTGTAGATTTTCGCTTTGTGTCAAAAGAACTCCCTAACGCACACTTTTTCAAAGTAGGTGAATTCATCAGATCTGTTTGAAACATTGCATTTTATCCATGCACGACGACTACTTAGATACTCGCAGCACAGTTGCCTCATATAAATTGCCCATGAGCGTGGAGCTTGTCTTTGTCACTGTAGCAACGTTGCTCTATCAGCGGGAGAAGGCGGTTCGACGCCCCTGTAAGCACATGTTTCTCTAATTCCTTTGTTTCAGGCAAGCCACTGTGACGTCAGACGCCTTTACGCATACAGCTTTGCGATGCTTAGACAGTAATAACATAATTCATGTTTACATTTCTTTAATTTTCGACGCATTGTCGTTATTCGTGACGCATCAATGACCAATTGATTATATGGCAATGCAATGAAAAAAGCGTGTGGAAAACAGTGTTAATGACAGATTTGAGAAGCACATTTCTTCAATGTTGGCCGCATGGCATTCCTGTGCAGGTGACAATGGTAATTTTTCAAAACGACAAGGATATTTAAACACATGATTATTTGTTTGCTGTGCTCTATGGCCTCTGCTACAGACCTCATCGAAATGACACTTAGATATCTTAGGGTGTACATATCAAGTTTTCCCAAATGGTCTAGCGGATAGGCATCTACCTTGTAACGCAGGGCGGCCCGGGTTCGATTCCCGTCATGGCAAATGTTTTTTGTAGAAAAATAAAATGAGTCCCAACGTGTGCAACAGAACAGTTCGAAATCTCGTTACATTTGCATCGTCATGAACATGACTTATATCAGGCTTGCTCATTTTTTCTTTGTTCATTTTAAGTGTAGAAACAATATTTCGTTTGTGAACATTTTTTTCTGCCGTTTTGACAACAGGCTCATTACTAAAGAACACACGGCTGTCTGCTGATTGACGCTTGACTGTAGATTTTCGCTTTGTGTCAAAAGAACTCCCTAACGCACACTTTTTCAAAGTAGGTGAATTCATCAGATCTGTTTGAAACATTGCATTTTATCCATGCACGACGACTACTTAGATACTCGCAGCACAGTTGCCTCATATAAATTGCCCATGAGCGCGGAGCTTGTCTTTGTCACTGTAGCAACTTTGCTCCATCAGCGGGAGAAGGCGGTTCGACGCCCCTGTAAGCACATGTTTCTCTAATTCCTTTGTTTCAGGCAAGCCACTGTGACGTCAGAGGCCTTTACGCATACAGCTTTGCGATGCTTAGACAGTAATAACATAATTCATGTTTACATTTCTTTAATTTTCGACGCATTGTCGTTATTCGTGACGCATCAATGACCAATTGATTTTATGGCAATGCAATGAAAAAAGCGTGTGGAAAACAGTGTTAATGACAGATTTGAGAAGCACATTTCATCAATGTTGGCCGCATGGCATTCCTGTGCAGGTGACAATGGTAATTTTTCAAAACGACAAGGATATTTAAACACATGATTATTTGTTTGCTGTGCTCTATGGCCTCTGCTACAGACCTCATCGAAATGACACTTAGATATCTTAGGGTGTACATATCAAGTTTTCCCAAATGGTCTAGCGGATAGGCATCTACCTTGTAACGCAGGGTGGCCCGGGTTCGATTCCCGTCATGGCAAATGTTTTTTGTAGAAAAATAAAATGAGTCCCAACGTGTGCAACAGAACAGTTCGAAATCTCGTTACATTTGCATCGTCATGAACATGACTTATATCAGGCTAGCTCATTTTTTCTTTGTTCATTTTAAGTGTAGAAACAATATTTCGTTTGTGACCATTTTTTTCAGCCGTTTTGACAACAGGCTCATGACTAAAGAACACACGGCTGTCTGCTGATTGACGCTTGACTGTAGATTTTCGCTTTGTATCAAAAGAACTTCCTAACGCACACTTTTTCAAAGTAGGTGAATTCATCAGATCTGTTTGAAACATTGCATTTTATCCATGCACGACGACTACTTAGATACTCGCAGCACAGTTGCCTCATATAAATTGCCCATGAGCGCGGAGCTTGTCTTTGTCACTGTAGCAACTTTGCTCCATCAGCGGGAGAAGGCGGTTCGACGCCCCTGTAAGCACATGTTTCTCTGATTCCTTTGTTTCAGGCAAGCCACTGTGACGTCAGACGCCTTTACGCATACAGCTTTGCGATGCTTAGACAGTAATAACATAATTCATGTTTACATTTCTTTAATTTTCGACGCATTGTCGTTATTCGTGAAGCATCAATGACCAATTGATTATATGGCAATGCAATGAAAAAAGCGTGTGGAAAACAGTGTTAATGACAGATTTGAGAAGCACATTTCTTCAATGTTGGCCGCATGGCATTCCTGTGCAGGTGACAATGGTAATTTTTCAAAACGACAAGGATATTTAAACACATGATTATTTGTTTGCTGTGCTCTATGGCCTCTGCTACAGACCTCATCGAAATGACACTTAGATATCTTAGGGTGTACATATCAAGTTTTCCCAAATGGTCTAGCGGATAGGCATCTACCTTGTAACGCAGGGCGGCCCGGGTTCGATTCCCGTCATGGCAAATGTTGTTTGTAGAAAAATAAAATGAGTCCCAACGTGTGCAACAGAACAGTTCGAAATCTCGTTACATTTGCATCGTCATGAACATGACTTATATCAGGCTAGCTCATTTTTTCTTTGTTCATTTTAAGTGTAGAAACAATATTTCGTTTGTGACCATTTTTTTCTGCCGTTTTGACAACAGGCTCATGACTAAAGAACACACGGCTGTCTGCTGATTGACGCTTGACTGTAGATTTTCGCTTTGTATCAAAAGAACTTCCTAACGCACACTTTTTCAAAGTAGGTGAATTCATCAGATCTGTTTGAAACATTGCATTTTATCCATGCACGACGACTACTTAGATACTCGCAGCACAGTTGCCTCATATAAATTGCCCATGAGCGCGGAGCTTGTCTTTGTCACTGTAGCAACTTTGCTCCATCAGCGGGAGAAGGCGCTTCGACGCCCCTGTAAGCACATGTTTCTCTGATTCCTTTGTTTCAGGCAAGCCACTGTGACGTCAGACGCCTTTACGCATACAGCTTTGCGATGCTTAGACAGTAATAACATAATTCATGTTTACATTTCTTTAATTTTCGACGCATTGTCGTTATTTGTGACGCATCAATGACCAATTGATTATATGGCAATGCAATGAAAAAAGCGTGTGGAAAACAGTGTTAATGACAGATTTGAGAAGCACATTTCTTCAATGTTGGCCGCATGGCATTCCTGTGCAGGTGACAATGGTAATTTTTCAAAACGACAAGGATATTTAAACACATGATTATTTGTTTGCTGTGCTCTATGGCCTCTGCTACAGACCTCATCGAAATGACACTTAGATATCTTAGGGTGTACATATCAAGTCTTCCCAAATGGTCTAGCGGATAGGCATCTACCTTGTAACGCAGGGCGGCCCGGGTTCGATTCCCGTCATGGCAAATGTTTTTTGTAGAAAAATAAAATGAGTCCCAACGTGTGCAACAGAACAGTTCGAAATCTCGTTACATTTGCATCGTCATGAACATGACTTATATCAGGCTAGCTCATTTTTTCTTTGTTCATTTTAAGTGTAGAAACAATATTTCGTTTGTGACCATTTTTTTCTGCCGTTTTGACAACAGGCTCATGACTAAAGAACACACGGCTGTCTGCTGATTGACGCTTGACTGTAGATTTTCGCTTTGTGTCAAAAGAACTTCCTAACGCACACTTTTTCAAAGTAGGTGAATTCATCAGATCTGTTTGAAACATTGCATTTTATCCATGCACGACGACAGCTTAGATACTCGCAGCACAGTTGCCCCATATAAATTGCCCATGAGCGCGGAGCTTGTCTTTGTCACTGTAGCAACTTTGCTCCATCAGCGGGAGAAGGCGGTTCGACGCCCCTGTAAGCACATGTTTCTCTAATTCCTTTGTTTCAGGCAAGCCACTGTGACGTCAGACGCCTTTACGCATACAGCTTTGCGATGCTTAGACAGTAATAACATAATTCATGTTTACATTTCTTTAATTTTCGACGCATTGTCGTTATTCGTGACCCATCAATGACCAATTGATTATATGGCAATGCAATGAAAAAAGCGTGTGGAAAACAGTGTTAATGACAGATTTGAGAAGCACATTTCTTCAATGTTGGCCGCATGGCATTCCTGTGCAGGTGACAATGGTAATTTTTCAAAACGACAAGGATATTTAAACACATGATTATTTGTTTGCTGTGCTCTATGGCCTCTGCTACAGACCTCATCGAAATGACACTTAGATATCTTAGGGTGTACATATCAAGTTTTCCCAAATGGTCTAGCGGATAGGCATCTACCTTGTAACGCAGGGCGGCCCGGGTTCGATTCCCGTCATGGCAAATGTTTTTTGTAGAAAAATAAAATGAGTCCCAACGTGTGCAACAGAACAGTTCGAAATCTCGTTACATTTGCATCGTCATGAACATGACTTATATCAGGCTTGCTCATTTTTTCTTTGTTCATTTTAAGTGTAGAAACAATATTTCGTTTGTGAACATTTTTTTCTGCCGTTTTGACAACAGGCTCATGACTAAAGAACACACGGCTGTCTGCTGATTGACGCTTGACTGTAGATTTTCGCTTTGTGTCAAAAGAACTCCCTAACGCACACTTTTTCAAAGTAGGTGAATTCATCAGATCTGTTTGAAACATTGCATTTTATCCATGCACGACGACTACTTAGATACTCGCAGCACAGTTGCCTCATATAAATTGCCCATGAGCGCGGAGCTTGTCTTTGTCACTGTAGCAACTTTGCTCCATCAGCGGGAGAAGGCGGTTCGACGCCCCTGTAAGCACATGTTTCTCTAATTCCTTTGTTTCAGGCAAGCCACTGTGACGTCAGACGCCTTTACGCATACAGCTTTGCGATGCTTAGACAGTAATAACATAATTCATGTTTACATTTCTTTAATTTTCGACGCATTGTCGTTATTCGTGACGCATCAATGACCAATTGATTATATGGCAATGCAATGAAAAAAGCGTGTGGAAAACAGTGTTAATGACAGATTTGAGAAGCACATTTCTTCAATGTTGGCCGCATGGCATTCCTGTGCAGGTGACAATGGTAATTTTTCAAAACGACAAGTATATTTAAATACATGATTATTTGTTTGCTGTGCTCTATGGCCTCTGCTACAGACCTCATCGAAATGACACTTAGATATCTTAGGGTGTACATATCAAGTTTTCCCAAATGGTCTAGCGGATAGGCATCTACCTTATAACGCAGGGTGGCCCGGGTTCGATTCCCGTCATGGCAAATGTTTTTTGTAGAAAAATAAAATGAGTCCCAACGTGTGCAACAGAACAGTTCGAAATCTCGTTACATTTGCATCGTCATGAACATGACTTATATCAGGCTAGCTCATTTTTTCTTTGTTCATTTTAAGTGTAGAAACAATATTTCGTTTGTGAACATTTTTTTCTGCCGTTTTGACAACAGGCTCATGACTAAAGAACACACGGCTGTCTGCTGATTGACGCTTGACTGTAGATTTTCGCTTTGTGTCAAAAGAACTTCCTAACGCACACTTTTTCAAAGTAGGTGAATTCATCAGATCTGTTTGAAACATTGCATTTTATCCATGCACGACGACTGCTTAGATACTCGCAGCACAGTTGCCCCATATAAATTGCCCATGAGCGCTGAGCTTGTCTTTGTCACTGTAGCAACTTTGCTCCATCAGCGGGAGAAGGCGGTTCGACGCCCCTGTAAGCACATGTTTCTCTAATTCCTTTGTTTCAGGCAAGCCACTGTGACGTCAGACGCCTTTACGCATACAGCTTTGCGATGCTTAGACAGTAATAACATAATTCATGTTTACATTTCTTTAATTTTCGACGCATTGTCGTTATTCGTGACGCATCAATGACCAATTGATTATATGGCAATGCAATGAAAAAAGCGTGTGGAAAACAGTGTTAATGACAGATTTGAGAAGCACATTTCTTCAATGTTGGCCGCATGGCATTCCTGTGCAGGTGACAATGGTAATTTTTCAAAACGACAAGGATATTTAAACACATGATTATTTGTTTGCTGTGCTCTATGGCCTCTGCTACAGACCTCATCGAAATGACACTGAGATATCTTAGGATGTACATATCAAGTTTTCCCAAATGGTCTAGCGGATAGGCATCTACCTTGTAACGCAGGGCGGCCCGGGTTCGATTCCAGTCATGGCAAATGATTTTTGTAGAAAAATAAAATGAGTCCCAACGTGTGCAACAGAACAGTTCGAAATCTCGTTACATTTGCATCGTCATGAACATGACTTATATCAGGCTAGCTAATTTTTTCTTTGTTCATTTTAAGTGTAGAAACAATATTTCTTTTGTGAACATTTTTTTCTGCCGTTTTGACAACAGACTCATGACTAAAGAACACACGGCTGTCTGCTGATTGACGCTTGACTGTAGATTTTCGCTTTGTGTCAAAAGAACTTCCTAACGCACACTTTTTCAAAGTAGGTGAATTCATCAGATCTGTTTGAAACATTGCATTTTATCCATGCACGACGACTGCTTAGATACTCGCAGCACAGTTGCCCCATATAAATTGCCCATGAGCGCGGAGCTTGTCTTTGTCACTGTAGCAACTTTGCTCCATCAGCGGGAGAAGGCGGTTCGACGCCCCTGTAAGCACATGTTTCTCTAATTCCTTTTTTTCAGGCAAGCCACTGTGACGTCAGACGCCTTTACGCATACAGCTTTGCGATGCTTAGACAGTAATAACATAATTCATGTTTACATTTCTTTAATTTTCGACGCATTGTCGTTATTCGTGACGCATCAATGACCAATTGATTATATGGCAATGCAATGAAAAAAGCGTGTGGAAAACAGTGTTAATGACAGATTTGAGAAGCACATTTCTTCAATGTTGGCCGCATGGCATTCCTGTGCAGGTGACAATGGTAATTTTTCAAAACGACAAGGATATTTAAACACATGATTATTTGTTTGCTGTGCTCTATGGCCTCTGCTACAGACCTCATCGAAATGACACTTAGATATCTTAGGGTGTACATATCAAGTTTTCCCAAATGGTCTAGCGGATAGGCATCTACCTTGTAACGCAGGGTGGCCCGGGTTCGATTCCCGTCATGGCAAATGTTTTTTGTAGAAAAATAAAATGAGTCCCAACGTGTGCAACAGAACAGTTCGAAATCTCGTTACATTTGCATCGTCATGAACATGACTTATATCAGGCTAGCTCATTTTTTCTTTGTTCATTTTAAGTGTAGAAACAATATTTCGTTTGTGACCATTTTTTTCTGCCGTTTTGACAACAGGCTCATGACTAAAGAACACACGGCTGTCTGCTGATTGACGCTTGACTGTAGATTTTCGCTTTGTGTCAAAAGAACTTCCTAACGCACACTTTTTCAAAGTAGGTGAATTCATCAGATCTGTTTGAAACATTGCATTTTATCCATGCACGACGACTACTTAGATACTCGCAGCACAGTTGCCTCATATAAATTGCCCATGAGCGTGGAGCTTGTCTTTGTCACTGTAGCAACTTTGCTCTATCAGCGGGAGAAGGCGGTTCGACGCCCCTGTAAGCACATGTTTCTCTAATTCCTTTGTTTCAGGCAAGCCACTGTGACGTCAGACGCCTTTACGCATACAGCTTTGCGATGCTTAGACAGTAATAACATAATTCATGTTTACATTTCTTTAATTTTCGACGCATTGTCGTTATTCGTGACGCATCAATGACCAATTGATTTTATGGCAATGAAATGAAAAAAGCGTGTGGAAAACAGTGTTAATGACAGATTTGAGAAGCACATTTCATCAATGTTGGCCGCATGGCATTCCTGTGCAGGTGACAATGGTAATTTTTCAAAACGACAAGGATATTTAAACACATGATTATTTGTTTGCTGTGCTCTATGGCCTCTGCTACAGACCTCATCGAAATGACACTTAGATATCTTAGGGTGTACATATCAAGTTTTCCCAAATGGTCTAGCGGATAGGTATCTACCTTGTAACGCAGGGCGGCCCGGGTTCGATTCCCGTCATGGCAAATATTTTTTGTAGAAAAATAAAATGAGTCCCAACGTGTGCAACAGAACAGTTCGAAATCTCGTTACATTTGCATCGTCATGAACATGACTTATATCAGGCTTGCTCATTTTTTCTTTGTTCATTTTAAGTGTAGAAACAATATTTCGTTTGTGAACATTTTTTTCTGCCGTTTTGACAACAGGCTCATGACTAAAGAACACACGGCTGTCTGCTGATTGACGCTTGACTGTAGATTTTCGCTTTGTGTCAAAAGAACTCCCTAACGCACACTTTTTCAAAGTAGGTGAATTCATCAGATCTGTTTGAAACATTGCATTTTATCCATGCACGACGACTACTTAGATACTCGCAGCACAGTTGCCTCATATAAATTGCCCATGAGCGCGGAGCTTGTCTTTGTCACTGTAGCAACTTTGCTCCATCAGCGGGAGAAGGCGGTTCGACGCCCCTGTAAGCACATGTTTCTCTAATTCCTTTGTTTCAGGCAAGCCACTGTGACGTCAGACGCCTTTACGCATACAGCTTTGCGATGCTTAGACAGTAATAACATAATTCATGTTTACATTTCTTTAATTTTCGACGCATTGTCGTTATTCGTGACGCATCAATGACCAATTAATTATATGGCAATGCAATGAAAAAAGCGTGTGGAAAACAGTGTTAATGACAGATTTGAGAAGCACATTTCTTCAATGTTGGCCGCATGGCATTCCTGTGCAGGTGACAATGGTAATTTTTCAAAACGACAAGGATATTTAAACACATGATTATTTGTTTGCTGTGCTCTATGGCCTCTGCTACAGACCTCATCGAAATGACACTTAGATATCTTAGGGTGTACATATCAAGTTTTCCCAAATGGTCTAGCGGATAGGCATCTACCTTGTAACGCAGGGTGGCCCGGGTTCGATTCCCGTCATGGCAAATGTTTTTTGTAGAAAAATAAAATGAGTCCCAACGTGTGCAACAGAACAGTTCGAAATCTCGTTACATTTGCATCGTCATGAACATGACTTATATCAGGCTAGCTCATTTTTTCTTTGTTCATTTTAAGTGTAGAAACAATATTTCGTTTGTGACCATTTTTTTCTGCCGTTTTGACAACAGGCTCATGACTAAAGAACACACGGCTGTCTGCTGATTGACGCTTGACTGTAGATTTTCGCTTTGTGTCAAAAGAACTTCCTAACGCACACTTTTTCAAAGTAGGTGAATTCATCAGATCTGTTTGAAACATTGCATTTTATCCATGCACGACGACTACTTAGATACTCGCAGCACAGTTGCCTCATATAAATTGCCCATGAGCGCGGAGCTTGTCTTTGTCACTGTAGCAACTTTGCTCCATCAGCGGGAGAAGGCGGTTCGACGCCCCTGTAAGCACATGTTTCTCTAATTCCTTTGTTTCAGGCAAGCCACTGTGACGTCAGACGCCTTTACGCATACAGCTTTGCGATGCTTAGACAGTAATAACATAATTCATGTTTACATTTCTTTAATTTTCGACGCATTGTCGTTATTCGTGACGCATCAATGACCAATTAATTATATGGCAATGCAATGAAAAAAGCGTGTGGAAAACAGTGTTAATGACAGATTTGAGAAGCACATTTCTTCAATGTTGGCCGCATGGCATTCCTGTGCAGGTGACAATGGTAATTTTTCAAAACGACAAGGATATTTAAACACATGATTATTTGTTTGCTGTGCTCTATGGCCTCTGCTACAGACCTCATCGAAATGACACTTAGATATCTTAGGGTGTACATATCAAGTTTTCCCAAATGGTCTAGCGGATAGGCATCTACCTTGTAACGCAGGGTGGCCCGGGTTCGATTCCCGTCATGGCAAATGTTTTTTGTAGAAAAATAAAATGAGTCCCAACGTGTGCAACAGAACAGTTCGAAATCTCGTTACATTTGCATCGTCATGAACATGACTTATATCAGGCTAGCTCATTTTTTCTTTGTTCATTTTAAGTGTAGAAACAATATTTCGTTTGTGACCATTTTTTTCTGCCGTTTTGACAACAGGCTCATGACTAAAGAACACACGGCTGTCTGCTGATTGACGCTTGACTGTAGATTTTCGCTTTGTGTCAAAAGAACTTCCTAACGCACACTTTTTCAAAGTAGGTGAATTCATCAGATCTGTTTGAAACATTGCATTTTATCCATGCACGACGACTACTTAGATACTCGCAGCACAGTTGCCTCATATAAATTGCCCATGAGCGTGGAGCTTGTCTTTGTCACTGTAGCAACTTTGCTCTATCAGCGGGAGAAGGCGGTTCGACGCCCCTGTAAGCACATGTTTCTCTAATTCCTTTGTTTCAGGCAAGCCACTGTGACGTCAGACGCCTTTACGCATACAGCTTTGCGATGCTTAGACAGTAATAACATAATTCATGTTTACATTTCTTTAATTTTCGACGCATTGTCGTTATTCGTGACGCATCAATGACCAATTGATTTTATGGCAATGAAATGAAAAAAGCGTGTGGAAAACAGTGTTAATGACAGATTTGAGAAGCACATTTCATCAATGTTGGCCGCATGGCATTCCTGTGCAGGTGACAATGGTAATTTTTCAAAACGACAAGGATATTTAAACACATGATTATTTGTTTGCTGTGCTCTATGGCCTCTGCTACAGACCTCATCGAAATGACACTTAGATATCTTAGGGTGTACATATCAAGTTTTCCCAAATGGTCTAGCGGATAGGTATCTACCTTGTAACGCAGGGCGGCCCGGGTTCGATTCCCGTCATGGCAAATATTTTTTGTAGAAAAATAAAATGAGTCCCAACGTGTGCAACAGAACAGTTCGAAATCTCGTTACATTTGCATCGTCATGAACATGACTTATATCAGGCTTGCTCATTTTTTCTTTGTTCATTTTAAGTGTAGAAACAATATTTCGTTTGTGAACATTTTTTTCTGCCGTTTTGACAACAGGCTCATGACTAAAGAACACACGGCTGTCTGCTGATTGACGCTTGACTGTAGATTTTCGCTTTGTGTCAAAAGAACTCCCTAACGCACACTTTTTCAAAGTAGGTGAATTCATCAGATCTGTTTGAAACATTGCATTTTATCCATGCACGACGACTACTTAGATACTCGCAGCACAGTTGCCTCATATAAATTGCCCATGAGCGCGGAGCTTGTCTTTGTCACTGTAGCAACTTTGCTCCATCAGCGGGAGAAGGCGGTTCGACGCCCCTGTAAGCACATGTTTCTCTAATTCCTTTGTTTCAGGCAAGCCACTGTGACGTCAGACGCCTTTACGCATACAGCTTTGCGATGCTTAGACAGTAATAACATAATTCATGTTTACATTTCTTTAATTTTCGACGCATTGTCGTTATTCGTGACGCATCAATGACCAATTAATTATATGGCAATGCAATGAAAAAAGCGTGTGGAAAACAGTGTTAATGACAGATTTGAGAAGCACATTTCTTCAATGTTGGCCGCATGGCATTCCTGTGCAGGTGACAATGGTAATTTTTCAAAACGACAAGGATATTTAAACACATGATTATTTGTTTGCTGTGCTCTATGGCCTCTGCTACAGACCTCATCGAAATGACACTTAGATATCTTAGGGTGTACATATCAAGTTTTCCCAAATGGTCTAGCGGATAGGCATCTACCTTGTAACGCAGGGTGGCCCGGGTTCGATTCCCGTCATGGCAAATGTTTTTTGTAGAAAAATAAAATGAGTCCCAACGTGTGCAACAGAACAGTTCGAAATCTCGTTACATTTGCATCGTCATGAACATGACTTATATCAGGCTAGCTCATTTTTTCTTTGTTCATTTTAAGTGTAGAAACAATATTTCGTTTGTGAACATTTTTTTCTGCCGTTTTGACAACAGGCTCATTACTAAAGAACACACGGCTGTCTGCTGATTGACGCTTGACTGTAGATTTTCGCTTTGTGTCAAAAGAACTCCCTAACGCACACTTTTTCAAAGTAGGTGAATTCATCAGATCTGTTTGAAACATTGCATTTTATCCATGCACGACGACTACTTAGATACTCGCAGCACAGTTGCCTCATATAAATTGCCCATGAGCGCGGAGCTTGTCTTTGTCACTGTAGCAACTTTGCTCCATCAGCGGGAGAAGGCGGTTCGACGCCCCTGTAAGCACATGTTTCTCTAATTCCTTTGTTTCAGGCAAGCCACTGTGACGTCAGAGGCCTTTACGCATACAGCTTTGCGATGCTTAGACAGTAATAACATAATTCATGTTTACATTTCTTTAATTTTCGACGCATTGTCGTTATTCGTGACGCATCAATGACCAATTGATTTTATGGCAATGCAATGAAAAAAGCGTGTGGAAAACAGTGTTAATGACAGATTTGAGAAGCACATTTCATCAATGTTGGCCGCATGGCATTCCTGTGCAGGTGACAATGGTAATTTTTCAAAACGACAAGGATATTTAAACACATGATTATTTGTTTGCTGTGCTCTATGGCCTCTGCTACAGACCTCATCGAAATGACACTTAGATATCTTAGGGTGTACATATCAAGTTTTCCCAAATGGTCTAGCGGATAGGCATCTACCTTGTAACGCAGGGTGGCCCGGGTTCGATTCCCGTCATGGCAAATGTTTTTTGTAGAAAAATAAAATGAGTCCCAACGTGTGCAACAGAACAGTTCGAAATCTCGTTACATTTGCATCGTCATGAACATGACTTATATCAGGCTAGCTCATTTTTTCTTTGTTCATTTTAAGTGTAGAAACAATATTTCGTTTGTGACCATTTTTTTCAGCCGTTTTGACAACAGGCTCATGACTAAAGAACACACGGCTGTCTGCTGATTGACGCTTGACTGTAGATTTTCGCTTTGTATCAAAAGAACTTCCTAACGCACACTTTTTCAAAGTAGGTGAATTCATCAGATCTGTTTGAAACATTGCATTTTATCCATGCACGACGACTACTTAGATACTCGCAGCACAGTTGCCTCATATAAATTGCCCGTGAGCGCGGAGCTTGTCTTTGTCACTGTAGCAACTTTGCTCCATCAGCGGGAGAATGCGGTTCGACGCCCCTGTAAGCACATGTTTCTCTAATTCCTTTGTTTCAGGCAAGCCACTGTGACGTCAGACGCCTTTACGCATACAGCTTTGCGATGCTTAGACAGTAATAACATAATTCATGTTTACATTTCTTTAATTTTCGACGCATTGTCGTTATTCGTGACGCATCAATGACCAATTGATTATATGGCAATGCAATGAAAAAAGCGTGTGGAAAACAGTGTTAATGACAGATTTGAGAAGCACATTTCTTCAATGTTGGCCGCATGGCATTCCTGTGCAGGTGACAATGGTAATTTTTCAAAACGACAAGGATATTTAAACACATGATTATTTGTTTGCTGTGCTTTATGGCCTCTGCTACAGACCTCATCGAAATGACACTTAGATATCTTAGGGTGTACGTATCAAGTCTTCCCAAATGGTCTAGCGGATAGGAATCTGCCTTGTAACGCAGGGCGGCCCGGGTTCGATTCCCGTCATGGCAAAGGATTTTTGTAGAAACATAAAATGAGTCCCAACGTGTGCAACAGAACAGTTCGAAATCTCGTTACATTTGCATCGTCATGAACATGACTTATATCAGGCTAGCTCATTTTTTCTTTGTTCATTTTAAGTGTAGAAACAATATTTCGTTTGTGAACATTTTTTTCTGCCGTTTTGACAACAGGCTCATGACTAAAGAACACACGGCTGTCTGCTGATTGACGCTTGACTGTAGATTTTCGCTTTGTGTCAAAAGAACTTCCTAACGCACACTTTTTCAAAGTAGGTGAATTCATCAGATCTGTTTGAAACATTGCATTTTATCCATGCACGACGACTACTTAGATACTCGCAGCACAGTTGCCTCATATAAATTGCCCATGAGCGCGGAGCTTGTCTTTGTCACTGTAGCAACTTTGCTCCATCAGCGGGAGAAGGCGGTTCGACGCCCCTGTAAGCACATGTTTCTCTGATTCCTTTGTTTCAGGCAAGCCACTGTGACGTCAGACGCCTTTACGCATACAGCTTTGCGATGCTTAGACAGTAATAACATAATTCATGTTTACATTTCTTTAATTTTCGACGCATTGTCGTTATTCGTGACGCATCAATGACCAATTGATTATATGGCAATGCAATGAAAAAAGCGTGTGGAAAACAGTGTTAATGACAGATTTGAGAAGCACATTTCTTCAATGTTGGCCGCATGGCATTCCTGTGCAGGTGACAATGGTAATTTTTCAAAACGACAAGGATATTTAAACACATGATTATTTGTTTGCTGTGCTCTATGGCCTCTGCTACAGACCTCATCGAAATGACACTTAGATATCTTAGGGTGTACATATCAAGTTTTCCCAAATGGTCTAGCGGATAGGCATCTACCTTGTAACGCAGGGCGGCCCGGGTTCGATTCCCGTCATGGCAAATGTTTTTTGTAGAAAAATAAAATGAGTCCCAACGTGTGCAACAGAACAGTTCGAAATCTCGTTACATTTGCATCGTCATGAACATGACTTATATCAGGCTAGCTCATTTTTTCTTTGTTCATTTTAAGTGTAGAAACAATATTTCGTTTGTGACCATTTTTTTCTGCCGTTTTGACAACAGGCTCATGACTAAAGAACACACGGCTGTCTGCTGATTGACGCTTGACTGTAGATTTTCGCTTTGTATCAAAAGAACTTCCTAACGCACACTTTTTCAAAGTAGGTGAATTCATCAGATCTGTTTGAAACATTGCATTTTATCCATGCACGACGACTACTTAGATACTCGCAGCACAGTTGCCTCATATAAATTGCCCATGAGCGCGGAGCTTGTCTTTGTCACTGTAGCAACTTTGCTCCATCAGCGGGAGAAGGCGCTTCGACGCCCCTGTAAGCACATGTTTCTCTGATTCCTTTGTTTCAGGCAAGCCACTGTGACGTCAGACGCCTTTACGCATACAGCTTTGCGATGCTTAGACAGTAATAACATAATTCATGTTTACATTTCTTTAATTTTCGACGCATTGTCGTTATTTGTGACGCATCAATGACCAATTGATTATATGGCAATGCAATGAAAAAAGCGTGTGGAAAACAGTGTTAATGACAGATTTGAGAAGCACATTTCTTCAATGTTGGCCGCATGGCATTCCTGTGCAGGTGACAATGGTAATTTTTCAAAACGACAAGGATATTTAAACACATGATTATTTGTTTGCTGTGCTCTATGGCCTCTGCTACAGACCTCATCGAAATGACACTTAGATATCTTAGGGTGTACATATCAAGTCTTCCCAAATGGTCTAGCGGATAGGCATCTACCTTGTAACGCAGGGCGGCCCGGGTTCGATTCCCGTCATGGCAAATGTTTTTTGTAGAAAAATAAAATGAGTCCCAACGTGTGCAACAGAACAGTTCGAAATCTCGTTACATTTGCATCGTCATGAACATGACTTATATCAGGCTAGCTCATTTTTTCTTTGTTCATTTTAAGTGTAGAAACAATATTTCGTTTGTGAACATTTTTTTCTGCAGTTTTGACAACAGGCTCATGACTAAAGAACACACGGCTGTCTGCTGATTGACGCTTGACTGTAGATTTTCGCTTTGTGTCAAAAGAACTCCCTAACGCACACTTTTTCAAAGTAGGTGAATTCATCAGATCTGTTTGAAACATTGCATTTTATCCATGCACGACGACTACTTAGATACTCGCAGCACAGTTGCCTCATATAAATTGCCCATGAGCGCGGAGCTTGTCTTTGTCACTGTAGCAACTTTGCTCCATCAGCGGGAGAAGGCGGTTCGACGCCCCTGTAAGCACATGTTTCTCTAATTCCTTTGTTTCAGGCAAGCCACTGTGACGTCAGACGCCTTTACGCATACAGCTTTGCGATGCTTAGACAGTAATAACATAATTCATGTTTACATTTCTTTAATTTTCGACGCATTGTCGTTATTTGTGACGCATCAATGACCAATTGATTATATGGCAATGCAATGAAAAAAGCGTGTGGAAAACAGTGTTAATGACAGATTTGAGAAGCACATTTCTTCAATGTTGGCCGCATGGCATTCCTGTGCAGGTGACAATGGTAATTTTTCAAAACGACAAGGATATTTAAACACATGATTATTTGTTTGCTGTGCTCTATGGCCTCTGCTACAGACCTCATCGAAATGACACTTAGATATCTTAGGGTGTACATATCAAGTCTTCCCAAATGGTCTAGCGGATAGGCATCTACCTTGTAACGCAGGGCGGCCCGGGTTCGATTCCCGTTATGGCAAATGTTTTTTGTAGAAAAATAAAATGAGTCCCAACGTGTGCAACAGAACAGTTCGAAATCTCGTTACATTTGCATCGTCATGAACATGACTTATATCAGGTTAGCTCATTTTTTCTTTGTTCATTTTAAGTGTAGAAACAATATTTCGTTTGTGAACATTTTTTTCTGCCGTTTTGACAACAGGCTCATGACTAAAGAACACACGGCTGTCTGCTGATTGACGCTTGACTGTAGATTTTCGCTTTGTGTCAAAAGAACTTCCTAACGCACACTTTTTCAAAGTAGGTGAATTCATCAGATCTGTTTGAAAAATTGCATTTTATCCATGCACGACGACTGCTTAGATACTCGCAGCACAGTTGCCCCATCTAAATTGCCCATGAGGGCGGAGCTTGTCTTTGTCACTGCAGCAACTTTGCTCCATCAGGGAGACAAGCCGGTTCGACGCCCCTGTAAGCACATGTTTCTCTAATTCCTTTGTTTCAGGCAAGCCACTGTGACGTCAGACGCCTTTGCGCATACAGCTTTGCGATGCTTAGACAGTAATAACATAATTCATGTTTACATTTCTTTAATTTTCGACGCATTGTCGTTATTCGTGACGCATCAATGACCAATTGATTATATGGCAATGCAATGAAAAAAGCGTGTGGAAAACAGTGTTAATGACAGATTTGAGAAGCACATTTCTTCAATGTTGGCCGCATGGCATTCCTGTGCAGGTGACAATGGTAATTTTTCAAAACGACAAGGATATTTAAACACATGATTATTTGTTTGGTGTGCTGTATGGCCTCTGCGACAGACCTCATCGAAATGACACTTAGATATCTTAGGGTGCACATATGAAATCTTCCCAAATGGTCTAGCTGATAGGAATCTGCCTTGTAACGCAGGGCGGCCCGGGTTCGATTCCTGTCATGGCAAATGATTCTTGTAGAAAAATAAAATGAGTCCCAACGTGTGCAACAGAACAGTTCGAAATCTCGTTACATTTGCATCGTCATGAACATGACTTATATCAGGCTAGCTAATTTTTTCTTTGTTCATTTTAAGTGTAGAAACAATATTTCGTTTGTGACCATTTTTTTCTGCCGTTTTGACAACAGGCTCATGACTAAAGAACACACGGCTGTCTGCTGATTGACGCTTGACTGTAGATTTTCGCTTTGTGTCAAAAGAACTCCCTAACGCACACTTTTTCAAAGTAGGTGAATTCATCAGATCTGTTTGAAACATTGCATTTTATCCATGCACGACGACTACTGAGATACTCGCAGCACAGTTGCCCCATATACATTGCCCATGAGCGCGGAGCTTGTCTTTGTCACTGTAGCAACTTTGCTCCATCAGCGGGAGAAGGCGCTTCGACGCCCCTGTAAGCACATGTTTCTCTGATTCCTTTGTTTCAGGCAAGCCACTGTGACGTCAGACGCCTTTACGCATACAGCTTTGCGATGCTTAGACAGTAATAACATAATTCATGTTTACATTTCTTTAATTTTCGACGCATTGTCGTTATTCGTGACGCATCAATGACCAATTGATTATATGGCAATGCAATGAAAAAAGCGTGTGGAAAACAGTGTTAATGACAGATTTGAGAAGCACATTTCTTCAATGTTGGCCGCATGGCATTCCTGTGCAGGTGACAATGGTAATTTTTCAAAACGACAAGGATATTTAAACACATGATTATTTGTTTGCTGTGCTCTATGACCTCTGCTACAGACCTCATCGAAATGACACTTAGATATCTTAGGGTGTACATATCAAGTCTTCCCAAATGGTCTAGCGGATAGGAATCTGCCTTGTAACGCAGGGCGGCCCGGGTTCGATTCCCGTCTTGGCAAAGGATTTTTGTAGAAAAATAAAATGAGTCCAAACGTGTGCAACAGAACAGTTCGAAATCTCGTTACATTTGCATCGTCATGAACATGACTTATATCTGGCTAGCTAATTTTTTCTTTGTTCATTTTAAGTGTAGAAACAATATTTCGTTTGTGAACATTTTTTTCTGCCGTTTTGACAACAGGCTCATGACTAAAGAACACACGGCTGTCTGCTGATTGACGCTTGACTGTAGATTTTCGCTTTGTGTCAAAAGAACTCCCTAACGCACACTTTTTCAAAGTAGGTGAATTCATCAGATCTGTTTGAAACATTGCATTTTATCCATGCACGACGACTACTTAGATACTCGCAGCACAGTTGCCTCATATAAATTGCCCATGAGCGCGGAGCTTGTCTTTGTCACTGTAGCAACTTTGCTCCATCAGCGGGAGAAGGCGGTTCGACGCCCCTGTAAGCACATGTTTCTCTAATTCCTTTGTTTCAGGCAAGCCACTGTGACGTCAGACGCCTTTACGCATACAGCTTTGGGATGCTTAGACAGTAATAACATAATTCATGTTTACATTTCTTTAATTTTCGACGCATTGTCGTTATTCGTGACGCATCAATGACCAATTGATTATATGGCAATGCAATGAAAAAAGCGTGTGGAAAACAGTGTTAATGACAGATTTGAGAAGCACATTTCTTCAATGTTGGCCGCAGGGCATTCCTGTGCAGGTGACAATGGTAATTTTTCAAAACGACAAGGATATTTAAACACATGATTATTTGTTTGCTGTGCTCTATGGCCTCTGCTACAGACCTCATCGAAATGACACTTAGATATCTTAGGGTGTACATATCAAGTCTTCCCAAATGGTCTAGCGGATAGGAATCTGCCTTGTCACGCAGGGCGGCCCGGGTTCGATTCCCGTCATGGCAAAGGATTTTTGTAGAAAAATAAAATGATTCCCAACGTGTGCAACAGAACAGTTCGATATCTCGTTACATTTGCATCGTCATGAACATGACTTATATCAGGCTAGCTAATTTTTTCTTTGTTCATTTTAAGTGTAGAAACAATATTTCGTTTGTGACCATTTTTTTCTGCCGTTTTGACAACAGGCTCATGACTAAAGAACACACGGCTGTCTGCTGATTGACGCTTGACTGTAGATTTTCGCTTTGTGTCAAAAGAACTCCCTAACGCACACTTTTTCAAAGTAGGTGAATTCATCAGATCTGTTTGAAACATTGCATTTTATCCATGCACGACGACTACTTAGATACTCGCAGCACAGTTGCCTCATATAAATTGCCCATGAGCGCGGAGCTTGTCTTTGTCACTGCAGCAACTTTGCTCCATCAGCGGGAGAAGGCGGTTCGACGCCCCTGTAAGCACATGTTTCTCTAATTCCTTTGTTTCAGGCAAGCCACTGTGACGTCAGACGCCTTTACGCATACAGCTTTGCGATGCTTAGACAGTAATAACATAATTCATGTTTACATTTCTTTAATTTTCGACGCATTGTCGTTATTCGTGACGCATCAATGACCAATTGATTATATGGCAATGCAATGAAAAAAGCGCGTGGAAAACAGTGTTAATGACAGATTTGAGAATCACATTTCTTCAATGTTGGCCGCAGGGCATTCCTGTGCAGGTGACAATGGTAATTTTTCAAAACGACAAGGATATTTAAACACATGATTATTTGTTTGCTGTGCTCTATGGCCTCTGCTACAGACCTCATCGAAATGACACTTAGATATCTTAGGGTGTACATATCAAGTCTTCCCAAATGGTCTAGCGGATAGGAATCTGCCTTGTCACGCAGGGCGGCCCGGGTTCGATTCCCGTCATGGCAAAGGATTTTTGTAGAAAAATAAAATGAGTCCCAACGTGTGCAACAGAACAGTTCGATATCTCGTTACATTTGCATCGTCATGAACATGACTTATATCAGGCTAGCTAATTTTTTCTTTGTTCATTTTAAGTGTAGAAACAATATTTCGTTTGTGAACATTTTTTTCTGCCGTTTTGACAACAGGCTCATTACTAAAGAACACACGACTGTCTGCTGATTGACGCTTGACTGTAGATTTTCGCTTTGTGTCAAAAGAACTCCCTAACGCACACTTTTTCAAAGTAGGTGAATTCATCAGATCTGTTTGAAACATTGCATTTTATCCATGCACGACGACTACTTAGATACTCGCAGCACAGTTGCCTCATATAAATTGCCCATGAGCGCGGAGCTTGTCTTTGTCACTGTAGCAACTTTGCTCCATCAGCGGGAGAAGGCGGTTTGACGCCCCTGTAAGCACATGTTTCTCTAATTCCTTTGTTTCAGGCAAGCCACTGTGACGTCAGACGCCTTTACGCATTCAGCTTTGCGATGCTTAGACAGTAATAACATAATTCATGTTTACATTTCTTTAATTTTCGACGCATTGTCGTTATTCGTGACGCATCAATGACCAATTGATTATATGGCAATGCAATGAAAAAAGCGTGTGGAAAACAGTGTTAATGACAGATTTGAGAAGCACATTTCTTCAATGTTGGCCCCATGGCATTCCTGTGCAGGTGACAATGGTAATTTTTCAAAACGACAAGGATATTTAAACACATGATTATTTGTTTGCTGTGCTCTATGGCCTCTGCTACAGACCTCATCGAAATGACACTTAGATATCTTAGGGTGTACATATCAAGTTTTCCCAAATGGTCTAGCGGATAGGCATCTACCTTGTAACGCAGGGCGGCCCGGGTTCGATTCCCGTCATGGCAAAGGATTTTTGTAGAAAAATAAAATGAGTCCCAACGTGTGCAACAGAACAGTTCGAAATCTCGTTACATTTGCATCGTCATGAACATGACTTATATCAGGCTAGCTAATTTTTTCTTTGTTCATTTTAAGTGTAGAAACAATATTTCGTTTGTGAACATTTTTTTCTGTCGTTTTGACAACAGGCTCATTACTAAAGAACACACGACTGTCTGCTGATTGACGCTTGACTGTAGATTTTCGCTTTGTGTCAAAAGAACTCCCTAACGCACACTTTTTCAAAGTAGGTGAATTCATCAGATCTGTTTGAAACATTGCATTTTATCCATGCACGACGACTATTTAGATACTCGCAGCACAGTTGCCTCATATAAATTGCCCATGAGCGCGGAGCTTGTCTTTGTCACTGTAGCAACTTTGCTCCATCAGCGGGAGAAGGCGGTTCGACGCCCCTGTAAGCACATGTTTCTCTAATTCCTTTGTTTCAGGCAAGCCACTGTGACGTCAGACGCCTTTACGCATACAGCTTTGCGATGCTTAGACAGTAATAACATAATTCATGTTTACATTTCTTTAATTTTCGACGCATTGTCGTTATTCGTGACGCATCAATGACCAATTGATTATATGGCAATGCAATGAAAAAAGCGTGTGGAAAACAGTGTTAATGACAGATTTGAGAAGCACATTTCTTCAATGTTGGCTGCAGGGCATTCCTGTGCAGGTGACAATGGTAATTTTTCAAAACGACAAGGATATTTCAACACATGATTATTTGTTTGCTGTGCTCTATGGCCTCTGCTACAGACCTCATCGAAATGACACTTAGATATCTTAGGGTGTACATATCAAGTCTTCCCAAATGGTCTAGCGGATAGGCATCTACCTTGTAACGCAAGGCGGCCCGGGTTCGATTCCCGTCATGGCAAATGTTTTTTGTAGAAAAATAAAATGAGTCCCAACGTGTGCAACAGAACAGTTCGAAATCTCGTTACATTTGCATCGTCATGAACATGACTTATATCGGGCTAGCTAATTTTTTCTTTGTTCATTTTAAGTGTAGAAACAATATTTCGTTTGTGAACATTTTCTTCTGCCGTTTTGACAACAGGCTCATTACTAAAGAACACACGGCTGTCTGCTGATTGACGCTTGACTGTAGATTTTCGCTTTGTGTCAAAAGAACTCCCTAACGCACACTTTTTCAAAGTAGGTGAATTCATCAGATCTGTTTGAAACATTGCATTTTATCCATGCACGACGACTACTTAGATACTCGCAGCACAGTTGCCTCATATAAATTGCCCATGAGCGCGGAGCTTGTCTTTGTCACTGTAGCAACTTTGCTCCATCAACGGGAGAATGCGGTTCGACGCCCCTGTAAGCACATGTTTCTCTAATTCCTTTGTTTCAGGCAAGCCACTGTGACGTCAGACGCCTTTACGCATACAGCTTTGCGATGCTTAGACAGTAATAACATAATTCATGTTTACATTTCTTTAATTTTCGACGCATTGTCGTTATTCGTGACGCATCAATGACCAATTGATTATATGGCAATGCAATGAAAAAAGCGTGTGGAAAACAGTGTTAATGACAGATTTGAGAAGCACATTTATTCAATGTTGGCTGCAGGGCATTCCTGTGCAGGTGACAATGGTAATTTTTCAAAACGACAAGGATATTTAAACACATGATTATTTGTTTGCTGTGCTCTATGGCCTCTGCTACAGACCTCATCGAAATGACACTTAGATATCTTAGGGTGTACATATCAAGTCTTCCCAAATGGTCTAGCGGATAGGAATCTGCGTTGTCACGCAGGGCGGCCCGGGTTCGATTCCCGTCATGGCAAAGGATTTTTGTAGAAAAATAAAATGAGTCCCAACGTGTGCAACAGAACAGTTCGATATCTCGTTACATTTGCATCGTCATGAACATGACTTATATCAGGCTAGCTAATTTTTTCTTTGTTCATTTTAAGTGTAGAAACAATATTTCGTTTGTGAACATTTTTTTCTGCCGTTTTGACAACAGGCTCATTACTAAAGAACACACGACTGTCTGCTGATTGACGCTTGACTGTAGATTTTCGCTTTGTGTCAAAAGAACTCCCTAACGCACACTTTTTCAAAGTAGGTGAATTCATCAGATCTGTTTGAAACATTGCATTTTATCCATGCACGACGACTACTTAGATACTCGCAGCACAGTTGCCTCATATAAATTGCCCATGAGCGCGGAGCTTGTCTTTGTCACTGTAGCAACTTTGCTCCATCAACGGGAGAATGCGGTTCGACGCCCCTGTAAGCACATGTTTCTCTAATTCCTTTGTTTCAGGCAAGCCACTGTGACGTCAGACGCCTTTACGCATACAGCTTTGCGATGCTTAGACAGTAATAACATAATTCATGTTTACATTTCTTTAATTTTCGACGCATTGTCGTTATTCGTGACGCATCAATGACCAATTGATTATATGGCAATGCAATGAAAAAAGCGTGTGGAAAACAGTGTTAATGACAGATTTGAGAAGCACATTTATTCAATGTTGGCTGCAGGGCATTCCTGTGCAGGTGACAATGGTAATTTTTCAAAACGACAAGGATATTTAAACACATGATTATTTGTTTGCTGTGCTCTATGGCCTCTGCTACAGACCTCATCGAAATGACACTTAGATATCTTAGGGTGTACATATCAAGTCTTCCCAAATGGTCTAGCGGATAGGAATCTGCGTTGTCACGCAGGGCGGCCCGGGTTCGATTCCCGTCATGGCAAAGGATTTTTGTAGAAAAATAAAATGAGTCCCAACGTGTGCAACAGAACAGTTCGATATCTCGTTACATTTGCATCGTCATGAACATGACTTATATCAGGCTAGCTAATTTTTTCTTTGTTCATTTTAAGTGTAGAAACAATATTTCGTTTGTGAACATTTTTTTCTGCCGTTTTGACAACAGGCTCATTACTAAAGAACACACGACTGTCTGCTGATTGACGCTTGACTGTAGATTTTCGCTTTGTTGTCAAAAGAACTCCCTAACGCACACTTTTTCAAAGTAGGTGAATTCATCAGATCTGTTTGAAACATTGCATTTTATCCATGCACGACGACTACTTAGATACTCGCAGCACAGTTGCCTCATATAAATTGCCCATGAGCGCGGAGCTTGTCTTTGTCACTGTAGCAACTTTGCTCCATCAGCGGGAGAAGGCGGTTCGACGCCCCTGTAAGCACATGTTTCTCTAATTCCTTTGTTTCAGGCAAGCCACTGTGACGTCAGACGCCTTTACGCATACAGCTTTGCGATGCTTAGACAGTAATAACATAATTCATGTTTACATTTCTTTAATTTTCGACGCATTGTCGTTATTCGTGACGCATCAATGACCAATTGATTATATGGCAATGCAATGAAAAAAGCGTGTGGAAAACAGTGTTAATGACAGATTTGAGAAGCACATTTCTTCAATGTTGGCTGCAGGGCATTCCTGTGCAGGTGACAATGGTAATTTTTCAAAACGACAAGGATATTTCAACACATGATTATTTGTTTGCTGTGCTCTATGGCCTCTGCTACAGACCTCATCGAAATGACACTTAGATATCTTAGGGTGTACATATCAAGTCTTCCCAAATGGTCTAGCGGATAGGCATCTACCTTGTAACGCAAGGCGGCCCGGGTTCGATTCCCGTCATGGCAAATGTTTTTTGTAGAAAAATAAAATGAGTCCCAACGTGTGCAACAGAACAGTTCGAAATCTCGTTACATTTGCATCGTCATGAACATGACTTATATCGGGCTAGCTAATTTTTTCTTTGTTCATTTTAAGTGTAGAAACAATATTTCGTTTGTGAACATTTTCTTCTGCCGTTTTGACAACAGGCTCATTACTAAAGAACACACGACTGTCTGCTGATTGACGCTTGACTGTAGATTTTCGCTTTGTGTCAAAAGAACTCCCTAACGCACACTTTTTCAAAGTAGGTGAATTCATCAGATCTGTTTGAAACATTGCATTTTATCCATGCACGACGACTACTTAGATACTCGCAGCACAGTTGCCTCATATAAATTGCCCATGAGCGCGGAGCTTGTCTTTGTCACTGTAGCAACTTTGCTCCATCAGCGGGAGAAGGCGCTTCGACGCCCCTGTAAGCACATGTTTCTCTAATTCCTTTGTTTCAGGCAAGCCACTGTGACGTCAGACGCCTTTACGCATACAGCTTTGCGATGCTTAGACAGTAATAACATAATTCATGTTTACATTTCTTTAATTTTCGACGCATTGTCGTTATTCGTGACGCATCAATGACCAATTGATTATATGGCAATGCAATGAAAAAAGCGTGTGGAAAACAGTGTTAATGACAGATTTGAGAAGCACATTTCTTCAATGTTGGCTGCAGGGCATTCCTGTGCAGGTGACAATGGTAATTTTTCAAAACGACAAGGATATTTCAACACATGATTATTTGTTTGCTGTGCTCTATGGCCTCTGCTACAGACCTCATCGAAATGACACTTAGATATCTTAGGGTGTACATATCAAGTCTTCCCAAATGGTCTAGCGGATAGGAATCTGCCTTGTCACGCAGGGCGGCCCGGGTTCGATTCCCGTCATGGCAAAGGATTTTTGTAGAAAAATAAAATGAGTCCCAACGTGTGCAACAGAACAGTTCGATATCTCGTTACATTTGCATCGTCATGAACATGACTTATATCGGGCTAGCTAATTTTTTCTTTGTTCATTTTAAGTGTAGAAACAATATTTCGTTTGTGAACATTTTCTTCTGCCGTTTTGACAACAGGCTCATTACTAAAGAACACACGGCTGTCTGCTGATTGACGCTTGACTGTAGATTTTCGCTTCGTGTCAAAAGAACTCCCTAACGCACACTTTTTCAAAGTAGGTGAATTCATCAGATCTGTTTGAAACATTGCATTTTATCCATGCACGACGACTACTTAGATACTCGCAGCACAGTTGCCTCATATAAATTGCCCATGAGCGCGGAGCTTGTCTTTGTCACTGTAGCAACTTTGCTCCATCAGCGGGAGAAGGCGCTTCGACGCCCCTGTAAGCACATGTTTCTCTAATTCCTTTGTTTCAGGCAAGCCACTGTGACGTCAGACGCCTTTACGCATACAGCTTTGCGATGCTTAGACAGTAATAACATAATTCATGTTTACATTTCTTTAATTTTCGACGCATTGTCGTTATTCGTGACGCATCAATGACCAATTGATTATATGGCAATGCAATGAAAAAAGCGTGTGGAAAACAGTGTTAATGACAGATTTGAGAAGCACATTTCTTCAATGTTGGCTGCAGGGCATTCCTGTGCAGGTGACAATGGTAATTTTTCAAAACGACAAGGATATTTAAACACATGATTATTTGTTTGCTGTGCTCTATGGCCTCTGCTACAGACCTCATCGAAATGACACTTAGATATCTTAGGGTGTACATATCAAGTCTTCCCAAATGGTCTAGCGGATAGGAATCTGCCTTGTCACGCAGGGCGGCCCGGGTTCGATTCCCGTCATGGCAAAGGATTTTTGTAGAAAAATAAAATGAGTCCCAACGTGTGCAACAGAACAGTTCGATATCTCGTTACATTTGCATCGTCATGAACATGACTTATATCAGGCTAGCTAATTTTTTCTTTGTTCATTTTAAGTGTAGAAACAATATTTCGTTTGTGAACATTTTTTTCTGCCGTTTTGACAACAGGCTCATTACTAAAGAACACACGACTGTCTGCTGATTGACGCTTGACTGTAGATTTTCGCTTTGTGTCAAAAGAACTCCCTAACGCACACTTTTTCAAAGTAGGTGAATTCATCAGATCTGTTTGAAACATTGCATTTTATCCATGCACGACGACTACTTAGATACTCGCAGCACAGTTGCCTCATATAAATTGCCCATGAGCGCGGAGCTTGTCTTTGTCACTGTAGCAACTTTGCTCCATCAGCGGGAGAAGGCGGTTCGACGCCCCTGTAAACACATGTTTCTCTAATTCCTTTGTTTCAGGCAAGCCACTGTGACGTCAGACGCCTTTACGCATACAGCTTTGCGATGCTTAGACAGTAATAACATAATTCATGTTTACATTTCTTTAATTTTCGACGCATTGTCGTTATTCGTGACGCATCAATGACCAATTGATTATATGGCAATGCAATGAAAAAAGCGTGTGGAAAACAGTGTTAATGACAGATTTGAGAAGCACATTTCTTCAATGTTGGCCGCAGGGCATTCCTGTGCAGGTGACAATGGTAATTTTTCAAAACGACAAGGATATTTAAACACATGATTATTTGTTTGCTGTGCTCTATGGCCTCTGCTACAGACCTCATCGAAATGACACTTAGATATCTTAGGGTGTACATATCAAGTCTTCCCAAATGGTCTAGCGGATAGGAATCTGCCTTGTCACGCAGGGCGGCCCGGGTTCGATTCCCGTCATGGCAAAGGATTTTTGTAGAAAAATAAAATGAGTCCCAACGTGTGCAACAGAACAGTTCGAAATCTCGTTACATTTGCATCGTCATGAACATGACTTATATCGGGCTAGCTAATTTTTTCTTTGTTCATTTTAAGTGTAGAAACAATATTTCGTTTGTGAACATTTTCTTCTGCCGTTTTGACAACAGGCTCATGACTAAAGAACACACGGCTGTCTGCTGATTGACGCTTGACTGTAGATTTTCGCTTTGTGTCAAAAGAACTCCCTAACGCACACTTTTTCAAAGTAGGTGAATTCATCAGATCTGTTTGAAACATTGCATTTTATCCATGCACGACGACTACTTAGATACTCGCAGCACAGTTGCCTCATATAAATTGCCCATGAGCGCGGAGCTTGTCTTTGTCACTGTAGCAACTTTGCTCCATCAGCGGGAGAAGGCGCTTCGACGCCCCTGTAAGCACATGTTTCTCTAATTCCTTTGTTTCAGGCAAGCCACTGTGACGTCAGACGCCTTTACGCATACAGCTTTGCGATGCTTAGACAGTAATAACATAATTCATGTTTACATTTCTTTAATTTTCGACGCATTGTCGTTATTCGTGACGCATCAATGACCAATTGATTATATGGCAATGCAATGAAAAAAGCGTGTGGAAAACAGTGTTAATGACAGATTTGAGAAGCACATTTCTTCAATGTTGGCTGCAGGGCATTCCTGTGCAGGTGACAATGGTAATTTTTCAAAACGACAAGGATATTTCAACACATGATTATTTGTTTGCTGTGCTCTATGGCCTCTGCTACAGACCTCATCGAAATGACACTTAGATATCTTAGGGTGTACATATCAAGTCTTCCCAAATGGTCTAGCGGATAGGCATCTACCTTGTAACGCAAGGCGGCCCGGGTTCGATTCCCGTCATGGCAAATGTTTTTTGTAGAAAAATAAAATGAGTCCCAACGTGTGCAACAGAACAGTTCGAAATCTCGTTACATTTGCATCGTCATGAACATGACTTATATCGGGCTAGCTAATTTTTTCTTTGTTCATTTTAAGTGTAGAAACAATATTTCGTTTGTGAACATTTTCTTCTGCCGTTTTGACAACAGGCTCATTACTAAAGAACACACGGCTGTCTGCTGATTGACGCTTGACTGTAGATTTTCGCTTTGTGTCAAAAGAACTCCCTAACGCACACTTTTTCAAAGTAGGTGAATTCATCAGATCTGTTTGAAACATTGCATTTTATCCATGCACGACGACTACTTAGATACTCGCAGCACAGTTGCCTCATATAAATTGCCCATGAGCGCGGAGCTTGTCTTTGTCACTGTAGCAACTTTGCTCCATCAGCGGGAGAAGGCGGTTCGACGCCCCTGTAAGCACATGTTTCTCGAATTCCTTTGTTTCAGGCAAGCCACTGTGACGTCAGAAGCCTTTACGCATACAGCTTTGCGATGCTTAGACAGTAATAACATAATTCATGTTTACATTTCTTTAATTTTCGACGCATTGTCGTTATTCGTGACGCATCAATGACCAATTGATTATATGGCAATGCAATGAAAAAAGCGTGTGGAAAACAGTGTTAATGACAGATTTGAGAAGCACATTTCTTCAATGTTGGCCGCAGGGCATTCCTGTGCAGGTGACAATGGTAATTTTTCAAAACGACAAGGATATTTAAACACATGATTATTTGTTTGCTGTGCTCTATGGCCTCTGCTACAGACCTCATCGAAATGACACTTAGATATCTTAGGGTGTACATATCAAGTCTTCCCAAATGGTCTAGCGGATAGGAATCTGCCTTGTCACGCAGGGCGGCCCGGGTTCGATTCCCGTCATGGCAAAGGATTTTTGTAGAAAAATAAAATGAGTCCCAACGTGTGCAACAGAACAGTTCGAAATCTCGTTACATTTGCATCGTCATGAACATGACTTATATCAGGCTAGCTAATTTTTTCTTTGTTCATTTTAAGTGTAGAAACAATATTTCGTTTGTGAACATTTTTTTCTGCCGTTTTGACAACAGGCTCATTACTAAAGAACACACGACTGTCTGCTGATTGACGCTTGACTGTAGATTTTCGCTTTGTGTCAAAAGAACTCCCTAACGCACACTTTTTCAAAGTAGGTGAATTCATCAGATCTGTTTGAAACATTGCATTTTATCCATGCACGACGACTACTTAGATACTCGCAGCACAGTTGCCTCATATAAATTGCCCATGAGCGCGGAGCTTGTCTTTGTCACTGTAGCAACTTTGCTCCATCAGCGGGAGAAGGCGCTTCGACGCCCCTGTAAGCACATGTTTCTCTAATTCCTTTGTTTCAGGCAAGCCACTGTGACGTCAGACGCCTTTACGCATACAGCTTTGCGATGCTTAGACAGTAATAACATAATTCATGTTTACATTTCTTTAATTTTCGACGCATTGTCGTTATTCGTGACGCATCAATGACCAATTGATTATATGGCAATGCAATGAAAAAAGCGTGTGGAAAACAGTGTTAATGACAGATTTGAGAAGCACATTTCTTCAATGTTGGCCGCAGGGCATTCCTGTGCAGGTGACAATGGTAATTTTTCAAAACGACAAGGATATTTAAACACATGATTATTTGTTTGCTGTGCTCTATGGCCTCTGCTACAGACCTCATCGAAATGACACTTAGATATCTTAGGGTGTAGATATCAAGTCTTCCCAAATGGTCTAGCGGATAGGAATCTGCCTTGTCACGCAGGGCGGCCCGGGTTCGATTCCCGTCATGGCAAAGGATTTTTGTAGAAAAATAAAATGAGTCCCAACGTGTGCAACAGAACAGTTCGAAATCTCGTTACATTTGCATCGTCATGAACATGACTTATATCAGGCTAGCTAATTTTTTCTTTGTTCATTTTAAGTGTAGAAACAATATTTCGTTTGTGAACATTTTTTTCTGCCGTTTTGACAACAGGCTCATTACTAAAGAACACACGGCTGTCTGCTGATTGACGCTTGACTGTAGATTTTCGCTTTGTGTCAAAAGAACTCCCTAACGCACACTTTTTCAAAGTAGGTGAATTCATCAGATCTGTTTGAAACATTGCATTTTATCCATGCACGACGACTACTTAGATACTCGCAGCACAGTTGCCTCATATAAATTGCCCATGAGCGCGGAGCTTGTCTTTGTCACTGTAGCAACTTTGCTCCATCAGCGGGAGAAGGCGCTTCGACGCCCCTGTAAGCACATGTTTCTCGAATTCCTTTGTTTCAGGCAAGCCACTGTGACGTCAGACGCCTTTACGCATACAGCTTTGCGATGCTTAGACAGTAATAACATAATTCATGTTTACATTTCTTTAATTTTCGACGCATTGTCGTTATTCGTGACGCATCAATGACCAATTGATTATATGGCAATGCAATGAAAAAAGCGTGTGGAAAACAGTGTTAATGACAGATTTGAGAAGCACATTTCTTCAATGTTGGCCGCAGGGCATTCCTGTGCAGGTGACAATGGTAATTTTTCAAAACGACAAGGATATTTAAACACATGATTATTTGTTTGCTGTGCTCTATGGCCTCTGCTACAGACCTCATCGAAATGACACTTAGATATCTTAGGGTGTAGATATCAAGTCTTCCCAAATGGTCTAGCGGATAGGAATCTGCCTTGTCACGCAGGGCGGCCCGGGTTCGATTCCCGTCATGGCAAAGGATTTTTGTAGAAAAATAAAATGAGTCCCAACGTGTGCAACAGAACAGTTCGAAATCTCGTTACATTTGCATCGTCATGAACATGACTTATATCAGGCTAGCTAATTTTTTCTTTGTTCATTTTAAGTGTAGAAACAATATTTCGTTTGTGAACATTTTTTTCTGCCGTTTTGACAACAGGCTCATTACTAAAGAACACACGGCTGTCTGCTGATTGACGCTTGACTGTAGATTTTCGCTTTGTGTCAAAAGAACTCCCTAACGCACACTTTTTCAAAGTAGGTGAATTCATCAGATCTGTTTGAAACATTGCATTTTATCCATGCACGACGACTACTTAGATACTCGCAGCACAGTTGCCTCATATAAATTGCCCATGAGCGCGGAGCTTGTCTTTGTCACTGTAGCAACTTTGCTCCATCAGCGGGAGAAGGCGGTTCGACGCCCCTGTAAGCACATGTTTCTCGAATTCCTTTGTTTCAGGCAAGCCACTGTGACGTCAGAAGCCTTTACGCATACAGCTTTGCGATGCTTAGACAGTAATAACATAATTCATGTTTACATTTCTTTAATTTTCGACGCATTGTCGTTATTCGTGACGCATCAATGACCAATTGATTATATGGCAATGCAATGAAAAAAGCGTGTGGAAAACAGTGTTAATGACAGATTTGAGAAGCACATTTCTTCAATGTTGGCCGCAGGGCATTCCTGTGCAGGTGACAATGGTAATTTTTCAAAACGACAAGGATATTTAAACACATGATTATTTGTTTGCTGTGCTCTATGGCCTCTGCTACAGACCTCATCGAAATGACACTTAGATATCTTAGGGTGTACATATCAAGTCTTCCCAAATGGTCTAGCGGATAGGAATCTGCCTTGTCACGCAGGGCGGCCCGGGTTCGATTCCCGTCATGGCAAAGGATTTTTGTAGAAAAATAAAATGAGTCCCAACGTGTGCAACAGAACAGTTCGAAATCTCGTTACATTTGCATCGTCATGAACATGACTTATATCAGGCTAGCTAATTTTTTCTTTGTTCATTTTAAGTGTAGAAACAATATTTCGTTTGTGAACATTTTTTTCTGCCGTTTTGACAACAGGCTCATTACTAAAGAACACACGGCTGTCTGCTGATTGACGCTTGACTGTAGATTTTCGCTTTGTGTCAAAAGAACTTCCTAACGCACACTTTTTCAAAGTAGGTGAATTCATCAGATCTGTTTGAAACATTGCATTTTATCCATGCACGACGACTACTTAGATACTCGCAGCACAGTTGCCTTATATAAATTGCCCATGAGCGCGGAGCTTGTCTTTGTCACTGTAGCAACTTTGCTCCATCAGCGGGAGAATGCGGTTCGACGCCCCTGTAAGCACATGTTTCTCTAATTCCTTTGTTTCAGGCAAGCCACTGTGACGTCAGACGCCTTTACGCATACAGCTTTGCGATGCTTAGACAGTAATAACATAATTCATGTTTACATTTCTTTAATTTTCGACGCATTGTCGTTATTCGTGACGCATCAATGACCAATTGATTATATGGCAATGCAATGAAAAAAGCGTGTGGAAAACAGTGTTAATGACAGATTTGAGAAGCACATTTCTTCAATGTTGGCTGCAGGGCATTCCTGTGCAGGTGACAATGGTAATTTTTCAAAACGACAAGGATATTTAAACACATGATTATTTGTTTGCTGTGCTCTATGGCCTCTGCTACAGACCTCATCGAAATGACACTTAGATATCTTAGGGTGTACATATCAAGTCTTCCCAAATGGTCTAGCGGATAGGAATCTGCCTTGTCACGCAGGGCGGCCCGGGATCGATTCCCGTCATGGCAAAGGATTTTTGTAGAAAAATAAAATGAGTCCCAACGTGTGCAACAGAACAGTTCGATATCTCGTTACATTTGCATCGTCATGAACATGACTTATATCAGGCTAGCTAATTTTTTCTTTGTTCATTTTAAGTGTAGAAACAATATTTCGTTTGTGAACATTTTTTTCTGCCGTTTTGACAACAGGCTCATTACTAAAGAACACACGACTGTCTGCTGATTGACGCTTGACTGTAGATTTTCGCTTTGTGTCAAAAGAACTCCCTAACGCACACTTTTTCAAAGTAGGTGAATTCATCAGATCTGTTTGAAACATTGCATTTTATCCATGCACGACGACTACTTAGATACTCGCAGCACAGTTGCCTCATATAAATTGCCCATGAGCGCGGAGCTTGTCTTTGTCACTGTAGCAACTTTGCTCCATCAGCGGGAGAAGGCGCTTCGACGCCCCTGTAAGCACATGTTTCTCTAATTCCTTTGTTTCAGGCAAGCCACTGTGACGTCAGACGCCTTTACGCATACAGCTTTGCGATGCTTAGACAGTAATAACATAATTCATGTTTACATTTCTTTAATTTTCGACGCATTGTCGTTATTCGTGACGCATCAATGACCAATTGATTATATGGCAATGCAATGAAAAAAGCGTGTGGAAAACAGTGTTAATGACAGATTTGAGAAGCACATTTCTTCAATGTTGGCCGCAGGGCATTCCTGTGCAGGTGACAATGGTAATTTTTCAAAACGACAAGGATATTTAAACACATGATTATTTGTTTGCTGTGCTCTATGGCCTCTGCTACAGACCTCATCGAAATGACACTTAGATATCTTAGGGTGTACATATCAAGTCTTCCCAAATGGTCTAGCGGATAGGAATCTGCCTTGTCACGCAGGGCGGCCCGGGTTCGATTCCCGTCATGGCAAAGGATTTTTGAAGAAAAATAAAATGAGTCCCAACGTGTGCAACAGAACAGTTCGAAATCTCGTTACATTTGCATCGTCATGAACATGACTTATATCGGGCTAGCTAATTTTTTCTTTGTTCATTTTAAGTGTAGAAACAATATTTCGTTTGTGAACATTTTCTTCTGCCGTTTTGACAACAGGCTCATTACTAAAGAACACACGACTGTCTGCTGATTGACGCTTGACTGTAGATTTTCGCTTTGTGTCAAAAGAACTCCCTAACGCACACTTTTTCAAAGTAGGTGAATTCATCAGATCTGTTTGAAACATTGCATTTTATCCATGCACGACGACTACTTAGATACTCGCAGCACAGTTGCCTCATATAAATTGCCCATGAGCGCGGAGCTTGTCTTTGTCACTGTAGCAACTTTGCTCCATCAGCGGGAGAAGGCGGTTCGACGCCCCTGTAAGCACATGTTTCTCTAATTCCTTTGTTTCAGGCAAGCCACTGTGACGTCAGAAGCCTTTACGCATACAGCTTTGCGATGCTTAGACAGTAATAACATAATTCATGTTTACATTTCTTTAATTTTCGACGCATTGTCGTTATTCGTGACGCATCAATGACCAATTGATTATATGGCAATGCAATGAAAAAAGCGTGTGGAAAACAGTGTTAATGACAGATTTGAGAAGCACATTTCTTCAATGTTGGCCGCAGGGCATTCCTGTGCAGGTGACAATGGTAATTTTTCAAAACGACAAGGATATTTAAACACATGATTATTTGTTTGCTGTGCTCTATGGCCTCTGCTACAGACGTCATCGAAATGACACTTAGATATCTTAGGGTGTACATATCAAGTCTTCCCAAATGGTCTAGCGGATAGGAATCTGCCTTGTCACGCAGGGCGGCCCGGGTTCGATTCCCGTCATGGCAAAGGATTTTTGTAGAAAAATAAAATGAGTCCCAACGTGTGCAACAGAACAGTTCGAAATCTCGTTACATTTGCATCGTCATGAACATGACTTATATCAGGCTAGCTAATTTTTTCTTTGTTCATTTTAAGTGTAGAAACAATATTTCGTTTGTGAACATTTTTTTCTGCCGTTTTGACAACAGGCTCATTACTAAAGAACACACGGCTGTCTGCTGATTGACGCTTGACTGTAGATTTTCGCTTTGTGTCAAAAGAACTCCCTAACGCACACTTTTTCAAAGTAGGTGAATTCATCAGATCTGTTTGAAACATTGCATTTTATCCATGCACGACGACTACTTAGATACTCGCAGCACAGTTGCCTCATATAAATTGCCCATGAGCGCGGAGCTTGTCTTTGTCACTGTAGCAACTTTGCTCCATCAGCGGGAGAAGGCGCTTCGACGCCCCTGTAAGCACATGTTTCTCGAATTCCTTTGTTTCAGGCAAGCCACTGTGACGTCAGACGCCTTTACGCATACAGCTTTGCGATGCTTAGACAGTAATAACATAATTCATGTTTACATTTCTTTAATTTTCGACGCATTGTCGTTATTCGTGACGCATCAATGACCAATTGATTATATGGCAATGCAATGAAAAAAGCGTGTGGAAAACAGTGTTAATGACAGATTTGAGAAGCACATTTCTTCAATGTTGGCCGCAGGGCATTCCTGTGCAGGTGACAATGGTAATTTTTCAAAACGACAAGGATATTTAAACACATGATTATTTGTTTGCTGTGCTCTATGGCCTCTGCTACAGACCTCATCGAAATGACACTTAGATATCTTAGGGTGTAGATATCAAGTCTTCCCAAATGGTCTAGCGGATAGGAATCTGCCTTGTCACGCAGGGCGGCCCGGGTTCGATTCCCGTCATGGCAAAGGATTTTTGTAGAAAAATAAAATGAGTCCCAACGTGTGCAACAGAACAGTTCGAAATCTCGTTACATTTGCATCGTCATGAACATGACTTATATCAGGCTAGCTAATTTTTTCTTTGTTCATTTTAAGTGTAGAAACAATATTTCGTTTGTGAACATTTTTTTCTGCCGTTTTGACAACAGGCTCATTACTAAAGAACACACGGCTGTCTGCTGATTGACGCTTGACTGTAGATTTTCGCTTTGTGTCAAAAGAACTCCCTAACGCACACTTTTTCAAAGTAGGTGAATTCATCAGATCTGTTTGAAACATTGCATTTTATCCATGCACGACGACTACTTAGATACTCGCAGCACAGTTGCCTCATATAAATTGCCCATGAGCGCGGAGCTTGTCTTTGTCACTGTAGCAACTTTGCTCCATCAGCGGGAGAAGGCGGTTCGACGCCCCTGTAAGCACATGTTTCTCTAATTCCTTTGTTTCAGGCAAGCCACTGTGACGTCAGACGCCTTTACGCATACAGCTTTGCGATGCTTAGACAGTAATAACATAATTCATGTTTACATTTCTTTAATTTTCGACGCATTGTCGTTATTCGTGACGCATCAATGACCAATTGATTATATGGCAATGCAATGAAAAAAGCGTGTGGAAAACAGTGTTAATGACAGATTTGAGAAGCACATTTCTTCAATGTTGGCTGCAGGGCATTCCTGTGCAGGTGACAATGGTAATTTTTCAAAACGACAAGGATATTTCAACACATGATTATTTGTTTGCTGTGCTCTATGGCCTCTGCTACAGACCTCATCGAAATGACACTTAGATATCTTAGGGTGTACATATCAAGTCTTCCCAAATGGTCTAGCGGATAGGAATCTGCCTTGTAACGCAGGGCGGCCGGTGTTCGATTCCCGTCATGGCAAAGGATTTTTGTAGAAAAATAAAATGAGTCCCAACGTGTGCAACAGAACAGTTCGAAATCTCGTTACATTTGCATCGTCATGAACATGACTTATATCAGGCTAGCTAATTTTTTCTTTGTTCATTTTAAGTGTAGAAACAATATTTCGTTTGTGAACATTTTTTTCTGCCGTTTTGACAACAGGCTCATGACTAAAGAACACACGGCTGTCTGCTGATTGACGCTTGACTGTAGATTTTCGCTTTGTGTCAAAAGAACTCCCTAACGCACACTTTTTCAAAGTAGGTGAATTCATCAGATCTGTTTGAAACATTGCATTTTATCCATGCACGACGACTACTTAGATACTCGCAGCACAGTTGCCTCATATAAATTGCCCATGAGCGCGGAGCTTGTCTTTGTCACTGTAGCAACTTTGCTCCATCAGCGGGAGAAGGCGGTTCGACGCCCCTGTAAGCACATGTTTCTCTAATTCCTTTGTTTCAGGCAAGCCACTGTGACGTCAGACGCCTTTACGCATACAGCTTTGCGATGCTTAGACAGTAATAACATAATTCATGTTTACATTTCTTTAATTTTCGACGCATTGTCGTTATTCGTGACGCATCAATGACCAATTGATTATATGGCAATGCAATGAAAAAAGCGTGTGGAAAACAGTGTTAATGACAGATTTGAGAAGCACATTTCTTCAATGTTGGCCGCAGGGCATTCCTGTGCAGGTGACAATGGTAATTTTTCAAAATGACAAGGATATTTAAACACATGATTATTTGTTTGCTGTGCTCTATGGCCTCTGCTACAGACCTCATCGAAATGACACTTAGATATCTTAGGGTGTACATATCAAGTTTTCCCAAATGGTCTTGCGGATAGGCATCTACCTTGTAACGCAGGGCGGCCCGGGTTCGATTCCCGTCATGGCAAATGTTTTTTGTAGAAAAATAAAATGAGTCCCAACGTGTGCAACAGAACAGTTCGAAATCTCGTTACATTTGCATCGTCATGAACATGACTTATATCAGGCTAGCTCATTTTTTCTTTGTTCATTTTAAGTGTAGAAACAATATTTCGTTTGTGAACATTTTTTTCTGCCGTTTTGACAACAGGCTCATGACTAAAGAACACACGGCTGTCTGCTGATTGACGCTTGACTGTAGATTTTCGCTTTGTGTCAAAAGAACTCCCTAACGCACACTTTTTCAAAGTAGGTGAATTCATCAGATCTGTTTGAAACATTGCATTTTATCCATGCACGACGACTACTTAGATACTCGCAGCACAGTTGCCTCATATAAATTGCCCATGAGCGCGGAGCTTGTCTTTGTCACTGTAGCAACTTTGCTCCATCAGCGGGAGAAGGCGGTTCGACGCCCCTGTAAGCACATGTTTCTCTAATTCCTTTGTTTCAGGCAAGCCACTGTGACGTCAGACGCCTTTACGCATACAGCTTTGCGATGCTTAGACAGTAATAACATAATTCATGTTTACATTTCTTTAATTTTCGACGCATTGTCGTTATTCGTGACGCATCAATGACCAATTGATTATATGGCAATGCAATGAAAAAAGCGTGTGGAAAACAGTGTTAATGACAGATTTGAGAAGCACATTTCTTCAATGTTGGCCGCATGGCATTCCTGTGCAGGTGACAATGGTAATTTTTCAAAACGACAAGGATATTTAAACACATGATTATTTGTTTGCTGTGCTCTATGGCCTCTGCTACAGACCTCATCGAAATGACACTTAGATATCTTAGGGTGTACATATCAAGTTTTCCCAAATGGTCTAGCGGATAGGCATCTACCTTGTAACGCAGGGCGGCCCGGGTTCGATTCCTGTCATGGCAAATATTTTTTGTAGAAAAATAAAATGAGTCCCAACGTGTGCAACAGAACAGTTCGAAATCTCGTTACATTTGCATCGTCATGAACATGACTTATATCAGGCTTGCTCATTTTTTCTTTGTTCATTTTAAGTGTAGAAACAATATTTCGTTTGTGAACATTTTTTTCTGCCGTTTTGACAACAGGCTCATGACTAAAGAACACACGGCTGTCTGCTGATTGACGCTTGACTGTAGATTTTCGCTTTGTGTCAAAAGAACTCCCTAACGCACACTTTTTCAAAGTAGGTGAATTCATCAGATCTGTTTGAAACATTGCATTTTATCCATGCACGACGACTACTTAGATACTCGCAGCACAGTTGCCTCATATAAATTGCCCATGAGCGCGGAGCTTGTCTTTGTCACTGTAGCAACTTTGCTCCATCAGCGGGAGAAGGCGCTTCGACGCTCCTGTAAGCACATGTTTCTCTGATTCCTTTGTTTCAGGCAAGCCACTGTGACGTCAGACGCCTTTACGCATACAGCTTTGCGATGCTTAGACAGTAATAACATAATTCATGTTTACATTTCTTTAATTTTCGACGCATTGTCGTTATTTGTGACGCATCAATGACCAATTGATTATATGGCAATGCAATGAAAAAAGCGTGTGGAAAACAGTGTTAATGACAGATTTGAGAAGCACATTTCTTCAATGTTGGCCGCATGGCATTCCTGTGCAGGTGACAATGGTAATTTTTCAAAACGACAAGGATATTTAAACACATGATTATTTGTTTGCTGTGCTCTATGGCCTCTGCTACAGACCTCATCGAAATGACACTTAGATATCTTAGGGTGTACATGTCAAGTTTTCCCAAATGGTCTAGCGGATAGGCATCTACCTTGTAACGCAGGGCGGCCCGGGTTCGATTCCCGTCATGGCAAATATTTTTTGTAGAAAAATAAAATGAGTCCCAACGTGTGCAACAGAACAGTTCGAAATCTCGTTACATTTGCATCGTCATGAACATGACTTATATCAGGCTTGCTCATTTTTTCTTTGTTCATTTTAAGTGTAGAAACAATATTTCGTTTGTGAACATTTTTTTCTGCCGTTTTGACAACAGGCTCATGACTAAAGAACACACGGCTGTCTGCTGATTGACGCTTGACTGTAGATTTTCGCTTTGTGTCAAAAGAACTCCCTAACGCACACTTTTTCAAAGTAGGTGAATTCATCAGATCTGTTTGAAACATTGCATTTTATCCATGCACGACGACTACTTAGATACTCGCAGCACAGTTGCCTCATATAAATTGCCCATGAGCGCGGAGCTTGTCTTTGTCACTGTAGCAACTTTGCTCCATCAGCGGGAGAAGGCGGTTCGACGCCCCTGTAAGCACATGTTTCTCTAATTCCTTTGTTTCAGGCAAGCCACTGTGACGTCAGACGCCTTTACGCATACAGCTTTGCGATGCTTAGACAGTAATAACATAATTCATGTTTACATTTCTTTAATTTTCGACGCATTGTCGTTATTCGTGACGCATCAATGACCAATTGATTATATGGCAATGCAATGAAAAAAGCGTGTGGAAAACAGTGTTAATGACAGATTTGAGAAGCACATTTCTTCAATGTTGGCCGCATGGCATTCCTGTGCAGGTGACAATGGTAATTTTTCAAAACGACAAGGATATTTAAACACATGATTATTTGTTTGCTGTGCTCTATGGCCTCTGCTACAGACCTCATCGAAATGACACTTAGATATCTTAGGGTGTACATATCAAGTTTTCCCAAATGGTCTAGCGGATAGGCATCTACCTTGTAACGCAGGGCGGCCCGGGTTCGATTCCCGTCATGGCAAATATTTTTTGTAGAAAAATAAAATGAGTCCCAACGTGTGCAACAGAACAGTTCGAAATCTCGTTACATTTGCATCGTCATGAACATGACTTATATCAGGCTTGCTCATTTTTTCTTTGTTCATTTTAAGTGTAGAAACAATATTTCGTTTGTGAACATTTTTTTCTGCCGTTTTGACAACAGGCTCATGACTAAAGAACACACGGCTGTCTGCTGATTGACGCTTGACTGTAGATTTTCGCTTTGTGTCAAAAGAACTCCCTAACGCACACTTTTTCAAAGTAGGTGAATTCATCAGATCTGTTTGAAACATTGCATTTTATCCATGCACGACGACTACTTAGATACTCGCAGCACAGTTGCCTCATATAAATTGCCCATGAGCGCGGAGCTTGTCTTTGTCACTGTAGCAACTTTGCTCCATCAGCGGGAGAAGGCGGTTCGACGCCCCTGTAAGCACATGTTTCTCTAATTCCTTTGTTTCAGGCAAGCCACTGTGACGTCAGACGCCTTTACGCATACAGCTTTGCGATGCTTAGACAGTAATAACATAATTCATGTTTACATTTCTTTAATTTTCGACGCATTGTCGTTATTCGTGACGCATCAATGACCAATTGATTATATGGCAATGCAATGAAAAAAGCGTGTGGAAAACAGTGTTAATGACAGATTTGAGAAGCACATTTCTTCAATGTTGGCCGCATGGCATTCCTGTGCAGGTGACAATGGTAATTTTTCAAAACGATAAGGATATTTAAACACATGATTATTTGTTTGCTGTGCTCTATGGCCTCTGCTACAGACCTCATCGAAATGACACTTAGATATCTTAGGGTGTACATATCAAGTTTTCCCAAATGGTCTAGCGGATAGGCATCTACCTTGTAACGCAGGGCGGCCCGGGTTCGATTCCCGTCATGGCAAATATTTTTTGTAGAAAAATAAAATGAGTCCCAACGTGTGCAACAGAACAGTTCGAAATCTCGTTACATTTGCATCGTCATGAACATGACTTATATCAGGCTTGCTCATTTTTTCTTTGTTCATTTTAAGTGTAGAAACAATATTTCGTTTGTGAACATTTTTTTCTGCCGTTTTGACAACAGGCTCATGACTAAAGAACACACGGCTGTCTGCTGATTGACGCTTGACTGTAGATTTTCGCTTTGTGTCAAAAGAACTCCCTAACGCACACTTTTTCAAAGTAGGTGAATTCATCAGATCTGTTTGAAACATTGCATTTTATCCATGCACGACGACTACTTAGATACTCGCAGCACAGTTGCCTCATATAAATTGCCAATGAGCGCGGAGCTTGTCTTTGTCACTGTAGCAACTTTGACCCATCAGCGGGAGAAGGCACTTCGACGCTCCTGTAAGCACATGTTTCTCTGATTCCTTTGTTTCAGGCAAGCCACTGTGACGTCAGACGCCTTTACGCATACAGCTTTGCGATGCTTAGAGAGTAATAACATAATTCATGTTTACATTTCTTTAATTTTCGACGCATTGTCGTTATTTGTGACGCATCAATGACCAATTGATTATATGGCAATGCAATGAAAAAAGCGTGTGGAAAACAGTGTTAATGACAGATTTGAGAAGCACATTTCTTCAATGTTGGCCGCATGGCATTCCTGTGCAGGTGACAATGGTAATTTTTCAAAACGACAAGGATATTTAAACACATGATTATTTGTTTGCTGTGCTCTATGGCCTCTGCTACAGACCTCATCGAAATGACACTTAGATATCTTAGGGTGTACATATCAAGTTTTCCCAAATGGTCTTGCGGATAGGCATCTACCTTGTAACGCAGGGCGGCCCGGGTTCGATTCCCGTCATGGCAAATGTTTTTTGTAGAAAAATAAAATGAGTCCCAACGTGTGCAACAGAACAGTTCGAAATCTCGTTACATTTGCATCGTCATGAACATGACTTATATCAGGCTAGCTCATTTTTTCTTTGTTCATTTTAAGTGTAGAAACAATATTTCGTTTGTGAACATTTTTTTCTGCCGTTTTGACAACAGGCTCATGACTAAAGAACACACGGCTGTCTGCTGATTGACGCTTGACTGTAGATTTTCGCTTTGTGTCAAAAGAACTCCCTAACGCACACTTTTTCAAAGTAGGTGAATTCATCAGATCTGTTTGAAACATTGCATTTTATCCATGCACGACGACTACTTAGATACTCGCAGCACAGTTGCCTCATATAAATTGCCCATGAGCGCGGAGCTTGTCTTTGTCACTGTAGCAACTTTGCTCCATCAGCGGGAGAAGGCGGTTCGACGCCCCTGTAAGCACATGTTTCTCTAATTCCTTTGTTTCAGGCAAGCCACTGTGACGTCAGACGCCTTTACGCATACAGCTTTGCGATGCTTAGACAGTAATAACATAATTCATGTTTACATTTCTTTAATTTTCGACGCATTGTCGTTATTCGTGACGCATCAATGACCAATTGATTATATGGCAATGCAATGAAAAAAGCGTGTGGAAAACAGTGTTAATGACAGATTTGAGAAGCACATTTCTTCAATGTTGGCCGCATGGCATTCCTGTGCAGGTGACAATGGTAATTTTTCAAAACGACAAGGATATTTAAACACATGATTATTTGTTTGCTGTGCTCTATGGCCTCTGCTACAGACCTCATCGAAATGACACTTAGATATCTTAGGGTGTACATATCAAGTTTTCCCAAATGGTCTAGCGGATAGGCATCTACCTTGTAACGCAGGGCGGCCCGGGTTCGATTCCTGTCATGGCAAATATTTTTTGTAGAAAAATAAAATGAGTCCCAACGTGTGCAACAGAACAGTTCGAAATCTCGTTACATTTGCATCGTCATGAACATGACTTATATCAGGCTTGCTCATTTTTTCTTTGTTCATTTTAAGTGTAGAAACAATATTTCGTTTGTGAACATTTTTTTCTGCCGTTTTGACAACAGGCTCATGACTAAAGAACACACGGCTGTCTGCTGATTGACGCTTGACTGTAGATTTTCGCTTTGTGTCAAAAGAACTCCCTAACGCACACTTTTTCAAAGTAGGTGAATTCATCAGATCTGTTTGAAACATTGCATTTTATCCATGCACGACGACTACTTAGATACTCGCAGCACAGTTGCCTCATATAAATTGCCCATGAGCGCGGAGCTTGTCTTTGTCACTGTAGCAACTTTGCTCCATCAGCGGGAGAAGGCGCTTCGACGCTCCTGTAAGCACATGTTTCTCTGATTCCTTTGTTTCAGGCAAGCCACTGTGACGTCAGACGCCTTTACGCATACAGCTTTGCGATGCTTAGACAGTAATAACATAATTCATGTTTACATTTCTTTAATTTTCGACGCATTGTCGTTATTTGTGACGCATCAATGACCAATTGATTATATGGCAATGCAATGAAAAAAGCGTGTGGAAAACAGTGTTAATGACAGATTTGAGAAGCACATTTCTTCAATGTTGGCCGCATGGCATTCCTGTGCAGGTGACAATGGTAATTTTTCAAAACGACAAGGATATTTAAACACATGATTATTTGTTTGCTGTGCTCTATGGCCTCTGCTACAGACCTCATCGAAATGACACTTAGATATCTTAGGGTGTACATGTCAAGTTTTCCCAAATGGTCTAGCGGATAGGCATCTACCTTGTAACGCAGGGCGGCCCGGGTTCGATTCCCGTCATGGCAAATATTTTTTGTAGAAAAATAAAATGAGTCCCAACGTGTGCAACAGAACAGTTCGAAATCTCGTTACATTTGCATCGTCATGAACATGACTTATATCAGGCTTGCTCATTTTTTCTTTGTTCATTTTAAGTGTAGAAACAATATTTCGTTTGTGAACATTTTTTTCTGCCGTTTTGACAACAGGCTCATGACTAAAGAACACACGGCTGTCTGCTGATTGACGCTTGACTGTAGATTTTCGCTTTGTGTCAAAAGAACTCCCTAACGCACACTTTTTCAAAGTAGGTGAATTCATCAGATCTGTTTGAAACATTGCATTTTATCCATGCACGACGACTACTTAGATACTCGCAGCACAGTTGCCTCATATAAATTGCCCATGAGCGCGGAGCTTGTCTTTGTCACTGTAGCAACTTTGCTCCATCAGCGGGAGAAGGCGGTTCGACGCCCCTGTAAGCACATGTTTCTCTAATTCCTTTGTTTCAGGCAAGCCACTGTGACGTCAGACGCCTTTACGCATACAGCTTTGCGATGCTTAGACAGTAATAACATAATTCATGTTTACATTTCTTTAATTTTCGACGCATTGTCGTTATTCGTGACGCATCAATGACCAATTGATTATATGGCAATGCAATGAAAAAAGCGTGTGGAAAACAGTGTTAATGACAGATTTGAGAAGCACATTTCTTCAATGTTGGCCGCATGGCATTCCTGTGCAGGTGACAATGGTAATTTTTCAAAACGACAAGGATATTTAAACACATGATTATTTGTTTGCTGTGCTCTATGGCCTCTGCTACAGACCTCATCGAAATGACACTTAGATATCTTAGGGTGTACATATCAAGTTTTCCCAAATGGTCTAGCGGATAGGCATCTACCTTGTAACGCAGGGCGGCCCGGGTTCGATTCCCGTCATGGCAAATATTTTTTGTAGAAAAATAAAATGAGTCCCAACGTGTGCAACAGAACAGTTCGAAATCTCGTTACATTTGCATCGTCATGAACATGACTTATATCAGGCTTGCTCATTTTTTCTTTGTTCATTTTAAGTGTAGAAACAATATTTCGTTTGTGAACATTTTTTTCTGCCGTTTTGACAACAGGCTCATGACTAAAGAACACACGGCTGTCTGCTGATTGACGCTTGACTGTAGATTTTCGCTTTGTGTCAAAAGAACTCCCTAACGCACACTTTTTCAAAGTAGGTGAATTCATCAGATCTGTTTGAAACATTGCATTTTATCCATGCACGACGACTACTTAGATACTCGCAGCACAGTTGCCTCATATAAATTGCCCATGAGCGCGGAGCTTGTCTTTGTCACTGTAGCAACTTTGCTCCATCAGCGGGAGAAGGCGGTTCGACGCCCCTGTAAGCACATGTTTCTCTAATTCCTTTGTTTCAGGCAAGCCACTGTGACGTCAGACGCCTTTACGCATACAGCTTTGCGATGCTTAGACAGTAATAACATAATTCATGTTTACATTTCTTTAATTTTCGACGCATTGTCGTTATTCGTGACGCATCAATGACCAATTGATTATATGGCAATGCAATGAAAAAAGCGTGTGGAAAACAGTGTTAATGACAGATTTGAGAAGCACATTTCTTCAATGTTGGCCGCATGGCATTCCTGTGCAGGTGACAATGGTAATTTTTCAAAACGATAAGGATATTTAAACACATGATTATTTGTTTGCTGTGCTCTATGGCCTCTGCTACAGACCTCATCGAAATGACACTTAGATATCTTAGGGTGTACATATCAAGTTTTCCCAAATGGTCTAGCGGATAGGCATCTACCTTGTAACGCAGGGCGGCCCGGGTTCGATTCCCGTCATGGCAAATATTTTTTGTAGAAAAATAAAATGAGTCCCAACGTGTGCAACAGAACAGTTCGAAATCTCGTTACATTTGCATCGTCATGAACATGACTTATATCAGGCTTGCTCATTTTTTCTTTGTTCATTTTAAGTGTAGAAACAATATTTCGTTTGTGAACATTTTTTTCTGCCGTTTTGACAACAGGCTCATGACTAAAGAACACACGGCTGTCTGCTGATTGACGCTTGACTGTAGATTTTCGCTTTGTGTCAAAAGAACTCCCTAACGCACACTTTTTCAAAGTAGGTGAATTCATCAGATCTGTTTGAAACATTGCATTTTATCCATGCACGACGACTACTTAGATACTCGCAGCACAGTTGCCTCATATAAATTGCCAATGAGCGCGGAGCTTGTCTTTGTCACTGTAGCAACTTTGACCCATCAGCGGGAGAAGGCGCTTCGACGCTCCTGTAAGCACATGTTTCTCTGATTCCTTTGTTTCAGGCAAGCCACTGTGACGTCAGACGCCTTTACGCATACAGCTTTGCGATGCTTAGAGAGTAATAACATAATTCATGTTTACATTTCTTTAATTTTCGACGCATTGTCGTTATTTGTGACGCATCAATGACCAATTGATTATATGGCAATGCAATGAAAAAAGCGTGTGGAAAACAGTGTTAATGACAGATTTGAGAAGCACATTTCTTCAATGTTGGCCGCATGGCATTCCTGTGCAGGTGACAATGGTAATTTTTCAAAACGACAAGGATATTTAAACACATGATTATTTGTTTGCTGTGCTCTATGGCCTCTGCTACAGACCTCATCGAAATGACACTTAGATATCTTAGGGTGTACATATCAAGTTTTCCCAAATGGTCTAGCGGATAGGCATCTACCTTGTAACGCAGGGCGGCCCGGGTTCGATTCCTGTCATGGCAAATATTTTTTGTAGAAAAATAAAATGAGTCCCAACGTGTGCAACAGAACAGTTCGAAATCTCGTTACATTTGCATCGTCATGAACATGACTTATATCAGGCTTGCTCATTTTTTCTTTGTTCATTTTAAGTGTAGAAACAATATTTCGTTTGTGAACATTTTTTTCTGCCGTTTTGACAACAGGCTCATGACTAAAGAACACACGGCTGTCTGCTGATTGACGCTTGACTGTAGATTTTCGCTTTGTGTCAAAAGAACTCCCTAACGCACACTTTTTCAAAGTAGGTGAATTCATCAGATCTGTTTGAAACATTGCATTTTATCCATGCACGACGACTACTTAGATACTCGCAGCACAGTTGCCTCATATAAATTGCCCATGAGCGCGGAGCTTGTCTTTGTCACTGTAGCAACTTTGCTCCATCAGCGGGAGAAGGCGGTTCGACGCCCCTGTAAGCACATGTTTCTCTAATTCCTTTGTTTCAGGCAAGCCACTGTGACGTCAGACGCCTTTACGCATACAGCTTTGCGATGCTTAGACAGTAATAACATAATTCATGTTTACATTTCTTTAATTTTCGACGCATTGTCGTTATTCGTGACGCATCAATGACCAATTGATTATATGGCAATGCAATGAAAAAAGCGTGTGGAAAACAGTGTTAATGACAGATTTGAGAAGCACATTTCTTCAATGTTGGCCGCATGGCATTCCTGTGCAGGTGACAATGGTAATTTTTCAAAACGACAAGGATATTTAAACACATGATTATTTGTTTGCTGTGCTCTATGGCCTCTGCTACAGACCTCATCGAAATGACACTTAGATATCTTAGGGTGTACATATCAAGTTTTCCCAAATGGTCTAGCGGATAGGCATCTACCTTGTAACGCAGGGCGGCCCGGGTTCGATTCCCGTCATGGCAAATATTTTTTGTAGAAAAATAAAATGAGTCCCAACGTGTGCAACAGAACAGTTCGAAATCTCGTTACATTTGCATCGTCATGAACATGACTTATATCAGGCTTGCTCATTTTTTCTTTGTTCATTTTAAGTGTAGAAACAATATTTCGTTTGTGAACATTTTTTTCTGCCGTTTTGACAACAGGCTCATGACTAAAGAACACACGGCTGTCTGCTGATTGACGCTTGACTGTAGATTTTCGCTTTGTGTCAAAAGAACTCCCTAACGCACACTTTTTCAAAGTAGGTGAATTCATCAGATCTGTTTGAAACATTGCATTTTATCCATGCACGACGACTACTTAGATACTCGCAGCACAGTTGCCTCATATAAATTGCCCATGAGCGCGGAGCTTGTCTTTGTCACTGTAGCAACTTTGCTCCATCAGCGGGAGAAGGCGCTTCGACGCTCCTGTAAGCACATGTTTCTCTGATTCCTTTGTTTCAGGCAAGCCACTGTGACGTCAGACGCCTTTACGCATACAGCTTTGCGATGCTTAGACAGTAATAACATAATTCATGTTTACATTTCTTTAATTTTCGACGCATTGTCGTTATTCGTGACGCATCAATGACCAATTGATTATATGGCAATGCAATGAAAAAAGCGTGTGGAAAACAGTGTTAATGACAGATTTGAGAAGCACATTTCTTCAATGTTGGCCGCATGGCATTCCTGTGCAGGTGACAATGGTAATTTTTCAAAACGACAAGGATATTTAAACACATGATTATTTGTTTGCTGTGCTCTATGGCCTCTGCTACAGACCTCATCGAAATGACACTTAGATATCTTAGGGTGTACATGTCAAGTTTTCCCAAATGGTCTAGCGGATAGGCATCTACCTTGTAACGCAGGGCGGCCCGGGTTCGATTCCCGTCATCGCAAATATTTTTTGTAGAAAAATAAAATGAGTCCCAACGTGTGCAACAGAACAGTTCGAAATCTCGTTACATTTGCATCGTCATGAACATGACTTATATCAGGCTTGCTCATTTTTTCTTTGTTCATTTTAAGTGTAGAAACAATATTTCGTTTGTGAACATTTTTTTCTGCCGTTTTGACAACAGGCTCATGACTAAAGAACACACGGCTGTCTGCTGATTGACGCTTGACTGTAGATTTTCGCTTTGTGTCAAAAGAACTCCCTAACGCACACTTTTTCAAAGTAGGTGAATTCATCAGATCTGTTTGAAACATTGCATTTTATCCATGCACGACGACTACTTAGATACTCGCAGCACAGTTGCCTCATATAAATTGCCCATGAGCGCGGAGCTTGTCTTTGTCACTGTAGCAACTTTGCTCCATCAGCGGGAGAAGGCGGTTCGACGCCCCTGTAAGCACATGTTTCTCTAATTCCTTTGTTTCAGGCAAGCCACTGTGACGTCAGACGCCTTTACGCATACAGCTTTGCGATGCTTAGACAGTAATAACATAATTCATGTTTACATTTCTTTAATTTTCGACGCATTGTCGTTATTCGTGACGCATCAATGACCAATTGATTATATGGCAATGCAATGAAAAAAGCGTGTGGAAAACAGTGTTAATGACAGATTTGAGAAGCACATTTCTTCAATGTTGGCCGCATGGCATTCCTGTGCAGGTGACAATGGTAATTTTTCAAAACGACAAGGATATTTAAACACATGATTATTTGTTTGCTGTGCTCTATGGCCTCTGCTACAGACCTCATCGAAATGACACTTAGATATCTTAGGGTGTACATATCAAGTTTTCCCAAATGGTCTAGCGGATAGGCATCTACCTTGTAACGCAGGGCGGCCCGGGTTCGATTCCCGTCATGTCAAATATTTTTTGTAGAAAAATAAAATGAGTCCCAACGTGTGCAACAGAACAGTTCGAAATCTCGTTACATTTGCATCGTCATGAACATGACTTATATCAGGCTTGCTCATTTTTTCTTTGTTCATTTTAAGTGTAGAAACAATATTTCGTTTGTGAACATTTTTTTCTGCCGTTTTGACAACCGGCTCATGACTAAAGAACACACGGCTGTCTGCTGATTGACGCTTGACTGTAGATTTTCGCTTTGTGTCAAAAGAACTTCCTAACGCACACTTTTTCAAAGTAGGTGAATTCATCAGATCTGTTTGAAACATTGCATTTTATCCATGCACGACGACTGCTTAGATACTCGCAGCACAGTTGCCCCATATAAATTGCCCATGAGGGCGGAGCTTGTCTTTGTCACTGCAGCAACTTTGCTCCATCAGGGAGACAAGCCGGTTCGACGCCCCTGTAAGCACATGTTTCTCTAATTCCTTTGTTTCAGGCAAGCCACAGTGACGTCAGACGCCTTTGCGCATACAGCTTTGCGATGCTTAGACAGTAATAACATAATTCATGTTTACATTTCTTTAATTTTCGACGCATTGTCGTTATTCGTGACGCATCAATGACCAATTGATTATATGGCAATGCAATGAAAAAAGAGTGTGGAAAACAGTGTTAATGACAGATTTGAGAAGCACATTTCTTCAATGTTGGCCGCATGGCATTCCTGTGCAGGTGACAATGGTAATTTTTCAAAACGACAAGGATATTTAAACACATGATTATTTGTTTGCTGTGCTCTATGGCCTCTGCTACAGACCTCATCGAAATGACACTTAGATATCTTAGGTTGTACATATCAAGTCTTCCCAAATGGTCTAGCGGATAGGCATCTACCTTGTAACGCAGGGCGGCCCGGGTTCGATTCCCGTCATGGCAAATGTTTTTTGTAGAAAAATAAAATGAGTCCCAACGTGTGCAACAGAACAGTTCGAAATCTCGTTACATTTGCATCGTCATGAACATGACTTATATCAGGCTAGCTCATTTTTTCTTTGTTCATTTTAAGTGTAGAAACAATATTTCGTTTGTGAAAATTTTTTTCTGCCGTTTTGACAACAGGCTCATGACTAAAGAACACACGGCTGTCTGCTGATTGACGCTTGACTGTAGATTTTCGCTTTGTGTCAAAAGAACTTCCTAACGCACACTTTTTCAAAGTAGGTGAATTCATCAGATCTGTTTGAAACATTGCATTTTATCCATGCACGACGACTGCTTAGATACTCGCAGCACAGTTGCCCCATATAAATTGCCCATGAGCGCGGAGCTTGTCTTTGTCACTGTAGCAACTTTGCTCCATCAGCGGGAGAAGGCGGTTCGACGCCCCTGTAAGCACATGTTTCTCTAATTCCTTTGTTTCAGGCAAGCCACTGTGACGTCAGAGGCCTTTACGCATACAGCTTTGCGATGCTTAGACAGTAATAACATAATTCATGTTTACATTTCTTTAATTTTCGACGCATTGTCGTTATTCGTGACGCATCAATGACCAATTGATTATATGGCAATGCAATGAAAAAAGCGTGTGGAAAACAGTGTTAATGACAGATTTGAGAAGCACATTTCTTCAATGTTGGCCGCATGGCATTCCTGTGCAGGTGACAATGGTAATTTTTCAAAACGACAAGGATATTTAAACACATGATTATTTGTTTGCTGTGCTCTATGGCCTCTGCTACAGACCTCATCGAAATGACACTTAGATATCTTAGGGTGTACATATCAAGTTTTCCCAAATGGTCTAGCGGATAGGAATCTACCTTGTAACGCAGGGCGGCCCGGGTTCGATTCCCGTCATGGCAAATATTTTTTGTAGAAAAATAAAATGAGTCCCAACGTGTGCAACAGAACAGTTCGAAATCTCGTTACATTTGCATCGTCATGAACATGACTTATATCAGGCTTGCTCATTTTTTCTTTGTTCATTTTAAGTGTAGAAACAATATTTCGTTTGTGAACATTTTTTTCTGCCGTTTTGACAACAGGCTCATGACTAAAGAACACACGGCTGTCTGCTGATTGACGCTTGACTGTAGATTTTCGCTTTGTGTCAAAAGAACTCCCTAACGCACACTTTTTCAAAGTAGGTGAATTCATCAGATCTGTTTGAAACATTGCATTTTATCCATGCACGACGACTACTTAGATACTCGCAGCACAGTTGCCTCATATAAATTGCCCATGAGCGCGGAGCTTGTCTTGGTCACTGTAGCAACTTTGCTCCATCAGCGGGAGAAGGCGCTTCGACGCTCCTGTAAGCACATGTTTCTCTGATTCCTTTGTTTCAGGCAAGCCACTGTGACGTCAGACGCCTTTACGCATACAGCTTTGCGATGCTTAGACAGTAATAACATAATTCATGTTTACATTTCTTTAATTTTCGACACATTGTCGTTATTTGTGACGCATCAATGACCAATTGATTATATGGCAATGCAATGAAAAAAGCGTGTGGAAAACAGTGTTAATGACAGATTTGAGAAGCACATTTCTTCAATGTTGGCCGCATGGCATTCCTGTGCAGGTGACAATGGTAATTTTTCAAAACGACAAGGATATTTAAACACATGATTATTTGTTTGCTGTGCTCTATGGCCTCTGCTACAGACCTCATCGAAATGACACTTAGATATCTTAGGGTGTACATATCAAGTCTTCCCAAATGGTCTAGCGGATAGGCATCTACCTTGTAACGCAGGGCGGCCCGGGTTCGATTCCCGTTATGGCAAATGTTTTTTGTAGAAAAATAAAATGAGTCCCAACGTGTGCAACAGAACAGTTCGAAATCTCGTTACATTTGCATCGTCATGAAGATGACTTATATCAGGCTAGCTCATTTTTTCTTTGTTCATTTTAAGTGTAGAAACAATATTTCGTTTGTGAACATTTTTTTCTGCCGTTTTGACAACAGGCTCATGACTAAAGAACACACGGCTGTCTGCTGATTGACGCTGGACTGTAGATTTTCGCTTTGTGTCAAAAGAACTTCCTAACGCACACTTTTTCAAAGTAGGTGAATTCATCAGATCTGTTTGAAACATTGCATTTTATCCATGCACGACGACTGCTTAGATACTCGCAGCACAGTTGCCCCATATAAATTGCCCATGAGGGCGGAGCTTGTCTTTGTCACTGCAGCAACTTTGCTCCATCAGGGAGACAAGCCGGTTCGACGCCCCTGTAAGCACATGTTTCTCTAATTCCTTTGTTTCAGGCAAGCCACAGTGACGTCAGACGCCTTTGCGCATACAGCTTTGCGATGCTTAGACAGTAATAACATAATTCATGTTTACATTTCTTTAATTTTCGACGCATTGTCGTTATTCGTGACGCATCAATGACCAATTGATTATATGGCAATGCAATGAAAAAAGCGTGTGGAAAACAGTGTTAATGACAGATTTGAGAAGCACATTTCTTCAATGTTGGCCGCATGGCATTCCTGTGCAGGTGACAATGGTAATTTTTCAAAACGACAAGGATATTTAAACACATGATTATTTGTTTGGTGTGCTGTATGGCCTCTGCGACAGACCTCATCGAAATGACACTTAGATATCTTAGGGTGCACATATGAAATCTTCCCAAATGGTCTAGCTGATAGGAATCTGCCTTGTAACGCAGGGCGGCCCGGGTTCGATTCCTGTCATGGCAAATGATTCTTGTAGAAAAATAAAATGAGTCCCAACGTGTGCAACAGAACAGTTCGAAATCTCGTTACATTTGCATCGTCATGAACATGACTTATATCAGGCTAGCTCATTTTGTCTTTGTTCATTTTAAGTGTAGAAACAATATTTCGTTTGTGACCATTTTTTTCTGTGGTTTTGACAACAGGCTCATGACTGAAGAACACACGGCTGTCTGCTGATTGACGCTTGACTGTAGATTTTCGCTTTGTGTCAAAAGGACTCCCTTAACGCACACTTTTTCAAAGTAGGTGAATTCATCAGATCTGTTTGAAACATTGCATTTTATCCATGCACGACGACTGCTTAGATACTCGCAGCACAGTTGCCCCATATAAATTGCCCATGAGCGCGGAGCTTGTCTTTGTCACTGTAGCAACTTTGCTCCATCAGCGGGAGAAGGCGGTTCGACGCCCCTGTAAGCACATGTTTCTCTAATTCCTTTGTTTCAGGCAAGCCACTGTGACGTCAGACGCCTTTACGCATACAGCTTTGCGATGCTTAGACAGTAATAACATAATTCATGTTTACATTTCTTTAATTTTCGACGCATTGTCGTTATTCGTGACGCATCAATGACCAATTGATTATATGGCAATGCAATGAAAAAAGCGTGTGGAAAACAGTGTTAATGACAGATTTGAGAAGCACATTTCTTCAATGTTGGCCGCATGGCATTCCTGTGCAGGTGACAATGGTAATTTTTCAAAACGACAAGGATATTTAAACACATGATTATTTGTTTGCTGTGCTCTATGGCCTCTGCTACAGACCTCATCGAAATGACACTTAGATATCTTAGGGTGTACATATCAAGTTTTCCCAAATGGTCTAGCGGATAGGCATCTACCTTGTAACGCAGGGCGGCCCGGGTTCGATTCCCGTCATGGCAAATATTTTTTGTAGAAAAATAAAATGAGTCCCAACGTGTGCAACAGAACAGTTCGAAATCTCGTTACATTTGCATCGTCATGAACATGACTTATATCAGGCTTGCTCATTTTTTCTTTGTTCATTTTAAGTGTAGAAACAATATTTCGTTTGTGAACATTTTTTTCTGCCGTTTTGACAACAGGCTCATGACTAAAGAACACACGGCTGTCTGCTGATTGACGCTTGACTGTAGATTTTCGCTTTGTGTCAAAAGAACTCCCTAACGCACACTTTTTCAAAGTAGGTGAATTCATCAGATCTGTTTGAAACATTGCATTTTATCCATGCACGACGACTGCTTAGATACTCGCAGCACAGTTGCCCCATATAAATTGCCCATGAGCGCGGAGCTTGTCTTTGTCACTGTAGCAACTTTGCTCCATCAGCGGGAGAAGGCGGTTCGACGCCCCTGTAAGCACATGTTTCTCTAATTCCTTTGTTTCAGGCAAGCCACTGTGACGTCAGACGCCTTTACGCATACAGCTTTGCGATGCTTAGACAGTAATAACATAATTCATGTTTACATTTCTTTAATTTTCGACGCATTGTCGTTATTCGTGACGCATCAATGACCAATTGATTATATGGCAATGCAATGAAAAAAGCGTGTGGAAAACAGTGTTAATGACAGATTTGAGAAGCACATTTCTTCAATGTTGGCCGCATGGCATTCCTGTGCAGGTGACAATGGTAATTTTTCAAAACGACAAGGATATTTAAACACATGATTATTTGCTTGCTGTGCTCTATGGCCTCTGCTACAGACCTCATCGAAATGACACTTAGATATCTTAGGGTGTACATATCAAGTTTTCCCAAATGGTCTAGCGGATAGGCATCTACCTTGTAACGCAGGGCGGTCCGGGTTCGATTCCCGTCATGGCAAATATTTTTTGTAGAAAAATAAAATGAGTCCCAACGTGTGCAACAGAACAGTTCGAAATCTCGTTACATTTGCATCGTCATGAACATGACTTATATCAGGCTTGCTCATTTTTTCTTTGTTCATTTTAAGTGTAGAAACTATATTTCGTTTGTGAACATTTTTTTCTGCCGTTTTGACAACAGGCTCATGACTAAAGAACACACGGCTGTCTGCTGATTGACGCTTGACTGTAGATTTTCGCTTTCTGTCAAAAGAACTCCCTAACGCACACTTTTTCAAAGTAGGTGAATTCATCAGATCTGTTTGAAACATTGCATTTTATCCATGCACGACGACTACTTAGATACTCGCAGCACAGTTGCCTCATATAAATTGCCCATGAGCGCGGAGCTTGTCTTTGTCACTGTAGCAACTTTGCTCCATCAGCGGGAGAAGGCGCTTCGACGCTCCTGTAAGCACATGTTTCTCTGATTCCTTTGTTTCAGGCAAGCCACTGTGACGTCAGACGCCTTTACGCATACAGCTTTGCGATGCTTAGACAGTAATAACATAATTCATGTTTACATTTCTTTAATTTTCGACGCATTGTCGTTATTTGTGACGCATCAATGACCAATTGATTATATGGCAATGCAATGAAAAAAGCATGTGGAAAACAGTGTTAATGACAGATTTGAGAAGCACATTTCTTCAATGTTGGCCGCATGGCATTCCTGTGCAGGTGACAATGGTAATTTTTCAAAACGACAAGGATATTTAAACACATGATTATTTGTTTGCTGTGCTCTATGGCCTCTGCTACAGACCTCATCGAAATGACACTTAGATATCTTAGGGTGTACATATCAAGTCTTCCCAAATGGTCTAGCGGATAGGCATCTACCTTGTAACGCAAGGCGGCCCGGGTTCGATTCCCGTTATGGCAAATGTTTTTTGTAGAAAAATAAAATGAGTCCCAACGTGTGCAACAGAACAGTTCGAAATCTCGTTACATTTGCATCGTCATGAAGATGACTTATATCAGGCTAGCTCATTTTTTCTTTGTTCATTTTAAGTGTAGAAACAATATTTCGTTTGTGAACATTTTTTTCTGCCGTTTTGACAACAGGCTCATGACTAAAGAACACACGGCTGTCTGCTGATTGACGCTGGACTGTAGATTTTCGCTTTGTGTCAAAAGAACTTCCTAACGCACACTTTTTCAAAGTAGGTGAATTCATCAGATCTGTTTGAAACATTGCATTTTATCCATGCACGACGACTGCTTAGATACTCGCAGCACAGTTGCCCCATATAAATTGCCCATGAGGGCGGAGCTTGTCTTTGTCACTGCAGCAACTTTGCTCCATCAGGGAGACAAGCCGGTTCGACGCCCCTGTAAGCACATGTTTCTCTAATTCCTTTGTTTCAGGCAAGCCACAGTGACGTCAGACGCCTTTGCGCATACAGCTTTGCGATGCTTAGACAGTAATAACATAATTCATGTTTACATTTCTTTAATTTTCGACGCATTGTCGTTATTCGTGACGCATCAATGACCAATTGATTATATGGCAATGCAATGAAAAAAGCGTGTGGAAAACAGTGTTAATGACAGATTTGAGAAGCACATTTCTTCAATGTTGGCCGCATGGCATTCCTGTGCAGGTGACAATGGTAATTTTTCAAAACGACAAGGATATTTAAACACATGATTATTTGTTTGGTGTGCTGTATGGCCTCTGCGACAGACCTCATCGAAATGACACTTAGATATCTTAGGGTGCACATATGAAATCTTCCCAAATGGTCTAGCTGATAGGAATCTGCCTTGTAACGCAGGGCGGCCCGGGTTCGATTCCTGTCATGGCAAATGATTCTTGTAGAAAAATAAAATGAGTCCCAACGTGTGCAACAGAACAGTTCGAAATCTCGTTACATTTGCATCGTCATGAACATGACTTATATCAGGCTAGCTCATTTTGTCTTTGTTCATTTTAAGTGTAGAAACAATATTTCGTTTGTGACCATTTTTTTCTGTAGTTTTGACAACAGGCTCATGACTGAAGAACACACGGCTGTCTGCTGATTGACGCTTGACTGTAGATTTTCGCTTTGTGTCAAAAGGACTCCCTTAACGCACACTTTTTCAAAGTAGGTGAATTCATCAGATCTGTTTGAAACATTGCATTTTATCCATGCACGACGACTGCTTAGATACTCGCAGCACAGTTGCCCCATATAAATTGCCCATGAGCGCGGAGCTTGTCTTTGTCACTGTAGCAACTTTGCTCCATCAGGGAGACAAGCCGGTTCGACGCCCCTGTAAGCACATGTTTCTCTAATTCCTTTGTTTCAGGCAAGCCACTGTGACGTCAGACGCCTTTGCGCATACAGCTTTGCGATGCTTAGACAGTAATAACATAATTCATGTTTACATTTCTTTAATTTTCGACGCATTGTCGTTATTCGTGACGCATCAATGACCAATTGATTATATGGCAATGCAATGAAAAAAGCGTGTGGAAAACAGTGTTAATGACAGATTTGAGAAGCACATTTCTTCAATGTTGGCCGCATGGCATTCCTGTGCAGGTGACAATGGTAATTTTTCAAAACGACAAGGATATTTAAACACATGATTATTTGTTTGCTGTGCTCTATGTCCTCTGCTACAGACCTCATCGAAATGACACTTAGATATCTTAGGTTGTACATATCAAGTCTTCCCAAATGGTCTAGCGGATAGGCATCTACCTTGTAACGCAGGGCGGCCCGGGTTCGATTCCCGTCATGGCAAATGTTTTTTGTAGAAAAATAAAATGAGTCCCAACGTGTGCAACAGAACAGTTCGAAATCTCGTTACATTTGCATCGTCATGAACATGACTTATATCAGGCTAGCTCATTTTTTCTTTGTTCATTTTAAGTGTAGAAACAATATTTCGTTTGTGAACATTTTTTTCTGCCGTTTTGACAACAGGCTCATGACTAAAGAACACACGGCTGTCTGCTGATTGACGCTTGACTGTAGATTTTCGCTTTGTGTCAAAAGAACTTCCTAACGCACACTTTTTCAAAGTAGGTGAATTCATCAGATCTGTTTGAAACATTGCATTTTATCCATGCACGACGACTGCTTAGATACTCGCAGCACAGTTGCCCCATATAAATTGCCCATGAGGGCGGAGCTTGTCTTTGTCACTGCAGCAACTTTGCTCCATCAGGGAGACAAGCCGGTTCGACGCCCCTGTAAGCACATGTTTCTCTAATTCCTTTGTTTCAGGCAAGCCACAGTGACGTCAGACGCCTTTGCGCATACAGCTTTGCGATGCTTAGACAGTAATAACATAATTCATGTTTACATTTCTTTAATTTTCGACGCATTGTCGTTATTCGTGACGCATCAATGACCAATTGATTATATGGCAATGCAATGAAAAAAGCGTGTGGAAAACAGTGTTAATGACAGATTTGAGAAGCACATTTCTTCAATGTTGGCCGCATGGCATTCCTGTGCAGGTGACAATGGTAATTTTTCAAAACGACAAGGATATTTAAACACATGATTATTTGTTTGGTGTGCTGTATGGCCTCTGCGACAGACCTCATCGAAATGACACTTAGATATCTTAGGGTGCACATATGAAATCTTCCCAAATGGTCTAGCTGATAGGAATCTGCCTTGTAACGCAGGGCGGCCCGGGTTCGATTCCTGTCATGGCAAATGATTCTTGTAGAAAAATAAAATGAGTCCCAACGTGTGCAACAGAACAGTTCGAAATCTCGTTACATTTGCATCGTCATGAACATGACTTATATCAGGCTAGCTCATTTTGTCTTTGTTCATTTTAAGTGTAGAAACAATATTTCGTTTGTGACCATTTTTTTCTGTGGTTTTGACAACAGGCTCATGACTGAAGAACACACGGCTGTCTGCTGATTGACGCTTGACTGTAGATTTTCGCTTTGTGTCAAAAGGACTCCCTTAACGCACACTTTTTCAAAGTAGGTGAATTCATCAGATCTGTTTGAAACATTGCATTTTATCCATGCACGACGACTGCTTAGATACTCGCAGCACAGTTGCCCCATATAAATTGCCCATGAGCGCGGAGCTTGTCTTTGTCACTGTAGCAACTTTGCTCCATCAGCGGGAGAAGGCGGTTCGACGCCCCTGTAAGCACATGTTTCTCTAATTCCTTTGTTTCAGGCAAGCCACTGTGACGTCAGACGCCTTTACGCATACAGCTTTGCGATGCTTAGACAGTAATAACATAATTCATGTTTACATTTCTTTAATTTTCGACGCATTGTCGTTATTCGTGACGCATCAATGACCAATTGATTATATGGCAATGCAATGAAAAAAGCGTGTGGAAAACAGTGTTAATGACAGATTTGAGAAGCACATTTCTTCAATGTTGGCCGCATGGCATTCCTGTGCAGGTGACAATGGTAATTTTTCAAAACGACAAGGATATTTAAACACATGATTATTTGTTTGCTGTGCTCTATGGCCTCTGCTACAGACCTCATCGAAATGACACTTAGATATCTTAGGGTGTACATATCAAGTTTTCCCAAATGGTCTAGCGGATAGGCATCTACCTTGTAACGCAGGGCGGCCCGGGTTCGATTCCCGTCATGGCAAATATTTTTTGTAGAAAAATAAAATGAGTCCCAACGTGTGCAACAGAACAGTTCGAAATCTCGTTACATTTGCATCGTCATGAACATGACTTATATCAGGCTTGCTCATTTTTTCTTTGTTCATTTTAAGTGTAGAAACAATATTTCGTTTGTGAACATTTTTTTCTGCCGTTTTGACAACAGGCTCATGACTAAAGAACACACGGCTGTCTGCTGATTGACGCTTGACTGTAGATTTTCGCTTTGTGTCAAAAGAACTCCCTAACGCACACTTTTTCAAAGTAGGTGAATTCATCAGATCTGTTTGAAACATTGCATTTTATCCATGCACGACGACTGCTTAGATACTCGCAGCACAGTTGCCCCATATAAATTGCCCATGAGCGCGGAGCTTGTCTTTGTCACTGTAGCAACTTTGCTCCATCAGCGGGAGAAGGCGGTTCGACGCCCCTGTAAGCACATGTTTCTCTAATTCCTTTGTTTCAGGCAAGCCACTGTGACGTCAGACGCCTTTACGCATACAGCTTTGCGATGCTTAGACAGTAATAACATAATTCATGTTTACATTTCTTTAATTTTCGACGCATTGTCGTTATTCGTGACGCATCAATGACCAATTGATTATATGGCAATGCAATGAAAAAAGCGTGTGGAAAACAGTGTTAATGACAGATTTGAGAAGCACATTTCTTCAATGTTGGCCGCATGGCATTCCTGTGCAGGTGACAATGGTAATTTTTCAAAACGACAAGGATATTTAAACACATGATTATTTGCTTGCTGTGCTCTATGGCCTCTGCTACAGACCTCATCGAAATGACACTTAGATATCTTAGGGTGTACATATCAAGTTTTCCCAAATGGTCTAGCGGATAGGCATCTACCTTGTAACGCAGGGCGGTCCGGGTTCGATTCCCGTCATGGCAAATATTTTTTGTAGAAAAATAAAATGAGTCCCAACGTGTGCAACAGAACAGTTCGAAATCTCGTTACATTTGCATCGTCATGAACATGACTTATATCAGGCTTGCTCATTTTTTCTTTGTTCATTTTAAGTGTAGAAACTATATTTCGTTTGTGAACATTTTTTTCTGCCGTTTTGACAACAGGCTCATGACTAAAGAACACACGGCTGTCTGCTGATTGACGCTTGACTGTAGATTTTCGCTTTCTGTCAAAAGAACTCCCTAACGCACACTTTTTCAAAGTAGGTGAATTCATCAGATCTGTTTGAAACATTGCATTTTATCCATGCACGACGACTACTTAGATACTCGCAGCACAGTTGCCTCATATAAATTGCCCATGAGCGCGGAGCTTGTCTTTGTCACTGTAGCAACTTTGCTCCATCAGCGGGAGAAGGCGCTTCGACGCTCCTGTAAGCACATGTTTCTCTGATTCCTTTGTTTCAGGCAAGCCACTGTGACGTCAGACGCCTTTACGCATACAGCTTTGCGATGCTTAGACAGTAATAACATAATTCATGTTTACATTTCTTTAATTTTCGACGCATTGTCGTTATTTGTGACGCATCAATGACCAATTGATTATATGGCAATGCAATGAAAAAAGCATGTGGAAAACAGTGTTAATGACAGATTTGAGAAGCACATTTCTTCAATGTTGGCCGCATGGCATTCCTGTGCAGGTGACAATGGTAATTTTTCAAAACGACAAGGATATTTAAACACATGATTATTTGTTTGCTGTGCTCTATGGCCTCTGCTACAGACCTCATCGAAATGACACTTAGATATCTTAGGGTGTACATATCAAGTCTTCCCAAATGGTCTAGCGGATAGGCATCTACCTTGTAACGCAAGGCGGCCCGGGTTCGATTCCCGTTATGGCAAATGTTTTTTGTAGAAAAATAAAATGAGTCCCAACGTGTGCAACAGAACAGTTCGAAATCTCGTTACATTTGCATCGTCATGAAGATGACTTATATCAGGCTAGCTCATTTTTTCTTTGTTCATTTTAAGTGTAGAAACAATATTTCGTTTGTGAACATTTTTTTCTGCCGTTTTGACAACAGGCTCATGACTAAAGAACACACGGCTGTCTGCTGATTGACGCTGGACTGTAGATTTTCGCTTTGTGTCAAAAGAACTTCCTAACGCACACTTTTTCAAAGTAGGTGAATTCATCAGATCTGTTTGAAACATTGCATTTTATCCATGCACGACGACTGCTTAGATACTCGCAGCACAGTTGCCCCATATAAATTGCCCATGAGGGCGGAGCTTGTCTTTGTCACTGCAGCAACTTTGCTCCATCAGGGAGACAAGCCGGTTCGACGCCCCTGTAAGCACATGTTTCTCTAATTCCTTTGTTTCAGGCAAGCCACAGTGACGTCAGACGCCTTTGCGCATACAGCTTTGCGATGCTTAGACAGTAATAACATAATTCATGTTTACATTTCTTTAATTTTCGACGCATTGTCGTTATTCGTGACGCATCAATGACCAATTGATTATATGGCAATGCAATGAAAAAAGCGTGTGGAAAACAGTGTTAATGACAGATTTGAGAAGCACATTTCTTCAATGTTGGCCGCATGGCATTCCTGTGCAGGTGACAATGGTAATTTTTCAAAACGACAAGGATATTTAAACACATGATTATTTGTTTGGTGTGCTGTATGGCCTCTGCGACAGACCTCATCGAAATGACACTTAGATATCTTAGGGTGCACATATGAAATCTTCCCAAATGGTCTAGCTGATAGGAATCTGCCTTGTAACGCAGGGCGGCCCGGGTTCGATTCCTGTCATGGCAAATGATTCTTGTAGAAAAATAAAATGAGTCCCAACGTGTGCAACAGAACAGTTCGAAATCTCGTTACATTTGCATCGTCATGAACATGACTTATATCAGGCTAGCTCATTTTGTCTTTGTTCATTTTAAGTGTAGAAACAATATTTCGTTTGTGACCATTTTTTTCTGTAGTTTTGACAACAGGCTCATGACTGAAGAACACACGGCTGTCTGCTGATTGACGCTTGACTGTAGATTTTCGCTTTGTGTCAAAAGGACTCCCTTAACGCACACTTTTTCAAAGTAGGTGAATTCATCAGATCTGTTTGAAACATTGCATTTTATCCATGCACGACGACTGCTTAGATACTCGCAGCACAGTTGCCCCATATAAATTGCCCATGAGCGCGGAGCTTGTCTTTGTCACTGTAGCAACTTTGCTCCATCAGGGAGACAAGCCGGTTCGACGCCCCTGTAAGCACATGTTTCTCTAATTCCTTTGTTTCAGGCAAGCCACTGTGACGTCAGACGCCTTTGCGCATACAGCTTTGCGATGCTTAGACAGTAATAACATAATTCATGTTTACATTTCTTTAATTTTCGACGCATTGTCGTTATTCGTGACGCATCAATGACCAATTGATTATATGGCAATGCAATGAAAAAAGCGTGTGGAAAACAGTGTTAATGACAGATTTGAGAAGCACATTTCTTCAATGTTGGCCGCATGGCATTCCTGTGCAGGTGACAATGGTAATTTTTCAAAACGACAAGGATATTTAAACACATGATTATTTGTTTGCTGTGCTCTATGTCCTCTGCTACAGACCTCATCGAAATGACACTTAGATATCTTAGGTTGTACATATCAAGTCTTCCCAAATGGTCTAGCGGATAGGCATCTACCTTGTAACGCAGGGCGGCCCGGGTTCGATTCCCGTCATGGCAAATGTTTTTTGTAGAAAAATAAAATGAGTCCCAACGTGTGCAACAGAACAGTTCGAAATCTCGTTACATTTGCATCGTCATGAACATGACTTATATCAGGCTAGCTCATTTTTTCTTTGTTCATTTTAAGTGTAGAAACAATATTTCGTTTGTGAACATTTTTTTCTGCCGTTTTGACAACAGGCTCATGACTAAAGAACACACGGCTGTCTGCTGATTGACGCTTGACTGTAGATTTTCGCTTTGTGTCAAAAGAACTTCCTAACGCACACTTTTTCAAAGTAGGTGAATTCATCAGATCTGTTTGAAACATTGCATTTTATCCATGCACGACGACTGCTTAGATACTCGCAGCACAGTTGCCCCATATAAATTGCCCATGAGCGCGGAGCTTGTCTTTGTCACTGTAGCAACTTTGCTCCATCAGCGGGAGAAGGCGGTTCGACGCCCCTGTAAGCACATGTTTCTCTAATTCCTTTGTTTCAGGCAAGCCACTGTGACGTCAGACGCCTTTACGCATACAGCTTTGCGATGCTTAGACAGTAATAACATAATTCATGTTTACATTTCTTTAATTTTCGACGCATTGTCGTTATTTGTGACGCATCAATGACCAATTGATTATATGGCAATGCAATGAAAAAAGCGTGTGGAAAACAGTGTTAATGACAGATTTGAGAAGCACATTTCTTCAATGTTGGCCGCATGGCATTCCTGTGCAGGTGACAATGGTAATTTTTCAAAACGACAAGGATATTTAAACACATGATTATTTGTTTGCTGTGCTCTATGGCCTCTGCTACAGACCTCATCGAAATGACACTTAGATATCTTAGGGTGTACATATCAAGTCTTCCCAAATGGTCTAGCGGATAGGCATCTGCCTTGTAACGCAGGGCGGCCCGGGTTCGATTCCCGTTATGGCAAATGTTTTTTGTAGAAAAATAAAATGAGTCCCAACGTGTGCAACAGAACAGTTCGAAATCTCGTTACATTTGCATCGTCATGAACATGACTTATATCAGGCTAGCTAATTTTTTCTTTGTTCATTTTAAGTGTAGAAACAATATTTCGTTTGTGAACATTTTTTTCTGCCGTTTTGACAACAGGCTCATGACTAAAGAACACACGGCTGTCTGCTGATTGACGCTTGACTGTAGATTTTCGCTTTGTGTCAAAAGAACTTCCTAACGCACACTTTTTCAAAGTAGGTGAATTCATCAGATCTGTTTGAAACATTGCATTTTATCCATGCACGACGACTGCTTAGATACTCGCAGCACAGTTGCCCCATATAAATTGCCCATGAGCGCGGAGCTTGTCTTTGTCACTGTAGCAACTTTGCTCCATCAGCGGGAGAATGCGGTTCGACGCCCCTGTAAGCACATGTTTCTATAATTCCTTTGTTTCAGGCAAGCCACTGTGACGTCAGACGCCTTTACGCATACAGCTTTGCGATGCTTAGACAGTAATAACATAATTCATGTTTACATTTCTTTAATTTTCGACGCATTGTCGTTATTCGTGACGCATCAATGACCAATTGATTATATGGCAATGCAATGAAAAAAGCGTGTGGAAAACAGTGTTAATGACAGATTTGAGAAGCACATTTCTTCAATGTTGGCCGCATGGCATTCCTGTGCAGGTGACAATGGTAATTTTTCAAAACGACAAGGATATTTAAACACATGATTATTTGTTTGCTGTGCTCTATGGCCTCTGCTACAGACCTCATCGAAATGACACTTAGATATCTTAGGGTGTACATATCAAGTCTTCCCAAATGGTCTAGCGGATAGGAATCTGCCTTGTAACGCAGGGCGGCCCGGGTTCGATTCCCGTCTTGGCAAAGGATTTTTGAAGAAAAATAAAATGAGTCCCAACGTGTGCAACAGAACAGTTCGAAATCTCGTTACATTTGCATCGTCATGAACATGACTTATATCAGGCTAGCTAATTTTTTCTTTGTTCATTTTAAGTGTAGAAACAATATTTCGTTTGTGACCATTTTTTTCTGCCGTTTTGACAACAGGCTCATGACTAAAGAACACACGGCTGTCTGCTGATTGACGCTTGACTGTAGATTTTCGCTTTGTGTCAAAAGAACTTCCTAACGCACACTTTTTCAAAGTAGGTGAATTCATCAGATCTGTTTGAAACATTGCATTTTATCCATGCACGACGACTGCTTAGATACTCGCAGCACAGTTGCCCCATATAAATTGCCCATGAGCGCGGAGCTTGTCTTTGTCACTGTAGCAACTTTGCTCCATCAGCGGGAGAAGGCGGTTCGACGCCCCTGTAAGCACATGTTTCTCTAATTCCTTTGTTTCAGGCAAGCCACTGTGACGTCAGACGCCTTTACGCATACAGCTTTGCGATGCTTAGACAGTAATAACATAATTCATGTTTACATTTCTTTAATTTTCGACGCATTGTCGTTATTTGTGACGCATCAATGACCAATTGATTATATGGCAATGCAATGAAAAAAGCGTGTGGAAAACAGTGTTAATGACAGATTTGAGAAGCACATTTCTTCAATGTTGGCCGCATGGCATTCCTGTGCAGGTGACAATGGTAATTTTTCAAAACGACAAGGATATTTAAACACATGATTATTTGTTTGCTGTGCTCTATGGCCTCTGCTACAGACCTCATCGAAATGACACTTAGATATCTTAGGGTGTACATATCAAGTCTTCCCAAATGGTCTAGCGGATAGGCATCTGCCTTGTAACGCAGGGCGGCCCGGGTTCGATTCCCGTTATGGCAAATGTTTTTTGTAGAAAAATAAAATGAGTCCCAACGTGTGCAACAGAACAGTTCGAAATCTCGTTACATTTGCATCGTCATGAACATGACTTATATCAGGCTAGCTAATTTTTTCTTTGTTCATTTTAAGTGTAGAAACAATATTTCGTTTGTGAACATTTTTTTCTGCCGTTTTGACAACAGGCTCATGACTAAAGAACACACGGCTGTCTGCTGATTGACGCTTGACTGTAGATTTTCGCTTTGTGTCAAAAGAACTTCCTAACGCACACTTTTTCAAAGTAGGTGAATTCATCAGATCTGTTTGAAACATTGCATTTTATCCATGCACGACGACTGCTTAGATACTCGCAGCACAGTTGCCCCATATAAATTGCCCATGAGCGCGGAGCTTGTCTTTGTCACTGTAGCAACTTTGCTCCATCAGCGGGAGAATGCGGTTCGACGCCCCTGTAAGCACATGTTTCTATAATTCCTTTGTTTCAGGCAAGCCACTGTGACGTCAGACGCCTTTACGCATACAGCTTTGCGATGCTTAGACAGTAATAACATAATTCATGTTTACATTTCTTTAATTTTCGACGCATTGTCGTTATTCGTGACGCATCAATGACCAATTGATTATATGGCAATGCAATGAAAAAAGCGTGTGGAAAACAGTGTTAATGACAGATTTGAGAAGCACATTTCTTCAATGTTGGCCGCATGGCATTCCTGTGCAGGTGACAATGGTAATTTTTCAAAACGACAAGGATATTTAAACACATGATTATTTGTTTGCTGTGCTCTATGGCCTCTGCTACAGACCTCATCGAAATGACACTTAGATATCTTAGGGTGTACATATCAAGTCTTCCCAAATGGTCTAGCGGATAGGAATCTGCCTTGTAACGCAGGGCGGCCCGGGTTCGATTCCCGTCTTGGCAAAGGATTTTTGAAGAAAAATAAAATGAGTCCCAACGTGTGCAACAGAACAGTTCGAAATCTCGTTACATTTGCATCGTCATGAACATGACTTATATCAGGCTAGCTAATTTTTTCTTTGTTCATTTTAAGTGTAGAAACAATATTTCGTTTGTGACCATTTTTTTCTGCCGTTTTGACAACAGGCTCATGACTAAAGAACACACGGCTGTCTGCTGATTGACGCTTGACTGTAGATTTTCGCTTTGTGTCAAAAGAACTTCCTAACGCACACTTTTTCAAAGTAGGTGAATTCATCAGATCTGTTTGAAACATTGCATTTTATCCATGCACGACGACTGCTTAGATACTCGCAGCACAGTTGCCCCATATAAATTGCCCATGAGCGCGGAGCTTGTCTTTGTCACTGTAGCAACTTTGCTCCATCAGCGGGAGAAGGCGCTTCGACGCCCCTGTAAGCACATGTTTCTCTGATTCCTTTGTTTCAGGCAAGCCACTGTGACGTCAGACGCCTTTACGCATACAGCTTTGCGATGCTTAGACAGTAATAACATAATTCATGTTTACATTTCTTTAATTTTCGACGCATTGTCATTATTCGTGACGCATCAATGACCAATTGAATATATGGCAATGCAATGAAAAAAGCGTGTGGAAAACAGTGTTAATGACAGATTTGAGAAGCACATTTCTTCAATGTTGGCCGCATGGCATTCCTGTGCAGGTGACAATGGTAATTTTTCAAAACGACAAGGATATTTAAACACATGATTATTTGTTTGCTGTGCTCTATGGCCTCTGCTACAGACCTCATCGAAATGACACTTAGATATCTTAGGGTGTACATATCAAGTCTTCCCAAATGGTCTAGCGGATAGGCATCTACCTTGTAACGCAGGGCGGCCCGGTTTCGATTCCCGTCATGGCAAATGTTTTTTGTAGAAAAATAAAATGAGTCCCAACGTGTGCAACAGAACAGTTCGAAATCTCGTTACATTTGCATCGTCATGAACATGACTTATATCAGGCTAGCTAATTTTTTCTTTGTTCATTTTAAGTGTAGAAACAATATTTCGTTTGTGAACATTTTTTTCTGCCGTTTTGACAACAGGCTCATTACTAAAGAACACACGGCTGTCTGCTGATTGACGCTTGACTGTAGATTTTCGCTTTGTGTCAAAAGAACTCCCTAACGCACACTTTTTCAAAGTAGGTGAATTCATCAGATCTGTTTGAAACATTGCATTTTATCCATGCACGACGACTACTTAGATACTCGCAGCACAGTTGCCTCATATAAATTGCCCATGAGCGCGGAGCTTGTCTTTGTCACTGTAGCAACTTTGCTCCATCAGCGGGAGAAGGCGGTTCGACGCCCCTGTAAGCACATGTTTCTCTAATTCCTTTGTTTCAGGGAAGCCACTGTGACGTCAGACGCCTTTACGCATACAGCTTTGCGATGCTTAGACAGTAATAACATAATTCATGTTTACATTTCTTTAATTTTCGACGCATTGTCGTTATTCGTGACGCATCAATGACCAATTGATTATATGGCAATGCAATGAAAAAAGCGCGTGGAAAACAGTGTTAATGACAGATTTGAGAAGCACATTTCTTCAATGTTGGCCGCAGGGCATTCCTGTGCAGGTGACAATGGTAATTTTTCAAAACGACAAGGATATTTCAACACATGATTATTTGTTTGCTGTGCTCTATGGCCTCTGCTACAGACCTCATCGAAATGACACTTAGATATCTTAGGGTGTACATATCAAGTCTTCCCAAATGGTCTAGCGGATAGGAATCTGCCTTGTCACGCAGGGCGGCCCGGGTTCGATTCCCGTCATGGCAAAGGATTTTTGTAGAAAAATAAAATGAGTCCCAACGTGTGCAACAGAACAGTTCGAAATCTCGTTACATTTGCATCGTCATGAACATGACTTATATCAGGCTAGCTAATTTTTTCTTTGTTCATTTTAAGTGTAGAAACAATATTTCGTTTGTGAACATTTTTTTCTGCCGTTTTGACAACAGGCTCATTACTAAAGAACACACGACTGTCTGCTGATTGACGCTTGACTGTAGATTTTCGCTTTGTGTCAAAAGAACTCCCTAACGCACACTTTTTCAAAGTAGGTGAATTCATCAGATCTGTTTGAAACATTGCATTTTATCCATGCACGACGACTACTTAGATACTCGCAGCACAGTTGCCTCATATAAATTGCCCATGAGCGCGGAGCTTGTCTTTGTCACTGTAGCAACTTTGCTCCATCAGCGGGAGAAGGCGGTTCGACGCCCCTGTAAGCACATGTTTCTCTAATTCCTTTGTTTCAGGGAAGCCACTGTGACGTCAGACGCCTTTACGCATACAGCTTTGCCATGCTTAGACAGTAATAACATAATTCATGTTTACATTTCTTTAATTTTCGACGCATTGTCGTTATTCGTGACGCATCAATGACCAATTGATTATATGGCAATGCAATGAAAAAAGCGTGTGGAAAACAGTGTTAATGACAGATTTGAGAAGCACATTTCTTCAATGTTGGCCGCAGGGCATTCCTGTGCAGGTGACAATGGTAATTTTTCAAAACGACAAGGATATTTAAACACATGATTATTTGTTTGCTGTGCTCTATGGCCTCTGCTACAGACCTCATCGAAATGACACTTAGATATCTTAGGGTGTACATATCAAGTCTTCCCAAATGGTCTAGCGGATAGGAATCTGCATTGTCACGCAGGGCGGCCCGGGTTCGATTCCCGTCATGGCAAAGGATTTTTGTAGAAAAATAAAATGAGTCCCAACGTGTGCAACAGAACAGTTCGATATCTCGTTACATTTGCATCGTCATGAACATGACTTATATCAGGCTAGCTAATTTTTTCTTTGTTCATTTTAAGTGTAGAAACAATATTTCGTTTGTGAACATTTTTTTCTGCCGTTTTGACAACAGGCTCATTACTAAAGAACACACGACTGTCTGCTGATTGACGCTTGACTGTAGATTTTCGCTTTGTGTCAAAAGAACTCCCTAACGCACACTTTTTCAAAGTAGGTGAATTCATCAGATCTGTTTGAAACATTGCATTTTATCCATGCACGACGACTACTTAGATACTCGCAGCACAGTTGCCTCATATAAATTGCCCATGAGCGCGGAGCTTGTCTTTGTCACTGTAGCAACTTTGCTCCATCAGCGGGAGAAGGCGGTTCGACGCCCCTGTAAGCACATGTTTCTCTAATTCCTTTGTTTCAGGCAAGCCACTGTGACGTCAGACGCCTTTACGCATACAGCTTTGCGATGCTTAGACAGTAATAACATAATTCATGTTTACATTTCTTTAATTTTCGACGCATTGTCGTTATTCGTGACGCATCAATGACCAATTGATTATATGGCAATGCAATGAAAAAAGCGTGTGGAAAACAGTGTTAATGACAGATTTGAGAAGCACATTTCTTCAATGTTGGCTGCAGGGCATTCCTGTGCAGGTGACAATGGTAATTTTTCAAAACGACAAGGATATTTCAACACATGATTATTTGTTTGCTGTGCTCTATGGCCTCTGCTACAGACCTCATCGAAATGACACTTAGATATCTTAGGGTGTACATATCAAGTCTTCCCAAATGGTCTAGCGGATAGGCATCTACCTTGTAACGCAAGGCGGCCCGGGTTCGATTCCCGTCATGGCAAATGTTTTTTGTAGAAAAATAAAATGAGTCCCAACGTGTGCAACAGAACAGTTCGAAATCTCGTTACATTTGCATCGTCATGAACATGACTTATATCAGGCTAGCTAATTTTTTCTTTGTTCATTTTAAGTGTAGAAACAATATTTCGTTTGTGAACATTTTTTTCAGCCGTTTTGACAACAGGCTCATTACTAAAGAACACACGACTGTCTGCTGATTGACGCTTGACTGTAGATTTTCGCTTTGTGTCAAAAGAACTCCCTAACGCACACTTTTTCAAAGTAGGTGAATTCATCAGATCTGTTTGAAACATTGCATTTTATCCATGCACGACGACTACTTAGATACTCGCAGCACAGTTGCCTCATATAAATTGCCCATGAGCGCGGAGCTTGTCTTTGTCACTGTAGCAACTTTGCTCCATCAGCGGGAGAAGGCGGTTCGACGCCCCTGTAAGCACATGTTTCTCTAATTCCTTTGTTTCAGGCAAGCCACTGTGACGTCAGACGCCTTTACGCATACAGCTTTGCGATGCTTAGACAGTAATAACATAATTCATGTTTACATTTCTTTAATTTTCGACGCATTGTCGTTATTCGTGACGCATCAATGACCAATTGATTATATGGCAATGCAATGAAAAAAGGGTGTGGAAAACAGTGTTAATGACAGATTTGAGAAGCACATTTCTTCAATGTTGGCCGCAGGGCATTCCTGTGCAGGTGACAATGGTAATTTTTCAAAACGACAAGGATATTTAAACACATGATTATTTGTTTGCTGTGCTCTATGGCCTCTGCTACAGACCTCATCGAAATGACACTTAGATATCTTAGGGTGTACATATCAAGTCTTCCCAAATGGTCTAGCGGATAGGAATCTGCCTTGTCACGCAGGGCGGCCCGGGTTCGATTCCCGTCATGGCGAAGGATTTTTGTAGAAAAATAAAATGAGTCCCAACGTGTGCAACAGAACAGTTCGAAATCTCGTTACATTTGCATCGTCATGAACATGACTTATATCAGGCTAGCTAATTTTTTCTTTGTTCATTTTAAGTGTAGAAACAATATTTCGTTTGTGAACATTTTCTTCTGCCGTTTTGACAACAGGCTCATTACTAAAGAACACACGGCTGTCTGCTGATTGACGCTTGACTGTAGATTTTCGCTTTGTGTCAAAAGAACTTACTAACGCACACTTTTTCAAAGTAGGTGAATTCATCAGATCTGTTTGAAACATTGCATTTTATCCATGCACGACGACTGCTTAGATACTCGCAGCACAGTTGCCCCATATAAATTGCCCATGAGCGCGGAGCTTGTCTTTGTCACTGTAGCAACTTTGCTCCATCAGCGGGAGAAGGCGCTTCGACGCCCCTGTAAGCACATGTTTCTCTGATTCCTTTGTTTCAGGCAAGCCACTGTGACGTCAGACGCCTTTACGCATACAGCTTTGCGATGCTTAGACAGTAATAACATAATTCATGTTTACATTTCTTTAATTTTCGACGCATTGTCATTATTCGTGACGCATCAATGACCAATTGATTATATGGCAATGCAATGAAAAAAGCGTGTGGAAAACAGTGTTAATGACAGATTTGAGAAGCACATTTCTTCAATGTTGGCCGCATGGCATTCCTGTGCAGGTGACAATGGTAATTTTTCAAAACGACAAGGATATTTAAACACATGATTATTTGTTTGCTGTGCTCTATGGCCTCTGCTACAGACCTCATCGAAATGACACTTAGATATCTTAGGGTGTACATATCAAGTCTTCCCAAATGGTCTAGCGGATAGGCATCTACCTTGTAACGCAGGGCGGCCCGGTTTCGATTCCCGTCATGGCAAATGTTTTTTGTAGAAAAATAAAATGAGTCCCAACGTGTGCAACAGAACAGTTCGAAATCTCGTTACATTTGCATCGTCATGAACATGACTTATATCAGGCTAGCTAATTTTTTCTTTGTTCATTTTAAGTGTAGAAACAATATTTCGTTTGTGAACATTTTTTTCTGCCGTTTTGACAACAGGCTCATTACTAAAGAACACACGGCTGTCTGCTGATTGACGCTTGACTGTAGATTTTCGCTTTGTGTCAAAAGAACTCCCTAACGCACACTTTTTCAAAGTAGGTGAATTCATCAGATCTGTTTGAAACATTGCATTTTATCCATGCACGACGACTACTTAGATACTCGCAGCACAGTTGCCTCATATAAATTGCCCATGAGCGCGGAGCTTGTCTTTGTCACTGTAGCAACTTTGCTCCATCAGCGGGAGAAGGCGGTTCGACGCCCCTGTAAGCACATGTTTCTCTAATTCCTTTGTTTCAGGGAAGCCACTGTGACGTCAGACGCCTTTACGCATACAGCTTTGCGATGCTTAGACAGTAATAACATAATTCATGTTTACATTTCTTTAATTTTCGACGCATTGTCGTTATTCGTGACGCATCAATGACCAATTGATTATATGGCAATGCAATGAAAAAAGCGTGTGGAAAACAGTGTTAATGACAGATTTGAGAAGCACATTTCTTCAATGTTGGCCGCAGGGCATTCCTGTGCAGGTGACAATGGTAATTTTTCAAAACGACAAGGATATTTAAACACATGATTATTTGTTTGCTGTGCTCTATGGCCTCTGCTACAGACCTCATCGAAATGACACTTAGATATCTTAGGGTGTACATATCAAGTCTTCCCAAATGGTCTAGCGGATAGGAATCTGCCTTGTCACGCAGGGCGGCCCGGGTTCGATTCCCGTCATGGCAAAGGATTTTTGTAGAAAAATAAAATGAGTCCCAACGTGTGCAACAGAACAGTTCGAAATCTCGTTACATTTGCATCGTCATGAACATGACTTATATCAGGCTAGCTAATTTTTTCTTTGTTCATTTTAAGTGTAGAAACAATATTTCGTTTGTGAACATTTTTTTCTGCCGTTTTGACAACAGGCTCATTACTAAAGAACACACGACTGTCTGCTGATTGACGCTTGACTGTAGATTTTCGCTTTGTGTCAAAAGAACTCCCTAACGCACACTTTTTCAAAGTAGGTGAATTCATCAGATCTGTTTGAAACATTGCATTTTATCCATGCACGACGACTACTTAGATACTCGCAGCACAGTTGCCTCATATAAATTGCCCATGAGCGCGGAGCTTGTCTTTGTCACTGTAGCAACTTTGCTCCATCAGCGGGAGAAGGCGGTTCGACGCCCCTGTAAGCACATGTTTCTCTAATTCCTTTGTTTCAGGGAAGCCACTGTGACGTCAGACGCCTTTACGCATACAGCTTTGCGATGCTTAGACAGTAATAACATAATTCATGTTTACATTTCTTTAATTTTCGACGCATTGTCGTTATTCGTGACGCATCAATGACCAATTGATTATATGGCAATGCAATGAAAAAAGCGTGTGGAAAACAGTGTTAATGACAGATTTGAGAAGCACATTTCTTCAATGTTGGCCGCAGGGCATTCCTGTGCAGGTGACAATGGTAATTTTTCAAAACGACAAGGATATTTCAACACATGATTATTTGTTTGCTGTGCTCTATGGCCTCTGCTACAGACCTCATCGAAATGACACTTAGATATCTTAGGGTGTACATATCAAGTCTTCCCAAATGGTCTAGCGGATAGGAATCTGCATTGTCACGCAGGGCGGCCCGGGTTCGATTCCCGTCATGGCAAAGGATTTTTGTAGAAAAATAAAATGAGTCCCAACGTGTGCAACAGAACAGTTCGATATCTCGTTACATTTGCATCGTCATGAACATGACTTATATCAGGCTAGCTAATTTTTTCTTTGTTCATTTTAAGTGTAGAAACAATATTTCGTTTGTGAACATTTTTTTCTGCCGTTTTGACAACAGGCTCATTACTAAAGAACACACGACTGTCTGCTGATTGACGCTTGACTGTAGATTTTCGCTTTGTGTCAAAAGAACTCCCTAACGCACACTTTTTCAAAGTAGGTGAATTCATCAGATCTGTTTGAAACATTGCATTTTATCCATGCACGACGACTACTTAGATACTCGCAGCACAGTTGCCTCATATAAATTGCCCATGAGCGCGGAGCTTGTCTTTGTCACTGTAGCAACTTTGCTCCATCAGCGGGAGAAGGCGGTTCGACGCCCCTGTAAGCACATGTTTCTCTAATTCCTTTGTTTCAGGCAAGCCACTGTGACGTCAGACGCCTTTACGCATACAGCTTTGCGATGCTTAGACAGTAATAACATAATTCATGTTTACATTTCTTTAATTTTCGACGCATTGTCGTTATTCGTGACGCATCAATGACCAATTGATTATATGGCAATGCAATGAAAAAAGCGTGTGGAAAACAGTGTTAATGACAGATTTGAGAAGCACATTTCTTCAATGTTGGCTGCAGGGCATTCCTGTGCAGGTGACAATGGTAATTTTTCAAAACGACAAGGATATTTCAACACATGATTATTTGTTTGCTGTGCTCTATGGCCTCTGCTACAGACCTCATCGAAATGACACTTAGATATCTTAGGGTGTACATATCAAGTCTTCCCAAATGGTCTAGCGGATAGGAATCTGCCTTGTCACGCAGGGCGGCCCGGGTTCGATTCCCGTCATGGCAAAGGATTTTTGTAGAAAAATAAAATGAGTCCCAACGTGTGCAACAGAACAGTTCGAAATCTCGTTACATTTGCATCGTCATGAACATGACTTATATCAGGCTAGCTAATTTTTTCTTTGTTCATTTTAAGTGTAGAAACAATATTTCGTTTGTGAACATTTTTTTCTGCCGTTTTGACAACAGGCTCATTACTAAAGAACACACGACTGTCTGCTGATTGACGCTTGACTGTAGATTTTCGCTTTGTGTCAAAAGAACTCCCTAACGCACACTTTTTCAAAGTAGGTGAATTCATCAGATCTGTTTGAAACATTGCATTTTATCCATGCACGACGACTACTTAGATACTCGCAGCACAGTTGCCTCATATAAATTGCCCATGAGCGCGGAGCTTGTCTTTGTCACTGTAGCAACTTTGCTCCATCAGCGGGAGAAGGCGGTTCGACGCCCCTGTAAGCACATGTTTCTCTAATTCCTTTGTTTCAGGGAAGCCACTGTGACGTCAGACGCCTTTACGCATACAGCTTTGCGATGCTTAGACAGTAATAACATAATTCATGTTTACATTTCTTTAATTTTCGACGCATTGTCGTTATTCGTGACGCATCAATGACCAATTGATTATATGGCAATGCAATGAAAAAAGCGTGTGGAAAACAGTGTTAATGACAGATTTGAGAAGCACATTTCTTCAATGTTGGCCGCAGGGCATTCCTGTGCAGGTGACAATGGTAATTTTTCAAAACGACAAGGATATTTAAACACATGATTATTTGTTTGCTGTGCTCTATGGCCTCTGCTACAGACCTCATCGAAATGACACTTAGATATCTTAGGGTGTACATATCAAGTCTTCCCAAATGGTCTAGCGGATAGGAATCTGCATTGTCACGCAGGGCGGCCCGGGTTCGATTCCCGTCATGGCAAAGGATTTTTGTAGAAAAATAAAATGAGTCCCAACGTGTGCAACAGAACAGTTCGATATCTCGTTACATTTGCATCGTCATGAACATGACTTATATCAGGCTAGCTAATTTTTTCTTTGTTCATTTTAAGTGTAGAAACAATATTTCGTTTGTGAAAAATTTTTTCTGCCGTTTTGACAACAGGCTCATTACTAAAGAACACACGACTGTCTGCTGATTGACGCTTGACTGTAGATTTTCGCTTTGTGTCAAAAGAACTCCCTAACGCACACTTTTTCAAAGTAGGTGAATTCATCAGATCTGTTTGAAACATTGCATTTTATCCATGCACGACGACTACTTAGATACTCGCAGCACAGTTGCCTCATATAAATTGCCCATGAGCGCGGAGCTTGTCTTTGTCACTGTAGCAACTTTGCTCCATCAGCGGGAGAAGGCGGTTCGACGCCCCTGTAAGCACATGTTTCTCTAATTCCTTTGTTTCAGGCAAGCCACTGTGACGTCAGACGCCTTTACGCATACAGCTTTGCGATGCTTAGACAGTAATAACATAATTCATGTTTACATTTCTTTAATTTTCGACGCATTGTCGTTATTCGTGACGCATCAATGACCAATTGATTATATGGCAATGCAATGAAAAAAGCGTGTGGAAAACAGTGTTAATGACAGATTTGAGAAGCACATTTCTTCAATGTTGGCTGCAGGGCATTCCTGTGCAGGTGACAATGGTAATTTTTCAAAACGACAAGGATATTTCAACACATGATTATTTGTTTGCTGTGCTCTATGGCCTCTGCTACAGACCTCATCGAAATGACACTTAGATATCTTAGGGTGTACATATCAAGTCTTCCCAAATGGTCTAGCGGATAGGCATCTACCTTGTAATGCAAGGCGGCCCGGGTTCGATTCCCGTCATGGCAAATGTTTTTTGTAGAAAAATAAAATGAGTCCCAACGTGTGCAACAGAACAGTTCGAAATCTCGTTACATTTGCATCGTCATGAACATGACTTATATCGGGCTAGCTAATTTTTTCTTTGTTCATTTTAAGTGTAGAAACAATATTTCGTTTGTGAACATTTTCTTCTGCCGTTTTGACAACAGGCTCATTACTAAAGAACACACGGCTGTCTGCTGATTGACGCTTGACTGTAGATTTTCGCTTTGTGTCAAAAGAACTCCCTAACGCACACTTTTTCAAAGTAGGTGAATTCATCAGATCTGTTTGAAACATTGCATTTTATCCATGCACGACGACTACTTAGATACTCGCAGCACAGTTGCCTCATATAAATTGCCCATGAGCGCGGAGCTTGTCTTTGTCACTGTAGCAACTTTGCTCCATCAGGGGGAGAAGCGGTTCGACGCCCCTGTAAGCACATGTTTCTCTGATTCCTTTGTTCCAGGCAAGCCACTGTGACGTCAGACGCCTTTACGCATACAGCTTTGCGATGCTTAGACAGTAATAACATAATTCATGTTTACATTTCTTTAATTTTCGACGCATTGTCGTTATTCGTGACGCATCAATGACCAATTGATTATATGGCAATGCAATGAAAAAAGCGTGTGGAAAACAGTGTTAATGACAGATTTGAGAAGCACATTTCTTCAATGTTGGCCGCATGGCATTCCTGTGCAGGTGACAATGGTAATTTTTCAAAACGACAAGGATATTTAAACACATGATTATTTGTTTGGTGTGCTCTATGGCCTCTGCTACAGACCTCATCGAAATGACACTTAGATATCTTAGGGTGTACATATCAAGTCTTCCCAAATGGTCTAGTGGATAGGAATCTGCCTTGTCACGCAGGGCGGCCCGGGTTCGATTCCCGTCATGGCGAAGGATTTTTGTAGAAAAATAAAATGAGTCCCAACGTGTGCAACAGAACAGTTCGAAATCTCGTTACATTTGCATCGTCATGAACATGACTTATATCAGGCTAGCTAATTTTTTCTTTGTTCATTTTAAGTGTAGAAACAATATTTCGTTTGTGAACATTTTTTTCTGCCGTTTTGACAACAGGCTCATTACTAAAGAACACACGGCTGTCTGCTGATTGACGCTTGACTGTAGATTTTCGCTTTGTGTCAAAAGAACTCCCTAACGCACACTTTTTCAAAGTAGGTGAATTCATCAGATCTGTTTGAAACATTGCATTTTATCCATGCACGACGACTACTTAGATACTCGCAGCACAGTTGCCTCATATAAATTGCCCATGAGCGCGGAGCTTGTCTTTGTCACTGTAGCAACTTTGCTCCATCAGCGGGAGAAGGCGGTTCGACGCCCCTGTAAGCACATGTTTCTCTAATTCCTTTGTTTCAGGGAAGCCACTGTGACGTCAGACGCCTTTACGCATACAACTTTGCGATGCTTAGACAGTAATAACATAATTCATGTTTACATTTCTTTAATTTTCGACGCATTGTCGTTATTCGTGACGCATCAATGACCAATTGATTATATGGCAATGCAATGAAAAAAGCGTGTGGAAAACAGTGTTAATGACAGATTTGAGAAGCACATTTCTTCAATGTTGGCCGCAGGGCATTCCTGTGCAGGTGACAATGGTAATTTTTCAAAACGACAAGGATATTTAAACACATGATTATTTGTTTGCTGTGCTCTATGGCCTCTGCTACAGACCTCATCGAAATGACACTTAGATATCTTAGGGTGTACATATCAAGTCTTCCCAAATGGTCTAGCGGATAGGCATCTACCTTGTAACGCAAGGCGGCCCGGGTTCGATTCCCGTCATGGCAAATGTTTTTTGTAGAAAAATAAAATGAGTCCCAACGTGTGCAACAGAACAGTTCGAAATCTCGTTACATTTGCATCGTCATGAACATGACTTATATCGGGCTAGCTAATTTTTTCTTTGTTCATTTTAAGTGTAGAAACAATATTTCGTTTGTGAACATTTTCTTCTGCCGTTTTGACAACAGGCTCATGACTAAAGAACACACGGCTGTCTGCTGATTGACGCTTGACTGTAGATTTTCGCTTTGTGTCAAAAGAACTCCCGAACGCACACTTTTTCAAAGGAGGTGAATTCATCAGATCTGTTTGAAACATTGCATTTTATCCATGCACGACGACTACTTAGATACTCGCAGCACAGTTGCCTCATATAAATTGCCCATGAGCGCGGAGCTTGTCTTTGTCACTGTAGCAACTTTGCTCCATCAGCGGGAGAAGGCGGTTCGACGCCCCTGTAAGCACATGGTTCTCTAATTCCTTTGCTTCAGGCAAGCCACTGTGACGTCAGACGCCTTTACGCATACAGTTTTGCGATGCTTAGACAGTAATAACATAATTCATGTTTACATTTCTTTAATTTTCGACGCATTGTCGTTATTCGTGACGCATCAATGACCAATTGATTATATGGCAATGCAATGAAAAAAGCGTGTGGAAAACAGTGTTAATGACAGATTTGAGAAGCACATTTCTTCAATGTTGGCCGCATGGCATTCCTGTGCAGGTGACAATGGTAATTTTTCAAAACGACAAGGATATTTAAACACATGATTATTTGTTTGCTGTGCTCTATGGCCTCTGCTACAGACCTCATCGAAATGACACTTAGATATCTTAGGGTCTACATATGAAATCTTCCCAAATGGTCTAGCGCAGGGGTGCCCAAATTCTTCCCAGTGGAGGGCCAAAATTTAATCTGGGGGGAGGGTCGTGGGCCAAAATGTTAATTTTGCAGTACATTAAGTTAAATATGGGTATATATAGCATGCATGTACAAAATAAACACTATCACAAAGTAATTTTGAAAAAGGAATGACACTGTTTATTGTTCTTCACATTAATGTTCAAAAGATTACTGACGTCAATCTGGCTTCTTTAAATTAGAAAAATAATTGAAGCACTATGAAATATTTGAAGACAGACAGGGAACATTACTAGGCCTTGGGCCTATATCTTCAAATACAAAGACATTTAGTGCAAAGTAACATGGGACAAAACATGTCTCCATGGGACCAAAATACATTCTTCACTGGTTTGAACAATCATTTTTAAATCAGGAATAGTAGTAGAATTGGACAACAGCTTGAGAAGGTTTGTAGAAATCAGTACTGTACTTACAAGTGCAATAAACAAAGTAACATGGGACAAAATATGCCCCCATTAATCATACAGAGCAGAACATACTCTGACACATTGGAGGCCTAGGCCTACACATCCTGCCTGAAGTAGGCTAGGCCTATCAGTGGGAGACATGAAGCCTGTCCTTGGTTTTTAAAAGTCTCTCAATATCAGGCTCCAGCTGACTAACTGACAAAGTGAGAATGTCATGTAGGTGAGAGTCAGATAAAGCATTTCTCAGTTTGGACTTATTAAGATTCATCAGGCTGAAAGGCTGTTCACATACATAGGTACTTCCAAAGAGGGATAACATCACCTGTGCATGTTTGCGGATCTTGCCATATCTGTGTGCAGGAACACATTTGTAAAAGTCACGTTCTTCAGGCCGATGTTTTTATCGCACAGTTGCTCCTGATGCAAAATACAATGGTATTTAAAAATCGAGCCACCAAACTCACGGACTTTGTCCGACACAAGTGCAGTTAGGCCTGCTCTCTTACCGACCATGGCCGGGGCTCCATCAGTCGTGATGCCAGATAGGTTTTCCCACTTCAACCCGTTCTTGTCCATAATTCGCTGCACTGCCATAAAAATATCGATACCTCTTGTTGTCCCTTTCAGTGTTTCAAGGCCCGCTAGTTCTTGACACACTTCAAAGTCCTCATTGACACCTCGCAAAACACCAGCAACTGTGCTGAGTCAGAGATGTCGGTGCTTTCATCGCTTGCGATGGAGAAGGCAGAAAACCGACCTGCTCTTTGGGCTATCTGGCCCCGAACGTCTTCGGCCATGTCCTCAACGCGGCGGGTGACCGTGTTCCGTGACAGGCTAATCTGAGAAAAAGCCCGCATCTGAGTTGGACACACAGCTTCAGCAGCAATTGTCAGACACTCTTTGACAAAATCACCCGCAGCAAAAGCTCGTCCACTTCTGACAATGACTTTGCTAATGCGATAACTTGCCCGAGTGGTATTTTCTTGTGCAGTGAACGGCTGAAGTAAAGTTCGCTGCTGTGTGGTTAGCTTTCTTAGCAAGTCTGCTACCTTCAGCTTGCGATCGTCACCTGTGTATTTTGCGAACTGGTGAGAATGCATAGTTTCATAGTGACGACGAATGTTGTACTCCTTTGAAACAGCGACCCTCTGCTTACATACCAGACACACTGCGTTGGAATCGACCTCGGTAAAAAGATAACCATGTTCCCAACTTTTTTTGAATTTTCGTTTGTCTGTGTGCCACTGCTTAACAAGCTCCATCCTTGCATCCTCTCACTCACTGGTCTTCGCCTCACCGGATTGCATCTGGTAGGAGCTCAACAGCGCCACCCTACCATCATTGTATCACAATGTTATTCTCTGGTCAGGAGTGGAAGTGCACCAATAAATAATATTCAATGAGAGCGAGCGCAGATTCCGAGCGAGCGCAGATTCCGAGCGAGCGCAGATTCCGAGAGAGCGCAGATTCCGAGCGAGCGCAGATTCCGAGCGAGCGCAGATTCCGAGCGAGCGCAGATTCCGAGCGAGCGCTGATGGTGGGAAAAAATTATACAGTGGATAAGGCGCGGGCCAAATATAATCGGTCCCGCGGGCCCCAAATTGGGCAGCCATGGTCTAGCGGATAGGAATCTGCCTTGTAACGCAGGGCGGCCCGGGTTCGATTCCCGTCATGGCAAATGATTCTTGTAGAAAAATAAAATGAGTCCCAACGTGTGCAACAGAACAGTTCGAAATCTCGTTACATTTGCATCGTCATGAACATGACTTATATCAGGCTAGCTCATTTTTTCTTTGTTCATTTTAAGTGTAGAAACAATATTTCGTTTGTGACCATTTTTTTCTGCCGTTTTGACAACAGGCTCATGACTAAAGAACACACGGCTGTCTGCTGATTGACGCTTGACTGTAGATTTTCGCTTTGTGTCAAAAGGACTCCCTTAACGCACACTTTTTCAAAGTAGGTGAATTCATCAGATCTGTTTGAAACATTGCATTTTATCCATGCACGACGACTGCTTAGATACTCGCAGCACAGTTGCCCCATATAAATTGCCCATGAGCGCGGAGCTTGTCTTTGTCACTGTAGCAACTTTGCTCCATCAGGGGGACAAGCCGGTTCGACGCCCCTGTAAGCACATGTTTCTCTAATTCCTTTGTTTCAGGCAAGCCACTGTGACGTCAGACGCCTTTACGCATACAGCTTTGCGATGCTTAGACAGTAATAACATAATTCATGTTTACATTTCTTTAATTTTCGACGCATTGTCGTTATTCGTGACGCATCAATGACCAATTGATTATATGGCAATGCAATGAAAAAAGCGTGTGGAAAACAGTGTTAATGACAGATTTGAGAAGCACATTTCTTCAATGTTGGCCGCATGGCATTCCTGTGCAGGTGACAATGGTAATTTTTCAAAACGACATGGATATTTAAACACGTGATTATTTGTTTGGTGTGCTCTATGGCCTCTGCGACAGACCTCATCGAAATGACACTTAGATATCTTAGGGTGCACATATGAAATCTTCCCAAATGGTCTACCGGATAGGAATCTGCCTTGTAACGCAGGGCGGCCCGGGTTCGATTCCCGTCATGGCAAATGATTCTTGTAGAAAAATAAAATGAGTCCCAACGTGTGCAACAGAACAGTTCGAAATCTCGTTGCATTTGCATCGTCATGAACATGACTTATATCAGGCTATCTCATTTTTTCTTTGTTCATTTTAAGTGTAGAAACAATATTTCGTTTGTGACCATTTTTTTCTGCCGTTTTGACAACAGGCTCATGACTAAAGAACACACGGCTGTCTGCTGATTGACGCTTGACTGTAGATTTTCGCTTTGTGTCAAAAGGACTCCCTTAACGCACACTTTTTCAAAGTTGGTGAATTCATCAGATCTGTTTGAAACATTGCATTTTATCCATGCACGACGACTGCTTAGATACTCGCAGCACAGTTGCCCCATATAAATTGCCCATGAGCGCGGAGCTTGTCTTTGTCACTGTAGCAACTTTGCTCCATCAGGGGGACAAGCCGGTTCGACGCCCCTGTAAGCACATGTTTCTCTAATTCCTTTGTTTCAGGCAAGCCACTGTGACGTCAGACGCCTTTACGCATACAGCTTTGCGATGCTTAGACAGTAATAACATAATTCATGTTTACATTTCTTTAATTTTCGACGCATTGTCGTTATTCGTGACGCATCAATGACCAATTGATTATATGGCAATGCAATGAAAAAAGCGTGTGGAAAACAGTGTTAATGACAGATTTGAGAAGCACATTTCTTCAATGTTGGCCGCATGGCATTCCTGTGCAGGTGACAATGGTAATTTTTCAAAACGACAAGGATATTTAAACACATGATTATTTGTTTGGTGTGCTTTATGGCCTCTGCTACAGACCTCATCGAAATGACACTTAGATATCTTAGGGTCTACATATGAAATCTTCCCAAATGGTCTAGCGGATAGGAATCTGCCTTGTAACGCAGGGCGGCCAGGGTTCGATTCCCGTCATGGCAAATGATTTTTGTAGAAAAATAAAATGAGTCCCAACGTGTGCAACAGAACAGTTCGAAATCTCGTTACATTTGCATCGTCATGAACATGACTTATATCAGGCTAGCTCATTTTGTCTTTGTTCATTTTAAGTGGAGAAACAATATTTCGTTTGTGACCATTTTTTTCTGCCGTTTTGACAACAGGCTCATGACTAAAGAACACACGGCTGTCTGCTGATTGACGCTTGACTGTCGATTTTCGCTTTGTGTCAAAAGGACTCCCTTAACGCACACTTTTTCAAAGTAGGTGAATTCATCAGATCTGTTTGAAACATTGCATTTTATCCATGCACGACGACTGCTTAGATACTCGCAGCACAGTTGCCCCATATAAATTGCCCATGAGCGCGGAGCTTGTCTTTGTCACTGTAGCAACTTTGCTCCATCAGGGGGACAAGCGGTTCGACGCCCCTGTAAGCACATGTTTCTCTAATTCCTTTGTTTCAGGCAAGCCACAGTGACGTCAGACGCCTTTGCGCATACAGCTTTGCGATGCTTAGACAGTAATAACATAATTCATGTTTACATTTCTTTAATTTTCGACGCATTGTCGTTATTCGTGACGAATCAATGACCAATTGATTATATGGCAATGCAATGAAAAAAGCGTGTGGAAAACAATGTTAATGACAGATTTGAGAAGCACATTTCTTCAATGTTGGCCGCATGGCATTCCTGTGCAGGTGACAATGGTAATTTTTCAAAACGACATGGATATTTAAACACGTGATTATTTGTTTGGTGTGCTCTATGGCCTCTGCGACAGACCTCATCGAAATGACACTTAGATATCTTAGGGTGCACATATGAAATCTTCCCAAATGGTCTAACGGATAGGAATCTGCCTTGTAACGCAGGGCGGCCCGGGTTAGATTCCCGTCATGGCAAATGATTCTTGTAGAAAAATAAAATGAGTCCCAACGTGTGCAACAGAACAGTTCGAAATCTCGTTGCATTTGCATCGTCATGAACATGACTTATATCAGGCTAGCTCATTTTTTCTTAGTTCATTTTAAGTGTAGAAACAATATTTCGTTTGTGACCATTTTTTTCTGCCGTTTTGACAACAGGCTCATGACTAAAGAACACACGGCTGTCTGCTGATTGACGCTTGACTGTCGATTTTCGCTTTGTGTCAAAAGGACTCCCTTAACGCACACTTTTTCAAAGTAGGTGAATTCATCAGATCTGTTTGAAACATTGCATTTTATCCATGCACGACGACTGCTTAGATACTCGCAGCACAGTTGCCCCATATAAATTGCCCATGAGCGCGGAGCTTGTCTTTGTCACTGTAGCAACTTTGCTCCATCAGGGGGACAAGCCGGTTCGACGCCCCTGTAAGCACATGTTTCTCTAATTCCTTTGTTTCAGGCAAGCCACTGTGACGTCAGACGCCTTTACGCATACAGCTTTGCGATGCTTAGACAGTAATAACATAATTCATGTTTACATTTCTTTAATTTTCGACGCATTGTCGTTATTCGTGACGCATCAATGACCAATTGATTATATGGCAATGCAATGAAAAAAGCGTGTGGAAAACAGTGTTAATGACAGATTTGAGAAGCACATTTCTTCAATGTTGGCCGCATGGCATTCCTGTGCAGGTGACAATGGTAATTTTTCAAAACGACAAGGATATTTAAACACATGATTATTTGTTTGGTGTGCTCTATGGCCTCTGCGACAGACCTCATCGAAATGACACTTAGATATCTTAGGGTGCACATATGAAATCTTCCCAAATGGTCTAGCGGATAGGAATCTGCCTTGTAACGCATGGCGGCTCGGGTTCGATTCCCGTCATGGCAAATGATTCTTGTAGAAAAATAAAATGAGTCCCAACGTGTGCAACAGAACAGTTTGAAATCTCGTTACATTTGCATTGTCATGAACATGACTTATATCAGGCTAGCTCATTTTTTCTTTGTTCATTTTAAGTGTAGAAACAATATTTCGTTTGTGACAATTTTTTTCTGCCGTTTTGACAACAGGCTCATGACTAAAGAACACACGGCTGTCTGCTGATTGACGCTTGACTGTAGATTTTCGCTTTGTGTCAAAAGGACTCCCTTAACGCACACTTTTTCAAAGTCGGTGAATTCATCAGATCTGTTTGAAACATTGCATTTTATCCATGCACGACGACTGCTTAGATACTCGCAGCACAGTTGCCCCATATAAATTGCCCATGAGCGCGGAGCTTGTCTTTGTCACTGTAGCAACTTTGCTCCATCAGGGGGACAACCCGGTTCGACGCCCCTTGTAAGCACATGTTTCTCTAATTCCTTTGTTTCAGGCAAGCCACTGTGACGTCAGACGCCTTTACGCATACAGCTTTGCGATGCTTAGACAGTAATAACATAATTCATGTTTACATTTCTTTAATTTTCGACGCATTGTCGTTATTCGTGACGCATCAATGACCAATTGATTATATGGCAATGCAATGAAAAAAGCTTGTGGAAAACAGTGTTAATGACAGATTTGAGCAGCACATTTCTTCAATGTTGGCCGCATGGCATTCCTGTGCAGGTGACAATGGTAATTTTTCAAAACGACAAGGATATTTAAACACATGATTATTTGTTTGGTGTGCTCTATGGCCTCTGCGACAGACCTCATCGAAATGACACTTAGATATCTTAGGGTGCACATACGAAATCTTCCCAAATGGTCTAGCGGATAGGAATCTGCCTTGTAACGCAGGGCGGCCCGGGTTCGATTCCCGTCATGGCAAATGATTCTTGTAGAAAAATAAAATGAGTCCCAACGTGTGCAACAGAACAGTTCGAAATCTCGTTACATTTGCATCGTCATGAACATGACTTATATCAGGCTAGCTCATTTTGTCTTTGTTCATTTTAAGTGTAGAAACAATATTTCGTTTGTGACCATTTTTTTCTGCCGTTTTGACAACAGGCTCATGACTAAAGAACACACGGCTGTCTGCTGATTGACCCTTGACTGTAGATTTTCGCTTTGTGTCAAAAGGACTCCCTTAACGCACACTTTTTCAAAGTAGGTGAATTCATCAGATCTGTTTGAAACATTGCATTTTATCCACGCACGACGACTGCTTAGATACTCGCAGCACAGTTGCCCCATATAAATTGCCCATGAGCGCGGAGCTTGTCTTTGTCACTGTAGCAACTTTGCTCCATCAGGGGGACAACCCGGTTCGACGCCCCTTGTCAGCACATGTTTCTCTAATTCCTTTGTTTCAGGCAAGCCACTGTGACGTCAGACGCCTTTACGCATACAGTTTTGCGATGCTTAGACAGTAATAACATAATTCATGTTTACATTTCTTTAATTTTCGACGCATTGTCGTTATTCGTGACGCATCAATGACCAATTGATTATATGGCAATGCAATGAAAAAAGCGTGTGGAAGACAGTGTTAATGACAGATTTGAGAAGCATATTTCTTCAATGTTGGCCGCATGGCATTCCTGTGCAGGTGACAATGGTAATTTTTCAAAACGACAAGGATATTTAAACACATGATTATTTGTTTGGTGTGCTCTATGGCCTCTGCTACAGACCTCATCGAAATGACACTTAGATATCTTAGGGTGCACCTATGAAATCTTCCCAAATGGTCTAACGGATAGGAGTCTGCCTTGTAACGCAGGGTGGCCCGGGTTCGATTCCCGTCATGGCAAATGATTCTTGTAGAAAAGTAAAATGAGTCCCAACGTGTGCAACAGAACAGTTCGAAATCTCGTTACATTTGCATCGTCATGAACATGACTTATATCAGGCTAGCTCATTTTTTCTTTGTTCATTTTAAGTGTAGAAACAATATTTCGTTTGTGACCATTTTTTTCTGCCGTTTTGACAACAGGCTCATGACTAAAGAACACACGGCTGTCTGCTGATTGACGCTTGACTGTAGATTTTCGCTTTGTGTCAAAAGGACTCCCTTAACACACACTTTTTCAAAGTAGGTGAATTCATCAGATCTGTTTGAAACATTGCATTTTATCCATGCACGACGACTGCTTAGATACTCGCAGCACAGTTGCCCCATATAAATTGCCCATGAGCGCGGAGCTTGTCTTTGTCACTGTAGCAACTTTGCTCCATCAGGGGGACAAGCCGGTTCGACGCCCCTGTAAGCACATGTTTCTCTAATTCCTTTGTTTCAGGCAAGCCACAGTGACGTCAGACGCCTTTGCGCATACAGCTTTGCGATGCTTAGACAGTAATAACATAATTCATGTTTACATTTCTTTAATTTTCGACGCATTGTCGTTATTCGTGACGCATCAATGACCAATTGATTATATGGCAATGCAATGAAAAAAGCGTGTGGAAAACAGTGTTAATGACAGATTTGAGAAGCACATTTCTTCAATGTTGGCCGCATGGCATTCCTGTGCAGGTGACAATGGTAATTTTTCAAAACGACAAGGATATTTAAACACATGATTATTTGTTTGGTGTGCTCTATGGCCTCTGCTACAGACCTCATCGAAATGACACTTAGATATCTTAGGGTGCACCTATGAAATCTTCCCAAATGGTCTAGCGGATAGGAATCTGCCTTGTAACGCAGGGCGGCCCGGGTTCGATTCCCGTCATGGCAAATGATTCTTGTAGAATAATAAAATGAGTCCCAACGTGTGCAACAGAACAGTTCGAAATGTCGTTACATTTGCATCGTCATGAACATGACTTATATCAGGCTCGCTAATTTTTTCTTTGTTCATTTTAAGTGTAGAAACAATATTTCGTTTGTGACCATTTTTTTCTGCCATTTTGACAACAGGCTCATGACTAAAGAACCCACGGCTGTCTGCTGATTGACGCTTGACTGTAGATTTTCGCTTTGTGTCAAAAGGACTCCCTTAACGCACACTTTTTCAAAGTAGGTGAATTCATCAGATCTGTTTGAAACATTGCATTTTATCCATGCACGACGACTGCTTAGATACTCGCAGCACAGTTGTCCCATATAAATTGCCCATGAGCGCGGAGCTTGTCTTCGTCACTGTAGCAACTTTGCTCCATCAGGGGGACAAGCCGGTTCGACGCACCTTGTAAGCACATGTTTCTCTAATTCCTTTGTTTCAGGCAAGCCACAGTGACGTCAGACGCCTTTGCGCATACAGCTTTGCGATGCTTAGACAGTAATAACATAATTCATGTTTACATTTCTTTAATTTTCGACGCATTGTCGTTATTCGTGACGCATCAATGACCAATTGATTATATGGCAATGCAATGAAAAAAGCGTGTGGAAAACAGTGTTAATGACAGATTTGAGAAGCACATTTCTTCAATGTTGGCCGCATGGCATTCCTGTGCAGGTGACAATGGTAATTTTTCAAAACGACAAGGATATTTAAACACATGATTATTTGTTTGGTGTGCTGTATGGCCTCTGCTACAGACCTCATCGAAATGACACTTAGATATCTTAGGGTCTACATATGAAATCTTCCCAAATGGTCTAGCGGATAGGAATCTGCCTTGTAAAGCAGGGCGGCCCGGGTTCGATTCCCGTCATGGCAAATGATTCTTGTAGAAAAATAAAATGAGTCCCAACGTGTGCAACAGAACAGTTCGAAATCTCGTTACATTTGCATCGTCATGAACATCACTTATATCAGGCTAGCTCATTTTTTCTTTGTTCATTTTAAGTGTAGAAACAATATTTCGGTTGTGACCATTTTTTTCTGCCGTTTTGACAACAGGCTCATGACTAAAGAACACACGGCTGTCTGCTGATTGACGCTTGACTGTAGATTTTCGCTTTGTGTCAAAAGGACTCCCTTAACGCACACTTTTTCAAAGTAGGTGAATTCATCAGATCTGTTTGAAACATTGCATTTTATCCATGCACGACGACTGCTTAGATACTCGCAGCACAGTTGCCCCATATAAATTGCCCATGAGCGCGGAGCTTGTCTTTGTCACTGTCGCAACTTTGCTCCATCAGGGGGACAAGCCGGTTCGACGCCCCTGTAAGCACATGTTTCTCTAATTCCTTTGTTTCAGGCAAGCCACAGTGACGTCAGACGCCTTTGCGCATACAGCTTTGCGATGCTTAGACAGTAATAACATAATTCATGTTTACATTTCTTTAATTTAAGACGCATTGTCGTTATTCGTGACGCATCAATGACCAATTGATTATATGGCAATGCAATGAAAAAAGCGTGTGGAAAACAGTGTTAATGACAGATTTGAGAAGCACATTTCTTCAATGCTGGCCGCATGGCATTCCTGTGCAGGTGACAATGGTAATTTTTCAAAACGACAAGGATATTTAAACACATGATTATTTGTTTGGTGTGCTCTTTGGCCTCTGCTACAGACCTCATCGAAATGACACTTAGATATCTTAGGGTGCACCTATGAAATCTTCCCAAATGGTCTAGCGGATAGGAATCTGCCTTGTAACGCAGGGCGGCCCGGGTTCGATTCCCGTCATGACAAATGATTCTTGTAGAAAAATAAAATGAGTCCCAACGTGTGCAACAGAACAGTTTGAAATCTCGTTACATTTGCATCGTCATGAACATGACTTATATCAGGCTAGCTAATTTTTCTTTTGTTCATTTTAAGTGTAGAAACAATATTTCGTTTGTGACCATTTTTTTCTGCCGTTTTGACAACAGGCTCATGACTAAAAAACACACGGCTGTCTGCTGATTGACGCTTGACTGTAGATTTTCGCTTTGTGTCAAAAGGACTCCCTTAACGCACACTTTTTCAAAGTAGGTGAATTCATCAGATCTGTTTGAAACATTGCATTTTATCCATGCACGACGACTGCTTAGATACTCGCAGCACAGTTGCCCCATATAAATTGCCCATGAGCGCGGAGCTTGTCTTTGTCACTGTAGCAACTTTGCTCCATGAGGGGGACAAGCCGGTTCGACGCCCCTGTAAGCACATGTTTCTCTAATTCCTTTGATTCAGGCAAGCCACTGTGACGTCAGACGCCTTTACGCATACAGCTTTGCGATGCTTAGACAGTAATAACATAATTCATGTTTACATTTCTTTAATTTACGACGCATTGTCGTTATTCGTGACGCATCAATGGCCAATTGATTATATGGCAATGCAATGAAAAAAGCGTGTGGAAAACAGTGTTAATGACAGATTTGAGAAGCACATTTCTTCAATGTTGGCCGCATGGCATTCCTGTGCAGGTGACAATGGTAATTTTTCAAAACGACAAGGATATTTAAACACATGATTATTTGTTTGGTGTGCTCTATGGCCTCTGCTACAGACCTCATCGAAATGACATTTAGATATCTTAGGGTGCACCTATGAAATCTTCCCAAATGGTCTAGCGGATAGGAATCTGCCTTGTAACGCAGGGCGGCCCGGGTTCGATTCCCGTCATGGCAAATGATTCTTGTAGAAAAATAAAATGAGTCCCAACGTGTGCAACAGAACAGTTCGAAATCTCGTTACATTTGCATCGTCATGAACATGACTTATATCAGGCTAGCTCATTTTTTCTTTGGTCATTTTAAGTGTAGAAACAATATTTCATTTGTGACCATTTTTTTCTGCCGTTTTGACAACAGGCTCATGACTAAAGAACACACGGCTGTCTGCTGATTGACGCTTGACTGTAGATTTTCGCTTTGTGTCAAAAGGACTCCCTTAACGCACACTTTTTCAAAGTAGGTGAATTCATCAGATCTGTTTTAAACATTGCATTTTATCCATGCACGACGACTGCTTAGATACTCGCAGCACAGTTGCCCCATATAAATTGCCCATGAGCGCGGAGCTTGTCTTTGTCACTGTAGCAACTTTGCTCCATGAGGGGGACAAGCCGGTTCGACGCCCCTGTAAGCACATGTTTCTCTAATTCCTTTGATTCAGGCAAGCCACTGTGACGTCAGACGCCTTTACGCATACAGCTTTGCGATGCTTAGACAGTAATAACATAATTCATGTTTACATTTCTTTAATTTACGACGCATTGTCGTTATTCGTGACGCATCAATGGCCAATTGATTATATGGCAATGCAATGAAAAAAGCGTGTGGAAAACAGTGTTAATGACAGATTTGAGAAGCACATTTCTTCAATGTTGGCCGCATGGCATTCCTGTGCAGGTGACAATGGTAATTTTTCAAAACGACAAGGATATTTAAACACATGATTATTTGTTTGGTGTGCTCTATGGCCTCTGCTACAGACCTCATCGAAATGACATTTAGATATCTTAGGGTGCACCTATGAAATCTTCCCAAATGGTCTAGCGGATAGGAATCTGCCTTGTAACGCAGGGCGGCCCGGGTTCGATTCCCGTCATGGCAAATGATTCTTGTAGAAAAATAAAATGAGTCCCAACGTGTGCAACAGAACAGTTCGAAATCTCGTTACATTTGCATCGTCATGAACATGACTTATATCAGGCTAGCTCATTTTTTCTTTGGTCATTTTAAGTGTAGAAACAATATTTCATTTGTGACCATTTTTTTCTGCCGTTTTGACAACAGGCTCATGACTAAAGAACACACGGCTGTCTGCTGATTGACGCTTGACTGTAGATTTTCGCTTTGTGTCAAAAGGACTCCCTTAACGCACACTTTTTCAAAGTAGGTGAATTCATCAGATCTGTTTTAAACATTGCATTTTATCCATGCACGACGACTGCTTAGATACTCGCAGCACAGTTGCCCCATATAAATTGCCCATGAGCGCGGAGCTTGTCTTTGTCACTGTAGCAAGTTTGCTCCATCAGGGGGACAAGCCGGTTCGACGCCCCTGTAAGCACATGTTTCTCTAATTCCTTTGTTTCAGGCAAGCCACAGTGACGTCAGACGCCTTTGCGCATACAGCTTTGCGATGCTTAGACAGTAATAACATAATTCATGTTTACATTTCTTTAATTTTCGACGCATTGTCGTTATTCGTGACGCATCAAAGACCAATTGATTATATGGCAATGCAATGAAAAAAGCGTGTGGAAAACAGTGTTAATGACAGATTTGAAAAGCACATTTCTTCAATGTTGGCCGCATGGCATTCCTGTGCAGGTGACAATGGTAATTTTTCAAAACGACAAGGATATTTAAACACATGATTATTTGTTTGGTGTGCTGTATGGCCTCTGCTACAGACCTCATCGAAATGACACTTAGATATCTTAGGGTCTACGTATGAAATCTTCCCAAATGGTCTAGCGGATAGGAATCTGCCTTGTAACGCAGGGCGGCCCGGGTTCGATTCCCGTCATGGCAAATGATTTTTGTAGAAAAATAAAATGAGTCCCAACGTGTGCAACAGAACAGTTCGAAATCTCGTTACATTTGCATCGTCATGAACATGACTTATATCAGGCTAGCTCATTTTTTCTTTGTTCATTTTAAGTGTAGAAACAATATTTCGTTTGTGAACATTTTTTTCTGCCGTTTTGACAACAGGCTCATGACTAAAGAACACACGGCTGTCTGCTGATTGACGCTTGACTGTAGATTTTCGCTTTGTGTCAAAAGAACTCCCTAACGCACACTTTTTCAAAGTAGGTGAATTCATCAGATCTGTTTGAAACATTGCATTTTATCCATGCACGACGACTACTTAGATACTCGCAGCACAGTTGCCTCATATAAATTGCCCATGAGCGCGGAGCTTGTCTTTGTCACTGTAGCAACTTTGCTCCATCAGCGGGAGAAGGCGGTTCGACGCCCCTGTAAGCACATGTTTCTCTAATTCCTTTGTTTCAGGCAAGCCACTGTGACGTCAGACGCCTTTACGCATACAGCTTTGCGATGTTTAGACAGTAATAACATAATTCATGTTTACATTTCTTTAATTTTCGACGCATTGTCGTTATTCGTGACGCATCAATGACCAATTGATTATATGGCAATGCAATGAAAAAAGCGTGTGGAAAACAGTGTTAATGACAGATTTGAGAAGCACATTTCTTCAATGTTGGCCGCATGGCATTCCTGTGCAGGTGACAATGGTAATTTTTCAAAACGACAAGGATATTTAAACACATGATTATTTGTTTGCTGTGCTCTATGGCCTCTGCTACAGACCTCATCGAAATGACACTTAGATATCTTAGGGTGTACGTATCAAGTCTTCCCAAATGGTCTAGCGGATAGGAATCTGCCTTGTCACGCAGGGCGGCCCGGGTTCGATTCCCGTCATGGCAAATGTTTTTTGTAGAAAAATAAAATGAGTCCCAACGTGTGCAACAGAACAGTTCGAAATCTCGTTACATTTGCATCGTCATGAACATGACTTATATCAGGCTAGCTAATTTTTTCTTTGTTCATTTTAAGTGTAGAAACAATATTTCGTTTGTGAACATTTCTTTCTGCCGTTTTGACAACAGGCTCATGACTAAAGAACACACGGCTGTCTGCTGATTGACGCTTGACTGTAGATTTTCGCTTTGTGTCAAAAGAAGTCCCTAACGCACACTTTTTCAAAGGAGGTGAATTCATCAGATCTGTTTGAAACATTGCATTTTATCCATGCACGACGACTACTTAGATACTCGCAGCACAGTTGCCTCATATAAATTGCCCATGAGCGCGGAGCTTGTCTTTGTCACTGTAGCAACTTTGCTCCATCAGCGGGAGAAGGCGCTTCGACGCTCCTGTAAGCACATGTTTCTCTGATTCCTTTGTTTCAGGCAAGCCACTGTGACGTCAGACGCCTTTACGCATACAGCTTTGCGATGCTTAGACAGTAATAACATAATTCATGTTTACATTTCTTTAATTTTCGACGCATTGTCGTTATTTGTGACGCATCAATGACCAATTGATTATATGGCAATGCAATGAAAAAAGCGTGTGGAAAACAGTGTTAATGACAGATTTGAGAAGCACATTTCTTCAATGTTGGCCGCATGGCATTCCTGTGCAGGTGACAATGGTAATTTTTCAAAACGACAAGGATATTTAAACACATGATTATTTGTTTGCTGTGCTCTATGGCCTCTGCTACAGACCTCATCGAAATGACACTTAGATATCTTAGGGTGTACATGTCAAGTTTTCCCAAATGGTCTAGCGGATAGGCATCTACCTTGTAACGCAGGGCGGCCCGGGTTCGATTCCCGTCATGGCAAATATTTTTTGTAGAAAAATAAAATGAGTCCCAACGTGTGCAACAGAACAGTTCGAAATCTCGTTACATTTGCATCGTCATGAACATGACTTATATCAGGCTTGCTCATTTTTTCTTTGTTCATTTTAAGTGTAGAAACAATATTTCGTTTGTGAACATTTTTTTCTGCCGTTTTGACAACAGGCTCATGACTAAAGAACACACGGCTGTCTGCTGATTGACGCTTGACTGTAGATTTTCGCTTTGTGTCAAAAGAACTCCCTAACGCACACTTTTTCAAAGTAGGTGAATTCATCAGATCTGTTTGAAACATTGCATTTTATCCATGCACGACGACTACTTAGATACTCGCAGCACAGTTGCCTCATATAAATTGCCCATGAGCGCGGAGCTTGTCTTTGTCACTGTAGCAACTTTGCTCCATCAGCGGGAGAAGGCGGTTCGACGCCCCTGTAAGCACATGTTTCTCTAATTCCTTTGTTTCAGGCAAGCCACTGTGACGTCAGACGCCTTTACGCATACAGCTTTGCGATGCTTAGACAGTAATAACATAATTCATGTTTACATTTCTTTAATTTTCGACGCATTGTCGTTATTCGTGACGCATCAATGACCAATTGATTATATGGCAATGCAATGAAAAAAGCGTGTGGAAAACAGTGTTAATGACAGATTTGAGAAGCACATTTCTTCAATGTTGGCCGCATGGCATTCCTGTGCAGGTGACAATGGTAATTTTTCAAAACGACAAGGATATTTAAACACATGATTATTTGTTTGCTGTGCTCTATGGCCTCTGCTACAGACCTCATCGAAATGACACTTAGATATCTTAGGGTGTACATATCAAGTTTTCCCAAATGGTCTAGCGGATAGGCATCTACCTTGTAACGCAGGGCGGCCCGGGTTCGATTCCCGTCATGGCAAATATTTTTTGTAGAAAAATAAAATGAGTCCCAACGTGTGCAACAGAACAGTTCGAAATCTCGTTACATTTGCATCGTCATGAACATGACTTATATCAGGCTTGCTCATTTTTTCTTTGTTCATTTTAAGTGTAGAAACAATATTTCGTTTGTGAACATTTTTTTCTGCCGTTTTGACAACAGGCTCATGACTAAAGAACACACGGCTGTCTGCTGATTGACGCTTGACTGTAGATTTTCGCTTTGTGTCAAAAGAACTCCCTAACGCACACTTTTTCAAAGTAGGTGAATTCATCAGATCTGTTTGAAACATTGCATTTTATCCATGCACGACGACTACTTAGATACTCGCAGCACAGTTGCCTCATATAAATTGCCCATGAGCGCGGAGCTTGTCTTTGTCACTGTAGCAACTTTGCTCCATCAGCGGGAGAAGGCGGTTCGACGCCCCTGTAAGCACATGTTTCTCTAATTCCTTTGTTTCAGGCAAGCCACTGTGACGTCAGACGCCTTTACGCATACAGCTTTGCGATGCTTAGACAGTAATAACATAATTCATGTTTACATTTCTTTAATTTTCGACGCATTGTCGTTATTCGTGACGCATCAATGACCAATTGATTATATGGCAATGCAATGAAAAAAGCGTGTGGAAAACAGTGTTAATGACAGATTTGAGAAGCACATTTCTTCAATGTTGGCCGCAGGGCATTCCTGTGCAGGTGACAATGGTAATTTTTCAAAATGACAAGGATATTTAAACACATGATTATTTGTTTGCTGTGCTCTATGGCCTCTGCTACAGACCTCATCGAAATGACACTTAGATATCTTAGGGTGTACGTATCAAGTCTTCCCAAATGGTCTAGCGGATAGGAATCTGCCTTGTCACGCAGGGCGGCCCGGGTTCGATTCCCGTCATGGCAAATGTTTTTTGTAGAAAAATAAAATGAGTCCCAACGTGTGCAACAGAACAGTTCGAAATCTCGTTACATTTGCATCGTCATGAACATGACTTATATCAGGCTAGCTCATTTTTTCTTTGTTCATTTTAAGTGTGGAAACAATATTTCGTTTGTGAACATTTCTTTCTGCCGTTTTGACAACAGGCTCATGACTAAAGAACACACGGCTGTCTGCTGATTGACGCTTGACTGTAGATTTTCGCTTTGTGTCAAAAGAAGTCCCTAACGCACACTTTTTCAAAGTAGGTGAATTCATCAGATCTGTTTGAAACATTGCATTTTATCCATGCACGACGACTACTTAGATACTCGCAGCACAGTTGCCTCATATAAATTGCCCATGAGCGCGCAGCTTGTCTTTGTCACTGTAGCAACTTTGCTCCATCAGCGGGAGAAGGCGGTTCGACGCCCCTGTAAGCACATGTTTCTCTAATTCCTTTGTTTCAGACAAGCCACTGTGACGTCAGACGCCTTTACGCATACAGCTTTGCGATGCTTAGACAGTAATAACATAATTCATGTTTACATTTCTTTAATTTTCGACGCATTGTCGTTATTCGTGACGCATCAATGACCAATTGATTATATGGCAATGCAATGAAAAAAGCGTGTGGAAAACAGTGTTAATGACAGATTTGAGAAGCACATTTCTTCAATGTTGGCCGCATGGCATTCCTGTGCAGGTGACAATGGTAATTTTTCAAAACGACAAGGATATTTAAACACATGATTATTTGTTTGCTGTGCTCTATGGCCTCTGCTACAGACCTCATCGAAATGACACTTAGATATCTTAGGGTGTACATATCAAGTCTTCCCAAATGGTCTAGCAGAGAGGATTCTGCCTTGTAACGCAGGGCGGCCCGGGTTCGATTCCCGTCATGGCAAATGATTTTTGTAGAAAAATAAAATGAGTCCCAACGTGTGCAACAGAACAGTTCGAAATCTCGTTACATTTGCATCGTCATGAACATGACTTATATCAGGCTAGCTCATTTTTTCTTTGTTCATTTTAAGTGTAGAAACAATATTTCGTTTGTGACCATTTTTTTCTGCCGTTTTGACAACAGGCTCAAGACTAAAGAACACACGGCAGTCTGCTGATTGACGCTTGACTGTAGATTTTCGCTTGAGTCGAAAGAACTCCCTAACGCACACTTTTTCAAAGTAGGTGAATTCATCAGATCTGTTTGAAACATTGCATTTTATCCATGCACGACGACTGCTTAGATACTCGCAGCACAGTTGCCCCATATAAATTGCCAATGAGCGCGGAGCTTGTCTTTGTCACTGTAGCAACTTTGCTCCATCAGCGTGAGAAGCCGGTTCGACGCCCCTGTAAGCACATGTTTCTCAAATTCCTTTGTTTCAGGCAAGCCACTGTGACGTCAGACGCCTTTACGCATACAGCTTTGCGATGCTTAGACAGTAATAACATATTTCATGTTTAAATTTCTTTAATTTTCGACGCATTGTCGTTATTCGTGACGCATCAATGACCAATTGATTATATGGCAATGCAATGAAAAAAGCGTGTGGAAAACAGTGTTAATGACAGATTTGAGAAGCACATTTCTTCAATGTTGGCCGCATGGCATTCCTGTGCAGGTGACAATGGTAATTTTTCAAAACGACAAGGATATTTAAACACATGATTATTTGTTTGCTGTGCTCTATGGCCTCTGCTACAGACCTCATCGAAATGACACTTAGATATCTTAGGGTGTACATATCAAGTCTTCCCAAATGGTCTAGCGGATAGGAATCTGCCTTGTAACGCAGGGCGGCCCGGGTTCGATTCCCGTCATGGCAAATGATTTTTGTAGAAAAATAAAATGAGTCCCAACGTGTGCAACAGAACAGTTCGAAATCTCGTTGCATTTGCATCGTCATGAACATGACTTATATCAGGCTAGCTCATTTTTTCTTTGTTCATTTTAAGTGTAGAAACAATATTTCGATTGTGAACATTTTTTTCTGCCGTTTTGACAACAGGCTCATGACTAAAGAACACACGGCTGTCTGCTGGTTGACGCTTGACTGTAGATTTTCGCTTTGTGTCAAAAGAACTCCCTAACGCACACTTTTTCAAAGTAGGTGAATTCATCAGATCTGTTTGAAACATTGCATTTTATCCATGCACGACGACTGCTTAGATACTCGCAGCACAGTTGCCCCATATAAATTGCCCATGAGCGCGGAGCTTGTCTTTGTCACTGTAGCAACTTTGCTCCATCAGCGGGAGAAGCCGATTCGATGCCCCTGTAAGCACATGTTTCTCGAATTCCTTTGTTTCAGGCAAGCCACTGTGACGTCAGACGCCTTTACGCATACAGCTTTGCGATGCTTAGACAGTAATAACATAATTCATGTTTACATTTCTTTAATTTTCGACGTATTGTCGTTATTCGTGACGCATCAATGACCAATTGATTATATGGCAATGCAATGAAAAAAGCGTGTGGAAAACAGTGTTAATGACAGATTTGAGAAGCACATTTCTTCAATGTTGGCCGCATGGCATTCCTGTGCAGGTGACAATGGTAATTTTTCAAAACGACAAGGATATTTAAACACATGATTATTTGTTTGCTGTACTCTATGGCCTCTGCTACAGACCTCATCGAAATGACACTTAGAGATCTTAGGGTGCACATATCAAGTCTTCCCAAATGGTCTAGCGGATAGGAATCTCCCTTGTAACGCAGGGCGGCCCGGATTCGATTCCCGTCATGGCAAATGATTTTTTGTAGAAAAATAAAATGAGTCCCAACGTGTGCAACAGAACAGTTCGAAATCTGGTTATATTTGCATCGTCATGAACATGACTTATATCAGGCTAGCTCATTTTTTCTTTGTTCATTTTAAGTGTAGAAACAATATTTCATTTGTGACCATTTTTTTCTGTCGTTTTGACAACAGGCTCATGACTAAAGAACACACGGCTGTCTGCTGATTGACGCTTGACTGTAGATTTTCGCTTTGTGTCAAAAGAACTCCCTAACGCACACTTTTTCAAAGTAGGTGAATTCATCAGATCTGTTTGAAACATTGCATTTTATCCATGCACGACGACTGCTTAGATACTCGCAGCACAGTTGCCACATATAAATTGCCCATGAGCGCGGAGCTTGTCTTTGTCACTGTAGCAACTTTGCTCCATCAGCGGGAGAAGCCGGTTCGACGGCCCTGTAAGCACAAGTTTCTCTAATTCCTTTGTTTCAGGCAAGCCACTGTGACGTCAGACGCCTTTACGCATACAGCTTTGCTATGCTTAGACAGTAATAACATAATTCATGTTTACAATTCTTTAATTTTCGACGCATTGTCGTTATTCGTGACGCATCAATGACCAATTGATTATATGGCAATGCAATGAAAAAAGTTTGTGGAAAACAGTGTTAATGACAGATTTGAGAAGCACATTTCTTCAATGTTGGCCGCATGGCATTCCTGTGCAGGTGACAATGGTAATTTTTCAAAACGACAAGGATATTTAAACACATGATTATTTGTTTGGTGTGCTCTATGGCCTCTGCTACAGACCTCATCGAAATGACACTTAGATATCTTAGGGTCTACATATGAAATCTTCCCAAATGGTCTAGCGGATAGGAATCTGCCTTGTAACGCAGGGTGGCCCGGGTTCGATTCCCGTCATGGCAAATTATTTTTGAAGAAAAATAAAATGAGTCCCAACGTGTGCAACAGAACAGTTCAAAATCTGGTTATATTTGCATCGTCATGAACATGACTTATATCAGGCTAGCTCATTTTTTCTTTGTTCATTTTAAGTGTAGAAACAATATTTCGTTGGTGACCATTTTTTTCTGCCGTTTTGACAACAGGCTCATGACTAAAGAACACACGGCTGTCTGCTGATTGACGCTTGACTGTAGATTTTCGCTTTGTTTCAAAAGGACTCCCTAACACACACTTTTTCAAAGTAGGTGAATTCATCAGATCTGTTTGAAACATTGCATTTTATCCATGCACGACGACTGCTTAGATACTCGCAGCACAGTTGCCCCATATAAATTGCCCATGAGCGCGGAGCTTATCTTTGTCACTGTAGCAACTTTGCTCCATCAGCGGGAGAAGCCGGTTCGACGCCCCTGTAAGCACATGTTTCTCTAATTCCTTTGTTTCAGGCAAGCCACTGTGACGTCAGACGCCTTTACGCATACAGCTTTGCTATGCTTAGACAGTAATAACATAATTCATGTTTACATTTCTTTAATTTTCGACGCATTGTCGTTATTCGTGACGCATCAATGACCGATTAATTATATGGCAATGCAATGAAAAAAGCGTGTGGAAAACAGTGTTAATGACAGATTTGAGAAGCACATTTCTTCAATGTTGGCCGCATGGCATTCCTGTGCAGGTGACAATGGTAATTTTTCAAAACGACAAGGATATTTAAACACATGATTATTTGTTTGCTGTACTCTATGGCCTCTGCTACAGACCTCATCGAAATGACACTTAGATATCTTAGGGTGCACATATCAAGTCTTCCCAAATGGTCTAGCGGATAGGAATCTCCCTTGTAACGAAGGGCGGCCCGGATTCGATTCCCGTCATGGCAAATTATTTTTTGTAGAAAAATAAAATGAGTCCCAACGTGTGCAACAGAACAGTTCGAAATCTCGTTGCATTTGCATCGTCATGAACATGACTTATATCAGGCTAGCTCATTTTTTCTTTGTTCATTTTAAGTGTAGAAACAATATTTCGATTGTGAACATTTTTTTCTGCCGTTTTGACAACAGGCTCATGACTAAAGAACACACGGCTGTCTGCTGGTTGACGCTTGACTGTAGATTTTCGCTTTGTGTCAAAAGAACTCCCTAACGCACACTTTTTCAAAGTAGGTGAATTCATCAGATCTGTTTGAAACATTGCATTTTATCCATGCACGACGACTGCTTAGATACTCGCAGCACAGTTGCCCCATATAAATTGCCCATGAGCGCGGAGCTTGTCTTTGTCACTGTAGCAACTTTGCTCCATCAGCGGGAGAAGCCGATTCGATGCCCCTGTAAGCACATGTTTCTCGAATTCCTTTGTTTCAGGCAAGCCACTGTGACGTCAGACGCCTTTACGCATACAGCTTTGCGATGCTTAGACAGTAATAACATAATTCATGTTTACATTTCTTTAATTTTCGACGTATTGTCGTTATTCGTGACGCATCAATGACCAATTGATTATATGGCAATGCAATGAAAAAAGCGTGTGGAAAACAGTGTTAATGACACATTTGAGAAGCACATTTCTTCAATGTTGGCCGCATGGCATTCCTGTGCAGGTGACAATGGTAATTTTTCAAAACGACAAGGATATTTAAACACATGATTATTTGTTTGGTGTGCTCTATGGCCTCTACTACAGACCTCATCGAAATGACACTTAGATATCTTAGGGTCTACATATGAAATCTTCCCAAATGGTCTAGCGGATAGGAATCTGCCTTGTAACGCAGGGTGGCCCGGGTTCGATTCCCGTCATGGCAAATGATTCTTGAAGAAAAATAAAATGAGTCCCAACGTGTGCAACAGAACAGTTCAAAATCTGGTTATATTTGCATCGTCATGAACATGACTTATATCAGGCTAGCTCATTTTTTCTTTGTTCATTTTAAGTGTAGAAACAATATTTCGTTTGTGACCATTTTTTTCTGCCGTTTTGACAACAGGCTCATGACTAAAGAACACACGGCTGTCTGCTGATTGACGCTTGACTGTAGATTTTCGCTTTGTGTCAAAAGAACTCCCTAACGCACACTTTTTCAAAGTAGGTGAATTCATCAGATCTGTTTGAAACATTGCATTTTATCCATGCACGACGACTGCTTAGATACTCGCAGCACAGTTGCCCCATATAAATTGCCCATGAGCGCGGAGCTTGTCTTTGTCACTGTAGCAACTTTGCTCCATCAGCGGGAGAAGCCGGTTCGACGGCCCTGTAAGCACAAGTTTCTCTAATTCCTTTTTTTCAGTCAAGCCACAGTGACGTCAGACGCCTTTACGCATACAGCTTTGCGATGCTTAGACAGTAATAACATAATTCATGTTTACATTTCTTTAATTTTCGACGCATTGTCGTTATTCGTGACGCATCAATGACCAATTGATTATATGACAATGCAATGAAAAAAGCGTGTGGAAAACAGTGTTAATGACAGATTTGAGAAGCACATTTCTTCAATGTTGGCCGCATGGCATTCCTGTGCAGGTGACAATGGTAATTTTTCAAAACGACAAGGATATTTAAACACATGATTATTTGTTTGCTGTGCTCTATGGCCTCTGCTACAGACCTCATCGAAATGACACTTAGATATCTTAGGGTCTATGTATGAAATCTTCCCAAATGGTCTAGCGGATAGGAATCTGCCTTGTAACGCAGGGCGGCCCGGGTTCGATTCCCGTCATGGCAAATGATTCTTGTAGAAAAATAAAATGAGTCCCAACGTGTGCAACAGAACAGTTCGAAATCTCGTTACATTTGCATCGTCATGAACATGACTTATATCAGGCTAGCTCATTTTGTCTTTGTTAATTTTAAGTGTAGAAACAATATTTCGTTTGTGACCATTTTTTTCTGCCGTTTTGACAACAGGTTCATGACTAAAGAACACACGGCTGTCTGCTGATTGACGCTTCACTGTAGATTTTCGCTTTGTGTCAAAAGAACTCCCTAACGCACACTTTTTCAAAGTAGGTGAATTCATCAGATCTGTTTGAAACATTGCATTTTATCCATGCACGACGACTGCTTAGATACTCGCAGCACAGTTGCCCCATATAAATTGCCCATGAGCGCGGAGCTTATCTTTGTCACTGTAGCAACTTTGCTCCATCAGCGGGAGAAGCCGGTTCGACGCCCCTGTAAGCACATGTTTCTCTAATTCCTTTGTTTCAGGCAAGCCACTGTGACGTCAGACGCCTTTACGCATACAGCTTTGCTATGCTTAGACAGTAATAACATAATTCATGTTTACATTTCTTTAATTTTCGACGTATTGTCGTTATTCGTGACGCATCAATGACCAATTGATTATATGGCAATGCAATGAAAAAAGCGTGTGGAAAACAGTGTTAATGACAGATTTGAGAAGCACATTTCTTCAATGTTGGCCGCATGGCATTCCTGTGCAGGTGACAATGGTAATTTTTCAAAACGACAAGGATATTTAAACACATGATTATTTGTTTGGTGTGCTCTTTGGCCTCTGCTACAGACCTCATCGAAATGACACTTAGATATCTTAGGGTCTACATATGAAATCTTCCCAAATGGTCTAGCGTATAGGAATCTGCCTTGTAACGCAGGGCGGCCTGGGTTCGATTCCCGTCATGGCAAATGATTCTTGTAGAAAAATAAAATGAGTCCCAACGTGTGCAACAGAACAGTTCGAAATCTCGTTACATTTGCATCGTCATGAACATGACTTATATCAGGCTAGCTCATTTTTTCTTTTTTCATTTTAAGTGTAGAAACAATATTTCGTTTGTGACCATTTTTTTCTGCCATTTTGACAACAGGCTCATGACTAAAGAACACACGGCTGTCTGCTGATTGACGCTTGACTGTAGATTTTCGCTTTCTGTCAAAAGGACTCCCTTAACGCACACTTTTTCAAAGTAGGTGAATTCATCAGATCTGTTTGAAACATTGCATTTTATCCATGCACGACGACTGCTTAGATACTCGCAGCACAGTTGCCCCATATAAATTGCCCATGAGCGCGGAGCTTGTCTTTGTCACTGTAGCAACTTTGCTCCATCAGCGGGAGAAGCCGGTTCGACGGCCCTGTAAGCACAAGTTTCTCTAATTCCTTTGTTTCAGGCAAGCCACAGTGACGTCAGACGCCTTTACGCATACAGCTTTGCGATGCTTAGACAGTAATAACATAATTCATGTTTACATTTCTTTAATTTTCGACGCATTGTCGTTATTCGTGACGCATCAATGACCAATTGATTATATGGCAATGCAATGAAAAAAGCGTGTGGAAAACAGTGTTAATGACAGATTTGAGAAGCACATTTCTTCAATGTTGGCCGCATGGCATTCCTGTGCAGGTGACAATGGTAATTTTTCAAAACGACAAGGATATTTAAACACATGATTATTTGTTTGCTGTGCTCTATGGCCTCTGCTACAGACCTCATCGAAATGACACTTAGATATCTTAGGGTCTACGTATGAAATCTTCCCAAATGATCTAGCGGATAGGAATCTGCCTTGTAACGCAGGGCGGCCCGGGTTCGATTCCCGTCATGGCAAATGATTCTTGTCGAAAAATAAAATGAGTCCCAACGTGTGCAACAGAACAGTTCGAAATCTCGTTACATTTGCATCGTCATGAACATGACTTATATCAGGCTAGCTCATTTTTTCTTTGTTCATTTTAAGTGTAGAAACAATATTTCGTTTGTGACCATTTTTTTCTGCCGTTTTGACAACAGGCTCATGACTAAAGAACACACGGCTGTCTGCTGATTGACGCTTGACTGTAGATTTTCGCTTTCTGTCAAAAGGACTCCCTTAACGCACACTTTTTCAAAGTAGGTGAATTCATCAGATCTGTTTGAAACATTGCATTTTATCCATGCACGACGACTGCTTAGATACTCGCAGCACAGTTGCCCCATATAAATTGCCCATGAGCGCGGAGCTTGTCTTTGTCACTGTAGCAACTTTGCTCCATCAGGGGGACAAGCCGGTTCGACGCCCCTGTAAGCACATGTTTCTCTAATTCCTTTGTTTCAGGCAAGCCACAGTGACGTCAGACGCCTTTGCGCATACAGCTTTGCGATGCTTAGACAGTAATAACATAATTCATGTTTACATTTCTTTAATTTTCGACGCAATGTATTCGTGACGCATCAATGACCAATTGATTATATGGCAATGCAATGAAAAAAGCGTGTGGAAAACAGTGTTAATGACAGATTTGAGAAGCACATTTCTTCAATGTTGGCCGCATGGCATTCCTGTGCAGGTGACAATGGTAATTTTTCAAAACGACAAGGATATTTAAACACATGATTATTTGTTTGGTGTGCTCTATGGCCTCTGCTACAGACGTCATCGAAATGACACTTAGATATCTTAGGGTCTACATATGAAATCTTCCCAAATGGTCTAGCGGATAGGAATCTGCCTTGTAACGCAGGGTGGCTCGGGTTCGATTCCCGTCATGGCAAATGATTCTTGTCGAAAAATAAAATGAATCCCAACGTGTGCAACAGAACAGTTCGAAATCTCGTTACATTTGCATCGTCATAAACATGACTTATATCAGGCTAGCTCATTTTTTCTTTGTTCATTTAAGTGTAGAAACAATATTTCGTTAGTGACCATTTTTTTCTGCCGTTTTGACAACAGGCTCATGACTAAAGAACACACGGCTGTCTGCTGATTGACGCATGACTGTAGATTTTCGCTTTGTGTCAAAAGAAGTCCCTAACGCACACTTTTTCAAAGTAGGTGAATTCATCAGATCTGTTTGAAACATTGCATTTTATCCATGCACGACGACTACTTAGATACTCGCAGCACAGTTGCCTCATATAAATTGCCCATGAGCGCGGAGCTTGTCTTTGTCACTGTAGCAACTTTGCTCCATCAGGGGGACAAGCCGGTTCGACGCCCCTGTAAGCACATGTTTCTCTAATTCCTTTGTTTCAGGCAAGCCACAGTGACGTCAGACGCCTTTGCGCATACAGCTTTGCGATGCTTAGACAGTAATAACATAATTCATGTTTACATTTCTTTAATTTTCGACGCATTGTATTCGTGACGCATCAATGACCAATTGATTATATGGCAATGCAATGAAAAAAGCGTGTGGAAAACAGTGTTAATGACAGATTTGAGAAGCACATTTCTTCAATGTTGGCCGCATGGCATTCCTGTGCAGGTGACAATGGTAATTTTTCAAAACGACAAGGATATTTAAACACATGATTATTTGTTTGGTGTGCTCTATGGCCTCTGCTACAGACCTCATCGAAATGACACTTAGATATCTTAAGGTCTACATATGAAATCTTTCCAAATGGTCTAGCGGATAGGAATCTGCCTTGTAACGCAGGGCGGCCCGGGTTCGTTTCCCGTCATGGCAAAGGATTTTTGTAGAAAAATAAAATGAGTCCCAACGTGTGCAACAGAACAGTTCGAAATCTCGTTACATTTGCATCGTCATGAACATGACTTATATCAGGCTAGCTCATTTTTTCTTTGTTCATTTTAAGTGTAGAAACAATATTTCGTTTGTGAACATTTTTTTCTGCCGTTTTGACAACAGGCTCATGACTAAAGAACACACGGCTGTCTGCTGATTGACGCTTGACTGTAGATTTTCGCTTTGTGTCAAAAGAAGTCCCTAACGCACACTTTTTCAAAGTAGGTGAATTCATCAGATCTGTTTGAAACATTGCATTTTATCCATGCACGACGACTACTTAGATACTCGCAGCACAGTTGCCTCATATAAATTGCCCATGAGCGCGGAGCTTGTCTTTGTCACTGTAGCAACTTTGCTCCATCAGCGGGAGAAGGCGCTTCGACGCCCCTGTAAGCACATGTTTCTCTGATTCCTTTGTTTCAGGCAAGCCACTGTGACGTCAGACGCCTTTACGCATACAGCTTTGCGATGCTTAGACAGTAATAACATAATTCATGTTTACATTTCTTTAATTTTCGACGCATTGTCGTTATTCGTGACGCATCAATGACCAATTGATTATATGGCAATGCAATGAAAAAAGCGTGTGGAAAACAGTGTTAATGACAGATTTGAGAAGCACATTTCTTCAATGTTGGCCGCATGGCATTCCTGTGCAGGTGACAATGGTAATTTTTCAAAACGACAAGGATATTTAAACACATGATTATTTGTTTGCTGTGCTCTATGGCCTCTGCTACAGACCTCATCGAAATGACACTTAGATATCTTAGGGTGTACATATCAAGTTTTCCCAAATGGTCTAGCGGATAGGCATCTACCTTGTAACACAGGGCGGCCCGGGTTCGATTCCCGTCATGGCAAATGTTTTTTGTAGAAAAATAAAATGAGTCCCAACGTGTGCAACAGAACAGTTCGAAATCTCGTTACATTTGCATCGTCATGAACATGACTTATATCAGGCTTGCTCATTTTTTCTTTGTTCATTTTAAATGTAGAAACAATATTTCGTTTGTGACCATTTTTTTCTGCCGTTTTGACAACAGGCTCATGACTAAAGAACACACGGCTGTCTGCTGATTGACGCTTGACTGTAGATTTTCGCTTTGTGTCAAAAGGACTCCCTTAACACACACTTTTTCAAAGTAGGTGAATTCATCAGATCTGTTTGAAACATTGCATTTTATCCATGCACGACGACTGCTTAGATACTCGCAGCACAGTTGCCCCATATAAATTGCCCATGAGCGCGGAGCTTGTCTTTGTCACTGTAGCAACTTTGCTCCATCAGGGGGACAAGCCGGTTCGACGCCCCTGTAAGCACATGTTTCTCTAATTCCTTTGTTTCAGGCAAGCCACAGTGACGTCAGACGCCTTTGCGCATACAGCTTTGCGATGCTTAGACAGTAATAACATAATTCATGTTTACATTTCTTTAATTTTCGACGCAATGTATTCGTGACGCATCAATGACCAATTGATTATATGGCAATGCAATGAAAAAAGCGTGTGGAAAACAGTGTTAATGACAGATTTGAGAAGCACATTTCTTCAATGTTGGCCGCATGGCATTCCTGTGCAGGTGACAATGGTAATTTTTCAAAACGACAAGGATATTTAAACACATGATTATTTGTTTGGTGTGCTCTATGGCCTCTGCTACAGACGTCATCGAAATGACACTTAGATATCTTAGGGTCTACATATGAAATCTTCCCAAATGGTCTAGCGGATAGGAATCTGCCTTGTAACGCAGGGTGGCTCGGGTTCGATTCCCGTCATGGCAAATGATTCTTGTCGAAAAATAAAATGAATCCCAACGTGTGCAACAGAACAGTTCGAAATCTCGTTACATTTGCATCGTCATGAACATGACTTATATCAGGCTAGCTCATTTTTTCTTTGTTCATTTTAAGTGTAGAAACAATATTTCGTTAGTGACCATTTTTTTCTGCCGTTTTGACAACAGGCTCATGACTAAAGAACACACGGCTGTCTGCTGATTGACGCTTGACTGTAGATTTTCGCTTTGTGTCAAAAGGACTCCCTTAACACACACTTTTTCAAAGTAGGTGAATTCATCAGATCTGTTTGAAACATTGCATTTTATCCATGCACGACGACTGCTTAGATACTCGCAGCACAGTTGCCCCATATAAATTGCCCATGAGCGCGGAGCTTGTCTTTGTCACTGTAGCAACTTTGCTCCATCAGGGGGACAAGCCGGTTCGACGCCCCTTTAAGCACATGTTTCTCTAATTCCTTTGTTTCAGGCAAGCCACAGTGACGTCAGACGCCTTTGCGCATACAGCTTTGCGATGCTTAGACAGTAATAACATAATTCATGTTTACATTTCTTTAATTTTCGACTCATTGTATTCGTGACGCATCAATGACCAATTGATTATATGGCAATGCAATGAAAAAAGCGTGTGGAAAACAGTGTTAATGACAGATTTGAGAAGCACATTTCTTCAATGTTGGCCGCATGGCATTCCTGTGCAGGTGACAATGGTAATTTTTCAAAACGACAAGGATATTTAAACACATGATTATTTGTTTGGTGTGCTCTATGGCCTCTGCTACAGACCTCATCGAAATGACACTTAGATATCTTAAGGTCTACATATGAAATCTTTCCAAATGGTCTAGCGGATAGGAATCTGCCTTGTAACGCAGGGCGGCCCGGGTTCGTTTCCCGTCATGGCAAAGGATTTTTGTAGAAAAATAAAATGAGTCCCAACGTGTGCAACAGAACAGTTCGAAATCTCGTTACATTTGCATCGTCATGAACATGACTTATATCAGGCTAGCTCATTTTTTCTTTGTTCATTTTAAGTGTAGAAACAATATTTCGTTTGTGAACATTTTTTTCTGCCGTTTTGACAACAGGCTCATGACTAAAGAACACACGGCTGTCTGCTGATTGACGCTTGACTGTAGATTTTCGCTTTGTGTCAAAAGAAGTCCCTAACGCACACTTTTTCAAAGTAGGTGAATTCATCAGATCTGTTTGAAACATTGCATTTTATCCATGCACGACGACTACTTAGATACTCGCAGCACAGTTGCCTCATATAAATTGCCCAAGAGCGCGGAGCTTGTCTTTGTCACTGTAGCAACTTTGCTCCATCAGCGGGAGAAGGCGGTTCGACGCCCCTGTAAGCACATGTTTCTCTAATTCCTTTGTTTCAGGCAAGCCACTGTGACGTCAGACGCCTTTACGCATACAGCTTTGCGATGCTTAGACAGTAATAACATAATTCATGTTTACATTTCTTTAATTTTCGACGCATTGTCGTTATTCGTGACGCATCAATGACCAATTGATTTTATGGCAATGCAATGAAAAAAGCGTGTGGAAAACAGTGTTAATGACAGATTTGAGAAGCACATTTCATCAATGTTGGCCGCATGGCATTCCTGTGCAGGTGACAATGGTAATTTTTCAAAACGACAAGGATATTTAAACACATGATTATTTGTTTGCTGTGCTCTATGGCCTCTGCTACAGACCTCATCGAAATGACACTTAGATATCTTAGGGTGTACATATCAAGTTTTCCCAAATGGTCTAGCGGATAGGCATCTACCTTGTAACGCAGGGTGGCCCGGGTTCGATTCCCGTCATGGCAAATGTTTTTTATAGAAAAATAAAATGAGTCCCAACGTGTGCAACACAACAGTTCGAAATCTCGTTACATTTGCATCGTCATGAACATGACTTATATCAGGCTAGCTCATTTTTTCTTTGTTCATTTTAAGTGTAGAAACAATATTTCGTTTGTGACCATTTTTTTCTGCCGTTTTGACAACAGGCTCATGACTAAAGAACACACGGCTGTCTGCTGATTGACGCTTGACTGTAGATTTTCGCTTTGTGTCAAAAGAACTTCCTAACGCACACTTTTTCAAAGTAGGTGAATTCATCAGATCTGTTTGAAACATTGCATTTTATCCATGCACGACGACTGCTTAGATACTCGCAGCACAGTTGCCCCATATACATTGCCCATGAGCGCGGAGCTTGTCTTTGTCACTGTAGCAACTTTGCTCCATCAGCGGGAGAAGGCGCTTCGACGCCCCTGTAAGCACATGTTTCTCTGATTCCTTTGTTTCAGGCAAGCCACTGTGACGTCAGACGCCTTTACGCATACAGCTTTGCGATGCTTAGACAGTAATAACATAATTCATGTTTACATTTTTTTAATTTTCGACGCATTGTCGTTATTCGTGACGCATCAATGACCAATTGATTATATGGCAATGCAATGAAAAAAGCGTGTGGAAAACAGTGTTAATGACAGATTTGAGAAGCACATTTCATCAATGTTGGCCGCATGGCATTCCTGTGCAGGTGACAATGGTAATTTTTCAAAACGACAAGGATATTTAAACACATGATTATTTGTTTGCTGTGCTCTATGGCCTCTGCTACAGACCTCATCGAAATGACACTTAGATATCTTAGGGTGTACATATCAAGTTTTCCCAAATGGTCTAGCGGATAGGCATCTACCTTGTAACGCAGGGTGGCCCGGGTTCGATTCCCGTCATGGCAAATTTTTTTATAGAAAAATAAAATGAGTCCCAACGTGTGCAACAGAACAGTTCGAAATCTCGTTACATTTGCATCGTCATGAACATGACTTATATCAGGCTAGCTCATTTTTTCTTTGTTCATTTTAAGTGTAGAAACAATATTTCGTTTGTGACCATTTTTTTCTGCCGTTTTGACAACAGGCTCATGACTAAAGAACACACGGCTGTCTGCTGATTGACGCTTGACTGTAGATTTTCGCTTTGTGTCAAAAGAACTTCCTAACGCACACTTTTTCAAAGTTGGTGAATTCATCAGATCTGTTTGAAACATTGCATTTTATCCATGCACGACGACTACTTAGATACTCGCAGCACAGTTGCCTCATATAAATTGCCCATGAGCGCGGAGCTTGTCTTTGTCACTGTAGCAACTTTGCTCCATCAGCGGGAGAAGGCGCTTCGACGCCCCTGTAAGCACATGTTTCTCTAATTCCTTTGTTTCAGGCAAGCCACTGTGACGTCAGACGCCTTTACGCATACAGCTTTGCGATGCTTAGACAGTAATAACATAATTCATGTTTACATTTCTTTAATTTTCGACGCATTGTCGTTATTCGTGACGCATCAATGACCAATTGATTTTATGGCAATGCAATGAAAAAAGCGTGTGGAAAACAGTGTTAATGACAGATTTGAGAAGCACATTTCATCAATGTTGGCCGCATGGCATTCCTGTGCAGGTGACAATGGTAATTTTTCAAAACGACAAGGATATTTAAACACATGATTATTTGTTTGCTGTGCTCTATGGCCTCTGCTACAGACCTCATCGAAATGACACTTAGATATCTTAGGGTGTACATATCAAGTTTTCCCAAATGGTCTAGCGGATAGGCATCTACCTTGTAACGCAGTGTGGCCCGGGTTCGATTCCCGTCATGGCAAATGTTTTTTGTAGAAAAATAAAATGAGTCCCAACGTGTGCAACAGAACAGTTCGAAATCTCGTTACATTTGCATCGTCATGAACATGACTTATATCAGGCTAGCTCATTTTTTCTTTGTTCATTTTAAGTGTAGAAACAATATTTCGTTTGTGAACATTTTTTTCTGCCGTTTTGACAACAGGCTCATGACTAAAGAACACACGGCTGTCTGCTGATTGACGCTTGACTGTAGATTTTCGCTTTGTGTCAAAAGAACTTCCTAGCACACTTTTTCAAAGTAGGTGAATTCATCAGATCTGTTTGAAACATTGCATTTTATCCATGCACGACGACTGCTTAGATACTCGCAGCACAGTTGCCCCATATACATTGCCCATGAGCGCGGAGCTTGTCTTTGTCACTGTAGCAACTTTGCTCCATCAGCGGGAGAAGGCGCTTCGACGCCCCTGTAAGCACATGTTTCTCTGATTCCTTTGTTTCAGGCAAGCCACTGTGACGTCAGACGCCTTTACGCATACAGCTTTGCGATGCTTAGACAGTAATAACATAATTCATGTTTACATTTCTTTAATTTTCGACGCATTGTCGTTATTCGTGACGCATCAATGACCAATTGATTATATGGCAATGCAATGAAAAAAGCGTGTGGAAAACAGTGTTAATGACAGATTTGAGAAGCACATTTCTTCAATGTTGGCCGCATGGCATTCCTGTGCAGGTGACAATGGTAATTTTTCAAAACGACAAGGATATTTAAACACATGATTATTTGTTTGCTGTGCTCTATGGCCTCTGCTACAGACCTCATCGAAATGACACTTAGATATCTTAGGGTGTACATATCAAGTTTTCCCAAATGGTCTAGCGGATAGGCATCTACCTTGTAACGCAGGGCGGCCCGGGTTCGATTCCCGTCATGGCAAATGTTTTTTGTAGAAAAATAAAATGAGTCCCAACGTGTGCAACAGAACAGTTCGAAATCTCGTTACATTTGCATCGTCATGAACATGACTTATATCAGGCTAGCTCATTTTTTCTTTGTTCATTTTAAGTGTAGAAACAATATTTCGTTTGTGACCATTTTTTTCTGCCGTTTTGACAACAGGCTCATGACTAAAGAACACACGGCTGTCTGCTGATTGACGCTTGACTGTAGATTTTCGCTTTGTGTCAAAAGAACTTCCTAACGCACACTTTTTCAAAGTAGGTGAATTCATCAGATCTGTTTGAAACATTGCATTTTATCCATGCACGACGACTGCTTAGATACTCGCAGCACAGTTGCCCCATATACATTGCCCATGAGCGCGGAGCTTGTCTTTGTCACTGTAGCAACTTTGCTCCATCAGCGGGAGAAGGCGCTTCGACGCCCCTGTAAGCACATGTTTCTCTGATTCCTTTGTTTCAGGCAAGCCACTGTGACGTCAGACGCCTTTACGCATACAGCTTTGCGATGCTTAGACAGTAATAACATAATTCATGTTTACATTTCTTTAATTTTCGACGCATTGTCGTTATTCGTGACGCATCAATGACCAATTGATTATATGGCAATGCAATGAAAAAAGCGTGTGGAAAACAGTGTTAATGACAGATTTGAGAAGCACATTTCTTCAATGTTGGCCGCATGGCATTCCTGTGCAGGTGACAATGGTAATTTTTCAAAACGACAAGGATATTTAAACACATGATTATTTGTTTGCTGTGCTCTATGGCCTCTGCTACAGACCTCATCGAAATGACACTTAGATATCTTAGGGTGTACATATCAAGTTTTCCCAAATGGTCTAGCGGATAGGCATCTACCTTGTAACGCAGGGCGGCCCGGGTTCGATTCCCGTCATGGCAAATGTTTTTTGTAGAAAAATAAAATGAGTCCCAACGTGTGCAACAGAACAGTTCGAAATCTCGTTACATTTGCATCGTCATGAACATGACTTATATCAGGCTAGCTCATTTTTTCTTTGTTCATTTTAAGTGTAGAAACAATATTTCGTTTGTGAACATTTTTTTCTGCCGTTTTGACAACAGGCTCATGACTAAAGAACACACGGCTGTCTGCTGATTGACGCTTGACTGTAGATTTTCGCTTTGTGTCAAAAGAACTTCCTAACGCACACTTTTTCAAAGTAGGTGAATTCATCAGATCTGTTTGAAACATTGCATTTTATCCATGCACGACGACTGCTTAGATACTCGCAGCACAGTTGCCCCATATACATTGCCCATGAGCGCGGAGCTTGTCTTTGTCACTGTAGCAACTTTGCTCCATCAGCGGGAGAAGGCGCTTCGACGCCCCAGTAAGCACATGTTTCTCTGATTCCTTTGTTTCAGGCAAGCCACTGTGACGTCAGACGCCTTTACGCATACAGCTTTGCGATGCTTAGACAGTAATAACATAATTCATGTTTACATTTCTTTAATTTTCGACGCATTGTCGTTATTCGTGACGCATCAATGACCAATTGATTATATGGCAATGCAATGAAAAAAGCGTGTGGAAAACAGTGTTAATGACAGATTTGAGAAGCACATTTCTTCAATGTTGGCCGCATGGCATTCCTGTGCAGGTGACAATGGTAATTTTTCAAAACGACAAGGATATTTAAACACATGATTATTTGTTTGCTGTGCTCTATGGCCTCTGCTACAGACCTCATCGAAATGACACTTAGATATCTTAGGGTGTACATATCAAGTTTTCCCAAATGGTCTAGCGGATAGGCATCTACCTTGTAACGCAGGGCGGCCCGGGTTCGATTCCCGTCATGGCAAATGTTTTTTGTAGAAAAATAAAATGAGTCCCAACGTGTGCAACAGAACAGTTCGAAATCTCGTTACATTTGCATCGTCATGAACATGACTTATATCAGGCTAGCTCATTTTTTCTTTGTTCATTTTAAGTGTAGAAACAATATTTCGTTTGTGACCATTTTTTTCTGCCGTTTTGACAACAGGCTCATGACTAAAGAACACACGGCTGTCTGCTGATTGACGCTTGACTGTAGATTTTCGCTTTGTGTCAAAAGAACTTCCTAACGCACACTTTTTCAAAGTAGGTGAATTCATCAGATCTGTTTGAAACATTGCATTTTATCCATGCACGACGACTACTTAGATACTCGCAGCACAGTTGCCTCATATAAATTGCCCATGAGCGCGGAGCTTGTCTTTGTCACTGTAGCAACTTTGCTCCATCAGCGGGAGAAGGCGGTTCGACGCCCCTGTAGGCACATGTTTCTCTAATTCCTTTGTTTCAGGCAAGCCACTGTGACGTCAGACGCCTTTACGCATACAGCTTTGCGATGCTTAGACAGTAATAACATAATTCATGTTTACATTTCTTTAATTTTCGACGCATTGTCGTTATTCGTGACGCATCAATGACCAATTGATTATATGGCAATGCAATGAAAAAAGCGTGTGGAAAACAGTGTTAATGACAGATTTGAGAAGCACATTTCTTCAATGTTGGCCGCATGGCATTCCTGTGCAGGTGACAATGGTAATTTTTCAAAACGACAAGGATATTTAAACACATGATTATTTGTTTGCTGTGCTCTATGGCCTCTGCTACAGACCTCATCGAAATGACACTTAGATATCTTAGGGTGTACATATCAAGTCTTCCCAAATGGTCTAGCGGATAGGAATCTGCCTTGTCACGCAGGGTGGCCAGGGTTCGATTCCCGTCATGGCAAATGATTTTTGTAGAAAAATAAAATGAGTCCCAACGTGTGCAACAGAACAGTTCGAAATCTCGTTACATTTGTATCGTCATGAACATGACTTATATCAGGCTAGCTCATTTCTTCTTTGTTCATTTTAAGTGTAGAAACAATATTTCGTTTGTGACCATTTTTTTCTGCCGTTTTGACAACAGGCTCATGACTAAAGAACACACGGCTGTCTGCTGATTGACGCTTGACTGTAGATTTTCGCTTTGTGTCAAAAGAACTTCCTAACGCACACTTTTTCAAAGTAGGTGAATTCATCAGATCTGTTTGAAACATTGCATTTTATCCATGCACGACGACTGCTTAGATACTCGCAGCACAGTTGCCCCATATACATTGCCCATGAGCGCGGAGCTTGTCTTTGTCACTGTAGCAACTTTGCTCCATCAGCGGGAGAAGGCGCTTCGACGCCCCTGTAAGCACATGTTTCTCTGATTCCTTTGTTTCAGGCAAGCCACTGTGACGTCAGACGCCTTTACGCATACAGCTTTGCGATGCTTAGACAGTAATAACATAATTCATGTTTACATTTCTTTAATTTTCGACGCATTGTCGTTATTCGTGACGCATCAATCACCAATTGATTTTATGGCAATGCAATGAAAAAAGCGTGTGGAAAACAGTGTTAATGACAGATTTGAGAAGCACATTTCATCAATGTTGGCCGCATGGCATTCCTGTGCAGGTGACAATGGTAATTTTTCAAAACGACAAGGATATTTAAACACATGATTATTTGTTTGCTGTGCTCTATGGCCTCTGCTACAGACCTCATCGAAATGACACTTAGATATCTTAGGGTGTACATATCAAGTTTTCCCAAATGGTCTAGCGGATAGGCATCTACCTTGTAACGCAGGGTGGCCCGGGTTCGATTCCCGTCATGGCAAATGTTTTTTGTAGAAAAATAAAATGAGTCCCAACGTGTGCAACAGAACAGTTCGAAATCTCGTTACATTTGCATCGTCATGAACATGACTTATATCAGGCTAGCTCATTTTTTCTTTGTTCATTTTAAGTGTAGAAACAATATTTCGTTTGTGACCATTTTTTTCTGCCGTTTTGACAACAGGCTCATGACTAAAGAACACACGGCTGTCTGCTGATTGACGCTTGACTGTAGATTTTCGCTTTGTGTCAAAAGAACTTCCTAACGCACACTTTTTCAAAGTAGGTGAATTCATCAGATCTGTTTGAAACATTGCATTTTATCCATGCACGACGACTGCTTAGATACTCGCAGCACAGTTGCCCCATATACATTGCCCATGAGCGCGGAGCTTGTCTTTGTCACTGTAGCAACTTTGCTCCATCAGCGGGAGAAGGCGGTTCGACGCCCCTGTAAGCACATGTTTCTCTAATTCCTTTGTTTCAGGCAAGCCACTGTGACGTCAGACGCCTTTACGCATACAGCTTTGCGATGCTTAGACAGTAATAACATAATTCATGTTTACATTTCTTTAATTTTCGACGCATTGTCGTTATTCGTGACGCATCAATGACCAATTGATTTTATGGCAATGCAATGAAAAAAGCGTGTGGAAAACAGTGTTAATGACAGATTTGAGAAGCACATTTCATCAATGTTGGCCGCATGGCATTCCTGTGCAGGTGACAATGGTAATTTTTCAAAACGACAAGGATATTTAAACACGTGATTATTTGTTTGCTGTGCTCTATGGCCTCTGCTACAGACCTCATCGAAATGACACTTAGATATCTTAGGGTGTACATATCAAGTTTTCCCAAATGGTCTAGCGGATAGGCATCTACCTTGTAACGCAGGGTGGCCCGGGTTCGATTCCCGTCATGGCAAATGTTTTTTGTAGAAAAATAAAATGAGTCCCAACGTGTGCAACAGAACAGTTCGAAATCTCGTTACATTTGCATCGTCATGAACATGACTTATATCAGGCTAGCTCATTTTTTCTTTGTTCATTTTAAGTGTAGAAACAATATTTCGTTTGTGACCATTTTTTTCTGCCGTTTTGACAACACGCTCATGACTAAAGAACACACGGCTGTCTGCTGATTGACGCTTGACTGTAGATTTTCGCTTTGTGTCAAAAGAACTTCCTAACGCACACTTTTTCAAAGTAGGTGAATTCATCAGATCTGTTTGAAACATTGCATTTTATCCATGCACGACGACTACTTAGATACTCGCAGCACAGTTGCCTCATATAAATTGCCCATGAGCGCGGAGCTTGTCTTTGTCACTGTAGCAACTTTGCTCCATCAGCGGGAGAAGGCGGTTCGACGCCCCTGTAAGCACATGTTTCTCTAATTCCTTTGTTTCAGGCAAGCCACTGTGACGTCAGACGCCTTTACGCATACAGCTTTGCGATGCTTAGACAGTAATAACATAATTCATGTTTACATTTCTTTAATTTTCGACGCATTGTCGTTATTCGTGACGCATCAATGACCAATTGATTTTATGGCAATGCAATGAAAAAAGCGTGTGGAAAACAGTGTTAATGACAGATTTGAGAAGCACATTTCATCAATGTTGGCCGCATGGCATTCCTGTGCAGGTGACAATGGTAATTTTTCAAAACGACAAGGATATTTAAACACATGATTATTTGTTTGCTGTGCTCTATGGCCTCTGCTACAGACCTCATCGAAATGACACTTAGATATCTTAGGGTGTACATATCAAGTTTTCCCAAATGGTCTAGCTTATAGGCATCTACCTTGTAACGCAGGGTGGCCCGGGTTCGATTCCCGTCATGGCAAATGTTTTTTGTAGAAAAATAAAATGAGTCCCAACGTGTGCAACAGAACAGTTCGAAATCTCGTTACATTTGCATCGTCATGAACATGACTTATATCAGGCTAGCTAATTTTTTCTTTGTTCATTTTAAGTGTAGAAACAATATTTCGTTTGTGACCATTTTTTTCTGCCGTTTTGACAACAGGCTCATGACTAAAGAACACACGGCTGTCTGCTGATTGACGCTTGACTGTAGATTTTCGCTTTGTGTCAAAAGAACTTCCTAACGCACACTTTTTCAAAGTAGGTGAATTCATCAGATCTGTTTGAAACATTGCATTTTATCCATGCACGACGACTGCTTAGATACTCGCAGCACAGTTGCCCCATATACATTGCCCATGAGCGCGGAGCTTGTCTTTGTCACTGTAGCAACTTTGCTCCATCAGCGGGAGAAGGCGCTTCGACGCCCCTGTAAGCACATGTTTCTCTGATTCCTTTGTTTCAGGCAAGCCACTGTGACGTCAGACGCCTTTACGCATACAGCTTTGCGATGCTTAGACAGTAATAACATAATTCATGTTTACATTTCTTTAATTTTCGACGCATTGTCGTTATTCGTGACGCATCAATGACCAATTGATTATATGGCAATGCAATGAAAAAAGCGTGTGGAAAACAGTGTTAATGACAGATTTGAGAAGCACATTTCTTCAATGTTGGCCGCATGGCATTCCTGTGCAGGTGACAATGGTAATTTTTCAAAACGACAAGGATATTTAAACACATGATTATTTGTTTGCTGTGCTCTATGGCCTCTGCTACAGACCTCATCGAAATGACACTTAGATATCTTAGGGTGTACATATCAAGTTTTCCCAAATGGTCTAGCGGATAGGCATCTACCTTGTAACGCAGGGTGGCCCGGGTTCGATTCCCGTCATGGCAAATGTTTTTTGTAGAAAAATAAAATGAGTCCCAACGTGTGCAACAGAACAGTTCGAAATCTCGTTACATTTGCATCGTCATGAACATGACTTATATCAGGCTAGCTCATTTTTTCTTTGTTCATTTTAAGTGTAGAAACAATATTTCGTTTGTGACCATTTTTTTCTGCCGTTTTGACAACAGGCTCATGACTAAAGAACACACGGCTGTCTGCTGATTGACGCTTGACTGTAGATTTTCGCTTTGTGTCAAAAGAACTTCCTAACGCACACTTTTTCAAAGTAGGTGAATTCATCAGATCTGTTTGAAACATTGCATTTTATCCATGCACGACGACTGCTTAGATACTCGCAGCACAGTTGCCCCATATACATTGCCCATGAGCGCGGAGCTTGTCTTTGTCACTGTAGCAACTTTGCTCCATCAGCGGGAGAAGGCGCTTCGACGCCCCTGTAAGCACATGTTTCTCTGATTCCTTTGTTTCAGGCAAGCCACTGTGACGTCAGACGCCTTTACGCATACAGCTTTGCGATGCTTAGACAGTAATAACATAATTCATGTTTACATTTCTTTAATTTTCGACGCATTGTCGTTATTCGTGACGCATCAATGACCAATTGATTATATGGCAATGCAATGAAAAAAGCGTGTGGAAAACAGTGTTAATGACAGATTTGAGAAGCACATTTCTTCAATGTTGGCCGCATGGCATTCCTGTGCAGGTGACAATGGTAATTTTTCAAAACGACAAGGATATTTAAACACATGATTATTTGTTTGCTGTGCTCTATGGCCTCTGCTACAGACCTCATCGAAATGACACTTAGATATCTTAGGGTGTACATATCAAGTTTTCCCAAATGGTCTAGCGGATAGGCATCTACCTTGTAACGCAGGGTGGCCCGGGTTCGATTCCCGTCATGGCAAATGTTTTTTGTAGAAAAATAAAATGAGTCCCAACGTGTGCAACAGAACAGTTCGAAATCTCGTTACATTTGCATCGTCATGAACATGACTTATATCAGGCTAGCTCATTTTTTCTTTGTTCATTTTAAGTGTAGAAACAATATTTCGTTTGTGACCATTTTTTTCTGCCGTTTTGACAACAGGCTCATGACTAAAGAACACACGGCTGTCTGCTGATTGACGCTTGACTGTAGATTTTCGCTTTGTGTCAAAAGAACTTCCTAACGCACACTTTTTCAAAGTAGGTGAATTCATCAGATCTGTTTGAAACATTGCATTTTATCCATGCACGACGACTGCTTAGATACTCGCAGCACAGTTGCCCCATATACATTGCCCATGAGCGCGGAGCTTGTCTTTGTCACTGTAGCAACTTTGCTCCATCAGCGGGAGAAGGCGGTTCGACGCCCCTGTAAGCACATGTTTCTCTAATTCCTTTGTTTCAGGCAAGCCACTGTGACGTCAGACGCCTTTACGCATACAGCTTTGCGATGCTTAGACAGTAATAACATAATTCATGTTTACATTTCTTTAATTTTCGACGCATTGTCGTTATTCGTGACGCATCAATGACCAATTGATTTTATGGCAATGCAATGAAAAAAGCGTGTGGAAAACAGTGTTAATGACAGATTTGAGAAGCACATTTCATCAATGTTGGCCGCATGGCATTCCTGTGCAGGTGACAATGGTAATTTTTCAAAACGACAAGGATATTTAAACACGTGATTATTTGTTTGCTGTGCTCTATGGCCTCTGCTACAGACCTCATCGAAATGACACTTAGATATCTTAGGGTGTACATATCAAGTTTTCCCAAATGGTCTAGCGGATAGGCATCTACCTTGTAACGCAGGGTGGCCCGGGTTCGATTCCCGTCATGGCAAATGTTTTTTGTAGAAAAATAAAATGAGTCCCAACGTGTGCAACAGAACAGTTCGAAATCTCGTTACATTTGCATCGTCATGAACATGACTTATATCAGGCTAGCTCATTTTTTCTTTGTTCATTTTAAGTGTAGAAACAATATTTCGTTTGTGACCATTTTTTTCTGCCGTTTTGACAACACGCTCATGACTAAAGAACACACGGCTGTCTGCTGATTGACGCTTGACTGTAGATTTTCGCTTTGTGTCAAAAGAACTTCCTAACGCACACTTTTTCAAAGTAGGTGAATTCATCAGATCTGTTTGAAACATTGCATTTTATCCATGCACGACGACTACTTAGATACTCGCAGCACAGTTGCCTCATATAAATTGCCCATGAGCGCGGAGCTTGTCTTTGTCACTGTAGCAACTTTGCTCCATCAGCGGGAGAAGGCGGTTCGACGCCCCTGTAAGCACATGTTTCTCTAATTCCTTTGTTTCAGGCAAGCCACTGTGACGTCAGACGCCTTTACGCATACAGCTTTGCGATGCTTAGACAGTAATAACATAATTCATGTTTACATTTCTTTAATTTTCGACGCATTGTCGTTATTCGTGACGCATCAATGACCAATTGATTTTATGGCAATGCAATGAAAAAAGCGTGTGGAAAACAGTGTTAATGACAGATTTGAGAAGCACATTTCATCAATGTTGGCCGCATGGCATTCCTGTGCAGGTGACAATGGTAATTTTTCAAAACGACAAGGATATTTAAACACATGATTATTTGTTTGCTGTGCTCTATGGCCTCTGCTACAGACCTCATCGAAATGACACTTAGATATCTTAGGGTGTACATATCAAGTTTTCCCAAATGGTCTAGCTTATAGGCATCTACCTTGTAACGCAGGGTGGCCCGGGTTCGATTCCCGTCATGGCAAATGTTTTTTGTAGAAAAATAAAATGAGTCCCAACGTGTGCAACAGAACAGTTCGAAATCTCGTTACATTTGCATCGTCATGAACATGACTTATATCAGGCTAGCTCATTTTTTCTTTGTTCATTTTAAGTGTAGAAACAATATTTGGACCCTCAACACCTCCACCCTGATAAAGAAGGCTCACCAGCGTCTCTTCTTCCTGAGGAGACTAAAGAAGGTCCATCTATCTCCTCAGATCCTGGTGAACTTCTACCGCTGCAACATCGAGAGTATCCTTACCAACTGTGTCACAGTATGGTATGGCAACTGCTCGGCATCGGACCGGAAAGCACTGCAGAGGGTGGTGAAAACTGCCCAACGCATCACCGGTTCCTCACTCCCCTCCATCGAGGCTGTCCAGGGCAAACGATGCTTGCGTAAGGCACGCAGCATCGTCAAGGACATCTCTCACCCCAACCATAGACTTTTCACCCCACTCCCCTCCGGGAGGCGCTACAGGTCTCTCCGCACCCGAACCAGTAGGTTCAGAGGCAGCTTCTTCCCTGCGGCTGTCACCCTGCTGAACACGAACACTACACCTACCTGACAACCTACTACCCCCGCAACCCCCCCCCCCCCCCCCACCCGGACAATTGCACTATTGCACTATTACTCCCCTCCCCTGCTCTTACTCTTACTCAATACCACTGCTCTTCTGTACATACCTGTCCATACTGTTCATACTGTTCATAATGCACATAATGCACATATCCTATATTTTCTTTAATACTACTGCACATACTGTAGATACTTGTTTATACTGTTTATACGGCATTCCATATTTATATTTATTCTGCATCTACCTCATGTTACTGTTAATACATATATACTGCTAGACTGCATTACCTTTACAGCTCATATGCTGCTACACTGCTCATACTGTAACTATTTATTCTGCTATAATGCTACTGCTACTCACATACTGCTATACTGCACTGCTATATATACTGCTTATACTATACTATATTATACTGCACTACTACTGATCATATATTGCACTACCTGTAAATACTGTTCATTGCACTTTCTGCTATTTTGCACTTCTGGTTAGACGCTAACTGCATTTCGTTGTCTCTGTACTTGTACTCTGCACAATGACAATAAAGTTGAATCTAATCTAATCTAATCTAATATTTCGTTTGTGAACATTTTTTTCTGCCGTTTTGACAACAGGCTTATGACTAAAGAACACACGGCTGTCTGCTGATTGACGCTTGACTGTAGATTTTCGCTTTGTGTCAAAAGAACTTCCTAACGCACACTTTTTCAAAGTAGGTGAATTCATCAGATCTGTTTGAAACATTGCATTTTATCCATGCACGACGACTGCTTAGATACTCGCAGCACAGTTGCCCCATATACATTGCCCATGAGCGCGGAGCTTGTCTTTGTCACTGTAGCAACTTTGCTCCATCAGCGGGAGAAGGCGCTTCGACGCCCCAGTAAGCACATGTTTCTCTGATTCCTTTGTTTCAGGCAAGCCACTGTGACGTCAGACGCCTTTACGCATACAGCTTTGCGATGCTTAGACAGTAATAACATAATTCATGTTTACATTTCTTTAATTTTCGACGCATTGTCGTTATTCGTGACGCATCAATGACCAATTGATTATATGGCAATGCAATGAAAAAAGCGTGTGGAAAACAGTGTTAATGACAGATTTGAGAAGCACATTTCTTCAATGTTGGCCGCATGGCATTCCTGTGCAGGTGACAATGGTAATTTTTCAAAACGACAAGGATATTTAAACACATGATTATTTGTTTGCTGTGCTCTATGGCCTCTGCTACAGACCTCATCGAAATGACACTTAGATATCTTAGGGTGTACATATCAAGTTTTCCCAAATGGTCTAGCGGATAGGCATCTACCTTGTAACGCAGGGAGGCCCGGGTTCGATTCCCGTCATGGCAAATGTTTTTTGTAGAAAAATAAAATGAGTCCCAACGTGTGCAACAGAACAGTTCGAAATCTCGTTACATTTGCATCGTCATGAACATGACTTATATCAGGCTAGCTCATTTTTTCTTTGTTCATTTTAAGTGTAGAAACAATATTTCGTTTGTGACCATTTTTTTCTGCCGTTTTGACAACAGGCTCATGACTAAAGAACACACGGCTGTCTGCTGATTGACGCTTGACTGTAGATTTTCGCTTTGTGTCAAAAGAACATCCTAACGCACACTTTTTCAAAGTAGGTGAATTCATCAGATCTGTTTGAAACATTGCATTTTATCCATGCACGACGACTGCTTAGATACTCGCAGCACAGTTGCCCCATATAAATTGCCCATGAGCGCGGAGCTTGTCTTTGTCACTGTAGCAACTTTGCTCCATCAGCGGGAGAAGGCGGTTCGACGCCCCTGTAAGCACATGTTTCTCTAATTCCTTTGTTTCAGGCAAGCCACTGTGACGTCAGACGCCTTTACGCATACAGCTTTGCGATGCTTAGACAGTAATAACATAATTCATGTTTACATTTCTTTAATTTTCGACGCATTGTCGTTATTCGTGACGCATCAATGACCAATTGATTATATGGCAATGCAATGAAAAAAGCGTGTGGAAAACAGTGTTAATGACAGATTTGAGAAGCACATTTCTTCAATGTTGGCCGCATGGCATTCCTGTGCAGGTGACAATGGTAATTTTTCAAAACGACAAGGATATTTAAACACATGATTATTTGTTTGCTGTGCTCTATGGCCTCTGCTACAGACCTCATCGAAATGACACTTAGATATCTTAGGGTGTACATATCAAGTTTTCCCAAATGGTCTAGCGGATAGGCATCTACCTTGTAACGCAGGGTGGCCCGGGTTCGTTTCCCGTCATGGCAAATGATTTTTGTAGAAAAATAAAATGAGTCCCAACGTGTGCAACAGAACAGTTCGAAATCTCGTTACATTTGCATCGTCATGAACATGACTTATATCAGGCTAGCTAATTTTTTCTTTGTTCATTTTAAGTGTAGAAACAATATTTCGTTTGTGAACATTTTTTTCTGCCGTTTTGACAACAGGCTCATTACTAAAGAACACACGGCTGTCTGCTGATTGACGCTTGACTGTAGATTTTCGCTTTGTGTCAAAAGAACTCCCTAACGCACACTTTTTCAAAGTAGGTGAATTCATCAGATCTGTTTGAAACATTGCATTTTATCCATGCACGACGACTACTTAGATACTCGCAGCACAGTTGCCTCATATAAATTGCCCATGAGCGCGGAGCTTGTCTTTGTCACTGTAGCAACTTTGCTCCATCAGCGGGAGAAGGCGGTTCGACGCCCCTGTAAGCACATGTTTCTCTAATTCCTTTGTTTCAGGCAAGCCACTGTGACGTCAGACGCCTTTACGCATACAGCTTTGCGATGCTTAGACAGTAATAACATAATTCATGTTTACATTTCTTTAATTTTCGACGCATTGTCGTTATTCGTGACGCATCAATGACCAATTGATTATATGGCAATGCAATGAAAAAAGCGTGTGGAAAACAGTGTTAATGACAGATTTGAGAAGCACATTTCTTCAATGTTGGCCGCATGGCATTCCTGTGCAGGTGACAATGGTAATTTTTCAAGACGACAAGGATATTTAAACACATGATTATTTGTTTGCTGTGCTCTATGGCCTCTGCTACAGACCTCATCGAAATGACACTTAGATATCTTAGGGTGTACATATCAAGTCTTCCCAAATGGTCTAGCGGATAGGAATCTGCCTTGTCACGCAGGGCGGCCCGGGTTCGATTCCCGTTATGGCAAATGATTTTTGTAGAAAAATAAAATGAGTCCCAACTTGTGCAACAGAACAGTTCGAAATCTCGTTACATTTGCATCGTCATGAACATGACTTATATCAGGCTAGCTAATTTTTTCTTTGTTCATTTTAAGTGTAGAAACAATATTTCGTTTGTGAACATTTTTTTCTGCCGTTTTGACAACAGGCTCATTACTAAAGAACACACGGCTGTCTGCTGATTGACGCTTGACTGTAGATTTTCGCTTTGTGTCAAAAGAACTCCCTAACGCACACTTTTTCAAAGTAGGTGAATTCATCAGATCTGTTTGAAACATTGCATTTTATCCATGCACGACGACTACTTAGATACTCGCAGCACAGTTGCCTCATATAAATTGCCCATGAGCGCGGAGCTTGTCTTTGTCACTGTAGCAACTTTGCTCCATCAGCGGGAGAAGGCGGTTCGACGCCCCTGTAAGCACATGTTTCTCTAATTCCTTTGTTTCAGGCAAGCCACTGTGACGTCAGACGCCTTTACGCATACAGCTTTGCGATGCTTAGACAGTAATAACATAATTCATGTTTACATTTCTTTAATTTTCGACGCATTGTCGTTATTCGTGACGCATCAATGACCAATTGATTATATGGCAATGCAATGAAAAAAGCGTGTGGAAAACAGTGTTAATGACAGATTTGAGAAGCACATTTCTTCAATGTTGGCCGCATGGCATTCCTGTGCAGGTGACAATGGTAATTTTTCAAAACGACAAGGATATTTAAACACATGATTATTTGTTTGCTGTGCTGTATGGCCTCTGCTACAGACCTCATCGAAATGACACTTAGATATCTTAGGGTGTACATATCAAGTTTTCCCAAATGGTCTAGCGGATAGGCATCTACCTTGTAACGCAGGGCGGCCCGGGTTCGATTCCCGTCATGGCAAATATTTTTTGTAGAAAAATAAAATGAGTCCCAACGTGTGCAACAGAACAGTTCGAAATCTCGTTACATTTGCATCGTCATGAACATGACTTATATCAGGCTAGCTCATTTTTTCTTTGTTCATTTTAAGTGTAGAAACAATATTTCGTTTGTGAACATTTTTTTCTGCCGTTTTGACAACAGGCTCATGACTAAAGAACACACGGCTGTCTGCTGATTGACGCTTGACTGTAGATTTTCGCTTTGTGTCAAAAGAACTTCCTAACGCACACTTTTTCAAAGTAGGTGAATTCATCAGATCTGTTTGAAACATTGCATTTTATCCATGCACGACGACTGCTTAGATACTCGCAGCACAGTTGCCCCATATACATTGCCCATGAGCGCGGAGCTTGTCTTTGTCACTGTAGCAACTTTGCTCCATCAGCGGGAGAAGGCGCTTTGACCCCCCTGTAAGCACATGTTTCTCTGATTCCTTTGTTTCAGGCAAGCCACTGTGACGTCAGACGCCTTTACGCATACAGCTTTGCGATGCTTAGACAGTAATAACATAATTCATGTTTACATTTCTTTAATTTTCGACGCATTGTCGTGACGCATCAATGACCAATTGATTATATGGCAATGCAATGAAAAAAGCGTGTGGAAAACAGTGTTAATGACAGATTTGAGAAGCACATTTCTTCAATGTTGGCCGCATGGCATTCCTGTGCAGGTGACAATGGTAATTTTTCAAAACGACAAGGATATTTAAACACATGATTATTTGTTTGCTGTGCTCTATGGCCTCTGCTACAGACCTCATCGAAATGACACTTAGATATCTTAGGGTGTACATATCAAGTTTTCCCAAATGGTCTAGCGGATAGGCATCTACCTTGTAACGCAGGGCGGCCCGGGTTCGATTCCCGTCATGGCAAATGTTTTTTGTAGAAAAATAAAATGAGTCCCAACGTGTGCAACAGAACAGTTCGAAATCTCGTTACATTTGCATCGTCATGAACATGACTTATATCAGGCTAGCTCATTTTTTCTTTGTTCATTTTAAGTGTAGAAACAATATTTCGTTTGTGACCATTTTTTTCTGCCGTTTTGACAACAGGCTCATGACTAAAGAACACACGGCTGTCTGTTGATTGACGCTTGACTGTAGATTTTCGCTTTGTGTCAAAAGAACTTCCTAACGCACACTTTTTCAAAGTAGGTGAATTCATCAGATCTGTTTGAAACATTGCATTTTATCCATGCACGACGACTGCTTAGATACTCGCAGCACAGTTGCCCCATATAAATTGCCCATGAGCGCGGAGCTTGTCTTTGTCACTGTAGCAACTTTGCTCCATCAGCGGGAGAAGGCGGTTCGACGCCCCTGTAAGCACATGTTTCTCTAATTCCTTTGTTTCAGGCAAGCCACTGTGACGTCAGACGCCTTTACGCATACAGCTTTGCGATGCTTAGACAGTAATAACATAATTCATGTTTACATTTCTTTAATTTTCGACGCATTGTCGTTATTCGTGACGCATCAATGACCAATTGATTATATGGCAATGCAATGAAAAAAGCGTGTGGAAAACAGTGTTAATGACAGATTTGAGAAGCACATTTCTTCAATGTTGGCCGCATGGCATTCCTGTGCAGGTGACAATGGTAATTTTTCAAAACGACAAGGATATTTAAACACATGATTATTTGTTTGCTGTGCTCTATGGCCTCTGCTACAGACCTCATCGAAATGACACTTAGATATCTTAGGGTGTACATATCAAGTTTTCCCAAATGGTCTAGCGGATAGGCATCTACCTTGTAACGCAGGGCGGCCCGGGTTCGATTCCCGTCATGGCAAATGTTTTTTGTAGAAAAATAAAATGAGTCCCAACGTGTGCAACAGAACAGTTCGAAATCTCGTTACATTTGCATCGTCATGAACATGACTTATATCAGGCTAGCTCATTTTTTCTTTGTTCATTTTAAGTGTAGAAACAATATTTCGTTTGTGACCATTTTTTTCTGCCGTTTTGACAACAGGCTCATGACTAAAGAACACACGGCTGTCTGTTGATTGACGCTTGACTGTAGATTTTCGCTTTGTGTCAAAAGAACTTCCTAACGCACACTTTTTCAAAGTAGGTGAATTCATCAGATCTGTTTGAAACATTGCATTTTATCCATGCACGACGACTGCTTAGATACTCGCAGCACAGTTGCCCCATATAAATTGCCCATGAGCGCGGAGCTTGTCTTTGTCACTGTAGCAACTTTGCTCCATCAGCGGGAGAAGGCGGTTCGACGCCCCTGTAAGCACATGTTTCTCTAATTCCTTTGTTTCAGGCAAGCCACTGTGACGTCAGACGCCTTTACGCATACAGCTTTGCGATGCTTAGACAGTAATAACATAATTCATGTTTACATTTCTTTAATTTTCGACGCATTGTCGTTATTCGTGACGCATCAATGACCAATTGATTATATGGCAATGCAATGAAAAAAGCGTGTGGAAAACAGTGTTAATGACAGATTTGAGAAGCACATTTCTTCAATGTTGGCCGCATGGCATTCCTGTGCAGGTGACAATGGTAATTTTTCAAAACGACAAGGATATTTAAACACATGATTATTTGTTTGCTGTGCTCTATGGCCTCTGCTACAGACCTCATCGAAATGACACTTAGATATCTTAGGGTGTACATATCAAGTTTTCCCAAATGGTCTAGCGGATAGGCATCTACCTTGTAACGCAGGGCGGCCCGGGTTCGATTCCCGTCATGGCAAATATTTTTTGTAGAAAAATAAAATGAGTCCCAACGTGTGCAACAGAACAGTTCGAAATCTCGTTACATTTGCATCGTCATGAACATGACTTATATCAGGCTTGCTCATTTTTTCTTTGTTCATTTTAAGTGTAGAAACAATATTTCGTTTGTGAACATTTTTTTTCTGCCGTTTTGACAACAGGCTCATGACTAAATAACACACGGCTGTCTGCTGATTGACGCTTGACTGTAGATTTTCGCTTTGTGTCAAAAGAACTCCCTAACGCACACTTTTTCAAAGTAGGTGAATTCATCAGATCTGTTTGAAACATTGCATTTTATCCATGCACGACGACTACTTAGATACTCGCAGCACAGTTGCCTCATATAAATTGCCCATGAGCGCGGAGCTTGTCTTTGTCACTGTAGCAACTTTGCTCCATCAGCGGGAGAAGGCGGTTCGACGCCCCTGTAAGCACATGTTTCTCTAATTCCTTTGTTTCAGGCAAGCCACTGTGACGTCAGACGCCTTTACGCATACAGCTTTGCGATGCTTAGACAGTAATAACATAATTCATGTTTACATTTCTTTAATTTTCGACGCATTGTCGTTATTCGTGACGCATCAATGACCAATTGATTATATGGCAATGCAATGAAAAAAGCGTGTGGAAAACAGTGTTAATGACAGATTTGAGAAGCACATTTCTTCAATGTTGGCCGCATGGCATTCCTGTGCAGGTGACAATGGTAATTTTTCAAAACGACAAGGATATTTAAACACATGATTATTTGTTTGCTGTGCTCTATGGCCTCTGCTACAGACCTCATCGAAATGACACTTAGATATCTTAGGGTGTACATATCAAGTTTTCCCAAATGGTCTAGCGGATAGGCATCTACCTTGTAACGCAGGGCGGCCCGGGTTCGATTCCCGTCATGGCAAATGTTTTTTGTAGAAAAATAAAATGAGTCCCAACGTGTGCAACAGAACAGTTCGAAATCTCGTTACATTTGCATCGTCATGAACATGACTTATATCAGGCTAGCTCATTTTTTCTTTGTTCATTTTAAGTGTAGAAACAATATTTCGTTTGTGAACATTTTTTTCTGCCGTTTTGACAACAGGCTCATGACTAAAGAACACACGGCTGTCTGCTGATTGACGCTTGACTGTAGATTTTCGCTTTGTGTCAAAAGAACTCCCTAACGCACACTTTTTCAAAGTAGGTGAATTCATCAGATCTGTTTGAAACATTGCATTTTATCCATGCACGACGACTACTTAGATACTCGCAGCACAGTTGCCTCATATAAATTGCCCATGAGCGCGGAGCTTGTCTTTGTCACTGTAGCAACTTTGCTCCATCAGCGGGAGAAGGCGCTTCGACGCCCCTGTAAGCACATGTTTCTCTGATTCCTTTGTTTCAGGCAAGCCACTGTGACGTCAGACGCCTTTACGCATACAGCTTTGCGATGCTTAGACAGTAATAACATAATTCATGTTTACATTTCTTTAATTTTCGACGCATTGTCGTTATTCGTGACGCATCAATGACCAATTGATTATATGGCAATGCAATGAAAAAAGCGTGTGGAAAACAGTGTTAATGACAGATTTGAGAAGCACATTTCTTCAATGTTGGCCGCATGGCATTCCTGTGCAGGTGACAATGGTAATTTTTCAAAACGACAAGGATATTTAAACACATGATTATTTGTTTGCTGTGCTCTATGGCCTCTGCTACAGACCTCATCGAAATGACACTTAGATATCTTAGGGTGTACATGTCAAGTTTTCCCAAATGGTCTAGCGGATAGGCATCTACCTTGTAACGCAGGGCGGCCCGGGTTCGATTCCCGTCATGGCAAATATTTTTTGTAGAAAAATAAAATGAGTCCCAACGTGTGCAACAGAACAGTTCGAAATCTCGTTACATTTGCATCGTCATGAACATGACTTATATCAGGCTAGCTCATTTTTTCTTTGTTCATTTTAAGTGTAGAAACAATATTTTGTTTGTGAACATTTTTTTCTGCCGTTTTGACAACAGGCTCATGACTAAAGAACACACGGCTGTCTGCTGATTGACGCTTGACTGTAGATTTTCGCTTTGTGTCAAAAGAACTTCCTAACGCACACTTTTTCAAAGTAGGTGAATTCATCAGATCTGTTTGAAACATTGCATTTTATCCATGCACGACGACTGCTTAGATACTCGCAGCACAGTTGCCCCATATAAATTGCCCATGAGCGCGGAGCTTGTCTTTGTCACTGTAGCAACTTTGCTCCATCAGCGGGAGAAGGCGGTTCGACGCCCCTGTAAGCACATGTTTCTCTAATTCCTTTGTTTCAGGCAAGCCACTGTGACGTCAGACGCCTTTACGCATACAGCTTTGCGATGCTTAGACAGTAATAACATAATTCATGTTTACATTTCTTTAATTTTCGACGCATTGTCGTTATTCGTGACGCATCAATGACCAATTGATTATATGGCAATGCAATGAAAAAAGCGTGTGGAAAACAGTGTTAATGACAGATTTGAGAAGCACATTTCTTCAATGTTGGCCGCATGGCATTCCTGTGCAGGTGACAATGGTAATTTTTCAAAACGACAAGGATATTTAAACACATGATTATTTGTTTGCTGTGCTCTATGGCCTCTGCTACAGACCTCATCGAAATGACACTTAGATATCTTAGGGTGTACATATCAAGTTTTCCCAAATGGTCTAGCGGATAGGCATCTACCTTGTAACGCAGGGCGGCCCGGGTTCGATTCCCGTCATGGCAAATATTTTTTGTAGAAAAATAAAATGAGTCCCAACGTGTGCAACAGAACAGTTCGAAATCTCGTTACATTTGCATCGTCATGAACATGACTTATATCAGGCTTGCTCATTTTTTCTTTGTTCATTTTAAGTGTAGAAACAATATTTCGTTTGTGAACATTTTTTTTCTGCCGTTTTGACAACAGGCTCATGACTAAATAACACACGGCTGTCTGCTGATTGACGCTTGACTGTAGATTTTCGCTTTGTGTCAAAAGAACTCCCTAACGCACACTTTTTCAAAGTAGGTGAATTCATCAGATCTGTTTGAAACATTGCATTTTATCCATGCACGACGACTACTTAGATACTCGCAGCACAGTTGCCTCATATAAATTGCCCATGAGCGCGGAGCTTGTCTTTGTCACTGTAGCAACTTTGCTCCATCAGCGGGAGAAGGCGGTTCGACGCCCCTGTAAGCACATGTTTCTCTAATTCCTTTGTTTCAGGCAAGCCACTGTGACGTCAGACGCCTTTACGCATACAGCTTTGCGATGCTTAGACAGTAATAACATAATTCATGTTTACATTTCTTTAATTTTCGACGCATTGTCGTTATTCGTGACGCATCAATGACCAATTGATTATATGGCAATGCAATGAAAAAAGCGTGTGGAAAACAGTGTTAATGACAGATTTGAGAAGCACATTTCTTCAATGTTGGCCGCATGGCATTCCTGTGCAGGTGACAATGGTAATTTTTCAAAACGACAAGGATATTTAAACACATGATTATTTGTTTGCTGTGCTCTATGGCCTCTGCTACAGACCTCATCGAAATGACACTTAGATATCTTAGGGTGTACATATCAAGTTTTCCCAAATGGTCTAGCGGATAGGCATCTACCTTGTAACGCAGGGCGGCCCGGGTTCGATTCCCGTCATGGCAAATGTTTTTTGTAGAAAAATAAAATGAGTCCCAACGTGTGCAACAGAACAGTTCGAAATCTCGTTACATTTGCATCGTCATGAACATGACTTATATCAGGCTAGCTCATTTTTTCTTTGTTCATTTTAAGTGTAGAAACAATATTTCGTTTGTGAACATTTTTTTCTGCCGTTTTGACAACAGGCTCATGACTAAAGAACACACGGCTGTCTGCTGATTGACGCTTGACTGTAGATTTTCGCTTTGTGTCAAAAGAACTCCCTAACGCACACTTTTTCAAAGTAGGTGAATTCATCAGATCTGTTTGAAACATTGCATTTTATCCATGCACGACGACTACTTAGATACTCGCAGCACAGTTGCCTCATATAAATTGCCCATGAGCGCGGAGCTTGTCTTTGTCACTGTAGCAACTTTGCTCCATCAGCGGGAGAAGGCGCTTCGACGCCCCTGTAAGCACATGTTTCTCTGATTCCTTTGTTTCAGGCAAGCCACTGTGACGTCAGACGCCTTTACGCATACAGCTTTGCGATGCTTAGACAGTAATAACATAATTCATGTTTACATTTCTTTAATTTTCGACGCATTGTCGTTATTCGTGACGCATCAATGACCAATTGATTATATGGCAATGCAATGAAAAAAGCGTGTGGAAAACAGTGTTAATGACAGATTTGAGAAGCACATTTCTTCAATGTTGGCCGCATGGCATTCCTGTGCAGGTGACAATGGTAATTTTTCAAAACGACAAGGATATTTAAACACATGATTATTTGTTTGCTGTGCTCTATGGCCTCTGCTACAGACCTCATCGAAATGACACTTAGATATCTTAGGGTGTACATGTCAAGTTTTCCCAAATGGTCTAGCGGATAGGCATCTACCTTGTAACGCAGGGCGGCCCGGGTTCGATTCCCGTCATGGCAAATATTTTTTGTAGAAAAATAAAATGAGTCCCAACGTGTGCAACAGAACAGTTCGAAATCTCGTTACATTTGCATCGTCATGAACATGACTTATATCAGGCTAGCTCATTTTTTCTTTGTTCATTTTAAGTGTAGAAACAATATTTTGTTTGTGAACATTTTTTTCTGCCGTTTTGACAACAGGCTCATGACTAAAGAACACACGGCTGTCTGCTGATTGACGCTTGACTGTAGATTTTCGCTTTGTGTCAAAAGAACTTCCTAACGCACACTTTTTCAAAGTAGGTGAATTCATCAGATCTGTTTGAAACATTGCATTTTATCCATGCACGACGACTGCTTAGATACTCGCAGCACAGTTGCCCCATATAGATTGCCCATGAGCGCGGAGCTTGTCTTTGTCACTGTAGCAACTTTGCTCCATCAGCGGGAGAAGGCGCTTCGACGCCCCTGTAAGCACATGTTTCTCTGATTCCTTTGTTTCAGGCAAGCCACTGTGACGTCAGACGCCTTTACGCATACAGCTTTGCGATGCTTAGACAGTAATAACATAATTCATGTTTACATTTCTTTAATTTTCGACGCATTGTCGTTATTTGTGACGCATCAATGACCAATTGATTATATGGCAATGCAATGAAAAAAGCGTGTGGAAAACAGTGTTAATGACAGATTTGAGAAGCACATTTCTTCAATGTTGGCCGCATGGCATTCCTGTGCAGGTGACAATGGTAATTTTTCAAAACGACAAGGATATTTAAACACATGATTATTTGTTTGCTGTGCTCTATGGCCTCTGCTACAGACCTCATCGAAATGACACTTAGATATCTTAGGGTGTACATATCAAGTCTTCCCAAATGGTCTAGCGGATAGGCATCTACCTTGTAACGCAGGGTGGCCCGGGTTCGATTCCCGTCATGGCAAATGTTTTTTGTAGAAAAATAAAATGAGTCCCAACGTGTGCAACAGAACAGTTCGAAATCTCGTTACATTTGCATCGTCATGAACATGACTTATATCAGGCTAGCTCATTTTTTCTTTGTTCATTTTAAGTGTAGAAACAATATTTCGTTTGTGAACATTTTTTTCTGCCGTTTTGACAACAGGCTCATGACTAAAGAACACACGGCTGTCTGCTGATTGACGCTTGACTGTAGATTTTCGCTTTTGTCAAAAGAACTCCCTAACGCACACTTTTTCAAAGTAGGTGAATTCATCAGATCTGTTTGAAACATTGCATTTTATCCATGCACGACGACTACTTAGATACTCGCAGCACAGTTGCCTCATATAAATTGCCCATGAGCGCGGAGCTTGTCTTTGTCACTGTAGCAACTTTGCTCCATCAGCGGGAGAAGGCGGTTCGACGCCCCTGTAAGCACATGTTTCTCTAATTCCTTTGTTTCAGGCAAGCCACTGTGACGTCAGACGCCTTTACGCATACAGCTTTGCGATGCTTAGACAGTAATAACATAATTCATGTTTACATTTCTTTAATTTTCGACGCATTGTCGTTATTCGTGACGCATCAATGACCAATTGATTATATGGCAATGCAATGAAAAAAGCGTGTGGAAAACAGTGTTAATGACAGATTTGAGAAGCACATTTCTTCAATGTTGGCCGCATGGCATTCCTGTGCAGGTGACAATGGTAATTTTTCAAAACGACAAGGATATTTCAACACATGATTATTTGTTTGCTGTGCTCTATGGCCTCTGCTACAGACCTCATCGAAATGACACTTAGATATCTTAGGGTGTACATATCAAGTCTTCCCAAATGGTCTAGCAGATAGGCATCTACCTTGTAACGCAGGGTGTCCCGGGTTCGATTCCCGTCATGGCAAATGTTTTTTGCAGAAAAATAAAATGAGTCCCAACGTGTGCAACAGAACAGTTCGAAATCTCGTTACATTTGCATCGTCATGAACATGACTTATATCAGGCTAGCTCATTTTTTCTTTGTTCATTTTAAGTGTAGAAACAATATTTCGTTTGTGAACATTTTTTTCTGCCGTTTTGACAACAGGCTCATGACTAAAGAACACACGGCTGTCTGCTGATTGACGCTTGACTGTAGATTTTCGCTTTGTGTCAAAAGAACTCCCTAACGCACACTTTTTCAAAGTAGGTGAATTCATCAGATCTGTTTGAAACATTGCATTTTATCCATGCACGACGACTACTTAGATACTCGCAGCACAGTTGCCTAATATAAATTGCCCATGAGCGCGGAGCTTGTCTTTGTCACTGCAGCAACTTTGCTCCATCAGCGGGAGAAGGCGGTTCGACGCCCCTGTAAGCACATGTTTCTCTAATTCCTTTGTTTCAGGCAAGCCACTGTGACGTCAGACGCCTTTACGCATACAGCTTTGCGATGCTTAGACAGTAATAACATATTTCATGTTTACATTTCTTTAATTTTCGACGCATTGTCGTTATTCGTGACGCATCAATGACCAATTGATTATATGGCAATGCAATGAAAAAAGCGTGTGGAAAACAGTGTTAATGACAGATTTGAGAAGCACATTTCTTCAATGTTGGCCGCATGGCATTCCTGTGCAGGTGACAATGGTAATTTTTCAAAACGACAAGGATATTTAAACACATGATTATTTGTTTGCTGTGCTCTATGGCCTCTGCTACAGACCTCATCGAAATGACACTTAGATATCTTAGGGTGTACATATCAAGTCTTCCCAAATGGTCTAGCGGATAGGCATCTACCTTGTAACGCAGGGCGGCCCGGGTTCGATTCCCGTCATGGCAAATGTTTTTTGTAGAAAAATAAAATGAGTCCCAACGTGTGCAACAGAACAGTTCGAAATCTCGTTACATTTGCATCGTCATGAACATGACTTATATCAGGCTAGCTCATTTTTTCTTTGTTCATTTTAAGTGTAGAAACAATATTTTGTTTGTGAACATTTTTTTCTGCCGTTTTGACAACAGGCTCATGACTAAAGAACACACGGCTGTCTGCTGATTGACGCTTGACTGTAGATTTTCGCTTTGTGTCAAAAGAACTTCCTAACGCACACTTTTTCAAAGTAGGTGAATTCATCAGATCTGTTTGAAACATTGCATTTTATCCATGCACGACGACTGCTTAGATACTCGCAGCACAGTTGCCCCATATACATTGCCCATGAGCGCGGAGCTTGTCTTTGTCACTGTAGCAACTTTGCTCCATCAGCGGGAGAAGGCGCTTCGACGCCCCTGTAAGCACATGTTTCTCTGATTCCTTTGTTTCAGGCAAGCCACTGTGACGTCAGACGCCTTTACGCATACAGCTTTGCGATGCTTAGACAGTAATAACATAATTCATGTTTACATTTCTTTAATTTTCGACGCATTGTCGTTATTTGTGACGCATCAATGACCAATTGATTATATGGCAATGCAATGAAAAAAGCGTGTGGAAAACAGTGTTAATGACAGATTTGAGAAGCACATTTCTTCAATGTTGGCCGCATGGCATTCCTGTGCAGGTGACAATGGTAATTTTTCAAAACGACAAGGATATTTAAACACATGATTATTTGTTTGCTGTGCTCTATGGCCTCTGCTACAGACCTCATCGAAATGACACTTAGATATCTTAGGGTGTACATATCAAGTCTTCCCAAATGGTCTAGCGGATAGGCATCTACCTTGTAACGCAGGGCGGCCCGGGTTCGATTCCCGTCATGGCAAATGTTTTTTGTAGAAAAATAAAATGAGTCCCAACGTGTGCAACAGAACAGTTCGAAATCTCGTTACATTTGCATCGTCATGAACATGACTTATATCAGGCTAGCTAATTTTTTCTTTGTTCATTTTAAGTGTAGAAACAATATTTCGTTTGTGAACATTTTTTTCTGCCGTTTTGACAACAGGCTCATGACTAAAGAACACACGGCTGTCTGCTGATTGACGCTTGACTGTAGATTATCGCTTTGTGTCAAAAGAACTTCCTAACGCACACTTTTTCAAAGTAGGTGAATTCATCAGATCTGTTTGAAACATTGCATTTTATCCATGCACGACGACTGCTTAGATACTCGCAGCACAGTTGCCCCATATAAATTGCCCATGAGCGCGGAGCTTGTCTTTGTCACTGTAGCAACTTTGCTCCATCAGCGGGAGAAGGCGGTTCGACGCCCCTGTAAGCACATGTTTCTCTAATTCCTTTGTTTCAGGCAAGCCACTGTGACGTCAGACGCCTTTACGCATACAGCTTTGCGATGCTTAGACAGTAATAACATAATTCATGTTTACATTTCTTTAATTTTCGACGCATTGTCGTTATTCGTGACGCATCAATGACCAATTGATTATATGGCAATGCAATGAAAAAAGCGTGTGGAAAACAGTGTTAATGACAGATTTGAGAAGCACATTTCTTCAATGTTGGCCGCATGGCATTCCTGTGCAGGTGACAATGGTAATTTTTCAAAACGACAAGGATATTTAAACACATGATTATTTGTTTGCTGTGCTCTATGGCCTCTGCTACAGACCTCATCGAAATGACACTTAGATATCTTAGGGTGTACATATCAAGTCTTCCCAAATGGTCTAGCGGATAGGCATCTACCTTGTAACGCAGGGCGGCCCGGGTTCGATTCCCGTCATGGCAAATGTTTTTTGTAGAAAAATAAAATGAGTCCCAACGTGTGCAACAGAACAGTTCGAAATCTCGTTACATTTGCATCGTCATGAACATGACTTATATCAGGCTAGCTCATTTTTTCTTTGTTCATTTTAAGTGTAGAAACAATATTTTGTTTGTGAACATTTTTTTCTGCCGTTTTGACAACAGGCTCATGACTAAAGAACACACGGCTGTCTGCTGATTGACGCTTGACTGTAGATTTTCGCTTTGTGTCAAAAGAACTTCCTAACGCACACTTTTTCAAAGTAGGTGAATTCATCAGATCTGTTTGAAACATTGCATTTTATCCATGCACGACGACTGCTTAGATACTCGCAGCACAGTTGCCCCATATACATTGCCCATGAGCGCGGAGCTTGTCTTTGTCACTGTAGCAACTTTGCTCCATCAGCGGGAGAAGGCGCTTCGACGCCCCTGTAAGCACATGTTTCTCTGATTCCTTTGTTTCAGGCAAGCCACTGTGACGTCAGACGCCTTTACGCATACAGCTTTGCGATGCTTAGACAGTAATAACATAATTCATGTTTACATTTCTTTAATTTTCGACGCATTGTCGTTATTTGTGACGCATCAATGACCAATTGATTATATGGCAATGCAATGAAAAAAGCGTGTGGAAAACAGTGTTAATGACAGATTTGAGAAGCACATTTCTTCAATGTTGGCCGCATGGCATTCCTGTGCAGGTGACAATGGTAATTTTTCAAAACGACAAGGATATTTAAACACATGATTATTTGTTTGCTGTGCTCTATGGCCTCTGCTACAGACCTCATCGAAATGACACTTAGATATCTTAGGGTGTACATATCAAGTCTTCCCAAATGGTCTAGCGGATAGGCATCTACCTTGTAACGCAGGGCGGCCCGGGTTCGATTCCCGTCATGGCAAATGTTTTTTGTAGAAAAATAAAATGAGTCCCAACGTGTGCAACAGAACAGTTCGAAATCTCGTTACATTTGCATCGTCATGAACATGACTTATATCAGGCTAGCTAATTTTTTCTTTGTTCATTTTAAGTGTAGAAACAATATTTCGTTTGTGAACATTTTTTTCTGCCGTTTTGACAACAGGCTCATGACTAAAGAACACACGGCTGTCTGCTGATTGACGCTTGACTGTAGATTATCGCTTTGTGTCAAAAGAACTTCCTAACGCACACTTTTTCAAAGTAGGTGAATTCATCAGATCTGTTTGAAACATTGCATTTTATCCATGCACGACGACTGCTTAGATACTCGCAGCACAGTTGCCCCATATAAATTGCCCATGAGCGCGGAGCTTGTCTTTGTCACTGTAGCAACTTTGCTCCATCAGCGGGAGAAGGCGGTTCGACGCCCCTGTAAGCACATGTTTCTCTAATTCCTTTGTTTCAGGCAAGCCACTGTGACGTCAGACGCCTTTACGCATACAGCTTTGCGATGCTTAGACAGTAATAACATAATTCATGTTTACATTTCTTTAATTTTCGACGCATTGTCGTTATTCGTGACGCATCAATGACCAATTGATTATATGGCAATGCAATGAAAAAAGCGTGTGGAAAACAGTGTTAATGACAGATTTGAGAAGCACATTTCTTCAATGTTGGCCGCATGGCATTCCTGTGCAGGTGACAATGGTAATTTTTCAAAACGACAAGGATATTTAAACACATGATTATTTGTTTGCTGTGCTCTATGGCCTCTGCTACAGACCTCATCGAAATGACACTTAGATATCTTAGGGTGTACATATCAAGTTTTCCCAAATGGTCTAGCGGATAGGCATCTACCTTGTAACGCAGGGTGGCCCGGGTTCGATTCCCGTCATGGCAAATGTTTTTTGTAGAAAAATAAAATGAGTCCCAACGTGTGCAACAGAACAGTTCGAAATCTCGTTACATTTGCATCGTCATGAACATGACTTATATCAGGCTAGCTCATTTTTTCTTTGTTCATTTTAAGTGTAGAAACAATATTTCGTTTGTGAACATTTTTTTCTGCCGTTTTGACAACAGGCTCATGACTAAAGAACACACGGCTGTCTGCTGATTGACGCTTGACTGTAGATTTTCGCTTTTGTCAAAAGAACTCCCTAACGCACACTTTTTCAAAGTAGGTGAATTCATCAGATCTGTTTGAAACATTGCATTTTATCCATGCACGACGACTACTTAGATACTCGCAGCACAGTTGCCTCATATAAATTGCCCATGAGCGCGGAGCTTGTCTTTGTCACTGTAGCAACTTTGCTCCATCAGCGGGAGAAGGCGGTTCGACGCCCCTGTAAGCACATGTTTCTCTAATTCCTTTGTTTCAGGCAAGCCACTGTGACGTCAGACGCCTTTACGCATACAGCTTTGCGATGCTTAGACAGTAATAACATAATTCATGTTTACATTTCTTTAATTTTCGACGCATTGTCGTTATTCGTGACGCATCAATGACCAATTGATTATATGGCAATGCAATGAAAAAAGCGTGTGGAAAACAGTGTTAATGACAGATTTGAGAAGCACATTTCTTCAATGTTGGCCGCATGGCATTCCTGTGCAGGTGACAATGGTAATTTTTCAAAACGACAAGGATATTTCAACACATGATTATTTGTTTGCTGTGCTCTATGGCCTCTGCTACAGACCTCATCGAAATGACACTTAGATATCTTAGGGTGTACATATCAAGTCTTCCCAAATGGTCTAGCGGATAGGCATCTACCTTGTAACGCAGGGTGGCCCGGGTTCGATTCCCGTCATGGCAAATGTTTTTTGTAGAAAAATAAAATGAGTCCCAACGTGTGCAACAGAACAGTTCGAAATCTCGTTACATTTGCATCGTCATGAACATGACTTATATCAGGCTAGCTAATTTTTTCTTTGTTCATTTTAAGTGTAGAAACAATATTTCGTTTGTGAACATTTATTTCTGCCGTTTTGACAACAGGCTCATGACTAAAGAACACACGGCTGTCTGCTGATTGACGCTTGACTGTAGATTTTCGCTTTGTGTCAAAAGAACTCCCTAACGCACACTTTTTCAAAGTAGGTGAATTCATCAGATCTGTTTGAAACATTGCATTTTATCCATGCACGACGACTACTTAGATACTCGCAGCACAGTTGCCTCATATAAATTGCCCATGAGCGCGGAGCTTGTCTTTGTCACTGTAGCAACTTTGCTCCATCAGCGGGAGAAGGCGCTTCGACGCCCCTGTAAGCACATGTTTCTCTGATTCCTTTGTTTCAGGCAAGCCACTGTGACGTCAGACGCCTTTACGCATACAGCTTTGCGATGCTTAGACAGTAATAACATAATTCATGTTTACATTTCTTTAATTTTCGACGCATTGTCGTTATTCGTGACGCATCAATGACCAATTGATTATATGGCAATGCAATGAAAAAAGCGTGTGGAAAACAGTGTTAATGACAGATTTGAGAAGCACATTTCTTCAATGTTGGCCGCATGGCATTCCTGTGCAGGTGACAATGGTAATTTTTCAAAACGACAAGGATATTTAAACACATGATTATTTGTTTGCTGTGCTCTATGGCCTCTGCTACAGACCTCATCGAAATGACACTTAGATATCTTAGGGTGTACATGTCAAGTTTTCCCAAATGGTCTAGCGGATAGGCATCTACCTTGTAACGCAGGGCGGCCCGGGTTCGATTCCCGTCATGGCAAATATTTTTTGTAGAAAAATAAAATGAGTCCCAACGTGTGCAACAGAACAGTTCGAAATCTCGTTACATTTGCATCGTCATGAACATGACTTATATCAGGCTAGCTCATTTTTTCTTTGTTCATTTTAAGTGTAGAAACAATATTTTGTTTGTGAACATTTTTTTCTGCCGTTTTGACAACAGGCTCATGACTAAAGAACACACGGCTGTCTGCTGATTGACGCTTGACTGTAGATTTTCGCTTTGTGTCAAAAGAACTTCCTAACGCACACTTTTTCAAAGTAGGTGAATTCATCAGATCTGTTTGAAACATTGCATTTTATCCATGCACGACGACTGCTTAGATACTCGCAGCACAGTTGCCCCATATAGATTGCCCATGAGCGCGGAGCTTGTCTTTGTCACTGTAGCAACTTTGCTCCATCAGCGGGAGAAGGCGCTTCGACGCCCCTGTAAGCACATGTTTCTCTGATTCCTTTGTTTCAGGCAAGCCACTGTGACGTCAGACGCCTTTACGCATACAGCTTTGCGATGCTTAGACAGTAATAACATAATTCATGTTTACATTTCTTTAATTTTCGACGCATTGTCGTTATTTGTGACGCATCAATGACCAATTGATTATATGGCAATGCAATGAAAAAAGCGTGTGGAAAACAGTGTTAATGACAGATTTGAGAAGCACATTTCTTCAATGTTGGCCGCATGGCATTCCTGTGCAGGTGACAATGGTAATTTTTCAAAACGACAAGGATATTTAAACACATGATTATTTGTTTGCTGTGCTCTATGGCCTCTGCTACAGACCTCATCGAAATGACACTTAGATATCTTAGGGTGTACATATCAAGTCTTCCCAAATGGTCTAGCGGATAGGCATCTACCTTGTAACGCAGGGCGGCCCGGGTTCGATTCCCGTCATGGCAAATGTTTTTTGTAGAAAAATAAAATGAGTCCCAACGTGTGCAACAGAACAGTTCGAAATCTCGTTACATTTGCATCGTCATGAACATGACTTATATCAGGCTAGCTCATTTTTTCTTTGTTCATTTTAAGTGTAGAAACAATATTTCGTTTGTGAACATTTTTTTCTGCCGTTTTGACAACAGGCTCATGACTAAAGAACACACGGCTGTCTGCTGATTGACGCTTGACTGTAGATTTTCGCTTTTGTCAAAAGAACTCCCTAACGCACACTTTTTCAAAGTAGGTGAATTCATCAGATCTGTTTGAAACATTGCATTTTATCCATGCACGACGACTACTTAGATACTCGCAGCACAGTTGCCTCATATAAATTGCCCATGAGCGCGGAGCTTGTCTTTGTCACTGTAGCAACTTTGCTCCATCAGCGGGAGAAGGCGGTTCGACGCCCCTGTAAGCACATGTTTCTCTAATTCCTTTGTTTCAGGCAAGCCACTGTGACGTCAGACGCCTTTACGCATACAGCTTTGCGATGCTTAGACAGTAATAACATAATTCATGTTTACATTTCTTTAATTTTCGACGCATTGTCGTTATTCGTGACGCATCAATGACCAATTGATTATATGGCAATGCAATGAAAAAAGCGTGTGGAAAACAGTGTTAATGACAGATTTGAGAAGCACATTTCTTCAATGTTGGCCGCATGGCATTCCTGTGCAGGTGACAATGGTAATTTTTCAAAACGACAAGGATATTTCAACACATGATTATTTGTTTGCTGTGCTCTATGGCCTCTGCTACAGACCTCATCGAAATGACACTTAGATATCTTAGGGTGTACATATCAAGTCTTCCCAAATGGTCTAGCAGATAGGCATCTACCTTGTAACGCAGGGTGTCCCGGGTTCGATTCCCGTCATGGCAAATGTTTTTTGCAGAAAAATAAAATGAGTCCCAACGTGTGCAACAGAACAGTTCGAAATCTCGTTACATTTGCATCGTCATGAACATGACTTATATCAGGCTAGCTCATTTTTTCTTTGTTCATTTTAAGTGTAGAAACAATATTTCGTTTGTGAACATTTTTTTCTGCCGTTTTGACAACAGGCTCATGACTAAAGAACACACGGCTGTCTGCTGATTGACGCTTGACTGTAGATTTTCGCTTTGTGTCAAAAGAACTCCCTAACGCACACTTTTTCAAAGTAGGTGAATTCATCAGATCTGTTTGAAACATTGCATTTTATCCATGCACGACGACTACTTAGATACTCGCAGCACAGTTGCCTAATATAAATTGCCCATGAGCGCGGAGCTTGTCTTTGTCACTGCAGCAACTTTGCTCCATCAGCGGGAGAAGGCGGTTCGACGCCCCTGTAAGCACATGTTTCTCTAATTCCTTTGTTTCAGGCAAGCCACTGTGACGTCAGACGCCTTTACGCATACAGCTTTGCGATGCTTAGACAGTAATAACATATTTCATGTTTACATTTCTTTAATTTTCGACGCATTGTCGTTATTCGTGACGCATCAATGACCAATTGATTATATGGCAATGCAATGAAAAAAGCGTGTGGAAAACAGTGTTAATGACAGATTTGAGAAGCACATTTCTTCAATGTTGGCCGCATGGCATTCCTGTGCAGGTGACAATGGTAATTTTTCAAAACGACAAGGATATTTAAACACATGATTATTTGTTTGCTGTGCTCTATGGCCTCTGCTACAGACCTCATCGAAATGACACTTAGATATCTTAGGGTGTACATATCAAGTCTTCCCAAATGGTCTAGCGGATAGGCATCTACCTTGTAACGCAGGGCGGCCCGGGTTCGATTCCCGTCATGGCAAATGTTTTTTGTAGAAAAATAAAATGAGTCCCAACGTGTGCAACAGAACAGTTCGAAATCTCGTTACATTTGCATCGTCATGAACATGACTTATATCAGGCTAGCTCATTTTTTCTTTGTTCATTTTAAGTGTAGAAACAATATTTTGTTTGTGAACATTTTTTTCTGCCGTTTTGACAACAGGCTCATGACTAAAGAACACACGGCTGTCTGCTGATTGACGCTTGACTGTAGATTTTCGCTTTGTGTCAAAAGAACTTCCTAACGCACACTTTTTCAAAGTAGGTGAATTCATCAGATCTGTTTGAAACATTGCATTTTATCCATGCACGACGACTGCTTAGATACTCGCAGCACAGTTGCCCCATATACATTGCCCATGAGCGCGGAGCTTGTCTTTGTCACTGTAGCAACTTTGCTCCATCAGCGGGAGAAGGCGCTTCGACGCCCCTGTAAGCACATGTTTCTCTGATTCCTTTGTTTCAGGCAAGCCACTGTGACGTCAGACGCCTTTACGCATACAGCTTTGCGATGCTTAGACAGTAATAACATAATTCATGTTTACATTTCTTTAATTTTCGACGCATTGTCGTTATTTGTGACGCATCAATGACCAATTGATTATATGGCAATGCAATGAAAAAAGCGTGTGGAAAACAGTGTTAATGACAGATTTGAGAAGCACATTTCTTCAATGTTGGCCGCATGGCATTCCTGTGCAGGTGACAATGGTAATTTTTCAAAACGACAAGGATATTTAAACACATGATTATTTGTTTGCTGTGCTCTATGGCCTCTGCTACAGACCTCATCGAAATGACACTTAGATATCTTAGGGTGTACATATCAAGTCTTCCCAAATGGTCTAGCGGATAGGCATCTACCTTGTAACGCAGGGCGGCCCGGGTTCGATTCCCGTCATGGCAAATGTTTTTTGTCGAAAAATAAAATGAGTCCCAACGTGTGCAACAGAACAGTTCGAAATCTCGTTACATTTGCATCGTCATGAACATGACTTATATCAGGCTAGCTCATTTTTTCTTTGTTCATTTTAAGTGTAGAAACAATATTTCGTTTGTGAACATTTTTTTCTGCCGTTTTGACAACAGGCTCATGACTAAAGAACACACGGCTGTCTGCTGATTGACGCTTGACTGTAGATTTTCGCTTTGTGTCAAAAGAACTTCCTAACGCACACTTTTTCAAAGTAGGTGAATTCATCAGATCTGTTTGAAACATTGCATTTTATCCATGCACGACGACTGCTTAGATACTCGCAGCACAGTTGCCCCATATAAATTGCCCATGAGCGCGGAGCTTGTCTTTGTCACTGTAGCAACTTTGCTCCATCAGCGGGAGAAGGCGGTTCGACGCCCCTGTAAGCACATGTTTCTCTAATTCCTTTGTTTCAGGCAAGCCACTGTGACGTCAGACGCCTTTACGCATACAGCTTTGCGATGCTTAGACAGTAATAACATAATTCATGTTTACATTTCTTTAATTTTCGACGCATTGTCGTTATTCGTGACGCATCAATGACCAATTGATTATATGGCAATGCAATGAAAAAAGCGTGTGGAAAACAGTGTTAATGACAGATTTGAGAAGCACATTTCTTCAATGTTGGCCGCATGGCATTCCTGTGCAGGTGACAATGGTAATTTTTCAAAACGACAAGGATATTTAAACACATGATTATTTGTTTGCTGTGCTCTATGGCCTCTGCTACAGACCTCATCGAAATGACACTTAGATATCTTAGGGTGTACATATCAAGTCTTCCCAAATGGTCTAGCGGATAGGAATCTGCCTTGTCACGCAGGGCGGCCCGGGTTCGATTCCCGTCATGGCAAATGATTTTTGTAGAAAAATAAAATGAGTCCCAACGTGTGCAACAGAACAGTTCGAAATCTCGTTACATTTGCATCGTCATGAACATGACTTATATCAGGCTAGCTAATTTTTTCTTTGTTCATTTTAAGTGTAGAAACAATATTTCGTTTGTGACCATTTTTTTCTGCCGTTTTGACAACAGGCTCATTACTAAAGAACACACGGCTGTCTGCTGATTGACGCTTGACTGTAGATTTTCGCTTTGTGTCAAAAGAACTCCCTAACGCACACTTTTTCAAAGTAGGTGAATTCATCAGATCTGTTTGAAACATTGCATTTTATCCATGCACGACGACTACTGATATACTCGCAGCACAGTTGCCTCATATAAATTGCCCATGAGCGCGGAGCTTGTCTTTGTCACTGTAGCAACTTTGCTCCATCAGCGGGAGAAGGCGGTTCGACGCCCCTGTAAGCACATGTTTCTCTAATTCCTTTGTTTCAGGCAAGCCACTGTGACGTCAGACGACTTTACGCATTCAGCTTTGCGATGCTTAGACAGTAATAACATAATTCATGTTTACATTTCTTTAATTTTCGACGCATTGTCGTTATTCGTGACGCATCAATGACCAATTGATTATATGGCAATGCAATGAAAAAAGCGTGTGGAAAACAGTGTTAATGACAGATTTGAGAAGCACATTTCTTCAATATTGGCCGCATGGCATTCCTGTGCAGGTGACAATGGTAATTTTTCAAAACGACAAGGATATTTAAACACATGATTATTTGTTTGCTGTGCTCTATGGCCTCTGCTACAGACCTCATCGAAATGACACTTAGATATCTTAGGGTGTACATATCAAGTCTTCCCAAATGGTCTAGCGGATAGGAATCTGCCTTGTAACGCAGGGCGGCCCGGGTTCGATTCCCGTCATGGCAAAGGATTTTTGTAGAAAAATAAAATGAGTCCCAACGTGTGCAACAGAACAGTTCGAAATCTCGTTACATTTGCATCGTCATGAACATGACTTATATCAGGCTAGCTCATTTTTTCTTTGTTCATTTTAAGTGTAGAAACAATATTTCGTTTGTGACCATTTTTTTCTGCCGTTTTGACAACAGGCTCATGACTAAAGAACACACGGCTGTCTGCTGATTGACGCTTGACTGTAGATTTTCGCTTTGTGTCAAAAGAACTTCCTAACGCACACTTTTTCAAAGTAGGTGAATTCATCAGATCTGTTTGAAACATTGCATTTTATCCATGCACGACGACTGCTTAGATACTCGCAGCACAGTTGCCCCATATAAATTGCCCATGAGCGCGGAGCTTGTCTTTGTCACTGTAGCAACTTTGCTCCATCAGCGGGAGAAGGCGCTTCGACGCCCCTGTAAGCACATGTTTCTCTGATTCCTTTGTTTCAGGCAAGCCACTGTGACGTCAGACGCCTTTACGCATACAGCTTTGCGATGCTTAGACAGTAATAACATAATTCATGTTTACATTTCTTTAATTTTCGACGCATTGTCGTTATTCGTGACGAATCAATGACCAATTGATTATATGGCAATGCAATGAAAAAAGCGTGTGGAAAACAGTGTTAATGACAGATTTGAGAAGCACATTTCTTCAATGTTGGCCGCAGGGCATTCCTGTGCAGGTGACAATGGTAATTTTTCAAAACGACAAGGATATTTAAACACATGATTATTTGTTTGCTGTGCTCTATGGCCTCTGCTACAGACCTCATCGAAATGACACTTAGATATCTTAGGGTGTACATATCAAGTCTTCCCAAATGGTCCAGCGGATAGGAATCTGCCTTGTCACGCAGGGCGGCCCGGGTTCGATTCCCGTCATGGCAAAGGATTTTTGTAGAAAAATAAAATGAGTCCCAACGTGTGCAACAGAACAGTTCGAAATCTCGTTACATTTGCATCGTCATGAACATGACTTATATCAGGCTAGCTCATTTTTTCTTTGTTCATTTTAAGTGTAGAAACAATATTTCGTTTGTGACCATTTTTTTCTGCCGTTTTGACAACAGGCTCATGACTAAAGAACACACGGCTGTCTGCTGATTGACGCTTGACTGTAGATTTTCGCTTTGTGTCAAAAGAACTTCCTAACGCACACTTTTTCAAAGTAGGTGAATTCATCAGATCTGTTTGAAACATTGCATTTTATCCATGCACGACGACTGCTTAGATACTCGCAGCACAGTTGCCCCATATAAATTGCCCATGAGCGCGGAGCTTGTCTTGGTCACTGTAGCAACTTTGCTCCATCAGCGGGAGAAGGCGCTTCGACGCCCCTGTAAGCACATGTTTCTCTGATTCCTTTGTTTCAGGCAAGCCACTGTGACGTCAGACGCCTTTACGCATACAGCTTTGCGATGCTTAGACAGTAATAACATAATTCATGTTTACATTTCTTTAATTTTCGACGCATTGTCGTTATTCGTGACGCATCAATGACCAATTGATTATATGGCAATGCAATGAAAAAAGCGTGTGGAAAACAGTGTTAATGACAGATTTGAGAAGCACATTTCTTCAATGTTGGCCGCAGGGCATTCCTGTGCAGGTGACAATGGTAATTTTTCAAAACGACAAGGATATTTAAACACATGATTATTTGTTTGCTGTGCTCTATGGCCTCTGCTACAGACCTCATCGAAATGACACTTAGATATCTTAGGGTGTACATATCAAGTCTTCCCAAATGGTCTAGCGGATAGGAATCTGCCTTGTCACGCAGGGGTGGCCCGGGTTCGATTCCCGTCATGGCAAAGGATTTTTGTAGAAAAATAAAATGAGTCCCAACCGTGTGCAACAGAACAGTTCGAAATCTCGTTACATTTGCATCGTCATGAACATGACTTATATCAGGCTAGCTAATTTTTTCTTTGTTCATTTTAAGTGTAGAAACAATATTTCGTTTGTGACCATTTTTTTCTGCCGTTTTGACAACAAGCTCATGACTAAAGAACACACGGCTGTCTGCTGATTGACGCTTGACTGTAGATTTTCGCTTTGTGTCAAAAGAACTCCCTAACGCACACTTTTTCAAAGTAGGTGAATTCATCAGATCTGTTTGAAACATTGCATTTTATCCATGCCCGACGACTGCTTAGATACTCGCAGCACAGTTGCCCCATATACATTGCTCATGAGCGCGGAGCTTGTCTTTGTCACTGTAGCAACTTTGCTCCATCAGCGGGAGAAGGCGCTTCGACGCCCCTGTAAGCACATGTTTCTCTGATTCCTTTGTTTCAGGCAAGCCACTGTGACGTCAGACGCCTTTACGCATACAGCTTTGCGATGCTTAGACAGTAATAACATAATTCATGTTTACATTTCTTTAATTTTCGACGCATTGTCGTTATTCGTGACGCATCAATGACCAATTGATTATATGGCAATACAATGAAAAAAGCGTGTGGAAAACAGTGTTAATGACAGATTTGAGAAGCACATTTCTTCAATGTTGGCCGCATGGCATTCCTGTGCAGGTGACAATGGTAATTTTTCAAAACGACAAGGATATTTAAACACATGATTATTTGTTTGCTGTGCTCTATGGCCTCTGCTACAGACCTCATCGAAATGACACTTAGATATCTTAGGGTGTACATATCAAGTCTTCCCAAATGGTCTAGCGGATAGGAATCTGCCTTGTAACGCAGGGCGGCCCGGGTTCGATTCCCGTCATGGCAAAGGATTTTTGTAGAAAAATAAAATGAGTCCCAACGTGTGCAACAGAACAGTTCGAAATCTCGTTACATTTGCATCGTCATGAAAATGACTTATATCAGGCTAGCTCATTTTTTCTTTGTTCATTTTAAGTGTAGAAACAATATTTCGTTTGTGAACATTTTTTTCTGCCGTTTTGACAACAGGCTCATGACTAAAGAACACACGGCTGTCTGCTGATTGACGCTTGACTGTAGATTTTCGCTTTGTGTCAAAAGAACTTCCTAACGCACACTTTTTCAAAGTAGGTGAATTCATCAGATCTGTTTGAAACATTGCATTTTATCCATGCACGACGACTACTTAGATACTCGCAGCACAGTTGCGTCATATAAATTGCCCATGAGCGCGGAGCTTGTCTTTGTCACTGTAGCAACTTTGCTCCATCAGCGGGAGAAGGCGGTTCGACGCCCCTGTAAGTACATGTTTCTCTAATTCCTTTGTTTCAGGCAAGCCACTGTGAAGTCAGACGCCTTTACGCATACAGCTTTGCGATGCTTAGACAGTAATAACATAATTCATGTTTACATTTCTTTAATTTTCGACGCATTGTCGTTATTCGTGACGCATCAATGACCAATTGATTATATGGCAATGCAATGAAAAAAGCGTGTGGAAAACAGTGTTAATGACAGATTTGAGAAGCACATTTCTTCAATGTTGGCCGCATGGCATTCCTGTGCAGGTGACAATGGTAATTTTTCAAAACGACAAGGATATTTAAACACATGATTATTTGTTTGCTGTGCTCTATGGCCTCTGCTACAGACCTCATCGAAATGACACTTAGATATCTTAGGGTATACATATCAAGTTTTCCCAAATGGTCTATCGGATAGGCATCTACCTTGTAACCCATGGTGGCCCGGGTTCGATTCCCGTCATGGCAAATGTTTTTTGTAGAAAAATAAAATGAGTCCCAACGTGTGCAACAGAACAGTTCGAAATCTCGTTACATTTGCATCGTCATGAACATGACTTATATCAGGCTAGCTCATTTTTTCTTTGTTCATTTTAAGTGTAGAAACAATATTTCGTTTGTGAACGTTTTTTTCTGCCGTTTTGACAACAGGCTCATGACTAAAGAACACACGGCTGTCTGCTGATTGACGCTTGACTGTAGATTTTCGCTTTGTGTCAAAAGAACTCCCTAACGCACACTTTTTCAAAGTAGGTGAATTCATCAGATCTGTTTGAAACATTGCATTTTATCCATGCACGACGACTACTTAGATACTCGCAGCACAGTTGCCTCATATAAATTGCCCATGAGCGCGGAGCTTGTCTTTGTCACTGTAGCAACTTTGCTCCATCAGCGGGAGAAGGCGCTTCGACGCCCCTGTAAGCACATGTTTCTCTAATTCCTTTGTTTCAGGCAAGCCACTGTGACGTCAGACGCCTTTACGCATGCAGCTTTGCGATGCTTAGACAGTAATAACATAATTCATGTTTACATTTCTTTAATTTTCGACGCATTGTCGTTATTCGTGACGCATCAATGACCAATTGATTATATGGCAATGCAATGAAAAAAGCGTGTGGAAAACTGTGTTAATGACAGATTTGAGAAGCACATTTCTTCAATGTTGGCCGCATGGCATTCCTGTGCAGGTGACAATGGTAATTTTTCAAAACGACAAGGATATTTAAACACATGATTATTTGTTTGCTGTGCTCTATGGCCTCTGCTACAGACCTCATCGAAATGACACTTAGATATCTTAGGGTGTACATATCAAGTTTTCCCAAATGGTCTAGCGGATAGGCATCTACCTTGTAACGCAGGGCGGCCCGGGTTCGATTCCCGTCATGGCAAATGTTTTTTGTCGAAAAATAAAATGAGTCCCAACGTGTGCAACAGAACAGTTCGAAATCTCGTTACATTTGCATCGTCATGAACATGACTTATATCAGGCTAGCTCATTTTTTCTTTGTTCATTTTAAGTGTAGAAACAATATTTCGTTTGTGACCATTTTTTTCTGCCATTTTGACAACAGGCTCATGACTAAAGAACACACGGCTGTCTGCTGATTGACGCTTGACTGTAGATTTTCGCTTTGTGTCAAAAGAACTTCCTAACGCACACTTTTTCAAAGTAGGTGAATTCATCAGATCTGTTTGAAACATTGCATTTTATCCATGCACGACGACTACTTAGATACTCGCAGCACAGTTGCCTCATATAAATTGCCCATGAGCGCGGAGCTTGTCTTTGTCACTGCAGCAGCTTTGCTCCATCAGCGGGAGAAGGCGGTTCGACGCCCCTGTAAGCACATGTTTCTCTAATTCCTTTGTTTCAGGCAAGCCACTGTGACGTCAGACGCCTTTACGCATACAGCTTTGCGATGCTTAGACAGTAATAACATAATTCATGTTTACATTTCTTTAATTTTCGACGCATTGTCGTTATTCGTGACGCATCAATGACCAATTGATTATATGGCAATGCAATGAAAAAAGCGTGTGGAAAACAGTGTTAATGACAGATTTGAGAAGCACATTTCTTCAATGTTGGCCGCAGGGCATTCCTGTGCAGGTGACAATGGTAATTTTTCAAAATGACAAGGATATTTAAACACATGATTATTTGTTTGCTGTGCTCTATGGCCTCTGCTACAGACCTCATCGAAATGACACTTAGATATCTTAGGGTGTACATATCAAGTTTTCCCAAATGGTCTTGCGGATAGGCATCTACCTTGTAACGCAGGGCGGCCTGGGTTCGATTCCCGTCATAGCAAATGTTTTTTGTAGAAAAATAAAATGAGTCCCAACGTGTGCAACAGAACAGTTCGAAATCTCGTTACATTTGCATCGTCATGAACATGACTTATATCAGGCTAGCTCATTTTTTCTTTGTTCATTTTAAGTGTAGAAACAATATTTCGTTTGTGAACATTTTTTTCTGCCGTTTTGACAACAGGCTCATGACTAAAGAACACACGGCTGTCTGCTGATTGACGCTTGACTGTAGATTTTCGCTTTGTGTCAAAAGAACTTCCTAACGCACACTTTTTCAAAGTAGGTGAATTCATCAGATCTGTTTGAAACATTGCATTTTATCCATGCACGACGACTGCTTAGATACTCGCAGCACAGTTTCCCCATATAAATTGCCCATGAGCGCGGAGCTTGTCTTTGTCACTGTAGCAACTTTGCTCCATCAGCGGGAGAAGGCGCTTCGACGCCCCTGTAAGCACATGTTTCTCTAATTCCTTTGTTTCAGGCAAGCCACTGTGACGTCAGACGCCTTTACGCATACAGCTTTGCGATGCTTAGACAGTAATAACATAATTCATGTTTACATTTCTTTAATTTTCGACGCATTGTCGTTATTCGTGACGCATCAATGACCAATTGATTATATGGCAATGCAATGAAAAAAGCGTGTGGAAAACAGTGTTAATGACAGATTTGAGAAGCACATTTCTTCAATGTTGGCCGCATGGCATTCCTGTGCAGGTGACAATGGTAACTTTTCAAAACGACAAGGATATTTAAACACATGATTATTTGTTTGCTGTGCTCTATGGCCTCTGCTACAGACCTCATCGAAATGACACTTAGATATCTTAGGGTGTACATATCAAGTTTTCCCAAATGGTCTTGCGGATAGGCATCTACCTTGTAACGCAGGGCGGCCCGGGTTCGATTCCCGTCATGGCAAATGTTTTTTGTAGAAAAATAAAATGAGTCCCAACGTGTGCAACAGAACAGTTCGAAATCTCGTTACATTTGCATCGTCATGAACATGACTTATATCAGGCTAGCTCATTTTTTCTTTGTTCATTTTAAGTGTAGAAACAATATTTCGTTTGTGAACATTTTTTTCTGCCGTTTTGACAACAGGCTCATGACTAAAGAACACACGGCTGTCTGCTGATTGACGCTTGACTGTAGATTTTCGCTTTGTGTCAAAAGAACTTCCTAACGCACACTTTTTCAAAGTAGGTGAATTCATCAGATCTGTTTGAAACATTGCATTTTATCCATGCACGACGACTGCTTAGATACTCGCAGCACAGTTGCCCCATATAAATTGCCCATGAGCGCGGAGCTTGTCTTTGTCACTGTAGCAACTTTGCTCCATCAGCGGGAGAAGGCGGTTCGACGCCCCTGTAAGCACATGTTTCTCTAATTCCTTTGTTTCAGGCAAGCCACTGTGACGTCAGACGCCTTTACGCATACAGCTTTGCGATGCTTAGACAGTAATAACATAATTCATGTTTACATTTCTTTAATTTTCGACGCATTGTCGTTATTCGTGACGCATCAATGACCAATTGATTATATGGCAATGCAATGAAAAAAGCGTGTGGAAAACAGTGTTAATGACAGATTTGAGAAGCACATTTCTTCAATGTTGGCCGCATGGCATTCCTGTGCAGGTGACAATGGTAATTTTTCAAAACGACAAGGATATTTAAACACATGATTATTTGTTTGCTGTGCTCTATGGCCTCTGCTACAGACCTCATCGAAATGACACTTAGATATCTTAGGGTGTACATATCAAGTCTTCCCAAATGGTCTAGCGGATAGGAATCTGCCTTGTCACGCAGGGCGGCCCGGGTTCGATTCCCGTCATGGCAAATGATTTTTGTAGAAAAATAAAATGAGTCCCAACGTGTGCAACAGAACAGTTCGAAATCTCGTTACATTTGCATCGTCATGAACATGACTTATATCAGGCTAGCTAATTTTTTCTTTGTTCATTTTAAGTGTAGAAACAATATTTCGTTTGTGACCATTTTTTTCTGCCGTTTTGACAACAGGCTCATTACTAAAGAACACACGGCTGTCTGCTGATTGACGCTTGACTGTAGATTTTCGCTTTGTGTCAAAAGAACTCCCTAACGCACACTTTTTCAAAGTAGGTGAATTCATCAGATCTGTTTGAAACATTGCATTTTATCCATGCACGACGACTACTGATATACTCGCAGCACAGTTGCCTCATATAAATTGCCCATGAGCGCGGAGCTTGTCTTTGTCACTGTAGCAACTTTGCTCCATCAGCGGGAGAAGGCGGTTCGACGCCCCTGTAAGCACATGTTTCTCTAATTCCTTTGTTTCAGGCAAGCCACTGTGACGTCAGACGACTTTACGCATTCAGCTTTGCGATGCTTAGACAGTAATAACATAATTCATGTTTACATTTCTTTAATTTTCGACGCATTGTCGTTATTCGTGACGCATCAATGACCAATTGATTATATGGCAATGCAATGAAAAAAGCGTGTGGAAAACAGTGTTAATGACAGATTTGAGAAGCACATTTCTTCAATATTGGCCGCATGGCATTCCTGTCCAGGTGACAATGGTAATTTTTCAAAACGACAAGGATATTTAAACACATGATTATTTGTTTGCTGTGCTCTATGGCCTCTGCTACAGACCTCATCGAAATGACACTTAGATATCTTAGGGTGTACATATCAAGTCTTCCCAAATGGTCTAGCGGATAGGAATCTGCCTTGTAACGCAGGGCGGCCCGGGTTCGATTCCCGTCATGGCAAAGGATTTTTGTAGAAAAATAAAATGAGTCCCAACGTGTGCAACAGAACAGTTCGAAATCTCGTTACATTTGCATCGTCATGAACATGACTTATATCAGGCTAGCTCATTTTTTCTTTGTTCATTTTAAGTGTAGAAACAATATTTCGTTTGTGACCATTTTTTTCTGCCGTTTTGACAACAGGCTCATGACTAAAGAACACACGGCTGTCTGCTGATTGACGCTTGACTGTAGATTTTCGCTTTGTGTCAAAAGAACTTCCTAACGCACACTTTTTCAAAGTAGGTGAATTCATCAGATCTGTTTGAAACATTGCATTTTATCCATGCACGACGACTGCTTAGATACTCGCAGCACAGTTGCCCCATATAAATTGCCCATGAGCGCGGAGCTTGTCTTTGTCACTGTAGCAACTTTGCTCCATCAGCGGGAGAAGGCGCTTCGACGCCCCTGTAAGCACATGTTTCTCTGATTCCTTTGTTTCAGGCAAGCCACTGTGACGTCAGACGCCTTTACGCATACAGCTTTGCGATGCTTAGACAGTAATAACATAATTCATGTTTACATTTCTTTAATTTTCGACGCATTGTCGTTATTCGTGACGAATCAATGACCAATTGATTATATGGCAATGCAATGAAAAAAGCGTGTGGAAAACAGTGTTAATGACAGATTTGAGAAGCACATTTCTTCAATGTTGGCCGCAGGGCATTCCTGTGCAGGTGACAATGGTAATTTTTCAAAACGACAAGGATATTTAAACACATGATTATTTGTTTGCTGTGCTCTATGGCCTCTGCTACAGACCTCATCGAAATGACACTTAGATATCTTAGGGTGTACATATCAAGTCTTCCCAAATGGTCTAGCGGATAGGAATCTGCCTTGTCACGCAGGGGTGGCCCGGGTTCGATTCCCGTCATGGCAAAGGATTTTTGTAGAAAAATAAAATGAGTCCCAACCGTGTGCAACAGAACAGTTCGAAATCTCGTTAAATTTGCATCGTCATGAACATGACTTATATCAGGCTAGCTAATTTTTTCTTTGTTCATTTTAAGTGTAGAAACAATATTTCGTTTGTGAACATTTTTTTCTGCCGTTTTGACAACAGGCTCATTACTAAAGAACACACGGCTGTCTGCTGATTGACGCTTGACTGTAGATTTTCGCTTTGTGTCAAAAGAACTCCCTAACGCACACTTTTTCAAAGTAGGTGAATTCATCAGATCTGTTTGAAACATTGCATTTTATCCATGCACGACGACTACTTAGATACTCGCAGCACAGTTGCCTCATATAAATTGCCCATGAGCGCGGAGCTTGTCTTTGTCACTGTAGCAACTTTGCTCCATCAGCGGGATAAGGCGGTTCGACGCCCCTGTAAGCACATGTTTCTCTAATTCCTTTGTTTCAGGCAAGCCACTGTGACGTCAGACGCCTTTACGCATACAGCTTTGCGATGCTTAGACAGTAATAACATAATTCATGTTTACATTTCTTTAATTTTCGAGGCATTGTCGTTATTCGTGACGCATCAATGACCAATTGATTATATGGCAATGCAATGAAAAAAGCGTGTGGAAAACAGTGTTAATGACAGATTTGAAAAGCACATTTATTCAATGTTGGCCGCAGGGCATTCCTGTGCAGGTGACAATGGTAATTTTTCAAAACGACAAGGATATTTAAACACATGATTATTTGTTTGCTGTGCTCTATGGCCTCTGCTACAGACCTCATCGAAATGACACTTAGATATCTTAGGGTGTACATATCAAGTCTTCCCAAATGGTCCAGCGGATAGGAATCTGCCTTGTCACGCAGGGCGGCCCGGGTTCGATTCCCGTCATGGCAAAGGATTTTTGTAGAAAAATAAAATGAGTCCCAACGTGTGCAACAGAACAGTTCGAAATCTCGTTACATTTGCATCGTCATGAACATGACTTATATCAGGCTAGCTCATTTTTTCTTTGTTCATTTTAAGTGTAGAAACAATATTTCGTTTGTGACCATTTTTTTCTGCCGTTTTGACAACAGGCTCATGACTAAAGAACACACGGCTGTCTGCTGATTGACGCTTGACTGTAGATTTTCGCTTTGTGTCAAAAGAACTTCCTAACGCACACTTTTTCAAAGTAGGTGAATTCATCAGATCTGTTTGAAACATTGCATTTTATCCATGCACGACGACTGCTTAGATACTCGCAGCACAGTTGCCCCATATAAATTGCCCATGAGCGCGGAGCTTGTCTTGGTCACTGTAGCAACTTTGCTCCATCAGCGGGAGAAGGCGCTTCGACGCCCCTGTAAGCACATGTTTCTCTGATTCCTTTGTTTCAGGCAAGCCACTGTGACGTCAGACGCCTTTACGCATACAGCTTTGCGATGCTTAGACAGTAATAACATAATTCATGTTTACATTTCTTTAATTTTCGACGCATTGTCGTTATTCGTGACGCATCAATGACCAATTGATTATATGGCAATGCAATGAAAAAAGCGTGTGGAAAACAGTGTTAATGACAGATTTGAGAAGCACATTTCTTCAATGTTGGCCGCAGGGCATTCCTGTGCAGGTGACAATGGTAATTTTTCAAAACGACAAGGATATTTAAACACATGATTATTTGTTTGCTGTGCTCTATGGCCTCTGCTACAGACCTCATCGAAATGACACTTAGATATCTTAGGGTGTACATATCAAGTCTTCCCAAATGGTCTAGCGGATAGGAATCTGCCTTGTCACGCAGGGGTGGCCCGGGTTCGATTCCCGTCATGGCAAAGGATTTTTGTAGAAAAATAAAATGAGTCCCAACCGTGTGCAACAGAACAGTTCGAAATCTCGTTACATTTGCATCGTCATGAACATGACTTATATCAGGCTAGCTAATTTTTTCTTTGTTCATTTTAAGTGTAGAAACAATATTTCGTTTGTGACCATTTTTTTCTGCCGTTATGACAACAAGCTCATGACTAAAGAACACACGGCTGTCTGCTGATTGACGCTTGACTGTAGATTTTCGCTTTGTGTCAAAAGAACTCCCTAACGCACACTTTTTCAAAGTAGGTGAATTCATCAGATCTGTTTGAAACATTGCATTTTATCCATGCCCGACGACTGCTTAGATACTCGCAGCACAGTTGCCCCATATACATTGCTCATGAGCGCGGAGCTTGTCTTTGTCACTGTAGCAACTTTGCTCCATCAGCGGGAGAAGGCGCTTCGACGCCCCTGTAAGCACATGTTTCTCTGATTCCTTTGTTTCAGGCAAGCCACTGTGACGTCAGACGCCTTTACGCATACAGCTTTGCGATGCTTAGACAGTAATAACATAATTCATGTTTACATTTCTTTAATTTTCGACGCATTGTCGTTATTCGTGACGCATCAATGACCAATTGATTATATGGCAATACAATGAAAAAAGCGTGTGGAAAACAGTGTTAATGACAGATTTGAGAAGCACATTTCTTCAATGTTGGCCGCATGGCATTCCTGTGCAGGTGACAATGGTAATTTTTCAAAACGACAAGGATATTTAAACACATGATTATTTGTTTGCTGTGCTCTATGGCCTCTGCTACAGACCTCATCGAAATGACACTTAGATATCTTAGGGTGTACATATCAAGTCTTCCCAAATGGTCTAGCGGATAGGAATCTGCCTTGTAACGCAGGGCGGCCCGGGTTCGATTCCCGTCATGGCAAAGGATTTTTGTAGAAAAATAAAATGAGTCCCAACGTGTGCAACAGAACAGTTCGAAATCTCGTTACATTTGCATCGTCATGAAAATGACTTATATCAGGCTAGCTCATTTTTTCTTTGTTCATTTTAAGTGTAGAAACAATATTTCGTTTGTGAACATTTTTTTCTGCCGTTTTGACAACAGGCTCATGACTAAAGAACACACGGCTGTCTGCTGATTGACGCTTGACTGTAGATTTTCGCTTTGTGTCAAAAGAACTTCCTAACGCACACTTTTTCAAAGTAGGTGAATTCATCAGATCTGTTTGAAACATTGCATTTTATCCATGCACGACGACTACTTAGATACTCGCAGCACAGTTGCCTCATATAAATTGCCCATGAGCGCGGAGCTTGTCTTTGTCACTGTAGCAACTTTGCTCCATCAGCGGGAGAAGGCGGTTCGACGCCCCTGTAAGTACATGTTTCTCTAATTCCTTTGTTTCAGGCAAGCCACTGTGAAGTCAGACGCCTTTACGCATACAGCTTTGCGATGCTTAGACAGTAATAACATAATTCATGTTTACATTTCTTTAATTTTCGACGCATTGTCGTTATTCGTGACGCATCAATGACCAATTGATTATATGGCAATGCAATGAAAAAAGCGTGTGGAAAACAGTGTTAATGACAGATTTGAGAAGCACATTTCTTCAATGTTGGCCGCATGGCATTCCTGTGCAGGTGACAATGGTAATTTTTCAAAACGACAAGGATATTTAAACACATGATTATTTGTTTGCTGTGCTCTATGGCCTCTGCTACAGACCTCATCGAAATGACACTTAGATATCTTAGGGTATACATATCAAGTTTTCCCAAATGGTCTATCGGATAGGCATCTACCTTGTAACCCATGGTGGCCCGGGTTCGATTCCCGTCATGGCAAATGTTTTTTGTAGAAAAATAAAATGAGTCCCAACGTGTGCAACAGAACAGTTCGAAATCTCGTTACATTTGCATCGTCATGAACATGACTTATATCAGGCTAGCTCATTTTTTCTTTGTTCATTTTAAGTGTAGAAACAATATTTCGTTTGTGAACGTTTTTTTCTGCCGTTTTGACAACAGGCTCATGACTAAAGAACACACGGCTGTCTGCTGATTGACGCTTGACTGTAGATTTTCGCTTTGTGTCAAAAGAACTCCCTAACGCACACTTTTTCAAAGTAGGTGAATTCATCAGATCTGTTTGAAACATTGCATTTTATCCATGCACGACGACTACTTAGATACTCGCAGCACAGTTGCCTCATATAAATTGCCCATGAGCGCGGAGCTTGTCTTTGTCACTGTAGCAACTTTGCTCCATCAGCGGGAGAAGGCGGTTCGACGCCCCTGTAAGCACATGTTTCTCTAATTCCTTTGTTTCAGACAAGCCACTGTGACGTCAGACGCCTTTACGCATACAGCTTTGCGATGCTTAGACAGTAATAACATAATTCATGTTTACATTTCTTTAATTTTCGACGCATTGTCGTTATTCGTGACGCATCAATGACCAATTGATTATATGGCAATGCAATGAAAAAAGCGTGTGGAAAACAGTGTTAATGACAGATTTGAGAAGCACATTTCTTCAATGTTGGCCGCATGGCATTCCTGTGCAGGTGACAATGGTAATTTTTCAAAACGACAAGGATATTTAAACACATGATTATTTGTTTGCTGTGCTCTATGGCCTCTGCTACAGACCTCATCGAAATGACACTTAGATATCTTAGGGTGTACATATCAAGTCTTCCCAAATGGTCTAGCGGATAGGAATCTGCCTTGTCACGCAAGGCGGCCCGGGTTCGATTCCCGTCATGGCAAATGATTTTTGTAGAAAAATAAAATGAGTCCCAACGTGTGCAACAGAACAGTTCGAAATCTCGTTACATTTGCATCGTCATGAACATGACTTATATCAGGCTAGCTAATTTTTTCTTTGTTCATTTTAAGTGTAGAAACAATATTTCGTTTGTGACCATTTTTTTCTGCCGTTTTGACAACAGGCTCATGACTAAAGAACACACGGCTGTCTGCTGATTGACGCTTGACTGTAGATTTTCGCTTTGTGTCAAAAGAACTCCCTAACGCACACTTTTTCAAAGTAGGTGAATTCATCAGATCTGTTTGAAACATTGCATTTTATCCATGCACGACGACTACTTAGATACTCGCAGCACAGTTGCCTCATATAAATTGCCCATGAGCGCGGAGCTTGTCTTTGTCACTGCAGCAGCTTTGCTCCATCAGCGGGAGAAGGCGGTTCGACGCCCCTGTAAGCACATGTTTCTCTAATTCCTTTGTTTCAGGCAAGCCACTGTGACGTCAGACGCCTTTACGCATACAGCTTTGCGATGCTTAGACAGTAATAACATAATTCATGTTTACATTTCTTTAATTTTCGACGCATTGTCGTTATTCGTGACGCATCAATGACCAATTGATTATATGGCAATGCAATGAAAAAAGCGTGTGGAAAACAGTGTTAATGACAGATTTGAGAAGCACATTTCTTCAATGTTGGCCGCATGGCATTCCTGTGCAGGTGACAATGGTAATTTTTCAAAACGACAAGGATATTTAAACACATGATTATTTGTTTGCTGTGCTCTATGGCCTCTGCTACAGACCTCATCGAAATGACACTTAGATATCTTAGGGTGTACATATCAAGTCTTCCCAAATGGTCTAGCGGATAGGAATCTGCCTTGTAACGCAGGGCGGCCCGGGTTCGATTCCCGTCATGGCAAAGGATTTTTGTAGAAAAATAAAATGAGTCCCAACGTGTGCAATAGAACAGTTCGAAATCTCGTTACATTTGCATCGTCATGAACATGACTTATATCAGGCTAGCTAATTTTTTCTTTGTTCATTTTAAGTGTAGAAACAATATTTCGTTTGTGAACATTTTTTTCTGCCGTTTTGACAACAGGCTCATGACTAAAGAACACACGGCTGTCTGCTGATTGACGCTTGACTGTAGATTTTCGCTTTGTGTCAAAAGAACTTCCTAACGCACACTTTTTCAAAGTAGGTGAATTCATCAGATCTGTTTGAAACATTGCATTTTATCCATGCACGACGACTGCTTAGATACTCGCAGCACAGTTGCCCCATATACATTGCCCATGAGCGCGGAGCTTGTCTTTGTCACTGTAGCAACTTTGCTCCATCAGTGGGAGAAGGCGCTTCGACGCCCCTGTAAGCACATGTTTCTCTGATTCCTTTGTTTCAGGCAAGCCACTGTGACGTCAGACGCCTTTACGCATACAGCTTTGCGATGCTTAGACAGTAATAACATAATTCATGTTTACATTTCTTTAATTTTCGACGCATTGTCGTTATTCGTGACGCATCAATGACCAATTGATTATATGGCAATGCAATGAAAAAAGCGTGTGGAAAACAGTGTTAATGACAGATTTGAGAAGCACATTTCTTCAATGTTGGCCGCATGGCATTCCTGTGCAGGTGACAATGGTAATTTTTCAAAACGACAAGGATATTTAAACACATGATTATTTGTTTGCTGTGCTCTATGGCCTCTGCTACAGACCTCATCGAAATGACACTTAGATATCTTAGGGTGTACATATCAAGTCTTCCCAAATGGTCTAGCGGATAGGAATCTGCCTTGTCACGCAAGGCGGCCCGGGTTCGATTCCCGTCATGGCAAATGTTTTTTGTAGAAAAATAAAATGAGTCCCAACGTGTGCAACAGAACAGTTCGAAATCTCGTTACATTTGCATCGTCATGAACATGACTTATATCAGGCTAGCTCATTTTTTCTTTGTTCATTTTAAGTGTAGAAACAATATTTCGTTTGTGAACGTTTTTTTCTGCCGTTTTGACAACAGGCTCATGACTAAAGAACACACGGCTGTCTGCTGATTGACGCTTGACTGTAGATTTTCGCTTTGTGTCAAAAGAACTCCCTAACGCACACTTTTTCAAAGTAGGTGAATTCATCAGATCTGTTTGAAACATTGCATTTTATCCATGCATGACGACTACTTAGATACTCGCAGCACAGTTGCCTCATATAAATTGCCCATGAGCGCGGAGCTTGTCTTTGTCACTGTAGCAACTTTGCTCCATCAGCGGGAGAAGGCGGTTCGACGCCCCTGTAAGCACATGTTTCTCTAATTCCTTTGTTTCAGACAAGCCACTGTGACGTCAGACGCTTTTACGCATACAGCTTTGCGATGCTTAGACAGTAATAACATAATTCATGTTTACATTTCTTTAATTTTCGACGCATTGTCGTTATTCGTGACGCATCAATGACCAATTGATTATATGGCAATGCAATGAAAAAAGCGTGTGGAAAACAGTGTTAATGACAGATTTGAGAAGCACATTTCTTCAATGTTGGCCGCATGGCATTCCTGTGCAGGTGACAATGGTAATTTTTCAAAACGACAAGGATATTTAAACACATGATTATTTGTTTGCTGTGCTCTATGGCCTCTGCTACAGACCTCATCGAAATGACACTTAGATATCTTAGGGTATACATATCAAGTTTTCCCAAATGGTCTATCGGATAGGCATCTACCTTGTAACCCATGGTGGCCCGGGTTCGATTCCCGTCATGGCAAATGTTTTTTGTAGAAAAATAAAATGAGTCCCAACGTGTGCAACAGAACAGTTCGAAATCTCGTTACATTTGCATCGTCATGAACATGACTTATATCAGGCTAGCTCATTTTTTCTTTGTTCATTTTAAGTGTAGAAACAATATTTCGTTTGTGAACGTTTTTTTCTGCCGTTTTGACAACAGGCTCATGACTAAAGAACACACGGCTGTCTGCTGATTGACGCTTGACTGTAGATTTTCGCTTTGTGTCAAAAGAACTCCCTAACGCACACTTTTTCAAAGTAGGTGAATTCATCAGATCTGTTTGAAACATTGCATTTTATCCATGCACGACGACTACTTAGATACTCGCAGCACAGTTGCCTCATATAAATTGCCCATGAGCGCGGAGCTTGTCTTTGTCACTGTAGCAACTTTGCTCCATCAGCGGGAGAAGGCGGTTCGACGCCCCTGTAAGCACATGTTTCTCTAATTCCTTTGTTTCAGACAAGCCACTGTGACGTCAGACGCCTTTACGCATACAGCTTTGCGATGCTTAGACAGTAATAACATAATTCATGTTTACATTTCTTTAATTTTCGACGCATTGTCGTTATTCGTGACGCATCAATGACCAATTGATTATATGGCAATGCAATGAAAAAAGCGTGTGGAAAACAGTGTTAATGACAGATTTGAGAAGCACATTTCTTCAATGTTGGCCGCATGGCATTCCTGTGCAGGTGACAATGGTAATTTTTCAAAACGACAAGGATATTTAAACACATGATTATTTGTTTGCTGTGCTCTATGGCCTCTGCTACAGACCTCATCGAAATGACACTTAGATATCTTAGGGTGTACATATCAAGTCTTCCCAAATGGTCTAGCGGATAGGAATCTGCCTTGTCACGCAAGGCGGCCCGGGTTCGATTCCCGTCATGGCAAATGTTTTTTGTAGAAAAATAAAATGAGTCCCAACGTGTGCAACAGAACAGTTCGAAATCTCGTTACATTTGCATCGTCATGAACATGACTTATATCAGGCTAGCTCATTTTTTCTTTGTTCATTTTAAGTGTAGAAACAATATTTCGTTTGTGAACGTTTTTTTCTGCCGTTTTGACAACAGGCTCATGACTAAAGAACACACGGCTGTCTGCTGATTGACGCTTGACTGTAGATTTTCGCTTTGTGTCAAAAGAACTCCCTAACGCACACTTTTTCAAAGTAGGTGAATTCATCAGATCTGTTTGAAACATTGCATTTTATCCATGCACGACGACTACTTAGATACTCGCAGCACAGTTGCCTCATATAAATTGCCCATGAGCGCGGAGCTTGTCTTTGTCACTGTAGCAACTTTGCTCCATCAGCGGGAGAAGGCGGTTCGACGCCCCTGTAAGCACATGTTTCTCTAATTCCTTTGTTTCAGACAAGCCACTGTGACGTCAGACGCCTTTACGCATACAGCTTTGCGATGCTTAGACAGTAATAACATAATTCATGTTTACATTTCTTTAATTTTCGACGCATTGTCGTTATTCGTGACGCATCAATGACCAATTGATTATATGGCAATGCAATGAAAAAAGCGTGTGGAAAACAGTGTTAATGACAGATTTGAGAAGCACATTTCTTCAATGTTGGCCGCATGGCATTCCTGTGCAGGTGACAATGGTAATTTTTCAAAACGACAAGGATATTTAAACACATGATTATTTGTTTGCTGTGCTCTATGGCCTCTGCTACAGACCTCATCGAAATGACACTTAGATATCTTAGGGTGTACATATCAAGTCTTCCCAAATGGTCTAGCGGATAGGAATCTGCCTTGTCACGCAGGGCGGCCCGGGTTCGATTCCCGTCATGGCAAATGATTTTTGTAGAAAAATAAAATGAGTCCCAACGTGTGCAACAGAACAGTTTGAAATCTCGATACATTTGCATCGTCATGAACATGACTTATATCAGGCTAGCTAATTTTTTCTTTGTTCATTTTAAGTGTAGAAACAATATTTCGTTTGTGACCATTTTTTTCTGCCGTTTTGACAACAGGCTCATGACTAAAGAACACACGGCTGTCTGCTGATTGACGCTTGACTGTAGATTTTCGCTTTGTGTCAAAAGAACTCCCTAACGCACACTTTTTCAAAGTAGGTGAATTCATCAGATCTGTTTGAAACATTGCATTTTATCCATGCACGACGACTACTTAGATACTCGCAGCACAGTTGCCTCATATAAATTGCCCATGAGCGCGGAGCTTGTCTTTGTCACTGCAGCAGCTTTGCTCCATCAGCGGGAGAAGGCAGTTCGACGCCCCTGTAAGCACATGTTTCTCTAATTCCTTTGTTTCAGGCAAGCCACTGTGACGTCAGACGCCTTTACGCATACAGCTTTGCGATGCTTAGACAGTAATAACATAATTCATGTTTACATTTCTTTAATTTTCGACGCATTGTCGTTATTCGTGACGCATCAATGACCAATTGATTATATGGCAATGCAATGAAAAAAGCGTGTGGAAAACAGAGTTAATGACAGATTTGAGAAGCACATTTCTTCAATGTTGGCCGCATGGCATTCCTGTGCAGGTGACAATGGTAATTTTTCAAAACGACAAGGATATTTAAACACATGATTATTTGTTTGCTGTGCTCTATGGCCTCTGCTACAGACCTCATCGAAATGACACTTAGATATCTTAGGGTGTACATATCAAGTCTTCCCAAATGGTCTAGCGGATAGGAATCTGCCTTGTCAGGCAGGGCGGCCCGGGTTCGATTCCCGTCATGGCAAATGATTTTTGTAGAAAAATAAAATGAGTCCCAACGTGTGCAACAGAACAGTTTGAAATCTCGATACATTTGCATCGTCATGAACATGACTTATATCAGGCTAGCTAATTTTTTCTTTGTTCATTTTAAGTGTAGAAACAATATTTCGTTTGTGACCATTTTTTTCTGCCGTTTTGACAACAGGCTCATGACTAAAGAACACACGGCTGTCTGCTGATTGACGCTTGACTGTAGATTTTCGCTTTGTGTCAAAAGAACTCCCTAACGCACACTTTTTCAAAGTAGGTGAATTCATCAGATCTGTTTGAAACATTGCATTTTATCCATGCACGACGACTACTTAGATACTCGCAGCACAGTTGCCTCATATAAATTGCCCATGAGCGCGGAGCTTGTCTTTGTCACTGCAGCAGCTTTGCTCCATCAGCGGGAGAAGGCAGTTCGACGCCCCTGTAAGCACATGTTTCTCTAATTCCTTTGTTTCAGGCAAGCCACTGTGACGTCAGACGCCTTTACGCATACAGCTTTGCGATGCTTAGACAGTAATAACATAATTCATGTTTACATTTCTTTAATTTTCGACGCATTGTCGTTATTCGTGACGCATCAATGACCAATTGATTATATGGCAATGCAATGAAAAAAGCGTGTGGAAAACAGTGTTAATGACAGATTTGAGAAGCACATTTCTTTAATGTTGGCCGCATGGCATTCCTGTGCAGGTGACAAAGGTAATTTTTCAAAACGACAAGGATATTTAAACACATGATTATTTGTTTGCTGTGCTCTATGGCCTCTGCTACAGACCTCATCGAAATGACACTTAGATATCTTAGGGTGTACATATCAAGTCTTCCCAAATGGTCTAGCGGATAGGAATCTGCCTTTTAACGCAGGGCGGCCCGGGTTCGATTCCCGTCATGTCAAAGGATTTTTGTAGAAAAATAAAATGAGTCCCAACGTGTGCAACAGAACAGTTCGAAATCTCGTTACATTTGCATCGTCATGAACATGACTTATATCAGGCTAGCTAATTTTTTCTTTGTTCATTTTAAGTGTAGAAACAATATTTCGTTTGTGAACATTTTTTTCTGCCGTTTTGACAACAGGCTCATGACTAAAGAACACACGGCTGTCTGCTGATTGACGCTTGACTGTAGATTTTCGCTTTGTGTCAAAAGAACTTCCTAACGCACTCTTTTTCAAAGTAGGTGAATTCATCAGATCTGTTTGAAACATTGCATTTTATCCATGCACGACGACTGCTTAGATACTCGCAGCACAGTTGCCCCATATACATTGCCCATGAGCGCGGAGCTTGTCTTTGTCACTGTAGCAACTTTGCTCCATCAGTGGGAGAAGGCGCTTCGACGCCCCTGTAAGCACATGTTTCTCTGATTCCTTTGTTTCAGGCAAGCCACTGTGACGTCAGACGCCTTTACGCATACAGCTTTGCGATGCTTAGACAGTAATAACATAATTCATGTTTACATTTCTTTAATTTTCGACGCATTGTCGTTATTCGTGACGCATCAATGACCAATTGATTATATGGCAATGCAATGAAAAAAGCGTGTGGAAAACAGTGTTAATGACAGATTTGAGAAGCACATTTCTTCAATGTTGGCCGCATGGCATTCCTGTGCAGGTGACAATGGTAATTTTTCAAAACGACAAGGATATTTAAACACATGATTATTTGTTTGCTGTGCTCTATGGCCTCTGCTACAGACCTCATCGAAATGACACTTAGATATCTTAGGGTGTACATATCAAGTCTTCCCAAATGGTCTAGCGGATAGGAATCTGCCTTGTCACGCAGGGCGGCCCGGGTTCGATTCCCGTCATGGCAAATGATTTTTGTAGAAAAATAAAATGAGTCCCAACGTGTGCAACAGAACAGTTTGAAATCTCGTTACATTTGCATCGTCATGAACATGACTTATATCAGGCTAGCTCATTTTTTCTTTGTTCATTTTAAGTGTAGAAACAATATTTCGTTTGTGACCATTTTTTTCTGCCGTTTTGACAACAGGCTCATGACTAAAGAACACACGGCTGTCTGCTGATTGACGCTTGACTGTAGATTTTCGCTTTGTGTCAAAAGAACTCCCTAACGCACACTTTTTCAAAGTAGGTGAATTCATCAGATCTGTTTGAAACATTGCATTTTATCCATGCACGACGACTACTTAGATACTCGCAGCACAGTTGCCTCATATAAATTGCCCATGAGCGCGGAGCTTGTCTTTGTCACTGCAGCAGCTTTGCTCCATCAGCGGGAGAAGGCGGTTCGACGCCCCTGTAAGCACATGTTTCTCTAATTCCTTTGTTTCAGGCAAGCCACTGTGACGTCAGACGCCTTTACGCATACAGCTTTGCGATGCTTAGACAGTAATAACATAATTCATGTTTACATTTCTTTAATTTTCGACGCATTGTCGTTATTCGTGACGCATCAATGACCAATTGATTATATGGCAATGCAATGAAAAAAGCGTGTGGAAAACAGTGTTAATGACAGATTTGAGAAGCACATTTCTTTAATGTTGGCCGCATGGCATTCCTGTGCAGGTGACAAAGGTAATTTTTCAAAACGACAAGGATATTTAAACACATGATTATTTGTTTGCTGTGCTCTATGGCCTCTGCTACAGACCTCATCGAAATGACACTTAGATATCTTAGGGTGTACATATCAAGTCTTCCCAAATGGTCTAGCGGATAGGAATCTGCCTTGTCACGCAGGGCGGCCCGGGGTCGATTCCCGTCATGGCAAATGTTTTTTGTAGAAAAATAAAATGAGTCCCAACGTGTGCAACAGAACAGTTCGAAATCTCGTTACATTTGCATCGTCATGAACATGACTTATATCAGGCTAGCTCATTTTTTCTTTGTTCATTTTAAGTGTAGAAACAATATTTCGTTTGTGACCATTTTTTTCTGCCGTTTTGACAACAGGCTCATGACTAAAGAACACACGGCTGTCTGCTGATTGACGCTTGACTGTAGATTTTCGCTTTGTGTCAAAAGAACTCCCTAACGCACACTTTTTCAAAGTAGGTGAATTCATCAGATCTGTTTGAAACATTGCATTTTATCCATGCACGACGACTACTTAGATACTCGCAGCACAGTTGCCTCATATAAATTGCCCATGAGCGCGGAGCTTGTCTTTGTCACTGTAGCAACTTTGCTCCATCAGCGGGAGAAGGCGGTTCGACGCCCCTGTAAGCACATGTTTCTCTAATTCCTTTGTTTCAGACAAGCCACTGTGACGTCAGACGCCTTTACGCATACAGCTTTGCGATGCTTAGACAGTAATAACATAATTCATGTTTACATTTCTTTAATTTTCGACGCATTGTCGTTATTCGTGACGCATCAATGACCAATTGATTATATGGCAATGCAATGAAAAAAGCGTGTGGAAAACAGTGTTAATGACAGATTTGAGAAGCACATTTCTTCAATGTTGGCCGCATGGCATTCCTGTGCAGGTGACAATGGTAATTTTTCAAAACGACAAGGATATTTAAACACATGATTATTTGTTTGCTGTGCTCTATGGCCTCTGCTACAGACCTCATCGAAATGACACTTAGATATCTTAGGGTGTACATATCAAGTCTTCCCAAATGGTCTAGCGGATAGGAATCTGCCTTGTCACGCAAGGCGGCCCGGGTTCGATTCCCGTCATGGCAAATGATTTTTGTAGAAAAATAAAATGAGTCCCAACGTGTGCAACAGAACAGTTCGAAATCTCGTTACATTTGCATCGTCATGAACATGACTTATATCAGGCTAGCTAATTTTTTCTTTGTTCATTTTAAGTGTAGAAACAATATTTCGTTTGTGACCATTTTTTTCTGCCGTTTTGACAACAGGCTCATGACTAAAGAACACACGGCTGTCTGCTGATTGACGCTTGACTGTAGATTTTCGCTTTGTGTCAAAAGAACTCCCTAACGCACACTTTTTCAAAGTAGGTGAATTCATCAGATCTGTTTGAAACATTGCATTTTATCCATGCACGACGACTACTTAGATACTCGCAGCACAGTTGCCTCATATAAATTGCCCATGAGCGCGGAGCTTGTCTTTGTCACTGCAGCAGCTTTGCTCCATCAGCGGGAGAAGGCGGTTCGACGCCCCTGTAAGCACATGTTTCTCTAATTCCTTTGTTTCAGGCAAGCCACTGTGACGTCAGACGCCTTTACGCATACAGCTTTGCGATGCTTAGACAGTAATAACATAATTCATGTTTACATTTCTTTAATTTTCGACGCATTGTCGTTATTCGTGACGCATCAATGACCAATTGATTATATGGCAATGCAATGAAAAAAGCGTGTGGAAAACAGTGTTAATGACAGATTTGAGAAGCACATTTCTTCAATGTTGGCCGCATGGCATTCCTGTGCAGGTGACAATGGTAATTTTTCAAAACTACAAGGATATTTAAACACATGATTATTTGTTTGCTGTGCTCTATGGCCTCTGCTACAGACCTCATCGAAATGACACTTAGATATCTTAGGGTGTACATATCAAGTCTTCCCAAATGGTCTAGCGGATAGGAATCTGCCTTGTAACGCAGGGCGGCCCGGGTTCGATTCCCGTCATGGCAAAGGATTTTTGTAGAAAAATAAAATGAGTCCCAACGTGTGCAACAGAACAGTTCGAAATCTCGTTACATTTGCATCGTCATGAACATGACTTATATCAGGCTAGCTAATTTTTTCTTTGTTCATTTTAAGTGTAGAAACAATATTTCGTTTGTGAACATTTTTTTCTGCCGTTTTGACAACAGGCTCATGACTAAAGAACACACGGCTGTCTGCTGATTGACGCTTGACTGTAGATTTTCGCTTTGTGTCAAAAGAACTTCCTAACGCACTCTTTTTCAAAGTAGGTGAATTCATCAGATCTGTTTGAAACATTGCATTTTATCCATGCACGACGACTGCTTAGATACTCGCAGCACAGTTGCCCCATATACATTGCCCATGAGCGCGGAGCTTGTCTTTGTCACTGTAGCAACTTTGCTCCATCAGTGGGAGAAGGCGCTTCGACGCCCCTGTAAGCACATGTTTCTCTGATTCCTTTGTTTCAGGCAAGCCACTGTGACGTCAGACGCCTTTACGCATACAGCTTTGCGATGCTTAGACAGTAATAACATAATTCATGTTTACATTTCTTTAATTTTCGACGCATTGTCGTTATTCGTGACGCATCAATGACCAATTGATTATATGGCAATGCAATGAAAAAAGCGTGTGGAAAACAGTGTTAATGACAGATTTGAGAAGCACATTTCTTCAATGTTGGCCGCATGGCATTCCTGTGCAGGTGACAATGGTAATTTTTCAAAACGACAAGGATATTTAAACACATGATTATTTGTTTGCTGTGCTCTATGGTCTCTGCTACAGACCTCATCGAAATGACACTTAGATATCTTAGGGTGTACATATCAAGTCTTCCCAAATGGTCTAGCGGATAGGAATCTGCCTTGTAACGCAGGGCGGCCCGGGTTCGATTCCCGTCATGGCAAAGGATTTTTGTAGAAAAATAAAATGAGTTCCAACGTGTGCAACAGAACAGTTCGAAATCTCGTTACATTTGCATCGTCATGAACATGACTTATATCAGGCTAGCTCATTTTTTCTTTGTTCATTTTAAGTGTAGAAACAATATTTCGTTTGTGAACATTTTTTTCTGCCGTTTTGACAACAGGCTCATTACTAAAGAACACACGGCTGTCTGCTGATTGACGCTTGACTGTAGATTTTCGCTTTGTGTCAAAAGAACTCCCTAACGCACACTTTTTCAAAGTAGGTGAATTCATCAGATCTGTTTGAAACATTGCATTTTATCCATGCACGACGACTACTTAGATACTCGCAGCACAGTTGCCTCATATAAATTGCCCATGAGCGCGGAGCTTGTCTTTGTCACTGTAGCAACGTTGCTCCATCAGCGGGAGAAGGCGGTTCGACGCCCCTGTAAGCACATGTTTCTCTAATTCCTTTGTTTCAGGCAAGCCACTGTGACGTCAGACGCCTTTACGCATACAGCTTTGCGATGCTTAGACAGTAATAACATAATTCATGTTTACATTTCTTTAATTTTCGACGCATTGTCGTTATTCGTGACGCATCAATGACCAATTGATTATATGGCAATGCAATGAAAAAAGCGTGTGGAAAACAGTGTTAATGACAGATTTGAGAAGCACATTTCTTCAATGTTGGCCGCATGGCATTCCTGTGCAGGTGACAAAGGTAATTTTTCAAAACGACAAGGATATTTAAACACATGATTATTTGTTTGCTGTGTTCTATGGCCTCTGCTACAGACCTCATCGAAATGACACTTAGATATCTTAGGGTGTACATATCAAGTCTTCCCAAATGGTCTAGCGGATAGGAATCTGCCTTGTCACGCAGGGCGGCCCGGGGTCGATTCCCGTCATGGCAAATGTTTTTTGTAGAAAAATAAAATGAGTCCCAACGTGTGCAACAGAACAGTTCGAAATCTCGTTACATTTGCATCGTCATGAACATGACTTATATCAGGCTAGCTCATTTTTTCTTTGTTCATTTTAAGTGTAGAAACAATATTTCGTTTGTGACCATTTTTTTCTGCCGTTTTGACAACAGGCTCATGACTAAAGAACACACGGCTGTCTGCTGATTGACGCTTGACTGTAGATTTTCGCTTTGTGTCAAAAGAACTTCCTAACGCACACTTTTTCAAAGTAGGTGAATTCATCAGATCTGTTTGAAACATTGCATTTTATCCATGCACGACGACTGCTTAGATACTCGCAGCACAGTTGCCCCATATACATTGCCCATGAGCGCGGAGCTTGTCTTTGTCACTGTAGCAACTTTGCTCCATCAGCGGGAGAAGGCGCTTCGACGCCCCTGTAAGCACATGTTTCTCTGATTCCTTTGTTTCAGGCAAGCCACTGTGACGTCAGACGCCTTTACGCATACAGCTTTGCGATGCTTAGACAGTAATAACATAATTCATGTTTACATTTCTTTAATTTTCGACGCATTGTCGTTATTCGTGACGCATCAATGACCAATTGATTATATGGCAATGCAATGAAAAAAGCGTGTGGAAAACAGTGTTAATGACAGATTTGAGAAGCACATTTCTTCAATGTTGGCCGCATGGCATTCCTGTGCAGGTGACAATGGTAATTTTTCAAAACGACAAGGATATTTAAACACATGATTATTTGTTTGCTGTGCTCTATGGCCTCTGCTACAGACCTCATCGAAATGACACTTAGATATCTTAGGGTGTACATATCAAGTCTTCCCAAATGGTCTAGCGGATAGGAATCTGCCTTGTAACGCAGGGCGGCCCGGGTTCGATTCCCGTCATGGCAAATGATTTTTGTAGAAAAATAAAATGAGTTCCAACGTGTGCAACAGAACAGTTCGAAATCTCGTTACATTTGCATCGTCATGAACATGACTTATATCAGGCTAGCTCATTTTTTCTTTGTTCATTTTAAGTGTAGAAACAATATTTCGTTTGTGAACATTTTTTTCTGCCGTTTTGACAACAGGCTCATTACTAAAGAACACACGGCTGTCTGCTGATTGACGCTTGACTGTAGATTTTCGCTTTGTGTCAAAAGAACTCCCTAACGCACACTTTTTCAAAGTAGGTGAATTCATCAGATCTGTTTGAAACATTGCATTTTATCCATGCACGACGACTACTTAGATACTCGCAGCACAGTTGCCTCATATAAATTGCCCATGAGCGCGGAGCTTGTCTTTGTCACTGTAGCAACGTTGCTCCATCAGCGGGAGAAGGCGGTTCGACGCCCCTGTAAGCACATGTTTCTCTAATTCCTTTGTTTCAGGCAAGCCACTGTGACGTCAGACGCCTTTACGCATACAGCTTTGCGATGCTTAGACAGTAATAACATAATTCATGTTTACATTTCTTTAATTTTCGACGCATTGTCGTTATTCGTGACGCATCAATGACCAATTGATTATATGGCAATGCAATGAAAAAAGCGTGTGGAAAACAGTGTTAATGACAGATTTGAGAAGCACATTTCTTCAATGTTGGCCGCATGGCATTCCTGTGCAGGTGACAATGGTAATTTTTCAAAACGACAAGGATATTTAAACACATGATTATTTGTTTGCTGTGCTCTATGGCCTCTGCTACAGACCTCATCGAAATGACACTTAGATATCTTAGGGTGTACATATCAAGTCTTCCCAAATGGTCTAGCGGATAGGAATCTGCCTTGTCACGCAGGGCGGCCCGGGTTCGATTCCCGTCATGGCAAATGATTTTTGTAGAAAAATAAAATGAGTCCCAACGTGTGCAACAGAACAGTTCGAAATCTCGTTACATTTGCATCGTCATGAACATGACTTATATCAGGCTAGCTAATTTTTTCTTTGTTCATTTTAAGTGTAGAAACAATATTTCGTTTGTGAACATTTTTTTCTGCCGTTTTGACAACAGGCTCATTACTAAAGAACACACGGCTGTCTGCTGATTGACGCTTGACTGTAGATTTTCGCTTTGTGTCAAAAGAACTCCCTAACGCACACTTTTTCAAAGTAGGTGAATTCATCAGATCTGTTTGAAACATTGCATTTTATCCATGCACGACGACTACTTAGATACTCGCAGCACAGTTGCCTCATATAAATTGCCCATGACCGCGGAGCTTGTCTTTGTCACTGTAGTAACTTTGTTCCATCAGCGGGAGAAGGCGGTTCGACGCCCCTGTAAGCACATGTTTCTCTAATTCCTTTGTTTCAGGCAAGCCACTGTGACGTCAGACGCCTTTACGCATACAGCTTTGCGATGCTTAGACAGTAATAACATAATTCATGTTTACATTTCTTTAATTTTCGACGCATTGTCGTTATTCGTGACGCATCAATGACCAATTGATTATATGGCAATGCAATGAAAAAAGCGTGTGGAAAACAGTGTTAATGACAGATTTGAGAAGCACATTTCTTCAATGTTGGCCGCATGGCATTCCTGTGCAGGTGACAATGGTAATTTTTCAAAACGACAAGAATATTTCAACACATGATTATTTGTTTGCTGTGCTCTATGGCCTCTGCTACAGACCTCATCGAAATGACACTTAGATATCTTAGGGTGTACATATCAAGTCTTCCCAAATGGTCTAGCGGATAGGCATCTACCTTGTAACGCCGGGCGGCCCGGGTTCGATTCCCGTCATGGCAAATGTTTTTTGTAGAAAAATAAAATGAGTCCCAAAGTGTGCAACAGAACAGTTCGAAATCTCGTTACATTTGCATCGTCATGAACATGACTTATATCAGGCTAGCTAATTTTTTCTTTGTTCATTTTAAGTGTAGAAACAATATTTCGTTTGTGAACATTTTTTTCTGCCGTTTTGACAACAGGCTCATGACTAAAGAACACACGGCTGTCTGCTGATTGACGCTTGACTGTCGATTTTCGCTTTGTGTCAAAAGAACTCCCTAACGCACACTTTTTCAAAGTAGGTGAATTCATCAGATCTGTTTGAAACATTGCATTTTATCCATGCACGACGACTACTTAGATACTCGCAGCACAGTTGCCTCATATAAATTGCCCATGAGCGCGGAGCTTGTCTTTGTCACTGTCGCAACTTTGCTCCATCAGCGGGAGAAGGCGGTTCAACGCCCCTGTAAGCACATGTTTCTCTAATTCCTTTGTTTCAGGCAAGCCACTGTGACGTCAGACGCCTTTACGCATACAGCTTTGCGATGCTTAGACAGTAATAACATAATTTATGTTTACATTTCTTTAATTTTCGACGCATTGTCGTTATTTGTGACGCATCAATGACCAATTGATTATATGGCAATGCAATGAAAAAAGCGTGTGGAAAACAGTGTTAATGACAGATTTGAGAAGCACATTTCTTCAATGTTGGCCGCATGGCATTCCTGTGCAGGTGACAATGGTAATTTTTCAAAACGACAAGGATATTTAAACACATGATTATTTGTTTGCTGTGCTCTATGGCCTCTGCTACAGACCTCATCGAAATGACACTTAGATATCTTAGGGTATACATATCAAGTTTTCCCAAATGGTCTAACGGATAGGCATCTACCTTGTAACCCATGGCGGCCCGGGTTCGATTCCTGTCATGGCAAATGTTTTTTGTAGAAAAATAAAATGAGTCCCAACGTGTGCAACAGAACAGTTCGAAATCTCGTTACATTTGCATCGTCATGAACATGACTTATATCAGGCTAGCTAATTTTTTCTTTGTTCATTTTAAGTGTAGAAACAATATTTCGTTTGTGAACATTTTTTTCTGCCGTTTTGACAACAGGCTCATGACTAAAGAACACACGGCTGTCTGCTGATTGACGCTTGACTGTAGATTTTCGCTTTGTGTCAAAAGAACTCCCTAACGCACACTTTTTCAAAGTAGGTGAATTCATCAGATCTGTTTGAAACATTGCATTTTATCCATGCACGACGACTACTTAGATACTCGCAGCATAGTTGCCTCATATAAATTGCCCATGAGCGCGGAGCTTGTCTTTGTCACTGTAGCAACTTTGCTCCATCAGCGGGAGAAGGCGGTTCAACGCCCCTGTAAGCACATGTTTCTCTAATTCCTTTGTTTCAGGCAAGCCACTGTGACGTCAGACGCCTTTACGCATACAGCTTTGCGATGCTTAGACAGTAATAACATAATTCATGTTTACATTTCTTTAATTTTCGACGCATTGTCGTTATTCGTGACGCATCAATGACCAATTGATTATATGGCAATGCAATGAAAAAAGCGTGTGGAAAACAGTGTTAATGACAGATTTGAGAAGCACATTTCTTCAATGTTGGCCGCATGGCATTCCTGTGCAGGTGACAATGGTAATTTTTCAAAACGACAAGGATATTTAAACACATGATTATTTGTTTGCTGTGCTCTATGGCCTCTGCTACAGACCTCATCGAAATGACACTTAGATATCTTAGGGTATACATATCAAGTTTTCCCAAATGGTCTAGCGGATAGGAATCTGCCTTGTCACGCAGGGCGGCCCGGGGTCGATTCCCGTCATGGCAAATGTTTTTTGTAGAAAAATAAAATGAGTCCCAACGTGTGCAACAGAACAGTTCGAAATCTCGTTACATTTGCATCGTCATGAACATGACTTATATCAGGCTAGCTAATTTTTTCTTTGTTCATTTTAAGTGTAGAAACAATATTTCGTTTGTGAACATTTTTTTCTGCCGTTTTGACAACAGGCTCATGACTAAAGAACACACGGCTGTCTGCTGATTGACGCTTGACTGTAGATTTTCGCTTTGTGTCAAAAGAACTTCCTAACGCACACTTTTTCAAAGTAGGTGAATTCATCAGATCTGTTTGAAACATTGCATTTTATCCATGCACGACGACTGCTTAGATACTCGCAGCACAGTTGCCCCATATACATTGCCCATGAGCGCGGAGCTTGTCTTTGTCACTGTAGCAACTTTGCTCCATCAGCGGGAGAAGGCGCTTCGACGCCCCTGTAAGCACATGTTTCTCTGATTCCTTTGTTTCAGGCAAGCCACTGTGACGTCAGACGCCTTTACGCATACAGCTTTGCGATGCTTAGACAGTAATAACATAATTCATGTTTACATTTCTTTAATTTTCGACGCATTGTCGTTATTCGTGACGCATCAATGACCAATTGATTATATGGCAATGCAATGAAAAAAGCGTGTGGAAAACAGTGTTAATGACAGATTTGAGAAGCACATTTCTTCAATGTTGGCCGCATGGCATTCCTGTGCAGGTGACAATGGTAATTTTTCAAAACGACAAGGATATTTAAACACATGATTATTTGTTTGCTGTGCTCTATGGCCTCTGCTACAGACCTCATCGAAATGACACTTAGATATCTTAGGGTGTACATATCAAGTCTTCCCAAATGGTCTAGCGGATAGGAATCTGCCTTGTAACGCAGGGCGGCCCGGGTTCGATTCCCGTCATGGCAAATGATTTTTGTAGAAAAATAAAATGAGTTCCAACGTGTGCAACAGAACAGTTCGAAATCTCGTTACATTTGCATCGTCATGAACATGACTTATATCAGGCTAGCTCATTTTTTCTTTGTTCATTTTAAGTGTAGAAACAATATTTCGTTTGTGAACATTTTTTTCTGCCGTTTTGACAACAGGCTCATTACTAAAGAACACACGGCTGTCTGCTGATTGACGCTTGACTGTAGATTTTCGCTTTGTGTCAAAAGAACTCCCTAACGCACACTTTTTCAAAGTAGGTGAATTCATCAGATCTGTTTGAAACATTGCATTTTATCCATGCACGACGACTACTTAGATACTCGCAGCACAGTTGCCTCATATAAATTGCCCATGAGCGCGGAGCTTGTCTTTGTCACTGTAGCAACGTTGCTCCATCAGCGGGAGAAGGCGGTTCGACGCCCCTGTAAGCACATGTTTCTCTAATTCCTTTGTTTCAGGCAAGCCACTGTGACGTCAGACGCCTTTACGCATACAGCTTTGCGATGCTTAGACAGTAATAACATAATTCATGTTTACATTTCTTTAATTTTCGACGCATTGTCGTTATTCGTGACGCATCAATGACCAATTGATTATATGGCAATGCAATGAAAAAAGCGTGTGGAAAACAGTGTTAATGACAGATTTGAGAAGCACATTTCTTCAATGTTGGCCGCATGGCATTCCTGTGCAGGTGACAATGGTAATTTTTCAAAACGACAAGGATATTTAAACACATGATTATTTGTTTGCTGTGCTCTATGGCCTCTGCTACAGACCTCATCGAAATGACACTTAGATATCTTAGGGTGTACATATCAAGTCTTCCCAAATGGTCTAGCGGATAGGAATCTGCCTTGTCACGCAGGGCGGCCCGGGTTCGATTCCCGTCATGGCAAATGATTTTTGTAGAAAAATAAAATGAGTCCCAACGTGTGCAACAGAACAGTTCGAAATCTCGTTACATTTGCATCGTCATGAACATGACTTATATCAGGCTAGCTAATTTTTTCTTTGTTCATTTTAAGTGTAGAAACAATATTTCGTTTGTGAACATTTTTTTCTGCCGTTTTGACAACAGGCTCATTACTAAAGAACACACGGCTGTCTGCTGATTGACGCTTGACTGTAGATTTTCGCTTTGTGTCAAAAGAACTCCCTAACGCACACTTTTTCAAAGTAGGTGAATTCATCAGATCTGTTTGAAACATTGCATTTTATCCATGCACGACGACTACTTAGATACTCGCAGCACAGTTGCCTCATATAAATTGCCCATGACCGCGGAGCTTGTCTTTGTCACTGTAGTAACTTTGTTCCATCAGCGGGAGAAGGCGGTTCGACGCCCCTGTAAGCACATGTTTCTCTAATTCCTTTGTTTCAGGCAAGCCACTGTGACGTCAGACGCCTTTACGCATACAGCTTTGCGATGCTTAGACAGTAATAACATAATTCATGTTTACATTTCTTTAATTTTCGACGCATTGTCGTTATTCGTGACGCATCAATGACCAATTGATTATATGGCAATGCAATGAAAAAAGCGTGTGGAAAACAGTGTTAATGACAGATTTGAGAAGCACATTTCTTCAATGTTGGCCGCATGGCATTCCTGTGCAGGTGACAATGGTAATTTTTCAAAACGACAAGAATATTTCAACACATGATTATTTGTTTGCTGTGCTCTATGGCCTCTGCTACAGACCTCATCGAAATGACACTTAGATATCTTAGGGTGTACATATCAAGTCTTCCCAAATGGTCTAGCGGATAGGCATCTACCTTGTAACGCCGGGCGGCCCGGGTTCGATTCCCGTCATGGCAAATGTTTTTTGTAGAAAAATAAAATGAGTCCCAAAGTGTGCAACAGAACAGTTCGAAATCTCGTTACATTTGCATCGTCATGAACATGACTTATATCAGGCTAGCTAATTTTTTCTTTGTTCATTTTAAGTGTAGAAACAATATTTCGTTTGTGAACATTTTTTTCTGCCGTTTTGACAACAGGCTCATGACTAAAGAACACACGGCTGTCTGCTGATTGACGCTTGACTGTCGATTTTCGCTTTGTGTCAAAAGAACTCCCTAACGCACACTTTTTCAAAGTAGGTGAATTCATCAGATCTGTTTGAAACATTGCATTTTATCCATGCACGACGACTACTTAGATACTCGCAGCACAGTTGCCTCATATAAATTGCCCATGAGCGCGGAGCTTGTCTTTGTCACTGTAGCAACTTTGCTCCATCAGCGGGAGAAGGCGGTTCAACGCCCCTGTAAGCACATGTTTCTCTAATTCCTTTGTTTCAGGCAAGCCACTGTGACGTCAGACGCCTTTACGCATACAGCTTTGCGATGCTTAGACAGTAATAACATAATTTATGTTTACATTTCTTTAATTTTCGACGCATTGTCGTTATTTGTGACGCATCAATGACCAATTGATTATATGGCAATGCAATGAAAAAAGCGTGTGGAAAACAGTGTTAATGACAGATTTGAGAAGCACATTTCTTCAATGTTGGCCGCATGGCATTCCTGTGCAGGTGACAATGGTAATTTTTCAAAACGACAAGGATATTTAAACACATGATTATTTGTTTGCTGTGCTCTATGGCCTCTGCTACAGACCTCATCGAAATGACACTTAGATATCTTAGGGTATACATATCAAGTTTTCCCAAATGGTCTAACGGATAGGCATCTACCTTGTAACCCATGGCGGCCCGGGTTCGATTCCTGTCATGGCAAATGTTTTTTGTAGAAAAATAAAATGAGTCCCAACGTGTGCAACAGAACAGTTCGAAATCTCGTTACATTTGCATCGTCATGAACATGACTTATATCAGGCTAGCTAATTTTTTCTTTGTTCATTTTAAGTGTAGAAACAATATTTCGTTTGTGAACATTTTTTTCTGCCGTTTTGACAACAGGCTCATGACTAAAGAACACACGGCTGTCTGCTGATTGACGCTTGACTGTAGATTTTCGCTTTGTGTCAAAAGAACTCCCTAACGCACACTTTTTCAAAGTAGGTGAATTCATCAGATCTGTTTGAAACATTGCATTTTATCCATGCACGACGACTACTTAGATACTCGCAGCATAGTTGCCTCATATAAATTGCCCATGAGCGCGGAGCTTGTCTTTGTCACTGTAGCAACTTTGCTCCATCAGCGGGAGAAGGCGGTTCAACGCCCCTGTAAGCACATGTTTCTCTAATTCCTTTGTTTCAGGCAAGCCACTGTGACGTCAGACGCCTTTACGCATACAGCTTTGCGATGCTTAGACAGTAATAACATAATTCATGTTTACATTTCTTTAATTTTCGACGCATTGTCGTTATTCGTGACGCATCAATGACCAATTGATTATATGGCAATGCAATGAAAAAAGCGTGTGGAAAACAGTGTTAATGACAGATTTGAGAAGCACATTTCTTCAATGTTGGCCGCATGGCATTCCTGTGCAGGTGACAATGGTAATTTTTCAAAACGACAAGGATATTTAAACACATGATTATTTGTTTGCTGTGCTCTATGGCCTCTGCTACAGACCTCATCGAAATGACACTTAGATATCTTAGGGTGTACATATCAAGTCTTCCCAAATGGTCTAGCGGATAGGAATCTGCCTTGTCACGCAGGGCGGCCCGGGTTCGATTCCCGTCATGGCAAATGATTTTTGTAGAAAAATAAAATGAGTCCCAACGTGTGCAACAGAACAGTTCGAAATCTCGTTACATTTGCATCGTCATGAACATGACTTATATCAGGCTAGCTAATTTTTTCTTTGTTCATTTTAAGTGTAGAAACAATATTTCGTTTGTGAACATTTTTTTCTGCCGTTTTGACAACAGGCTCATTACTAAAGAACACACGGCTGTCTGCTGATTGACGCTTGACTGTAGATTTTCGCTTTGTGTCAAAAGAACTCCCTAACGCACACTTTTTCAAAGTAGGTGAATTCATCAGATCTGTTTGAAACATTGCATTTTATCCATGCACGACGACTACTTAGATACTCGCAGCACAGTTGCCTCATATAAATTGCCCATGACCGCGGAGCTTGTCTTTGTCACTGTAGTAACTTTGTTCCATCAGCGGGAGAAGGCGGTTCGACGCCCCTGTAAGCACATGTTTCTCTAATTCCTTTGTTTCAGGCAAGCCACTGTGACGTCAGACGCCTTTACGCATACAGCTTTGCGATGCTTAGACAGTAATAACATAATTCATGTTTACATTTCTTTAATTTTCGACGCATTGTCGTTATTCGTGACGCATCAATGACCAATTGATTATATGGCAATGCAATGAAAAAAGCGTGTGGAAAACAGTGTTAATGACAGATTTGAGAAGCACATTTCTTCAATGTTGGCCGCATGGCATTCCTGTGCAGGTGACAATGGTAATTTTTCAAAACGACAAGAATATTTCAACACATGATTATTTGTTTGCTGTGCTCTATGGCCTCTGCTACAGACCTCATCGAAATGACACTTAGATATCTTAGGGTGTACATATCAAGTCTTCCCAAATGGTCTAGCGGATAGGCATCTACCTTGTAACGCCGGGCGGCCCGGGTTCGATTCCCGTCATGGCAAATGTTTTTTGTAGAAAAATAAAATGAGTCCCAAAGTGTGCAACAGAACAGTTCGAAATCTCGTTACATTTGCATCGTCATGAACATGACTTATATCAGGCTAGCTAATTTTTTCTTTGTTCATTTTAAGTGTAGAAACAATATTTCGTTTGTGAACATTTTTTTCTGCCGTTTTGACAACAGGCTCATGACTAAAGAACACACGGCTGTCTGCTGATTGACGCTTGACTGTCGATTTTCGCTTTGTGTCAAAAGAACTCCCTAACGCACACTTTTTCAAAGTAGGTGAATTCATCAGATCTGTTTGAAACATTGCATTTTATCCATGCACGACGACTACTTAGATACTCGCAGCACAGTTGCCTCATATAAATTGCCCATGAGCGCGGAGCTTGTCTTTGTCACTGTAGCAACTTTGCTCCATCAGCGGGAGAAGGCGGTTCAACGCCCCTGTAAGCACATGTTTCTCTAATTCCTTTGTTTCAGGCAAGCCACTGTGACGTCAGACGCCTTTACGCATACAGCTTTGCGATGCTTAGACAGTAATAACATAATTTATGTTTACATTTCTTTAATTTTCGACGCATTGTCGTTATTTGTGACGCATCAATGACCAATTGATTATATGGCAATGCAATGAAAAAAGCGTGTGGAAAACAGTGTTAATGACAGATTTGAGAAGCACATTTCTTCAATGTTGGCCGCATGGCATTCCTGTGCAGGTGACAATGGTAATTTTTCAAAACGACAAGGATATTTAAACACATGATTATTTGTTTGCTGTGCTCTATGGCCTCTGCTACAGACCTCATCGAAATGACACTTAGATATCTTAGGGTATACATATCAAGTTTTCCCAAATGGTCTAACGGATAGGCATCTACCTTGTAACCCATGGCGGCCCGGGTTCGATTCCTGTCATGGCAAATGTTTTTTGTAGAAAAATAAAATGAGTCCCAACGTGTGCAACAGAACAGTTCGAAATCTCGTTACATTTGCATCGTCATGAACATGACTTATATCAGGCTAGCTAATTTTTTCTTTGTTCATTTTAAGTGTAGAAACAATATTTCGTTTGTGAACATTTTTTTCTGCCGTTTTGACAACAGGCTCATGACTAAAGAACACACGGCTGTCTGCTGATTGACGCTTGACTGTAGATTTTCGCTTTGTGTCAAAAGAACTCCCTAACGCACACTTTTTCAAAGTAGGTGAATTCATCAGATCTGTTTGAAACATTGCATTTTATCCATGCACGACGACTACTTAGATACTCGCAGCATAGTTGCCTCATATAAATTGCCCATGAGCGCGGAGCTTGTCTTTGTCACTGTAGCAACTTTGCTCCATCAGCGGGAGAAGGCGGTTCAACGCCCCTGTAAGCACATGTTTCTCTAATTCCTTTGTTTCAGGCAAGCCACTGTGACGTCAGACGCCTTTACGCATACAGCTTTGCGATGCTTAGACAGTAATAACATAATTCATGTTTACATTTCTTTAATTTTCGACGCATTGTCGTTATTCGTGACGCATCAATGACCAATTGATTATATGGCAATGCAATGAAAAAAGCGTGTGGAAAACAGTGTTAATGACAGATTTGAGAAGCACATTTCTTCAATGTTGGCCGCATGGCATTCCTGTGCAGGTGACAATGGTAATTTTTCAAAACGACAAGGATATTTAAACACATGATTATTTGTTTGCTGTGCTCTATGGCCTCTGCTACAGACCTCATCGAAATGACACTTAGATATCTTAGGGTATACATATCAAGTTTTCCCAAATGGTCTAGCGGATAGGCATCTACCTTGTAACCCATGGCGGCCCGGGTTCGATTCCCGTCATGGCAAATGTTTTTTGTAGAAAAATAAAATGAGTCCCAACGTGTGCAACAGAACAGTTCGAAATCTCGTTACATTTGCATCGTCATGAACATGACTTATATCAGGCTAGCTAATTTTTTCTTTGTTCATTTTAAGTGTAGAAACAATATTTCGTTTGTGAACATTTTTTTCTGCCGTTTTGACAACAGGCTCATGACTAAAGAACACACGGCTGTCTGCTGATTGACGCTTGACTGTAGATTTTCGCTTTGTGTCAAAAGAACTCCCTAACGCACACTTTTTCAAAGTAGGTGAATTCATCAGATCTGTTTGAAACATTGCATTTTATCCATGCACGACGACTACTTAGATACTCGCAGCACAGTTGCCTCATATAAATTGCCCATGAGCGCGGAGCTTGTCTTTGTCACTGTAGCAACTTTGCTCCATCAGCGGGAGAAGGCGCTTCGACGCCCCTGTAAGCACATGTTTCTCGAATTCCTTTGTTTCAGGCAAGCCACTGTGACGTCAGACGCCTTTACGCATACAGCTTTGCGATGCTTAGACAGTAATAACATAATTCATGTTTACATTTCTTTAATTTTCGACGCATTGTCGTTATTCGTGACGCATCAATGACCAATTGATTATATGGCAATGCAATGAAAAAAGCGTGTGGAAAACAGTGTTAATGACAGATTTGAGAAGCACATTTCTTCAATGTTGGCCGCATGGCATTCCTGTGCAGGTGACAATGGTAATTTTTCAAAACGACAAGGATATTTAAACACATGATTATTTGTTTGCTGTGCTCTATGGCCTCTGCTACAGACCTCATCGAAATGACACTTAGATATCTTAGGGTGTACATATCAAGTCTTCCCAAATGGTCTAGCGGATAGGAATCTGCGTTGTTACGCAGGGCGGCCCGGGTTCGATTCCCGTCATGGCAAATGATTTTTGTAGAAAAATAAAATGAGTCCCAACGTGTGCAACAGAACAGTTCGAAATCTCGTTACATTTGCATCGTCATGAACATGACTTATATCAGGCTAGCTAATTTTTTCTTTGTTCATTTTAAGTGTAGAAACAATATTTCGTTTGTGAACATTTTTTTCTGCCGTTTTGACAACAGGCTCATTACTAAAGAACACACGGCTGTCTGCTGATTGACGCTTGACTGTAGATTTTCGCTTTGTGTCAAAAGAACTCCCTAACGCACACTTTTTCAAAGTAGGTGAATTCATCAGATCTGTTTGAAACATTGCATTTTATCCATGCACGACGACTACTTAGATACTCGCAGCACAGTTGCCTCATATAAATTGCCCATGAGCGCGGAGCTTGTCTTTGTCACTGTAGCAACTTTGCTCCATCAGCGGGAGAAGGCGGTTCAACGCCCCTGTAAGCACATGTTTCTCTAATTCCTTTGTTTCAGGCAAGCCACTGTGACGTCAGACGCCTTTACGCATACAGCTTTGCGATGCTTAGACAGTAATAACATAATTCATGTTTACATTTCTTTAATTTTCGACGCATTGTCGTTATTCGTGACGCATCAATGACCAATTGATTATATGGCAATGCAATGAAAAAAGCGTGTGGAAAACAGTGTTAATGACAGATTTGAGAAGCACATTTCTTCAATGTTGGCCGCATGGCATTCCTGTGCAGGTGACAATGGTAATTTTTCAAAACGACAAGGATATTTAAACACATGATTATTTGTTTGCTGTGCTCTATGGCCTCTGCTACAGACCTCATCGAAATGACACTTAGATATCTTAGGGTGTACATATCAAGTCTTCCCAAATGGTCTAGCGGATAGGAATCTGCGTTGTTACGCAGGGCGGCCCGGGTTCGATTCCCGTCATGGCAAATGATTTTTGTAGAAAAATAAAATGAGTCCCAACGTGTGCAACAGAACAGTTCGAAATCTCGTTACATTTGCATCGTCATGAACATGACTTATATCAGGCTAGCTAATTTTTTCTTTGTTCATTTTAAGTGTAGAAACAATATTTCGTTTGTGAACATTTTTTTCTGCCGTTTTGACAACAGGCTCATTACTAAAGAACACACGGCTGTCTGCTGATTGACGCTTGACTGTAGATTTTCGCTTTGTGTCAAAAGAACTCCCTAACGCACACTTTTTCAAAGTAGGTGAATTCATCAGATCTGTTTGAAACATTGCATTTTATCCATGCACGACGACTACTTAGATACTCGCAGCACAGTTGCCTCATATAAATTGCCCATGAGCGCGGAGCTTGTCTTTGTCACTGTAGCAACTTTGCTCCATCAGCGGGAGAAGGCGGTTCAACGCCCCTGTAAGCACATGTTTCTCTAATTCCTTTGTTTCAGGCAAGCCACTGTGACGTCAGACGCCTTTACGCATACAGCTTTGCGATGCTTAGACAGTAATAACATAATTCATGTTTACATTTCTTTAATTTTCGACGCATTGTCGTTATTCGTGACGCATCAATGACCAATTGATTATATGGCAATGCAATGAAAAAAGCGTGTGGAAAACAGTGTTAATGACAGATTTGAGAAGCACATTTCTTCAATGTTGGCCGCATGGCATTCCTGTGCAGGTGACAATGGTAATTTTTCAAAACGACAAGGATATTTAAACACATGATTATTTGTTTGCTGTGCTCTATGGCCTCTGCTACAGACCTCATCGAAATGACACTTAGATATCTTAGGGTATACATATCAAGTTTTCCCAAATGGTCTAGCGGATAGGCATCTACCTTGTAACCCATGGCGGCCCCGGTTCGATTCCCGTCATGGCAAATGTTTTTTGTAGAAAAATAAAATGAGTCCCAACGTGTGCAACAGAACAGTTCGAAATCTCGTTACATTTGCATCGTCATGAACATGACTTATATCAGGCTAGCTAATTTTTTCTTTGTTCATTTTAAGTGTAGAAACAATATTTCGTTTGTGAATATTTTTTTCTGCCGTTTTGACAACAGGCTCATTACTAAAGAACACACGGCTGTCTGCTGATTGACGCTTGACTGTAGATTTTCGCTTTGTGTCAAAAGAACTCCCTAACGCACACTTTTTCAAAGTAGGTGAATTCATCAGATCTGTTTGAAACATTGCATTTTATCCATGCACGACGACTGCTTAGATACTCGCAGCACAGTTGCCCCATATAAATTGCCCATGAGCGCGGAGCTTGTCTTTGTCACTGTAGCAACTTTGCTCCATCAGCGGGAGAAGGCGGTTCGACGCCCCTGTAAGCACATGTTTCTCTAATTCCTTTGTTTCAGGCAAGCCACTGTGACGTCAGACGCCTTTACGCATACAGCTTTGCGATGCTTAGACAGTAATAACATAATTCATGTTTACATTTCTTTAATTTTCGACGCATTGTCGTTATTCGTGACGCATCAATGACCAATTGATTATATGGCAATGCAATGAAAAAAGCGTGTGGAAAACAGTGTTAATGACAGATTTGAGAAGCACATTTCTTCAATGTTGGCCGCATGGCATTCCTGTGCAGGTGACAATGGTAATTTTTCAAAACGACAAGGATATTTAAACACATGATTATTTGTTTGCTGTGCTCTATGGCCTCTGCTACAGACCTCATCGAAATGACACTTAGATATCTTAGGGTATACATATCAAGTTTTCCCAAATGGTCTAGCGGATAGGCATCTACCTTGTAACCCATGGCGGCCCCGGTTCGATTCCCGTCATGGCAAATGTTTTTTGTAGAAAAATAAAATGAGTCCCAACGTGTGCAACAGAACAGTTCGAAATCTCGTTACATTTGCATCGTCATGAACATGACTTATATCAGGCTAGCTAATTTTTTCTTTGTTCATTTTAAGTGGAGAAACAATATTTCGTTTGTGACCATTTTTTTCTGCCGTTTTGACAACAGGCTCATTACTAAAGAACACACGGCTGTCTGCTGATTGACGCTTGACTGTAGATTTTCGCTTTGTGTCAAAAGAACTCCCTAACGCACACTTTTTCAAAGTAGGTGAATTCATCAGATCTGTTTGAAACATTGCATTTTATCCATGCACGACGACTGCTTAGATACTCGCAGCACAGTTGCCCCATATAAATTGCCCATGAGCGCGGAGCTTGTCTTTGTCACTGTAGCAACTTTGCTCCATCAGCGGGAGAAGGCGGTTCGACGCCCCTGTAAGCACATGTTTCTCTAATTCCTTTGTTTCAGGCAAGCCACTGTGACGTCAGACGCCTTTACGCATACAGCTTTGCGATGCTTAGACAGTAATAACATAATTCATGTTTACATTTCTTTAATTTTCGACGCATTGTCGTTATTCGTGACGCATCAATGACCAATTGATTATATGGCAATGCAATGAAAAAAGCGTGTGGAAAACAGTGTTAATGACAGATTTGAGAAGCACATTTCTTCAATGTTGTCCGCATGGCATTCCTGTGCAGGTTACAATGGTAATTTTTCAAAACGACAAGGATATTTCAACACATGATTATTTGTTTGCTGTGCTCTATGGCCTCTGCTACAGACCTCATCGAAATGACACTTAGATATCTTAGGGTGTACATATCAGGTCTTCCCAAATGGTCTAGCGGATAGGCATCTACCTTGTAACGCAGGGCGGCCCGGGTTCGATTCCCGTCATGGCAAATGTTTTTTGTAGAAAAATAAAATGAGTCCCAACGTGTGCAACAGAACAGTTCGAAATCTCGTTACATTTGCATCGTCATGAACATGACTTATATCAGGCTAGCTAATTTTTTCTTTGTTCATTTTAAGTGTAGAAACAATATTTCGTTTGTGAACATTTTTTTCTGCCGTTTTGACAACAGGCTCATGACTAAAGAACACACAGCTGTCTGCTGATTGACGCTTGACTGTAGATTTTCGCTTTGTGTCAAAAGAACTCCCTAACGCACACTTTTTCAAAGTAGGTGAATTCATCAGATCTGTTTGAAACATTGCATTTTATCCATGCACGACGACTACTTAGATACTCGCAGCACAGTTGCCTCATATAAATTGCCCATGAGCGCGGAGCTTGTCTTTGTCACTGTAGCAACTTTGCTCCATCAGCGGGAGAAGGCGGTTCAACGCCCCTGTAAGCACATGTTTCTCTAATTCCTTTGTTTCAGGCAAGCCACTGTGACGTCAGACGCCTTTACGCATACAGCTTTGCGATGCTTAGACAGTAATAACATAATTCATGTTTACATTTCTTTAATTTTCGACGCATTGTCGTTATTCGTGACGCATCAATGACCAATTGATTATATGGCAATGCAATGAAAAAAGCGTGTGGAAAACAGTGTTAATGACAGATTTGAGAAGCACATTTCTTCAATGTTGGCCGCATGGCATTCCTGTGCAGGTGACAATGGTAATTTTTCAAAACGACAAGGATATTTAAACACATGATTATTTGTTTGCTGTGCTCTATGGCCTCTGCTACAGACCTCATCGAAATGACACTTAGATATCTTAGGGTATACATATCAAGTTTTCCCAAATGGTCTAGCGGATAGGCATCTACCTTGTAACCCATGGCGGCCCCGGTTCGATTCCCGTCATGGCAAATGTTTTTTGTAGAAAAATAAAATGAGTCCCAACGTGTGCAACAGAACAGTTCGAAATCTCGTTACATTTGCATCGTCATGAACATGACTTATATCAGGCTAGCTAATTTTTTCTTTGTTCATTTTAAGTGGAGAAACAATATTTCGTTTGTGACCATTTTTTTCTGCCGTTTTGACAACAGGCTCATTACTAAAGAACACACGGCTGTCTGCTGATTGACGCTTGACTGTAGATTTTCGCTTTGTGTCAAAAGAACTCCCTAACGCACACTTTTTCAAAGTAGGTGAATTCATCAGATCTGTTTGAAACATTGCATTTTATCCATGCACGACGACTGCTTAGATACTCGCAGCACAGTTGCCCCATATAAATTGCCCATGAGCGCGGAGCTTGTCTTTGTCACTGTAGCAACTTTGCTCCATCAGCGGGAGAAGGCGGTTCGACGCCCCTGTAAGCACATGTTTCTCTAATTCCTTTGTTTCAGGCAAGCCACTGTGACGTCAGACGCCTTTACGCATACAGCTTTGCGATGCTTAGACAGTAATAACATAATTCATGTTTACATTTCTTTAATTTTCGACGCATTGTCGTTATTCGTGACGCATCAATGACCAATTGATTATATGGCAATGCAATGAAAAAAGCGTGTGGAAAACAGTGTTAATGACAGATTTGAGAAGCACATTTCTTCAATGTTGTCCGCATGGCATTCCTGTGCAGGTTACAATGGTAATTTTTCAAAACGACAAGGATATTTAAACACATGATTATTTGTTTGCTGTGCTCTATGGCCTCTGCTACAGACCTCATCGAAATGACACTTAGATATCTTAGGGTGTACATATCAAGTCTTCCCAAATGGTCTAGCGGATAGGAATCTGCCTTGTCACGCAGGGCGGCCCGGGTTCGATTCCCGTCATGGCAAATGTTTTTTGTAGAAAAATAAAATGAGTCCCAACGTGTGCAACAGAACAGTTCGAAATCTCGTTACATTTGCATCGTCATGAACATGACTTATATCAGGCTAGCTAATTTTTTCTTTGTTCATTTTAAGTGTAGAAACAATATTTCGTTTGTGAACATTTTTTTCTGCCGTTTTGACAACAGGCTCATGACTAAAGAACACACAGCTGTCTGCTGATTGACGCTTGACTGTAGATTTTCGCTTTGTGTCAAAAGAACTTCCTAACGCACACTTTTTCAAAGTAGGTGAATTCATCAGATCTGTTTGAAACATTGCATTTTATCCATGCACGACGACTGCTTAGATACTCGCAGCACAGTTGCCCCATATAAATTGCCCATGAGCGCGGAGCTTGTCTTTGTCACTGTAGCAACTTTGCTCCTTCAGCGGGAGAATGCGGTTCGACGCCCCTGTAAGCACATGTTTCTCTAATTCCTTTGTTTCAGGCAAGCCACTGTGACGTCAGACGCCTTTACGCATACAGCTTTGCGATGCTTAGACAGTAATAACATAATTCATGTTTACATTTCTTTAATTTTCGACGCATTGTCGTTATTCGTGACGCATCAATGACCAATTGATTATTTGGCAATGCAATGAAAAAAGCGTGTGGAAAACAGTGTTAATGACAGATTTGAGAAGCACATTTCTTCAATGTTGGCCGCATGGCATTCCTGTGCAGGTGACAATGGTAATTTTTCAAAACGACAAGGATATTTCAACACATGATTATTTGTTTGCTGTGCTCTATGGCCTCTGCTACAGACCTCATCGAAATGACACTTAGATATCTTAGGGTGTACATATCAAGTCTTCCCAAATGGTCTAGCGGATAGGCATCTACCTTGTAACGCAGGGCGGCCCGGGTTCGATTCCCGTCATGGCAAATGTTTTTTGTAGAAAAATAAAATGAGTCCCAACGTGTGCAACAGAACAGTTCGAAATCTCGTTACATTTGCATCGTCATGAACATGACTTATATTAGGCTAGCTAATTTTTTCTTTGTTCATTTTAAGTGTAGAAACAATATTTCGTTTGTGAACATTTTTTTCTGCCGTTTTACAACAGGCTCATTACTAAAGAACACACGGCTGTCTGCTGATTGACGCTTGACTGTCGATTTTCGCTTTGTGTCAAAAGAACTCCCGAACGCACACTTTTTCAAAGTAGGTGAATTCATCAGATCTGTTTGAAACATTGCATTTTATCCATGCACGACGACTACTTAGATACTCGCAGCACAGTTGCCTCATATAAATTGCCCATGAGCGCGGAGCTTGTCTTTGTCACTGTAGCAACTTTGCTCCATCAGCGGGAGAAGGCGGTTCAACGCCCCTGTAAGCACATGTTTCTCTAATTCCTTTGTTTCAGGCAAGCCACTGTGACGTCAGACGCCTTTACGCATACAGCTTTGCGATGCTTAGACAGTAATAACATAATTCATGTTTACATTTCTTTAATTTTCGACGCATTGTCGTTATTCGTGACGCATCAATGACCAATTGATTATATGGCAATGCAATGAAAAAAGCGTGTGGAAAACAGTGTTAATGACAGATTTGAGAAGCACATTTCTTCAATGTTGGCCGCATGGCATTCCTGTGCAGGTGACAATGGTAATTTTTCAAAACGACAAGGATATTTAAACACATGATTATTTGTTTGCTGTGCTCTATGGCCTCTGCTACAGACCTCATCGAAATGACACTTAGATATCTTAGGGTGTACATATCAAGTTTTCCCAAATGGTCTAGCGGATAGGAATCTGCCTTGTTACGCAGGGCGGCCCGGGTTCGATTCCCGTCATGGCAAATGATTTTTGTAGAAAAATAAAATGAGTCCCAACGTGTGCAACAGAACAGTTCGAAATCTCGTTACATTTGCATCGTCATGAACATGACTTATATCAGGCTAGCTAATTTTTTCTTTGTTCATTTTAAGTGTAGAAACAATATTTCGTTTGTGAACATTTTTTTCTGCCGTTTTGACAACAGGCTCATTACTAAAGAACACACGGCTGTCTGCTGATTGACGCTTGACTGTAGATTTTCGCTTTGTGTCAAAAGAACTCCCTAACGCACACTTTTTCAAAGTAGGTGAATTCATCAGATCTGTTTGAAACATTGCATTTTATCCATGCACGACGACTACTTAGATACTCGCAGCACAGTTGCCCCATATAAATTGCCCATGAGCGCGGAGCTTGTCTTTGTCACTGTAGCAACTTTGCTCCATCAGCGGGAGAAGGCGCTTCGACGCCCCTGTAAGCACATGTTTCTCTGATTCCTTTGTTTCAGGCAAGCCACTGTGACGTCAGACGCCTTTACGCATACAGCTTTGCGATGCTTAGACAGTAATAACATAATTCATGTTTACATTTCTTTAATTTTCGACGCATTGTCGTTATTCGTGACGCATCAATGACCAATTGATTATATGGCAATGCAATGAAAAAAGCGTGTGGAAAACAGTGTTAATGACAGATTTGAGAAGCACATTTCTTCAATGTTGGCCGCATGGCATTCCTGTGCAGGTGACAATGGTAATTTTTCAAAACGACAAGGATATTTCAACACATGATTATTTGTTTGCTGTGCTCTATGGCCTCTGCTACAGACCTCATCGAAATGACACTTAGATATCTTAGGGTCTACATATGAAATCTTCCCAAATGGTCTAGCGCAGGGGTGCCCAAATTCTTCCCAGTGGAGGGCCAAAATTTAATCTGGGGGGAGGGTCGTGGGCCAAAATGTTAATTTTGCAGTACATTAAGTTAAATATGGGTATATATAGCATGCATGTACAAAATAAACACTATCACAAAGTAATTTTGAAAAAGGAATGACACTGTTTATTGTTCTTCACATTAATGTTCAAAAGATTACTGACGTCAATCTGGCTTCTTTAAATTAGAAAAATAATTGAAGCACTATGAAATATTTGAAGACAGACAGGGAACATTACTAGGCCTTGGGCCTATATCTTCAAATACAAAGACATTTAGTGCAAAGTAACATGGGACAAAACATGTCTCCATGGGACCAAAATACATTCTTCACTGGTTTGAACAATCATTTTTAAATCAGGAATAGTAGTAGAATTGGACAACAGCTTGAGAAGGTTTGTAGAAATCAGTACTGTACTTACAAGTGCAATAAACAAAGTAACATGGGACAAAACATGCCCCCATTAATCATACAGAGCAGAACATACTCTGACACATTGGAGGCCTAGGCCTACACATCCTGCCTGAAGTAGGCTAGGCCTATCAGTGGGAGACATGAAGCCTGTCCTTGGTTTTTAAAAGTCTCTCAATATCAGGCTCCAGCTGACTAACTGACAAAGTGAGAATGTCATGTAGGTGAGAGTCAGATAAAGCATTTCTCAGTTTGGACTTATTAAGATTCATCAGGCTGAAAGGCTGTTCACATACATAGGTACTTCCAAAGAGGGATAACATCACCTGTGCATGTTTGCGGATCTTGCCATATCTGTGTGCAGGAACACATTTGTAAAAGTCACGTTCTTCAGGCCGATGTTTTTATCGCACAGTTGCTCCTGATGCAAAATACAATGGTATTTAAAAATCGAGCCACCAAACTCACGGACTTTGTCCGACACAAGTGCAGTTAGGCCTGCTCTCTTACCGACCATGGCCGGGGCTCCATCAGTCGTGATGCCAGATAGGTTTTCCCACTTCAACCCGTTCTTGTCCATAATTCGCTGCACTGCCATAAAAATATCGTTGTTGTCCCTTTCAGTGTTTCAAGGCCCGCTAGTTCTTGACACACTTCAAAGTCCTCATTGACACCTCGCAAAACACCAGCAACTGTGCTGAGTCAGAGATGTCGGTGCTTTCATCGCTTGCGATGGAGAAGGCAGAAAACCGACCTGCTCTTTGGGCTATCTGGCCCCGAACGTCTTCGGCCATGTCCTCAACGCGGCGGGTGACCGTGTTCCGTGACAGGCTAATCTGAGAAAAAGCCCGCATCTGAGTTGGACACACAGCTTCAGCAGCAATTGTCAGACACTCTTTGACAAAATCACCCGCAGCAAAAGCTCGTCCACTTCTGACAATGACTTTGCTAATGCGATAACTTGCCCGAGTGGTATTTTCTTGTGCAGTGAACGGCTGAAGTAAAGTTCGCTGCTGTGTGGTTAGCTTTCTTAGCAAGTCTGCTACCTTCAGCTTGCGATCGTCACCTGTGTATTTTGCGAACTGGTGAGAATGCATAGTTTCATAGTGACGACGAATGTTGTACTCCTTTGAAACAGCGACCCTCTGCTTACATACCAGACACACTGCGTTGGAATCGACCTCGGTAAAAAGATAACCATGTTCCCAACTTTTTTTGAATTTTCGTTTGTCTGTGTGCCACTGCTTAACACGCTCCATCCTTGCATCCTCTCACTCACTGGTCTTCGCCTCACCGGATTGCATCTGGTAGGAGCTCAACAGCGCCACCCTACCATCATTGTATCACAATGTTATTCTCTGGTCAGGAGTGGAAGTGCACCAATAAATAATATTCAATGAGAGCGAGCGCAGATTCCGAGCGAGCGCAGATTCCGAGCGAGCGCAGATTCCGAGAGAGCGCAGATTCCGAGCGAGCGCAGATTCCGAGCGAGCGCAGATTCCGAGCGAGCGCTGATGGTGGGAAAAAATTATACAGTGGATAAGGCGCTGGCCAAATATAATCGGTCCCGCGGGCCCCAAATTGGGCAGCCATGGTCTAGCGGATAGGAATCTGCCTTGTAACGCAGGGCGGCCCGGGTTCGATTCCCGTCATGGCAAATGTTTTTTGTAGAAAAATAAAATGAGTCCCAACGTGTGCAACAGAACAGTTCGAAATCTCGTTACATTTGCATCGTCATGAACATGACTTATATCAGGCTAGCTAATTTTTTCTTTGTTCATTTTAAGTGTAGAAACAATATTTCGTTTGTGAACATTTTTTTCTGCCGTTTTGACAACAGGCTCATGACTAAAGAACACACGGCTGTCTGCTGATTGACGCTTGACTGTAGATTTTCGCTTTGTGTCAAAAGAACTCCCTAACGCACACTTTTTCAAAGTAGGTGAATTCATCAGATCTGTTTGAAACATTGCATTTTATCCATGCACGACGACTACTTAGATACTCGCAGCACAGTTGCCTCATATAAATTGCCCATGAGCGCGGAGCTTGTCTTTGTCACTGTAGCAACTTTGCTCCATCAGCGGGAGAAGGCGCTTCGACGCCCCTGTAAGCACATGTTTCTCGAATTCCTTTGTTTCAGGCAAGCCACTGTGACGTCAGACGCCTTTACGCATACAGCTTTGCGATGCTTAGACAGTAATAACATAATTCATGTTTACATTTCTTTAATTTTCGACGCATTGTCGTTATTCGTGACGCATCAATGACCAATTGATTATATGGCAATGCAATGAAAAAAGCGTGTGGAAAACAGTGTTAATGACAGATTTGAGAAGCACATTTCTTCAATGTTGGCCGCATGGCATTCCTGTGCAGGTGACAATGGTAATTTTTCAAAACGACAAGGATATTTAAACACATGATTATTTGTTTGCTGTGCTCTATGGCCTCTGCTACAGACCTCATCGAAATGACACTTAGATATCTTAGGGTGTACATATCAAGTCTTCCCAAATGGTCTAGCGGATAGGAATCTGCGTTGTTACGCAGGGCGGCCCGGGTTCGATTCCCGTCATGGCAAATGATTTTTGTAGAAAAATAAAATGAGTCCCAACGTGTGCAACAGAACAGTTCGAAATCTCGTTACATTTGCATCGTCATGAACATGACTTATATCAGGCTAGCTAATTTTTTCTTTGTTCATTTTAAGTGTAGAAACAATATTTCGTTTGTGAACATTTTTTTCTGCCGTTTTGACAACAGGCTCATTACTAAAGAACACACGGCTGTCTGCTGATTGACGCTTGACTGTAGATTTTCGCTTTGTGTCAAAATAACTCCCTAACGCACACTTTTTCAAAGTAGGTGAATTCATCAGATCTGTTTGAAACATTGCATTTTATCCATGCACGACGACTACTTAGATACTCGCAGCACAGTTGCCTCATATAAATTGCCCATGAGCGCGGAGCTTGTCTTTGTCACTGTAGCAACTTTGCTCCATCAGCGGGAGAAGGCGGTTCAACGCCCCTGTAAGCACATGTTTCTCTAATTCCTTTGTTTCAGGCAAGCCACTGTGACGTCAGACGCCTTTACGCATACAGCTTTGCGATGCTTAGACAGTAATAACATAATTCATGTTTACATTTCTTTAATTTTCGACGCATTGTCGTTATTCTTGACGCATCAATGACCAATTGATTATATGGCAATGCAATGAAAAAAGCGTGTGGAAAACAGTGTTAATGACAGATTTGAGAAGCACATTTCTTCAATGTTGGCCGCATGGCATTCCTGTGCAGGTGACAATGGTAATTTTTCAAAACGACAAGGATATTTAAACACATGATTATTTGTTTGCTGTGCTCTATGGCCTCTGCTACAGACCTCATCGAAATGACACTTAGATATCTTAGGGTATACATATCAAGTTTTCCCAAATGGTCTAGCGGATAGGCATCTACCTTGTAACCCATGGCGGCCCCGGTTCGATTCCCGTCATGGCAAATGTTTTTTGTAGAAAAATAAAATGAGTCCCAAAGTGTGCAACAGAACAGTTCGAAATCTCGTTACATTTGCATCGTCATGAACATGACTTATATCAGGCTAGCTAATTTTTTCTTTGTTCATTTTAAGTGTAGAAACAATATTTCGTTTGTGAACATTTTTTTCTGCCGTTTTGACAACAGGCTCATGACTAAAGAACACACGGCTGTCTGCTGATTGACGCTTGACTGTCGATTTTCGCTTTGTGTCAAAAGAACTCCCTAACGCACACTTTTTCAAAGTAGGTGAATTCATCAGATCTGTTTGAAACATTGCATTTTATCCATGCACGACGACTACTTAGATACTCGCAGCACAGTTGCCTCATATAAATTGCCCATGAGCGCGGAGCTTGTCTTTGTCACTGTAGCAACTTTGCTCCATCAGCGGGAGAAGGCGGTTCGACGCCCCTGTAAGCACATGTTTCTCTAATTCCTTTGTTTCAGGCAAGCCACTGTGACGTCAGACGCCTTTACGCATACAGCTTTGCGATGCTTAGACAGTAATAACATAATTCATGTTTACATTTCTTTAATTTTCGACGCATTGTCGTTATTCGTGACGCATCAATGACCAATTGATTATATGGCAATGCAATGAAAAAAGCGTGTGGAAAACAGTGTTAATGACAGATTTGAGAAGCACATTTCTTCAATGTTGGCCGCATGGCATTCCTGTGCAGGTGACAATGGTAATTTTTCAAAACGACAAGGATATTTAAACACATGATTATTTGTTTGCTGTGCTCTATGGCCTCTGCTACAGACCTCATCGAAATGACACTTAGATATCTTAGGGTGTACATATCAAGTCTTCCCAAATGGTCTAGCGGATAGGCATCTACCTTGTAACGCAGGGCGGCCCGGGTTCGATTCCCGTCATGGCAAATGTTTTTTGTAGAAAAATAAAATGAGTCCCAACGTGTGCAACAGAACAGTTCGAAATCTCGTTACATTTGCATCGTCATGAACATGACTTATATCAGGCTAGCTAATTTTTTCTTTGTTCATTTTAAGTGTAGAAACAATATTTCGTTTGTGAACATTTTTTTCTGCCGTTTTGACAACAGGCTCATGACTAAAGAACACACGGCTGTCTGCTGATTGACGCTTGACTTTCGATTTTCGCTTTGTGTCAAAAGAACTCCCTAACGCACACTTTTTCAAAGTAGGTGAATTCATCAGATCTGTTTGAAACATTGCATTTTATCCATGCACGACGACTACTTAGATACTCGCAGCATAGTTGCCTCATATAAATTGCCCATGAGCGCGGAGCTTGTCTTTGTCACTGTCGCAACTTTGCTCCATCAGCGGGAGAAGGCGGTTCAACGCCCCTGTAAGCACATGTTTCTCTAATTCCTTTGTTTCAGGCAAGCCACTGTGACGTCAGACGCCTTTACGCATACAGCTTTGCGATGCTTAGACAGTAATAACATAATTTATGTTTACATTTCTTTAATTTTCGACGCATTGTCGTTATTCGTGACGCATCAATGACCAATTGATTATATGGCAATGCAATGAAAAAAGCGTGTGGAAAACAGTGTTAATGACAGATTTGAGAAGCACATTTCTTCAATGTTGGCCGCATGGCATTCCTGTGCAGGTGACAATGGTAATTTTTCAAAACGACAAGGATATTTAAACACATGATTATTTGTTTGCTGTGCTCTATGGCCTCTGCTACAGACCTCATCGAAATGACACTTAGATATCTTAGGGTATACATATCAAGTTTTCCCAAATGGTCTAACGGATAGGCATCTACCTTGTAACCCATGGCGGCCCGGGTTCGATTCCTGTCATGGCAAATGTTTTTTGTAGAAAAATAAAATGAGTCCCAACGTGTGCAACAGAACAGTTCGAAATCTCGTTACATTTGCATCGTCATGAACATGACTTATATCAGGCTAGCTAATTTTTTCTTTGTTCATTTTAAGTGTAGAAACAATATTTCGTTTGTGAACATTTTTTTCTGCCGTTTTGACAACAGGCTCATGACTAAAGAACACACGGCTGTCTGCTGATTGACGCTTGACTGTAGATTTTCGCTTTGTGTCAAAAGAACTCCCTAACGCACACTTTTTCAAAGTAGGTGAATTCATCAGATCTGTTTGAAACATTGCATTTTATCCATGCACGACGACTACTTAGATACTCGCAGCACAGTTGCCTCATATAAATTGCCCATGAGCGCGGAGCTTGTCTTTGTCACTGTAGCAACTTTGCTCCATCAGCGGGAGAAGGCGCTTCGACGCCCCTGTAAGCACATGTTTCTCGAATTCCTTTGTTTCAGGCAAGCCACTGTGACGTCAGACGCCTTTACGCATACAGCTTTGCGATGCTTAGACAGTAATAACATAATTCATGTTTACATTTCTTTAATTTTCGACGCATTGTCGTTATTCGTGACGCATCAATGACCAATTGATTATATGGCAATGCAATGAAAAAAGCGTGTGGAAAACAGTGTTAATGACAGATTTGAGAAGCACATTTCTTCAATGTTGTCCGCATGGCATTCCTGTGCAGGTTACAATGGTAATTTTTCAAAACGACAAGGATATTTCAACACATGATTATTTGTTTGCTGTGCTCTATGGCCTCTGCTACAGACCTCATCGAAATGACACTTAGATATCTTAGGGTGTACATATCAGGTCTTCCCAAATGGTCTAGCGGATAGGCATCTACCTTGTAACGCAGGGCGGCCCGGGTTCGATTCCCGTCATGGCAAATGTTTTTTGTAGAAAAATAAAATGAGTCCCAACGTGTGCAACAGAACAGTTCGAAATCTCGTTACATTTGCATCGTCATGAACATGACTTATATCAGGCTAGCTAATTTTTTCTTTGTTCATTTTAAGTGTAGAAACAATATTTCGTTTGTGAACATTTTTTTCTGCCGTTTTGACAACAGGCTCATGACTAAAGAACACACAGCTGTCTGCTGATTGACGCTTGACTGTAGATTTTCGCTTTGTGTCAAAAGAACTTCCTAACGCACACTTTTTCAAAGTAGGTGAATTCATCAGATCTGTTTGAAACATTGCATTTTATCCATGCACGACGACTGCTTAGATACTCGCAGCACAGTTGCCCCATATAAATTGCCCATGAGCGCGGAGCTTGTCTTTGTCACTGTAGCAACTTTGCTCCTTCAGCGGGAGAATGCGGTTCGACGCCCCTGTAAGCACATGTTTCTCTAATTCCTTTGTTTCAGGCAAGCCACTGTGACGTCAGACGCCTTTACGCATACAGCTTTGCGATGCTTAGACAGTAATAACATAATTCATGTTTACATTTCTTTAATTTTCGACGCATTGTCGTTATTCGTGACGCATCAATGACCAATTGATTATATGGCAATGCAATGAAAAAAGCGTGTGGAAAACAGTGTTAATGACAGATTTGAGAAGCACATTTCTTCAATGTTGGCCGCATGGCATTCCTGTGCAGGTGACAATGGTAATTTTTCAAAACGACAAGGATATTTCAACACATGATTATTTGTTTGCTGTGCTCTATGGCCTCTGCTACAGACCTCATCGAAATGACACTTAGATATCTTAGGGTGTACATATCAAGTCTTCCCAAATGGTCTAGCGGATAGGCATCTACCTTGTAACGCAGGGCGGCCCGGGTTCGATTCCCGTCATGGCAAATGTTTTTTGTAGAAAAATAAAATGAGTCCCAACGTGTGCAACAGAACAGTTCGAAATCTCGTTACATTTGCATCGTCATGAACATGACTTATATTAGGCTAGCTAATTTTTTCTTTGTTCATTTTAAGTGTAGAAACAATATTTCGTTTGTGAACATTTTTTTCTGCCGTTTTGACAACAGGCTCATTACTAAAGAACACACGGCTGTCTGCTGATTGACGCTTGACTGTAGATTTTCGCTTTGTGTCAAAAGAACTCCCTAACGCACACTTTTTCAAAGTAGGTGAATTCATCAGATCTGTTTGAAACATTGCATTTTATCCATGCACGACGACTACTTAGATACTCGCAGCACAGTTGCCCCATATAAATTGCCCATGAGCGCGGAGCTTGTCTTTGTCACTGTAGCAACTTTGCTCCATCAGCGGGAGAAGGCGCTTCGACGCCCCTGTAAGCACATGTTTCTCTGATTCCTTTGTTTCAGGCAAGCCACTGTGACGTCAGACGCCTTTACGCATACAGCTTTGCGATGCTTAGACAGTAATAACATAATTCATGTTTACATTTCTTTAATTTTCGACGCATTGTCGTTATTCGTGACGCATCAATGACCAATTGATTATATGGCAATGCAATGAAAAAAGCGTGTGGAAAACAGTGTTAATGACAGATTTGAGAAGCACATTTCTTCAATGTTGGCCGCATGGCATTCCTGTGCAGGTGACAATGGTAATTTTTCAAAACGACAAGGATATTTCAACACATGATTATTTGTTTGCTGTGCTCTATGGCCTCTGCTACAGACCTCATCGAAATGACACTTAGATATCTTAGGGTCTACATATGAAATCTTCCCAAATGGTCTAGCGCAGGGGTGCCCAAATTCTTCCCAGTGGAGGGCCAAAATTTAATCTGGGGGGAGGGTCGTGGGCCAAAATGTTAATTTTGCAGTACATTAAGTTAAATATGGGTATATATAGCATGCATGTACAAAATAAACACTATCACAAAGTAATTTTGAAAAAGGAATGACACTGTTTATTGTTCTTCACATTAATGTTCAAAAGATTACTGACGTCAATCTGGCTTCTTTAAATTAGAAAAATAATTGAAGCACTATGAAATATTTGAAGACAGACAGGGAACATTACTAGGCCTTGGGCCTATATCTTCAAATACAAAGACATTTAGTGCAAAGTAACATGGGACAAAACATGTCTCCATGGGACCAAAATACATTCTTCACTGGTTTGAACAATCATTTTTAAATCAGGAATAGTAGTAGAATTGGACAACAGCTTGAGAAGGTTTGTAGAAATCAGTACTGTACTTACAAGTGCAATAAACAAAGTAACATGGGACAAAACATGCCCCCATTAATCATACAGAGCAGAACATACTCTGACACATTGGAGGCCTAGGCCTACACATCCTGCCTGAAGTAGGCTAGGCCTATCAGTGGGAGACATGAAGCCTGTCCTTGGTTTTTAAAAGTCTCTCAATATCAGGCTCCAGCTGACTAACTGACAAAGTGAGAATGTCATGTAGGTGAGAGTCAGATAAAGCATTTCTCAGTTTGGACTTATTAAGATTCATCAGGCTGAAAGGCTGTTCACATACATAGGTACTTCCAAAGAGGGATAACATCACCTGTGCATGTTTGCGGATCTTGCCATATCTGTGTGCAGGAACACATTTGTAAAAGTCACGTTCTTCAGGCCGATGTTTTTATCGCACAGTTGCTCCTGATGCAAAATACAATGGTATTTAAAAATCGAGCCACCAAACTCACGGACTTTGTCCGACACAAGTGCAGTTAGGCCTGCTCTCTTACCGACCATGGCCGGGGCTCCATCAGTCGTGATGCCAGATAGGTTTTCCCACTTCAACCCGTTCTTGTCCATAATTCGCTGCACTGCCATAAAAATATCGTTGTTGTCCCTTTCAGTGTTTCAAGGCCCGCTAGTTCTTGACACACTTCAAAGTCCTCATTGACACCTCGCAAAACACCAGCAACTGTGCTGAGTCAGAGATGTCGGTGCTTTCATCGCTTGCGATGGAGAAGGCAGAAAACCGACCTGCTCTTTGGGCTATCTGGCCCCGAACGTCTTCGGCCATGTCCTCAACGCGGCGGGTGACCGTGTTCCGTGACAGGCTAATCTGAGAAAAAGCCCGCATCTGAGTTGGACACACAGCTTCAGCAGCAATTGTCAGACACTCTTTGACAAAATCACCCGCAGCAAAAGCTCGTCCACTTCTGACAATGACTTTGCTAATGCGATAACTTGCCCGAGTGGTATTTTCTTGTGCAGTGAACGGCTGAAGTAAAGTTCGCTGCTGTGTGGTTAGCTTTCTTAGCAAGTCTGCTACCTTCAGCTTGCGATCGTCACCTGTGTATTTTGCGAACTGGTGAGAATGCATAGTTTCATAGTGACGACGAATGTTGTACTCCTTTGAAACAGCGACCCTCTGCTTACATACCAGACACACTGCGTTGGAATCGACCTCGGTAAAAAGATAACCATGTTCCCAACTTTTTTTGAATTTTCGTTTGTCTGTGTGCCACTGCTTAACACGCTCCATCCTTGCATCCTCTCACTCACTGGTCTTCGCCTCACCGGATTGCATCTGGTAGGAGCTCAACAGCGCCACCCTACCATCATTGTATCACAATGTTATTCTCTGGTCAGGAGTGGAAGTGCACCAATAAATAATATTCAATGAGAGCGAGCGCAGATTCCGAGCGAGCGCAGATTCCGAGCGAGCGCAGATTCCGAGAGAGCGCAGATTCCGAGCGAGCGCAGATTCCGAGCGAGCGCAGATTCCGAGCGAGCGCTGATGGTGGGAAAAAATTATACAGTGGATAAGGCGCTGGCCAAATATAATCGGTCCCGCGGGCCCCAAATTGGGCAGCCATGGTCTAGCGGATAGGAATCTGCCTTGTAACGCAGGGCGGCCCGGGTTCGATTCCCGTCATGGCAAATGATTCTTGTAGAAAAATAAAATGAGTCCCAACGTGTGCAACAGAACAGTTCGAAATCTCGTTACATTTGCATCGTCATGAACATGACTTATATCAGGCTAGCTCATTTTTTCTTTGTTCATTTTAAGTGTAGAAACAATATTTCGTTTGTGACCATTTTTTTCTGCCGTTTTGACAACAGGCTCATGACTAAAGAACACACGGCTGTCTGCTGATTGACGCTTGACTGTAGATTTTCGCTTTGTCTCAAAAGAACTTCCTAACGCACACTTTTTCAAAGTAGGTGAATTCATCAGATCTGTTTGAAACATTGCATTTTATCCATGCACGACGACTGCTTAGATACTCGCAGCACAGTTGCCCCATATAAATTGCCCATGAGCGCGGAGCTTGTCTTTGTCACTGTAGCAACTTTGCTCCATCAGCGGGAGAAGGCGGTTTGACGCCCCTGTAAGCACATGATTCTCTAATTCCTTTGTTTCAGGCAAGCCACTGTGACGTCAGACGCCTTTACGCATACAGCTTTGCGATGCTTAGACAGTAATAACATAATTCATGTTTACATTTCTTTAATTTTCGACGCATTGTCGTTATTCGTGACGCATCAATGACCAATTGATTATATGGCAATGCAATGAAAAAAGCGTGTGGAAAACAGTGTTAATGACAGATTTGAGAAGCACATTTCTTCAATGTTGGCCGCATGGCATTCCTGTGCAGGTGACAATGGTAATTTTTCAAAACGACATGGATATTTAAACACGTGATTATTTGTTTGGTGTGCTCTATGGCCTCTGCGACAGACCTCATCGAAATGACACTTAGATATCTTAGGGTGCACATATGAAATCTTCCCAAATGGTCTACCGGATAGGAATCTGCCTTGTAACGCAGGGCGGCCCGGGTTCGATTCCCGTCATGGCAAATGATTCTTGTAGAAAAATAAAATGAGTCCCAACGTGTGCAACAGAACAGTTCGAAATCTCGTTGCATTTGCATCGTCATGAACATGACTTATATCAGGCTTGCTCATTTTTTCTTTGTTCATTTTAAGTGGAGAAACAATATTTCGTTTGTGACCATTTTTTTCTGCCGTTTTGACAACAGGCTCATGACTAAAGAACACACGGCTGTCTGCTGATTGACGCTTGACTGTAGATTTTCGCTTTGTGTCAAAAGGACTCCCTTAACGCACACTTTTTCAAAGTAGGTGAATTCATCAGATCTGTTTGAAACATTGCATTTTATCCATGCACGACGACTGCTTAGATACTTGCAGCACAGTTGCCCCATATAAATTACCCATGAGCGCGGAGCTTGTCTTTGTCACTGGAGCAGCTTTGCTGCATCAGGGGGACAAGCCGGTTCGACGCCCCTGTAAGCACATGTTTCTCTAATTCCTTTGTTTCAGGCAAGCCACTGTGACGTCAGACGCCTTTACGCATACAGCTTTGCGATGCTTAGACAGTAATAACATAATTCATGTTTAAATTTCTTTAATTTTCGACGCATTGTCGTTATTCGTGACGCATCAATGACCAATTGATTATATGGCAATGCAATGAAAAAAGCGTGTGGAAAACAGTGTTAATGACAGATTTGAGAAGCACATTTCTTCAATGTTGGCCGCATGGCATTCCTGTGCAGGTGACAATGGTAATTTTTCAAAACGACAAGGATATTTAAACACATGATTATTTGTTTGGTGTGCTCTATGGCCTCTGCTACAGACCTCATCGAAATGACACTACATATCTTAGGGTCTACATTTGAAATCTTCCCAAATGGTCTAGCGGATAGGAATCTGCCTTGTAACGCAGGGCGGCCCGGGTTCGATTCCCGTCATGGCAAATGATTTTTGTAGAAAAATAAAATGAGTCCCAACGTGTGCAACAGAACAGTTCGAAATCTCGTTACATTTGCATCGTCATGAACATGACTTATATCAGGCTAGCTCATTTTGTCTTTGTTCATTTTAAGTGGAGAAACAATATTTCGTTTGTGACCATTTTTTTCTGCCGTTTTGACAACAGGCTCATGACTAAAGAACACACGGCTGTCTGCTGATTGACGCTTGACTGTAGATTTTCGCTTTGTGTCAAAAGGACTCCCTTAACGCACACTTTTTCAAAGTAGGTGAATTCATCAGATCTGTTTGAAACATTGCATTTTATCCATGCACGACGACTGCTTAGATACTCGCAGCACAGTTGCCCCATATAAATTGCCCATGAGCGCGGAGCTTGTCTTTGTCACTGTAGCAACTTTGCTCCATCAGGGGGACAAGCGGTTCGACGCCCCTGTAAGCACATGTTTCTCTAATTCCTTTGTTTCAGGCAAGCCACAGTGACGTCAGACGCCTTTGCGCATACAGCTTTGCGATGCTTAGACAGTAATAACATAATTCATGTTTACATTTCTTTAATTTTCGACGCATTGTCGTTATTCGTGACGCATCAATGACCAATTGATTATATGGCAATGCAATGAAAAAAGCGTGTGGAAAACAATGTTAATGACAGATTTGAGAAGCACATTTCTTCAATGTTGGCCGCATGGCATTCCTGTGCAGGTGACAATGGTAATTTTTCAAAACGACATGGATATTTAAACACGTGATTATTTGTTTGGTGTGCTCTATGGCCTCTGCGACAGACCTCATCGAAATGACACTTAGATATCTTAGGGTGCACATATGAAATCTTCCCAAATGGTCTAGCGGATAGGAATCTGCCTTGTAACGCAGGGCGGCCCGGGTTCGATTCCCGTCATGGCAAATGATTCTTGTAGAAAAATAAAATGAGTCCCAACGTGTGCAACAGAACAGTTTGAAATCTCGTTACATTTGCATCGTCATGAACATGACTTTTTTCAGGCTTGCTCATTTTTTCTTTGTTCATTTTAAGTGGAGAAACAATATTTCGTTTGTGACCATTTTTTTCTGCCGTTTTGACAACAGGCTCATGACTAAAGAACACACGGCTGTCTGCTGATTGACGCTTGACTGTAGATTTTCGCTTTGTGTCAAAAGGACTCCCTTAACGCACACTTTTTCAAAGTAGGTGAATTCATCAGATCTGTTTGAAACATTGCATTTTATCCATGCACGACGACTGCTTAGATACTCGCAGCACAGTTGCCCCATATAAATTACCCATGAGCGCGGAGCTTGTCTTTGTCATTGGAGCAGCTTTGCTGCATCAGGGGGACAAGCCGGTTCGACGCCCCTGTAAGCACATGTTTCTCTAATTCCTTTGTTTCAGGCAAGCCACTGTGACGTCAGACGCCTTTACGCATACAGCTTTGCGATGCTTAGACAGTAATAACATAATTCATGTTTAAATTTCTTTAATTTTCGACGCATTGTCGTTATTCGTGACGCATCAATGACCAATTGATTATATGGCAATGCAATGAAAAAAGCGTGTGGAAAACAGTGTTAATGACAGATTTGAGAAGCACATTTCTTCAATGTTGGCCGCATGGCATTCCTGTGCAGGTGACAATGGTAATTTTTCAAAACGACAAGGATATTTAAACACATGATTATTTGTTTGGTGTGCTCTATGGCCTCTGCTACAGACCTCATCGAAATGACACTACATATCTTAGGGTCTACATTTGAAATCTTCCCAAATGGTCTAGCGGATAGGAATCTGCCTTGTAACGCAGGGCGGCCCGGGTTCGATTCCTGTCATGGCAAATTATTTTTGTAGAAAAATAAAATGAGTCCCAACGTGTGCAACAGAACAGTTCGAAATCTCGTTACATTTGCATCGTCATGAACATGACTTATATCAGGCTAGCTCATTTTGTCTTTGTTCATTTTAAGTGGAGAAACAATATTTCGTTTGTGACCATTTTTTTCTGCCGTTTTGACAACAGGCTCATGACTAAAGAACACACGGCTGTCTGCTGATTGACGCTTGACTGTCGATTTTCGCTTTGTGTCAAAAGGACTCCCTTAACGCACACTTTTTCAAAGTAGGTGAATTCATCAGATCTGTTTGAGACATTGCATTTTATCCATGCACGACGACTGCTTAGATACTCGCAGCACAGTTGCCCCATATAAATTGCCCATGAGCGCGGAGCTTGTCTTTGTCACTGTAGCAACTTTGCTCCATCAGGGGGACAAGCGGTTCGACGCCCCTGTAAGCACATGTTTCTCTAATTCCTTTGTTTCAGGCAAGCCACAGTGACGTCAGACGCCTTTGCGCATACAGCTTTGCGATGCTTAGACAGTAATAACATAATTCATGTTTACATTTCTTTAATTTTCGACGCATTGTCGTTATTCGTGACGCATCAATGACCAATTGATTATATGGCAATGCAATGAAAAAAGCGTGTGGAAAACAATGTTAATGACAGATTTGAGAAGCACATTTCTTCAATGTTGGCCGCATGGCATTCCTGTGCAGGTGACAATGGTAATTTTTCAAAACGACATGGATATTTAAACACGTGATTATTTGTTTGGTGTGCTCTATGGCCTCTGCGACAGACCTCATCGAAATGACACTTAGATATCTTAGGGTGCACATATGAAATCTTCCCAAATGGTCTACCGGATAGGAATCTGCCTTGTAACGCAGGGCGGCCCGGGTTAGATTCCCGTCATGGCAAATGATTCTTGTAGAAAAATAAAATGAGTCCCAACGTGTGCAACAGAACAGTTCGAAATCTCGTTGCATTTGCATCGTCATGAACATGACTTATATCAGGCTAGCTCATTTTTTCTTTGTTCATTTTAAGTGTAGAAACAATATTTCGTTTGTGACCATTTTTTTCTGCCGTTTTGACAACAGGCTCATGACTAAAGAACACACGGCTGTCTGCTGATTGACGCTTGACTGTAGATTTTCGCTTTGTGTCAAAAGGACTCCCTTAACGCACACTTTTTCAAAGTAGGTGAATTCATCAGATCTGTTTGAAACATTGCATTTTATCCATGCACGACGACTGCTTAGATACTCACAGCACAGTTGCCCCATATAAATTGCCCATGAGCGCGGAGCTTGTCTTTGTCACTCTAGCAACTTTGCTCCATCAGGGGGACAAGCCGGTTCGACGCCCCTGTAAGCACATGTTTCTCTAATTCCTTTGTTTCAGGCAAGCCACTGTGACGTCAGACGCCTTTACGCATACAGCTTTGCGATGCTTAGACAGTAATAACATAATTCATGTTTACATTTCTTTAATTTTCGACGCATTGTCGTTATTCGTGACGCATCAATGACCAATTGATTATATGGCAATGCAATGAAAAAAGCGTGTGGAAAACAGTGTTAATGACAGATTTGAGAAGCACATTTCTTCAATGTTGGCCGCATGGCATTCCTGTGCAGGTGACAATGGTAATTTTTCAAAACGACAAGGATATTTAAACACATGATTATTTGTTTGGTGTGCTCTATGGCCTCTGCTACAGACCTCATCGAAATGACACTTAGATATCTTAGGGTCTGCATATGAAATCTTCCCAAATGGTCTAGCGGATAGGAATCTGCCTTGTAACGCAGGGCGGCCCTGGTTCGATTCCCGTCATGGCAAATGATTCTTGTAGAAAAATAAAATGAGTCCCAACGTGTGCAACAGAAAAGTTCGAAATCTCGTTACATTTGCATCGTCATGAACATGACTTATATCAGGCTAGCTCATTTTGTCTTTGTTCATTTTAAGTGTAGAAACAATATTTCGTTTGTGACCATTTTTTTCTGCCGTTTTGACAACAGGCTCATGACTAAAGAACACACGGCTGTCTGCTGATTGACGCTTGACTGTAGATTTTCGCTTTGTGTCAAAAGGACTCCCTTAACGCACACTTTTTCAAAGTAGGTGAATTCATCAGATCTGTTTGAAACATTGCATTTTATCCATGCACGACGACTGCTTAGATACTCGCAGCACAGTTGCCCCATATAAATTGCCCATGAGCGCGGAGCTTGTCTTTGTCACTGTAGCAACTTTACTCCATCAGGGGGACAAGCCGGTTCGACGCCCCTGTAAGCACATGTTTCTCTAATTCCTTTGTTTCAGGCAAGCCACAGTGACGTCAGACGCCTTTGCGCATACAGCTTTGCGATGCTTAGACAGTAATAACATAATTCATGTTTACATTTCTTTAATTTTCGACGCATTGTCGTTATTCGTGACGCATCAATGACCAATTGATTATATGGCAATGCAATGAAAAAAGCGTGTGGAAAACAGTGTTAATGACAGATTTGAGAAGCACATTTCTTCAATGTTGGCCGCATGGCATTCCTGTGCAGGTGACAATGGTAATTTTTCAAAACGACAAGGATATTTAAACACATGATTATTTGTTTGGTGTGCTCTATGGCCTCTGCTACAGACCTCATCGAAATGACACTTAGATATCTTAGGGTCTGCATATGAAATCTTCCCAAATGGTCTAGCGGATAGGAATCTGCCTTGTAACGCAGGGCGGCCCGGGTTCTATTCCCGTCATGGCAAATGATTCTTGTAGAAAAATAAAATGAGTCCCAACGTGTGCAACAGAACAGTTCGAAATCTCGTTACATTTGCATCGTCATGAACATGACTTATATCAGGCTAGCTCATTTTGTCTTTGTTCATTTTAAGTGTAGAAACAATATTTCGTTTGTGACCATTTTTTTCTGCCGTTTTGACAACAGGCTCATGACTAAAGAACACACGGCTGTCTGCTGATTGACGCTTGACTGTAGATTTTCGCTTTGTGTCAAAAGGACTCCCTTAACGCACACTTTTTCAAAGTAGGTGAATTCATCAGATCTGTTTGAAACATTGCATTTTATCCATGCACGACGACTGCTTAGATACTCACAGCACAGTTGCCCCATATAAATTGCCCATGAGCGCGGAGCTTGTCTTTGTCACTCTAGCAACTTTGCTCCATCAGGGGGACAAGCCGGTTCGACGCCCCTGTAAGCACATGTTTCTCTAATTCCTTTGTTTCAGGCAAGCCACTGTGACGTCAGACGCCTTTACGCATACAGCTTTGCGATGCTTAGACAGTAATAACATAATTCATGTTTACATTTCTTTAATTTTCGACGCATTGTCGTTATTCGTGACGCATCAATGACCAATTGATTATATGGCAATGCAATGAAAAAAGCGTGTGGAAAACAGTGTTAATGACAGATTTGAGAAGCACATTTCTTCAATGTTGGCCGCATGGCATTCCTGTGCAGGTGACAATGGTAATTTTTCAAAACGACAAGGATATTTAAACACATGATTATTTGTTTGGTGTGCTCTATGGCCTCTGCTACAGACCTCATCGAAATGACACTTAGATATCTTAGGGTCTGCATATGAAATCTTCCCAAATGGTCTAGCGGATAGGAATCTGCCTTGTAACGCAGGGCGGCCCTGGTTCGATTCCCGTCATGGCAAATGATTCTTGTAGAAAAATAAAATGAGTCCCAACGTGTGCAACAGAAAAGTTCGAAATCTCGTTACATTTGCATCGTCATGAACATGACTTATATCAGGCTAGCTCATTTTGTCTTTGTTCATTTTAAGTGTAGAAACAATATTTCGTTTGTGACCATTTTTTTCTGCCGTTTTGACAACAGGCTCATGACTAAAGAACACACGGCTGTCTGCTGATTGACGCTTGACTGTAGATTTTCGCTTTGTGTCAAAAGGACTCCCTTAACGCACACTTTTTCAAAGTAGGTGAATTCATCAGATCTGTTTGAAACATTGCATTTTATCCATGCACGACGACTGCTTAGATACTCGCAGCACAGTTGCCCCATATAAATTGCCCATGAGCGCGGAGCTTGTCTTTGTCACTGTAGCAACTTTACTCCATCAGGGGGACAAGCCGGTTCGACGCCCCTGTAAGCACATGTTTCTCTAATTCCTTTGTTTCAGGCAAGCCACAGTGACGTCAGACGCCTTTGCGCATACAGCTTTGCGATGCTTAGACAGTAATAACATAATTCATGTTTACATTTCTTTAATTTTCGACGCATTGTCGTTATTCGTGACGCATCAATGACCAATTGATTATATGGCAATGCAATGAAAAAAGCGTGTGGAAAACAGTGTTAATGACAGATTTGAGAAGCACATTTCTTCAATGTTGGCCGCATGGCATTCCTGTGCAGGTGACAATGGTAATTTTTCAAAACGACAAGGATATTTAAACACATGATTATTTGTTTGGTGTGCTCTATGGCCTCTGCTACAGACCTCATCGAAATGACACTTAGATATCTTAGGGTCTGCATATGAAATCTTCCCAAATGGTCTAGCGGATAGGAATCTGCCTTGTAACGCAGGGCGGCCCGGGTTCTATTCCCGTCATGGCAAATGATTCTTGTAGAAAAATAAAATGAGTCCCAACGTGTGCAACAGAACAGTTCGAAATCTCGTTACATTTGCATCGTCATGAACATGACTTATATCAGGCTAGCTCATTTTGTCTTTGTTCATTTTAAGTGTAGAAACAATATTTCGTTTGTGACCATTTTTTTCTGCCGTTTTGACAACAGGCTCATGACTAAAGAACACACGGCTGTCTGCTGATTGACGCTTGACTGTAGATTTTTGCTTTGTGTCAAAAGGACTCCCTTAACGCACACTTTTTCAAAGTAGGTGAATTCATCAGATCTGTTTGAAACATTGCATTTTATCCATGCACGACGACTGCTTAGATACTCGCAGCACAGTTGCCCCATATAAATTGCCCATGAGCTCGGAGCTTGTCTTTGTCACTGTAGCAACTTTGCTCCATCAGGGGGACAAGCCGGTTCGACGCCCCTGTAAGCACATGTTTCTCTAATTCCTTTGTTTCAGGCAAGCCACAGTGACGTCAGACGCCTTTGCGCATACAGCTTTGCGATGCTTAGACAGTAATAACATAATTCATGTTTACATTTCTTTAATTTTCGACGCATTGTCGTTATTCGTGACGCATCAATGACCAATTGATTATATGGCAATGCAATGAAAATAGCGTGTGGAAAACAGTGTTAATGACAGATTTGAGAAGCACATTTCTTCAATGTTGGCCGCATGGCATTCCTGTGCAGGTGACAACGGTAATTTTTCAAAACGACAAGGATATTTAAACACGTGATTATTTGTTTGGTGTGCTCTATGGCCTCTGCTACAGACCTCATCGAAATGACACTTAGATATCTTAGGGTGTACATATCAAGTCTTCCCAAATGGTCTAGCGGATAGGCATCTACCTTGTAACGCAGGGTGGCCCGGGTTCGGTTCCCGTCATGGCAAATGTTTTTTGTAGAAAAATAAAATGAGTCCCAACGTGTGCAACAGAACAGTTCGAAATCTCGTTACATTTGCATCGTCATGAACATGACTTATATCAGGCTAGCTAATTTTTTCTTTGTTCATTTTAAGTGTAGAAACAATATTTCGTTTGTGAACATTTTTTTCTGCCGTTTTGACAACAGGCTCATTACTAAAGAACACACGGCTGTCTGCTGATTGACGCTTGACTGTCGATTTTCGCTTTGTGTCAAAAGAACTCCCTAACGCACACTTTTTCAAAGTAGGTGAATTCATCAGATCTGTTTGAAACATTGCATTTTATCCATGCACGACGACTACTTAGATACTCGCAGCACAGTTGCCTCATATAAATTGCCCATGAGCGCGGAGCTTGTCTTTGTCACTATAGCAACTTTGCTCCATCAGCGGGAGAAGGCGGTTCGACGCCCCTGTAAGCACATGTTTCTCTAATTCCTTTGTTTCAGGCAAGCCACTGTGACGTCAGACGCCTTTACGCATACAGCTTTGCGATGCTTAGACAGTAATAACATAATTCATGTTTACATTTCTTTAATTTTCGACGCATTGTCGTTATTCGTGACGCATCAATGACCAATTGATTATATGGCAATGCAATGAAAAAAGCGTGTGGAAAACAGTGTTAATGACAGATTTGAGAAGCACATTTCTTCAATGTTGGCCGCATGGCATTCCTGTGCAGGTGACAATGGTAATTTTTCAAAACGACAAGGATATTTAAACACATGATTATTTGTTTGCTGTGCTCTATGGCCTCTGCTACAGACCTCATCGAAATGACACTTAGATATCTTAGGGTGTACATATCAAGTTTTCCCAAATGGTCTAGCGGATAGGCATCTACCTTGTAACGCAGGGCGGCCCGGGTTCGATTCCCGTCATGGCAAATGTTTTTTGTCGAAAAATAAAATGAGTCCCAACGTGTGCAACAGAACAGTTCGAAATCTCGTTACATTTGCATCGTCATGAACATGACTTATATCAGGCTAGCTCATTTTTTCTTTGTTCATTTTAAGTGTAGAAACAATATTTCGTTTGTGACCATTTTTTTCTGCCGTTTTGACAACAGGCTCATGACTAAAGAACACACGGCTGTCTGCTGATTGACGCTTGACTGTAGATTTTCGCTTTGTGTCAAAAGAACTTCCTAACGCACACTTTTTCAAAGTAGGTGAATTCATCAGATCTGTTTGAAACATTGCATTTTATCCATGCACGACGACTGCTTAGATACTCGCAGCACAGTTGCCCCATAGACATTGCCCATGAGCGCGGAGCTTGTCTTTGTCACTGTAGCAACTTTGCTCCATCAGCGGGAGAAGGCGCTTCGACGCCCCTGTAAGCACATGTTTCTCTGATTCCTTTGTTTCAGGCAAGCCACTGTGACGTCAGACGCCTTTACGCATACAGCTTTGCGATGCTTAGACAGTAATAACATAATTCATGTTTACATTTCTTAAATTTTCGACGCATTGTCGTTATTCGTGACGCATCAATGACCAATTGATTATATGGCAATGCAATGAAAAAAGCGTGTGGAAAACAGAGTTAATGACAGATTTGAGAAGCACATTTCTTCAATGTTGGCCGCATGGCATTCCTGTGCATGTGACAATGGTAATTTTTCAAAACGACAAGGATATTTAAACACATGATTATTTGTTTGGTGTGCTCTATGGCCTCTGCTACAGACCTCATCGAAATGACACTTAGATATCTTAGGGTGTACATATCAAGTCTTCCCAAATGGTCTAGCGGATAGGCATCTACCTTGTAACGCAGGGCGGCCCGTGTTCGATTCCCGTCTTGGCAAATGTTTTTTGTAGAAAAATAAAATGAGTCCCAACGTGTGCAACAGAACAGTTCGAAATCTCGTTACATTTGCATCGTCATGAACATGACTTATATCAGGCTAGCTAATTTTTTCTTTGTTCATTTTAAGTGTAGAAACAATATTTCGTTTGTGAACATTTTTTTCTGCCGTTTTGACAACAGGCTCATGACTAAAGAACACACGGCTGTCTGCTGATTGACTCTTGACTGTAGATTTTCGCTTTGTGTCAAAAGAACTTCCTAACGCACACTTTTTCAAAGTAGGTGAATTCATCAGATCTGTTTGAAACATTGCATTTTATCCATGCACGACGACTACTTAGATACTCGCAGCACAGTTGCCTCATATAAATTGCCCATGAGCGCGGAGCTTGTCTTTGTCACTGTAGCAACTTTGCTCCATCAGCGGGAGAAGGCGGTTCGACGCCCCTGTAAGCACATGTTTCTCTAATTCCTTTGTTTCAGGCAAGCCACTGTGACGTCAGACGCCTTTACGCATACAGCTTTGCGATGCTTAGACAGTAATAACATAATTCATGTTTACATTTCTTTAATTTTCGACGCATTGTCGTTATTCGTGACGCATCAATGACCAATTGATTATATGGCAATGCAATGAAAAAAGCGTGTGGAAAACAGTGTTAATGACAGATTTGAGAAGCACATTTCTTCAATGTTGGCCGCATGGCATTCCTGTGCAGGTGACAATGGTAATTTTTCAAAACGACAAGGATATTTAAACACATGATTATTTGTTTGCTGTGCTCTATGGCCTCTGCTACAGACCTCATCGAAATGACACTTAGATATCTTAGGGTGTACATATCAAGTTTTCCCAAATGGTCTAGCGGATAGGCATCTACCTTGTAACGCAGGGCGGCCCGGGTTCGATTCCCGTCATGGCAAATGTTTTTTGTCGAAAAATAAAATGAGTCCCAACGTGTGCAACAGAACAGTTCGAAATCTCGTTACATTTGCATCGTCATGAACATGACTTATATCAGGCTAGCTCATTTTTTCTTTGTTCATTTTAAGTGTAGAAACAATATTTCGTTTGTGACCATTTTTTTCTGCCGTTTTGACAACAGGCTCATGACTAAAGAACACACGGCTGTCTGCTGATTGACGCTTGACTGTAGATTTTCGCTTTGTGTCAAAAGAACTTCCTAACGCACACTTTTTCAAAGTAGGTGAATTCATCAGATCTGTTTGAAACATTGCATTTTATCCATGCACGACGACTGCTTAGATACTCGCAGCACAGTTGCCCCATAGACATTGCCCATGAGCGCGGAGCTTGTCTTTGTCACTGTAGCAACTTTGCTCCATCAGCGGGAGAAGGCGCTTCGACGCCCCTGTAAGCACATGTTTCTCTGATTCCTTTGTTTCAGGCAAGCCACTGTGACGTCAGACGCCTTTACGCATACAGCTTTGCGATGCTTAGACAGTAATAACATAATTCATGTTTACATTTCTTAAATTTTCGACGCATTGTCGTTATTCGTGACGCATCAATGACCAATTGATTATATGGCAATGCAATGAAAAAAGCGTGTGGAAAACAGAGTTAATGACAGATTTGAGAAGCACATTTCTTCAATGTTGGCCGCATGGCATTCCTGTGCAGGTGACAATGGTAATTTTTCAAAACGACAAGGATATTTAAACACATGATTATTTGTTTGCTGTGCTCTATGGCCTCTGCTACAGACCTCATCGAAATGACACTTAGATATCTTAGGGTGTACATATCAAGTCTTCCCAAATGGTCTAGCGGATAGGAATCTGCCTTGTAACGCAGGGCGGCCCGGGTTCGATTCCCGTCATGGCAAAGGATTTTTGTAGAAAAATAAAATGAGTCCCAACGTGTGCAACAGAACAGTTCGAAATCTCGTTACATTTGCATCGTCATGAACATGACTTATATCAGGCTAGCTAATTTTTTCTTTGTTCATTTTAAGTGTAGAAACAATATTTCGTTTGTGAACATTTTTTTCTGCCGTTTTGACAACAGGCTCATGACTAAAGAACAAACGGCTGTCTGCTGATTGACGCTTGACTGTAGATTTTCGCTTTGTGTCAAAAGAACTCCCTAACGCACACTTTTTCAAAGTAGGTGAATTCATCAGATCTGTTTGAAACATTGCATTTTATCCATGCACGACGACTACTTAGATACTCGCAGCACAGTTGCCTCATATAAATTGCCCATGAGCGCGGAGCTTGTCTTTGTCACTGTAGCAACTTTGCTCCATCAGCGGGAGAAGGCGGTTCGACGCCCCTGTAAGCACATGTTTCTCTAATTCCTTTGTTTCAGGCAAGCCACTGTGACGTCAGACGCCTTTACGCATACAGCTTTGCGATGCTTAGACAGTAATAACATAATTCATGTTTACATTTCTTTAATTTTCGACGCATTGTCGTTATTCGTGACGCATCAATGACCAATTGATTATATGGCAATGCAATGAAAAAAGCGTGTGGAAAACATTGTTAATGACAGATTTGAGAAGCACATTTCTTCAATGTTGGCCGCATGGCATTCCTGTGCAGGTGACAATGGTAATTTTTCAAAACGACAAGGATATTTAAACACATGATTATTTGTTTGCTGTGCTCTATGGCCTCTGCTACAGACCTCATCGAAATGACACTTAGATATCTTAGGGTGTACATATCAAGTCTTCCCAAATGGTCTAGCGGATAGGCATCTACCTTGTAAAGCAGGGCGGCCCGGGTTCGATTCCCGTCATGGCAAATGTTTTTTGTAGAAAAATAAAATGAGTCCCAACGTGTGCAACAGAACAGTTCGAAATCTCGTTACTTTTGCATCGTCATGAACATGACTTATATCAGGCTAGCTCATTTTTTCTTTGTTCATTTTAAGTGTAGAAACAATATTTCGTTTGTGAACATTTTTTTCTGCCGTTTTGACAACAGGCTCATGACTAAAGAACACACGGCTGTCTGCTGATTGACGCTTGACTGTAGATTTTCGCTTTGTGTCAAAAGAACTTCCTAACGCACACTTTTTCAAAGTAGGTGAATTCATCAGATCTGTTTGAAACATTGCATTTTATCCATGCACGACGACTGCTTAGATACTCGCAGCACAGTTGCCCCATATAAATTGCCCATGAGCGCGGAGCTTGTCTTTGTCACTGTAGCAACTTTGCTCCATCAGCGGGAGAATGCGGTTCGACGCCCCTGTAAGCACATGTTTCTCTAATTCCTTTGTTTCAGGCAAGCCACTGTGACGTCAGACGCCTTTACGCATACAGCTTTGCGATGCTTAGACAGTAATAACATAATTCATGTTTACATTTCTTTAATTTTCGACGCATTGTCGTTATTCGTGACGCATCAATGACCAATTGATTATATGGCAATGCAATGAAAAAAGCGTGTGGAAAACAGTGTTAATGACAGATTTGAGAAGCACATTTCTTCAATGTTGGCCGCATGGCATTCCTGTGCAGGTGACAATGGTAATTTTTCAAAACGACAAGGATATTTAAACACATGATTATTTGTTTGCTGTGCTCTATGGCCTCTGCTACAGACCTCATCGAAATGACACTTAGATATCTTAGGGTGTACATATCAAGTCTTCCCAAATGGTCTAGCGGATAGGAATCTGCCTTGTAACGCAGGGCGGCCCGTGTTCGATTCCCGTCATGGCAAAGGATTTTTGTAGAAAAATAAAATGAGTCCCAACGTGTGCAACAGAACAGTTCGAAATCTCGTTACATTTGCATCAACATGACTTATATCAGGCTAGCTAATTTTTTCTTTGTTCATTTTAAGTGTAGAAACAATATTTCGTTTGTGAACATTTTTTTCTGCCGTTTTGACAACAGGCTCATGACTAAAGAACACACGGCTGTCTGCTGATTGACGCTTGACTGTAGATTTTCGCTTTGTGTCAAAAGAACTCCCTAACGCACACTTTTTCAAAGTAGGTGAATTCATCAGATCTGTTTGAAACATTGCATTTTATCCATGCACGACGACTACTTAGATACTCGCAGCACAGTTGCCTCATTTAAATTGCCCATGAGCGCGGAGCTTGTCTTTGTCACTGTAGCAACTTTGCTCCATCAGCGGGAGAAGGCGGTTCGACGCCCCTGTAAGCACATGTTTCTCTAATTCCTTTGTTTCAGGCAAGCCACTGTGACGTCAGATGCCTTTACGCATACAGCTTTGCGATGCTTAGACAGTAATAACATAATTCATGTTTACATTTCTTTAATTTTCGACGCATTGTCGTTATTCGTGACGCATCAATGACCAATTGATTATATGGCAATGCAATGAAAAAAGCGTGTGGAAAACAGTGTTAATGACAGATTTGAGAAGCACATTTCTTCAATGTTGGCCGCATGGCATTCCTGTGCAGGTGACAATGGTAATTTTTCAAAACGACAAGGATATTTAAACACATGATTATTTGTTTGCTGTGCTCTATGGCCTCTGCTACAGACCTCATCGAAATGACACTTAGATATCTTAGGGTGTACATATCAAGTCTTCCCAAATGGTCTAGCGGATAGGCATCTACCTTGTAACGCAGGGCGGCCCGGGTTCGATTCCCGTCATGGCAAATATTTTTTGTAGAAAAATAAAATGAGTCCCAACGTGTGCAACAGAACAGTTCGAAATCTCGTTACATTTGCATCGTCATGAACATGACTTATATCAGGCTAGCTAATTTTTTCTTTGTTCATTTTAAGTGTAGAAACAATATTTCGTTTGTGAACATTTTTTTCTGCCGTTTTGACAACAGGCTCATGACTAAAGAACACACGGCTGTCTGCTGATTGACGCTCGACTGTAGATTTTCGCTTTGTGTCAAAAGAACTTCCTAACGCACACTTTTTCAAAGTAGGTGAATTCATCAGATCTGTTTGAAACATTGCATTTTATCCATGCACGACGACTGCTTAGATACTCGCAGCACAGTTGCCCCATATAAATTGCCCATGAGCGCGGAGCTTGTCTTTGTCACTGTAGCAACTTTGCTCCATCAGCGGGAGAATGCGGTTCGACGCCCCTGTAAGCACATGTTTCTCTAATTCCTTTGTTTCAGGCAAGCCACTGTGACGTCAGACGCCTTTACGCATACAGCTTTGCGATGCTTAGACAGTAATAACATAATTCATGTTTACATTTCTTTAATTTTCGACGCATTGTCGTTATTCGTGACGCATCAATGACCAATTGATTATATGGCAATGCAATGAAAAAAGCGTGTGGAAAACAGTGTTAATGACAGATTTGAGAAGCACATTTCTTCAATGTTGGCCGCATGGCATTCCTGTGCAGGTGACAATGGTAATTTTTCAAAACGACAAGGATATTTAAACACATGATTATTTGTTTGCTGTGCTCTATGGCCTCTGCTACAGACCTCATCGAAATGACACTTAGATATCTTAGGGTGTACATATCAAGTCTTCCCAAATGGTCTAGCGGATAGGCATCTACCTTGTAACGCAGGGCGGCCCGGGTTCGATTCCCGTCATGGCAAATGTTTTTTGTAGAAAAATAAAATGAGTCCCAACGTGTGCAACAGAACAGTTCGAAATCTCGTTACTTTTGCATCGTCATGAACATGACTTATATCAGGCTAGCTCATTTTTTCTTTGTTCATTTTAAGTGTAGAAACAATATTTCGTTTGTGAACATTTTTTTCTGCCGTTTTGACAACAGGCTCATGACTAAAGAACACACGGCTGTCTGCTGATTGACGCTTGACTGTAGATTTTCGCTTTGTGTCAAAAGAACTTCCTAACGCACACTTTTTCAAAGTAGGTGAATTCATCAGATCTGTTTGAAACATTGCATTTTATCCATGCACGACGACTGCTTAGATACTCGCAGCACAGTTGCCCCATATAAATTGCCCATGAGCGCGGAGCTTGTCTTTGTCACTGTAGCAACTTTGCTCCATCAGCGGGAGAATGCGGTTCGACGCCCCTGTAAGCACATGTTTCTCTAATTCCTTTGTTTCAGGCAAGCCACTGTGACGTCAGACGCCTTTACGCATACAGCTTTGCGATGCTTAGACAGTAATAACATAATTCATGTTTACATTTCTTTAATTTTCGACGCATTGTCGTTATTCGTGACGCATCAATGACCAATTGATTATATGGCAATGCAATGAAAAAAGCGTGTGGAAAACAGTGTTAATGACAGATTTGAGAAGCACATTTCTTCAATGTTGGCCGCATGGCATTCCTGTGCAGGTGACAATGGTAATTTTTCAAAACGACAAGGATATTTAAACACATGATTATTTGTTTGCTGTGCTCTATGGCCTCTGCTACAGACCTCATCGAAATGACACTTAGATATCTTAGGGTGTACATATCAAGTCTTCCCGAATGGTCTAGTGGATAGGAATCTGCCTTGTAACGCAGGGCGGCCCGGGTTCGATTCCCGTCATGGCAAAGGATTTTTGTAGAAAAATAAAATGAGTCCCAACGTGTGCAACAGAACAGTTCGAAATCTCGTTACATTTGCATCGTCATGAACATGACTTATATCAGGCTAGCTAATTTTTTCTTTGTTCATTTTAAGTGTAGAAACAATATTTCGTTTGTGAAAAAAAAATTCTGCCGTTTTGACAACAGGCTCATGACTAAAGAACACACGGCTGTCTGCTGATTGACGCTTGACTGTAGATTTTCGCTTTGTGTCAAAAGAACTCCCGAACGCACACTTTTTCAAAGTAGGTGAATTCATCAGATCTGTTTGAAACATTGCATTTTATCCATGCACGACGACTACTTAGATACTCGCAGCACAGTTGCCTCATATAAATTGCCCATGAGCGCGGAGCTTGTCGTTATCACTGTAGCAACTTTGCTCCATTAGCGGGAGAAGGCGGTTCGACGCCCCTGTAAGCACATGTTTCTCTAATTCCTTTGTTTCAGGCAAGCCACTGTGACGTCAGACGCCTTTACGCATACAGCTTTGCGATGCTTAGACAGTAATAACATAATTCATGTTTACATTTCTTTAATTTTCGACGCATTGTCGTTATTCGTGACGCATCAATGACCAATTGATTATATGGCAATGCAATGAAAAAAGCGTGTGGAAAACAGTGTTAATGACAGATTTGAGAAGCACATTTCTTCAATGTTGGCCGCATGGCATTCCTGTGCAGGTGACAATGGTAATTTTTCAAAACGACAAGGATATTTAAACACATGATTATTTGTTTGCTGTGCTCTATGGCCTCTGCTACAGACCTCATCGAAATGACACTTAGATATCTTAGGGTGTACATATCAAGTCTTCCCAAATGGTCTAGCGGAAAGGAATCTGCCTTGTAACGCAGGGCGGCCCGTGTTCGATTCCCGTCATGTCAAAGGATTTTTGTAGAAAAATAAAATGAGTCCCAACGTGTGCAACAGAACAGTTCGAAATCTCGTTACATTTGCATCAACATGACTTATATCAGGCTAGCTAATTTTTTCTTTGTTCATTTTAAGTGTAGAAACAATATTTCGTTTGTGAACATTTTTTTCTGCCGTTTTGACAACAGGCTCATGACTAAAGAACACACGGCTGTCTGCTGATTGACGCTTGACTGTAGATTTTCGCTTTGTGTCAAAAGAACTCCCTAACGCACACTTTTTCAAAGTAGGTGAATTCATCAGATCTGTTTGAAACATTGCATTTTATCCATGCACGACGACTACTTAGATACTCGCAGCACAGTTGCCTCATTTAAATTGCCCATGAGCGCGGAGCTTGTCTTTGTCACTGTAGCAACTTTGCTCCATCAGCGGGAGAAGGCGGTTCGACGCCCCTGTAAGCACATGTTTCTCTAATTCCTTTGTTTCAGGCAAGCCACTGTGACGTCAGATGCCTTTACGCATACAGCTTTGCGATGCTTAGACAGTAATAACATAATTCATGTTTACATTTCTTTAATTTTCGACGCATTGTCGTTATTCGTGACGCATCAATGACCAATTGAT